>NC_139344.1:161237550-162702550 GCF_055883805.1 Amblyomma maculatum | reverse complement strand
TTCGCGCTCTAATGATTCCATGAAGACCCCATGCAAGGCTGCGGCAGTGTTACCTTTAAACTCCTTATAAAAGGCAGCACTTAGACCGTCAGGATAATAATAATTGGTTCACGTCAAAAGAAAGGCGCGTGTATCTGTCACAATTGTTCTGTGAACACGTGAACCGCTTCGCTAGGGAAGGGAAGAAGATGGGAGGGATAGTGGAAAAAGAGAAAGAGGTGCCGCAGTGGAGGGGTACGAGGTAATATCGACCACCTTGGGTCTTTATTGTGCACTGACATCACACAGCATACGGACGCCCCTTCATTTTGCCTCATCGAAACGCAGCCGCTGGCAGTCGGAATCGAACCCGGATATACTCCTGCACCGTAGTCCGGCATCTTAACCACTGCACCACCGCAGCGGGGCACTAGTAGGTCAGGACCTGGCGATTTTCCGGGATTCCATTCGTCAATGGCTTTCTCAACCTCACCGACTGTGATATCTCTTTCAAGAGCTGTCGTAACTTCGAGGTCCAGCTTTGGCATGGCGGACCAAAAATCTTCCCGAATCTCGGGTTTCTCCTGTAGTCGATGCTCAAACAGTTGCTTATAGTGATTTTCAAAAGCGCTCTTGATACCTGGCTGGTCCTGCGACGTTACCCCATTATATTCCATTTTCAAGATCTCTTTGCCTCGAGTGTAAGCTTTCTCGTTCGATAAGGCGCGTTTATTAGACTCCTCACCTGCCATCAGCCTCTCACCACGTGCTCGAATCATTGCAATCCAGTGCAATATATTGCAATCCTGCTCGAATCATTGCTTAGCTCCAGGCCTTGTAAGCAAACACTGAAATTTTTCCGAGCAGTACGGTGACTTTGCTAATTCGTAGAAAAGTAAGTCAACTTGAAAATAATGTGACTGTTCCAACCCGATAAAGAGGAGAAAAAAGGCGGATTGTTCATTTTTACCTTGCTACAAGCTAATTTTTCTTGACTTTCGTGTCTTTCAGCCCGACGCTTAATACAGACATCAAAATTTTTATTCGTGTTTTTTTTTTAATAGTGCCCAAGGCAATATAGTGTACCGGTGCGGACAAAAGTAAACGGAGCACGTTATTACATTCTAAAATTTCACATGCGTTGCATAATTGAAACTGGCAGTCGTGGTATGTGCGAACCGGAAGTAGACACTGGTGCCCTTTCACTTGCATAAATATTGTTTTCTTACCTCCAGTGCAGAAGGCGTGATTTTAATTTGAACGGAAAAAAGTGCTCCATTTACTTATGTCCGCACTTGTACATAAATTACAGGGCAGAAACTGATTATTTAGCTACTAAATATTATTTGCTAAATTACTAATCTAGAGTTCAATTTTTTTCCTCCTGCAGTTTCGCTTTCGGCTTCAGCCGCCCAATGATGACTGTGACGTCATGGAGGCGCTTTCTTCAATCGATTGATGGGGAAACTACGATCTGATCGTTGCTTATTCATTTATTGTGATAAACGTTTCGGACCTTGCTAAGGAGTCTTGCCAATTAAAAAGAAAAAAAATCAGTGGCCATACTACAGTTTTGTTGACGTTGATTCTGAGGACGGCGCGAAAGGGACGAGGACAAAGAAGGAACGCGAAAACAACACAGGGCAGGCGCCGTGTTTTCGTGTTCCTTCTTTGTTCTCGTCCTTTATGCGCCGTCCTCAGAATCAACATCAGCTATGAAACAACTAGCCCAAACCAAAGTACTTCTTGTGCAGTTTTGTACGCCTCGCTTAACAACAATGTCTATAACGTGATAGCCGTCTTTCGGCGGTTTAAATCGAAAGGGCGTGGGAGAAAATGTTCGGTTACATATCATCTACCACCTTTTCGCGCAATCCACATGACTATTCCAGTTCAGTAGTGTGGTGCGCATCACTCTGCAGACAGAATGCACAAAAAAATTGTCACCTCTACACATTTTACGTTGCCTACGCCGTCGAACGGGACCCATAAGCAAAATTGAAAAAAATTTTACGGAGAACACATCACATTAGCTATGCAAGCTTATACAATAGGTAGCTTTTGCAGCGTAACCGTAAAAAAGTTTGTTGATAAATACAGAAATTTTTGTTCTGCTACCTTTTCCGTTTTTTAAATTTTCTGTGATTTTACAGTTTTTTCTGTTTACAGCTGATAGAAACTTTTTGTCAATTGACAAAAAGTTTTTGTTATACCGTTTTCTTTATTGTTTCCTTTTTTTTCTGTCGCAGCGAAAACAATGATGCAATATATCTTTTTTTTACTTCTCTTTCATTTCATGTTTTCTGCCCGTAACAATAATAAAATTGCATTAGCGCCAATTTCTTCAATGAACACATTTTAAGGAGAAAGCCTTGCCAATTACATCTCACGAATATCTCTCGGCGCTGGCAATATTGTCACGTAGCAAAAAGGCGTGTGAAGGCCGCAGAGCCGGTAACACAGAGAGCCCGATGTTGGCGAAGTCAAGGGACGAACGGTGCGCGCGCGAAACGGGAACTTTGTCGTCTTCTGCCTTTCTTCCTTCTCTTCTTCACACTAGCAGTATTAGCTCCCCCGGTGAGGAAGCATCGACCCGATGCTCGAGGCACGTCACAGACTCACAGGGAGGGCGTCCTCGCGTGATAAGGTTTGAGGCGAACGACGTGGACCATCTCTGGGCGTGCGGAACGACTTGATCGTGGGGCCTCGTGAGGAGCTACTTCGTAGTTGAGAGCTCCAACGCGGCGCAGAATTCGGTAAGGAAGAGCTTTTCGCTAAGTCTGCGTCGTCGAATCGGAGACCAAACACAGACAAGATCACCCGTCTGATATTCAACCTCGCGATGCCGCAGGTTGTAGTATCGCGCATCCTGCACCTGCTGCTCACGGATGCGCAGCTTAGCGAGCTGGCGGGCTTCTTCGGCACGTTGCAAAAAGTACGCAACGTCATCATTGGGGTGGTCGTCGACATGGGGCAGCATGGCGTCGAGTGTTGTGGTGACCTGGCGGCCATAAACAAGGCTAAACGGCGTCATATTGGTCGTTTCTCGGATAGCTGTATTGTACGCGAACGGTACGTAAGGTAGGATTGCATCGTATACGTTTTGTGCTGAACGTCCACATACATTGAAAGCATGTCGGCCAGCGTTCTGTTTAAACGTTCGGTTAATCCGTTGGTTTGGGGATGGTAGGAAGTATTCCAGCGGTGACTTGTGTTACTTAAGTGAAGAATATGCTGCATAAGCTCAGCAGAAAAGGCAGCTCCTCGGTCCGTGATCACAACCCGGGGAGTACCGCGACGCAGGACGATTTGCAGTACAAAGAATTTTGCAACTTCTATAGCGGTTCCACTAGGAAGAGCCGCTGTCTCCGCGTAACGTGTCAGGTAGTCGGTTGCGACTATTATCGACTTTTGTCCGGAGCTTGAGGTGGGGAATGGTCCTAACAAATCTATCCCGATTTGTTGGAACGGCTGTGAAGGAGGCTCTATGGGTTTTAGGAAGCCGGCTGGCTTGACAGGAAGAATCTTTCGGCATTGACAGTCACGGCAAGTGCGAACATAATTCGTAACGTCATGTCCCAAATGAGGCCAGTAGTATTTTTCTGTTATCTGGCTTGCGTTCTGGTGATTTCAAGGTGGCCGGAAGCTGGTTCGTCGTAGCAGGCATGCAAAATTTCGTTACGTAGATTCGTAGGAACGACGAGCAAGTAATGTCGACTGTTGGGGGCAAAATTCTTTTTGAACAGCACATCGTCGCGTAGACAGAGAGATGGTAAAGCGCGCCGGTAAGCTACAGGAACTCTGCCGCTAGCACTTTGCAGATAATCAATTATTGCCTGAAGATCAGGATCGGTGCGTTGTTGCATGCCGAAGTCTGCAGTGCTTACTTCGTTGACGAAGGCCGGCGTCAGTTTGGGCAGGCTCGACGGGAGCCCGGGAAGGACAATCTGCGTCCAATACATGTTTACGAGCAGATGTGTAGGTCACTGTGATGTCATATTCTTTTAAGCGAAGACTCCATCGTGCAAGGCGCCCTGACGGATCCTTGATACTGTCTAACCAGCAAAGTGCGTGATGATCCGTCACTACTTTAAAAGGTCTCCCGTACAGGTATAGTCTGAACTTCATAATTGCCCACACAATGGCGAGGCACTCTTTTTCAGTGGCAGAATAATTGCCCTCAGTCTTCGACAACGAATGACTTGCGTACGACAATACACGTTGTTGACCGTTTTGGACCTGAACTAGAATAGCGCCCAAACCAAAATTACTCGCATCAGTGTGCACCTCCGTATCAGCGTGTTCATCAAAGTGCGCCAGAACGGGTGGTGGCTGAAAGCGGCGTTGAAGGTCCTGAAATGCCTGCTGCTGCGGTGTTTCCCATTGGAACTGTACATCTGCCTTGGTGAGATACGTAAGGGGCGCGGCGATTTTAGAGAAATTTGGCACAAAGCGACGGTAGTACACACATAACCCGAGGAAGCGCCGAAGTTCCTTCTGGTCTCGTGGCGGTGGGAAATTTGCGATGGCAACAGTTTTCTCGGGGTCAGGAAGGACCCCTTTCTTGTTGACAACGTGGCCTAAAAATTTCAATTCTTTGTAGGCAAAGTGACATTTTTCTGCTTTTAATGTAAGGCCGGAGGACTTTATAGCTTGCAGTATCGCCTGGAGGCGACGAATGTGCTCTGAAAAACTTGGGGCGAAGACAATCACATCGCCCAGGTATACGAGACAAGTCTGCCATTTCAGGTCCGCGAGGACGCTGTCCATAAGCTTTTGAAAAGTCGCTGGCGCGGAGCAAAGGCCGAACGGCATAACCTGAAACTCATACAGCCCGTCTGGAGTGATAAATGCAGTCTTCTCGCGGTCCCTCTCGTCTACCTCGATTTGCCAGTACCCAGATTTGAGGTCCATGGAAGAGAAATACTTGGTGTGGCATAGGCGATCTAAAGCGTCATCGATTCTGGGCAGGGGGTAAACATCCTTCTTAGTTACCTTGTTCAATCGTCGGTAGGCAACACAGAACCGTAATGTGCCGTCTTTCTTCTTCACAAGGATGACAGATGCCGCCCAGGGGCTCTGAGATGGTCGATTGACGTCGTGATCAAGCATTTCCTTAACTTGAGTGGTAATAGAGGCTTTACAAAAGTTAGCGCCGTATAGTGAAAGAGACAAAAACTGTCCGCGGCGGCCATGTCTTGTTCAGTCCGCCCGCGCCTCCTATCGAGTACGCTGTCAACGTGCGCCTTCGTGGAACCCGTGCTTGCATCGCAAGGTGCATTGGAATGATCACAAGCGATTGTTTCATTTTCTAACATCACAGCAGTCGCTGCTAGCACCAAGCTCTATTCGGAATGATGCCAGCATGTTGCTGCGTACCCTTCTGCAGCAAGCGCACCGTCGTAGATGCGCACGGAAACAAGGTATACGCGTGTATGCGACCGCTCGTTTGCAATCCTAATCGGCTTTACAAGTGTCACTTGCATCATGTTAAGCATTACTGCACGTCCCTCTAACTGGGAGCTAGCTCACAGAATGTGCTATCACCTAAAACAGCAAGGTTGTTTTGCGTGCAATGGAGCCTTGTTAACTTGCAGGATAAGCTTATGCTTCGATGGAGTACACGGGAGAAGTAGCAATGCATGTATACCGAACGCCATAGTTCAAATACGTTCTTTGAAACCTTTTGTGCGTAGGGTGCATTTACCATTGTGTATTTGATTTAAGACAAGGGAATGATTACCGAAACTACTTTTCACAGTCGTACGAAATTGTGCTTGGTGCAGAGAGCAATACGGCTGTCTAGTGTGCCCGAGGTGCGTGTTTCACGCTGCAAAAGCGGCTGCCAAACCCGCGGCGTCTAGAAAAGCAGGAGAAGATGACATCCCACTAGTGTGTTGCAATATGCTCATGTCTAGCCCGTTTCGAAAGATGTTATCACGTGATCATGCATGCGAAGTCCGGTCTGCGTCCAGAACGAGGAGCTCAGGTTTGCATTCTGTGCCTTCATACGTGCCAGTGCGACCGATAAAATAACAAAGTTTGCTTTTCACTTTTGTGCGTTTTATCGAGTCGCCCGATGGTTCGCTAATTGACAGCCGCCTGAAATTCAGTTGATTTTGTAAATATGCCGGTTTTTTGTTTATTCCCTCTGTCAGATAGCAGACATTTGAAGCCTTAACCTCATATGAAAGTGCTGTCATGGGAAGCTTCGAGGAACTCGGCTGAAACGAAAAGAAATTTGAAAAGTCAACTCACATTACTGCGAAGTGTCAGTGTTTGGTGCAACTGGCTGGGTTCATAAAGTCAGATTTATAAATATAATACTGTTATAAAACATTAGGGGGACACTTAAGCTCCGCCGTTAAGGGTATGACGCGATAGCGTCTCTCGCTCTCACACACACACGTTTTCTTTCTTCCCTTTTTGATTTTTTGCTTTTATTTATTTTAATTTCGATTATTTGTTTTCTTATTTTATTTAAAGTTTTATATTTTTATACACCAATACTCAGGGTCAGCAACAATCTCCTTTCCATTTGGAGCAATTTGACACATTTGAACACATTCTTCAATTATTTAAAATAATCAATTACACATTCTAAATTTTCTTCATTACCATCACCAAGTACTGGTTTTTCCTTCGGAGCCTTTTGTCACGTTTAAACCCTTAATTTCCAACTTTGTCTTTTTTTTTGTTGCTTTATTTCATCAATTGGTCAATTAATTACAAATATTTTATTATCTCATCATCGCCCATTGCACACCAATCAATCTTCACTGACTGGAAGCAGAAATTAGCATGACACATTTTTCTTTTTTTTTTACGTAGCCCCCGATTATTTCCGAGACCCGTGCCAATAACTGCGTCGACGGCATAGGCAGGAAAGTGCTCAGCGCCATTCCGACTTGCGTAAAATTACGCACGATTCTTTCATCTCAAAACAAATTGCATCCTCGCTCATTTCACCAACAAGTATCCCACTGGTAGCAGTGGGATGAGCGACGGTGATGCGCAAACCAAGCAAACTCGTGATCGTCTCTGATAGTCGTTAAAGTAAACAGCAAAGGCACACAGACAGAAAACAATCTGCACATTACAAAACTCTGGATACTGTACCTGGATACGGATGACGCGGCGCGGATCGACGAGGGGCCCATGCACGACTCGTAGAGTAGTTTGTAAGCTCTACGCCTCAGCTGTCAAAATGCGCTTCTTGGCTTCGCTAACAGACACCGCCAGGGACAGAAGAGAGGTCCAAGCACAGCACACTAGGTTACAACATGAAAAGCGCGGACAGAACAGGGGGCACTGACGGACGGACACGAAGCGAACCAAAGCGAACGGATGGAGCGAACAAAATATGACTGCCAGCGCAGGATCAGCGTGCCGCTCATGGTTGCCAGACTTACTTTTGTAAACCCCCTATTGCGGCACGTTCTTTAGACGAGACACAATAGGGTGACTGTCGGAGTGGCTGTACTATATCGTCCGTAATAATACGATGTTTTACAAGGTGTGTGACACCGACGCGCGGCAGCGACGCGAACACTGTCTTGTAGCGATTGAGGAGATTCCTCAGGATATCATGCTCCGTCTGCTGTAGTGCCGGGTTGATGTCGTACTTTAGGTCGGCGACTTCGTCTTGTTCCGGTCGAGAATCACAAGTTAAACTGTGCACGCACCTAGTTTCAACGATGGCATCAAAATAAGCGACCGTTGTTCCTTAATTAAGATACCGGTGTTCGTTAGCGAAATTGGTGAGAAGTCGACTTTGACATCTTCGAGGATGACAACAGCCCGAGTAACAGCAACGCCGCAGTCGAGAAGCAAAGGCGGTTTACTCTCGACGACACCTTCCACTCCCAGGAGGGTGTGCGCACCGATGGTCACCCTTACACTGGAGCGGCGAGGAACAGCCACGTGCTCGTCGAGAATGTGGAGCAGTGCCGGCAGAACACAGTTAACTTCGAGGGCATTCTCTGTTGAAAGCTGAACCGACTGAGAGTGCAGGTCGATGATGGCGCCGTTTTCTGTCAGGACGTCCATGCCGAGTATAACGTCTCCGGAGCAATCCGCTATGACAACAACCGTTGCCGGGAAGGTTCGCCCTTGAACTGTGGCTCACGCTGTGCACGTTCCTTTAGGTGTAATCAAATGTCCTCCAGCGGTACGTATCTGAGGGTCGTCCCAAGCTGTCATAACCTTCTTGAGTGCCGCGGCGAATGATCCACTGAGTATGAAATAATCGGCCCCAGTATCCACAAAAGCGGTTACGGCGATGCCATCAACTGAAAGGTCTAAATCGGCTGGCGGTGACGTCTCGCTGCGGTAATGTCGAGGTGTCCGGTCTCGGCTCCGGTGCGATGAAGAGGTGCGGTGTCGTAGAGGAGTCGGGCTATGCAGTTGGTCGGGTTGTCGGCTTGCCGTTAACTTGGGAGGCTCGGTAATCGTCGTCGTCATCTCAGAGTTGTTCGGCGTCGGCGAAGAGGTTTGCGTCGTTGGAGGGTCTTGTACATTTCGTCGTCGAGCAGCCACAACTCCAGAGGCTGCTGCGTCTAGTTTCCCCTACAGGGATTTTTAGACTGTTCCCGCGGCTGGGAGGAATTGTAGCGGCGGGGCGAAGGTGATCGATGGCGCTGAACTGAGCCTCGGTTAGAAAGGTAGTCGGCAAACTCCCGTGGGCGCTCTCCCGGCTGCGGACAGCGAGCACCGAAGGGGAACCCCCGGAGACCAATCTCTTTGTACGCGCAGCGACGTCAGACATGCCCAGCTTCGCCACAATGGTAGCACAGCGGCCGGTAGTCAGTGGTTCGCCAGATGTCAGTTCGGCGGCGCCTGGGTCGCTGGAGGAAAGTCGGCTGGAAAGGTGGCAGTGGCATTTGGGGAGCGACCGGCGCAGGCGCTTCGTAATGGGGTGTTGCAGGCTGCAGCAAACGGCTTGCGACGGCGGCGTAACTCATCGTAGCTGGGCTTGCAAGAAGCGGCGCAGCACCAAAAGCTTGTTGCACTTCTTCGCGAACAACATCGGTGACCGATGCAACCTGCGGCTGCGCCGGCGTAGGCAAGAGTTTCGCCAGTTCTTCGCGCACAATGGCTCGAATGGTCTCACGCAGTGAGTCTCCTGATAACATGGTGGACCTCTCAGCACATGTGAACAGCATCGATACGGTCGTGCGCTCGTACTGCCGTGCCCGCATGTCAAGCGCTCTCTCGGTGGAAGTAGTTTCCGTTGCAAAAGCATCTACGGTCACTGGCGGACTGCGAACGAGGCCGGCGAAGAGCTGTTCTTTCACACCTCTCATTATTAATCGCAATTTCCGCTCTTCCGACATGTTGGGATCTGCGCAGCGGAAAAAGAGCTTCATCTCCTCCGCGTACATCATCACGCTTTCGTTCGGATGCTGGATGCGACTCTGAAGTAGAATCTCGGCCTTTTCTTTACGGAATGTGCTAATAAATGCCTGAAGAAATTCTGCTCTGAACGTATCCAACGTATGCAGGCGAGATTCATAGTTGACGTACCAGGTCCTCGCCGAGTCCTCCAGAGCAAAGTAGACATGGCGCATCTTCGCGTTCGCGTCCCAGGCATTAAAGGTGGCCACCCGGTCGAACTGGTCCAGCCAGTCCTCGGCGTCTTCATGGGGAAGACCATGAAAGCGAGGGGCGTCTCGCTGGTGAAGCAGGACATTGGCAGCAATCTCTTGTGTACTCATAGTCTGTGTGCTTGTGGACCGTAGGTCAGGAAGCGGACCGAATTCGGGAGGTAGGCCACGTAGTCGCCGGCTGCCCTGGTGAACAGGCGTTTCTACCCCGGGAGTGCGTCCTTGGCTGCAGTCGCTGCTTGAAAGGGGCGTCCGGTACATGAAAGATTAACCCAGCACCTCCACCAGATGTCACGTAGCAAAACGGAATGTGAAGGCCGCAGAGCCGGTAACACAGAGAGCCCGGTGTTGGTGAAGTCCAGGGACGAACGGTGCGAGCGCGAAACGGGAACTTCGTCGTCTTCTGCCTTTCTTCCTTCTCTTCTTCACACTGGAAGCAATATTTGATGGCACCCATAACGTTGACCTCGCAACAGCCGTTGTCTAGCCTACAAAAAGAGGCAAGTGGAACAAGGCGTAACAGATAACAAGGGAGCCAACCGAAACGGACCTCAATGTGGTGCCACTACAGTTATCTGCTTTCGAATCGAAATTGTTACGCAGCCGATCATCGGACAGAGTCTTCAGGGTTGTCATACCATTTCGCTTTTTATTCTAAATTTACCTACTATTCAAGTAAAAATCAGTTTGCGGTAGAAAATAAAACAGACGGTAAAAATATTGTGAGCCTTCCAAGGATCTTCTTCTTTCACGTATACATACCATCATCATCTTCATCTTCACGCGGCGCTGGTGGCACGCGCCTCGGTTGTCCATCGGAATAAACGCCAGACACGGCATCCCTTGCCTTGCCGTCTCGACCTGGCCTTTTTCAGCAATATATCTAATTGTTTGCCTTCCAATCAAGGTTTCAGCTGGAAAACAGAAAATTACTGTTTTTTTCGTGAACGTATTTCGGTCAGTGAAGTAGAACAGATATTCTCTGCACTGGTACAGAAATTTTCTTTAAAACTACCTTTAATTTCAAACACAATTTTTACAGTGATATACGTAAGCGGCACTCTTAACGAAAAAGCGTTAAAGGCTCAATTCTCCAGAAAATATGACGTCGGCGTTTTTAACGTTGTCCGCGTTGAGAGTGAATTTATGACAAGTCGCAGTTAGCAGTAGCAAATGACATGGCCGGGCACTGATCAGTCGACAGGTCGCGTGATAGTACGAGACCACAGTAGTGCTTTTCGAGTGGAAGGTTAAGATGGGAATTGAATCCAGGCCCCGTATTTCGAATTTGTGTTGCTATCAAAAGTATCGCTATCTCGTATGATCTCGAGTCATATTATTGGTGGAAATTCTGGAACATGATGTTGCCACCTCTTCCGGTTTTGTAGTGGCAACGCTCATTTCCGGCGTTTCGACCAATCAGGGGACTCGAGGTCACGTGAGATAGCGGCACTTCGATAACGACACAAACTCGAAATACGGGCCTTGGACCCCTGGATCTCGAGTAAAACACACTGCCTCTCGATAAAAGTGCTCGGTTAATGCAGAACTTTATACGTATATTTGTCAAGCAATATTTCACATAATGCGCTTGCTTGCGGCTGTTCGCTAATAAGTGTGCGCGAGTTAACATTGAGTAAGATGGAGTCCAAAGACAGTCTCTTCCCGTACCACTAATGTATCGCGGGTAAGAAAGTGCCGGAATTGGCGATATAAATGAACAGGTCAATCCGGGCGAAAGGTTTTGATTAGATGTTATTAAATAAAAGGGGGGATGCTACTATAGCGGCCCCCAGCCAGGAGTACGGGCCCGGGAAGACTTCTCTGATCTCCCCTGGAAAGTAGCGGAATGGGATGGGAGAATAGAAAATGAGAGTAAGGGTTGGTTATGGGTAGTAGGACGGGATCTGGGGCCAGTGAGTTTTTTCCACGACTTATTAATATTTCTTGGTTCCCGTAGGGGCTGTCTGGCCAGGACAGGTAGAGCACCAAGGTCCTTCGAATATGCGGCCCCGCCTCGCGAGAATGCCACTCACTCGCCGGGTGCACCCGGGCACCGACGCAGAGACAGAAGAAAACCTAACCTCGGGGTGGCGAATCTGGGGCCCCTCCAGAGCACACCCGGTTTATAGCCCGGACCAGCCACGGGCCCGGGTCTCTGGATCGGTCGATTCAAGGGGACCGTTCGCTCATGCGGCTACTTAGCCCGCCGAGTGCTTTCACGGGTTCCAGCTCCGAGTTTTATGTACGATGATGCGTCCTCCTCAGGCACCGCTGTTCAGCCAACGGGCATCACCTGGGCTTACCAACCAACCTCCTGCCTTTATTTCCTCATCTGAGCTTACTCCTCACCTAGCGAGGTCCGAGCGTTCATGGCCTGGCTGTCGGGCTAAGCAAACATGAACCGGGCTCAGTCTGAGTTAATCTAGGGCATGCTAACCGTTACTTCCTTAACTCGACAGGTGTTTCACCATATCTGGGCACCTACTAGCCTCCAGCTCAGCGTATGGCTGGAGAGCGAAAACCACGACGAAGAAGCAATTGCCTCGCAGCGGCAAAATTCTTGGCTAAGTCAGCTCTTTATGCACCTATTCCATGTACCATCCCTAATATAATTATTTTTGGAATGTCCCGTTTTTATCGTTATCAAAACATAGCCACTTCATGCAATGATCCCTTGCTATCTACAGCAGAACACCAACATCTCATATACTCATGGAAAGTTCGTTCATGTAAATCACAGCAGTGTGAGGTAACGCTGACTCTCATGAGATGCTGGATTCTCCGCCGAAATCTTTATTTAAGTAGATGCGGGTAAAGCCCCACAAACATTTTTGAGGCTTGCGGTGAAATTGAAAATATTGAACATTTACTTCTCGCTTGCCGAAGGTTTTCACATCAGAGGAGGGCGCATTTAGAAATTCCAATAGCACAATTGGGATTTACGTTGTTGGTCCCACTTCTACTCTTCTTCGGTGCGAGTGCGAAGGGAATTTCGTTGCCTCAAATTTGTCAGCATTTACATAACTACATCACAGCTACGGACAGATTCCCTTACTAATTGTATTCAAATTTACAAACTTCCAAATTTTTGCTCCGTATTTTTTTCTCTCATTCAATTTTTTTATCTAAAATCTTATGTTTTTGTTTAGTTGATAATTATTTAATATACTAATTCAGTATTTGTAGGATATTTGGCAGTCCACACTGAACCCTGGCCAATCCCCCTTTATGGGTATGTGCCCTTTATTAGGGTAGAAGAAGAAGAAGAAAAAGCGCGTGGAGCGGCGCCGGTGCGATTGCCCGCGCACCGTTTGCCGGCGAACCCGACTAAGGCGTTTTGCCAACCCGACCTTCAACCTGAGTAAACCATGGGCAATGACAACGCAGCAGCTACCGACGCCTGGAAAAACCAATTCGATTTCTGAAGGGCCTGTTCGTTCAAGGAACCCAACGACATGGGCTGGCTCCTCGTGGAACTACCTGCATGGAATAGGATGCTGTGTGTGCTCGGGTACGAGCTCATCGAGCCACTGCCTGGAATCATAAGCCTACGCTTTCTGCCGTATGAGGCCTTCAACTGGGGTCCTATTGCAGTCATGCGCGAGGCAGCTGGCCTGACATCCAGGCTTATTCAACACCACAGCTGCATCAGCGACCTGAGCATAGCCTGCGCAACTGGCGCGAAAGACGCTCCGGCCTTCATTCATCTACGGTCGTCCCCTGGACAGAACAGCATGCGCAGCATTCGGTACCTGGAGGTAATGGTGTCAGCTACTGATGTTATCAGCGAATTGGGATACACCTACGTTCCGCAAGAATATCTCGATATGATTTGCGACCTTGACCACCTCAAGATCAATACCAATGGTGGTAACCTTGAAACAGGATTGATCCGGCTTGTGCAACGCAGTGTCTCCACACTCTCCAACGCAGTGTCTCCACTTTGAAATCACCGGCCTACGCTTTTCACGACCCCTAGTTGACGCTCTTCTTTGTCTCAAGAGGTGTGAGTCCATGGAGCTCTCGTTTCCCAAGGGCGATACCACCACAGATACCGCCCGTATACTGTTACACAACATGGTGGCTCTTAAGACCTTTATCTTTCGTCCACTGATTGAATCAGAGTGGAGAATTTTCGGCGCAGTTGAAAGCATCAGGACAAGTGTACCTTAACGACTCTGAATCTGTACCTGTACCACAGCGACTAATGCCTGCAGTTGTTCCCCGCCTTCGGGGACAACAGCAGCCTCAAGACGCTCGCGGTCGGCTTCTGCGGTGCCGACACAGCCTGTGGAGATGTTCTGGCATCGGCGCTGCGCAAGAACTCCACCCTCCTCGAGCTGGACTTAAGAACTGATGCCAGCGACCAGTTCCTGATGTGCATCGCAGAGGCCTTCACGCAGAACACACAGTTGGATACACTGGTCTTAACAAATTCCCGCGTAGTATTCACACTGTGTGACGCTCTGCTCACCAACAAGACGCTGAGAAAGTTGGTGTTCCCTTTCTTCGTCGCTTCCAGGCTACAGAGGTACGGAAACAACATCCTACATCTATTAACACGATAATGTTAAAGGCCCTGTTCCCCAAAAACCCGGTGTCAGCGTCGGTGGCAGTCCCCCGGGGCCGACGTTGGCATTGATCGTGAGCGAAAAACCACGAGCATGTAGCTGGCAGGCGGTAGATGGCAGCTCACGTGGCCACGCACTTACGGGACATAGGGTTTCCTAACGTTACGTTGGGCAGGAGCTTCCGACAGGGGCCTCTCCCTTCATATGAGAGGGTGGCATCCCAATGCATAAGGACCGTTGCATTCTTGTTACCCCTAGCCCATGCAGGCACGTTCAGATCGCTTGGCTAAGCCGGGCTTTATATATGCGTTGGTTGCCTACGCTATCATGTTGTACACTTAAAGGCAAAACTTAAGTTTTCCCCATAATTTTTTTAGTTCTCTTTTACTTGTGACTTTTGTTCTAATTACTTCTGCACAAACCTATATATCTTGTTTATACTCTGATCAGTAATGCGAAGGCTGCACTCCCTTAGCTACTCACAATTTACCGATGATAAAGGGACTAAGCCCGAATTACTAACTGGTAATGACGTGAAACTTCTGTTGCATTTCAAGCTCGTAAACTCTGAAGAAAGCATATTCGTTATCTCGGCGGCCACCACTTGTAGGATTGCGCTAAATATGCGAAATTGCTGTTTGGATTTGAAACAGGACTTTAAAACATTAGATTTTGTTTGTTTCAAAAATTATATTGGCATCATCTCGTTGACGGCTTCGAACTCCCCAGCTAGCCTAACGCCTCAATTCCGATAATTAAAACATTAATTAGCAGGTTTAGTTATATAACTGGATAATTAGAGCAGTTCTTGGGGATCTTGCCTCTGCCGCAGCAGAGTTTGTGCCCTAAAATACGTTTTCTATTTTTACTCACTATTTAAAAGTATCATTCAATCTTCCCTGAAACACGTACCCTCTACACCCAGACATATTACCTAGACCAAAATTCAACCTTGAAATGGCGGAGGGTAAATTTTTGTCTCGTGCTTAGCTCTAGTTACGAGAAGACCTCTAGCGAGCTGACACACACTCCCTGCCTCTCCCATTTTGCTTGCAACTTTTCGGCCCAGCCCACGTGACCGCGGCGCGCTGCTATCTCCTGCGCGCATGGTTACCTAAAGCTCTTGGCAGATAGCACAGTCTTGTTTCATGGTTGACGTGGTCCGCATGGGTGTTATGGGAATGGACGTGCGTGATATACCGCCATTATTCCCTCAAAAAAATCCAAGTCGCGAAAGCCGCCACTGCTGTCTGCAGTAGACATGGCTGTTGCAGCGGGTAGATCCTGCTTTTTAGCGCAGAAAGACAGCACAGAAAAGAAGGAAGTTGGCATCAATGGGCGCCTTAAATGGAAGCGCTGTGTTCTGTTAACTACGTTCCACCCTGTGATGTATTTCTGCGCTAAACACCAAGTCCAGTACTGCACCTCTTAGCCTGCAAAACCGTTCTCGTTAGCGGGTAGAGCACTTTCTCTCTAAATCAGTGCATTTTTGGCTGTAAAAGTATCTCCATTTTAAGATAAATGCAGAGCTTTCCTGGTATTTAGCGACCTTTTGACAGACAGTAGTGTACACGGCCAATTCAATGGGGATATTTTATACGTGTAATTTTTTGACCACTAAAAAAGCTCTGCGGGGGCTCTAGCTCCGCCGCAAGAAAAAAAAAACATCCATTGCTGAAGAAAAAAAAAAGATGGCGCATATGGAGCGCATGTATCTCGATTATGTCGCTTTCGAAATATCGCTTGCGTCGTCGCTTCTATGGGGGAGGGATTCTGCGAGCTGCGCATCGACAGATTATCAGTGCGAAAGCACTAATACAGATGTTCAGAGCATAGGAAAATCGTCCAGCGTGCATATGCCCGCTTGCTCCCTGTCCCCCTCTTCCTTTCTCGCCCGCCGTCCCCCCTTCCCCGGAGGTACTGAGCCTAGCAGACATGGAAGTAATTGCATTACCGTAATGAAATTACTGTAATTTAATTGTTTTTGGTAATTTGTAATATAATGAATTACGTTTTGGTAGTAATTTCGCAGCAGAAGTAAATAATTCTGTTCGAAATTTTTACTAAAGTGCGCCACTGCTACTTCTATAGACAACAAAGTAGAGTGCCGTGAAGGCAGGAACGAGGTGCGGCAATCCGAAGCCAGCGTAACGGATCGGCAAAAGGAGACAGAATTGAGCAGGACAGTGCGTCTGAGACCTCGTGTGTAGCAGGGTCACTTAATGCGGCTATCCCATGGCAACCATTCTCCAAGCAGCAGGATACAGGGCGTCAAGGAAATGCCCGAGGGAGAGGGAGAGCTGGTGCAAGAAGGCTTTTTGAAAGCTAGTTGGGAGGTCGGCGCAGTGGCAGGTCATTTCACGATCGTTCGACTATGCTTCTGCATTTCTGGTTCTTAATTTTTTTTCTTTTTGCTGCAGTCTTGTTCTTGTAATGGCAAGTGCTATAGGGAACAGGGAAGGAATAGCTCTCTGGGGCAGAATTTGGCGGGAAGACGAAAGAATGTGTGTGATTCGCGTCTGGAGAACAAGTTGTTGTTTTGTTTACTAGCTTTACTTAATTTTTGCATGGATGGAAGCTCAAAAGTAATTTAAAAGTAATTGAATAACTCAAAGATGTAATTGTAATGTAGTTTCATTACTTTTTGGAAGCAGCAATGAATAATGTAATTTATCTACTTTTCTGCGATTTTCAGTAAATTATTTAGTAATGTAATTTATTCCTTTTCAAAAGCAATTTTGCCATCTATGAAGCCTAGCAAAATTGTCCAGTTCCTTGCATGTCCGCTTCCTCCCCCTCCCTCAGAAGTGCAGAGCTTCGCGGGCTCTCTTGCTCCCTATGTGACCACGACCATGGTCGCTCGATCGCCGATCAAATGGTCGTGCCACGACGGTGCGCAATATGATGATGTATGGAGATGAAGCTCAGATGGGGAACTGGTCCACTGCATAAAGTTAATATACCTCCTTTGGAAGGAAGGCTGATCACTGAGCCCATGCACTGAAGTGGAGAACGCTTGAACTCCGCCTTGGTATAGAGCTTTGAGAGTTGATGGACGTGCATTTTTTCAATCTTTCGAATGAAGAGGAGTTGACCCGACAACTTAGCTCGTAGGAGGATGGTGACGTACAATGTAATGGTCGGCTGCTGTAAACATTCAGTAAATAACGGTAAACGGTGGCGTCTTAAGCATTTCTGATGGTGTATACTGTCGCATACCTTCTATAACATCGCATGGGTGCCATGTTTCTTCTAAGTAGATATGTGAAGGCCAGCCTCACGGATGGTATGTGCTTCAGGTGTATTCTCCTCTCCTGCGAATTGCCTGAAAACACGTCGGAAATCAGCTTTTGCCCAAGAAGACATACACGGCGCCTATATAGATGGTGACGATGCTAACAGGAACAAACCTGCCTATTTTTTTTTTTTTTCTGGATTGCCCGTTTTGCATACCGTAAATGTCAAGGGGCACTCTTCTATGTTTACTGTTCACTTTATTTGTCATGTGTTTCATTCCGAAATGTCAAAACGGTTCTGAATTGCCGCGGGCTTATCCTCTGTTTACTGAGGACGAGGACGAAGGTTCCGGACCTTTTGTGGCGCGAGACGAGTTCATAATGGAATTATTCCTCCACAGAGTTATCTTGAACAATAGTATGTTTGCCAGTATAGACAAGCGTCAGCCCGTGACGTCAGTGGAGATGCGGCGGCGCTGGCGACCGCAGTGACTTTCGGGGTGGAGGCCAAAGTCCGCGCCCTCTGCATTAGATGCACGGCGCTTGCTTTGTTTTCGAGCATAATTCTTGATATTTCTGGAAGCTGTGGTGCGGTTGGTTGCACCACGAGGCACAAAAAAGAAAATGGTACCTGTTCTTACACGTTTATTGCGGTCGGATAAAGACGAGAGCGAAGGGCAGCGGCGTTGAGCGCTACAAGTATACCCATTCGGCGAAGTATTGCCTTCGCGGCTAACGTGCGTTGCACTTCTGCACTGCAACTTGATCGGTTAGTTTGCAACTCTTAATTTTCGGTATTGCTGTTCGGCCACACGACAAAGAGCGCAATAGCAAACGCCTGCAGCTTGTGCACGTTTCGTTGTATATACTATCATGTGACAAGAGGTTTTGACGCGATATTCCGTGTGAGTTGATCGTAATCGAAGACGGGAAAGCCGCGCTGTGATATATTTCATTCACCTGTGGTACTGTCCGTGTATATATGTTCGTACAGAAGAGGTCACAAAAGCTGCTGCGAAGGTAACTGCAGTCATCTTGAGCGTTCGCTCCAGCACGATATTGCCGAAACAGACCCGGTCTTGCGAAGTATAGCTTTTCTCTGTTTTCACGTTCGCGAGTTTCAACAGTGACTCTTCATCACCGTTCCTAGAAAGCGAGTAAAAATTGTTAGGATCCCGGCAAAGTCACGCGGCGTTATTAACTCTCTTGCGAAGGGCACTAGGAACCTCAAGAACGAATTAAATATCCACGTGCAACCTAGCTCTGATCGAACAGGATATTTAAGTTTTGTATATATGGTATATGAAGTTTAATGACCCAAAGTGGATTCGGCTATGAAAGGTGGAAAATACGCACAGTAAGGTGACACACATTTTAATAAAACTGTTCGAAGTATATAAAAAAAAATCAGCAGATCACTTACATTTCGCTGCAAGCGATCGTGGAGAACGTTTAATTTGCGCTCATGCACCTCTCCTATAGGGCAAACAAAACAAAATTAGAGCAAATCCTAAAAGCCTTCATGTATATATTAACCTGTGAATGACATTGACGCATTTATACGATGAAACAGACGTGAAACGTGTTTTCTTTTTTCTTTTTCTTTTCATTCGACCAGAATATTGGAAGCGCACTGTAGGCGAATGTTATAAAGAACTAAAAGATTCATTTCTTATTCGATGAAATTCTGTCGCTTAGGGTGCAGGCACAGTGAGCTATAAACATGATTTCTAGTATTTGTCGCGGTAATATTGTTCTTTAGAGTGAAGGTGGTTTGAAGCAGCGGAAAGCCCATCAAACGAGTCGTCATATGAAAAACACACTTGCAGTCATTCATATCGTTGTCCTCCTTTCACGCGCTAGCAATAGGCCCGGGAGTTGAACAGTACTGACCATTAATTTTATTGCGAAAGCAATACAACAGCCAAAGCGAGACCTTGGGTGGCCGCAGCTAGGCCGTGAAGAGGCAGCTACGCCGTGAAAAGGCGTAGCTACAGTCTCCTCATAGAGGAATCAGCCTCCCATGACATTTGAATTCACGTTACCCCTATGCCAAGGGCAGGAGCTGCCAACTCGGGTCGCTCCTTTAATATGGGAGGCTGACACCAGAATCAGCCTGCCAGAATCGTTTGCATTCTCGTTATCCCTACGACATGCAGGCACGTCCATACGACTTGGTTTATGAGTGACTTTATAAGTGGGCTGGTAGCTTACGTTCGCAATTCATCTAGGGTTTACCAGAGCTAGAACACAACTAATATTTTTCTTATACATTGCGCTTTCTCATTTTCATTTAACTTATTCAGTCACTGCAGCCGCCCACCGTAACCGCGCGCTGTTGAGGCCACGGCGAAGGAATCCAATGCAGCTCTTCGCAGCAGTAATCGGCTCCAAAAGTGCTGAACTACTCTCCAGCCATAAACCAAACTATTTCTACGCACAAACGAAGCTTACGCTTCGGAATATTCGCACGCGAAATCTGGTTTTGAACGCAGCATCGCTTGGCGCTGTGTATAGACCAACACCGTGTTTACAAACAAAGGGGGCGCTCGCGGCGTCGCAGCCGACTGGGGGTGAAAAATAGGGTTAGCGCCCATAGGAGTACATGGAACCGAAATATTTCTAAACAGTTTTCTCATTCCACGGGGCACCTGTGATGTCGTTATTCTGTACAAAGCAACTATGAACATCCTAGATCATATCGTCAAAATATGAAATCTCATTACCGAGGCGAAGTATTTTTAAAACACCGCGAAACATGTTGGGGTGCGAGTTGGGAGGGCGACCCGTAGAAATACATGTGAGCACAACTTACCGGAGCATTTTTCTCATTTCGCAGAACATCAGAAGTGGTGGCCGGTAGTTAAACGTTGACCAGCGCTTTGAAGAAGTGTATGATAAAGTATGGTGCGTCATTACGGAGACAGTCTACTTTTAAAACTTCCCGAATAACCTGTGTTATGAATTCAGACACCGCCAAAAGGCAAGCTGGGTGTAGCGAATCGCGCAGTTTTGCTTACAGTTTGATATGCTGCCGCAAAGGGTAAATAAGCTTGATAATACTGTAGCTGCAGTGATACGTGCGAGGCAGAATTACATTTAAAAAGCAGTTGTCAAACGCCATACGACAATATAAACCGAACGAGATTCGCGCATTGCAGCAGACGACCACGTAGCTGGCGATACCCAACGCGGCCGCCTCCAGCTCCGGAGCGTCTGCTAGCGACAGCGGGTGGTGCATGGTCGTCTGCAACTGTGCGCGGTCAGTTTATCGTGCTGTGAGCGGTCCCGAAAGTCGTCGGACTTGCATTACTTGCAAGAGAATGTGTGTCATGCTACATGACGTCGGGGCGTCGTACAAGACGTTCATCAAAAAATGAGAAAGGTTCAACGCTGCTGAACCGAGCAAGATGTTGCGGTAAGTTGTGTTTACATGTATTTCTATGGGTCGCCCTCTCAACTCGCACCCCGAAACGTTTCGCGGTGTTTTAAAAATACTTCGCCTCGGTAATGAGATTTCACACTCCCACGATCTATTCCAGGGCGTTCATGATTGCTCTTTACCGAATAACGACATCACAAATGACCCGTGAAATTAGAAAACTTCTTTGGAATATTTCGCTTCCATGTATTCCTATGGGCGCTAAGCCTATATTTCACCCCCAGTCGGACCACGCTAGCGATAGAAGCGCCACCGCATCGTGCTTACGTCACAGATTGGTGTTGGTCTATAGGGGGTATTCACGTGACGTCACAGCTGACGTCAGTATGCAGTCGACGCCATATTTGCGTCATGTTCTGACTAGTACTAGTACGTGGCGGCGTTAGCTTAGCTGTTCGCGCGCGTCCGTTTGCTCTGCCACTCTGCCTCATGCCAGCGCCGTTAGTCGGTATTGAGTGACAGTTTGATTTATCGGCAAAATGTGCGCGATGCAGACAGAGACCTGTACGAAACAAAACTTTGGTATCAACCCGTGTGCAGTCGATATGCGCAACTGCACGGTAAGCGTCGGCCTGTGCCCAAGCATAGATACGTGCGACATTCATGAATTCTTTGTCCTACGGACGAGCTTCTTGCTCACAAGAAACCAATCGCAATCCTACTGACCACTCGAAAAATGCAACTACGTTACAAGCGGCTGGGTTAAGAGCCGCGGTTGAAGCAGACGAACTCGCTCTTTGTGCAATTACGTTCGTGCCGTCCAACGTTTATACCAACTAAACCGCTGAGTGTTTGAAGCTGATATTCTGCATAGAAATGGCGTTTGGTAGTCAGTATCTTTTATACAAAATTTGTTTCGTGTACTTGCCTCAATCGATCAGAAGTCGGATGCTTGCATCGTCTGTGGCGGTAAGGAAGCAAAAGAAACCGCTGCCACAGGTCACAGCGATGACACTGCCCAGTAAACACCAACCCATCTATGAGACGGCTATAAACTGTCTTGCCAAAACAAGCAAGATGCCTGACAGATGTCTCAGTAGACCTCTGAGATGGCTACTAAACGTATATAATATGTCTCGACAAGATATGCAAGACATTGCCAGATGTCTTGATATTTCTTGTAGTGATCTTGTAGCTCAGCTAATGCACCCACTTTTTTAGGCTACAAGACGTCTTGCAAGATATCTCCTAGAAATCTGGAAGACAAATAACATACTAAACATAAGTCAGTCTATCAGATAGCTATAAGGCATCTTGCCCAAGAAAAACAAGTCACCTTATAGATATCTGAAGTGGCGCCCAAGACAGCTGATAGACATTTAAAAGATGCTTTGATAAGATATGAAAGACGTTTTTATACGTCTTGGTACATCTTCTAGCTGCCTTCTAGCTCAGCTAATGCACCCACGTTTTTAAGCTGCAAGTCATCATCTAGAAATCATTAAAATAGATTCTGAATGTCTAAAATGAGCTCTAGAATCTCCTGCAATGTTCGAAATTATTTATTCCCTGCTATTTCTCGCAAAACTGTCTGAAATGCTTATGTATTTGTAGAGGTTTTCAACACCACTGCCAGACATAAAATATAGTCTCATCAGATGCTACTAAAACTAAAGCTGCATTGCCGTCACACACCCACAGTGCTCTCTCACACATTCAGTTATGATGCAAGCTAAACTGATGTACAATTGTAAATCATTAATTCTCACGCACTACAACTGTTGTCTAGTAATGAAAACTGTGTTTTTTTATTACAAAGCGTGCCACATTTCACTGTTAATGGCCATCAGGTGCTCTTTGGAAAGTTTGGTAGTAACTGCACCCAATGCTAGAAAATGACACGAGTAAACTACAGAACTCTTTAATTTCCTCAGCATTATACATTGCAAATAGGCAACTTAAACAATCTCACGCATGTTAAAAGCAAGGAAAGCCACAAGCAACAGTATGCAAATGAAAAAATGTGGTTCTCTGAAGCCTAATATTTGTACCAAGGAAGAAAACACCAGAAAGAGCCAACTCATGAACACATGACATGTAAAGAATGATGCACATTGTCATTCATTCTCACAGACATTAAAACTGCGGACAGTAAGTGAGATCTGTACACATTCTTTGTTACAAAACATGCCACACTGCGCGGTGGACAGCCATGGTTGGGTGCTCTTTGGGAGATTCGGCAATAACGGAAGCGCCTGAGCTGATACGTGTCCGCTTAGAGCTCTGTGTTTTTATCTTGTTTCGCCTATTAACTGTCGTTTTGTGTGGGTAGGACAGTGCCCTCCGTAAGAACGAATGACGAAGACGCCCCTGTGGAGCGATTTCCGACTCGGTGGGCCCTTTCTCAAGTAAGAAAGTCCAACCGGATCCCTCAGGCGCAGGCTAGGCTTAGCTCGGCGTTGCCGAGCGAGGCTGGGCTACGCGCCTGCATGGATTCTGCTCCGCCGACGACAGGTGTGCGGATTTCCGCTGTGTTACAACCTGGCGCAACATCCACGTCCACGCAATCATCAACGCTTACATGCCCCCAGTCTGCTTCGTCTTCGGATGGAACGACTTCGGCTTGTCCCATGGATTGCACCGCCGCCTCGGTGCCTGTAACCCTCCCTCAAGGAACTGTGCCCGTCGCACCGATTCAGTCTTCCCTTCCAAGGCCAACTACAGCGTGTCAGCCCCTGACACCACCACAGATGCCGCCAGTGAGTCGAGCCTCGCTTCCACTTGCTGCTAACTCGTTCCGCGTCACCATCAAGCCTACATTGCGCTTTGATATAACGACTATCCCTCCCCGGTGTGTCCAAGCCACAATTGACCAAGTTCTAGGTTCTACTAACTACTGTGGATTTGTCGTCCATCGCCCATCGAACACCATTACGGTGAACTTGCCATCCTTGGTGGACGCCCAGAAAATGTGTGCAGTTACTCAAATTCCCCTGGATGCGAATGAGCATGTCCCAGTGCAAATATATTTTGCCTCTGGCCCTGACACCCTCCGCTGCGTCGTTTACCATGTTGACAGCAGAAGTCCTTCTGAGGAGGTGCGAGCAAACATTCGCTGTTCAACTCACTCAGTGTTGCAAGCACGGCCTCTGGGGCGCAGGGGTTCATACCTACTCACTCTACAAGGCCCGCTGACTTTGCCTGAGTACCTAACCTATTATGGTGCGATTATCAAACCACAGCCCTTCCGACCTCGTCGTATATTTTGTTATCACTGCCATAAAGAAGGGCACATGCAAAATACCTGCCCTAATCCGGCAGCTGTGGCCGACATGAATGAACCAATAGCGCTTTGTGCCCTATGCAAATCGGCGGACCATGACATGCGCTCCCCCGCTTGTCCAAAGAAGAAGAGAACGAGGCCGTCGCGCAAGCCGCCTGGAAAAGAAGATATTCCTACAAGTAATCGCTTCGCTGCTCTTACATGTGAAGAAACCGACTTCCCTGCACTTCCTTTACTTGACCCACCTGCTCATCATACGTCTTCTCAGCATGGTTCATACGCACAAGCGACCCACCCTCGTGGATCAAATGGTACACCAAAACGGCCAGTGCACCAATCACATGTGGATGCCGCAGATGAAGACGCTGTTTTAGACAATGCCATTGCAGAGGCTCGCCAACGTCTAGACGAACTCACCCAGCTCCGAGAACAGCGTCGCTCTCACCCCTCTCGAAGAACTATAATACCTCGTGATAAGATTTCAAATGAATCACCTCGAATAAGCAACAATCCACAATCACGTGCAGACAACACGTTAACCCCGAATACCCCGACAGTGGATAAAATATTAGCCCTTATGGAGCAGGTGACCTCCCTCATCGTAGAAGCTCTTCGGCCTCGCAATGGATAATGCACTGTCTCTGGTGGTGCAGTGGAATTGTCGAGGCTTTGCGAATAAGGCCTCTGAAGTGAACATCCGTCTTCGCGACAAAAAGCTAAAGGCGTGGGCCTTCTTACTTCAAGAGCATAACTCACTTCCTCGCCTTTCAGGATTCTGCGCTTACCATTCACCTTCCATTCCTGATCGCCGTTGCATCACCTCTTCCCACAGCCCAGGTAAATCTGCAATTTATATTCACACTTCAGTTCCCCACACACCGATCGACCTTTCACGCTGGTGTAACACACGCCAAGAGGTGGTAGCACTCCTAGTTAAGCCTGTACGCACGCCACTTATACTAGTTTCCTTTTATGGCCGTCCTGGTTCCGCATCTCCTAATCTTGGATGGGTTCGTTTTCTGCGTTCTACCTACTCGGGTATCTCTATTCTAGTCGGTGGAGACTTCAATGGCGCACACACCTCGTGGGGTTACCCATCGGATTCTCCCAGGGGTGCACACATCCAGGGAAGCTTTTCAGATAATTCTTTTCACCTTTTAAACCACCCGCATACATCTACCCGTCCACGAGGTGGGCCTTATTCACCTGATTTGACTTGGTGGTTAGGCCCTGGTAGCCCTCGTTGGGCTGTTGAACCAGATACCTGGGGTAGTGATCACAGTCCTATCTTTATCTCTCTCACTCCTTCGCGGATACGTAAAATACGCCGTAGCGTACGAATAACATCTTGGGACTCTGTACGCGCAGACAATCGCTTATCTGATTTCACCCCATCATCGGCATTGTCTACTC
Organism: Amblyomma maculatum; assembly: GCF_055883805.1. Taxonomy (NCBI): domain Eukaryota; kingdom Metazoa; phylum Arthropoda; class Arachnida; order Ixodida; family Ixodidae; genus Amblyomma; species Amblyomma maculatum. The sequence continues at coordinate 162,677,078 of NC_139344.1, read as the reverse complement.
TCTCTGCTGTTCTTGCGTCCCACACGATTACCACCACTGTAAATGAAGACGAGCCAAACCCGGACATCCACCTCCTGAATCTTTGGGCTCTGCGTCGCCAGGCAGATCATTATGCTGCTCGTAACCCCGATGACCCATCGGCTATCCCCGCTCTTCACCGGGCTACCGCGCGTGCGAGGCGGTATGAAAAGCGTCTAGCAAGGCAACGTTGGGCTTCATGGTGTGAGCGCCTGTCCTCCAAGCAGAGTAATCGACAACTTTGGAGAGTGTTTCACGCCATGGAGCGCTCTTCTCAAGTTTCTGATTACACAGAGAGCATTCGCCTTGCTATGAATGTAGATGAGGACACATTTGCAAAACAGGCGGCCAGACAGTTTTTTCCCCACTATGATTCCACCTCAACTTCTCCACCTTGCTTACCGGTTACCGAACCCCCCGATGAGATTACTTCTGACCTAGCCATGGCAGAGCTGCTGGCCTCCATTGAACGCCTCAAATCTAACTCTGCTCCCGGCCACGACGGCATACCTAACTCCTTATTCCGCAACTTGGAAGGGACTGATTTGCAGGCCCTGCTTGATGCATTCAATGACGTGTGGCATTCTGGTGTCATGCCGGACGAGTGGAAGCATTCTATTGTTGTTCCAATACCGAAGTCAGGTCATCCTCCAGTTTCTCTCTCGGCCCTTCGTCCAATTTCCCTGACGCCAACAATCTGCAAGCTTTACGAAAACATTCTCGCCACTCGCTTATCGTGGTGGTTGGAATCCCATGATTGTTATCCAGAATCCCAAATTGGCTTCCGCCCGCAAATAGGAACGGAGGACGGTCTTGCTACGTTGGCTGCTGACGTGCTTCACCACTCTCCGCACAGTCATCTTGTTAGAACTGTGATCGCTACAGATATAACAAAGGCATATGATAACATCCTTCACTCAGCCATTCTTGCCTCCCTACAAACTCTTGGTCTTCCTCACAGGTTTCTCCTCGCCATTCACGCCTTTCTAACAAATAGAACATTCAGTGTGCGTGTCCATGGAAAGCCCTTTGGTCACTTCCCCTCAAACAGAGGAGTGCCCCAGGGCTCCGTTCTCGCCCCTACTTTATTTAATGTGGCCTTCATTCCACTTATTCGAGCCCTAGAGGCCATCCCTTCTATACGGGTGCTTGCGTATGCCGATGATATAACCTTATGGTGCTGTCACCCAGATACGTCTGTCCATCAGGCGGCCCTCCAGCATGCGCTGGATATATTGACATTTCGCCTCCCTCCTTTGGGCCTAACTCTTTCGCATACAAAATCCTGTTTCATTCGAATTGGAAATAAAGCTGGCTTACGGAAAGCTCCCAATATAAATTTTATGATAGATAATACCCCAATTCCTCAGGTACAAACCGTTCGCATTCTTGGTCTTCTTCTACATTCCTCTGGGACTGGCACACCGTGGCTGACAGCTATCCGTAAGACCGCTCACGCTATTTTAGGTCTCATTCGTCGCATAGCTATGCGCTCTGGCGGCGCGCGTGCTCACACGGCCCGCCAGCTTGTTCGCTCTGTACTCCAGCCACGTATAATATACCAGGCACAGTTTCAACGTCTCACCCGCAGACAGTGGGACTCCCTTGAGGCCATCAATCGTGAGGCTATGCGTGCAATAACGTACCTCCCCCGCCTAACACCCATACCAGTACTTCAGGAGTATGCCCAGCTAAATACGCTCACTGAACTCGTTGATCAGCGGACGGCAAACAGAGCTCGCAAACAGTCTTTACAGTTACATCATTTAAAGACACTACCTCCATGGTCGTACTGCCAGCTCACGGACAATCGCCCCACTGCTTCCCCGTCGGTATCATCCGCACATCTGCCTGAAGGGTGCATATTATATACCGATGCATCACATACTGCAGAGCGAGGAGTTACTGCCGTGTATAGTCCCTCTCATCCGCATCTCAACACTCACGTGACATATACCGCGGATACGTGCACCCCTCTGGCACTGGAACTCCAAGCAATTTACAATGCTATACATTCCCTCCCACCAGTTCCTACATTCAATGCAGTTCATCTTTACACAGACTCTCTCACTGCCCTTAAACAGCTTAAGGCCGTTCGACGCACATTCCAAATAACACAGTCTATACATTTGCTATGTTCAAAGTACCCATGTCCTATTCGCATACACTGGATTCGCGGCCATGCTCGCGATCCCCATAACATACAAGCAGATGCTATGACGCATATAAACACATCAGCCGATCCACCACCTTCCCCTCTTCCCCCAGATCCGTTCCTGTCCCACGTTTCCGATTCGCAAGTTCTGCGCCACCGAACACGCGCTCTCATTCCTCCGTGTTCGCACCCTCTCCCCCGTAGTCTTACTCGGCAGGAGGAGGTGACAGTGCGCCGGATCCGGGCAGGGGCGGCTCTGACCCCATCTGTTCGACATCGATGGCGGGAAAAAGACCTACCAGTGACTGACAGGTGCCCTCACTGTGACACTCCACCTGACGTCTGCGATGTGCGCCACTTGTTGTGGACGTGTCCATCAACAACGCACATCAGGCAACGGATAATCATGAAGGTGGGCCTGCGGTGGAATCGCGATAGTGATTATGACAAATGGACAATGGACAATCGCTATACTGCCAACCTTCTCGAATTCATAAGCACAACTGGACTGCACTCCTTCTTTTAACTTTCTATCTCCTGCATCCCATTCCCCCTTTCTCAACTTATGCCTTGTGGCAAACTCTTCGAAAAAAAAAAAAAAAACTGCAAAAGGTGCTAGGAAACAAAATGTGTAAATCATATATTTGATTTTTTTCAACAATGCACTACGAAGTTAAAATCACAGAAACTAGACACAAGTGGTATGAAAATGACAAAATAATAATGCAGTTCTCTCCAAGCTTAAAATGTTCTGTTTACAAAAACAATGAAAACATCCATACTCCAAACAAGAACAGGAAATGACTAGAAATAAACAGGGATAGGTATGCAAAAGTGTACAAAACTGGTTGAGTGGTTGAACGAACTATCTGCATAATGTTTGTACAAAATAAAACAAAGCAACAAATTCGAATGAAAAAGCTTCAGTATACAGAAAAAGGTGCTTTCACAAAGGACCATCATCACCAGTGTCGCATTTCATAATACTATATGTGCATGCATGTCACCAACTGAATGCTGGTCATACAAACATTTTGTAGAAACTGCATAAACACTTGAGCATTAGGCACGACATCAAATCCATTAAAAATCTACACTGCAAAAAAAGAAGCCAAGACTGCTTCACTGCTGCTGTTCCTGTTAGCATGACTAGAATGCACTGAAAAAAAATGCAATGGCTACATGTCTGTCATAGTTACATTCTACTATCATAACTAAAAAGCACTAAGGAAAAGGTAGCAGGTAAGGGTCATACATCACTCAACAAGAAACACTAGAAGGCACCATAAGGAAAAAAAAAGGAAGGAGCAAAAGGTTTGCATCCCTGTCATTGTACATACCAACCACTATATTCCATCTCAAAAGCTGTTTGCAGCACTACAAAAGATAAGGGCAGCATGAACCAGCCATGATGGCACAAACTGCCCTTACCTTTTGTAGTGCAGCAAACAGCTTGCGAGGAGTACAGAAGGCACAGCAAAAAAAAAAAGAGAATAAAATTCAGTGTAGCACACGGTGCTGCTCATCACATTCTGCTGGTATAAAAAGAAGGAAGTTAACTGCTGAGATTGTTGGTTTTCTGACATATAAAAAGGTATTTAGCATAACACAGACACACACAAGAAAGAAGACACCACGTGTACTTACTACAACTGTTTATTTAGGGGAAAGCAGTCAATCCATAGCTGTCACTGCTGTTGTGCACATGTACAAGGCAACAGGAAAACAGCACCAATCTTATCAAAGCAGGTATGAGAAATATCTGTTCAGCCTCAAAGAAAAGCTGAAGTGTTGCTTACACAGTTCAAACCTGCCTAATGTATAGATGGTATCCTTTGCTCCCAGAAAGCTTGCTCAGCTAAGCCATCACATAAGCTACGAAAGCAAACAGGTTGGCTGTCAGAAGAGACATGGCCAGCATTTCGTAAAGTGCACCACCGTCTATAAAATTCTACTGTCATGTAGAAAAATCTTATTTTGCACAGGCAGGATTCTGCGTCAATGGCCAACTTAGGAAACATGCAAAAGACATTAACAATGAAGGTGAGCGACTCGTCTTGCACCGTAGGGTTTGCACCAATTGTGAAAACTGTGGGTAACGGCTCATGAAAAACTAGAAGCCCTTCATATAAAAAAGGAGGTTACAGCTGTGTCAGCAGCAAATTGGTTTTTCTTATGAGACTGAAGAAAAATTTCTCACGCATAGTTTGACAAAATTGGTGCTGTTTCCATGTTGCCCGTGCATGCGCATCACCTGAGTAGGCTATGTATATCGGCTGCTTTCCGCTGAACAGTTGTAAGTGCTGATGGTGTCCTCTGTCTTGTGTGTGACTGTGCTATGCTAAATAGCCTGTTATTAACCATGGAGAAAAGGAATTGAAAAAAAAAAAAACCAAACAAGGTCTCAATACCACTGCCAACATTCTGGCATGAAAGCATTGTAAAATGAGGGAGCTGGCATGGGTTGTGCATCTGTTATTCTGTACAACCCCTAGAGGGTAGAGAAAATTGAAAAAAAAAAAGAAAACTTCCGGGGCTATCAGATCCACTGCAGTTAGTTATAAATTAAGAATGTAGGGGCGAATATCCCTCAAAGGAGGCTTTTCTGCCAATCAGATCGTTCACAAGACTGGTACCACTCCAGCCCTTGTCCACAGCTAACTAGGCTGGGCAGCTTTTCTTTATCGGTACTGAACACCAGCTGCACTGCCTCTTTTTTGTCACCTACTGCCATGAAAGGGGGAATTCCTTGGTGGCTCAATTGATTGGGAGGCTCCTCTCTGTCAATTGTTGGAGGCCTACCTTTGCAAAATTACAAAGCTTCAAACTTGAGTTGTAAATGAGCACAGAAGGTGCCTTGATCCCAGCTGCTTGCTATTGTGGCACTGTTCATGGTGGCTGTGCAGCGCCTTTAGATGTGGACTTGATCTTTGTCACAAGGCAAACACCAACCACTCTTTTGTGACGTCGGCAAAACTAAGTTTCATTGGTGTTGAAGGCTTTCCATGTCACACCTGCCGGGATTAAAATCAAAAGCACGATTTAGATATATGAGCTCCCAAACAAAAGGAAAAAGTCCCATTGTTGGCAACTCTAAGTTTTTGGCACAGTCAAACCATACCTATGTATTCAGTCAGTAGCCCGCGACTGCCCAGTGAGATGTCAGTCCTGTGGCCCTCATCGCTAAGTTGTGTTTGCAGCACAGACAGGAAAAGGATAGCTGCTAGGCAGCCGTGGAGGTGGTGGCAACCTGCAAGGTGTTCCAATGCTTTAAAGATTTCTTGTAAAGTTTAATAAAGCAAATCACTGACTACAAAACACTGGCACAAATTCTACTATAGGATAAGAATTTAACCTCAAAATATGTCACATAAGGTTGAGAGTACTGAGTACACAATAGAAATATGTTTAACCAAACCCGCACTAGCAGCACAAAATAGTGCTGAGTATAATATATGTATATTAATAACTCCTTGATGACCTCGAAGGCTAAAGCATTTCCTTGTCTTCACCAACAGACACACCTAAAGAGAACCACCATTTTCCTGATTTATACATTCCTTTTTTTTTATTGAGAGTCACTTTCTATTCTGGGTAAGGTTTCTGCCTCTGAGTTTGCCAAGTGTTTCATTCGACATATGTAGAGAAGAAATAAATCTATGTATCATGTATCTATGTATGGATGCATTACCTATGTATGTATCTATGCATGTATATATGTAGGTACCTATGTATGTATGCATCACCAGTTTTTCCTAGAACAAATGAAAGCAATATTTTAAACAGTGAGCATGCACCCAGAGCAAAAAAAAAAAGAATGCATAGCTCACTTGCTTGAGCTGTTTGGTAAGTGTTTTGTTTACATGAAAATTCGCGCAGACACAAAATAACATGAGCACCAAACACAGACACAACAGCACAATGTGAAAAAGAGCATTAAATTAAATGAGGGCATTTCACCTTTGATGCCAAACACCACTTCGGGAGGAGTCCATATGCTATCAAAAGGTTTGCGTGGAGTCACAGCTTTGTTGTTGAGGACAGCCAGAAGGCATACACTGAACCCATATTATAACATGGCTACATTCTATACGCCTTAAAAGTAAGTTAAGATTCAGTACTGTCTTTTCTTTTCCCAGTTCTGGATAGGGAGAGTCTATTGGCCCTGAAGCAAGAAAACAAATGAAATTGATATGTTTTTGTGTATTAATAATAGGCTTTTCGTTATACGAGGTCCCTCCGAAAGATGTGCTTTCGACTTCTTTCTGTACCAATTGAACTGAAGCTTAATTTCTTAAAACATTTCCGCCAATAAAACAAAAAAAAACCTGAGGACCAAAGCAAATAGAGCACCAGCACATCACACAACATACAGTTCAGGAACTTAAAAAGAACTAAATTGTGCTTTCTGACTATATATGAAAATGTAAAATCACTTAATCACTGAATATATACGGACTATAGTATTGTTGTGGCAATGTAATGGCTGACTGTAAACATTTTATGAACTATTAAAATTAAATCACTGCAGAATGTTTGTACGCCGTTCCTATCTCGCCATGTGTTTCAACTTGTGCCTGTGAACAGGCCGAGAGTATTTTGCTAGCAGTTGGGAGAGTCACTGTGGCCAGAATGCACTTCCTCTTATTGAGATCGTTCTTTTTCTTTTTCGCAACCGCGGCATAACTTAGCGCGTATAGAGCTCTGCAGGCTGCCATAAACAATGCACGGCTTCCACTAGACGGTGCGTATTTTCTGTATCTTGCTGCAGAGTGAAGGCCGCACTAAGCATGCAGACTTTCGTACCCAGTTGTGTTTCCCGGGAAAGTGTTAGAACCAGCGGCAATCAACGAAAGACGTCGGATCGCCAAGCTCATTTTGAAGAATTACATCGCGAGGTTCCGCCGCCAATGGCAGTTCACGAAACGCGGCGAGTGGAATTGCAAGCGCAAAACCTTCGTGCATGCACAAAACTATAGATGCGCCATAAAACACCGCCTTTCGTACTGACTAAACGGTCCGCGAGCGCTATCTTGCTCGCCCGTACAGCCTGCGCCGGCGGATGCAAACAACGGTCCTTGCAGCATTTTTATCGGAAAATGAAAACACTCAGTCACTTTACTGCTCCATTAAGTGACTCATTTAGAAGAACCAATTTCTTACTCACCCAGCGAAGCTTGCCTTGCAGCCAGAAGTAGCAGCCGCTGTGCGGGATACATTTTCAACGCAGTCACAAACCAACGGCCTATCGTGCAGACACGACTAGACACGACGAAATGGCCAGCGGCCGAGCAGCGCATTGATACAATAACTTTACAAACAATAGAAATCTGAAATATATTTCATAAAACAAGCTATACAAGTAAAATGTAACTGTTGCTTATGACGTATTTGTTTCAAAACGGTAAATACAACCTGCGTCTTGCGTAATTATTTTCGCGCACTATTTTCTATCTCCCTGTAAAGAGGAGGGGTGCAAAAAGGCCACGGCGCGCGAAGTTTGGGAATGGCGGATCGTGCATAGCTGGCGTTCCGTATTAACATCGGCGCAGCAAATCGTTCCTCTGTGCGAACTACTGGCGTTTATCACGCACGGATACATCGCTAGCTTACTTTGTCGTAGTGAACACTCGGAGTTTGGAGTCTTCCGGCGGACTGGACTGCGCCCAGCGAGGTCGAACACAGTGTGGCTATGGGCTGCACCAATTAAACGATGCAGAAATGAAGGTGCCAGCGGCTTTTGTACATTATGTTCAGATACCCGTCGCCTAAAGAGCATTTCTTGGTGCCATATTGGTCCTGTATGCTGGAAACAGCCCAGATTGCATGCTTAATTCAAAAGCGCAGGCACTTAATTGGATACAGCATTTTGCAAGCTGAACAATTGCTAGAACGAACCTTCGACAATTTATACTTAGAGTGTGCAGAACAGTGTCGTCCAGTTAAATTGTGTACATATTGCACTACAGGCGCATAATGTGACCCTGAAACGTCTTGTGAGGAAGTATGGTAGACTTCTGAAGCAGAACTCTAGAAGACATCTGGCGTAGCCTGCTAATAACTGTCTTGCGTAGCTGAAGACACAAAAATTCTTCGCAAGACAGATTCCAGACATCTTGCCGATGATGTCTTCTAGACTAGCACCAAGCGACGTCTTGTAGATGTCTTTGATAGCTCAAGATATATGTGACCAATATAGACATATCAAGACAGCTACAAGATATTCTGTGCTCAGTGGGTGGTGGCGCCACCTCGTTGCCTTGCGGGCTCGAAATAACTTTTTGCAACAAAACTCTTGAAATACAGCGCAGTTTTGGCCAAGCTAAACTCGATTTGTTATTAGAGATAAATAAGTTTGTGAAGTTCTTCAAACCTTCTGCAAAACAACTCTGCCCGCCTACGTTCCTTCGCCGAATCTACATGCGGTCTGCTTTGATTAGCAGCCGACACAGACGATGCGAACATCCGACTTCCTCTGATCGAATGAGGCAAGTACGACAAACACAAAGTTTAGCGAGCCCTCTATGAAGGATTCTATTGCAGCAAAACACGACGAGGAGGTGTTGGCGGCGCGCTGCATGCATGCGCATGACTGGAAGCGATACCGCGCTGCTTTTTTACCGGGAATGTGTCTTCCGATTGCGTGAAGGACAGTCGTGCACGGATAGTGACAAGAGCTGGCTGCTAAGGCACATCCGGAAGATTCCAGTCCAGCCCATTTTGACATACATTTCTCATATTCCATGATACTTGTGCGGTTGAGCCGTGCCAGCCATACGTGACGTCGCGTCTCGGTGAGGTATCTCGTTCGAGTGGAGTTGTTCGTGCGTGCTTCCGGAACCTTAAAGGGACACTAAAGACAGCCAAAGATGGTATGAAAATCAATAAACTACATTTGGTGACACTGTCGCCGCATATCCGGCAGCAAAAAATCGAATAATTGCTGAGATATTGCGATAAGAAGTTGAGGTTTTTTCTTGTTCCCGCCGGTCGAATTCAAACTGTGGCCTCCAACTACGTAGTTGGAGTTGAGTGACGCACACTATGACGTAAGCGGAGACTCCGTGATAGCGAGCCGACGCGGCCCGCGGCGTCGCATCCCTCAAGGGCCAACTTGGCAACAGCGTACTCGCAATGACGGCCTCAGCCGAAATAAATATAAATAAAACGATGAAGAGAGTAATTTACCGAGCGATGGGCCCATAAAGGAAGAAAAAAAAAACAGAGCGCTTGTAATGCACAACACTTTGCATGTTTCTCAAGCTTTTGCGCTCCTTCTTGCACTGTGTATAAACAAACCGAGCCCTCGGTCATCGCAACGCTTCCTGACATGTTTACATACAAATCAAGATTTAGTTACCAGCAAAATAGTGTCCTCGCTGCTGCGCTTGTCAGTTTTGAAGCTTCGTCGCACTTTTTTCCTTCAAGGTTTGTGCTACAGCTACGTGTTCAGCGAAAATTACGTCCACGGTAGCAGAACATGACCGAAGTGCCGGCGCCACTACATTTGCCAGCGCTGTGAAATTCCACATGTTAAAATGGATCCAGTGCACAATATAGTGCGCATAGGCATCCAGAACATTAGTTGCAAGACGTGAGAGCAGGCAGCATGCGCCGATGATCAAGAAGTTGTAATTTGTAGACCGGCAGCAGAAACAATTTATTGTAAATGGGGCCATGGCATAAAAACTAGAAATATTTCCGAACTTCTTGTGTTGCGGCGTAGCCGAGCGGTTAGCGCCGAACGTTGCGGGCCAAGCAGTAGCGAGTTCGAGTCTTACCGCTTCTGGCATTTTTTTTTTTTACAAATTGATCCTTTTTAACCTTTTGTAATGTATTTCTGGTGCTTCGTTATTTTTAGTTTTTACTTTTTAGCCGAGGCCCTTTTTTTCGCCGGGCGACGAGCGCAATATATCGACACTCTCCTTGGTATGCCCCTTTTGTTTACGACGCCTGCAAATAGCACGTTGAAGGTCTTGTTGACGCAGTATATGTTGGTCAGATGTGTCATGATTTAGTGAACAATTGAATGATAATGCGTTTTTCCTTCGGTACTTAGCATATGCATGCTTTTCGTGGCGTACGTAGCTGCAGTCAAGCGGTCAGGTCGCAGTCGAAGCGGCAACGGCGGCGATATGTTGGCGCAGAAGTGTGAACGAAGGACTGTGTCGGCGGTAGCGGATTTTGCTCGCTCGTGCCTCCGAATGCTCAAATGGGAACCATCAAGGCGCATCTGCTGCTCCAAGCTCGTAATTCAGGCGCTGCATGTTCAAACAAACTATCCGAGTGCGCACGAAATGCCTGAGCCGAAACATAACCAAAACTGAAGTGGCCGCATGTGGCGCCTCCAAGTATATTTTTGTATTTGCCTTGCAACGTTTACGTTGCCTTTTCGCCGTCGTTTACGTATGATAAAAGCGTGTTATCATGTTTGAGAAAAAACGTACTACCGCATTCAAACATGCAACGTAATTCGCATTTGTCAGCCTCCGGGATCCCTAGCGCGTCACGTGATTTGTAGTTGCGAGCCTCGGCCGTTTGGCTGTGGTGGCGATACCCGTATTTCTGTTATTCTTCTTTACTACCTTATAACAGCTCTGTTTTCAGTAAGAGTGGTCTTTTTGTAATCAGGAACTAGCATTCTATCGATGCAAACCCACTTCCTTTCTCTCTTTAGTGTCCCTTTAAAATGCCGAGGTCTTTCGCGCAGCTCTTCAGCTTCCGTTGTTTACACTGTGCACGCGTCTATTATAGTCTACGGTAGCTCAGTAAACAACATTAGCTGCGGATGCCACTGCTTGTAGAACCGCACGACAGCAATTGATACGTACGTTCGCCCTGTTTGTTCCGTGGACACAAAAATGGCCGACGGTGCCTCAATTACCCACAATGCAGCGCGTCAGTGAATACCCCCTATAGCACGCTGCATTTTTGCCTACACCCCATGTCGCTGCCAGTCGCAGCGCCGCCTTTTTTTACAAACATGAGGCCCGTCTATATACAATTAGCAGTTAGATAGGATAAGAAGAAATGCGTGAACTATGTCCCATTTACTTGCCACATGCATTGGCGCTGCATAAATTAGGGCAAAACGCATTTAGATGGTATTGAAGACTGATTTACTTTTAAAAATAACATGGTTGTGTACCATAGTAGACATCTTGCTGTGGTCGCTATGATAGGAGTACGGTTCAAGATGCTGCGAAGAATAGCGTCTTCTGGTCTATTTGAGACGGTGGCAGTCCCTTTAGCGCTGAACCACCTGTTCAGCTGTTCCTTTCACTGTTCATTTCAGCTGTTCATTTTACTTGCTGTCACTTCGACTTAGTAAAAGTTCAGGGACCGGGAGGTTTTCTTTCACACACCTTAGAGACCGTAGTTCCCGCGTGGCTGTCGCTGTTGAAGGTAAAATCTGAAATCAAATTTCTGAATGTGACACGTTTATCCATAAGTGAAGCGATGTGTCCAATACTTTTAGTGCGTTTGCCTTGCATACAAACTCGAAGGTGGCATCATGATTCCACGAGCTGCATTGTTCAACCCGCCTTCTGCGGTCAAGTTTGGTAGGTGTGCAGCATCTGTAAACCATTATACTCTTGTGCCATTGATGCGTTCATGTGCTGCCCTCTTTGCATGAGCTCAGTACGCAGCTTTCGCTCTAGAGTTGATGTTAACTCTATGAATGACTGAGAAACCTTGAAGAGGGGAAGAGGGAGGAGATCTTTAATGGGATGCTCAAAAGGTATTGATTATAATGAAAGAATATTTGATGCAAGAAGTCTGCAGAGAGATGATTTTGTGAAATTGATGTTAAATTACGAGCCTTCGCGTGGACCCTATAGTTTCGAAATATTGTTCTTAAATTGCTCCTTGCAGCCACTCGCAGTAGATTCGGGCTTCAACTAGCATTTGGTTCCTCACCGCTCATTCCCCGTGTACGTAAACTTGGTAATTGACGCGGAGCTGCGGGGCGCATGGATCGGCCAGGTGGGTGAGCCAATCTCCAGAGAGGGAGAGATCCCACAGATTATCGGATAAAGATAGCGTCGCCCTACGATACAGATTTCTCGGGCAGTTAACATGTAGCCGTAACATTAGTATAGTTGCAACAATATGGCGTGAAGAGACAGTTTAAAAAATAATTTTGACAATTTTGCGATGACACTACTCGCCACGTACCATCTCCACCTCAGAAGTTGTTCAGTGAAATACAACACCAAATGCACGAGCTGATAACTTCTTTAAGCGGGCTGTATACTCACAAGCCAACTGTGCAAGTCTGAAAGTCGTTGCCTCGCACTCGTAGCTCATGCCCTTCTGCCTAGCTGAGAATTATGACAACCGCGAGTAATTCACTGAACTAATGTAAGCAGCGGTAGAAGTGGCAGTGAATTATGTAAACACAAATACAAAGAAAAGATGTATTAGCCGCTTCATTTGCTGGCTGCTATATGAGGTACCTGAGCTTCGGTCAGCGGATTTAGGCGGCGGAGGAGGCAGGAAGTCGTAACATATACAAGATCAATAGGGAGGAGATGAGATTAGGACGAGAATTATTGCAACTATGTACTACATGTGGCCTAAGCACATATGCCCTTTAGGGAAAAGAATTTAGGAAATGCTTAACTTCGCCTTATTAGTACACACGAAGCGCCTTTGCCATCGCCTTTTCATTGCGACATTTTTTGAAGATATTCCTCATTTACATCTCTTCAGTTTTAAATTGTTACTGTAACATCAGTACACATCCCAAACACACGTCACTAAGTCATATATATACGCACCACAACACTTTCACTAGGTGCCCCTCTAACACGCCCGGTAACAACGACCCTATTTGGCCTATGTGTTGCGTGCCCGTCTGGCATGCAGAGGACATGGGTTCGAAGCCGAAAGGTGACAAATTTGTTTAATTTAGTTACTTCTAATTTGTAAGTACTTCAGAAGAACTTTTTATACGCCAGTTTTAGCTTCATTCAGGCTCTTCCCCAGATCGTTATATAGCTTTGTTTTGATAGAGGGATATTTGAAATTCCCGCATCGGGTCATGCGGTTGTGAAGTCGGAGCCCTGCCGGCCAGTCAGGGTTTTTCTGCTAGCATATTTGCGTCATACGGTGCCGACTACTACTTCGACGGCTTTTCGACCGAATCAGCTGCATACGCTTCGCCTAAAAGTAATACCGCTCGCATATTGGTGGCTAGGCGTCTGAACCACATGCGATTGGTCGCTGTAGCTATATATCGTACACACGTGCGCGGCGCACTTTATATACTTTATATCCCAGTGGTGTGCATGCCGCTTTGTGCCACACGTTTGGTATACTGTGCAGTGGCAGGCTGGTCGGGGTGCCCGGCAGGTTACTGTCCAAAACAAAGGGAACACCAAACCCGCCCACACGACGTACACACTGAGGCTCGTCGTTCTGTAGCGAAGTGACGCACTGCCACAGGAACGCGGAACCACCGCCAGACCATCTGGGATGTGTCCCCTCCGGAGTCTCAGCCGCGTCTAAATTGCGGCATATTATTGGCGGGGGCAGAGATGGAATGGAGGAACGAGAACATTGTAGCTATGCTTAGAGAAACCCGCCGCCGTGCCCCCGTAGCTATGGCGGATGGCTGCCAAGAACGAGACAATTTCGACCGTACAAACACCCGTGCATGGATTTTGCAGCGATGGCTTCACTTTGCTAGCTAAAGCCGGGTATCGTCGAGTGTGCAACAATCACGATCATGGCCCTGGCAGGCGGTAGCTGGCAGCCGACAAGGCCAAGCACTAACTGGACCTAGCATTGCCTGAGATTACGTTTGGCAGGAGCTGCCAACTCGGGTCTCCCTTTACACATGGGAGGATGGTATCAGAATCATCCTGCCAGGACCCTTGCATTCACATTACTCTAGGCCACGCAGGCACGTTCACATGTCTTGTTTAAAGTGGGGAATTATATGTTGGGTGACCGCCTACGCTTAAGTGTCCATTATTTTTTAAAGCGGAGCTTAAGTGTCTATAATATTTTGCTGACATGCGATATGCTAGTATCGATTATGACTGGTAGCTAAATTATAACCTCGCGTTGACCTTCAGGCATGAAAAAAATGAAGCGAATGAGTGTAAAAGGTCGAAGAACTGGTCACGGCGCGTTGAGATATAGGCGATGACACGATAGACACGATTCTGCGGCCAAGTGTTTCATGAACTAAGTTTTGATTGTGCTCTCTTCTAGTGCCCGTTGCCGCGTGCTCTTCCTGCAAGCTTGGTGACGCGGCCATTATATCACCGATGCGTTATTGATATCGGATCTACCACCTACCGACGTTTCATCTCCGAGGATTCACAGCGACACCTGTTCCTGTGGCTCCGGGTGGCAACACCGCACTCGTCTACTTAAAGGCTGCCGAAATTAACGGATGCGGGATTCTGCGGCCAAGTGTTTCATGCACTAAGTTTTGATTGCGCTCTCTTCTAGGTGAGTAACTTTTATCCTGATACAAGCTTGAACTTTGCTGTAATTGGCCGCAGATCCCAGTGAAACTTGCTGTCGTGCATTGCCGTTATGGGTGTTGATTTGAACACGTACCGCGTTCGCATTGGCTGTTTCCTTCAACACTGCAGAAAACATGCCCAGAAGAGTTGTGGCTTGATGTGGCTGAAGGCTGGGTGTTGGCTCCCCAGCATGAGAACACTTCTGCTTGCACTATGCATCGCGAAATTATTGCTATGCTCCGGTGATGTAGAACTGAACCCCGGTCCTGACCAACTAGAACTAATCCTGGAAACAATCAGCAACCTTGAGAAGGCTATCAGTTCTAACGTTGAGCACCAGAAAAAAATTGATTTGCAACTTGAAACAATCTCTTCGGGGATGCTTGACATAACCAACCGAGTATCAAGACTTGAAGTGAAAATGAGTGAATTTACTGGATTGACGAAGGAAGTGAATGCGGTCAAATGTGATATAAGTGTCCTTAGATCAGACATGGACGTAAAACAAGCTAGTGAAGGTTTGGCTGGTGTGGTTGATGATCTGAACAACCGAATTCGCAGGAACAACTTAATAATTAAAGGTTTACCTGAGTCTGCATCAGAAACCTGGGATGAGGCAGAAAATATTATTAGAACGTTTTTTCGTACCCACTTGAAGGTGGATGCTGGCGAAATTGAACGGGCCCATCGTATCGGGAAGTATAATTCTGTATCTCGTCGCCCTATCATTGTTAAGTTTCTGAACTACAAAAGCAGGAATGCTATTTTAGGACATGCCTACAAACTGAAAGATGTATCTGCGCCAAAAGTGTGGATAGAGGAAGATTTTTCACCGAAAGTTCAACTCGCACGGAAAAAGTTGAGAGATTTCGCGAAGGCAAATAAAGATGAAGGAAAGTACAGTTTTTCTTATAACAAACTAAAACTAAACGGCAGCATCTACAGATATGACGCGTCCTGTGACCGTGTCGTAGAACATAAGCAAAGCCAACGCTGTCCTAATGTTCATCAAGAAAAGTCATTTCAGAACCAACTCGGTTAGCAAACTCGGTCCGTTATCATTCCTTCTTGCCAATTTCCGCAGCCTTCTACCAAAACAGGATGACTTGCTGTCTCTAATTGACACGTGCGATGCAAATGTTATTTTGGGGACAGAAACATGGCTTAACCCAAGCATCTCAGACTCGGAACTTTCTTTTTCAAATGCATTCACAATTTATAGAAAAGATCGCATTGGCGCCAAAGGAGGCGGTGTTATGATCGCAGTGTCACATTCGGTACCATCTACTATGGTCGATGTTGATTCAGAGCTGGAAATTTTATGGGTGAATATCGGTCTGGGCTTTAAGAAAATCTTAGTTGGCGTCTGCTACAGGCCGCCTAACTCCAGTTCTTACTTCACGGATAGTCTTCATGATATTATCGCTAAAGTTCAGTCGTTGTTCCCAAATGCTGTGTTAGTTCAGGCAGGCGATTTTAATTATCCCGGCATCAACTGGACTTCAAACACTGCCTCAGTGAGTGTACAAACAAAAGTGAATGTATAAAAATGCTTGATATAGCTCACTTTTTTTGCTTACAACAACTTGTGACTTCGCCAACTCGTGACACTGCTGTTTTAGACCCGTTTTTCACGACCCACCCTGCGCATTCGACAACAATGGTTACTGATAAAATAAGTGATCATTTTGACGTTCATGTTAATCTCTCCCTCGAAGTCGAGAAATGCGACCGTGCAAAGAAAAAAATATATGATTACAGACGGGCAGACGTTGAAAATATGACGACAATGCTGGTCGATTTCTCGTCTTTTTATCTCGATGGATTCGAGAATCGGTCGATCAACGACAGCTGGGTATTGCTTCGTGATAAACTTCTTGAATGTCAGAACGCATGTGTACCTGTGTTAGAAATAGCCCCTTGTCATCGTAACCCATGGTTCACGACAACAATTAGGCGCAGTATACGCAAAAAGAAACGCCTATACAGGCATGCAGCTGTCTCGGACTCGGAGCAGCGCTGGGAGGCTTATCATGCGCAGTCTGTTCTCGTGAAAAGACAGATAAAAGAAGCTAAAGATGCCTTCTTTAATACTGAAATTGCTAACATGATGCGGAATGATCCGAAGAAATTTTGGAAGGTCGTAAAACCCAATTCTTCTAACGCTCTCCCGAGTTTAGATATAGATGGCATGCCTATCGACGAAACTCTTTTGGCGAATCAATTCAATGTGTATTTTAGTACTGTTTTTACTGACGAAGAGTCTTTTTCCGACACGGGCATTCTGGAATCTGTTGGTCACTCCATGAAGGATATCACTGTTTCCTGTCATGGGGTAGAGTGTGCCATTGACCGTTTGCCTTCGAACTCTAGTCCCGGACCCGATGGAATTTCCACAAAACTGTTAAAACTAACCAAACATATCTCCGGACCACTGCTGTGCAGGCGGTTCCAGTACTCCCTTGACACAGGCAAATTGCCTAAGGATTGGAAAATTGCTCATGTCATTCCTGTCTTTAAGTCTGGAAACAAAAATTCACTTCACAATTACAGGCCTATTTCGCCCACTTGCGTTTCATGTAAACTCCTTGAGCACATTATAGCATCTCAAATCATGCAGTACCTTGTAAATTCTAAGCTCATCTTTTCTAATCAGCACGGGTTTCAACGTGGACGTTCCTGCGAATCGCAGCTGTTTGAGTTGGTCACTGATCTTCACCATTCTGTTCATTCGACTCATCCCATTGACACCATCTTTATTGATTTCGCTAAAGCCTTCGATCGCGTTCCTCACTTCCGCCTAATCCATGAACTTAATGCAATGAATTTATCCCTGGCGTCATTGACTGGATCAAGGAATTTTTAAGTGATCGCTCTCAATCTGTCATCATTAACAAAAATGCCTCTACTCCTGTCTCAGTGAAATCGGGTGTACCTCAGGGTTCTGTCTTAGGACCGATTCTTTTTCTCATGTACATAAATGACCTACATTTTAACATTGCCTCTAGTATTCGTTTGTTTGCAGACGATTGTGTCATTAACCGTCCAATTAAAAGCCCTCGTGACCACATTATCTTACAGGATGACTTAAACGTTATTTCTGACTGGTGTACAACGTGGCTAATGCAAATAAATACTGACAAAACTAAAGCTCAAACGTTTACTAAAAGGCGACGCGTTGTCCTTCATACCTATTTCATTGGTAACGATGCCATTGAACATGTGTCATCCATTAAATACCTAGGAGTACATTTATCTTCTGACCTTACTTGGTGTACTCACATTGAACACATTATCAACAAGGCCGCTAGAACATTAGGTTTCCTAAAACGCACTCTCTATCAAGCTAATGAAAAAACGAAACTCCTAGCCTATACAACACTTGTCAGGTCTCAGCTTTAATATGCATCTATCATTTGGCACCCTCATCAAGCTTACTTAGCAAACTCCATTGAATCTCTACAGAGTAAAGCAGCCAGGTTTATTGCCCACGATTATTCCTACCCAACTAGCGTAAACAGTATCAAGCAACGATTTAATTTATTGCCCCTTGGGACTAGGCGACAAAATGCCCGCCTATCTTTCATGCACAAACTATACCATGGTTCATCAGACTTTCGAAAAACGTTCCTTCGCCCTGCCCCCCACATATCTGCTCGCGTAGACCATCCATTTAAAATCAACCCCGTACATGCGCGCACAAATCTGTTTAAATATTCACCACTGCTACTTGCTATTTCACAATGGAACAGTTTGCCAGCAGGTGTCGCTACCCTACCTGACCATAGTTCATTCCTCAAGGCTTTGGAGGGAATTGAATGTTAAACTGACTTAACTTTCTTGAAAATATTTTGCAATGCTCATTACTTTTTTCCTTGATGTGTAGTGCTGTGTTATTTGTTGCTCATTTCAGCCTACTGCTTGGTATTAAGCGCGCGCATACCTCGTTTCTTCAGTGCATGTAAAATTGCTTAGGTCATATAACTACTGTATAAAAAAAAAAGGGAAAAATAGCGACCTGAATGACTTTTTTTTTTTCTCTCCTCTCTGATCCTTAAGTGCAATTGTTACTTATGTGCCTGTTATAACCAACTTTGTTCATGTGACTCCTCCCCCCCCTATGTAATGCCTGAAAGGGCCTTTAGGGTATATAAATAAATAAATAAATAAAAATCAGATGGTGGTCGGGCTGACTGCGGCACTATCGTAAGAGCGTCAAACGACGGAGGAAAAGCGGCGATGAGTTCATCAATCACTGAGAGGAGCTCGGTCGGTTCGACAAACCATGAAGCAGAGTCAGGGGACAGCAGTGGGATAATGAAAAGCATTGCCGCATAGTTGGAGGTCACCCCGAGGAGAGTGAAGGGATGTGGAAATGTTTTTGCGGTAAACAAAAGACTCCGATGGAATAAATAGCACGTTTATTTGGGGAGTCGCAACGCGAAGCACTCTGCAGGCAGGCAGAGGCCGGACAGGTCAGCTGGAAGCTCGAAATAGTGTGAAGCTAGTTTTTCAGGGTGCTCGGCAGAAGATTCGGCCAAGAGAACGTCGGAAGGACAGAGCGAGTAACTTCAGCTCAGGCACAGTGGAGGAATGGAGAGTGCTCGGGCACAATGTCTTATCCAAGAATAACATCATGCGAGCGGGACGCGATCACCAGGAAGTCATTCGTGTGCAATACTGTCGTGTACACGACTAACTATTTTCAACGCTTATTACAGATATCACATAAAGTCGGGAATTTTTTCAAATTGTCGCATTTCGAGTAACTGTCCGATCAACCATGTGTCCTGCCCCAGACAGAGCTTTTCCGTGTAAATTTCACCAGAAATATGCGCTCTACATAATCAGCAAAATAAAAGCTAAATATGCCTATTCCCTTCTGAATAACGCACATTCCTCATTTCTGTTTCTGTCTTTCAGGGCTGCGCTGGCACGTTCTTTGGCTCAGGGGGACGGCTACAGCCGCACGCAGCTTGTTCTGACAAACGTCGACTTGCCGGCACTGTTGCCTCTTCTGGCTTCTCCTACAACCAGCCCTACAGTACTCGAGAACATTACCGTCACACATTTCTCAGACGTGAATTTCAAGCGTTTTTGCGAAGCTGTCGCCTCATGCAGTTACATTCATACGTGTAGCTTTGCCATAGCTGAAGATCCATTAGGAAAAACAAAAATGCTTAGCCAAATGCTTAATGTGAACCAGTCCATCGATTTCCTCGAGATCGCTATGCACAGATACATAGGGGATTTCATTCGTGAAATCCTGCAGGCCCTTGAAACGAACGAGAGCGTTTGTGAATTGAAACTAACAAGCGTCAGATTCCAAACTGAAACAGCTATAATGCTCTCACAGTATTTCGCACGCAACAGGAGTGTCACTAAATTCCGATTGTCCTTCACAGGAGCGCGTTACAGTGAGTTCGTAGAAACAGTATGCGAAGGTCTGTCAATGAATCCGGTCGTCGTACACCTTGAAATGGAACCAGCGAGGAACTACGACAGCATAAATCATCATGCTGATGAAATTATACGGCGAAACCAGGCAATCCTGAACCGCGCAGTCGATTTTGTGGTCCTGCGAACCATGGAAAAAAAGTGCGCAGAGCTTTTGAGCTTTTCTGCGGGAAGCGCTGCTTCCTGTCTCGTCTGATGGACTTCAGGTCAAGCGGAAGGCGATGCGCTGAAGTCGGTAGCCTCAGCGAAAACATTCTTGAGGGAAAGCTTCCTTGTGATAACGGGAATTGTGAAGAGGTCGCTTGTGTGCCACCCTGTAGATGACGGCTGCACTCAGCTCGACATGATCGACACGGACTGCTGGCTTACCATATTGCGCTATCTGAAAGTTGCCGACGTGATAGCGTAGCTACGCTTATTGTGTTATCTATCAACATGGACAAATGCGAAAGGATCGAATGGCTTCATGTGTTTTTTCAGCTGGATAGCTCCTGGTGGGGATGCTTCAAAATTATTGTATTTTGCTCTCTGCAACAACCACCTCACCGCCTCACCTACAGTCTCTGAACCATTGGGCTGAGCACAGTTGAAAAACCGACCTCCCCAGTTTAAGAGCCGGCACAGTTTAAGAACTTTCTGCATCATAGGACACCCGATTCTCTTCGTGGGACTCCCTTGTAAACAGATATATTTTGCAAAACCTTGATGACACTTTTCTAATCATGGTTTTAAGTTCCCTTTGAAAAGACTTTCCAACCCAGTGCACTAGACTGATTGGAACTATACCTCGCCTACTAGGTTTCTGAGCCAGTGAACTGGAAATTGTGAAAAAACTGCCTACTTTTTAGGTCATCCGACCACACTTCATGGGTCTGTTGATAGCTCTTTAATAAGTTTTGCAAGGCGCTGACGTTTTTTCTTTTTGTTTCTGTCAAGCGTGAACATTCCAGGTGGGAGATCTTCCAACCCATTGCATTGGGCTCATTGGAACAACGACCACGCTGTTAGCGGAAGTGAAAGTCATCCTCAATTCGCGTCCACTAACGCACCTGCACACCGAAGCGCACGAGCCTCATGCTCTTTGCCCGGCCTTGTTTCTTATCGGCAGGAGACTCACCGCACTGCCAGATGTTCCGCTTGCCGAACTGAATGCCATTACTGGAGCGACCCTACGGTAAATGTTCACGAACAGAGCACGACTACTGCGGGGATTCTGGCGGTAATGGATTAACTAATATTTGAAAGAATTGCAAAACACGCAGCTGCACCAAAAGAACCCAACCCGGAGTCTACAGGCAGGCGACTCTCAGGGGGAGTACATGAGACCGACAAAGTCGGGTCGGGGAGGCCTGTCGGGCTGAAAACCGGCTATCGGGCTCATGTGCCGTTGTCAGATGGGAGGAGGTTTGGCACCAGAAGGCGATACGCTAGGAGGTCGAGCTAAACGACCGTCGGGTCGGGTCCCGCCAGCCCGACTGCAGGGGGTGGGTTGGCTCGACCCTACCCGATGAGCGAGGGGCATGTATTTCGCTGACGCGTCGGGCAGGCGCCTCCTCTCTTGCCTCCTTTCTGGTCGGGGACGGGACCATGAGCTGTTCGGCTGGGCATTCCTCTCTTCCCCCTCTCCCGCCTGCGCCTGGTTCACTTACTCGACGTACGGTGTAGCAGCGATCTTTGCCCGACAGCATCGAGCTCATGCAAACCCGGACGGGTCGGGCTGGCTAAGCTCGACAACCGGCTCCCCCCTACCCGACTCGCTTGCGTCGGGCTCATGTATAAAAGGCTACAGACACGCACGCACTGCACAAGCTCCACTGGGTACAGCACTTGCAGTGGACGACGTAGGGTGGTTCCTCCAGGAAGCCTTACGGTACAGGATCGAATTCGCCCGTCGCGTCCGGAGAAGGTCGTGTCGACTATCGCCATCTTCCAGAGCTGTCTGGCCTGTAGAGTCTCCATGAGCAGCCCAATAAGCTTGTATACATGAGCCCGACGCAAGCGGGTCGGGTAGGGGGAGCCGGTTGTCGAGCTTAGCCAGCCCGACCCGTCCGGGTTTGCATGAGCTCGATTCTGTCGGGCAAAGATCGCTGCTACACCGTGCGTCGAGCAAGTGAACCAGGCGCAGGCAGGAGAGGATGAAGAGGAGGAATGCTCAGACGAACAGCTCACGGTCCCGTCCCCGACCAGAAAGGAGGCAAGAGAGGAGGCGCCTGCCCGACGCGTCAGCGAAATACATGCCCCTCGCTCATCGGGTAGGGTCGAGCCAACCCACCCCCTGCAGTCGGGCTGGCGGGACCCGACCCGACGGTCATTTAGCTCGACCCCCGAGCGTATACATGAGCCCGATAGCCGGTTTTCAGGCCGACAGGTCTCCCCGACCCGACTTTGTCGGTCTCATGTAAACCACCTGTGTGAAATGCCTGTAGCCTTGTATACATGAGCCCGACGCAAGCGGGTCGGGTAGGGGGAGCCGGTTGTCGAGCTTAGCCAGCCCGACCCGTCCGGGTTTACATGAGCTCGATTCTGTCGGGCAAAGATCGCTGCTACACCGTGCGTCGAGCAAATGAACCAGGCGCAGGCGGGAGAGGAGGAAGAGGAGGAATGCTCAGACGAACAGCTCACGGTCCCGTCCCCGACCAGCAAGGAGGCAAGAGAGGAGGCGCCTGTCCGACGCGTCAGCGTATATATGCCCCTCGCCCATCGGGTAGGGTCGAGCCAACCCACCCCCTGCAGTCGGGCTGGCGGGACCCTTCCCGACGGTCGTTTAGCTCGACCCCCTAGCGTATACATGAGCCCGATAGCCGGTTTTCAGCCCGACAGGCCTCCCCGACCCGACTTTGTCGGTCTCATGTAAACCACCTGTGTGAAATGCCTGTAGCCTTGTATACATGAGCCCGACGCAAGCGGGTCGGGTAGTGGGGAGCCGGTTGTCGAGCCAGCTGAGCCAGCCCGACCCGTCCGGGTTTACATGAGCTCGTTTCTGTGGGGCAAAGATGGCTGCTACACCATGCGTCGAGCAAGTGAACCAAGGGCAGCGTCCCCGACCAGCAAGGAGGCAAGAGAGGAGGCGCCTGCCCGACGCGTCAGCGTATACATGCCCCTCGCCCATCGGGTAGGGTCGAGCCAACCCACCCCCTGCAGTCGGGCTGGCGGGACCCTTCCCGACGGTCGTTTAGCTCGACCCCCTAGCGTATACATGAGCCCGATAGCCGGTTTTCAGCCCGACAGGCCTCCCCGACCCGACTTTGTCGGTCTCATGTAAACCCCCTGTGTGTCATTTCGGACGGGAATGTGCCGTGAACGTTGTTCGCGGAAGAACGGTCGTCCGCGCGGGGAATACCTGAACTACCACCTACGCTCTTTCGGACACTCAGGCGGTCTAATTTATGACCTCCTGGCCCCTTTGAGGAGGACGCCATTCGACCCCCTGGGTCGCGCCAGGCACTCGCTGTTCCTGGAAGGCCGAAGCCTCGCCGAAGGAACGCCGAAGCCTCGAGTAGGGAGAAAAGAGGGGTCTTCGGGGCGAGGACGGGGGGATCGGGGACAATGAAGAAGGCGGGAGTTGGACACAGTGTCGAGTAGTCGCTAAACGAACTTGGTGCGAAACGGGCGCATTTGAAAGAGCTCCCTTTTCTACTACCCAGTAAATTCAGTCGTTGTTTGTTCATTCGTTTGCTTTTCTTCCTAAAGACAAAGTATTAACGAAACGATTAGACATAACAGACACAAACCTATGGGAAGCGAAGTAAAGATATGATTCTAGGTTAGAGACATAGTCGATTTCTGCCATCATAAAGAAAGCGTTCAAGAGGTAATCAAAGATGTTGCCTGCTTTTTTTAGCAAACTGGCCGCAAAGTCAACTGGGACAAATGTTTGGGGCTCTAGCATGGGGTCTGGGTCAACGCACATTTCCTGTTAGAAAATATTTCATGGTCTTTTACATCTGCTAGGTAATTCGGAGTACCGCTTGAACACTATGGGATACAAAAGAATACTGGAGCGATGAATGTGAACGTGTGCTGGCGAAAACAACGAAGTTGGGTGGTTTTGATTTATTGATGTTTGCGAGGTCAAGTGCGAGCAATTTGTTCATTTCTGTAAAATTCTGGTATGCATTTCAAGCGCTACCCATATCAAGTGTAAGCGTGAAGAAAATTCGCAGATTGCTAGCGGTTTTTGTCTGGGGTTCGGTTAGGGAGAGAATAAGTGCAAATCTATTTCGCTCAGTGAAAAGTGGAGGACTTGGTTTGACCCAATTATCTTTACGACAAGTAACGTCTGGGTTTATGTTCTTACGTAATCAAAGCGATCCTTTTCTGCGCACCGTTTTTCAAGTTAAACTGTGTCATGACTTATCCAAATTTTTGGTGTCGTTTAGTAGCATCAAACACAGAAGGCTGTGCTTTTTTTATTGCGACAGCAATACTACTTGCACTTTCAAGCCTTTGCCGTACCGTGGCGGTGCCACCATTGACCTTTCGCGTGACCTTTGTGTGACGTCACGCCGAAGAGCTGGGCCGTCTCGCGACGTCTGCGAGTAGTGGCGGTGCCACCACCGGCGGCCTAACTCCCGCGCTGTCCGCCAGGAGCGCAACAGGTGTTGTGACGTCACGCCGAAGAGCTGGGCGACCATCTCGCGTCGTCTGCGAGTTGTGGCGGTGCCACCACCGGCGACCTAACTCCCACGCTGTCCATCAGGAGCGCCACAGGTGTTGTGACGTCACGCCGAAGAGCTGGGCGACCATCTCGCGCCGTCTGCGAGTAGTGGCGGTGCCTCCGCCGGCGGTTTAACATCTGCTTCGACGATGCCACCTACCGCTAGGGAAGCTCGTCGCAATGAATGTAAGAGACAGCAGCGAGCTACAGAGACGGAGGAACAGATGTACAGAAACGCGGATCGATATGCAATAAGAGAAATGCAAACAAAGAGCCACTTCTTTACAGACCACCAAAGCGTCTTTATTGACTTAAATAAAATTGAAACATAAAGTGACGCCATATCGTATCCAGTGTGAATCATTGTATAACCACCACAGTCTAACCATAACAAGCATATCCATAAGCACCAGCACCAGCCGAACATTAGCTGAACCTGGGCGTAGCCATGGGTATTGCTTTCGCAATCTACCGGGCTTAACCAAGCTAAGCCTCTGCCAATTTTTTTTTTCGAGAGGTTGTGGCTTAATTTAACATTTTAAAAGTGAGATTCTCACACTGGATTAGCTAAGCGCTGTAACACAGAAGCACCTATACAAGGTCTTCATTGACGTAATGTTGCCAGTGCCTGTGTATCGTTCATTACGATCTGGAGGGGAATGCAGCGACGAGGGAAAGAATGTCTTAAAAGAGTTAAAAAGATGCCAATGCGATCGTCAGAAAAATGCTGGTTCTTTTTTTACTGTCGAACAATATCTTTTAAGCCATGGTTGAGGGAAAAAAAAAGAGCTTTTTTGTCCCGAGCTTGATGGACTGCTTTATTTGCCATAAACCGGGAACTGTTGATCATATTTTATTTTCTTTGATTGCTAGAATGCAGTGTTTCTCTGGGACATCATACAGAAGACTTTAGAAAAAGACCAGTCATTCACGCCGTATTGTATACGGTTCTTGCCTGTCCATAATCAAGGGGGTGCGCCATACGGCTTAATCATTTTGCTTTGCTTCCACGGTGTATGGAACACGAGAATGGCTGTGAGACACGCTCATCAGGATGCTCACTCAGCGAGGGAGTATTTCACAGAAAGTGTTACTTACCTTAAAGCAAGGTATAATGCCCAAAGTCATAAACCTGAATGGATGCCAGTTTTGACCGATCTGGCTAACCTATAACGTTTCTGAAACACAGTGCAGCCTTACTTTTACAACACTATAACTTCATTGTGAACAGGAAATAAAGAAGAAAAAAAAAGACGCGCGGGCTCAGCGGTCAAGACTCTGCTACTGAAAAGGGTAATCGGGTTCGAACTCGACCTGTTCGAATCCACTCCGAAAGCGTCACAAGAGATCATGATCCGTCACTTTCTGGGTTGGTTGGCGAACTTGAAAGACCCGTCGGAGAGGCAAGCTGTGTGAGCAGAAGCTTGAATCGTAGCCGTCGCTCCTGCCTGCAATTCGGTACGGGTCAGCGATCTTCAAAAAGTAATTTACTAGCGCGTCTGAGGCATGTATGTTTCCTTATATTCGCATGTGATTCAAGCGATCGGCTGGCGCGCCATTTCACAAGTATTTATTTCTTTTTATCTGCACACTGACATCCCGTAGACTTTTGCCGCAGACTGTGCATGTCAATAGACTGTATAGCCTCGCTACTGATTTATCAGATCAAATGAGAGTTTGGATTTCGGCTCGGAAAATGGGCAATTAGGCTTTATAGAAGGTGACAGGAATTCGGAAACTGCTCCAGACAAGCTCTGTCTTTCGAGGAAGCCACGCGGCATAGTGACCTAAAATGCAGCGATAAAGTAATTGAAGTGATTTATTATGCAAGAGTTCCTTTAAACTTAAACAAAATATTAAGAGAAGAGAAACGCCAGGCGAATGACTCGCTTTTTAACCTCTAATGTTAATGACCAACGGCTTACAACTGCAGGCAGAAGTAAACCGAATAAAACATGCTATCTTCATGTAGACGGCCCACTCGAGGTATAAGTGACAGCTCTGACTGATAGCCGCGAGGGGGCTGCTATACAATCACTGTACATTCAGTCAACGCCACATACGATTAACCGGACCCGAAGCAACCTCCCTGAGATATACACCCACGCCTTTAGAGAAATCTCCCCTATATATAGTCAGCCTCCTCGTCCTTCGCTTCATTATTACCAAGCCACCCGTATGGGTGCGAAAACATCAAATAGGTTTTCTTTTTTCTGCAACTACTTTGACGTGTGCAGCTTTCTTTTTCCTTTTTTATCTTTTGCCAAGTGGGTGTTCATGGCTTCCTGTCCAGCCGTTTTGCTAGCCTGTTTACAAGGTGAACGGCTACATGGTCTGGTTTTCAGTGATAAGGGTTGAAGCCGTACAGAATAGTTGTTGACAGCCGAATGCACTCCCCGAATGCACATCTATCTGAAAATTCCGCTCTCACGATATCAATCGGCCGTGTTTACTCGAATTCGCTGCAGTTACCCTGTTGCTTTCGTGTGCGTGTGTGTGTGTGTGTGCGTGTGCGTGTGCGTGTGCGTGTGCGTGTGTGTGTGTGTGTGTGTGTGTGTGTGTGTGTGTGTGTGTGTGTGTGTGTGTGTGTGTGTGTGTGTGTGTGTGTGTGTGTGTGTGTGTGTGTGTGTGTGTGTGTGTGTGTGTGTGTGTGTGTGTGTGTGTGTGTGTGTGTGTGTGTGTGTGTGTGTGTGTGTGTGTGTGTGTGTGTGTGTGTGTGTGTGTGTGTGTGTGTGTGTGTGTGTGTGTGTGTGTGTGTGTGTGTGTGTGTGTGTGTGTGTGTGTGTGTGTGTGTGTGTGTGTGTGTGTGTGTGTGTGTGTGTGTGTGTGTGTGTGTGTGTGTGTGTGTGTGTGTGTGTGTGTGTGTGTGTGTGTGTGTGTGTGTGTGTGTGTGTGTGTGTGTGTGTGTGTGTGTGTGTGTGTGTGTGTGTGTGTGTGTGTGTGTGTGTGTGTGTGTGTGTGTGTGTGTGTGTGTGTGTGTGTGTGTGTGTGTGTGTGTGTGTGTGTGTGTGTGTGTGTGTGTGTGTGTGTGTGTGTGTGTGTGTGTGTGTGTGTGTGTGTGTGTGTGTGTGTGTGTGTGTGTGTGTGTGTGTGTGTGTGTGTGTGTGTGTGTGTGTGTGTGTGTGTGTGTGTGTGTGTGTGTGTGTGTGTGTGTGTGTGTGTGTGTGTGTGTGTGTGTGTGTGTGTGTGTGTGTGTGTGTGTGTGTGTGTGTGTGTGTGTGTGTGTGTGTGTGTGTGTGTGTGTGTGTGTGTGTGTGTGTGTGTGTGTGTGTGTGTGTGTGTGTGTGTGTGTGTGTGTGTGTGTGTGTGTGTGTGTGTGTGTGTGTGTGTGTGTGTGTGTGTGTGTGTGTGTGTGTGTGTGTGTGTGTGTGTGTGTGTGTGTGTGTGTGTGTGTGTGTGTGTGTGTGTGTGTGTGTGTGTGTGTGTGTGTGTGTGTGTGTGTGTGTGTGTGTGTGTGTGTGTGTGTGTGTGTGTGTGTGTGTGTGTGTGTGTGTGTGTGTGTGTGTGTGTGTGTGTGTGTGTGTGTGTGTGTGTGTGTGTGTGTGTGTGTGTGTGTGTGTGTGTGTGTGTGTGTGTGTGTGTGTGTGTGTGTGTGTGTGTGTGTGTGTGTGTGTGTGTGTGTGTGTGTGTGTGTGTGTGTGTGTGTGTGTGTGTGTGTGTGTGTGTGTGTGTGTGTGTGTGTGTGTGTGTGTGTGTGTGTGTGTGTGTGTGTGTGTGTGTGTGTGTGTGTGTGTGTGTGTGTGTGTGTGTGTGTGTGTGTGTGTGTGTGTGTGTGTGTGTGTGTGTGTGTGTGTGTGTGTGTGTGTGTGTGTGTGTGTGTGTGTGTGTGTGTGTGTGTGTGTGTGTGTGTGTGTGTGTGTGTGTGTGTGTGTGTGTGTGTGTGTGTGTGTGTGTGTGTGTGTGTGTGTGTGTGTGTGTGTGTGTGTGTGTGTGTGTGTGTGTGTGTGTGTGTGTGTGTGTGTGTGTGTGTGTGTGTGTGTGTGTGTGTGTGTGTGTGTGTGTGTGTGTGTGTGTGTGTGTGTGTGTGTGTGTGTGTGTGTGTGTGTGTGTGTGTGTGTGTGTGTGTGTGTGTGTGTGTGTGTGTGTGTGTGTGTGTGTGTGTGTGTGTGTGTGTGTGTGTGTGTGTGTGTGTGTGTGTGTGTGTGTGTGTGTGTGTGTGTGTGTGAACACATATTACACTGTTTTGGCTTTGTCCATGACATTTTTAGGCACACCATTCCAGTTTACGGTTCCAGGTCCTCAACAAATCCCTACTCTGTTCGAGTTGCTTACGTGAACAATCAATGCGCTCGACAATATTGAAAGTTGCAAGTACTTTCCTACTGATCCTTCCATTAGTCCACCTTACAAACCTCTCTCGATGATCAGGGTGATAAACTAAAGTATTGTGGCACCGTGCCTGGCGCACGTTGTTATTAACTTATCCTCTCTCATGTTATGCTATACTAGGGTCACTGCACTACTTGCGTTTTGTGCAATTTTTGCTTGGATTTCCGGTTCTTTGGTTGCAAAATGCATTCATTACCACTGCTGTTTTCACTGAATAAAATTGCTTGTAATGTTCAATAATATCGCACATAGAGATTCATTGTATTCCGTGGAATTTTTTTTTTTTTTCAGTTTTGAATGATGACATCACCACAATCAATTGCCGATTTCCTTTAAATTGACGGCCCGCTGCAGCGGCAGCGCAAACTAGTCAACGAAGGAGCAATCCGC
This sequence comes from Amblyomma maculatum, assembly GCF_055883805.1. Classification (NCBI taxonomy): domain Eukaryota; kingdom Metazoa; phylum Arthropoda; class Arachnida; order Ixodida; family Ixodidae; genus Amblyomma; species Amblyomma maculatum. The sequence goes on along the minus strand of NC_139344.1, from coordinate 162,647,587 downwards.
GCGGAAACACGTCATTTGCTCCGTTGCTCTGGTGGTTCGCAGGCATATTTCGACATTTTCGTTATAGTGTTGTTGTAAAGAATATTTTAGGAGCGATGACTAGATTGAAGACCCACTAAGCATCATTGCACAAATACCAAATGGCGCATTACAAGCGTAAAGAGTTTTCAGCATGGTTGCTTGTGTAATGCCACATCCTATTACGGGATACGTGTATGGTGATGGGTGTATAGGTAGAAACGTCCTCGGAGAAAAGGTCCCTGAAATATACGACCCCAGAAACGATGTCCCCGGAAGAAACGGCCCCTGAAGAAACGGCAACTAGGAAAAAATGTCCCCAAGGCAAAACTGGCCCTAAAAATGATTTCTTCCGGAACTCACACGAAAAAAAAAATATATACACTTTTTATGCCATTCTTTCTTGTATTTGAGTTAAATATAATCATCATTTAGAACCTGCGTCCTCTGGGCGCCCAAGATGTTTACAAGAACTGCGTAAAAGCTTGGTGAAAGAGCTACCTGGCTGTTTACACGTTGCATGGTTCAGAGCTCCGCAGCTAGTTAAGTTATATAAGTCAGGTCTAATCACCTTGGTAATACCGCCCACTGAGAAAGGTACAAGCGAATCGGTGCGGGGCAGTCTCGGGGAACCACCCAAAACAGTAGACTTCACGTAGACCTTCTAGTGGCAAGGTTCAACCGTTCTTCTGATAATGGTGTAGAATGATGATAAGGGTGATGACGATGTAAGCAGAACGAGGCTTCACCGGTCGTCCACCGTAGCCACACCAAAGCATCGCTTCAAGCTTCTGGTCCGGTAAAGCCGGTGGTCAGCTCGCCCTTTGCCAGCAAAAAGAAGACACGGCGCTGTCACTGTATTACCGCTGCCGTCATTTTTTTTTTGTTATCAATGCCCGCATCTGTTCGATGTTCACAGTCAATTCCAAGCCGACAGGTGAAACTGATGTAATAAAGTTAACATATATAATTCATCATTGCAGCTCGCCGCCGGGAAACGCAGTCTACATCCAATAGCGCAAAAATGTCCCCGTTCGGGGACATTTTTTCCTACTTCGCAAATAGGGATTTTTTTTTTGGGGGGGGGGGGGGGGGACGTTTCTACCGGGAACATTTTTTCCGGGGACATTTACTCTGGAGACTCTTTTTCCGGGGTCGTTTTTACCCGATCCCGTATGGTGACGGAGACAGAGAAATATAAGGATTTCATTCGAAGTTTCGGTCATTATTATTCCTGATTCCCTGATTCCCCCACTGCCATTGGAATTTGTAAGAAGGGAGAATCGTAAGAATTAAATGGCATTTAGGAAACATTTATATATCTTTATCTTAACTGTCTACCATACCGTCCACTGTTTACGAGAAACTGAGAGCATAAGAGCTGCTTAGTTTCCCAAGAAAACAGCCTGAAAAAGTTGAGAAAGTCGACCTCGCTGTTATCTCTTTTCACTTTGAAATCGGATTATATATTTAAACTCATACATATTTAAAGAAACATGTACTTAATAAAATAACTCAGCATAGGAAAGGTAAAAGGGTGCCGCTTAATCAGTTCTACCTCAAGATACAGTGTGCAAAATTGTTTAGCTTGTCTTCTGTGCAAGAAGCGTCAGAACCACTGGTTTTTAGTTCCCTGGGGCTAAATGCGAAAAATTGTGTTTTCAGTCTTGATAGTTGCCTGTTCGTCACATGCTTTTGTCGCTGTTGTCATAATATTAAATTATATCCGAAGGTATGTGGACCGCCTATTGTTCCGTTTCTACGTCACACGTTAATAGTCTCCAAATGAATGATCTTTTCCTTGCCTCGCGTTTATTTCTGTCCATCTACGAGCATGAGCGAATTTATCACGAAGTCTTAAAATATAGATGCGATTCAATCTAGGGAGTCTTCACTAGCTCCGCCATATTGCATAATTTGAGGAAACTCGTCTACTCCGTGAAAATCGCCAATAGATGGCTTTACTACTGAAGTCACAGCGGCCGCCATTCTAGCGGAGCAGGAATACGGAGAGAATGTGCGTTTATGCCACTTGGTTGTCGTTTCATGATGCCCGTGATGCCACGTGAAAGACGCACTAAACAACCATGCTAAAACCTAATCTACTGCGTAGGCTGGTTGAATTGCAGCGTTGCTGTGGATGTGAAACAATTGATTAGATATATACTAAGGTGAAAGCGTTTAATGGCTTATACTCGTGGTCATGACCCTGTCCGTCCGGCCACGAGAAGTGTTATTCTTCGCGAGATTCCGCGGGAAACCGCGAGATTTTGACGTCCTCACACAACCCGTGATGACCTGAGGAAGATAGGTAAAATTAAATTAATCCTATCTCCACCGGGAAACGAACCTCCATCCCTTTGATCTCCATCCGAGCGCTTTAGCCAACTGCGCCACGCCCGGGAGTTTTTTTTTTTTTTTCCTCCCTTTTTTTTCAGCATGGTATTTATTACACGCCTTTAAATACAGGAAAGAGCTATATACATTATTCACAAAGTTATTAGCCTGTAGCCGAACAAGTGAAATTGAAATATACGACACAACACCACACAACTACCACACGTGTTAGCCCAACTTCCACTCGCTTGTTTGTTAATGGTCACCTCTCAGAGCCTGTGCCAATTGGATCTTCCGTGAAGCAAGGCTGTCCTATGTGACCGCTACTCTGCCCTCTACTTAAGCCACTTTGCTTGAGTGTACTGCGAAACAACAATATCCGTGGTTATGTTGCCTTTAGTAATGAAGTCAAATGGCTTGCGTGCGCCAATGATTTGGCGTTTTTCTGCACTGACAAACCTAGTATTGGCAAAATTATAACCACTATTGAGCTGTATGATATTGTCTCTGGCGCTCAAATGAATATGTCTAAATGTTCGGGTCTATGTTTCGGTTTGATAGGGATTAATGCCGACTCATTATTCTGGAATTAAATGGTCTCGTGTCCCTCTTAAATACTTTGGAGTTCCCCTTCATGTATTCAAGTCTAATGGGCACTTCTCGAGTCCCAGCCCCTCAAAGCTATGCTCAGACTTTTGTTCCGCACAAGCTGTCAGTTTTTGGTCAAGCGCGCTGGCCTGCAACATGTTTCTGGCAACAAATGTATTACTACATCCAAATGTTTCATCGAACGTTTGCGACGTTCATATGGTCCTCCAGTTTTGAGAGGATGCGGCGCGATAATCCCTTCAGACCTGTTCCTGCTGGAGCACTAGATTCGACGCATCTCTATGTCAGACAGTTAGTTGCTCGTTTCGTCTTTTTTCTTTATAGAATTATCACGGCATCTCTGCAAAACTTTGTGAACCTTCCTCCCAACTTAGTGGTATCTTCCAGTTTTACCGATCGGTCATTATTATTTGGTTTTATGAAAGAGTTTGCGATTCAGTATATTTTCTGACAACTCGTTTTTCTCATGAGTACTTATTCTTTTGGTTCACGAAAAAATTTATACAAAGAATTCATATCTATGCTGTTCTCGCCTCCATTATATCGCTCACTCTACTCTAATTGTATGGAGCATGATGTGCTGAGAAGAGTACGTAAAATGCCGATCTCGCCTTGTGCCAAAATGTTTTTCTTTAAACTTCATGCAGATGTTCTACATGTTAAAGTGTGCCTTCACAAAGAAAAAAAAAACATTTCTGTTTCTTGTGTAATTGTCAGTTATGTGATACACTAGAAACCATCGAACACTGTTTTATTGCCTGCAAAGATGCGGTATTATTTTCGGATGTTCTGCAAAGAACACCGAAGAAAGACTTTATTTTGAATTCCTACAGTGTGCGTTACTTAATGACCACCGAACATGACCATGAACCCTTTGACATGATTTTCCTCCTTGGACTGCACAGCCTGTGGAAAACGCGTATGTTAGACTGGAATTCTGAGTTTCTCGTTTCCCCAAGTGCTTATTTCGGCCAGATGGTGTCCCAGCTCAGAGTCACTTACGAAAATAGTGGCTATCAACCGGACTGGCTCCCGTCTTCGATGTGTTGTCTTCCCTTGCCACAGTTTTAGTTAACTTGGGCTATGGTGCCACGCCCGTGATCGTGACACGCGTATCACAATTCTTATCAACTATAGTGGCTGTATCGTCTACCGTGAGGATGATAGTAGCGATGACAATGGCGCTGCAGTTAGGGATAATGAAAATGATGACCTTAGCAATGATAATGACGGTGCATTTAGTTGATAATGATATTGAGCGCAGACGTGATGCACCGTGTGCACCAGCAACGCTTAGACTTTCGCATTTCTGCAGTGTGAATTCTACAGTGCTCTCAGAATGTTTTCTCGCTGTCTTGCAGTAGGATATTAAGCTGATCTGCTTGTAGTCTTCAAGCATTTTGTATCGCCTTTGTTGCTGTTAAATACCAGTGTAATAAACATCCGAGGATGCAAAGCCTTGCTCTAAAGATTTGAAAATTATAGTTCTCATTATCTATGCTTGTTCAAACTGGCATCCTCCTTTCGTATTTCTGACACGTCAATTGTTTTTCGGTCATACTCCCGTTCCCCTCACATATACACCTAAGCGCAAGCACGCACGCAATCAAGCACAAAAATACACTGAGGCAGGCGCGCGCACACACATAGACGCACACGTTTACAAACTACTTGTATTCGGCGCTTTTGCCTAAGATGCCCTTGAGCCATTAAAATCGATCTTCTCAAAGACCATAAACTCACACGGATGTGCATTTCACCGCGCGATCAGAGCGCATTCAAAGAGATGTATACGTTTTTGAAACGCTAGATATGTGTGACCCCAGCGCTTGGGTGTTCCCAAGAGTTAAAAATAAGGGGCAGAAAGGTACAGATAGAGGAGAAGCGGTAGACATTTGTGGAAGTCCAGTGTATGAAATAATTCGCTACGAATTAAAGTGGCGTCTTCAGAAAAACTAGAGGGGAGAGGATGATTTGGGAAATCACTGCCTCAGCAGCTCCTCTCACGAGGGACGTATAGATAGCGCTGCATCTTGCACTCGAATGCGCCAACGCAAACAAAATATCTCCGCTTGTCTCCGACAATGCCTGCATCCTCGCAGCAATACATTCGCCTACAACCACAGTGAAAACTGCTGCAGGCCGGCGGTATGCTTGTGAAATAGGATCCGACAGGCGCCTTGCTTGCGCGCAGTTATTAGTTCGAAAGTTGCCCTAATCAAAAGCTTCACGCTATCTTAATGTTCCAAGGGTTGCCTTGCGCGCAAGAATGAGCGAGTGAAACTTTCCTGCTGTAACGTCGTCCAACACGTGGTAATCAAAAGTCATCTTGTGACAAGACGGCTTGTCCCTCCCCCGGTCACTGTTTCCGGCCAGTAAAGCGTGCCCGTGGAAAAGAGAGACACCGTGCAGTTTTGCGGAAGGCGAGTGACAGGGGTTGGCTTCACTAGCCGGTGGCCCGTGGGGTACGGCTGGCAATCGGACTCCGCTATGAATATCGTGGTAGCCTAGTGCGCAGTTGCCGGACATTCTTGAAGCGTTTCGAGGAGCAATTGTGTTCATGAACCGGGGCCCTCGGATCAACTGTCGCCAGGCGCAGCGTCACCAGCACTGCACGACTTTTTAGAAGCAGGCAGCATTTGCCAAGTTTTCTCATAACGACGCCGCTTACCGCGTATTTGACGCGCTGCTCGCCAGCTCTGGTCACCAGATCTCCACAGCCCCCGTTTCCGCCCGTTTCCGGAAGGAACACCGCTCTCCCTGCTGTTCGCCATTAAGCGCCGGTGGCCCGAAGCAACGAGATCAGACGCTACGGAACGGGCTTCGCTCTAGCAGGAAACGCGTGAGCGGCTGTAGGTTTGTCAGTGACACATCGTAAACTCTGCGACCTTAAAAGTAATTTCACGGCTTTCGTGGCTGCGAATGTTACCTTTTGTACCACAGAGCGCCCCGGTGACTGCGCTACAATACCCTACGAAAGCAGCCATCGTTTTCTGGGAGTTATCATCGACCGAAATCTTTTGTGGACTCCCTATATTTCACTCATGAAAAAGAGGCTGACAGCAATTACTCACGTACTTGCCTTTATTGGGGAAAAGTCATGGGGAGCGTCCGTGCGGTCGATGCTCCAACTATACCGTGCATTATTTATGGGATTTCTTCGGTACAGCTTACCTACACTTGGAAATATCAAGAAAACCAACTTAGGAATTCTACAGAGCGTTCAAGCTCAAGCTCTGCGAACCTGCCTGGGATTGCCGAAATGTCCCTCTACGGCTTCTACCATTTTAATTGCACAGGAGCATCCCATATCTACCTACCTACCTAACAGCTGACTCCCTAAAGGCACATTTCCGACACATCTCTCTGGTTCCCTGTCACCATTTGGCCAGTCTTCCCATTACCAGGCCGCGTACATCGATTACAAAGATCGTTGATGCGCATCGCGCTATACTGCCGTCCCAGTTTACACCCGCATCTAGACCGTCCTCTCCACTATGGAGCCTGCATAAACCACACTTGCTTCTTTCAATACCCTGGATCAGGAAGAAGGTCGAGCTATCGACGACAGAACTGAAACAAATCACTCTTGAATACTTCCGTGAGTACCATGCAAATCGTTTGCACGTCTACACCGATGGTTCAGTGAATGCCGTGAGTTCTTCAGGCTCCATGGGCATACCCTCAATTAATACAGAAATAAAAGTTAGGACAGTTCACCAGACTTCTTCAACAGCTGCAGAGCTAACCGCTCTTCGTGTCGCAATTAGGCATATCAGTCAGCAGAGCCCCCAGCGGTGGTCTATTTTCACAGATTCAAAAGCAGTCCTGCAAACATTAAAAGCGGCTCTTCGCCGGAGCTCATGAACAACTCGTTGCGGAAATGCGACAAATTCATCACTGTGCAATTAATGGAGGACATGACATCATCTTCCAGTGGCTTCCAGGACACAGCGGCATAGCGGGCAATCTTCGGGCGGACGAAGTCGCACGAACAGCCCACCAAGACGGCGATTGTGTGTTCATTCCCTTTTCCAGGGCAGACGCAGCGGGCAGGCTTCGTGCACTTGCGCGGGAACGCACTCTCATTGTGGAATTCTGGCCCGTTTTCGAACTGCCGCTTAAAATCCCTGGACCCTGACCTGAAGCTCCGCCTTCATCTGGCCTACCCCGACGCGAAGAAACTTTGCTGTACCGCCTGTGGGTTGGTGTAGCATTCACAAACTCGTATTCTTTTATGATAGGCATGGCAAACAGATGTACAAACTGTGGATACGACGAGTCTATAGGCCACATTCTTTGTGAGTGCCCCATATACAGTGAGGAAAGACAGTGTCTATGCCGTGCGCATGGAACATCTAGATGGACGCCCATTGACTGAAATTAAGATTTTAGGTCCCTGGCCACGGCGATCGTCTGCGGCGAAGGCCTCCAAGGCACCGCTCCGCTTTATGAGAAGCACAGGCCTAATCATAAAGACTATGATTTTGCTGTTATGTTACGTGATATGACTGTGACGTGATGTGATGTGACATGTCTGTGATGTGACTGTACTAACTTAACCCATCCCTCTCTCCCAACCTTTATATCCACTCATTCTTTCCCCCAGTGCAGGGTAGCAAACCGGTTGCTTTTACTGGTTAACCTCACTGCCTTTCCTCCTCATCTTCCTCCTCCTCCTTGGCGTCATAAGCGCGAGGTCACAATTTGTGTTCCGATTAACAGAAAAGGTACTTATGGCTAAAAAAAAAGGAACCAATATCAGGGAAAATCGTTTGAATAACGTATCCGTAAGGTACATGTCTCAAGCTTGAAAAAAAGCAGAGGGGTTCAACACTGCTGAACCGGATGTGAAGCGAAAGCTTTCGGTGCAGACAACTCGCTGTTGTCGTTCGTCTCTACCAGAGTGGCAGCTACCGAGTTGTTATCACCAGCAGCTTTTTCTTCCTCCTCTCTTTCCTCATCCTCCTATTTCTTCTTCTTTTTCTTCCTCCGCTCCTTCCTCCTCTTCTTCCTCTTCCCTTCGTCTTCCTCCTCTTTATCCTACTCCTCCTCTTTATCTTCCTCCCCTTCCTCTTCTACTTCTTCCTCTTCTTCCTCTTCTTCTTGGCTCAAGGTTATTAGTGGAGTCGGAGCCATGGCGGATGTGCGACCACGCTGAAGAGGCGAAGCGGCTGCCGCAGTGTTCAACAAAATTTGTTTAAACACGCGCTTGTACTATATACACTTTCGTTCTTTTCGAATGCTTGGATACAGCTGCGCCTAATATTCACAGTCTTCGCTTAATGTCACAGACGTGCTTATCGGTTGGGAAGCATATATTATTTTCTTTGTGTGTGTCGGAAGCACTTCAAGTCCCTAGAGGGTGCCCTGGCGCTCGCATTTCAAGTGGTTAGGCGTGCCACGGGCTCAGCAAAAAGTCCATTACATCAGCCTGCGTCAAATGCCGGTGGCTTTAGTATTTTCTACAAAGGCTTCATTCATTCACAGCTGCACTTATACCGAAAGAAGCGTCGTTAGTAGACAGTTCTATTCATGGTAACCCCTAGCGAAGATTAACGAGCAGTGGGGACTGGGGAGAACACGAACCGGCACAAGTTCATGACAGGCAAGAGACAACGAGGTCTCAGCATTGCGACTGTACCTTAATTCACAGATAAGACTGGGCTCTTTATGACGAAACTTTTTTCTGGCGTGTCATTTCGCGCATTTTAATACTGTTGCGCTCTAGATTCGGTGCAAAATAAGTTCAAGAGCACCGATTACTTCAAGCGGTAAGTCGAATAGGCTGCACCTGAACTAAGTAACCTCACATTTCTTTGTTGGGAGAAAAGGGATAAAACATTGGGGCGTTGTTATCTCGTGTATTAAAAAGAGAACTATTACAATAGTACGTCAATTCTTTCTGATTACGCATGCTGAAGGCCTATTCGATATTTTGATATTATCTAGGTATGTCGAACCTATCGAGGGTGGGTAACTTACAGTAGGTGCAAAAGTTCGGGCAGGAGTTTCTTAGCTGCAGCAAACAGGGGAATGCCAGGTAGTTAACTGAGTAAAACTGGTATGGCTTCTTTTCTGCTTCACGTGGCTGCAGTAAGCCACTTTTCATATTCAGGTAAGCTGGGCTGTTGAGAACATGAAATTTAAAAATCTCTATGCAGCTATAGTGGTAAAATATTAGACAAAGCTATGCTGTCTCATATACGGAATGCTTTGTGATGGCTGTTGCTGACGCTAGTATGAGTGATATTAAGCTAGACTCACTAGAAGAATTTTTTCTCAAATATTGCTAGACTTAGTGCAGGTTGACAAGAAACAACGTGGCTTTCGATAGGCTAGAATTGAAAACGTTAGCTGATCCATCCATGGCATGTTTTCTGAAGCTCTGTGTTGCACCAGTGCACTTCTTTAGAAACGTTTAATTTATAAAAGTGTAACGTCATATCCTACTAGTCTTTGAGCCTTAAGCAGCAAAAGGCGCCTCATTATATCTTACTGAACGCTTAATAACACTGTAGGCATACATACTGTCGGCCACAAAAGTATACAGAATGCGGCTGTACTAAAACAAAAATGTGTTTCGAAGCATTGACGCAAACCAAACGTCTGAAATGTCTGCAGGTGTATTGGAAGGGGCATGCCTTGTCAGCTGGTAACATCACTAGGAACTTGGGCCACGAGGCAATGCGTCTTTTTTTTTTTTTTCGAGAACACAGGACCCTTAAAAATTTGTAGCCGAGATTTATTTATTTATTTATTTATTTATTTATTTATTTATTTATTTATTTATTTATTTATTTATTTATTTATTTATTTATTTATTTATTTATTTATTTATTTATTTATTTATTTATTTATTTATTTATTTATTTATTTATTTATTTATTAGAGATACTATCAGTCCGGTCAGGAACAAGATAGGAGCGATACAGGGTACAGATTACAAAGGCGAAACACGACAAACAAGGCACCAGCACCATCCAGTCGGTGCCAAGTTTTAACATATCCACCACCTGGAGAAGGGTGAGAAGTGAATTGTTCATTCTGTTCGCGCCGGTGCCGCCAAGCCCACTTTTATGGGGTCACAAAAACAGGGACACATGCGCATGTAAAACTTTTATTGAACGCGCAAATTCGGTTTTAAACTGCTCTTTTCATGGGCAGGTTCAGTCAGCCTGAACCAGTCTTGGTTGTGTCAAGTTTGGCTGATAGAAGGAAACGAACAAGCCTCCAAGCCCTTTGAGCTCCCGGTGGCCTATGATGCAGCACGTGTTTTGCTGCTTCGGGACACAAGGTGCGGGTACAGTTCAAGCGTACGATTCAATTGGCTCTTTTCCGGAGCTCAGAGAACAAAATAGGGACCTGCGATTTGTCTTACGCCATTCGCACAAAGGGGGCTATATCTGGAGCCCGCATCGCTATTCCAGCTTCTTATTGTCCTCATTTACGCACCGAACAAAGGGGGGAAATGCGATTTAGGCCCAGTTTCTACTGACGTCGTTGTTGCACAAAGGGGTTGCAGTGTTCGCAACAACATTCACAGTTCGCCGAACAATCCTGTTATCCCGCAGGGAGCGGACACTTTGGCGAATAGTTGTTTATTACATATTACACGCCGTTAAGTCCTATAACCGGATCGACACACACTACCAGAACACCAAGGTGAAGAACCTGCAACAACATCATAAACAAACAAAGCGTGAATAAAAGAAAAGATACCTTCACTGAGCAGTTTCTTTGTTGCTACTCAGTTGCGTTAACGAAATTGAATCACAGTGATAAAATGTGCGCGTTCTCGTGTACTTTCTTTGATGGCACCTGTGCGAAATAAAGCTTGTTTTTAATGACGACGACATAAGAATTGTAGTGATAGGAAATGATTGCTTTGTACCAGGCGGCATCACTGCATAGATGGTGCGGTGCCAGTGAGCCTTATTATGGCCGCCAGAGAGAGCGCTAGGCGATCAAAAGCAATGGGAAGTGATGGGCAGACTCTGAAATAAATTGCCGTGATCACTTTCGTTTTACTGCCTGAGCGGTATTTTCTAAATATTTGCTGCACAATTTCATTTTTTTTTTATTTCTTTCCTCTTTCAAAAAGAATTTATTGCAGCACAATATCCAATATGCTTGGTTTGGTTTGGTTTGTGGGGTTTAACGTCCCAAAGCGACTCAGGCTATGAGAGACGCCGTAGTGGAGGACTCCGGAAATTTCGACCACCTGGGGTTCTTTAACGTGCACTGACATCGCACAGGACACGGGCGCCTTGCTTTTCGTCTCCATCGAAAAGCGGCCGCCGAGGCCGGGATTCGATCCTGCATCCCAGTAGTCCAGCGCCGTAACCACTGCGCCACCCCGGCGGGGCAATATCCACTATGCTATTGGACCCATGGCCAAGGGCTAGTTTCAGATCCATACATAATGCAATACAAATCCCGCCGGGGTGGCGCAGTGGTTACAGCGCTCGGCTACTGTGCCCAAGGATGAGGGATCGAATCCCGGCCTCGGAGGCCGCTTTTCATTGGAGGCGGGAAAAAAAAAAAGGCGCCCGTGTGCTTTGCGATGTCAGTGTACGTTAAAGAACCCCAGGTGGTCGAAATTTCCGGAGTCCTCCACTACGGCGTCTCTCATAGCCTGAGTCGCTTTGGGACGTTAAACCCCACAAACCAAACGAAACAATACAATAGAACATGATCGCAGCACACGAAGACGAACACATTCAGTTCATAAAATTAAGCTCAGAAGTTCGCGCCTCTTTAAGGGAAAACAAAAGAAAGCCCACACGATAGACTTATATTTGCCAGGGTAGAACGAGCGAGAAGAAGAAGATGGCTACAGAGTATGAAACAGAACCAAAGAAGGGTTGAGGGGGAACCTTAATCCGTATGCAAAGCCAACCGTTCGACAAAGGGGCTTGCTTTGTCCCGGCCCACATGAAGGCAAGTCCCCTTGTCGAAACCATGGCTTGGATGAAGAAGTGAGGCAACCCCCTCTCCACCCACAAACCTTTTTCTGTTCTCTTTCAACTTATCTTGGCACAAAATTTACACCATAACTTCACATGTTCATCAAGAACGTTGTTATTTATTTATTTATTTATTTATTTATTTATTTATTTATTTATTTATTTATTTATTTATTTATTTATTTATTTATTTATTTATTTATTTATTTATTTATTTATTTATTTATTTATTTATTTATTTATTTATTAAGATACCCTAAAGGCCCGCTGGGGGCATTGCATAGGGGGGGACACAAGCCAGTATACAATTCTTTGTTAAAGAAACAATCAAACAAACAACAACAACAAAAATATAGAACAAACAGAGAAATGGAGATTGTGAAGTAGCACTCATGAACACACCCAGAGATAACACAGCATTATATCCTAGAAATTGAGCATAATGCAATCGCGGTAGAAATTCATACAAAAGAAAGAAAAAAAGTCGTAGGAAAAGAGACAGCATAGTGGTCCAATATATTTACCGAAAGTGTAATGATTCAAGGTAGGTTTTCAATGCTGACTAAAATAAAAATGATTCTGTTATGGTGGCGATTCTGGGTGGCTGTTCATTCCATTCTTTTATTGATAAGATCAATGGTGAATGTTTGTACTTTTGATGGGACTGCGGTAGCTCGAGGGAGCGGACGTGCTTCGCATGAGCTCCGCACATTTCGACCAGCCAGGCCCAATCATCTCAACAGATCTCCAAAATTCTTGTTGGAGCTTAAAGAGGAACACAAGCGGACCACTTGGACAGCAAATTCGAAGAGGTGGGCCCATTTTTGGGTTTTATACCGGACTTTGCGTTTGCCGAGCGGCGGGGTGCGAGCTAAGCCTCGTTAGGCCTAGCGCGACAACGGGCGTTCGAGGACTCTCCGGCCTCGTCACGAGCGACGACGGCGATGGAGACGGCCCTCTACCTCGACAACCGACCCAACACTGAGAGGGCATCAGAAGCATCACCAAAATATTTCATGGAAACCCAGGAGATAGAAGATTGCCACGTCAGCACTCGGCCAACGGCTGAGGCGGGAAACGCGGCGATTTTCGCGCCAAACGATGTCGCCATGTTGGGCTCGCAGGGCTCGCAGAGCGAAATCGAGCAGGAATACGACCAAAATTGGGAATTAGCCAGATTGAAACGCAAGAGGAAACCCCGCAAGGAAGGGAAAAACCCCGGAGATCTCCCGCCTCCCGCCCAAGCGGAATTAGGCGCGAAAACCCCGGGGGGCGCCTCGACGGCAGCTGGAACGCCAGCTGCGCTGAAGCAAGACAAGAAGGAAGCGGCGCGCCGGCCAGGCCCAAGATTGCCGCCGCTCCCAAAAGACGACTTCAAGGTGATCCTGAGACCGAGGGGCCTCGTGATACGATCGCTACAAACCCATCAAGTCGCCCGAGCCGTTGTCGCAGCGACCGGTGCAAAGTGCAAGAGCGAAGACATAATTATAAGACTATGAAACGGTTCGAACATCATCATAGTCAGCACAGACGATGAAGATACGCCCCAGAACGTAAGACGTATTACCCATCTTACGTTTGGCAACAGAGCGTATGAAGTCAACGCCTACGTAGCAGCCCCCGAAGGCACTCAGAGAGGCGTGATCCACGGTATAGAACCGGGGACATCATCTGCCGAACTCAAAGCCAACCTAAGGGTGCGGACGCAGGGAGTCAAGATCCACAGCGCCCGGATGCTTGGAAAGTCAAGTTCAGCCGTCACCACGTTTGACGGACCCACTACCCCAAGACAAGTACTATACTACGGAGAAGAGATGTGGTGCTACCCATACCGCCCGACGCGGCAGATTTGCTATATCTGCTGTCAACAAGGACACAGATCGGACGTCTGCCCCAACCCGGGAAGCAAGGCCTGCAGACTCTGCGGAACGCAGAATCCAATGGAAGGACACTCGTGCACAACCAAGTGCCTGGTCTGCGGAGGCGATCACGCAGCCGGCACGAGGGAGTGCAAGCACCGGCTCAAGACGGCCGAAGAGCTTCGAGGAGGACCCACACGAGGTGGGCCCACACAGCGACAAAGCCGGAGCCGGAACCGAAAGGGAGGACGTGGACCAAGGTGGTTCAGCTCGGAGCGGACCGGGAGCCAGGCCCGGGATGAGTCGAGCCCGTCCAGAAGCCGGTCGCGGAGCCAGAGCCGGGGACAGAGTCGGACCAGAGACGAGTCCTACCCACCCCTGGTAAAGCAAAGCGGACACCCGGGACAACAAAAGCAACAACAGAAGAAAGGTGGAGTGAAGGTGAGCTGGGGAGCAGGCCCTCCCAAATCACTTTTTCCGCACTCGGGACAACAAAATCAAACAAACAATGAAATGAAACTCGCTGAGGAGAATAGGGCACTTAAAAAGGAGCTCGAACTCTGCCGCGAGGAAACGCGGAAACTTAAAAAAAGAATAGATGACCTCATAAAGGAAATGCAGCTCCAGAGACAGGGTTCGCCCCCGCGAATAATAAACCCGGCCCCGCAAGCGCCGGAACAGCCCTTGGAGCAGCACACACAACAACCACAAATCTTAGAGAGCAAATTGGAAAATTTTATGAGTATGATGCAAAACCAACTGATGCGATTGCAACAGAAAGTAGCGCTACAAGATCAAAATTTCCGAACATACGTTAAAAGCCAAAGCACACAAAAAACCACAAACGACGCCAGAGACAGGCTTTTTAATGAAAGAAGATTCGGGGCAGAAAACCAAAGTGGAAAAAGCAGTGACGCAACATGGCAGGACAGAACCAATTAGATATATGGCAGTGGAACTGCAGGGGATACCGGCGCAAGCAGGGACTCCTCCAGCAGTTCATCAATACCAGACACACACCTCCAGACATCATCATGCTACCGGAGACTAACACCACACCCACCCTGAAGGGATACACATGTCAGGAAAACGGACGCGTCGCTACCCTCATCAGCAATAAGCTGGTCACCATAGCACACAAAGAGATTGAGGGCACACAGATAGAACATATTATAACAGAAATTATACCCGAAAAGAAGCACAAGGCAAAGAGCACCTTCGTAGTTGACCTTTACAGCCCCCCAAAACAAAAGGGTAGCGATTTCAGCAAGCTCTTTTCGGAAGCAAATAAACTAGCCAAGACGAACACCTTAGTAATCGCGGGTGACTTCAACGCAAGAAGCGCGAGCTGGGGATACCAAAAAAAAAAAACAGAGAGAAAGGGGAAACAGATATGCGTGGCGGCGGAAAGCATAAACTGTGACCTCCTAACGGAAGAAAATCAACCGACTAGGCGAGGTAACAGTGTGAGTCCAGATACCTGCCCTGACCTCACCTATATTAAGGGAACAAAGCAGGCCGAGTGGGAAAATCTGCTGGAAGACCTAGGCAGTGACCACTACATACTAAGAACGACAATTGAAGCAGCCAACGTAAAGAAGAAGATCGGAACGGCCCACCTTACCAACTGGGACGCCTTCCGCAAACACTGCGAACAACTAAAAGGGGAAATCACTTCCGTGGAGGAGTGGGGCCAACAACTGAAACAAATACAAGAACTCTATACGAAAGAAATAGATAGAACAGAACAAGTACCGGAGGTGGACAAGCGGCTGCTCGAGCTATGGGAGGCAAGACGCGGGCTCACCAAACGCTGGAAAAAGCAAAAGCTAAATAAAAACTCAAAAAGAGGATCGCGGAAATCACGATAAAGGCAGAGGAGTACGCAACACAAATGGCCATGCAGGGATGGCAGCAGTTCAGCAGCTCACTGAACGGCACGCTCAGCACGGCCAACACGTGGCGCATACTAAAGGCCCTCATGGACCCAACCAAGACAAAAACAGAAAGTGGCAAGGCAATTCAGAAATTGGACCACCAGTACGACGGAACAGACGAAGAACTGCTAGAAGCAGTCCGCATCAAATGCTACGGAAAGGACAACCCCCAGGACTACGACGGGGAGTACCAAGGGGCGGACAATCCTGCAATGGACAGGCCGATCACGAGAGAGGAAGTCCAGGCGGCGATAAGAGCGACAACACGAAATACAGCAGCCGGCGCAGACAAGATCAAGAACGCCTTGATTCGCAACCTCAGCGACGGGGCAATCGACCAGCTCACGGTGTACCTCAACATGCTGTGGGCAGAGGGGATGGTCCCGAAGGAGTGGAAGCACGCTGTCGTGGTTATGATACCCAAGCCCGGCAAGACGCTTCAGATAGAGAACCTGAGACCCATTTCGCTCACGTCGTGCCTTGGCAAATTGTACGAAAGAATCCTCACCAGGCGAATCCAACAATATCTAGAGGCCGAGGAGCAGTACCCGCAGAGCATGTTCGGCTTCCGGGCGAACCTGTAAACGCAAGACGTCCTACTGCAGATAAAGGAAGAAATCATAGACACGGCACCCAGAACTGGCGAAAACATTATCATGGCCCTGGACATCAAAGGGGCCTTCGACAATGTTAGCCACGAAGTCATCATGGAAGGCCTAAACAACGCCAATTGTGGAAGGAGGACCCACGACTACGTAAGATCCTTCCTATCAGAACGCGCAGCGACAGTGGGGTTGGGAGACCTGCGAAGCGACACCTTCACCACCCCACGAAAGGGCACGCCGCAAGGATCCGTAATCTCACCAGTGCTCGTCTACACTGCGATGATCGGACTGGCCAGAAAAATCAGCAAGATCGATGGCATCCAGTACGCAATGTACGCCGACGACATTACGGTCTGGACGAATCGAGGCTCGCTAGGACAAAAGCAAGAGAGACTGCAGGAAGCAGCAACATGTGTAGAAGAGTACGTACGTGAGAGAAAGGGGCCTAACCTGTGCCACGGAGAAGTCGGAACTTCTTAGGGTAGGGTCCAACCCCACCAAGGTGGACCTGACAGTAAGGTTAGAAGGCCAAAATATACCGGAAAGGGACATGATACGCATCCTAGGCATGTGGATCCAAGGAAGCAGAAGATGTACCCACACAATCAGTCTACTCAAGACGTCAACAGAACAAGTAAGCCGCATGATAAAGAGGGTATCGCAGAACAGAAGCGGGATGAAGGAAAGCGACACGATCAAGCTCGTCAAAAGCCTGATAGTCAGAAGAGTCACGTACTCGTTGCTATACCACCGCATGACCAAGAAAGACAAATAACAGACGGAGGCGCTGCTAAGAATAGCGTACAAGACGGCACTCCACCTACCAAAAAACACATCAAATGAAAAGCTGCTACAAATGGGCCTAAACAACACATTCGAAGAACTGACGGACGCCCAGCTAAGTGCGCAAATAGTCAGGCTCCAACAGACAGTCACCGGCCGCAGGCTCCTAGAGAGATTAGGACACGACGTAGAAGGGATCGTAGATAGAACAGCCACCATTCCAGACGAGGTCCGTCAAACACTGGATGTCAGCCCCCTGCCGAGAAACATGGATCCCAACCTCCACGCCGCTAGAAGGCAGGCCAGGGCAGACTATGTGCTGCGGAACCTAGCCACAATGGAAAATACAGTATACACAGACGCGGCCCTATACCCATGGGACCGCA
Organism: Amblyomma maculatum; assembly: GCF_055883805.1. NCBI lineage: Eukaryota > Metazoa > Arthropoda > Arachnida > Ixodida > Ixodidae > Amblyomma > Amblyomma maculatum. Next base: position 162,630,084 of record NC_139344.1, on the reverse strand, counting down.
GGACCAGAAAGTTCAGAGTCACGGCAGCAGTGGTAGACAACATGGGGGAACCAATCAGCAGTGCGACGTTAAGAAACTGTACGGTTACGGAGGGGGAGGAGGCTGCCGTAGCTCTAGCGGCGGCTGAAGGTTACCGTAGGAACAAGTATCTCATAATACTAACAGACTCCAAAGCAGCATACAGGAACTACACACGGGGCAAAATAAGCAAGGAAGCGCTGAGCATCCTCCTCGAAGCAAGGCTTCCAAATACACAGCAAGGCTTCCAAATAAATTCCTTAAGGCACAGGATTTTCTGGATACCGTCACACACCGGGTTAGAGGGTAACTCGAGGGTAGAGAGCCTAGTTCGCGAGATCACGAACCGAGCAGGGCAGTCAGAAGCCCTGGAGGACCCCATAACGGTGGAACCAACGTATGCAGAAATACTAAACTGCCACAGAGGGCGGAGATTCAAATACCCACCACCCCACACACCATTACCACAGCACGAGGCGGTCTGCTGGCGGAGACTGCAAGCAGGGACATTCCACAATCTATACATACTACACAAGATGTTCCCTACACAATACAGGAACACATGTCCGTGGTGCGGGGCAACCCCCACACTATACCACATCACATGGGAATGCGAACGAAACAGAGCCTTCCACAAACTAAATAACCCGAGTGCGGAACAATGGGAGGGTCTGCTGACCAGCAGCGAGCTCACGGCCCAAATGGCACTGGTGCGGCACGCCTGCGAAGCAGCAAGACTCAGTGGTGCCCTGGAATAGGGGCGCCGACCTTGTGAAGAGGCCGAAGATATGAAGACATCGGCCCGCCGCTAAAACCACAAACTTTTTAGAGCAATAAATGTTTTCTCTCTCTCTCCCTCTCTCTCTCTTGTACTTTTCCGTTCGGGCAAAAACGGGGTTAACTTTAGAATGTTTTTATTGTAGAAATGTTTTATAGTAATATTATTAAGAATATCATTCCCATCAAACACTGAGCGCTGGTAGACGTTTCCCGTAACTATTGCGACATAATTGAAGTGTTTAGCACTAGCTGCTTTTGTCTACCTTTTCGGACTTATAGGCATGCTATGGGAAAACCAGTAAATAATGTTTAGGATTTTGAGCTACAAATTGAGTGATTTCGTGTGTCTGCGCTACCTTTAAAGTTGTACTGCACAGGTATTTTGACCTTTTGTGAAATCGCTGGAAATGCATTTATGAGCTGTGATTACGTATTTTTAAGCTGATTGCATTATTTTCTGCGTTTTATAAGCGCACCCCAGACGCTGCCTGCGTAGGCGGGAGGTGTCACATGATTCACAGCGATCTCGCCGCACAGGTATGACATCACTTCAGCTGTAGCGCCGGAAGTTTCTTAGCTGAAGGCGTTAAAATACTCTATCAACGGGCAGTTAAAACGCAGAAATGGCATTACGAACGGCGGTTATTCAGATAGCCAGACGATCAGGGACTGTACATCATGCAGGTGCGATCCTGCCGTCCGATCAAGCGACGAAGAGTAAAATGAGCTGGGGGAGTTATGCATTTGGCCAACCGTGCGCACTCCCCGAGAAAATAGCTGTGCGTATTGTAATCTGCATTTATGCGCAGCGGACAAGCTTTTCTAAAGTGCAGAACATCAAGGAAACACATTCATTCATCCCTTCATCCACGAATTCAGCCGCTGCGTCAATATAGAGGTCATGGCTGGTTAAACTAGGGTTTTTGCATGGCGTAAGCAGTGCCAGCAGCACAGTGACAGCTCGAAATAATTAGCAAACAACATTAGCAAACAACCCACTAACATTAGCAAACAACATATTTACTTTTTGCCAGTTTAAGTACGGATATCTTCTGCCTACGGAATGTTTGGTTGAGCATTCAAATTCGAAATAAGGAACACGACACTGTTCCCAATTCAGTTTCGTTCCGCGTCACATCTCAAGACGATTTTTTCTCCTAGGTTGTGTGAATTTGGATACAGACACGCAAAATAGTGAGAATGCTCCCGAAGTATCATTTCATAGGGGGAATGCAGATATTACAAGCGTTCCTGTACATTCATCTCTTACTTTCTACATGATTACAACGTATGCTAGAGAAAGCGCTTTTTTTTTTCACGTACCCTGTTGTTTCTATACGTCACATATAATTTTCGTGTATTTGAGGTTTCGTCATTTCGAAGCCTTGACTGTCATGCTTCTTGAACTCTTTGGGGTTTACGTACGGCTTAACATGAGGTTCTAGCGGCTGTTAATCCCATGCTGAGGCCCGGCCGGTCTCGAAGGAGAGCGCGCTTTTCTGCTCCTACGGCCTCTCCAATGGGATCTGTTTCCACCACCCGCCGCACCTCAGTGGGGTTGCCACCGCCCCACTGCTCCGCAACAACCGTTCACGCGCAAGGAAAACGCGCGCTCACTCTTAGCTCCGCCCGCGTCAGTTGCAACCGGCAGATCCTGACATTTCGCCCCTTATGGTTTTTACAAAGCCCGTAATCAGCATCGAACATTTATCGTGTACAAGGAATAAAATCCAGTCAACAATCGGCTCACGCACGCGCGCGCCTTCGTCAGTGGGGCCGTGCACAGTCAAATGAAGCTTCGGGTACACTTCAACATTTTTTGCCCCAAAGTTTTTTACGAAAATAAATGTACCAGGCTATGCGATTTGCCTGTGAATGTTGTAAGCAGGTGTAGCGCGACCTGACGTGAGTTCATGGTGAAATGTTGGGTGGAGATTCTGTCAACCGCTACCGTTTTAGTTTAGATCAGAAAAGGCACCGGCGAAAAGTCATCGCGAGTCTCAGATTCAGAGTAAATAACAAAACTTTACTCATATAGTTAAAATTTCATTTCTCTAGTGGAGTGGGCTATTCTAGCTTTGTTCAATACAAATGTTAAAAGACAGAAGATGTATATGTAGTTTCGCGACTACTTTCAATCAAGGAAATGGGCATAAACAGTTAGGCGGAATTGAAAAGAGGGGCAAACAACAAAACAATTGTCCTTCAAAGTTACACATTGCATCAAAATGCGACCTGCGTCTAAAAAATTCAGTCTCAAAATCTTCCTGTACGGCTTGTGCACATAATTAAGGAGTTGGCCTCTCGTTCTTCTCTGTCACTTTCCAGGTATAATTAATAGAGAAGAAGAATTCTGAGAAAGTTTTCAAATCTCAAAGAAGCGGACCTAATAACATGGTTGTTGTCACTTCCTTTCGGGCAACTCAGTGCTGAATTCTCATGTGCTGATTGAATCAGGATCTTAAGTACTTCGAGAGCATTTGTGTGTAGTAGGTGTACGGCATTTTTTTTTTCTTTTTTTTTTTTTTTTACTCTTGTCCAATACGGCAACAAGCTCTGGTTTCGAATAATGCAGCCCACTAGAATATTGTCCTCGTAGAAGAGTGTTCTAGTACCCCCAAAATAAAACGGAGCAGACATACGACCAAAATTTCATGTCGAGGAGCGCCCTGCAAGCGGATGTGCATGTGTATAGCTTGGATGCGTGTGGGTCACCCTGGTGTTCAGCTTAACACATTTGGTGTTCGCCCTCAGCAGCCCGGACGAAGGAGACCACGTTTTCCCCAAAATCGCGCTCCGCTTTGTTTTGTGGGCACTAGTACATGGGGCTGCTTCTTTCGCTAGTTTCAAGAAGTATAGCGCAAGCGTCACACCCGAAGTTGATTAATTTTACAATATATCCAGCGACGTAAGGTAAACCGAAATATGTGACAGTGGGTAATCGGATCGCAGGAGATGCCATCCCTTCATTCAGTTCCTCGATTACTGATTGCGGCACAGCTTTTTTTTTTTTTCGGCATCGACGCAAGGTGTCTTGATTTTGCTCTGAGATGAAATGTCCGTCTTGACAATGTAGTCAAGTGCCGCTAACTGTTTCGGCCCTCGCATCTAGCATGTCGTTATTAGCCTTACTTTCCCGAAGAAGAGAACCTCAATGGGCCGCTATATAGGGCTTGAAATGTGTCTTCAGTGAGAGTGTCCTTCTTTTACGCTTTAGATACTTTCGACATAGCAGGTGAACTCATTTGTAAGTCACTGCATCTGGTATCATCTTCACCATTTATTGGCTTCTTTTTACCACTTCCAGCACAAGTGGTGCCATAAATATCAAACCATTTTTTATTGTTTTCATATCATGTAAAAATTTAATTAAAACAACGTTTATTTGAAAAATTGAAATAATGTTTAATACAACATATTAGCTATTATATTAATTGTAATAACATTTAAAACTCAACCCTACAACGTTTACTTTGACTGTTATACTAATACTTTATATCATGCAAGCATTTTGCAATTTACATCACATTTTTATGAAATAATTTTCATCTTCGGTGCTACATGAATGGTTTCGCATCTAGCGCTGAAAGACGGTTTTGCTGTTGCAGAACAGTTGCTGTCACGTTAGCCTTGAAGAAGCTTTGATGTGATCACTCCTCATTCAGATTTTTTTTTAATTCCTATTCTTGTACAGGCTTGGGAAAAATTCGGATTAAAAAGGACAAAAGTAGCTACCATGCCGCAATGTATGTCAAGCTTGTCGAACGTTTGCTGAACGACGGTGTCTTTTTATATCCGTTCACGTCTGTAGTACGCTGACGACATGCCGCTGCAGCATGTAGGTACCTTCTGTGTCCTTTCATTTCGATCACCCCACTTTCTACACCCTCCTCCTCCAACGTGGCGGGCTTGATTAGCATCTGACGAGCTGAATGATCAGTTGACCTTGGTGACCCTGGCCCAGGACATTATTGACGCTTAGTAATGCTTTGAATAACCCCGCCGGGGTGGCGCAGTGGTTACGGCGCTCGACTACTGCGCCCAAGGACGCGGGATCGAATCCCGGCCTCGGCGTCCGCTTTTCGGTGGAGGCGAAAAGCAAGGCGTCCGTGTGCTGTGCGATGTCAGTGCACGTTAAAGATCCCCAGGTGGCCGAAATTTCCGGAGTCCTCCACTACGGCGTCTCTCATAGTCTGAGTCGCTTTGGGACGTTAAACCCCACAAACCAACCAACCGTAATGCTTTGAATAAAGTTGTTTCCTCCGCCTCCTTTCATTTCTGGGCTGCACTCACCATGAAACCCGCGAGCGACAGTGCGAAACCAGGCAAAATCCACCCGCCGCCGCTGAAGCAGACGCGGAACGAACAGTGAGCAGATCGCGCCCCTTGCGGCGGCGGAAAACGTAACTCAAGGAGAAACGTTCCCATTGCTCCCGCGGCGATTGAGAAGGCCGTAAGAATGAGCGCCTGCTCTCCCTGGAGACCGGCCGTGGCTGAGGATTACGGAAGAACAAGGAGAAGGAGATGGTTACGCAATATCAAAGAAAACTCGGCAAGGTATGAGGAGGAGTCTCAGTCCGCGACCAAAATCGACAAGAGCACTTGTCTTCGTCTGGGCGTCACGGCGAAGAGATATAGTCTCGTGTCGAAACGTTGGCTTGGTATATATATATATATATATATATATATATATACACTTTTCCCTAATCAGGTGGTATCTAGAAGTTGCAGATAAACAATGTAATAGGGCCCGGATATATCGCACCCAGATGTTTTGAATTACAAGCTACATCGAACACATAGAATTAGCCCCTATATATATATATATATATATATATATATATATATATGCAGTTGCTATGGAGGAAATGGCCCCGAACAAAATCAGAATCAGAAGAATTTGCTGTAAAACCATGACACACAGCTCGATATTTTTGGGTGCCTGGCATCTATCGAAAATGCGACATATATCCCTTCCCTGCACTGAACCATTGTTAGAACCTTGAAGAAAACAGTACTTTTTCACCCCCTCTCCTTCATTTGTCCATTAGTTGCGTGGGTCGGATTCGTGTTCAAAAATGACTGCAAAAAGCGAGAGCACCTTCATCACGTCCCCCACGCAGCGTGTGCCGCGTGCGCAGGCTTCAACTGGCGCCCACTGCAGCAGGCCGAAGGGCGAGGGCGCGGACTGGGCGCGGAGGCAGGGGAGCGCGTGACGTCGCACCTACCGAGGAGCAGTAGTTTCAGGCGCCGCCGCGAGGTGCGCCAACTCAAGAAAAAAAAATGCGAAAAAAAAAAGCAGCTCCTTCTATTGACATTGTGCAAGACACAACGTGAGTTAAGTCGTCTTAGGAACGCTGGGTTTCATTGCAGTTGAAAAGTGTGGCACGTAAACTTTGATGCAGTATCCCTTTAAAGTGTATGTAGAGTGCAAAGGCAGTCTACGGGTTGACTTAAAGAGGAGTTTGCTGAAGCCGGACAGTTCTGAATAAGTAATTATATTACCGCCCTCTTCCGCAATCACCCTTTTATTAATAGGAACAGCCGTCTGTGACGTCAGGCCGAGAGCTATTCTATTCTGCTGCTCTATATTCAAAATGTAGGGCGGGGAGCAGCAGAGCTTGCTCCAATAGATAAGAAGCAGAAGAATTATTAAAACCTATTGCGTCCCTGATGGAGCCGGCCGCGCTTCGGAGCCTACGCTAGAGCCATGTAGCAGCAGATAGGTTTTCACTAGAAAAACATTACTTGTGTAAATTTACTATACAGCACGGCCACTCAGCGCCCTCGAAGACACCGTTACAACGTTAGAAAAGTTATCGGGTTATTAAAGCAGCCTTTGGTGAGTGTCTTCAAATCCCTTGTATTTCTGTAATATTACCCTGCATGTCACACACTCATATTTGTCGTACACATTTTATGTTGCTAGTGTGAGCATGAACGGACCATTTATAATAAAGTAAAATATTCAGTACGCAGGTCGACCGGGTGACAAGCTTAAACTTGTGTACTACTTTTTGGAAATGAAATCGAAGATAATTTCTATATATATTATATTACAATATTTTACATGAAAGCCCATTGTACGATCCTGGGTTACAAAGGCCATCGTGCCTACGCTTGCGCATAGTGACGATAACTTGGAGCAGAAGTTCGGGCACGGAGAAGAGCTGAATATCTGCACAACACATCACGTTGCACGCGTGTGGACCAGAACATAGCCACGTAAGCAGCACGGCATTACCTGCTGAAGCAGAAACAGACTGGAGGTCACAAAATAAGTTCAGACGTCTGAGTGGTAGAATTGCTCGTTGCGAAGGGCAGCGTATACGAGCACTTTAATCGAGACCTCAGACCACCCCCCGAGATGAGTGCATATATATATAGATACACGCCCACACTACACAATACAGTTGAAATTTTTATTGAACGTTGTACGGAACAAAGACACTCAAATCGAGCGGGCTCTTAGTGCCACCTTGCAGCATTTTGAGAGTGGGCATAAGCATTCGAACCATATGGCACTACTTCTCGAAAATCTGCAGATATAGTTGCTGAAGCTGCTGCTTACTTCAGTGGACTGTGAGAGTTCTTTTAGAGGTTGACGTATTCCATCCTACTACTACTACTACTATTACGGCTAAAGTCATTACGACAGCGACATTTGATCGTTTCACTTGAAAATGTGCTTCGGGCGCGTAGAGCGCACGAAGGTAATTTCTGGTGTATTGACGTCCAGATTAAACAAAAAATGCAGAAAGTAGACCCGTGGGCAAGCAGTCGTCATCGTGGCCAGCTGTCAGTTCTTTAAGAGCGAGTACACAAAATGTACAAAATGGAACCCTCCGCAGACAATAGCGGTGACCTGCATAGAAAAGGGAAAGAATGGCGTAAGAGGGCATCTTGAACACGTATACATTATATAGGCAAGCTGAACTTTGCCAAGCCAAATTAACGGCTGATAGCCCTTCACAGGAATGCAGGTGCTAAACCATTTAAGATAAGTGACCACTGAATCTGCCTCTTAAAACAAATTTCTGCCCAACTACAACACTTGAATAAGTGTTTCCTTATGTTTATGTGCAAGCAGCTAAATGTTGCTCAAATTTAGCATTGTAGGTAGTAGGCAATACACTACGCCATACCACAGTACACGACACCTTACCTCATTACTCCACGCTACATATAGCACATGACACACCACACACCTCACAACATCCTACACCTTACACCTGACATCGCCACACCACGCCACATCACACCACAAACCGCGATGCACCACAAGCAGCTAGAGTTCAAATGACTAGATTTCCGCACATTAAGCAACCTGTCTATACCTATGCAGTACTCAACTTAGCACAAAGTAGTTGCACAACTATCGGTCACCGTATGATTATCGGACACTCATACTCTTTACCGCGAGGAACTGCCACTCACCCCGTCGATGACCGAAGCGTTGTTGACGCTTCCGATCCCACCGGCAATATAACAAGCGGCTGCTATAAGCTGGAAGACGCTGTACTGAAAAAAAAAAAAAAAAAAAAAAAAAAACACTCGCGCCTTAACATGTGAACAGCAAATGTGTTTTATCCACTGAACAAAACTATAAAAGCTGAACGCTAGCGAGTAACAAAACTCGTGGCCAATGAAAAAGTGGACCAGCATTTCAGCTTCCGACATTTTTCCCTAATCAGGTGGTATCTAGAAGTTGCAGATAAACAATGTAATAGGGCCCGGATATATCGCACCCAGATGTTTTGAATTACAAGCTACATCGAACACATAGAATTAGCCCCTAGAAAAAGCTGCCTAAAGGTATAAGAATCACGCAGTATATTGAACTATAATCTCACCGTTTATTTATTTAGTTAGTTAGTTAGTTAGTTAGTTAGTTAGTTAGTTAGTTAGTTAGTTAGTTAGTTAGTTAGTTAGTTAGTTAGTTAGTTAGTTAGTTAGTTAGTTAGTTAGTTAGTTAGTTAGTTAGTTAGTTAGTTAGTTAGTTAGTTAGTTAGTTAGTTAGTTAGTTAGTTAGTTAGTTAGTTAGTTAGTTAGTTAGTTAGTTAGTTAGTTAGTTAGTTAGTTAGTTAGTTAGTTAGTTAGTTAGTTAGTTAGTTAGTTAGTTAGTTAGTTAGTTAGTTAGTTAGTTAGTTAGTTAGTTAGTTAGTTAGTTAGTTAGTTAGTTAGTTAGTTAGTTAGTTAGTTAGTTAGTTAGTTAGTTAGTTAGTTAGTTATACAAGTACCTGCAGCACCTCAAGGGCATTATTGCGGAGGGGGGGGGGGATTGGAAGACATCATATGTCCTAAATGAATATGTGACAAAACCTTTAAAAGCAACTAAGCACAGTGGGAAAAGCAAGACAGTAACAAAATACGCAACATCGATAAGTCATCTCGACGGCAAACGGTCTTCAGGGCACCATGGAGCAAAATTCACAACACAGTAAATGGAAACTGCACTATCACATGAAGCGCGATGCGAGCCAAAAGATATGAAGTAAACGGGATGATATGCATCTACGGCAGACGGCGTGAAAATAAAGGCTAAAACTCTGAACACGTTTTACCTTCACCAATGCTCTTGGGAAGCCTATTCCAGTGTGCAGAAGCATGCGGAAAAACGAATTATGGTAGACACCAGTTCGACAGCGCATTTCAAGAGCTTTCAGCTCGTGATCACATCGTTTAGAGATGAAGTGGGCAGGGGAAATATACAAGTTGATATTTATTCCTGTGGGACCAGAGCTAATTAGGGAAACAAATTCTAATTTTGCAGTTAATCGGCGGTGTACTAGTTTTTTCCAACCAAGGTTCTCTTTAATTAGTGTAGTACTGCTAAGGATGTTATAATTACCAGAAACAAATCTTGCTGCACGGTTTTGGATGGTTTCACGCTTTTCTATAAGATTCGAGCTCTGGGGGTCCCATACCACGCAAGCGTATTCGAGTACCGGACCAACACTTGTTATGTAAAGCAGTTCTTCTACCTTCAAGGGGGCTTTATATAAATTAGGTCGAACGAAGTTTAGCATACGAGATTACTTCAACGGTAAGTATTCAATAAGTCTATTCCATGTTAAATTTTCTGAAACAAAGACCCCGAGATATTTGTAATGTTAGACCTTTTCAAGTAGTCCGTCCAAATTATAGACTGATCTCAAAGGAGAACATTTACGGGTGAACGACACAAGTTGACATTTAGCACTGTTCAAAGACATTCGCCACTTAGTGCACCAAGCATGAATTTTGTTGAGATCATTCTACAAGCTGTTAACATCATAATCAATCTCTACATTTCTGTATTGGCACTATCATCAGCATATAACCTCGCTTTACATTCTATATTTTGCACAATATCATTTATAGAGACTAAAAATAAGAAAAGAACCGACCCGGAAGGCCAGAGGTTACGGTGACATGTGTTGATTTAGTGCCGTTTATTAAAACATGCTTCGTTCGCCCAGACAAGCAATTTATAATTCAATCCACTATTGTAGGGTATATACTGAGACAAGATAATTGATGTAATAGCAATGCATGAGAAACGGTATCAAAAGCTTTCCGGCAATCCAGATATATGCATTCTAGCTGAAATCCAAGGTCAAAAGAGTAAAAGAGATCGTTAGAGAACTCTACCAGTTGAGTCATACATGACAAGCCAGGCCTGAATCCATGTTGAGTATTCGAAAAGAAATTATTGCTTTGAAGGTGTTTCATCACAGCACTGTAGATAATGTGTTCGATTGTTTTCCAATATACGCATGTTGGAGAAATAGGCCGTAGTTTTCTAGTACACTTCTGAGACTGTTTTTATGAATAGAAACGACGGGGACTACCTTCCAGTCTGCAGGTAATAAAATGATACTTAATAATATATAAAACAGAGCTACTAAAAATGCGCAGTTTCTTGTGAGTAGGATTTTAATACCTGCAATGGAAGGCCATCAGGATCGCCAGCCGATTTGTTGTTCAGATTAGAAAGTAGCTTGAGAACACCGTTATATGTGACAGTAACCATAGGCATATTCTCGTAGACTATTTCTTGTATTTCAGGCAGTTCACCAAAGTATGTCTCATAAAAGACACTTTTAAAATAGGAATTTAAGCAGCAAGCCTTCTCATAATCATCAACAGTGTGTTTTCGCCAACGGATAAACTAGGGACGGTGGTGGCCTCTTTCCTATTGATTTTAACAAATTTCCGAAATGTTTTTGCATTAACCCTCAACTTTGCGCCAAGCGACGAAATATAAGTTTGTTTATATTTATTTTTATTTTTGTAGTTCACGTAACGCATTTCCTGGAAAACAGACTGATTTCGAGTCTTTAAATACGAAGCATACAGGCTTCGTTTCTTGTAAATTAGTGAGCCAATTTTTTTTTATCCACCCAAGGTTTATCCTTCCGGCGCCTAGTTGTCAAAACTTTGGAAGGTATGTATTTTTCAGTTAAAGGTATGTAGTTTTCAGTTTTTCAGTTTACATTATCTCTAAAAAGAATCCAAGCTTCATCTATGTCCACTGAGTGGCTGACCTCATAACAGAAATAGGAAAAAGATAAGAAAGTTCTTGTGATAAAGACGTGTAATTCCCATGGTTGTAGAAAAAAACGGTACTTATGGGTTGATCTAACTGAAGCGGCACAACACGTGGCAACACCGTAATCATCATCACTGATACCAGGGATGACACCTGCAGTTTAGATCAATGACTATAGTGCCTAGAATATACTGGCTAGTGTGCTGAGCGCGCGCCCCGCGCTATGCGAGAGGGTGGCTCCTTCTGTGATCCCTGCCCGCTACTGTCAATAGAGGGCGCTGCTCGTCGGGAAGGTGCCACAGTCGCAGCTGCGCTGGCTGCGCAGACTGGTCGCCGCCGGTTTTGACGTGTGTTGCAGCTTTCCACGTGCTTCTTCAGTGACTGTTTTGTAGCTTTGCTACTTTTGTGCGTGTCTTGTGGCTGCTCTGTCATTGGGCGTGAAGTTTCGAGAATTGTTTCGGAAGTTCGCGAAACAAATGCCAGTGGCGCAGGACGATGTCAAAAGCAAAGCGGCAGTGCAAGGAAACGAAGTGTTTTGTGCCGCTTTGTCGGAGTGGTTACAAGTCTAGCAAATAGCGTGTCTCGAAGTTTACTGCTCCAACCGACCCTGTGCGGCTCGCGGATTGGGAAAGGAAAATCAAGAGAGGGGACAGAAAGTTGACGCCATCAGCTGTGGTGTGCGAAAAACACTTTGAAGACATCTGCATCGAGCGCTCGTTCAAGGTAACAGTCAACGGCGTTGTTAATGATTTTCTCCGAGAGAAACCCCGTCTAACGCCCGATGCTGTCCCGACTGTTTTTGAGAACTACCCTCCACACCTTATGCCCAAGACGGCACCAAAAAGGAAGGAAAGAAACATATGCGAGCAGCAACCAGCTCGTAAACGCCTTAAGCGGGACGCAGGGACTGGACCCGGCGATTCGGGCTCGGAAATCAACGAGGGCTCCTGTTTTCTCGAAGCTGGCTTTCAAGACTGCAACAACTCCTCCGGCTCCAGTGAAGCGGGCATTGTGGGTGAACAGAGTGGCAGCCAGGCTACACTGCAGACACCTAACCTCCACGGAGGCCGTCATCCGTTTGAGGACATTCTCATTCCGGTTACATGGATGCGGATACCTTCCGTGGATGACAGCCTAGCTTATGCTTGCTGCGAAGCACGAGCAAATAATTTTTCAAATTTGTTCATGGAAAGAGTGGTCAGCTTTGGAAAGCCTTCAGCTGATGAAGGCTCGGTCGTGGCCACTGTTTATTTTAGAGGCCGAGAGGATGGCAAGAAAGCTGTCAGGTCACGGAATGAGGCGGAATCTTTGATTGGAGATGTTAATATGAAATACCTGTGCGGCGGCTGCGGTATGAAGCCTACTTCAACAAAGTATGCTTCATACCGGGAAATGTATTTTGCCGAGAGGTGCCTCCTCACAACTGAGTCCAGAGGAGAAACTTGTGCGCGATGCAAATATCAACGCAAGCTTGCCCAAAACCAAATGCGCAGAACAAAGAAAAAAAGTGCGTGCAATGAAAAGAAAAAGTCTAAGAACATCATTCGCAATTTGGCCAGAACAAGAAGGAGGCTTACCAGTGCACAGGCACAAATTTCCCAAATGAAAGAACGAAACGAAGCACTAAGTGAACAGGAATTTGAGAAAAGAATCCAGGCACTCCCTCGCAAGCAGCAGCTGGCTGTGAAGAACTGTTTTCTTGCTGCTAATGATAATGGCGGGCTCATTTACCCAAGTCAAGCCTTATCAAATGCTGTAAAGCTCATGGAAGATAGCTTTACATCATTTTTCAGCAAGAACAAGTTGCATATGGAAAGCTTACTTGAGTTGGCCAGCCTTTTACATTCCCTAACGTTTCCAACTCATGGGTGCCCCGAGCATCAGAAGCAGACACTGTCAGCTGTGCTAAAGTTTTATGTTCTGTTGAGATTTAGATTCTTTGTCAAGGGACCTAACAAGGAACGAGACGGACAGCGAGAGCGACTGAAACTGTTGAAGTTGCGCCACTGCAATTGAACGCACTTTTCATAGCTTCTGTTCGCCAAAAAGCATTGCCTTCCACTCGCATTGTCACCTTTGATTAAACATGCTGCCTTCGTTCTATTAAACCGAATCTGTGTTTCGTGACTTGCATTCTTTGAGTTTGAAATCCTCCAAACAAGAAAGCTCTCATGTGCGTTTACCGGGTTAGCGTGTGGCTCACGTACCGATCGAGCTTTCAAGTTCGAGCAATCTGCACAAAGCAATTCGATATTATCATTAGCATGTTAAAACGTTATATCAATCCTAAGCTCCTGAAAGAGCTCTAAAACAAAGTATTAAACGTGAGCCAAAGCAACGCGCAGCTCCCTTTCCAACTCTCAGCAGCGCGGCGCAATGTGCGCGAGAAACCGGCTCGCACCCTCTCGCACCACAGCGCCGCTATGCGGCCGCCGCCGGCAGGCATCAACTCTGGTGCCACCGCGCCGCCCGCGCTCAGCACACTAGTCAGTATATTCTAGGCACTATACAACTACTCAGAGCTAGCGAAAAATAAATCCGAAGTGCTGGCAGAAGAATGATCTCGTTGCGTGCATTCAGACACGAATTAGGTTAGGTCATTAGTTGTAATCAACTGTGAAAAGGCTAGAGATAGGGCAGTGGAATCTGTGAACACAGGTTTGCCATTATCCTAGTCAACAGCAGGCATGTTAGCCTTCACCAAGTATATGCTCACAATTTGCGGTTGTTAAAAAGCTTGATAGCTCGGTAAATGTTTCCGGATTACCAGAACTATGAGGTCGGTAAAAAGACCCAACAGCGAGGTAATTGCCATTGTTCGTTCTAACCCTGCACCATACGGATTCAGAATAATTTAAAGAATTAGGTAGTTCATCTTTGAAGGAATTCATTGATGGAGAAGAAAAACGCCGCCACCATGTGTATTTCTGTCACACCGGTAAACATCATAACCACACGGAAATACTTCTGAATTGGCAACGGTTTAAAGAAGTCACAATTCAGTTCCGATCACTATGTGTGGTTGGAAAGCGGAAAGTGAAGCAGCAAACTCGTCGACCTTGTTTTTCATGCTTCGGCAGTAACAAGAAGTGTTATTTTTAGCGCCAGTACGCAAGGTTTTAGGTTCTGCAGAATGCTTGACCTTTAGCTATCGTTTTACTTCGGTTACCACATTTTTTCCGTGGTCATAGCCAAAGATTTTGTTTCCCATGTGCAGTTCATCAAAACGTAGTTTAAATGAGAGGTTTGTGGCCTGAGCATATTCAACCAGTTCTGAACGTGCATGTCCGATAGCTGGACTGAAATCGTCTCGAATTGCGTATTCCTTATCGTTCAGCTTGATCCGCACGACAAAATTTTATTCGATACAGCGAACCACAAACCGAATTCTTGCATGTGAGCCCCGCCGTGGTGGTGCAGTGGTTAGGGCGCTTCTCTACTATGCCTGAGGATTCGGGATCGAATCCCGGCCGCGGCAGCCGCTTTTAGATGGAGGCGAAAAGCAAGGCGCCCCTGCACTGTGCGATGTCGGTGCACGTTAAAGAATCCCAGGTGGTCGAAATTTCTGGAGTGCTCCACTACGGTGTCTCTCATAGCCTGATTTGCTATGGGACGGTATACCCCCCAAACCAAACCAAAACCTGCAAGTAGCGCTTCTCCTAACGGCCCTGTACGATCGTTTTTCGCGCCCGGCGGCAGCTCAGCCACGGTGCTTTGGGCACCTGCTAGCAGCTTCTATTAGCGTTATTGATGGTAGTCTTGCGGTCCGCGGCATTCAGTTTTCACACCACATTAGTGTAATGCGGCGAAGCAATCCTAGAAAATGTTCAGCAACGACCCTCACCTGGCATTCTTGAATAGCTTCACTGCCAAAGGTGTCGCGGAAACCAACTGTAACTTAATTCTAACGAGCGAGTGGGTGCATTGTGTTCTTGCTTTTAAGATGCAGATAAAGTGATGTATTATGTATTTCCATGTAAACTAAAGCTTGTACAGGCCTATGCACCTACATGTAGTTGTCATGACCAGGCAGCTGAAAGCTTCTACGAAAATGTAGAATCGGCAATGCGGAAAGTAAAAACGCAGTATACTGTACTAATGGGTGACTTTAATGCCAAGGTCCAGGCAGTAGGTGACTATGGCATTGGTTCTAGGAATAGCAGGGGGGAGTCACTATAGTTGAGTTTGCAGAGCGCAATAACTTAAGAATCATGAATACCTTCTTCAGCAAACGGAAGAACCGGAAATTGACATGGAACAATCCTAACGGGGAGACTAAAAATGAAATTGACTTCATAATGTGTTCAACCCCCGCCATTGTGCAAGATGTAGAGGTAATCGGGAAAGGGCGATGCAGTGACCACAGGATGGTGAGGCCCCGAATTAGCCTATATCTGAAGAAGGAATGCAACAGGTTAGTAAGAAAGAAGTCCATCAACGAATTAGCGGTGAGGGGGAGGGCAGAAGAGTTCAGGATCTCGCTACAGAATGGATATTCAGCTCTAACCGAGGATGGCGACATTACCCTAGAAGCGAAAAACAATAATTTCAGAGATATCATTACTGAGTGCGCTTATAAGTAGGCGGTAGGATAGTTAGAGAGGATACCGGTAAGCTGTCTAAGGAGACAAAAGATTTGATTAAGAAACGCCAGAGTATAAGAGCTTCCAATCCAAAAGACCAGATAGAATTGGTTGAAATATCAAAGCTAATCAATAAGCGCAAAGTGGCCGATATAAGTAATTATAAGATGGAAAAAATAGAGCTTGCTGTAAAGAACGAGGGAAGCCTTAAGCGGTGAAGAAGAAATTAGGCATAAGCAAAAAACAGATGTATGCGCTAAAGGACAAGGCGGGTAACGTCATCACGAATATATACAAGATAGTCAAAGTAGTCGAAGAGTTCTACACTGATCTCTACAGTAGCCAAAGTAATCAGGACTGTAATGAGATTGGCAGTAGGGAAAAACAGTCAGACGTTCCACAAGTGACGGAGGACGAGGTTAAGAAAGCAATAGAAACTATCAAAAGGGGGAAAGCAACTGGAGAGGATCAATCAACTATAGATTTGTTGAAGGACGGGGGACATATCGTGCTAGAAAAACTGGCTGCCCTGTATACGCAGTGCCTGGTGTCATCGACGGTACCGGAACTATGGAAGAACGCGAACATTATCCTCATGCATAAGAAAGGGGACACTAAGGATCCTAAAAATTACAGACCAATCAGCTTACTGTCTGTTACGTATAAGGTATTTATTAAGGTAATCACTAATAGAATCAGGACAACCTTAGACTGCAATCAAGCAAAGGATCAAGCAGGTTTTCTGAAACGGTACTCTACTATAGATCATATCCATGCCATCAACCAGGTAATAGAAAAATGCTCTAAATATAACCAGCCCTTATACATAGCATTCATTGATTACGAAAAAGCATTTGACTCAGTTGAAACCTCGGCGGTGATGCAGGCATTGCGAAATCAGGGGGTAGACGAGCCGTACGTGAAAGTGCTGGAAGATATATATAGTGGCTGCACAGCTGCACAAGAAAGTAACAAAATTCCCATAAAGAAAGGTGTTAGACAAGGAGACACAATCTCCCCAGTACTATTCACAACTTGCTTAGAGGAAGTATTCAGAGACCTGGAATGGGAGCAGTTAGGGATAAGGTTAGATGAAGAATACCTAAGTAATCTGCGATTTGCTGATGACCTTGCCTTGCTAAGTAACTAGGGGGAGGAACTGCAAATAATGATTGATGACCTAGACAGGAAAAGTAGAAAGGTAGGCTTGAAAATCAATATGCAGAAGACTAAGGTACTGTTCAACAGCCTCGGGAAGGAACAGCAGTTTAGGTTAGGTAGCGAAGCACTGGAAGTAGTAGGCGAATATGTCTACTTAGGACAGGTAGTAACGGCAGATCCGGACCATGAAAAGAAAATAACAAGAAGAATAAGGTTGGGATGGAACACATTTGGCAAGCACTCGCGGATTATGACTAGCAGCTTACCGGTATCGCTCAAGAGGAAAGTATACAACAGTTTCATCTTACCTGTACTCACCTATGGGGCTGAAACGTGGAGGCTAACCAAGAGGGTTCTACTTAAGTTGAGGAAAATCCAGAGGGCTATGGAACGAAAAATGGTAGGGGTAACATTAAGAGATAGAAAGCGTGCCGATTGGGTCAGAGAAATAACTCAAGTTACTGACATTCTAGTGGAAATCAAAAAGAAGAAATGGGCATGGGCAGGACATGTAGTGCGAAGAGAGGATAACCGATGGTCGCTTAGGGTAACAAACTGGATTCCAGGGGAAGGACAGCGTAGCAAGGGGCGGCAGAAAGTTAGGTGGGCGGATGAGATTAAGAAGTTCGCAGGTGTCAAGTGGATGCCGCTAGCGCAGAACCGGGATAATTGGAGAAATATGGGAGAGGCCTTCGCCCTGCAGTGGGTATAGTCAGGCTGATGATAATGATCATGATTATTTCCATGTTTTATGAATAGAACTGTGGACATAATAAATAATTTCATGGTCCCCTTCGAGTTCAATATGGGTATTCGGGTTCGACTATGGTGCACCCAAGATCAAGGGCTTTGTAAGTATGTAGAAGGCGAAACTGCACTCTTTAGAAGTTCAGTGCAGATGAGATGAGGCAACGCAGGCAAAAGTTTGCGGACGCGCACATTCGTGACACAAACGAGTCACGTAGTTGTAATTCTGTCTTATGGCCAATTCGAGTGGGAGAGCAAGTGCACTCGAGAGCACTTCGAAAGTGCTTTCAAACAAGCGGGCGCCCTCCAGTGGGATGGCAGGAGTCGAATCACTGGCTTTCAATGGTAGAGGAGGAGGGCTTTTCCTCCAATGAGAGCAGCCGAGAGTACACTCGGCTGCTATCTCGTCTAAAGCGAGTGTAGAGGAAGCAACATGGCATAAAGCGTCATATCCGCGCCATCTTTTTTTTTCTCTCTCTCTTGAGCCGGCGACGCTCAAAGGGGCGGCTGCAAAGCGTCTGCGCTCGGCGAACTCTTCGGAATCAAGAAGCGGAAAGCATTGTTCAGGTGCTGTATGCATGTTTGAGAGGCGCTATATACTGGCATCGAAAGGGACAAAGGAAGCAAATCGCCAGAACAAAGGCACACAAAACAAGCGGTTCTTCATGGAGCGTTGGCCTATCCTCGGGTTGCAACTGCCGCCACTGCTGGCAGGCGGAGAATGCAGGGAAGAGAATTGCGGTCACGTGGTCGTAGCGTGCTGCTCTCGACAGAGCGTTCCCGTTGGAGGGCAGTTACACCCTCGCTCGGCGTGCTCCTGTACTGCTCTGCAATGCTCGGCTCCTCTGCTCTCTTCCCCCCAACCGAATGCGCCAAGAGTTTAACTCCCCCTAGTTGTGAGGGAAGCGATTTCAACTGGTTATCTGAACTTCACACACAATTTGCTCAGACCACAATGAGTAACAGATAAACGCATCAATTAGTAGAAAACAAAAGCCCTTCACTTTAAATTTTGCCTATGGATGTGCGTCGGTGCAACCTACGGTGCAGTATACTAATGGGAACTGTAAGACAACGAGCAGGTTCCGAGTAGAGACGCAGAGGCTGTGGAAAAAGATTGCGATGGAAGCACTCACGTAAAACAACTTCGGCAGCATTAGCGCCGTGTGGAGGCTCAGCATAGACGAACACAAGAACACGCATCCATTGGTAGTAAACGCGCATGCGCAGCCGTACAGGAACTGCTCGCTGGCCGTCGTCGCGCCTAAGGTGCTGTACGTCACCCACAGGAAGGTGCCCACAATCTGCGTCCAAACACATTACATTCACACGACATATTGAAAAAACAAGCAGCGATAAATCAAAGGTTTTATTGCGACCATGTTTAACGTGGGTAATTGAAAGTGATCACAAGCCGTCAACAGTGTGCGCTCGTAAGAACCCAGAAGGTCTATACGCTTCGGCAAGCACTACCTGACAATATTAATGGTATTTTTTCCCACATCCTCCCTGCTAATATTGTCCTCTTTCGTTACTCGCTTCATTCAACAATGAACTACCGTGCTCTTATTTTGCTTCCTCTGTTGATTGTTCCGTTCTAATTAAATTGCCTCTATTGTTGTGTATGCACTGATGCACCTCTGCATGGGCATCGAAACCCTGTTCTTTTTTTTTTTCTGTCACGGAAATGTGGTCGGCAGTATTCGCAAAACGCTGTTTACAGAATAGAGGGTGCGTACAACAAAGGTAAAGGCTTCCGTGCATAATACATTCTCACTGCATCGACATGCTCTAGATTTCGGATTTCTAGGCAGTGCAAGCTCACAGCTTCTCGTGCGCGTACGTGAACGCGCACACAGCAAAGGGAATATTTGTTACGGCGCATCGTACCTGAAGCGTTCAGCACAATTTTTTTTAGAGTCGCTGGATAAATTTTTTATTGCAGTGAATGGAGAAATTTCACAGTACCACGAAGATCCCATCTTGTGCTGGCAAACGGGATCGACGCGTCCAAGAAACTCCCCTTTCATTTATGCTTTCGGACCTTCTTCATCCTCTTATTGGCGAATTACTACCGTGTTAGAAGTGCATCGACGCAGAGCAGCTTTGCTGTATTCCTGACAGTACTAAAGTAACGACAGTTTGCTCGTCCAGTATTTTAGCTGGCTGAATTCCTGTCAGTATTTCTTCGGGTAGTCTAAAAGAGAGCATAAAGAAACATCCATTGAAATGATCTGTCTAGAATAATAATATATCACTAATTTTATACTGGAGCAAAGTTTCCTATGAATCCTTCATCAATTGTTTGCTGTCTGGCTGAGCATTGCCACATAATATAAGCTTTCCGGGTGCTAGCTAGATGGATTGAATGTGAAAATAAGAAAAATGAAAAGATAAAAACTATAATAGTCCGAAGATCCAGCATGATAGTTTTGGAAAGGGGAATTCATAATTAGCCTGGTGGTGAAATACGGACCTCATTAATTTGAAGCGCTGCCGTAAGAAACAAGGCATGTGACCTCAGAAGGAAGTAGTCTTGATTGTTTGGAGAAACCTGAACAATGCATAAATAACAAAAGGTTTACTTTTAACTTACGAACGGGGTAACATGCAACTTAAACAGCTTGACGGATGCAAGTCACGCATCGAAGGCGAGACAACCACGATTACATATTGCTATATAATATGTTAGTCTAGTGTGTAACGTAATCACGATGTTATTAGGCGTCATTAGTTCACGGCCGCCTAAACCTGAATTTGATAAATTAAAGGAGCCTGCACACCTCCATGGAAACATTACCACATGCGTGTACATACGTTTGCAGTTTTGGCCTCATCGTATAGTGGCGCGGGGGTTAGGGCACTCGGCTGCTCTACCCCAAAGATACGGGATCAAATCCTGGCCGCGACGGCCGCTTTTTGATGGAGGTGAAAAGCAAGGCACCCATGTACTGTGCTATGTAAGCGCAGGTTGAAGAACACCAGGTCGTGAAAATTTCCGGAGCCTTCCACTACGACGTCTCTCATAGCCTTATAAGTAGCTTTGCGACGTTAAATCCCATAAACCAAACCAAAACAAACAAGCACGTTTTGCTCACCGCCAAGTATACGCCGACACCCGGCTTTTCTAACGCAGGATCCTTAATGCTATCTCGTTAATCAACCCAAAACTTTTTTTGTTGTATTCTTTTGTTTCTTCTTTCTGCGTACTGATCATTAGCCTTTAGTATACGTGCACAAACTTATTGAACAGCGGAACAATGAATTAATGAATACAGCTTTCATTCCGAAGGGAAAGATGATGCTCCTCTCGGCCTTTTTGTGAATTATCAGGTTTAATTTCATGGGATTTAACATCCCATATTAGCACAGGTTATGAGGGGCAGCGTAGTGAAGGGCTCCTGATATTTGCGACCACCTAGCACTATTCAAGGCGCACTAACATCGCTCATATTTCCATTCGCCTCTATCGAAATGAGGCTGTCGCGGTCGGGAGCGAACACGGGACCCCCGATCAGTAGTCAAGATCCCTTAATCACTGAGCCAGTGTGGCAGGAAATCACAATATGAAGGGGGCTTGGCTTATGTGTTTTTGAGGCCAGAAGCAGCTCCTCGTCTGTTAATATTTTGAGCCTTGCGTGGACCTTCTTTCATTTGTACATACCATGCTCATCGTACCGCGCGACGGCTCCGGCGCGCGCCTGGGTTCGTGATCGGATTAAAACGCTAGACAAGGCATCGCTGGCCGTGCCGTCACGACCTTGCCGTCTCGACCTAGCCTTCTTTTACAAGTGGTGGAGGTGACATTCGATCCCCTTGCTGCCTTGGGCCCTGCCTCTCGCTGGAGCTACGTTCCGGTCGCCGTTTGGCAACTGCCACCATCGCTATGTGTACCGACAGTACCCACGAACCGGCCAGACCCTCTATACCTCGGCTGCACCACCCCCTCCGGCTGTGCCCACACGACAGCGCGACCCGCCGCTGTTCATTGGTCGTTGTGATGAAGACGTCGATGACTGGATCGACACCTATGAACGCTGCAGTGCCTACAACCGGTGTGACGATGCTCTGAAATGTTTCAATGTTTCTTTCTACCTCATTTAGGTAGCCAAAAACTTGTTTATTAATCGCGAATCTCACACCACTAACTGGGCCACATTCAAACAGCAGTTCCGCCAATACTTCGCCAACCCGGCAGTTCGGACTGAGATCGCGAAGACAAAGCTCGCTTCCCGCCTTCAAGGTCCCGATGAGTCATATGCGTCTTACATAGAGGCCATACTTGCACTTTGCCGACGCATTAGTCCCACCATGCCGGAACCTGAACGAGTACACCACGTCTCGAAAGGAATCGATTCTATGGCTTATTCCACCTTAGTTGCCCAGAATTCTTCAACTGTTGATTCCGTTATTACGACCTGCCAACGCCTCAACCAGCTGCAGTCCTCCCAATTGCAGCCCGGCATCGCTACTGGCCCGGCCTCTGCTGACCTCGATCTGCGGACACTGATTCGAGCCATCATCCGCGAGGAGCTCCAAGCCTTTCTGTTGACACGGGTACGATCATTCTTCCGCACCTTCTAATGATGCCGTTCTCCGCACCATCATTAAAGAAGAGTTAGAAACCATCACCCACCCTGTGACATCCGAACCTCCTGCCCAGCGCCTACCTATGCGCACGTCGCTGCATCCCCCCTACTTTGGTTCCCCCGCCTCGACCAGCACCAACCTACAGTCACGTCAATGCAATAGCGACGGCTCAACCTGCACCACCCTATTACGCACCTTGGTACCCCTCCCGACCAGTTTGCTATTACCGTGGCATTAGAGGACATATATCCCGCTTCTGTCGTCGCCGCCTTCAGAACGAGCGCAGTGGTTACGACACCTTCGAATGTGGCATAGCTTCAACGTCATATTATCAACGCCGGTTTATACCAACCCATCTCGACGATCCTCCCCTCCTCCAGAATCCTCGTCTGAGCCTCGTGGGACCCATGTATCCCGACGCCGGTCCCCATCCCCATACCGCCGCTCAGTTTGTCCTATCTGACCCGCAACAACTCTCCCTATCCGCCATCCGGAAAACTAAGCGTTGCAGTTTCCGGAGGTCAAACTGCACTCTGCGAACTTACTAAATGTCCTCCTGATCGCGCGTATAATGTGATTTCTGTTTTCGCTAAAGGATTGCCGGTCAAAGCATTGATTGATACAGGGGCTGCAATTTCTGTAATTCACGCCGATTTGTGCTACCGTTTGCGAAAAGTTACGACACCATATGATGGGCCTGAGCTCCGTGGAGCTAATGACGTCCTTTTGCGCCCTTTGGCGAAGTGCACCGTACGAGCTGTTATTGACGGCGTCCGCCATCACGTGCAGTTTGCTCTGCTTTCACCTTGTGCGCATGTGATGATTTTTTGATGGGATTTTTTCTCAACCGCTTCCGCGTTAATTTTTTGTGGCGACCATGTTATCATATGACAGACAGCGATTTTTCATCAGAAGTTTCTGAACGACATCATCCCCTCGTTGCCGCCGCTGATACTGTTTTGCCTCCTCAGTGCGAAAAACTACTTACCATTAATCCTGACCACATCACTGATGGGGACATCCTCATCTCCTCATCGCACCATCTTATCGTCATCTTGCACGCAGCATCGCCTTCCCGTCTAGTCTTGTCTGGATCTGCAAAGGCTCACCGACAGTAGCGGCCACTAACACTTCACGTGAGTCCCTCGTGCTCCCAAAAGGAACTTCTCTCCCTTGCATGGTGGATGTTCAACCCTTTTTCCTGATGGGGCTCACCGCCCCTCTGCCTCAGCACCGTGTTTCGTAAGACGTCCCTCTTTCTGTTTTCACAAAGACTATTTATCCTAACCTCAAGCCGAACCAACGCCAAGAACTGCTGACATTGCTTCGACACCACCAAGCCATTTTTGATACTACTTCCCACCACTGGCACGGACTGGGAGTTGTGACCGATCACCATGCTCTTTGCTGGTTGTCTTCACTCAAAACTTTGACAAGCCGACTTGGCCGTTGCATTCTACGTCTGCAAGAATACCATTTCGACGTCACTTTTAAATCGGGTCGCCAACACCAAGACGCCGACGCTCTTTCTCGCTGTCCACATTCGGAATCAGCTTGCTGTTTTTCTTCCCAATGCATTTCCACCTATGACCACAGCCGACCATCTCTTTCCCCGACGTATACCACAACAGTTTCTTTTTACGACTCTGAGAACAAACACCCTCTCCGCTCACAGCAATTAGCCGATGCCTACTGCCGTCCCATCACTGACCGCCTTAGCGGCGCTTCGGACCCACCCTATGCTCGGCCTCGCCAACAGCTTCGTAATTTCAAGCTCGAAGATGGCATCCAACTCCGCTACGTGTATCCCTGATGGAACTCGCAGGATCCCAGTCGTGCCGCGTGCGCTTCACCAACGTATACTGGCGGCTCTCCACGATGACGCTCCTGCAGGTCACCTTGGTTTTGACAAAACCTACGACCGCGTGAAAAAAACGATTCTTTTGACCTGGCCTATCTTCCAGCGTTGCCAAATACATTGCATCCTGCCCTGTGTGCCAACGTCGCAAACGGCCGACTTCTTCGCCCGCTGGCCTTCTACAACATCTTCCCTGTCCTGCCACGCCATTCTACGTAGCCGGCATCGACTTATATGGTCCCCTACCTCTCTCCGATGGGGGTAACTATTGGATTGTAACAGCTGTCGACCACCTTACACGCTACGCTGAGACAGCACATGTACCGACCGGTTCCGCTCAAGAAGTAGCATATTTCTTTTTGCGATCAATTATATTGCGTCATGGCGTTCCTCGGGTCCTCCTAAGTGATCGCGGGACGGCCTTCTTATCGACAGTCGTTGCCCAAGTTCTTCACGCGTCATCCACCCTTCGTAAAACAACCTCAAGCTACATTCCCCAGACTAACGGTCTGACTGAGCGATTTCATCGCACCCTATCGGATATGATATCCATGTACATCACACCGGATCATCGAAATTGGGACACTATTCTATCATTCGTCACATTCGCCTATAATACAGCAGTACAGCGGACTACCGGTTACTCTGCATTTTTCCTCGTTTATGGCCGTCCTCCCACTACAGTTTTTGACACTTCCTTCTCTACGCCCGACTACTCCACATCAGTACCTACCCAGTTCTTATCTCGTGTGGCCAGATGCCGTCATCTTGCCCGCCTCAACACAGCAGCGTGCCAGGAAGACCGCAAGAGTTGCTACGATTCTACGCATCGCGTGGTCTCTTTTAATCCTGGTGACGGAGCACTGCTTTATGCACCGCTGCGCACCCCTGGCCTTAGTGACAAATTCCACCACCGCTACCATGGTCCCTACGAGGTCATCAGCCAAACTTCTCCAGTTAACTACGAAGTCACGCCTGTTGATCCTCCAGCCGATCGACGCCACCGTGGAACTGAAATTGTTCATGTTTCTCGCTTGAAACCGTTTGTGCGCCGCGGTGCAACGGTTAGTTAGGTGCGGCGAGGCTGGCTGCTTCCGACCCCCCGGGCAGATTGTGTGAGCCTTCCGTGGACCTTCTTTCATTTGTACATACCTACATCATCGTTCCGCGTGCCGGTTCCGGCGCACGCCTGGGTTCGTGATCGGATTAAAACGCTAGGCAAGGCATCGCTGGCCTTGCCATCACGACCTTGTCGTCTCAACCTAGCCAATTCTTTCACAATATCTTGGCCTTCTGACTTGCGTTTTGCCTTGTCTCCTGGTCGAACTGCGTCACCTGGTCGCGTTGTTGTAGCTTATGCCAGTCCGTTTTTCTCACAGTACTTGAAGCAGGCTGCTTCGAACTCAGCATGTTGAAATGGCTTGTGCAGCGTAGCTGAATCGTATCGGAATTACTGGGATCATGTTGTCATGTGGTATGTGTTAAATTACGTGTCACCCTCGTTAGAAACCAACGGATTTCCATTGCAGGCATTTATATCTGCTCTACAAAGTTGCTGACAGTGTGCGCTTCGGTCGTGCATAACAGTTTTTTGTTGGCGTGAAACCATCTATCCGGTGCGTGAGGAGTGCACGCTGCGTTGCATATGGCACACATATGCAACGACGTCTTCACCTAGTGCTTCAACCAATTCCACATAATTGCGCCTAGTGTTCTGAGGACATCACTACTGAGAATCTGCAGGCAGAAGTCATGGTGTCATCAACCATGTTGGTTACAACTCACCACCTCGAGAACGTTGAGCCATCCGTCAGTGGTCAGGGTGTACTCGCGGATGTAGAGGCGCACCATGGTAACGTCAACGCAGTTGAGCTTCTAAATCCTGCGCACGCAATGAACAGCACCGCTGTTAGTACCAACGATATACCGAAGTCTTCAAGTGTAACTATCTTAACATCTACCGAACATACAGAAAGGCGCAGTAGTCTTTCAAATATTTGATTAGAAGAACGCTTTTTTTTTTTCTAGTGTACAAACATGTCCAGACATTATTCCAACGGGAGGTTGTTTATGAACAAATGTTTTTCGCAAATCGTAAGATTCAGTGATCATAGTCATCAACTCTCAGATTCACTCTTGGGACGCTCGTGGTTTTCTGTTATTCATTGACGAAAACGCGCGCCACTGCTTTTTCTTTATGACGATCTTAGGTGAGCGCTTTAAAGCAAGCTTTCGCTACGCATCGCAAGGCTGGATAATCCCTATCAATATGTTTACAACGATGTTTTACAATATTATGAAGATGTCTTGCATTTAAAAGTCATGCCCAAAAACGTCGGACTTGATCTACATATTTAAATAGGGTCCAATTGATATATATATATATATATCGTACGCTATAGCTAGACATTCGCCGGTCTAACTGACATAAATAAAAATAAAAGCGAGGACGAAAAACATCAATGCAATCTAAGCGGGGATGGGAAGTTTATTTTTCTTGAAAACATATCATCATGCAGGTGCATCACAACGAGGCCGAAGAGACACGGCCGCAGCTGATTTCGTTCACCCAAACCACGAATGAGAGCACCACAATAGTGGCGCGCGAATGGGCTAGTCACGTGGTTTTATTTGTATTTCGCTGGCTTACTTCTGAGCCCAGAAAAAAAGATATACGTGATGCTTTCGTTATCGCAATTACTGGAATGGAGGTTTCTGAAGGCGGTCTCCGAATTTCACAATTTACATTTTTGGTCTAAAGTCAATATTTATTCAATTAGAAAACTTAACCTAATTAGTCAATTAAGCAATTTCAAAACAACAATTGCCTGTGGTGCGCAAGACGACTTGAAGGTTGTATGCAACTAGTTTCCCTGGCATACTTTAAATATATTATTTTTTTACACCTTGGTTCAAGTTAGCTGGGACACCCGATATATAAATAAATGAATAAATAAATATATATATATATATATATAGCGAAGTATACGCTTCATTAAAGGAAACATTTTTTATTTTTCATTTCACTCGACGTTTCGATCGGAGACCGAGAGAAAGATCGGTCTCCGATCGAAACATCGAGTGAAATGAAAAATAAAAAATGTTTCCTTTAATGAAGCGTATACTTCGCTATATACTCTTTTAGCAGTCTAGTACGTTATGTTCTCGCAACCTATATATATATACATATATATATATATATATATATATATATATATATATATATATATATATATATATATATATACTGACCTTTTATTGAGTACAATGACGTCATCAGAGAGAAAAGCTTGAAGCATTTGTCTAATCGTTATATAATATTCTGACTGACTTTTCAGAATGCCCTCTCTGTACTAGACATTTGCCTCAATACTCGGCTTTGTGAAGACGCTTCAGTGACAGCCAGAGAAGAACCCCCCCATACGAGATGTGTCCTCTCCTTGGTTGGAAACCAGTCACCCCAGCAAAATACATGAGCAAAGGCATTAGCAGCAACACACTGAAGAGTAGTGGACAGCCTAAGTATTGAACGTGGCAGTTGGCGACCTAAGGGTGTAACTGGAATGCATCGTTCTACAAGGTGCTCCCACAAGTTGCAGCGGAACTCCGCCCCATACAACGTTCAGTTCACAGGTGCCTTGACAAACTTCTAAATTGTTTACAAAGTAACTTGCACACTACGAACAGATCCACAGATTCGTAAACTGGCATGACTGTAGCGTGAAGAAGCTTCAGCAGGAGAACCCAGTTTTCCGCCGTTTAAGGGCAGCATTATCATCGTTCCATTGCTTAGAAAACTTCTTGCGTACAAATAACCCCTTTTGACCCGAACGCATTATGAGCTGAAGCGGAAATACTTAACGAGCATCTATGAAATCGCGCGCTGTCAACAGAGGCCTGCTCATACAGTCTAGTGATAAGACCAGCAATTAGTAAATACTGAAATCAAGTGTGCCTACCAGAGCTATCAATACGACAAAAAAAAGTGTTCCTTCTCTGCGAGCTTCACCACAACATCTGGCAATTTTGTTTCGCCGATAATCACTACTGTTAGAATTTTTGCTAAACAAGTTGACCCCCCCCCCCCCCCCCCCCCGCGAAAGTAAACGGATCTTCCAAAACGAAATACGTGTGGAAAGGCATCTGTCGATTTTTCTCAGAAATAAATATGGAAGCCTATCGGTTAACTATGCGTTATGGCACTTCTGTTACCATAGAGAGCTGTGCTGCAGGTTGTCTACGAAATCTACGGGTGCCGGTGAGTCATTGTGCGGGAAGCCACTGGTGATCGTACTACGGAAGTGCCACTAAAAGCTGTGAGTGTGATATGAAAGGGATGGCCGTAGCACGCGAAATCATTTAAGCGACTGTTTACGGCTCTGTGAACCAACTTCCCCAGAACGCGTAAACCCGAGATATTTTCTTCTCGTCCGCATCCGTTGCGCTGTATCGTGAACTATGGAACACCAACTCGCCCAAGCATACACGTTAGCAAGATACAAATGAAGCTGACTGCAGACCGCCAGGGCCCCTGTCGCGACTCGAGCACCAAGATAACCTCGATGCGCGAGGGGACGACGCCGTTCATACCGCAACACGGAGGCGAACGCGAGATGTGCACATGATATGCACGGCACGCCACGAATCCACCAGAACATATGTTGGCCCGTTTCTGACCTCTACGTTGCTGTGAGGAGAATGAAGGCCTCGCGACGTGTCGTCTACACAGACCGCAAATTCTTTTGCAGTAGAGTGAAAATGTGAAGCCTGGCTCCTTAGAAAACGCTCCAAGAGCGCACGTTCTACAGCCGACGCTGTCGCGATCTACAGACGTTCTAGGGTTACGCGGAATCCTGTGAGGTTTCTCTCTTTTTTTTTTTTTTTTTTTTTGCAGCTTCAATATTTTCTTTCATTTCCTCACTGCTGAATACTGCGCGCAACACCTATTTTTGTCTGTGGTCTAGTTGTTACCAGATAGCTCGAAAAATGAAAGATGACATACAGTACTGCGCACCGTGCACTCAGTACATGAGTAAGGTCTAAGAACATAAATAAAAAAGGAAATAAATGGCCAGCCAGAAACGATTCAGTCAAAAACTCGCTATGAAAAAAAAATGGTGCACTTACGAAAATTTTGACCGCCACACGGATGAAGGAGGCGAAGGTTTGGCAGGCGGTGAGCTTTCCGAGAGGCCTCCGTGGCTTGCGCGGCGGGACTGACTGTTTTTTACCAAGCACGGATTAACAGCGTCTCCTGATGGGAAACAGCGGCGTGGTCTAGGGCTGCCGTCTTCTTCTTCTCGCCTGTGTAGATATGGCGCATACCCACAGTGGGGAATTGGCTAGCGTTCAGTGCATGTGCAAGAATTCAATGCATGATTTTGACTTAGACTGTATGATATATAACTTGTTAATTGGGATTAATGTTGAAATAATTTGCAAAAATTTCTCACGTGCACTTGCTTTGCTTCGGCGTCGTCTTCTCTCTTGTACAGTGGGTTCACATTCTATTTATTTTGTTTAATAACGTGCAATTCATCTGCTGGTGTCCTGAAGAGGGAGCCTACTTCGCGACGGTTCATACAAAATAAGCCTTTCAGAGTTCTCTCAAAACGTTAAGGCGTATGAAAAGTCTTAAATCGTGAAACGACGGTGCTGCCGTAGGGAGGCTGGATGGACCAAAAAACAAATGTATAAACTTCCGTGGCCATTTAAAATTAAGACGTTACGCTAATCCCACTAGTGAGGATTTTTTTTTTTTTTCATGCACTTGCCCGAAGCCGCAAGTTGAATCGGGAGTAATGCCTGTTTAGACGTTGAAGCAAAAAACGACTTTCTAGCGTCAGTACCTGAGACTTTCGAACAGCGATTATAAAAGAAACATACTGCAATTACAGCGCTCTCAAGGAATTCCTTAACTACACTGTGAAGAACGGGAGGCACGAAAGGGGGCAAAATGCGCGTCGCAGTGGAGGACTGCGGATTCATTTACACCAACTGGGGCCTTTTAACGCGCACTGGCACCACACAGCGCAAATGGAGGCTTACGTTTTGCCACCATAGGACTGGGGCATCCGCAGCCGGGATTAGGTCTCAAAACCTCGCACTATAAACAGTGCTCGAGGAATTACCGCGGCGGGTCATGTGCGCGTCACCGCTCCGATCCACAGCGTGGTTTCATTTGTACAGAGCGTGCTAGCAGACAACGGAATAGCTGCAGTGGATTAGCCGTTGTAGCACCTGGACGCTGGGTTAAAGAGCTTTGGACTGAATTCAGACCGCGGTGGTCGCGGTCGCATCTCTGCGGAGGGTGAATGTATTACACCCGCCGGCTGTGCAATGTCAGTGTCTGTTAAAATACTCTATAGGTGGACGGAATTAACTTGCAGTCCTCCAACGTGGCTAGTTTCATAGCCCACATGCAGTTTAAACATGTTAAACCTTACATGCCATAACATTTACCATACCAACGTTTGAGGCACGGCTAAGAAGAACGCTTAAATCATCATCATCATCATCATCATCATCAGCCTGATTATACCCACTGCAGGGCGAAGGCCTCTCCCATATTTCTCCACTTAACCCGGTTCTGTGCTAGCTGCATCCACTTGACCCCTGCGAACTTCTTAATCTCATCTGCCCACCTAACTTTCTGCCGCCCCCTGCTACGCTTTCCTTCCCTTGGAATCCAGTTTGTTACCCTCAGCGACCATCGGTTATCCTCTCTTCGCACTACATGTCCTGCCCATGTCCATTTCTTCTTCTTAATTTCTACTAGAATGTCGGTAACTTGAGTTATTTCTCTGACCCACTCTGCACGCTTTCTATCTCTTAATGTTACCCCTACCATTTTTCGTTCCATAGCCCTCTGGGTTGTCCTCAACCTAAGTAGAACTCTCTTGGTTAGCCTCCAAGTTTCAGCCCCATAGGTGAGTACAGGCAAGATGCAACTGTTGTATACTTTCCTCTTGAGCGATACCGGTAAGCTGCTAGTCATAATCTGCGAGTGCTTGCCAAATGCGCTCCATCCCAATCGTATTCTTCTTGTTATTTCCTTTTCGTGGTCCGGATCTGCGGTTACTACCTGTCCTAAGTAGACATATTCGCCTACTACTTCCAGTATTTCGCTACGTAATGTAAACTGCTGTTCCTTTCCGAGGCTGTTGAACATTACCTTAGTCTTCTGCATATTGATTTTCAAGCCTACCTTTCTACTTTTCCTGTCTAGGTCATCAATCATTATTTGCAGTTCATCCCCCGAGTTGCTTAGCAAGGCAATGTCATCAGCAAATCGCAGATTACTGAGGTATTCTCCATCTACCCTTATCCCTAACTGCTCCCATTCCAAGTCTCTGAATACTTCCTCTAAACAAGCTGTGAATAGTACTGGGGAGATTGTGTCTCCTTGCCTAACACCTTTCTTTATGGGAATTTTGTTACTTTCTTTATGCAGAACTATGGTTGCTGTGCAGCAGCTATATATATCTTCCAGCACTTTCACGTATGGCTCGTCTACCCCCTGATTTCGCAATGCCTGCATCACCGCCGAGGTTTCAACTGAGTCAAATGCTTAAATGCCTAAAACTGGGAGCTTTTGATCCACGTGGTAGTTCAGACGCATTCATTAGCAGTACACTCGTGCATGAGAGAAAAAAAAAGGACGTCAGAAACTTGAGACACCTTACCTTTAAAGCGTGTACGCTGTCGTTATAAACAATCAAAAGCACTAATGTAATTTTAAGGATAGTATTAAGAACATCCATAATGATGTCATCCTAAGGCAAATCCTTTTAAAGTGTGTACCTCGCTTCAGGCTTTTAGAGGTTCGAACTGATTTCAGAAGGCAAAAAGGTTAAAATATCAGCCATTACTGTGATTATTTATAGAGTTTTCAGCGCTGATGTATAGAATAAAATTCACAGCCATTCTCGAGCGCGACCATTTTCTATCGACTGGCGCGCGCCTTGCGGGCGTTTTCTTGGGCACTGAGCTAAAAGGGCACTTCGCTAAAACTCACTTTTGTTGCCGTGTTTCTTGGCGGCGCGCCTGTGTGGTAGTCGCCATTTACTGTCTTTCGAGCGCTTGAAAACATTGTCGAGCACGTTTTCCCAGAACGGTTGTACTGCAGCAAGATTTTTGGGTTGTCATAGAGGTAAATGAATCAGACATGCGATCTCGTTTCACATTTGCGTTAATTACATATGCTGACGTTCAGCTCATGCTAACGTTGCTTTTCCTGTACGTCACTGCGGTGAAGACTTTTTTCTGGAAAATTAGAACCACTAGGTGTACCGCTCGGATGCAGTTCCGTGTGCTCGCTTCCTACCAGCCAAAAATCACTTTTTAAAAATGGCTGTCTGGTCGATTGCGTGATGGTGGGGCGGCCCCTTCAACAAGTTATTTTTTTTTAGCTCAGCTCAGCCGCAGAGCTAACAGAAAGCATGTTTTGGCGCATTTTACTTAAACTGTGCTTCGTGGAGATCCCCCCTTTTTCTGCTTGGGAAATGTCGCGCCTCTGAATCTGCGGCCTTTGCATGTTACCATGAGATATTATGCACCTTTTCAAATGCTTAAAATACGTTAACAAAGAAAAGGGCACCAAAATAATACAAGCTGGCGCATAAGAAGATATTTTTAAAAATTATTAAAAACAGCGAAGAAGCGACCTTTCAAGACTTTTGGGGCCAGAATAGGAGTATATATATTTTTTTTTCTCGGAACTTCTCGACGCATTTTAGA
Source organism: Amblyomma maculatum (assembly GCF_055883805.1). NCBI lineage: Eukaryota > Metazoa > Arthropoda > Arachnida > Ixodida > Ixodidae > Amblyomma > Amblyomma maculatum. The sequence goes on along the minus strand of NC_139344.1, from coordinate 162,597,074 downwards.
GTATCGCGTAGCCTTTTGGGACAGTGTCTGGGAATAGTGAGTGCGCATTTCGATGCGACTCAGGTACCTAGGTATCAGCAGCAGAAAAATACCGCAGTCAGCCATTTTCCCGTCGCCTTCCCTCTGATCTAGATCACTGGCAGTTTAAATGGGCAGCAATCGTAATTTTTCGCCTGAACAACCTTTGATCATCAGCTCGCCTATTCTGGTAACCCTTGAGCATCATTACATTCAAATCATTAAATCTGCGTTCTGGTGCATAAAACTGACAACACGTGAAAAGAAACCAGACGCATATCTATCATAGACGGCAGCGTGCGTAAAGGGTAGCAGCAAACGAAACGCCAACGCATCAATCTGCTTATAAATGCCAATTTCCGTTTCGCTGCCTGCCTGATCGACTACTCTCGGGCAACCAGGAGTAATGCGTGTCAAAGAACTGTAATGTTCTCTGGTACAGTGAACATGGCACGCGCGCCGATAGAACGACCAGTAGTCCGCGAGTGCGTACGCGCCTGAGGATAGCATCATGGTGTCGAGAGTATTTGCCGCGACATCGACCTAGAGATGAAGCCACCGTCGCTCCGACAATGTGAGTCGGCAGACGGCGGCGCTCGCTGAAGCGCATGCGGCGTAGGTCCGCTCCCAAGTTTACGGCGGGTTTGTTGGAGAAGAAAATGTGCCCTCTGCAATGCATTAGCGATTTCCTGTTTATAGTACTCCAGTATTGTAAAATAAAAAAAAATCGTGGATTTGGTCAATGGTGCGGAAAAGAAGTTCGGATTTAAGGAAAACAAGACGCGCAATCACCCGTCGTTTAGATTTACTGGCATCGTTTTGCATGCGTTTTGCATAGTACCACTCTCATGAACCTGTTATTTTTGTTGTTTATCACTCACACTAATAACAACTTTATGTTTCTTATCGCCTTTTCAACAGTGTGCGCATGCGTTATACTAGTGTCAGACAGGCAAATTTAGTTCCACGCCCACGCAGAAGCAAGGTTCAGTGCTCTGACCTGGAGTAGTTTAGAATGAATCGAAACACACCTTGACTAATTATACCGCACTTGACTCAAGGATTAAGCTGGTCAAAGTAGCTCTGACAGCGTACTGCCTGGAGGGTTGCCGTAGACTCAGTGCACGTAAACTCTGGTTAGGCAACAAGGCACAAGTACTTCCCCAAAAATGAAATTACGCTGACACTGTACAGGAAACCTCGCCGCACAATAAAGCTGACTGTTCGCATGTAGCTGAGTGGATTGAGTCTGCCGAGCTCACAACGAGGCGAATGGTTCTTGCGGCCAATGTCAGAGAATCTGATAGTGTAGCACTTCGCCAATGACGAAGAGATTTCCTGAAACCGACGAAAGTATAAGGGATTTCTGATGTGTGTTATTTGATAAATGGTAAGTTAGTAGTGTAATTATTTTTTACAATGCCAATGAATTTCACTATATAAGAGAAGTTTTATACACTTGAAAAAATTTAGGACTACCAGCAATTAATTTTCAATAACGTTAAGTGCAAGTTATACGAATCAGTCGCTGCGAAGACATGGAAATAAGCTGCGCATGGGCGCTCTCATGTTCTCGCAAAGAATTTTGAGATTGAAGATTTCTTTATTATTGTAATTACTGAGCAGTGACTCAATGCTATACAAAGCAAAATATTAGGATCACTTGCAAAACAGGTGCCGGATATAAAACTGTCCCGAAAGAAATGGAGTTCATAATATCATGCGACTATAAGAATGTATTTATTCCCGAACTAAACACCAACAGCTAAGTCCATATGAAGCTATTTTACTCCCCTTGTCAAAACGAAGAACGAGTTTGCTCGGGAGATAGCAGTAGCAATCAGACGAAAAGGGATTTCAATGGGCTACTATTGCAGTACATTACCCTAGGTGCATTATGTACTATTTAATGCAACAGTCAGTTTCTGGGAACATATGTTTCCCTAAAGCAAAATTTGCTCATTGTTCCTGTCAGCAATGCGCAGAAGCCTTCAGCAGCAAAAAGAAGAAAGAAAAATAATTGCATATGGGGGTTTAACGCACCAAAGCGACATCGGCTATGACGGATGATGTAGTGACGGGCTTCGGATTCGTTGAACACTTGGGTTGCTTAAGGGACAGTCAAATCCCACAGCACAGGAGCGCCTTCCGAAAGGGCCTCGATTGAACACCCCTTCACGAACTAAGCAGTCGAGGGCACTACCAGTGAGACCCCGCTGAGGAAGTTTAACAACAAGAAAAAATAAGCTACTCAAACAACCCGACCGTGCATACAGAAGGCGCGAAGTGGCCGGTATCAAATTGCATTCTGCTATGCAGCAGACTGCGATCCCATGCTTCAGTAGCTGTGACATTGCAAGCAAAAACAAGAATATACGATTTCTGAGCATTTGCATTAAATTGTATTGGCGGCAGCGACCTGTTTGTTTTGCTTTGGCATGGCGCCTAACGACAGCATCGTTTCGTTTGAGACGCCGTGCTGCAAATAATCAGCATGACATACTCGATATGGACAATTATGTTTTTAATGGGGCGTGGGATGATAGCCTGTTCACATTTCTTTTGCAAGAGGCAAATAAGTAAGAAAAAGCACACCGGAACCGCGAAACAAAAAAAAAACACGAATGCACACGCCGCATGCGTGCACGTAAAACGCTCCAGACTGGCACACGACGTGTACACGCATCCACACTGAGTAGGGCTTACCGCTGCGCCGCAAGGGGGCGACTCTGCTCGATCTCGAGGCCAATAGGAACGTGCTCGCTGTCCGCGTGCGCAGGTAAGCAAGTCTTGATGGGGTTCTGCGATGTAGGGCATTTGCGGAGTTGTAATGGATACAAGCAAGGTGGAAGAGAGATGAACCGAAGGTACTGCGAGGAGCGGCCACTTAGTGTGACTGTTACTGTTACACAGGGAGCAGCCACCAGGGCTAGCCCCGGTATTGGGGACATTCCTGATCACTCGCTTTGGTGGAGCCTCTATGGACGCGCCTGACACAGGCGCTTGAGGTCGACGCATATTATTACGTTCGGTTGCTTAAAACAGCTTTTTTTTATTGTTGATGGGGCGTCTCTTTACAGCCATGACCTCTTCCAAAGCTATATTTCGACGTGAGGAAGCATAAGTGACAACCTTGTTGATGCTGTAACAGCAGCTTTCTTCTCAGCGCTTGGCTGCATTTGAATGCGTATTTTAAGTGGAAGAGGAACACGGTTTATATAGCCGAATACTTATTTACATCACTCAAATGAGTCCCGTGTAACGTGCTCTAGGCCCTAGATAAGCTTTAAGAGCTGAAAACATATAGAAGATGTAGGCCACTCTAGCTCTCTGTTGTATCATGTTAAGTCACAAGTTGAAAGGTGTAATAATTGATTTCTGAGTTTTATATTCAGTGTTATACCAGAAGGGAGGTACGTATACGCTTTTTCATTTTTTTATTGTAAGAAATATAACTCCAAACATCATAAGTAAGTCGATGATATCGTCTTTCGAAAGCGTCATGCGTCATATAACAGAAGTCTTAAAATACAACCTAAAATACTAAAAGCTATAAACGAAGCACAGAAATACAAGACCTTAGGTGTTTGGTTTTCACGCTTGGGTGGCATTAACTATCAGCGAGTACACGCCGTCCTTAAGCTGTTCGGTCGGTTTTGTGTTATCACGCGCTGCTGGAGGTTTGAAGCCTCGTAGAAACCGCGAGAGCCAGTCGAATGTTTAAACTGAGATTAACATTCACATTTGACACCCTGCAAGAGCAGTTACTTCCCGGGCTTGGGGGGGGTATACGCGAGGGGGACGGTATTCCGCCCCGTCGCCACTCCGCGGATGCAGCGTCCTCGCTAGCGACCCGCGGGATGAACAAAGGGACAAAGGACGGGGAAGACACATCGTTAATACTCCAATGCTATTCATTGCACTTGCAAATAATATAGAGCATGCCGGCTAGCTATACATCAACAAGGTTTTCCTTGGAAGGGCAAGGCTTCGTAAGAAGTACTTTTGACTCACCGGCTGGGGAATGGGGGTGCGATTTCGCCGGCGGACATTTGCACGCGCCGTGAATATGGCGGCCGGGATCTTGCGCGCGCGCCCGCCGCATTCTTCGGACAAAGCCATCCACGGCGTTTGCCGCGGAAGGCGGCAAGAGCGTGCGATATTTACCGGTCGCTTCGCTGTTGGGAACCAGAAGACGGGTGGTCGTGCACGACAGGTCCTCCCGTGTGCGCTGCGTACTCCGTCCCCACTATCCCCCAGCATTTGCCGGGAGAGGCCGCGGGAGAGGCCGCGGGAGAAGACCGCTCTCGTTTCCAGCTGGATACAGAAGCTGTCTGTCATCTCTTGGCATGAATACTACTACTACTACTAGTTCTGTGGGATATTCTTGGGGGGGGGGGGGGGAAACCGGACACGAGTTATGCCGGCCTTATGTTGCGGCGGCACTCTTGGTGTCCGGGGGAAGGGGAGATTGGATGTTAGGAGGGGGAGGGGGGTCATCGTCTAGCAGCCGCTCTCTACGTCATCAGCTTCATCGCCAGCGCCGTGGTCAGCAGGTCAGCAGGCCCGGTGGAAGGCTACAGATGGGCAGCCAGGCCGGACTACTCCAGGAAGGCCAGCGGTAGCCGGTGGGCTGCCAGGGGACTCCTGGCCGGGAAGAGCACCTGATCCTCCGTGGCAGCAGGGAGTCCGAGGGCCCGGTAGCCTGCCTCCATCTTGCGAGGTGGTGGGCGTGTGTTGGGCACACACAGAGGAGATGCCCCAGCGTTCCTGCGTCGCTACAGGAGGGGCATGCAGGGGAGGGACCCGGCCACGGACGTACAGCTCAGAGAGCGTCCAGAAGCCTCCGGTGCGGAGGCGTAGGAGAAGATCTCGATCCCTGCGGGCGAGCTTGTCAGACAGGCGGTGGAACGTCCTCCCCTCGGCGATGCGCCGATCAGAGTGCAGGGCCCTCAATGTCTTATTGAGGGGGAGCCTGGAAAAGTCAAAGACAGATACATGGTTAGTCATACTTACTTGATTGGAGTGGACCGCTTTGGCAAGTGTGTTGGCCTCATCGTTGCCCTGGATGCCCGCACGGCCCGGGATCCAGTGCAGTGAAAGAACGAAGCTGGCATCCTTCAGGGCCTGGAGGCGCGCTCGTAGGTGGCAAGCCGATAGCTGGGAGCAGGACGGCTTGAGCAGGAGCTGCAGTGCCGGCCTCGAGTCACACAGGATGACATAGAGGCCTGAGGTCTGACCAGTCTCCAGGAAGTCCGCCGCCAGATGGAATCCCGCCAGCTCGTCTGCAGTAGAGCTACCTGGAAAGGAGAGCCTGCAGGAGCTGGACACCCCCACCTGTGGGGCCGTCATAGCCGCTGCAGCCTGGCCCGTGGAAGGCAGGACCGAGCCGTCGGTGAAGAGGAGGGTGCTCCTTTTGCACTCTTCAATCAGGGCTGCGGCAGCCTGGCCCAGGGTAGCAACAGGGGAGCGGCGCTTGCTGACCTCATCCAGGTCGAGGGTGACCTGCAAAGGAGGACGTGTTGGCGGAGGAGGGAGGATGGAATACCCTGGGGTTATTCCGATGAGGTCCTTGTACATAGCCGTCAGTTGTCCTATCCGTGAATGGGGGGCGCTGCGCAGCCGTGCCAGGAGGGAAGCTCCGTCAGGGGCGTGGTGAAGGCGGTCCACGTGAGTGAGGCCTCTCTGGAGGAGCTGCAGGGTCAGCGGGTAGACACCGGCTTCCGACAGTGTTGCCGCAATCCTAGAGCGCTGCGTTGCTCCCAGCAGGCGTCGGATACATTTCCTGCGTGCTCCGTTCAGGATGTTCACCCTGGTGGGCCTGGGGGAAACAAAAGGGAGAACATACAGAATGGAAGAGGTGGCAGCCGCCTCAAACAGCCGGATCGCCGATGATGTTGAGCAGCCGTTTCCCCCTGCGAGAAGACGTTGGGCTGCTCGGCCAACCCGGTTCAGATGACCTAGCTAGGCCTTGTCCGCAGGGATCTGTGTGAGGCGGTGATCGATCACGAGCCCCAGGTACTTGACCTGGCGTCTCCAGGGCAGGCTGGTGCCGTCAATCACCATGGTGGCCGCATGGGCTGACGCTCGTGCTCCCGAAGGATGAACCATGAGGGCTTCCGACTTTGCGGCAGAGAGCTTGAGATCCCTGTCGAGGAGGAACTGCTGCATAGAGTCGAGGGCTCGTTGCAGGGTTTTCCTAGCAGAGATCATCCGTCTCCTTGGGGCCCGAACCCAGAGCGCCACGTCGTCGGAGTAGACCGAGGACAGCACTCTGTGGTTCCGACCTTGTTTGATGGCGCTCGGGAGACCAGCCAGGACCAGGTTGAACAGGAAGGGCTGAGAACAGACCCCTGGAGCACTCCGGTGTTGATGGGGCGAGGCGAGCTAGGGGTCTGTCCAGCCCGGACCTGCAAAGAGCGATTTGAAAGGAAGGCTGTTATAAAACGCCGCAGGTTACCTGTGACTCCCAGGTCGTCCAGAGCCTGTTGGATGGCCTGGTGTGGTAGATAGTCAAAGGCAGACTAGACATCCAGGAGGACGAGATGGGCGACGTCTCCCACGTGCTTTGCCTCTTCCAGGGTGGACACCGCGTCCGCGATGGAGTCCACAATGCACCTGTGTCTCCGGAACCCGAACTGGCTCTCAGGGAGAGTGTTTCACCCGGGCAATCCAAGAGAGGCGCTCCAGGGCCACGGACTCCATGGCCGTGCAGGCTGTGGATGTGAGGGACACGGGGTGCTGGGAGGAGAGCTGCTGGGGGATTTCTTTGCCTTGATGATGAGGACCACGATGGCCGTAGTGCAACTCTCGGGAAGGATGCCGCTCTCCCAGATCTCGTTGAACACCTGCAGGAGGCGGGCCTTTTCTGGGGTGTCTAGGTTGCGAAGCATTTGGAGAGTGATCCCATCTGCACCTGGAGCCGTCTTTTTCTTGGACCGGTTGAGGGCCCGAAGTAGCTCGTTGGTGATGATGGGATCCGAGCACTGAGCAGCGACCTTGGAGATTGCTGCGGCAGGGAGGGAGTGGCGGGTCTGAGGCTCACATAGCGGAGGGCTTTGTTGAGGGCCTAGGGCAGGGTGGGAGGCCTTGGACAGGTGGTCTGGCAGCTCCTCCGCTAACACCTAGTAGGACACCCCTCTGGCAATGGCGGCGCCCAGGACAGGATGGCGGTTGACGGTCACCTGCAGTATAGATCGAAAGAGTCGCCATGCTGTCGCTAAATGCCAGACGGTTTGCAGCTAGTGGCAGAGGCTGGCCCAGCCTTCTCGACCCCGTCGGTTGGCTTGTCGGTGGCAGCAGGCGTCGATCTTCCTCCATTTGGACCAGTCCTTGGGGAGCTCCGTCCGCTTGGCTGTGCGTTCCGCCCTTCGCCTAGCTGCTCGAAGGCCCAGCAGCCGGAGATTAGGCAGCGGGGTCAGTCTGGGGACATGGCCAGACATGGTGGCGCTCCGGGTGCATTCTCCCAAGAGGGTCAGGAAGTCAAATGCATGCAGGATACCTTTGGTCAGCTCCCTGAACTGTGACCACCTCGTTACCCGATACACACTGTCTCGTTGTCGACACTGCTTGGTAGGTGTCAGGTTGATTGGGAAGTGATCGGAGCCCGGGGAGTCTGCTGCTCGCTCCCAGGTGAAGAAACAGGCCTCCGTCAGCAGGGCCAGGTCAAGGATGGACGAGCTTCGAGGCCTGATGAAGGTTGGGGCCGTGGGCTTCAGGAACCGCAGGCCAGTAGCTGAGATGGCATCCAGCAGCTTCTTGCCCCTGGCTAAGGATGTCCGGCTGCCCCAGGCCCTGTGGTGGGAGTTGAAATTGCCACAGATTACAGCATCATTACCTAGGCGGCAGTGCAGGGCCGCGAGGTAGGATGGATCATATGGGACGCCCGGGGGGACGTAGACCGAGGTTACCGAGGTGTCAGTGTTGCCAAGACGGACACGGATGGCACAAATCTCGAGGTGGCCCAGGTCCTTGGCAACGACATCTAGCACCGTGCGCGGGGTGGAGTTGCGCACGTAGATGGTGGTGCGTGGTCGGTCCTGAGGATGGGATGGGTCCAGACAGGGGGCGTCTGCACATGTACCGAGGGCACAGCAGGACAGGCCAGAGTAACCAGTATAGCCTGGTAGGCGAGCAGATTCCGCAGGTATCATGGTCTCCTGAAGCGCCAGGACGTCAACGTTCAGGGTTCCCTGTAAAATCAGGTCTCGTAAGTCAGCCTGGCGAGCACGTAGGGAATTCACATTCCACTGGAGGACGCGTGGCCTCTCTGTGGTTCCTCTACGGCTCACCATGATTAAGGAGAGAAGGGCTCTCTGCAAGAAGAGCTGCCTCGTACAGCTTTTGTGCCGCTGAGTTGGGGGAAGCTGGGAGAGGAGGGTCTGGACCGCCAGTCGGATGGCAGCAGTCATGCCTGGTTGCACCGCACCCATTGTGGCAGGAGGCTTGGCAGAGCCTTGGGCTGCAGGGCGAGGTCTGGTCTTGAGGACCCCTGCATAGGTCCTTTTCCCCCCGGAAGAGCTGTGACTCCAGGGGAGGGGGGGCGTTGGCTCGGCTGCTGTGAGCGCAGCTCGGTGAGGATGGACCGCCTTGCCTCTGGGTTGGGGTTCCTGCGCAGTGCGGTGGTCAACTTACTCTGCTGTTTCCACCGTGGACGGGAATGGTTCGAGGCCTTGTGGCGTCCACTGCAGTGGATGCACTTCGGAGTAGAGGCCGTGCAGTCCTTCCGGAGGTGGGACCCACTGCAGGTGGTGCAGCGTGGCGGACAGGTACAGGCAGACCTGGTGTGGTTGTACCCGCCGCACAGGGGACACTGCAAGAGGGGCGGGCTATGAGGGGGCGGACACGGAACCGCATCCCGGAGATGAAGACGTGGTCTGGAGGTGGGGTAGCAAACCGGACCGTCATGACTTGGTCGCTGCGCCTCAAGCTAACGATTCCCACGTCGACCTCGATGGAGGCGGCCATACGCGGTCGCACACCTCCCGGTTGACGCCATGCCAACGTAGTTGTTCCGTTGGGAGGCCTCGAACACACGTACGGTGTGGTAAGTAGTGAGGAGAGGGCTTTCCCAAGTTGAGCGATTAACTGCTGTCTAATTTTTTTTGTTTGTTGAATAGGGGCATCTATACAATGCAGCACAATAATTTAAAACATACGCCGTTATTTATATTTCGTACTCAGCGCACTGAGATACAATGCGGGGCTTACAAGCATTTCTTCTGTAGTCAGGTGGTTGCGCATCAAGTTCTGCGGAATAATTTCGTAAGACTATTACCACTGGCGTAACCGTGCAATGTCGAAATGCGTTACGCACACATATGAAAAGAACTGGGCAACACGGTCGCTACGCGTAATCATCTTTCGCTACCTTTCCTGGCGGGTTCCGTTTTTAGGAACGCTAAAGATCTACACCTGCTCCTTGTAGGACGTACACGTACAAAAAACATTTCAGCCACGTGCGAAACATCTTTTTTCCAGTTAGCACATGATTATTCATTTCTTCAGTAGCCGAATGCGCAAAATATCAACGAATATGGTTCAAACCTTCCATCTCAGCTCCAATCGAGGCGAACGCGCCACACTTGTCAGCTGAGTTAAAAGTCACACTACCAGGGGCTGTTGGAGGCACCATATTATGAGAGGGCTCTTTAATTGGCCACGCGTTTGTAACCAGGGCAAGATTTTTCCAGGTTCGGCGACGGCGACGCCTTTTCGAAGGAACCAGTCTATACACTATCGGATAAAATAAGTACGAAACCTCACGGTTTATACAGCATTGCAGTGCTTGTATTTGAGCTTATAAGAAGTTGTTTCTTCCTCTACTACTAATGGCTCAAAAAGAAAGTTGTTTTTCATTGGGCCGCAGCTTCCTATAGTTTCAGTTATTAACGCATGAATAATCGAGTCGCGCTTAGTCTGCTTTGCTGCTCCCCTTCGAAATGTTTTCGCTTCCAATACTCCGTTAGTTTTAGCCAGTTATCGGAACAGCGCCAATGCCAATAAGTGGCCGGTAACCGTGCATTTGAGTTAAGCACAGTCATAGGGCTGGGCTTGGAATTCACTGTGGCCTCCTTTCCTAGCTTTCAGGGCAACATATGCACCATTGCCAAATACAATATAGGCGGCGACTAATTAGCCCTGGAGAAGAAGCCCAGTTTTTCTTCCCCTTTCTGGTTTAGGATAGCGCTGGCCGAGGGCTGGAGGGCTAATGGTATTACCACCCGGGGCTACCGCAGCCATCCTTTCTTTCAGTGACGGCCAGCCGGTGCCGGACACTAAATCTTTGCCTGACGAGAGCGGCGAAAGGGAACTAAAGCTGGACTCCCCTCGTCGTCTTAAGAAACGGCAGCTCAGTAGAAATTAGGGCGCCTCATATCTGGCAGGCGTCTATATGCCGGCTCAGCGTTGCTGGCAGCTAAAAAAAGCTTCCCTGGCGTACGCCACACGGCTGAAAGCAAATTCAAGGCACTGTTAATGACGCGAAAGAACTTTCTGCGGTCCTTTACTCTAAATCTTTTTCTTAGGTAGATACGATAGCCCATCTTTTTTTTTTAATCTTTCTGATTTATAACCTTCGCGACACTTGCTTTCACGAAAAATTTCTGCGCTTTTGTCGTGCCGCCCTCTGATCTGGATGAATATTCGGGGAGTGTCTACGATAACCGCAAGTGGCACTGGTTGTGATTGGGGTGGAGTAACAACGCTGACTGCCGGCTTGTCATGCCAACTTCACCTGCTTCGCAGGTGAAGTTGCGACACAGCAGCATTGCAGGCGATATTTTTGTCCATGGAAATGATCATGACTCTGCTGCTGATTGTCATCGACCTTTTCAGAACGCGTCAAATCGACTCCGGTCATTCATTCTCGCCAGAGAAATATATACCACCATGAACAACCACCGAGCCACATCGTGAGAACCATACATGTACTGCCTTTGCACGCGTCGAGCCATTAATCTACATGAATGATTAGAGCGGCGTTTTAGTCATCCATTTGTATGGAGATGAGTTACCTAAGCGGCTTGACTTTTCTTTGCGAGATATAGGGGGAAACGCAGTCAAAGCACCAACTGGCCAAATTTCCTTCATTCTACTTAACCCAATCCCAACGTAATCACGAACGAATCTTCGGTCAGAGCCGAGACTTCTGCCAGTGACTTCCCCCAACATTTCAAAGCTCGACCGTATGCCCTCTTGTAATGATGCTGTCATATTCGAACAAAACCAAGGGATCTCAGTCCTTGTTCCTGACAGACATAGGAGCCGAACCTGGCGGTTGCAATACTTGTGCACAACTTAGGCCTGGTGAGTTCGCTATTTCCGGCCATTTATAGCGCGTAAAAGTGCATGCTGCAGATTTCTGCTGGCAGGGCCAAGCATATATCTTCGCAACTTTTGCGCACTCTCTTAAGGCAGCAACTGTGCAGTCGTTTAAAATACGTCAGCAATGACGAGACCGGTATTTGTTTAGCCAAGTTGGAAAAGCTTTGGTGTTCAGCAGAAAAGGGCCTTGGAGAGTGGTAGTTGCACTTTGAGCCTCACTCGCAAGTTTCTGGGGGTTTCATCTGTCGGAAAGGTGCAAAATCGAATCACAGGTTGCATGTTAAATTGTTGCAGGTGAACTGAATTAGCGCAGATAACGAAAAAACACTGCCTCTCTCGTAACAGAGAGTAGATGTAAGCATGACATTTCAATAAACTCTTTGGTTTATTACCGCTGTAGCACACACACAACAAAGAAGAAACAAACAAGGTTACTAGCAACGTGACAACAGAAGAATTGCATGCTTAAAACAGCTTACAATGGCACGACACAGCCCATCGGTCTACTTTCATCACCACCATGCGCTATTCCTGGAGGGTTTAGCTGGATTTGATGTAAGGTTTACCCACTGGGCAGGTGGTGTCTGCCTTCATACAGAGAGGTTATTAGAACTCCCATGGACCGAGGGCACAAAACTTTCATCGGAGTGTTTCAAGGCGAAAGCCTTACTAGGCTATGTTGGCACTAGACATGTCGACAATAAGTGGGAGCAAAAAGTGCAAGCAAAACGTAACGCGTGATATGTCATCACATAGAATCAGTAGTCATGTGTGAATGTGTATGACATGTGGTACAATAACGATATGTCATATCATAGTCATAGTCGTGTGAGTCATTGTAGTTTCTCATTAGTCATGAGGCGTAATCACAGTCATGATCTGGAGGTCAGGGCTAAAGACATGGTTAAGGGTTTCTGTTGAGTCATACAAAGTCGCAGTAATGAGTTGTGAGTCACAAAAAGTTCTGAGTCATGGGCACAAAAGTGACGTTACTATGGGAGCATCAGGTCACAACGTCACATGAGAGCCAGGTTACATGAAACTGTCACTTGGCTATGAGAGTTATTCGTGACAAGGTCACATGATAGTCAAGTTGAACTAAAATGTCACGCAGATATGAGGACGTCACGCAGGAGCGACTGGGTACCGTCCAATCCGACACTTGCAGGGGCACTGTAACGAACGTGCACCAAGAAAATGAAATTTCCACTGTGCCGGGCACAAGCCCTAGCGTTTCTAGCAAAAGCTGTGCAAGAGACGCGCGATGTACCATGTGCAGCAGCAACGCTCAAGCTTTCGCATTTCTCCAGTGCACATTCTGCAGTGCTCACGGGAGATTTTACTTGTGCAATTTGAGTTTTCGATGACGCCATTATTGAACCGATCGGTGACGTATGCAGTCTTTGTCAAAAGTGTATAGCTTGTGGGGTCTGCTTCTGAGCCACTTCCTGCGGCTTGTAATGCATTTCCTGCGTTCCTCAATCTCTTGGTGGCAAGTAGATTTTTTGCCCTACCCTCTCTAATGGGAAAGGACCTTCACTTATGCTAAATTAGCGCCGCTACACGACTCAGAAGCGGGCCCCCTGGGCTCTACAATTTTGACAAAGGCTGCACATGTTCAGAGCTAGCATGCATGCTTCCGAGACGAAGCTGAACCTATTTCAATAGATTTTTCTCCGCGCTGATAATCAACGCCTCTAAGCTCTAGGCAGGTTCTGGTCCAGCTGTGAGGCCGCCGCAATGATGCGCCCACGGGCTATATCTTTCATGGAGTGCATCTTTGCCGCTGTAAGCTTCTGCATCTTTGCTGGAGATTACGTGGACTCACTTCGGAGTCTTGATTTTTGCCGATTGTCCAGACACTAACATGGACCGACAAATGTGGATTTCACCCATGTCGGCAAAACGGACTGCAGCGCCCATCCATTCAGAACTTCTGTTTGTCACTTTATTGGCGTCGCCTGCTTCACATTGTGAAGCCCATATTCACTCATAATGCCTTGCGGCAGAGTTGCGAAACCACGTCTTTGAAGAGAAATTTCGATTTCCAATCTTAAAAAAGGGGATGAGGGGCCCTAAAAGGCTAGGGTTTAGAACGGCGGGGCCGGCAACCGGTAGGTTCGACTCTGCGGTTTGAGCTGGACGCCACTCGCTCAAAAGCTCCTCCATTGAGCAGGTACAGGACGGCACTCCGATACAGGCATTTCTTCGCGGCTTCTCTTCTAAGTTATATCAACGGTGTCCTTTTTCTGGCGCTGTTATTCTAAGCGTAAACAGTGGGCTTCGAGATTTCTACATTCCGTCGTACGTGGTAAGATGCAAGAAACCGGACAGCCGCATGTAACATGTGTAACAGCTGTGCTTGATTATAGATAAAACGTCGCCACAGAAGTCCTTTCTTATTTCATGTGAGAAACGCAGAACATATCTTAGTGAAAATGGCAGTAACTTATTCAACTGAACATAGCATTTGCAATGCCGAAGCGTTATGCTGAAGACTGGTGTTATGCCCAGGTACAGGTTTCAGTAGAATCTCTATTACTTTAAATTTAATGTTTGCGGAGAGCATGAGGAAGGGGACGAAAGTGAGCCAATTCTCGTACACCAGTTCTCAACATCTACATGTACATATTTTTTCTCCTGTGCAATCCCGTATCAAAGAAGTCCGGCGGGTTCGTAGGGCGCCAGCATATGTGCGATCGAATGCAGCTATGAGTAAAGGCTGGGCAAATGAGCCAAGGGGGAAGTTGAGCAGGAACGCTTTTGAGGCTGCCCAAGAAATTCGTGGTTCCGGTTGCCCGGGTAACCTGTCCAGATATATCCCTGTACTGCCTAGCGGAGAGGCGTCCTTCGCGTCTCTTCAGCAGTCGTTCACCGGCAGCAAGCACCGAGACCAATTCAGACGGAAGCGGCATTCAGGCGTGAGTGGTTCTGACGCCCGCAGCCTTGTCACTTGCTTCGCTTTGAGCTCGGATTAGCTTCGCCTTGTTTGGTTGAGAGTCACCGTGGCAGCGCGTGTTCAAGAATGGCTCCGTATCCCGGAGCCCCGACACTCGTTCCGGGTCATGTTGAGGTGGGCGTTGTGACGTTTCGTTTAGGCTGCAATGGCATTCATTGCCCTGTCCCTCTGTTTTTCCGCATAGAACTTAGTGGTGTGCGAAGCTTCGGCTACTGGGAGCTCTCTATTACACCCCAATACCGTCGCTATATTGATTGCGCCGCATCGTTGAGCATTTTGTTTTCCTAGAGCAAGCTGATGCTTTTATTCCTTTTTTGAAATTGGGCGAGACCCCAGCCCACGCACTCCATCGAATAGAATGCGCTCTCTCAACTATATAGGTGATATTTCACATCAGCATTTCTTTACCCATAACAGAGCTTCATGTCGGCAGTGACGCCAACTTCAGTGCTTCATTTCTTTGAGAGCTTCGCTAGAACGCGTTTTTGTTTTGGTTATTATAAGTTTTCGCATCTTATTATGTGTTTACGTGTTCTGTCCTCTTTTTCACTAATATAGCATTTGCTGCTGCTTTCAAATTTATCCCACATTTCTCCGATATTGTCCTTTCCAATGTTTCTATTGTTTCTTATTTTTGACGGCATAAACGAAGAACGAGAATAAGGAGCTATTTCCTGTAGCATGTAATATTACCATTTAAATGGTGCGGGGGCTATTTATTAGCGCCATGATAAGGTGGAGTCTAGGTAAATCAATGCTTATGAATTCGATCCTGTGGAGCCCACTCAAAAAGCCATGTCTAACCAGGGGTCTACCTGAAGGCACTTTACTACACCGCATTCGCACGGACTATGTTCAAACCCTAGCATCGGTGAATAAAACGGACGTCGCATCACATATTCATTACGCTCCTCACGTGGATGTGGACCATTATCTGACAGGCTGTCCAGATACAAAGTGAAAAGATGTGTCCTGCTTCCTTGCTACAAGGAGGCCGGAGTGCAACATGACTGATTTCAATGCATTGTTTGAAAACACGGGAACAATTCAAGGAGGAGGAGGAATCAACATTTATTGGTCCGAAATAATTCGGTGGTGTTTTATTGCACTAGACATAGGGGGGGGGGGGGGGGGGGGTCCCTAGTTGCGGGACCCATATGTTCCCAGCAGCTCCTGGCCCCTGTCCGTCAGTGCGAGCTGGATGGATAGGGCGAGGCTGGATAACAAGGTCTCCCATCGCTCAAGGGGTTGGGGATTGGGGGTATTGGCGGGAAGTGGAGGAGAGGGGGGTCTTTTGTGCATTCTGCCAAAACGTGCGGCAGGGTGCCTTTTTCTTTTTTGCAAAAAGGACAGAGCATATCGTGTTCCGCAGAGTACATGCGGTTCATCAGTACGGGATGTGCAAGCGATCCCGCCTGCGCTCGACGCAGGATCGTCTGTTGTTGCCTGGAGAGTTTAGGGTGCGGTTCTGGCACTCTGCACCTTTCCTCTCGGTACATACAAGTAAGAAGAGGGCTTTTTTCCTACTTCTGAAGTATCCTAAGGCTCTCATCCGGACTCGAGATGGTGACAGCAGTGTTTGATGACTATTGTGGGTGATTATGCCCATGGTGACATAGATCTGCTCGCTCTCAGCGGTGTGCCTTAATTCTGTATCTTAATACCATCTAAATGTCCTTAAAGTAGAGCGATTGCCGACAGAGAACACACGGCTAATCCCGCCATTAGCATACAGCAACATCAACTGCAACAAAAATAGTTAATACACATACGATCAAAGGGAAACGCGGTTCCAGAATGAGCCTCTCTATGTCGACATTAACTTGGAAGAAAGAAAAAAGCAATTTAAACTCAAGTGTCATATTTACTTCGAAGAGATGATGTTGGTATTTATAGTTAAATATTACGGTAGGGAATCGAAGCCTTCTCCTCCCTCCCTATAGTTACCTTGCTTTTGTACAAGGTCAGTAAAGGTGTGTTTAACCAGTTGAAATAAAGAAAAATGAATCGCAAAAATGCTATTGTCAGTTATGCTCCCTGATATCGTCCGTAGTTAGAGCTATTGTGTACCCGATGTTAGTTGCTATTTTCAGCGCTTTCCCTTTGCGCAACTCAGCCAGAAGCTCACGGTATACGAAAAGTCACACTATAAATCGTGACTCTCCGTCTGAACGATGATTAAACTATGCTGCTTCATGGATACTGTTACTTATCCTTGTTCCGCACGGCGATCTCACTTCAAAAACAGCAGATTTCTGCCAATGATGGAACAGACATACTGATTGCCTAATTTGCCGCTTGGTTTGAAGAAGCCTCTAAGATCGACCTATCTTCTCTCCAAAGAATAAAGGTAGAAATAAACCGTCTATTGCCTTGCAGGGCCTACAAGAGCCATATGTTTGCAGTGACAACATGTAATGCCGACTCTTACATTCTCAGCAAGTTTCATACTGAGGCCGACGTGAATCAAAGAAAGTCTCGAGGTCGTCGCTTGTCCGGGCGCCGTAAATGCATCCCATTCACGGCAGAACGCTTCATTCGTCGCTAGTGCGTAGGCACGTACCACACGCCGCTCCTCGTGAATTCAAAACCCGCGAGTGCTTGCTTTGCATTGAGCTGTGGCTGCTTCCAAGAAGGCGCGTTCATATAATGCGCCAGCCGGCGCCTGAACTTATTCTGGTGGTGTGCGGACCGCGTAATTATGGCACCGCGAGTACCAAGAAGCGCGAATTTATTCGCTCGTGGCAAGCGTAGTGAATAGATAAAGCGCGTGGTTGTGGTTTTCCTCGCATCACGCTGTACGTCCAGTGTATTTCGAGCACGTGTGGGGCTTAGGTGAAAGCCGTTAATGCGCTCAGAGCGTGCTAGCCGTGATGGAGTACTTCGTCTACTTGATTTCTAGTTCTCTTCTGCCGCTCCACGCCCCGATGCCGGTAAAGCGGGGCGCTAGACCATGCGGCGAAGCAGCCTATTCGCGCACAAACGCTCAGGAATTTTAAAAAATAATGCGCTTGAAGCTGCAGCGAGCCACGGACGCGGCTCTCGCTTATCTGCGGCTGTCTCGGCGTAGGCAGTTCATTGGCACCTGTAGTTTAGCAAGCGCAGCTTTTACGCAAGCTACAAGTGTCGTTACTATCTGGCTTTGGTAACAGTATTTGAAAGATGTTTCGCGAAGCTTTTGAGGCCTCGTTACCCACGAACGCCTCCCATCCTTAAAAGAAAATTACTTTGAAATAGGGCCCTTCGCAGATAGCTGAAGCAAGCGAATAAATATTACAATAATGAGACTGCGACGTTGTTTGTGGTCCGTTATTTCGCAGAAGGTTTACCTCTGCCCTCTACTCTGGGTACCAAATTTGTTCCGGTCCTTGCATCTTACTGAGCGGCCTTGCAAGTCCTGGCGATATATATCTGTAGGCAACGAAACGTTTGCTGACGTTCCTGCAGGGCAGAAAAGAGCACTGTGCGGCTTGAAGCTTGAAGCATGCACTCTGGAAGCATGAATAACTTTAAAAGTTCCGAGGGCACTGGAGAATGTGCAGTGGAAAAATGCGAAAGCCTGAGCGTAGCTGCTGCGCACGGTACATCGGGCGCCCTTTGTCGAACACAATCAGCGTTCCATTGAACGCATGAAAGTTTACAGGAAATTGGTTTACAGGAAAGGGAAGAAGCAGAATCTGTCACACGCGGAATCTTGCTGACACATCTCGCGGACAAATCTCGCTGCCGCGAGATTTGGACGCTCATTACACACTTCTGATCGCTATCACACGTTTATTGGCTCATTAAGTCAGAAACACATCCACTTCCGGTTGGTGTGATGACACATCCCTTCGACGTCGACATTAGTCGCACGGCTGTTTCGAGGTCTGATTGATTTTAACGCGGTAGCGTTAAGGAGCTCGTGTCGCAGAAAAGCCGGTGTCGTCGGCGGCGTTGGCAGTGAGTGATAAATCCCGGCATGCACTTCATAAATAAAAAGCAACTTCCAAGAGGGGCTGGGTGGGAATCGAACCAGGGTCTCCGGAGTGTGAGACGGAGACGCTACCACTCAGCCACGAGTTTTTTTTTTTTTTTTCTTTATTGCCGACTTGGACATTCAAAACAAGACGATGAACAATAAAACGTGCCAGCAAACTTTCGCGTGACACGGCGGGTTCAAACTTTTTCAGTTTTACCAAACTGTCAAGCACATGAATCCATTGTGGCTGCTCGGGGAGTGTCATATGCCCTTCCTTGAACCGCACAACACTGTGTATGAAATGTTCTTGTACAGGATGGAGTATATGTGCAATGTTAAGCGGAAAAAAATGTATGCGGACCTAGTGGACACAATGCTTCCTGTACCGATATACCGTTTGTCGCACTGTCCAGGCCCAGGAGATGATGTACTCAAGAGAGTTAAGAAGATGCCAATATCACCACCAGTCAAATCATTTTTCTTTAAACTCCACACTGGCGCATTATCAGTCAAAACATGGATGCACGCTAAAGGCCTGTTCGTCCCTTGGTCAACAAACTGTTTCTTGTGTAACAGACCAGAGACTATAGAACACGTGTTTTTGGACTGTTGGGATGCCATTTTTTTTTTAGATGTGCTTCAGAGAACTTTAAAAAAAGAGCTACCTCTAGATGCATATGGCATACGATTTTTACCTTTTCCTAATACAGAGGAGTTTCCCTTTGATACAATAATGCTCCTGGGCCTCCATAGCTTGTGGAAAACCAGAATGCAGTTTAACAATGCAGATATACAAGTCACTCAGCCACGAGTTCGATGCTTGAAAGCGGTACAAAAGCGCTTCTAGTGAATGCGGTGTTGCCTTAGAAACGTGCCGTAGAACGTTATACTGCGGTGTATATCGGTAATTATGAGCATGTTACTTACAGAAGTCGCAATTACACGAGTAGCGAAGTACGTTTCCGCTACATTTCTTCTGCGCTCTGCGCACATGCAGAGCCATCTTGCGGCAAACACAGAAGAACCCCTCCTCGCAATGTGCGGCGCTGCCCCAAGAGGTGGCGCGCCACTCGCCCCTGACGTTTCGCCGTGCACCCTCACGAGTTGTAGAATCAAGCGTCTTTACTTTCTTTAGATCACTCAAGAGCATACCGAGCGAATGAGTGGGCGGTGCGAATGAGGTGCAATAACGCTATCGCGTTCCACTCTTGAAGGTGAAGCTTAAGCGTCCTCCCAATTTTACTTTTGCATTTTTGCCTCTAGTTAATTAAGAAATCATCCTACTGGCATATTTATTTTTCTGCGGAATCATCACATCATCCTCTATTAATCAAAACCATTCGTTTCATCTTACCTCTTCTAAGAACGACACAACGGCTGCGGACACGTTCTGCACACACGTTTTGTACACCCGACCTTGTCGACATAGCATTAAAACTTGCAATAAATCATCGGCTGAGTGGAATCATGGATTGCTTTGGACATGAGGAGGGCGAATATCTCACTTTGTACGCTTGTAGACGCAGCGGAAACTGCTGGTATTTGGAACGAATTGTTTATTACGAAAGATGGCTCTACTGCGGTTAAACTCGCTTCCGAAATGTCTACTGCGCACGGCTAAAAATACTAAACGACGCTGCCCAAAATCACAGTCAGTAATTAAAAACGTGACTGAAAACAAAAGAAAAGGTTTAGAAGTTTTTGTTTTGTTTTTTTTTTGATGAATTGTCAATCTTTGTTCTCAGTTTTTTGGTATACAGTTACGAATTCCCGTCCATTGCAACAGTTTTCTTTGAATCATGTCTCGCCGTTCGTCCGACAAAGAAAATAGCAGACTCAGTTGAGCTGACATAAACAGGGAGATGAGGGTCCCGTCAACAAAGATATATGAGAAAAACCAACAGCCCTTGAAGTAGCAAGAAAAAAATGTAAAGAGATTTTTTGCCAGAGCGGTGTTCATTAGATAAGTGTCTGAGATGCGATAATTTTACATAGCAGATAATTCACAGAACGTGGAAAAAAATACAACCACTTGCTACGGGTGGGATACTCAAGCCCATGACCACCGCATGTCGCGAGCAGTGCTGTTCCTTCTGAAATGCAGGAAAAGCTTTCTTATCATACTTTGTGATATACCCGCGTTATACGTACAGCCTAACACTGAGACACTGAGAGTATTCACCAGCGTCACCCCCGATAGCGGCAGGCGTGGTGTGTCCTCTAAAACCGCGCGTACCACCTACAACGAGATCGAACTGAGGGCGTTAGTAAAAATTTCACCCTTTCCTTTCTGTAAACTTGTCCTATATCTAAGAATAATGAACTTGACAGCCCTAGCGCGGTAAGCTGGGCTAGTTGGTTAACGTTCATCTTTTCCACGAAGGGGTAACTGCGCTAAAAAATACACGGAAATCTGCGCACGTCCTGAGCACTTCTTTTTGTCCGTATATTTTCTAGTGCTGTAACCCCGTCGTGGAAAAAATGAATAGCCCTAGTCAGCACCATCATTCACAACAAAAAATAAACAAGAAAACAAACACACAAACGAACGAACCAACAAACAAACGAGGACCACTCCTGTATGCTTTCTACGGCCGCAGTCGGCCTTAGCATGGTGAGTGCTTCCGTTGTGGCAGTACTAACGCAAAAGGTAGACAAAACAATTCCCGTGCCGATGCCACCTTACCCGTTCGATCACCTTGCCCGTGGTACATGCGGCGTAAGCTACGCCACTAGAAAGTATCAAGTACCTGAGCGGTAGCTTAGATACTCAGATGGGCGCGCAGAGCACGCAACATGCGGAGGTCGTGGGTTGGAATATCACGTCAGCGGCTTCTGGCTGCATTTCCTTTTGCTTTTCATGAAACTCAAGAATCGCGAAACAAATTTTGCTGATTTATCGACAGCATCATAAAAAAAAAAAGAATAAAGCATTAGAACTCAAAGTTTTGAGATTATTTTTTTTTTTTTTTCTGCTGTGTCAATTTAGGCTTCAGAGGTTGAGGCTCTTGTGCCCTCTTGAACAACATCGCAATCAGGCCACATAATATAGCAGCGATGGGGCGGTGATTTGTTTCTTTGTTTTATTCTCGCCTAATCCCGGTAACCTCCCTGAAACCATTTTCCAGAACAGCATGGCTTTGACAAAAAAAAAACAAAAATGCCTCCCTTTCGCTATGCACCTTCATTAATCTTTATTCCCTATCTCTGGCAACAGAACTGGAACAATACATGTAGAGTGTTTAAATAATCCCTCGGGCTGTTCTTCCAACGCAGGAAATGAGTCGCCGAGCACGCCCGCTAAAGCACCTCGGGGAAATTCGGACTCCTGCTGAGGACTTCCGTATCCCCTTCTGCGCTTCCGCGTCTTAGTTCGCCTCTCTTCAACAAACACCAGAACTACATGCTTGCTTGCAGGAAGCACAAAAGAATACAGCCGTTAAAAGACTGCAAGTGTTATCCTAATCTGTTTCGTCTCATACTCGGCACGAATACGCAGGCGTCACTGCACCCCTTGCCACTCGACGTACCTGACACGAGGCATTTTCATAAGAACTCAATGGAGGTGTCTGCGCCGAGAGACTGTTGCCCAGTCCGTCAAGACAAGAACATGACTCATCCCCTGGAGTACGCCTAACCCTCTCACCGAAGAGAGTTTTCCAAGCTGGTACACGAAACGATAATACAAACGCATCGGCATTTTCCTCTGGCTAAGTTGACTCGGGATAATTGGATAATGAGTTAGAGCATACTATTAGTGTGTATTCCAAAAATTTGGAGCGTTGTATTAGCATCGACTATATGACTGCAGATTGAGACAGCTTTTTTTATTTTTTAGGGCACCATTTTCTGCTAGCATGTGATGTGCCTCTTCATGTTATGTCTTTCTGTGACACACTTGGAGATGCCCTTCGGCCTTGTTTTTATGCATATTTATACACATTTTTAGCCTCTTTCACATAACGCTGCTGACATAGTTCCAGAAAATTTTATGTAATCAATTTAAGGCCGATATGGTTCAACACAGGAATATGTCTTTTTGAGTCAGAAAAAAAAAAGCGCCGTGATGTACAAAGCATTGTTTATTGAACTGCCAAAGAACGTTTTCTTGGTACTGTTTGCTGTTTGACTGTTTGAAACTCGTTCGAAAAGTGAAGATCATTCGTATTCTACTGTCTTCAAAAACGTATAAATGCAAAGGAGCAATGGCGAATTTAGCATTCATGTAGATAGACCTCGCACTGACTTCCCAAGCTGCCCTAACAATTACGTCACATGGCTATCCTGTTTAGACTTTCGACTACACAGCGGCTGTATAGGAATACGTAAGACCTCGTTAATTTCACCCCCGTTAATTGGTAAATGCGGATAGTTAGAACTAGGAGCGTGGTCCCGGCCGACGCCCATGTGAGTTTATGGCGCCAGACACTCGTTAACACGGACATGGACGAGATCGCCCCGGTTAATTCGGACGGGCGACTTACGGGACGCGCTGCCGAAGAGTTTCTATGTGATGTTACGTACTTCACTCAGAAAATAATTATATATAAATATCATTCAGACATTTAATGCTATCAATATTGTGCTATCGAAGTACTCAAGGAAAAGTAGGGGGAACGTTGTTAGCACTTCTGCATTGGATAGGAATCATACATGTTTACTTTTGCCCCCAGGAAAATTGCGTAGCTCCTGAATAAGAAGGACTCTCTATGAATTATTGGTTTCAAATGGGTGGAGTAGAATACGAGTGTGTAATGAAATATCCGCACATTAGTGAGTTTTAGAACTGCGTAGTGAGCGTTACGTGCGCATCACCTACATAACCAACGTTCCCTGCGGAACGCAACAGCGTATGTTGCCTACGTGCCGCAGAGAGAGTTTTAGTTGTACGGAAGCCCACGAGCACGCGAGATTTCGGAAAGTAGTGCAGCGTCGTTTATGTGCATAATCAAGAACCTTCCTTTTTTGCTTTTCACAGGTACGTACGAATCCAGGGCACGTCAAGTCATTCAGCATCAAGACGATTTTGGTTTTGTTTCTGGCTCAGTTTCGCTTTATCGCATCGTCCGCATCGTCCCAGCGTTCTCAACATATTGTTTTGTTTCCTATCTTAGTGTTGGCGTTTGTGAATGAATTGAATCGTCTGATTCTGAATTCAGCTTGAAAAAAAGTATAACCAGCAACCTACTGCCGCTGTTGACCGTCTGAAGTAAACTTCATATGATATTGAGTTCAAGAACATATATATCCAGTCAATGGAAAATGAGGCGTATACAGCTGTCTAGTAACCTGGAACTTGATTTAAATGCATAGCTTCAGTGTCGAGTGAATTACTCTTGCCTATAATGTCAAGAGATACGAGAAACTTGCTATTTATTTCCTGGGGTTAGCTGTGATCCAGGGCAACGATATATGCTAGTAACAAGTCGCAACGTTCGCGCAATGAGCGAGTGAAAAAGAGTTTTCGCGTTGCATACTGCCCACTATTCGTGACTTGAACCTATTGCGACGGGTACCAAAAGAATTGCAAGAGTTCACCTGCTGAAGCAACGCTAAAATGTCAGAAATAAAAAAAAAAAAAAGAAAACGCTGCCGCGGCGTCTTTGCAGCTCGCGCGGCGGCCATATCCAAACGTGTCTTGAGCTTTCTCGTTTCCAACGAGAGCAGCACGCAGACTGTCTGAGGTACGCACGCAGAGGTTGAGAATTCTGCGTACGTCCGCCACAAGTAAGCAACATGCAAGAGTCGCGTTGAGTACGATGCATGCGCAGTTAAGAGCAAGCAGGCCACCTGCGTACGCAAGGATCTGTGTATGCTCACGTACGCAGTATTAAAACTCTCTATTAACGCATTCTTTCCGCAAAGCGTGCGCGCATTGAACATGAACGCCACAATTCAGACATAAGCAGCATGAGTTCATTTCAATTAGAAAAAAATAAATCTGGCTTGATTAATTGTCACTAAAAAAGACTGATTACTTTTCTTCGAAAGTAATAGTAAATAATTGTGCATTTTTTTGCTGATGTCCTTTCTATGTTCACGTGGTGACGTTTGAATATTCTCGTATCCATTTTATTTGTTTAAAATTGTGCTCTTTAAAGTCCTATTCTTCTCCCTGCAGTTTTGCAACTGCGTTGCTTCCTGTGACCACGTCGTAGAAATTTCGGGTAGCATGTGATGACGTCTGCAAACATATGCACGATATGCTTTTGCATATTTAATAGCTTGTGCACCTTATGATCACATTTATAGCGCAGGCATTTAGCTTGGCAAAGCGGGAACCGAAAGTGCGCTCTTTTTGGCGATGAATTGTCCATCGCAAATCTTGTGGCTGTTAAAGGTACTTACTGTGCTGCACAACCGGATATTTCTCCATTTGGGTGATTTTTAACGGAAATAAAACACTGAAAACTAGCGGTAGCGGAACCTAAGAAAAAATACATTAACTTCATACTTGCAAAACGTTAGAACTTCTAGCGCAAGGTATTTTCTGAAGAACGGTCTGTTTGTAGAGTTACATGGCCGTTGTGGCTAATTAGTTTGGTCGACAGCGGAAAGCTGGATAAGAGAAGGTGATTCTTTGTAGCATGGGCCGATAGGTCGTCAGTAGATACTATTAAAAGGGCAGTTGCATGTGCAATGCCATGTGAACTCTCGAAAGACAGCGGCTCATGCATGGTTTACGGAGAGAAACTGTTTTCACTCGCAGCGAAAGTCATTAGTTTTCGCTGACATGAGAGCGGTCGCCGTTCCGGCATGCTAAGCTTCGTAATTAATTGTTCGAGCCTCGCTCCGCCTAAAATTTTTCAAAATTAATGCATCTGTTTCGCTTTCAGGATTGAAGTGCACGCCGCTAATTATTGCGGAAAGCTGCATGTGTTTCGGTGCTGCGAGACAAGCATTGTAAATGTAGCAGATCCTGTCTTAGTGTATTTTCTTCTTGTCGTTGTTTTATTCGTGCTGCGAATGGGTTTTAATATCCCCGAAGTTTGACAATATTAATACAAATTTTCGGGAGATTATCCGCTCCGTGATTGCGGCCTGAAATTTCGCTAGCACGCATACGGATAACTGAAGAATTCAATACAAGCAAAATGGCATCCCAAACATTACACGGTTCCGAGGCTTTGAAACCAGCTTATGAAAGTTTGGTTCCGCACAACGCTAACAGACACATGTAGTTTTGGTATGGTATGGGATAGTTACACCTAGTTAAACTTCCCGAAACTTTACATCAGTTATGAAAGGCATCGTAATAGAAGGCTTTGGAAAAACTTTCCATCAGGTTATTTAACATCTACCCACATTTTACAGCACA
This sequence comes from Amblyomma maculatum, assembly GCF_055883805.1. Taxonomy (NCBI): domain Eukaryota; kingdom Metazoa; phylum Arthropoda; class Arachnida; order Ixodida; family Ixodidae; genus Amblyomma; species Amblyomma maculatum. Next base: position 162,571,493 of record NC_139344.1, on the reverse strand, counting down.
CGGGGGGTTTTGCATTCTATAAACACTGAGATAATGTGGCCGGGCCAGGACTCAATCAAGCGACATGATTATCAGGAGCAGAACGGTTAAGAAGGCAGGCCAATGCGCCCGCCTTCTTCAGGGGGGAATGAAACATCAACATGCCGCAAATGCAACAAAAAACGAGGCGACAAAAGCTACATATCATAAGCAAAGTTTATGTATTATGTGAAATAAAAACTGCGTTATAGTCACTAGGGGGCGATATGATAGCGTCGAGGACACGCTGGGTGATGACGAGGCGTATGCGTGCCCTACATTCACCTGAATGACTACTTGAACGCTTGTTCCCTGTGAGGCGAGGCTTTTTCCGAACTTCCGGGCTACAGGTTGCTTTCGGTTGCTCACGCTTCCCGGCAGCCATGCGGCCCTCCTGCTCGACGCGCAGCTAATCTACCACCCTGACGGCCCATATGTTAAATCTTTAGCACCGTTAAATGTTTAGCTTTAGTCTTTGGGTGCGTGCTCGTGGCCCATTGTTGTTGTTGTTGTTGTTCTCCTCTAATTTGATGGCACATACCCACGCAGGGGGATCGGCCAAGAATTGGGGTGCAGAGATATTAGATTTTAAGATGTATAACTACATCGCAAAAATAAATAGAAATAAATGCTAAGGAATAGAGAAGGAAATGTAAATATGAAAAACCAAAATAAAGAAGAGTAAATACTAACGCACGCAGTAGGAGAATAGTAAGATTTATATGTACAGATTAAAACTTCAAAGCATATAAGCAAGGTAGACGTTTTGTTTCTATTAAGAAGTTTTGAATGGCGTTAAAAACAGGCCTGTGGCTGTACCCAAGCATGGTGGCACCGAACGATAATAAAATTTGGCTGCTCAAATTAAGACCCAGCTGTTGTAACGGCTTCTCTAAAATACCGTTTTCTCATCATGGTAAAACGGCGGCAAAATATTAAGAAATGATCTATTGTTTCCGGTTCCACGCAAAGTGCGCAGACGGGAGAAAGCGCCAAACCAGACGTGCATATAGAAATTTAGGGGCGGAATACGACAGCTTAGCCTGGTTAGAGAGACCTCAGTCTGCCTTGATTGACATGATTTCCTATTCCAGGAATACTTGAGATGCAGGTAGTCATCCGATGATAAAATAGATCCAGACTGCGTGCTTAATAAGGCACGCCTCCGAAATCGTGCTGCTGTTATGTACGCTCTTGCCGGGAGGATGGGCAATACAGGGCCATTCAGAGATTCTTTAGCTAGTCTGTCAGCAACCTCATTGGCTGTCACATCGCTGTGTCCTGGTACCCACACTATATGTATGAGGCTCAAATGTGAGGGGAGCAATTCAAGAAAGGTGTTTAAAATTGGCGAATCCATATTCGAAGAAAGCGACAAGCACAAGGAATAACAGTTTGTAATTACAGCTACTGTTGAGTATGGTGGGTCTAGTTTGCACAGAGCAAGCACCACCGCCAGCAACTCCGCCTGGAAAATTGGAGTAAAATTCGGAAGACGGACTGAAAAAGCCCAGTTTAAAAGCGGACAGTATATTTCAACGCCGGCTTTTTCATTAAATTGAGAAGACTCCGTTGCTATCATTATGCTAACGGGAAAACTTTGTAAATGATCTTCTAATAATCCATTTAAAATGTGAGGTGATAAGTGTTTTGCATTATTTGGGAAAATGTCATCATGGACAATTTGAACCGACGATGCACTTACTTTTGTTGGAAGAATGTTAGAAAGGACTGCGTGCAAAGGTTGTAACAGATTTTGCACTAGAATTACCTGCGGGGTATGAAACCGAGGCCACCTGACTCCAAAAAAGGAGTCTGGCTCGCAACAAAACATTGATATGGAGCGGTGGAATTGTGATTCATATATTTTTAGATACGTCTGGACAGTCAAGAATTGTAATCTAGTTAACAACGGTGGTATTCGGGCTTCAAGGTATAATACATTGTTAGCCACAAATTTGGGGAGCCCAAGGCATAATCTAAGCGCTTCCCGCTTTAAAAGAACAAACGGACGAATTTTGTAAGCAGGTGAACCAGAAAATAACACAGATCCAAATTCTATAATTGGGCGGACATACATAACATAAATCCTTAAAAGTGCGTCTCGCCGCATCCCAGACCTTGGATTGCTTAACCTGCGCAACATGCCCACAGCACAGGCCCCCTTCGCTGCAACATGTTCAATGTGATCCCTCCATGCCAGATGGTCATCGTAAATCACCCCTAGATATTTCAAACACTTAACTTGAGGAATCATTTCCTGCTTAAATGTTAGAGAAAGATTTATCGGATCCTGAATTTTGAAAACAAGGAAAGCGCACTTTTTAACGTTTAATGTAAATCTTAAGTCACATAACCAATTTTGAAGAGAGCTTAGGTACGATTGCAGGCGTCTGTTGAGGGATTGAATGTCAGGTGCAGCCGCAAAGAATGCAATGTCATCCGCATAGACATACGTGCGAACATCTTGATGAGTGGGAATTGAACTCATTAAAGTGTTAAAGAGCACGGGCGAGGGAACTGCCCCTTGAGGGACACCTCTGGTTTGTTGATATCTGCCAGAATGCACTACATTCAAAGAACCGTAAAATTGTCTGTTTTGTAGGAATGTAGATATCCACTCAATTAAATATTGTGGAAAACGTAGAGTTTCTAATCTGTGCAATAAAATTCGGGGCTCTACACTATCATAAGCCTTCTCTATATCGAGAGTCACCAATGCAGCATGCATTTTTTTGCGCCGCGCAAGAAGAATTCGACTCTCAAGGTCGGTGTGTGCATTCCATATTGAACATTTTGCGCGAAATCCGATTTGACAGGGACTAAGAATCTTTTTTGTTCCAGAAACTCAGCAACCCGTTGGAGTACGACCCTTTCAATTAATTTTACCAAGTTTGATGTTAAAGATATTGGTCTGATATTGTCCAAAGTATAGCCACCACCATTATGTTTCCGTAAAGGAATCACTTTGGCTAGTGTCCAGTCACCAGGTGTGCAAGAATGAATAATTAAGTAATTTAATTCTAACAAGGAATTCGGAGACACCTCAAAGAGGATCTTTAACATTTTTGACGTTACTCCATCAGGGCCAGGCTCAGCAGCTGGCAATTTCATTACAATCGAAGAAAGCTGAGAAAATGTAATTTTAGGGGCATCCCGTAATACTGGGCCTACAAACATAGGGGATTTGGGAAGTGTTGACAAAAAACGCTTTTCTAAACCTTTAGCGATGTTTTCTACTGTTTTAAGAGCTTCTTTAGGAGTCGAAACACATGAGGGTAAATTTTCTGAGACAGGAATCTTTTTCCGTGATTTTAAAAACCTGAAAAGTGCACGTCGGTTATTAGATTATGAAAGGTAATTGAAATGCTTATTATCATAATTATCTTTCGCTTGTGCGACTGTGCGTTTAAATGTAGCTGCAAAAAATTCATAATCATGCCAATTTTTGGGGCACTGGTTGTGAAGGAGCTTCTTCCATGCAGCCTTTCTTCTTCTATAATCACGCGAACAATCTGCATTCTACCATTTTGTTGATGTATTGCCTTTAGATGCACGTACTAAGAATTCACACTTCTTACGACAGGATGCAATAGCCTGGCATAATGTTTGCGATTTTAACTCTTCCGTAGCCTCAACCACTGACTCAAGAGACGAAATCAAAAATGAGTGACTCTGGTTATAATTTACGTATGACCTCAACTGAGATGTCGGCAAACTTAAGCGGCAGTTAACCTCAAAAACAATAGGTATATGGTCGCTAGAGGTGCCACCATCAACTGTCGACCAATTTAGTATAGAAAAACTAGTGCTGGTAAAAGTTAAATCTATCACAGATTGATGTGAGCACGTACAAAAGTTGGTAAGCCAGAATTCATGCAGTTAAGGTTATTCTCTGAAAGCCAATCCCACAGACGCTTGCCGCAGGGATCCGTCTTGTAAGCCCACGAAACATGGTGCGAATTAAAATGTCCAGCCAAAATAACCGAATTTTGACAATTAACTAGTAGATGGTCTAGAGATCTGGTGTCCTGAACACCATGAGGGAAATAAACATTCGCTAATGTAAATGGACTGAACCCTGGAATTTCAAAATCTAAAGGCAATAATTCAGAATCTAAAGTAGAATATTGAAAAGAAATCTTAGCACTATGAGAAAATTTTCAAGAAACTAGAATTAGTAACCCACCACCTCTTGACTGCCGGTCTTGTCGGAATGATCGATAATTTTGTAAGTGAAAATGTTTTTCAGTTGTAAGCCAAGTTTCCTGCAAAATAAGTATGACTGGATTTTGTTTTAAACAGAGATAAACTAAATCTGTAGTAGCTGAAAGAAGAGATCTACAGTTCCACTGAAGAACTTTTAACGTTCCTATGGTTATGTAATCCGGGCAGCAGCAACAGCCTGCCCCAAAATGTTTTCCTTTGGTTTAGAGCCTAGCTGTTGCTTTTTTTTATTTTGCATGTGGGCAAGGTGATGACGGAGTGATGTTTAGCTGTCTTCGGCAGGTAAGAAGCAGAAGACGATGATCTGGTGATGGCCAGGAGGAGATATATATTTACAGAAGCAAAATAGTATACATAGGCAAAGTTACCGCAACAAGTCACACAGACAACTGTAACTTAAAAGAAAATGAAGACTCTTACACAGAGAAGTCACTTTACAGGCCCTTACTTTCCTACCGAGCGTTTCGGTTAAAGCTTAGGGGGTGTAAATACGTGCTAAGCACGGAGCCTCAACCTTAACTGTCGAACATGGTCCGAGTACCGCTTTTTGATACCAGACATCAACAAAGACCCATGGGCGGTCACCTTAGGTGATCCGCCCCGAAAATGAAGCCGCCAATCAAATTATTTAAAAACATGCCACAACCCCCGTGGGTTGGGTATAATCTTGGACCCAGGTCCTTAATTACGCCAAATAAAAATACAACATTCAAAACACACGCTCTCTCCACTCGCTGGTCCCCAAACCCTCTCATACGGCGCCTTTCTTTGCCTCCCCTCCTCAGCGTGTTTGCGACGCGACCTTGCCGCTGGCGCCTTTGTGAAAGAAACGCCGCGGGGGATCTGGAGACTAGACCACCCAGCCGTCCCGCTCGAGGAAAAAGGGGGGGGGGGCACTGTCCCAGAGCAGTGTACAGTCGCCGTTGCTCGGACCCAATGTCTCGCGACACAGCGGGAGGCCGCTGGGCTGATTGCCTACTTGGGAGGGCCAAGGGTCGCGCCTGTTGTCGCCTTCTGCAGGACATTTAGTGAGCGCTTGTGGCAGTGCAAAAAAGCTTCATTAACGGCGTCTCCCTGCACCCATGCTTGGCGCCACGGCGGGACATCGCTGGACGAGCTGGCCGTAAAGTGGTTCGCAGAAGCGTGCTGCTGTTGTTCCCGGCCGATAAGGATGCGTCTGCCGTTCGCTTCTTGGCGACGCCTCGGGGCGAACGGGCGAAACAAACCAAGCCTCCCGCGCGCCCGCGCCCAAGAAAAGGGGAGAAAAGGAGAAAAAAAACAACAGCGCTCGCTCCTTGGCCTCGGCGCGTGGGGGGTTAGACCGCCAGCTCGACTCCACGTGCGAGTCGCTTTTCACTGCGGCCTTACACGTCCCTCCTAAGAGGGTAAATGAGCTTGGAATCCGGTCATTTCAGCCTAATACAACAAAGGCCGCAACAACCCGCGAAGAAAACAAAACATGTAAGACACTTCGCACGTGAATGGAACACCAAATGAATCTCGCGACACAAGATGGGTATAACACAAAACAAATCACACATTCGCACCGGCGGACCTGACAATGTTCGTGAAAGTCCCGCGCGCGAGCAATTGGATGTCCTCAAGCCAAGTTCACGCGCACTCCACCGTTCCCATCACACATTGCACCGGGTACGCGGGAACATTCACGCGTCACCGAAAGGCCATGGCTCAAGCGTGTGCTTGCTCTACGCCCCAAGTCACATTGGGGACACGGGTTAACGCGTCGGCGTTACCATTGCTTGACCCTTTCCTGTGGGTCACCGTCACATTGTAGCGCTGTAGGGCCAGCGCCCATCGCGCGAGTTTTGCCCCATGAGGCGTACTAGTAGTGAGATAGGAGAGGGGGTTGTGGTCAGACACCACGTTAATTTCTGCCCCGTACACCCAATGATCAAATTTCTTTAGTGCCCAGATAATGGCGAATGCTTCCCGCTCGATCGTAGACCAGCGGGTCTGCGTTGGCGTGAATCGGTGGCTGGCAAACGCTATCGGCCTTTCCCGTCCCTCGTCTCCCATCTGCGCCAAACAAGCTCCCGCTGCAACGTCGGACGCGTCGGTGAACAGCCAATATGGCCTTTTAATGTCGGGGGTGTTCAGCGATGCAGCTTCGCACAGAGCTGACTTGAGCCTGTCGAGCGCGTTTTGCGCTTCCTGGCTCCACGGAATCGTGTTAGGTACACCTTGCCTCGTCAAAGACGTGAGTGGTGCGGCCACCTCGGCGTATCCTTCAACGTAATCGCGGTAGTAACCACATAAGCCTAGCAGACTCCGTAGCTGTCTCTTTGTTGCGGGGGGCACGAGCCCACGAATGGCCGATATCTTTTCTGGGTCGGGCCCATGGGTTCCGCCTCCCACTATGTGTCCTAGGTACTTAATGTGGGCCTGTGCGACCTGACACTTTTCCCGGCTCACTTTAAGCTTGGCGTCGCGCAACAAATCAAAAATTATTTCTAAGTGCCGCAAGTGTTCAGTCCACGAGGAAGAGAAAATGGCGATGTCATCGAGGTATGCGGCCGCATAAGCCTGATGTTTCGAGAGGAGGGTGTTCATTATCCGCTGAAAGGTGGCCGCGGCGTTCTTTAGCCCGAACGGCATGACGCGCCAAGCATATTGTCCCTCGTGAGTTACGAAGGCGGTCAGATGTTGGCTCTCCGGGGCTACCGGCACCTGCCAGTATCCGCGTCGCAAGTCGATAAGAGTGATATACCTAGCGCGGCCCACCCTCATGATGAGCTCTTTAGGCGGTGACATTGGAAAGTCATCCGTGCGCGTCGCTGCGTTTAAAGCGCGATAGTCAACACACATGCGCACCGATCCATCCTTCTTACCCACGCATACAACGGGATGGGCGCACTCGCTTTCCACCGGATACACCCGCCCGAGGTCTAGCAACTCGTTTACCTGGCGGCTCACCTCACTCCTTAATAACTCCGGCACGCGATATGGGAAAGTGCGTTTGAGCTGGTGGCCTTCGTGCAGCTCTATCTTATGTGCCCCAACTCGTGCGACTCCCGGCGTTTCGCTGAACAAATCAGCGTAAGCGGAAAACACCTCCGAGATCTCGAGGCGGTCCTGAGTAGGTAGGTGTGCGAGTTTCTCCGCATCTATCAGACAACCACCACATCTCTCAGGCACAGACCGAGGAGTGTACTCGATTTCACCAAACTCCTCGTCTTCCTCGAAAACTACTCCGACATGGCTGACACGTGCGTAGTATAGTGTCGCAGCCTGTTCGCATGCACTATCGCTGTAGCCTTTTTTCCCTTGTCGATTCTGTACGAGTTCTGCCTCTCTTGCGCGGTTACGACGAATGGACCGAGCCATTTGGGGGCCATTTTACTGTCAGGGTCTGTGTCAAAGAGCAATACCTGGTCTCCGACGACAAACGTCTTGCTCCATGCGCGCCTGTTATACGCCTGCGCGTAACTTCCCTGACGTGCGCTCGACGTCAAACCCGCTACTTCTGCTGCTACTTCTAGCTGCTCGCGTAGCTGTCGCAAATACTTCGCGGGTTCTTCCCTGAGTGTGTTCGGGAGGGATTGCTGGCCTGTCCATGTTCGCTGCAGAATTGCCAGCGGTCCGATAGGGTTTCTACCGAATAAGAGCCGGAACGGCGCCACACCTGTAGTGTCATGGGGGACTTCCCTGTACGCCCAGAGAACGAACGGGACCAGTCTATCCCAGTTCTTGGGATCTTTCTCAATAACATGAAACAACATGTTCTTCAAAACACGGTTCCACCTTTCCACTGTCCCGTTGCTCTCCGGATGCTCAGGAGTCGAAAAACGCGGTGCGCATCCCAGTCTTGCTAACATCTAACACGTCAGCTGCGCCGTGAAGTTCGTTCCCTGATCTGAACAGACTACCTCAGGTATGCCTGTGCGGCTGAAAATCGTAAGAAAAGCGTCGCATGTTGCCCTAGCGGTTAGGGATCGCAAACAGACTACCTCCGGCCACCGCGTGCACAAGAGAGCGTACCTATGACCCCTGCTCGACGGAACATCGAGCGGCCCGATTATATCGACATTTACGACCTGAAACGGATGGTCGGGTCTGGTGAGAGGTGTGATGGGAACCCTATCTTTAATTCGCCTGTCTGAGCGGACTTGACAGCCGTGACATGTCCGGCAGTGTCACGTTACGTCCCCTTCTAAGCCTGGCCAGAAAAAGCTGTACTTAATTCTGGTCTTTGTCTTCCGTGGCCCCAAATGGCCTCCCCAAAGGAACTCATGCGCAAGGCAGAGTACTTCTTCACGCCTGCTAAGGGAGAGCACAAGCTGCTTCACTTTGCTACCGGAGATCGAGTCCCAGTGATACAACAAGCCGTCTGAAACAAACATGCCTGCCTTCCCTGCCTTTGCGTCAGCCCACGCTTTCTTTAAGGTTTCGTCTGATACTTGGTCGGATCTGAATACCTGGCGCTGTTTTAGGGCTGCGTCCGCGTCATCCTGGATCGAGATTACATCTTCCTTCTCGCTTTCTTCCAGATCTACTTCACAGGGCTGTTCCGTCGCCACACCCTGCTCACCACTCATTAGTTTGTCTGCCTCAGGCCCCGCCGCTTGCTCCTCGTGTGATGTAGAGCTCAGCTTTGCGCTCTGCTCCGCCATGGTGACAGACACGTTAACTGCTTCAGACAGAGGGCAGGCCTTATTCATAACAAGTGCCTCGTAACGACTGTCTATCTCCGAAAGCAGTTCCCAATCCTCGCTGGAGAGCAAACAATCCACTCCCTCCGCCAGCTTATCAGAAAGCGCGCATACAATGTCTACTGCCTCGGGCCCTGCTATCTGTGCGGTGGACCGCCTGATGCTTACCGCAAGAGTGACCAGTTTTGCGTTAACCGTCTCCCCAAAAGCCGAAACTAGCTTTATCGAGCCGGATGGCTCCCGACTTATACTTGGCACGAGGCCTTCCCTAACCACGGTTATCTCGCTACCGGTATCAATTATAGCTGTCGCCGGTATCCCTGCGCACTCAATCTCCACCTGCTATAGCTTCGATTTGCGTACCTCGTCGAATGACTGGGGCGTTTTCATCTCTGCTACTAGGGTTGTCTGGGAGGTTACTGACGCCGGTGTTTCGCATGCCTCTACGTTGGCTACAGCTACTTTTTGAGCTCGAGCGCGTTTCTCCTTCTTCTGCACGTTTTGGGAAGCGCGAGGGCATTCCTTGGCTCGGTGGCCAGATACGCGGCACTCATAACACTGAATTGGCCGTTTGCTATCATTGTTCGCCGCTTGCGGGGGTCCCTTCGGTTTTTCCGCATACAAAATAATTTGTTTCGCTGCGCGCCCCTTGCCCTTAGCCTGTTCGAACGTTTGAAGAACGTCGAATATTTCATCCGGTTTTAGCCACCTCTCCTCCTCACGAAGACGCACATATTCTAAGCCCTCAGGGCTCAAGCTACCCTTTATGCGATCTGCGATGATCAATGATACCAGGTCGTATTTGGTTTCTACGTCCCGTGACCGAAGGTAGTACTGAAAGTACGTCTTAGTGCGCGAGGTGAACTGCGCCCAAGTTTCATCGCGGCGTTTCGTCGCGCGCTCAAAGCGTTCGAGGTATTCTGAGGGGTTAAGCTTCAGCTCCTTTAAAACGGCTGTTTTTACCGACTCGTAGCTGCCACACTCTTCGTCCTCGAGGTTACGGAGAAGGTACCTGACACGCTCAGCTAGTGCTGGCATGATTAAGTGAACGCGGCTTTCGTTTGGCACCTTGTACGTCGTGAAAATTCTCTCGACTTCCTCGAACCATAAAGGCACGTCCGCGTCACACGGCAGCTTCAGTCCCTTAAGGACTTTAGCGCATTGGGAGACTGGATCGGGCCCCATTCGACGCTGATCGTCAATGTCTGACCTTACAGACGTCTGCCCGCTTCCCGCTATCGCCATTGCAACCGCTGGATCCAGCCCAAGTTTCTGTAACTCTAGGCGTTCCTGTGAAGGAATTTTCAAATTTTCCAGCTCAAAATCTAGTTCCATGCGGCGAATTGCAACCGCATCGGATACCGACATCTCCGCTACTTCACGTAGCGCTCCTGCTACAGGCTGAGTTGTCGCTTGCTGCGACTGCTCGCTGTCATCTGTTATATCTCCCCCTGTCTCTCTCTCGCCTACGCTCGCCATCATGCTCCGTGTTAAAACCATACGCCACTTTACAACAAAGCGCAAGAAATCCCGCTTACCCGTGCTGGTGTCGCCAGTTGGGGCCTCCGTCCCTTGGTGCCGCAGCCTCGTCGGAGTCCTTCCCCAGAACGCTGCCTCTGGTTCGGGGCCTGGATCACCTTGCTTCTTCTGGCTGGACGTGCGGACGCTTGTTGCCTAGTGGGTTCCCAGGGCCTGGGTGCTCTGGGTGATGCTCGTGGTCGCTGGTTGCCGAACCCTGTCGTGCTGCGCCAGTGATGTTTAGCTGTCTTCGGCAGGTAAGAAGCAGAAGACGATAATCTGATGATGGTCAGGAGCAGATATATATTTACAGAAGCAAAAGAGTATACATAGGCAAAGTTACAGCAACAAGTCACACAGACAACTGTAACTTAAAAGAAAATGAAGACTCTCACACAGAGAAGTCACTTTACAGGCCCTTACTTTCCTACCGAGCGTTTCGGTTAAAGCCTAGGGGGTGTAAATACGTGCTAAGCACGGAGCCTCAATCTTGACTGTCGAACATGGTCCGAGGACCGCTTTTTGATACCAGACATCAACAAAGACCCAAGGGCGGTCACCTTAGGTGATCCGCCCCGAAAATGAAGCAGCCAATCAAATTATTTAAAAACATGCCACAACCCCCGTGGGTTGGGAATAATCTTTGACCCAGGTCCTTAATTACGCCAAATAAAAATACAACATTCAAAACACACACTCTCTCCACTCGCTGGTCCCCAAACCCTCTCACACGGCGCCTGTCTTTGCCTCCCCTCCTCAGCGTGTTTGCGACGCGACCTTGCAGCTGGCGCCTTTGTGAAAGAAACGCCGCGGGGGATCTGGAGACTAGGCCACCCAGCCGTCCCGTTCGAGGAAAAGGGGGGGGGGGGGGGGGGGCACTGTCCCAGAGCAGTGTACAGTCGCCGTTGCTCGGACCCAATGTCTCGCGACACAGCGGGAGGCCGCTGGGCTGATTGCCTACTTGGGAGGGCCAAGGGTCGAGCCTATTGTCGCCTTCTGCAGGACATATAGTGAGCGCTTGTGGCAGTGCAAAAAAGCTTCATTAACGGCGTCTCCCTGCACCCATGCTTGGCGCCACGGCGGGACATCGCTGGACGAGCTGGCCATAAAGTGGTTCGCAGAAGCGTGCTGCTGTTGTTCCCGGCCGATAAGGATGCGTCTGCCGTTCGCTTCTTGGTGACGCCTCGGGGCGAACGGGCGAAACAAACCAAGCCTCCCGCGCGCCCGCGCGCCCGCGCGCCCGCGCCCAAGAAAAGGGGAGAAAAGGAGAAAAAAAAAACAGCGCTCGCTCCTTGGCCTCGGCGCGTGGGGGGTTCGACCGCCAGCTCGACTCCACGTGCGAGTCGCTTTTCACTGCGGCCTTACAGACGGGTTTGACAACGGGGATCCACTGCGTTTTAGAATTCGCGTATCTGTCTCTCCCATATCTGCATCATGAGCCTCGTCTGACTTGTCGGAATTTCGCATAGGTGATGCGGAAAGAGACTCATTTGCGAGCAAAACATTGCAGCTAATGAGTGCGGCACTGATAGTGAATGCCCAGGTGCCGTAGGAGAAACCATAGCTGTTTGCACAGCCTGAGAAATGTGAGCTGCCAGAACGTTGGATATGCGTTTTGTGACTGTTGTCACAATCCTATCCACCATTTTGGTCATGGTTGCTTCCACAGAAGTTATTATGGTTTTAGACATCGTGGAATCTAATGATGCTCCTGAACGGGCTGACACACCTGCATACCAATGAGCTCTCTCTTTAATTTCTTGAATTGTCTCACGCCTCGAGCAACGTTTGCGGTCAATAATCTCCAGAATTTGCATTTCATGCTCTCTAGAAGGACATTCCAAAGAATTTGCTGAGTGAAGTCCGCCGCAAAGACAACATTTGACATTTTGACCAGAGCATAAGTGTGCTTTATGGGCATCGCCGCATTTGCAACACCGCAAAGTGGATTTACAACCGCCAGCAGTATGGCCATAACGCCAGCAGTTGTTGCACTGCAGAGGCTTTGATGGTAGGGGATCTACTCTGAATATTAAAGGCCATGCTTTATTCTCCGATGGACAGACTGTGCCTGCAAATGTAGCAATAACCGATTCTGTCGGCACACGAACATTATTGACCTCCCGGCTACAGCGATAAACCGCAACAACGCCTGCCGCGGAAAGAAGGTCAAGGGTTTCTTGTGGACTTAATAAAGAATCTACACCTCGGACTAGACCTTTTGTGCAGGCCAGGTACCAAGGGATAAAACTGCTTACCTGATGAGAGGCTAAAGTAGAGCATTTTAGCAGATCCTTTATACATGACAGGTCTGGTAAACGGCAAAGAATCCCGCCGCGACCAAATTGGCGCACCTTGGCTGTTCCTTCGTAGAAGGAAGTGGTTTCCTGAAGGGCAGCTCGAACAGCTCCTGGGTTTTTAATTTTAATGGTGCCCCCATCCTTAGGAACGAGCGCCACGAGGATGTTGCGGACACCGGAGCTGTGAAAAGCTTCCAAGGACAGATCATCGGTCAGGAGGGAAGTCGACCAAGGGGAGCGCCCTTGGCCGGGGGACTGCGTCGACATTACCTTAAATTGACAACGTCACCGCGTGCGTTATTCAGCAGAGAACAAAAGAAGCAAAGGGGAAAGACAAAACCAGGACCAGCAACCCAATACTTATCCGATCGTCTAGCGAGCTCAGGAATGGCGAGCTGGACGTCCGCTACTCAGCTTCTACGTCGAGTCCCACGTAGGTATTCAGGCAACACATATTCACGAGGCACGTCGTCTTCTATCACATGTTTAAGAAATGTTGTAGTCTCGCTTTTTGAAAGCGAAGTTTTAATGTACAAGTGCTGCCACTTGCTATTTGAAAATTCCAAACGCTTTCCGTAAAAACGAGATGGTGGTTTGTTGACTGTAAATTCGAGCGCATCTGCACCATGTGATAACGTATATATACAATGTACTGTACCTCCTAACATTTCTTAATTAACGCATGACAAAAGTTTTAATCACCGAGGTGCGCTCCGTGTTATTATGGCCGGTGCAGTACTGCTCCGCAGAAGCCCCTTTGCTGAGCACATGCTACTTTTGCTTTTAAGCTTTTTCAGTGTTTTTTTTATTATTTTTTTATTTTTTGCTCTGTGGCGGGAATGACTTCCTACACAGTGCTCCTCCCTGTTTTGAAATACACGTCTGTAGGGGCTCGATAGACAGCAACAAATGCCCGGAAGACGCACGCGTATACGTACCTCCATCCGCTCTGCTAACAAGTTGTCGTACAGTGTGTCAAGTGTGCCAAACTGCATTCAATGACGCTACGCGTCTAATGGACGCAACTTACGACAAACCGTAATTAATCGCACTCTTGCGAAGGAAGCTTTGATATCCTGAAGCCGATTTGCTGGCCGCGTCATAAAACAGAAGCTTACGCCGGATATAGTTTTAATCTCTTTCCTGCCTCATATGTAATGAAGCTTACCCGACCGTACTAATTTCGCCATAACTGCTGGGGATGCTGTCATATTCTCATCGGAGCGGTACCAATGATTTTGTGATCTGCATTTGCGAGTACAGTCAGTGTCGGTTTGTGTATACCTTGCCTTCGTTTTAAGCTGATTCGAGCCGATTCTTTTCCGGCTCAAAAATTTAAAGCGCCTGCAGGGTAAACATCCGCAGTGTTTGTGCTGTTCAGGGGAGATAATAAAAATGATTCGGTTAGCTTCGCCCTTTTTTGAATATGCATAGAGCAGATTATTCAACGCACAATTTAATATTCCTGTGAAGAATTTAGGTCATCTATTTAGCAATATATTAGAGCGGCATTTAATTCAGAACGCGGCCATATGCGACCGCTGCATTCGGATTGTCACTATGAAAAAAGAGTGAATGCCGCGGCTTGGTGTTTTCCCGCTCTGCAGAACGGACGAGTAATGGTCCCAGCATACTCCTGATTAACGGTTTATAAAAATTTATTCATATTTATTCATTTATTCAGGCACGGACAATTGACGCATGACACCTGCATTCTATTTTTGGCAGGCGTAATGAGCAAGAGCTAAAAGCGTCACAGTTTTTGGTTTCTTTGGTCAGGTACGGTGCACTCTGATTTACGCTACGCATGGAGACGTTTGTGGGAATTATGGCGTTCTTAGTTCGCTTGACGCTTGTTGTGGGCCGTGATGTTCGAAGAAATGCGTGACATTTGAAAATCGAACTCTGGATTCCAGTATACTTTGTTGGGCGAGTTGGGCGAGTTGGTAAACATTCATTGTTAATAAAAACAGCGTGAACAGGAAGACACAAGACAAGATAAAAGGAAGCTACAGAAGAAGCGCTGACTCACAACTCAGCCTCAGCTTTTACTCCAAGGCCCAGACAAACACAAAAGTGACGAAAACGAAGCTTTCGCGTAAAACGCCCCATGGGTTCATCTGTTATGCAAAAAGTCACTCAAAAAAGAAATCTCTTTGCTTGAAAGAGCAAGAGAAGTCTTGCTGACGCACTTAATGTCCCTTGAAATAAAATATGATTCCACTATCTCTCTCGTCAGCTTTCCTTTGTGCAGATACAAAATTCTAACCTGGTCAAAAAGGGAAGTACACTTCTACTCCTTCTTCAGTGTCTCACAGGAATGGCAATGGGAGACCAGAAAGGTTTTGTCCTTGTTTCGGTGTTCCTGTCATCATCGTCATCATCATCAGCCTGCCTATACCCACTGCAGGGCGAAGGCCTCTCCCATATTTCTCCACTTAACCCGGTTCTGTGCTAGCTACATCCACTTCACCCCTGAGAACTTCTTAATCTCATCCGCCCACCTAACTTTCTACCGCCCCCTGCAAAGCTTTCCTTCCCTTAGAATCCAGTTTGTTGCCCTAAACGACCATCGGTTATCCTCTCTTCGCACTACATGTCCTGCCCATGCCCATTTCTTCTTCTTAATTTCCACTAGAATGTCGGTAACTTGAGTTATTTCTCTGACCCACTCTGCACGCTTCCTATCTCTCAATGTTACCCCTACCATTTTTCGTTCCATAGCCCTCTGGGTTGTCCTCAACTTAAGTAGAACTCTCTTGGTTAGCCTCCACGTTTCAACCCCATAGGTGAGTACAGGCAAGATGCAACTGTTGTATACTTTCCTCTTGAGCGATACCGGTAAGCTGCTAGTCATAATCTGCGAGTGCTTGCCAAATGCGCTCCATCCCAATCGTATTCTTCTTGTTATTTCCTTTTCGTGGTCTGGATCTGCGGTTACTACCTGTCCTAAGTAGACATATTCGCCTACTACTTCCAGTATTTCGCTACCTAATGTAAACTGCTGTTCCTTCCCGAGGCTGTTGAACATTACCTTAGTCTTCTGCATATTGATTTTCAAGCCTACCTTTCTACTTTTCCTGTCTAGGTCATCAATCATTATTTGCAGTTCATCCCCTGAGTTGCTTAGCAAGGCAATGTCATCAGCAAATCGCAGATTACTGAAGTATTCTCCATCTACCCTTATCCCTAACTGCTCCCATTCCAAGTCTCTGAATACTTCCTCTCAACAAGCTGTGAATAGTACTGGGGAGATTGTGTTTCCTGCCTAACACCTTTCTTTATGGGAATTTTGTTACTTTCTTTATGCAGAACTATGTGGTTTCTGTGCAACCACTATGTATATCTTCCAGCACTTTCACGTACGGCTCGTCTACCCCCTGATTTCGCAATGCGTGCATCCCCGCCGAGGTTTCAACTGAGTC
This sequence comes from Amblyomma maculatum, assembly GCF_055883805.1. Taxonomy (NCBI): domain Eukaryota; kingdom Metazoa; phylum Arthropoda; class Arachnida; order Ixodida; family Ixodidae; genus Amblyomma; species Amblyomma maculatum. The sequence goes on along the minus strand of NC_139344.1, from coordinate 162,555,335 downwards.
AAATGCTTTTTCGTAATCAATGAATGCTATGTATAAAGGCTGATCATATTCCGAGCATTTTCCTATCACCTGGTTGATGGTATGGATATGATCTATAGTAGAGTACCGTTTCCGAAAACCTGCTTGATCCTTTGCTTGATTGCAGTCTAAGGTGGTCCTGATTCTATTAACGATTACCTTAGTAAATACCTTATACGTAACAGACAGTAAGCTTATTGGTTCCTGTAGACTCTTGTTAATACACCGCCCTGGTTGTCCTATTAACAGGCTCCAAAAGAGAGTGAAAACCTGTACACAACACCAGTCTTGCAGCTGACAAATGGGCCTTTATATTTAACCCCACATTCCTGCTTCTTTGATTCTCGTTCCCTTTTAAAATGCACACAACAAAAAAAAAGAACTCGAGACTAGCCATGAAGCGCGCAGTGACACAAGGACGCAGTGGTGCCTAGTTGCATACGCCGCCACGAAGCGAGAACAACAATGGAATCCAGAGTTCGATTTTAGAATTGCACTCAAAAATTTAATCTCTGGCTCTTTGTTGACGTGTTGAGCTTCAGCCGGCACCGAAATCCACATTTGTATTCGAGAAAACTAGATTTAAAAATCTTCCAGACAGCCAATTCAAACATCTGATGTCCTTACCAAAAAACGATGTGCTGCCGCTGTTCTCAAGTAGATGATGCAGTGACGTGGCCTCTCAGGTCCACGCCCAAACATCTTTGTCGACCACGGTGTAGGCGTAGATGCGTGCATTTTACGAGGAAAATCGGCCTGTGATGGCTACAGCTTTTTTAACTTATAAATTCTCCCTTTTCAGCAAGAGTTGTCTCTGGGGAGCTTCTGCGATCAATGCAGATGAACTTTTATTTGTGCTTAGGGTCCCTTTAAAAGAGTCAATGATTATAAACTTAAAAATAACATAAAACGAAGTCTTCATCGCAAATTGCAAGCGAATTTCGATCACATTTTGGCGAAGTACAGTGCGCAAAGATCTCAACTAAGCTCGGGAGATTAGTCCCTTCCTCAATTTTCACAGCCTACAAATGAGAGCAGCCTCCCACCTGGAAGTCACGCGAACCAATCATATTTTTCCGAGCCATGCATTCATTCGGAAAGAAAGATGCACCGTAAGCTTAATAGTGTTCAATAGAGAAAGCATTCCCAGGCAATAACACACCATAATCTCCTCTACTTCATTGAAGGTTCGTAGTACGGGTGGTCAAAATAATAGGAAAGACGACACAAACAACGTGGACACTCACTATGATCGCATCCGTCACCTTTTAGCGACTGTGAATGCTTTCGTTTCAACCCAGGCAGCCCTTGCGTTCAATTCAGCATAGCTAAAAAACATAATATCACCGTCGTTTCGCCAGTATCTTGTTACACCCGGTCATAGAGTTTCTTACTCTTACCTAGAGGGAAAGCTGTGCTGCCGTCTATGGGAGTTTACATGGAGTTTCCAGACGGCCAGTTCAGCCACCATGGGCGCTCAAAGCATCATGGGCCGGAGAGTTACCGAGTGCAGAACTACAACTTTTGGCCAAAACTAATGCAAAGATAAACGTTGTTCTACCGTAAATAATGTCCTAAGATTGAATATTGTGACTATAAATTGCAAAAAGAGAGAGGAACAGCATGTCAGTGTGAGATTTATCCAATATGAGCGATGGCTCTTTCTCCTATTGGCTTAGTTTTGAGCAGCACAAATACCAATATTTCGCACTTAATAGGCAAACTTTGAAATAAAAAAACGTTATGAAAATATTTATGGCTGTACAATCACTTAAGAAAGTTTTTAGTGGAATTTCGGGAAACAGAAACCATTTATTGACGACGTCTGCTTTAGCGCCTTCGCTACTATGGCTTTCCCTTCAGATGATGATGATGACAGAAAAAGAAACATCGCAGTAACGCCACTCCACGTACCCGAGAAAAACCGACTGTCCCGCAACAAGTAGCACACCGGCCCATGATTCTTAGCGCGCCCATGGTGGCTGAAGTGCAGCGCCCTCAGCTTTCCCTCTAGGTAGTGTAAGGAATTCTATGCACCCGGTCTGATATCGACAAACTGGCACAAGCTGAAAAAATACACTGACTTACATACAGCAAAATGTAAGTTTACTCACTTTTCGACTATTCTGAACAGTCTTCATCGCAGTAATTAGCCAAAGACACCAGACTGGAAAAGGGGATGCTATGAACCTCAGTTTAGACACAGAAAGTGAGGAGGAGGCGAGTAGAAAAGACGAGCAAAATTCAAAACACGAGCGCTAAAACGCCTGTAGCACGTGGTTGTTTGTGGGGTTTAACGTCCCAAAGCGACTCAGGTTATGAGAGATGCCGTAGTGGAGGGCTCCGGGAATTTCGACCGCCTGAGGTTCTTTAACATGCAACTGACATCGCACAGTACACGGATGCCTTGTTTTTCGCCTCCATCGAAAAGCGGCCGTCGAGGCCAGGATTCGATCCCGCATCCTTGGGCACAGTAGTCAAGCTCCGTAGCTACTGCGCCGCACCGGAGGGGCTCCTATAGCATGTGTAAGTACATTTATATGCATATATGTACATGTCTGCGTATAGATACGTAGATGCATTCCTACATACCCAAATACAGACGATGCAGGTACGGAAAAATTGTTACGGAGCACCCCTCTCTTTTTCACGCGTTCCTTAGAGATGATGTGGTGATCTAATAATTCACACGTGACTTCATGCGAGGCATGTTGTCACGTGCAGCATGAAGTACTTCCTAATCTAAGCTAAGGAGCAAGTCGAGTTTTGTCGTGGAAGCCTGCTCCGTAATATACCCGGGGTGTACATACAGGCAAGCACAGAAGGTCATCATCCAGAGAAATGCCTAACACACACACACACACACACACACACACACACACACACACACACACACACACACACACACACACACACACACACACACACACACACACACACGTGCACGCACACACACACACACACACACGCACACAAACGGATAAGAACACAGGTGTGTTAGTGCATACGCGTATGAGCATGCACAGATGCAGGCTCATGCGCTCCTGCGCACGCTGTCTCGACGCACCTCATTTCAAGAACCCTTCCTTGAGTAAAATGTGACCTGAAATGCCCTCTAGGGTGTATTTGCCAGAAAACACGCCCCGCTTTAGCAAACGTGAAAAAATAAGGAAATGAGTGGGTGTGGGAATTTGATGCCCATACACTACAGGCTTGCAATAAAATAAGGCGCAGGGAAACAGTGTAAGCCCTGTGGCTTGCAATAAAATAAGGCGCAGGGAAACAGTGTAAGCCCTGTGTGCTACCTGAGTGTATTATGAGCTGAAAAATACTTTTACTGTAATGTAGGAGAACATTCATTATTTATTTATTTATTTATTTATTTATTTATTTATTTATTTATTTATTTATTTATTTATTTATTTATTTATTTATTTATTTATTTATTTATTTATTTATTTATTTATTTATTTATTTATTTATTTATTTATTTATTTATCTATTTATTTATTTATTTATTCATTCATTCATTCATTCATTCATTCATTCATTCATTTTGCTCTGTTAGGTGATGCTGGAATGTCGTGTAGTGTCGTATTACACCCATTTCTCGGGCTTATCTGATTATTTTTTTTTAGATTAACTGTTAAAATAGAGTTTATCCGCAAAATTCGACCCCAAGGCTTTTGCCAACTATTAACCAAGCACTCACGGATTTAAACAGAAAAGGACAATCTTCAATAAGCTGAGCCTCGGCAGGGTGGAATTCCACATACTGATTGTACGCAGGCAAAAATTTAAAAAAAAAAGTTCCTAATGACAAGAATGTGTGAAACAAGCGAAAACATATGCGCCCACCGAAAAAGGGTCCAATAACGTTGCATGCAATGCATTCGGGAGCAAAGTTGAAGACATCAGTGCTTTGAGCGCTGAAATGTGACATTTCTCCGACTCTGCGGCAGAAACAAAGCGGTAGAAAATGCACTGGCGGCAAGTTAAAGGGATTGTGTATCGGCACTTCCCCTGTGATGGGGAAATTGCTTTTGTCACGAGCACGCCCAGCTTTATCCGTCACATGCACACAAGCCATACTCCGTCAGTCTAGAGAAGCAGAGAGCAGCCTGTATAAGAGTAGTCGCACAAGAAAATAATCGCTCAGATGTTTGTGTAAAGCCACGATGATTTTGTCACCGGTCCAGAAGCTTGAAAGATAGCGCAAATAAGAATATGTTCAGTGACAAGGAAATTGTCCATACTTATCCTCTATTAAAAGCAAGGGAAAGTTTCTCGTCGACCTTCTGATCCCCTCAGTGGGAGACGGCGTGTGTCTAAACTGATATCCCACGTGGAACGGGCAACAAAGTCGAAGAAACAAGGCGGGCCTGCTGGCTGCTAAGCTTCTGACGGAATGCACTTTCGTGTTTTTGCCACCTTCGCTCGTTCCAGCCAAGCGACGTCTTTTGCCCCTGAACAGTAATTCTGATTGCTTGATCTCTACGGCTGAGCCGGATGGCCATTGGCCCCGGCCCACCGGCGCCTAGTGTAAGTGTTGATCCCCAACCTTCAGCGCGGTCTCGCTGGCGCCTGCTGAAAGATTTTCGAGTCTCTTGCGCCAACCCCGAGGAAACATGCCTCCGTGGCAGAGAAACGATTTTGGCAGACATAAATTCTAAGCCTCTTATTGGCTTTCCGAGTTCGCCCGGAGCGGGAATATTGATTTAGGGGCAGCGTTCATCTTTTGTCTTTCGCCTGGTGCATATTTATCGCGAAAATGTCCCCGCTTTCATCGTCTCTTTCATCGTCGCTTTCTATTCAGCGTTCGGCAATCAATGAAGACCCCGCTTCAGCGCAGCGAGTCCACGTCGCAAAGGAGAAAGAGTTCCTTGTGTTTTTATCATTTACCGTCCTCCCAAAGCGACACTATACTGTGTGCTTAATCTGACTTTATTTATTTCTTTTGAAGACGCTAGAGTTCATGGGCAAAGTTGCGGAGGTTTCCGCACTGGTATACGGACACAGACGTCAGGAGGTTCGGGATGAAGAAATGTGTTTGCTGGACTAATATGCAGTCGATAAAAAATAGGAAAAAAAAAAAGAAGTTTCGCAAATGTACTGAACCCAAGTTATGCGACGAGCGGAGCTATGCACAAGCCGTATCTGCGTATACTACTCGCACTGACAAAACCACTTGAAATCGAAGTGTTGATTGGGGCGATGCGACAAACGACTGCAGAGCAAGACACGCCGATTAAAGTTTGGAAGACTTTTCGACGGCAAGGAACTGTGCGCCGAATTGCGTGAGTGTAGGCGTTAGCCGGCGAATGTAGGAGCAATAATCTCTGGCGTGCATAGGGCGCTGGCTTTGCCCATTATGTAATCCGTTGGGTGACAAAACTTTTATGTGCAAATAGGGTGCGATGCACTCTTGAATGCTTCGCTTCGTTTTTACTCGACGCAGAAAATTACTCATCTTTTGTCATTTGCCAGCGAAAAGAGCGTATGATTCCTTTCGACTTACCAATCATAATTGCATGCAGTGTGAAAGAAGGAGAAGAAAGGGAAAAGAAGGGCGCTGTTCTTGGTCAAGGCACATACCCCTAGAGCGTGAATATTTAGCCCAAGAGACGAGAATGCTTTTACCAGTGGAGATTTCATTACGTAAGCGCTATAAAAATTTAGCAGTCGACTACCAGTTTCTCATTTCATCTCTCACGCGTACACTTGTGTTCCACTCACAGAAATGCTTAAATCGCGATCTGCGTGATGCACTGCAGTTATCTTTTATTCTCTGAAATATACACTTAGGCGTATATTAAACGCATTCTTGTAGCGTCTTCATGGAAGGTACAGCGCTTTAAACAAATAAGACTGGGTTGCATGGCGCCAAAGTACATTTCCTTGATCTCGCAGTGAAAATCAATAATATGCATCTGCAAAGACGTACTTGAAAGAGAGCGGTGTTCCATTTCATTATCGGAATATCGAATATAAAATTTAATTAGGTTTTCGCCAGTTAATAGCGCTTCTGATGCCAATATCGCAAAAGGGCAAGTCCATGCAAATTTTGTTCTTATTCGATTTTGTTGATTCGAGCACGCAATGCGCCGCGGAGTATCTCTGGCACCAATGACCTTGGAGAAATGAAGCGTTTTTTATCGCTTTCGCGGTTGTATTTCTACCGTTCATTTGTTGCCTTTTATCGCTTCCCTCTGCCTTCTAGCGTTTTTGGCTGATAGTGTTCTAAAAAAAAAAGATACTTTCATGGTTATGCTTCCCTCTGCGTCCTCGACTATTCGACTCGCAGTTTTCGGGGGAAAAAATTAATTTTCTTTTTTGTTCTTGAGTATAACAGGGTGCCCAGCCCTGCAGCCCGTTGTAAATGAATGCTGATAGTGCTAACTATTTGCGTCTTTCAAAACTGCTCAGGTATCATCGAAAATATGGTCCTTCGAAGGAGGCTTGTTTTGAAGCGCAGCTATTTACCATCTTTTGCATATAGAAATCCGAGCGCACTGTCTGGCACTAAAAAGACAAGTGGCCGATCAATGCACAAAGTAACGAAAGCGGTGAGAGACACCAAGCGCACTGTCAAGCTGGAAGAGAAGCGGTTGAAGGCTTCTGCTCCTCGTGCCGCTTAAGTAGCCGGGGAAACAATGCGAGCTACCCAGGCTTAAAACTGGTTTGGGCTGAAGGCGGCGGCATCTAAAGTAGCTATCACCATCTATTCTCCAACGCTAGGAAATGTTCTGCTACTTTCCTATATTACATTTATGGTAGCGCCCTCTCTAGATCATGAAACAGCAGAAAATTTTGCAATCAGTTGCCACCCTCTCCATTTTTCTCCCTGCAGGTGGTTCTGTTCTGAAAGGAAGGTTTACATTAAACGTAAAAGCGATAGTGCCTTTAAAACAGCATTCCGCGAATTTTTGTTAAAGATTTCTTGTTTAAATCACTGAACATGATTAAATTATTATTGCTGTAACATCACTACACATCACATCACAAGCACACGTAAGTAAGCCATACGCACCCCAAAGCGCTCACTGGGGGCACCTCTAGTGCACTTAGTACAATGGCCCTTCCGCGTCCACGTCTGACATGCAGAGGGCCTATATGTTCAAACCTCAATGGGGACGAATTTATTTTGTTGAATTACTTGTATTTTTTGAAATACCTATTTAGAGGATCATTCTCAACAATATTTGGACCCCCTCTCAATTCGTTAGCTTAATTTGAATATTGAAGTCAAATTTGACTTGACTTGAATTTGAATTTGACTTTAAACTTCAACTTCATAAGGTGTTTGAAACTCCCGCTGTTGGTGAAGTGGCTGTGACGTCATGACCCTGTCGACCAATCAGAATTTTTTTTCCGACTGCTGTAAACGGGGGCGGCGGCTTCCTGTTAAGACGGGCTAGATACGCTTAAGTAATTATTGGCAACTGAAGTGATAGTACGGTTCAGGCTATAAGAAACAAAGTAATCGAAGCGTAAGAAGGACTCCTTAGTTGATCGCATCCAACGTTTCGGTAGTTGTGTTAACCTGGTGCGTCAGAGTCAAAGTATCGTCCAATCACGAGCCGTTATATACTGCGTAAACAGATTTGAAACGTAATCCACATATTGCAAGACGCTAGGCGTAGATTTCACTTGACAGAGCATCGAACGTTGAGCATCGAGACCGTCACAAAAGATTGCATTGTGTAAACGCCGCCCACAGGAAGGGGAAGATCATCTTAAATAACCACTTCCTGCTGGTTTCCCATTTCGCCATATTGTACAGTACCCCGGTCTGACACCAAAGTCGGCGACAGACGTAACTTTCTAGTGGTAGTCTTGGCGTCATATAAAGCAGTACTAACATTTAAAGGAGGAGAATGGTGAACTGAAAAAAGTATCTCTACAAACTAAGCCTTCGTGGTTAGTGCAATGAAGCTACTCGCCCTCCCCTATTTTATTGCGGTCTTGCCATCCATCTTGCCTTTTGGCCGATCCCAGCGCGACAACGGAGGCGTGGCTTCGCTGGGGCTAATGGTTAACGATGGCGGGGTGTGAATTAAAAGCAAATAGGATAGGAATGGAAGAGTCATATTATCCAGGAACGGACGTCTCCCGCAAATGGCTGCTTGCACTGCAAGCACAGTTTTGTCAATTCACTGAACGCGTCAAGGAAAACCTTTGTCTAACAGCAGTCCTCTTGAAATAGACTGACGCAGTCGTCGATGCTTCCACCTTATAAAACTGAAGTTAGTAGTTTCTCTTTTTTTTTTTTTTTGCTACAAAAAGAAAACACGTTTCTCGTGAAATCAGGGACTAGTGTCAAGACAAAGTAGGGAAAGCGACAGCCAGCACCTGGGAATGCCAAGATTGGGGCACCCACTTCCCTCCAGGCGCCAGTAGTTACCCGCTTTGCCAGGGCTGACGCGCCATTAATCACATCGGCGAGGCTGCCTTCATCGCCGTCCCACCCTCAGCTCCTTCCAGAGGCTTCTCCGTCGCTTCTCCGTCGATGACAAAACTTTGGATCCGCAGAGCTCGCGAGCCAGCGTCGGCTCTCACATTACAGGGGAGCATTTGATTAAACGAGAGCAATGCAAGCTACGTGCCTTGCAGTAACCTGCAAGCAAAAGCGTCTTTCAGTTAGCGTTTGCCGCTTCCGTGTTTCCTTTATACACTACATGCGTTCAGAATACTTACATTTCTCCATGCTACGAGATTTACTTACGATTTTTTTAGGCCATGGTTTTAAAACGTTAAATAAGTTTAGCAGCTTCATTTTGCCCGCCTTAAAAGATGCCGCGAGCAGACGACTTTTAAGTTCGATTCACAAATCTGTCATATATTTTGCCTCGTCTGTGATAGATCATTTTCTTGCCATATGTAGACTATGCCAAAATATGAAATATGCAGTAATGAGGTGGGCCCCTTGATAATACCCCGGGTTTTCCAGCTAACGCAGCCAAGGTTTTAGAAAAGATGGAGCGTGCGTGGTTAAACCGCCTGCAGGGTACTGAAAGTCGCGTGGTCTTGTCTGGAATTCATTCTGATTCTCCAGAGTTTGCTCATAGCAGAGACTAATTACTCAACATTTTATTTATTAGTCTCAAGAGCAAAGCGCCTTCAAAAGTTAGAAAGCATCTTAAATGCAACTGACTGCAATGATTGCACCAAGGTGATGTTTACATAAAAGTTGTTCTTTCTTTTTTTTTTTTTTTTTGAGGGGCCTTAAAGTATAAGTCGTGCAATAAACAAAGCTTCCACGGGATAGTGGTGGGGCTTCAGCAAGCGTCCCAATGCGAAGCTCGGAGGACAAGACCTTCTTTTCTCTGGAACGCCCTCTCCGATGGGCATTTGCGTGTGCACTGGGCAAGAGATATGAGCGAGCAGCTGGTCACGCGGTAGACTTCTTTGAAGAACGACAAATAAAGCTCCGTAAATGGTACCTTGGTGCAAACGTTTTGTGTTCTAAGCCATCTACATCTATCGAATTGAGAGTTGGTTCCAGATGCCAGTAATTAGGAAGATAGCTAATTAGTATTCACCAATTACGTTTGTAAAACGAACAAGATACTGCAGACAAGTCGTGCGACCCCTCAAAAGCTGGATTAGGACGCTCAGTCTTTTTAAAACGTTGGTTACCTTTGGCTGGCGCCCCTGATATCGTGCGTTAGCAGCACGTCTGTTCCATTGGCCTTATATTGGAAGTATACTACTGAAGATGGTAGGTGGATAGCGTGCATCAACTGCGCCCCTCTCAAGTCACGCTTTACTATTTTAAGGAGATATGAAAAAGGCCATTAAATGACATGCAGGGATGCGTCATGCAAATGAATGCTCCACTCTGCAAGGCAGGCTATGCTGCATCGATATCTAGCAAAGATACCGTGAGACTAAAAGAAGGGAGCCTCATCCGCACACCTAGTTTATCACGGTTAGGCGGGGAAAAGCGATGCATCTACGCGCACGAACGTACGCTGCAGTCTATCGCCGCATGCGTGACGCGCCATGCGCGAGCTGAGGCGCGCCCGGAGCAGATATATTGCGCGCTCGCGCTAGCGCGAGGAGACTCGCCGGTTATTGGCTGGCGCGCACTAATCAGAGGATGCCTTTTCGCGCCGTCTCTGCGATCTCTCTCTGTTTACTTTTTTCTTTTTTGTTTTGTTTTTTAGGCATCGGTGCTTCTGTACGTTGAGGTATGCGTACAGTTTGTCGATCGACAAGGAAAGGTTCACCGCCGCAGTGTAGCGGCGCCACTCGCTGTGGCTCGGCAGCCACAAACCGTATAATAAATAAGTTAAAGAAGTAAGTGGAGAGAAGTGGCGCCTGAGGTGCTGCCTGGATCACCGCGCGCAGGTAAGCGCATTGTTTACGGCAAGCATTGAATAAGTGAAATGTGCTTAACAATCATCGTGCTGCAATCGCGCAGACAGCATCGTGCGTGTGCAAAGGCGCTGGAAGTCGCTCCGGGACAAGCTTCAAGTAGCAGTCGAACTGTTTTGGCCGTTTTCAGCCTGCGAAGTCTTGGAACGACACAGGAGCGCGTGCCAGAGACGCTTCATCGAGAGAGTCGGTAGTTTCCGCGCGTACTACGACCTTTTGTTTGTAGTCACTTAAGCACTAATCCGTCGCTAGCTTAAGCGCGAGCAAAACTACAAAGCACCTTTTGTAACTAGTGATCTTCCGTCGCTTTGCTCCCTTTCTACCCCCGTACCTAATTATTTTAGTATCAGAGCAGGACGCAAGCATTACTCATATAAGCCGAGACATCGCAATCTCCGTTAAATACTTAGGGTTGGTTACGGTGTATTTGTATAAAAAAAAACGCAAGCGGCATTTATGCGTTTATTGGACCGATTTAGGGATCGGTCCAAACGGAACTGCGCGGCGAAGCGTACAAACGTCCCTCTGCCCTTGCTCCTCTTTTTCTTCACCGATCCACCCGACCGTTCTTCATCTTCCGTCGACGTTTTGCGAAGGCGTGTGACATTTCCCTCCTAGGCTCCTAGCAGACGAAGCCCTTCGGGCGAGTTACATAGAACTTCTGAAATGAAATCGCTTCAGGCGGGCTAAACGCACCACCTGAGACTGCCGTGACCGTCGGCCATTCGCAGTTATGCGTGCTATAACATATTTCAGTTCACTGATGCGCTCTAACACAACAAACGGTCCGGTGTAGTGTGACAGCAGTTTTTGACAAAGACACGCTTACGGAGAGGTGTCCACAACCACACATAGTCGCCAGGAACATAAGAGACTTGTGTGTGTCGGGCGTCGTAGCGGTTCTTAGAACGTTCTTATGAAGATAAAATTCGAACTCTGGCCAGCTGGCGAGCTTCTTCAGCTCTGCAGAGTGTGGTAGCAAGAAAAAGTTTGTCATGAATGAAAAATGGCAGTATGGTATCGAGGCCACAGCGAGGCGTGCGAGCATAGAGAAGATAGAAGGGGCTGCAGCCTGTTGTCTCATGTTGCGCTGTGGTGTATGCATGAGTAATGAACGGTAGAATGCCATCCCAGTCCTCATTATCTGCAGCGACGTACATAGCCAACATGGTGGTGAGCGTCCTGTTAGTTCCTACCACACCGTTCGTTTGGGGATGATATGGCGTGCAGGGGCGAAAACTGCAGGTGCTGAGGCGAAGACGTTCTTCGACAATGTCCGCTGTGAATTGGCTTCCACGGTCACTAATGATGACTGCAGGAGGGCCGTGCCGAAGAATGATGAATTGAAGTAAGAAATTAGATACTTCAGACGCAGTAGCGGATGGTATCGCGGCTGTTTCACAATAGCGGGTTAAGTAATCCCCACACACAAGAATCCATCGGTTTCCTTTAGAGGACCGTGGGAAAGGTCCAAGAAGGTCAATGCCAACTTGCTCAAACGGGGCTGTTGGAGGTGTGACTGGCCGCAGTTTTCCATGTGGACTTGAAGTCGGCAGCTTAAAGCGCTCGCATTGCACACAGCTGGCTACATATCGTTTGATCGTTGAGCGCATCTTCGACCAGTAAAATCGCTGCTGTGTGCGGTGGAGTGTTCGGGCCACTACCAGGTGACCAGACGTGGCGTCATCATGCTTTATTTCTAGAACTGTGATGCGTAGGCTTTCCGGAACAACAAGAAGTATGCGTGCTCCCCCAGAGGCAGGCGAAATTCTTTTTATAAAGCACTCCTTCACGAATGTTAAATGTGTTCTTCAAAGGATCGTTGGCAGAATCAAACAGAGAAGTTAATGTTTGGTCTTTGCGTTGCTCGGTTCGGAAAAATCGGAGATCGGGGAAGATTTGCGAAATTGGAGCCAAATATTCATCGAAGTTGTCTGCATCGTCATCAATCGTTTGAAGCGGCAAACGCGAAAGACAATCAGCATCTGAGTGTTTATGGCCGCTTTTATGCCCCACAGTAAAATTAAACTTTTGTAGGCGTAAAGCCCATCGAGCGAGCCGCCCACAGGGGTTACAAAGACTCACGAGCCAGCAAAGGGAATGGTGGTCGGTCACGATGGTGAAAACATTCCTGTAGAGACAGGAACGAAAACGCTGTACAGCGAAAACAGCGGCGAGACATTCTTGCTCCGTGACCGTGTAATTTCTTTCACATTTACTCAACGAGCGGCTGGCATACGCTATCACGTGCTGATCGCGTCCATGTCGTTGTATAAGTACAGTGCCGATACCGATACCACTTGCGTCAGTGTGTACTTCAATTGGAGCTCATGGACAGTAGTGGCGGAGGATGGGGCCCGAGGTCAAAAAAAATTTCAGATGACGGAAAGCTGAGTCACATTCGCTGGTCCAATTGAATGGTACATCTTTATGCAGTAGAGACGTGAGTGGGTAAGCGATGTCTGCAAATTTCGGTATAAAGCGTCGAAAGTACGAGCATAGGCCCAGAAAGCTCTGCAGCTCTTTTACTGATTTGGGCATGGTAAAACTTTTGACAGCTTCAATTTTCTTGGAATCTGGTCGAACACCTTCTTTATCAACTAAGTGACCGAGGACAATTGTTTCACGATCACCAAATGACATTTCTTTGTATTCAGTACAAGACCAGCTCGTTCCATGCAATCAAGTACAATATCCAGACGGCTGTTGTGTTCACTAGATGTTCTGCCAAAAATTACAACGTCGTCAAAATAACACAAACAAATTTGCCATTTTAGTCCAAGAAGGATTGTATCCATGAAGCGCTCGAATGTGGCAGGCGCATTACATAATCCAAAAGGCATAACGTTAACTTCATAAAGTCCGTCTGGTGTTACAAATGCCGTTTTTTCTTTATCTGCGATGTGCATGGGGATTTACCAGCAGCCGGATCTCAAGTGAATAGAAGAAAAGTATGAAGCTGAGTGCAGACAGTCAATTGCGTCATCTATACGTGGAAGCGGGTAGACTGTATTTCTTCGTGACTGTATTTAAGCGGCGGACAGACAACACAAAACCTCCATGTGCCATCTTTCTTTCTGACAAGGATAACTGGAGCTGCCCAAGAACTACAGGACTCTCGAATAATGCCACGCTTTAGCATGTCTTGAACTTGCTCATCTATTACCTTACGTTCAGTTGCTGAGACTCTATAGGGCTTCTGACGTATTGGACGTGCGGACCGGGTGTTGATCGTGTGATGAATACGACTGGTAGGCACTGGCGTTGAGTCGTCATTGGCAACGTCGAACACTGTCACGTGTTTCGGAAGTAGTTCCACTAGAATGCGGCACTCGGTTGTAGAAAGAGTCTTATTAATCATAGCCGTAACTTGGGTCTCCATACCTGGTTGCACCTGCTGCTCAGTGACAGAGCTGTTTAACGCCGCGACGGAACCTGATACGCCTTCCTCGAAACGGGCGAGTTTTAGGCCCCGAGACAACACAGTTCGCTCTTCAGAGTGGTTCACTGTCCATAGCTCAGTGCGACCTCTAGTCACGGGAACGACGCAACGAGGCACAAGGATATTCTTCTTAAAGCAGGTGAGTCTCGTAGGTTCTACTATAGCTTCAAAAGATTCGCACTGGTTGCGAATAGAGAAAACCCGAACGAATGCTGCAGATAACGCTGGCACAATTGTGCCTTCTTCCACAGCAAATGCTCCAAACTCAGATATCGAGTCATCCACAAGAGCCGAACGTAGTCAGGTATTCAAGGAAATCTCTCCCGTACTACAGTCTAAAGTTGCACCACACTCTTGCAGAAAATCAATCCCAAGAATCACACCATGCGTTGATCCGGGCAGCACTGCAAATTCTACTCTAAACTTGTGGCCACCAATAACAACATCAGAAGCACATACACCAAGAGGGACTAAAGGTTCACCACCGACACCACAGAATAACACTGCACGGTCACCACTGAAAATTACTTTCCTACCTAAACGGTTCTTAAAATTTAAACTTATAACAGATACTGTAGCACCAGTGTCCACAAGAGCCATTGTTTTCACACCATCAACAAACGTTTCTAATTTTTTTCTTTTTAACATGAACACAGGTAGAGGTATGGACGTCTTTGACTCGCCGGCAGCCTCACCTCCATCGGCCGAGCCTCCTAGTTTCTCTGAGGCGGAGGGGAACGACGTCGAGGTTAAGGTTTCCTGCGCTGGCGCTGGGGTGGCGGCGTCACACTTCGATCAGATGCAGGAGATGAATTCCGCAAATATGTCGAATGGTATGAATCCCAAGTGGACATAGTCGGGGATCGCAGCTGTTCGGTGTGCAGCCGTCCGTGAATGTTCACGGGGGGTCGGTAGTCTTGGACAGTTGGAAAACGGCGGCAGCAGTACCTAGCGATATGCGCTTGTGGGGCCCTGCACCACGTATCCGTAAGACTCGTGCGCGCCGCGCATTCAAAGGCCGTGCCACTATCCCAATGCCCCCTGCGCGGTGCCTGTTTCCCTCTCCCCGCTCGTTCGGGGATAACCGGTCCCGCGCGAGGGGACTATAAAGGAAGCCTCGCGCCGCCGTCGCTCTCTTGGTCCTTGGTCCCTGCCTCCTCGTTCCTGCTTCGCTCCTGGCGCTCTCCACGGAAACGACCCGCAGCCACCCGGACGACGACCTAGCACCGACTTCGACGATCCCTGTGAGATTAAAGATGTTTGTCATACGGCCCACTGTGTGTTTGTCGTGCGCATCCCTCGGGCAGAGAAATCGCCCACACCCTGCAATGCCACACCTGTAGCACACAGGTTGAGGGCGCCAGCGATCAGCATAAGAGTCCTCACTAACAAGGCAATCAGTCCTTCTGTCTCAACCAACATTTCTTTGCTTCGTAGTGACGGCAGCAATGCACAAGATCACGAAGTCGCTGACAAGCTGAATAACACTTTTGTGCTGTTTTCACTAAAGAGACTTCTGTCGACCTCCCTTCGCCACCAGAACATGCTCATCCACAAATGTATCCTCTAACTGTTGTCCCGAACGGAATTTCTAATATCATTGATAAACTAAAGAATTCATCCTCGGCGGGAACCGACGGAATTAATGCTAAGGTGCTTAAGAACACTAAACATGTCAGTAGCCTTGTTTTATCGTTCATTTTTCAGCAGTCGGGTACCATTCCCATGGACTGGAGGATCGGGAAGGTCGTTCCTCTCTTCAAGAAAGGTAACCGCTCGTCACCCAGCAACTACAGACCAATATCCCTCACCAGTGTTTGTTCAAAAATTATGGAACATGTTATTTATTCCCAGGTTGCAACATTCCTTTCATCCGTTGGCTATTTCCATCCTAATCAACACGGCTTCCGTCAAGGCTATTCTTGTGAATCTCAGCTTGCTCTTTTCCTTCACGATATACACACGAACCTCGACCTTAACATACCCACAGACTCCTTTTTTTAGATTTCGAAAAAGCCTTCGATAAAGTCCCACATCGCCATTTGCTGCTTAAACTATCTACCCTTAATTTAGACCCTTGTGTACTGGATTGAAGTTTGAAGTTTGAAGTTTATTGTATTTCAAAGGTTAACAAAACATGAATACAGAAGGAGGTCCCAAAGTCAAGGACTGCTGGACGGGACCTCCTATAATGATTATTGAAACGAAATACATATTCAGCAGTTGCAGAAATTATACAATATTTCGCATCAGTGGGTTGGGGCGAATGAAACATGAATTAGTACAGGCACTATTGATGTAAAAACAAAGAATAAACACCTAATCGCATAAAGAAAACATAGGAAACAATCCATAAAAAGATAAAGGATAACACTGGAACAGATTACCTTGAAAATTACGATAAGTGTGATAATAAAAACTGACGAAGAGCGGATTTAAAGGCAAAAATAGTTAATGATTGTTTGATAGTTGTAAGTAATGAATTCCAAAGAGTGGTAGCAGAGCATCGGACTGATTGTTTCCCATAATTAGTGTTTGGTTTAGGCAGCAAGAAGTTGTTGTTGGCGAAACGTGTGTCCGTACGACGCGGAATTTGATCATTGGTGGTTAGTGAGAACCGAAGTAGCTCTCTAACAGATTTGTACATTAGGATACATAAACTGTAGTCGATTATTTTCTTCACAGAAAGAATATTGTGTGATTGGAGCAAACGAAGGGCATTTTCTGAGCGGTGACTACAAGTAATAATGCATATAGCTTGATTTTGGATAATTTGCAGGGAAGATAAGTGCGAAGGGTACGTGTTTCCCCAAGATGAAATGCAGTACTGAATGTGAGTGTGGATGAACGAATAATATAGAGAAATGAGCGTGAGAATATCAAAATACGGCCGAACTTTAATTAGCACTCTAATGACATAAGCCATTTTACGGGAAATAGATGTGATGTGAGTCCGAAATTTTAGATGTTTATCAAGTTCCACACCTAAAAATGACACATGATCAGAGGCAAAGATAGAGTATAGAGCCGATATTAACAGACGGGGTTTCGCAGATAATTTTATGAGATGAGCTGAAAACTATAAAACTAGATTTGGATGCATTAATGGACAGCATATTTTCCCGGCACCAGCTTAATACATTGTCTGCATCAGCATTCAGTTTTTCAACCACCATGTTTATGTGTGAACCCGAGGTTAAGATGGTGGTGTCATCTGCATAAAGAAAACAGTTAGAATTATTAATGCGCACAGGGAGGTCATTAATGTACAATAAAAATAAGAGAGGACCAAGAAGTGAACCTTGCGGAACTCCAATGTTTGTGGTCTTGTATTTTGAATATGTCTCTGATATGAATACCGCTTGTTTTCTTTCGAATAAATAGCTTTTGATTAGAGTAAGGGCAGGCCCAGTTATTCCGATAGCGTCAAGCTTATTGAATAGAATAGTATGGTTAAGGGAATCAAACGCTTTGGAGAGATCGATGAATAATACACCAGCGATGTTACCAGCATCAATGACGGATTTAATTTGATCAGTGAGAGCAATCACAGCTAATTCAGTAGATAATCCTAATCTAAAACCAAATTGGTTACGCGAGAGAATGTCAAATCTAGATAAATAGCTATTTAGTCGGACAACAATGGCTTTTTCGATGATTTTACTAAAAAATGACAGAATAGCTATAGGGCGGTAATTGGAAATGTTATGCTTATCTCCCTTTTTGAAGATAGGAATGAGCTTAGTCTTTTTCAACGCAGTAAGAAAAATTCCGGATTTGAACACCAGGTTAATAATGTGAGCGAGGACATTTTGTTGTCGCCAACTCCCATTCATCTACCCTTTCCCAAGTCCGGTCAGGCGTTCCTCAAGGTACTGTACTTGGCCCCTTACTTTTTCTAATTTATATTAATGACCTGCCAAATTGCATAACATCTAACATACGGCTGTTTGCTGATGACTGTGTAATATACCGCACCATAAATAACCAATCTGACATCGCTATCCTACAGAATGATCTGCTTAACGTGCAAGAATGGTGCGACACCTGGCTTATGAAATTAAATGTTAATAAAACGTTTCATGTCTCTTTACACCGTCGGCGTAACTATTTACCTTCTACCTATCATCTTTACGATTTTCCTATAACTCAAACTGACACTATCAAATATCTAGGCATTCATATCTCCAGTGACCTATCCTGGTCCAGTCATATTTCTCATATAACCAACTCCGCTTGTCGCGTTCTTGGCTACTTACGCCGCAACATTTCATTAGCTCCCTCTTCTGTCAAACTAATTGCTTACACTTCGCTTGTCAGACCCAAACTTGAGTACGCTCAAGCTATATTCGATCCTCACCAAACTAATCTGATCAATTTACTGGAATCTACTCAAAATCGAGCTTCACGTTTCATTCTTTCAGATTACTCCTATCGCACCAGTGTTACTTTACTAAAATCCAAACTTGAACTTCACAATCTAGCTTTACGCCGGAAACTAGCTCGCCTTTCTCTTTATCATAAGTTTTATCACAGCTTGCCACCTAACAACGTGTTCATCCGTCCAGCCCATTGGTCATCTCGTCATCTCCACTCCAATGCCGTCTACCCCCAGCGCGCCCATACAATAACATTCCAAAAGCAATTTTTTCTCCGCACTGCCCTGGATTGGAACGACCTTCCCGACCACATCGCCTCACTAACTGACATTCATCATTTCAAGACTGCCATCGAAAGACATTTTTTTATTGTAACCGCCGTACTTCAAGCCCACCCCTCATGTAATACCCCTTAAATGGGGCCTTTGAGGATTGAATAAACAAAATAATAAAAAATAAATAAAGTCGCGACGTGGTTGTAGCCAGGCTCTCCCTGCTGACGTACCACGTTTCCAGAGTAGGCGGGCCTCCTTTCCGTCGGCTGTTGGTCGAGCTGCGCTGGTTGAGTAGAGCTGCGCCGATCGTTTATATGCGAAGCGCCGCTAGGTTGAACCCGCGGATTGGACAGGGCGGCAACATTTGCCTCCGGTGCACAACTCTGCCGCACATATTCTTCACCACAGATGGTGTCTGTGGACCTTGACAATTACTCGCGTACAATCTCTCGAATCATATCAGCCATTGAAACTGAAGGACAGGCTTCAACACTTGCTACAGAGGTGACGTTGGCCAGTCTTCCGAATTTAGGTGTAATTCGACGCAGCTTGAGAGCCTCAAATGTTCTACAATGCTTTATAACATCTACAGTGGTGCTCAGGCTCTCTTTGCTTATAAGGAAATTATGAACGTCTTCCGCTATTCCTTTCAAGAGGTGGCCGACTTTGTCTTCTTCAAGCATTATGGGATTAATCAGCTTGCATAGCTTTAAGACGGCTTCGATGTATATGCAGTACAAGTTTCTCCTGGTACTTGCGCCCGGTGAAGCAAAGTCTGTTCAGCGCGCTTCTTCTTTGCAGGTTCATGCCCAAAATTTTTCTTGATCTCGCTTGTAGAACTAGCCCATGTACTTAATGAGTCCTCGTGATTATCGAACCAGTCGAAGGCAGTGGCGGCAGCCAGCTTAGTTAGTAGCGGCATTCTAGCGATTATATTTACTCACTCTTTCGTAGTGCTTCAGTCACTCATCAACGTCCTCAGGTTTTTCAGAGAATGTCCGTGGCTCTCGATAATAAGGCCAGTTGTTTGCCGTGGATGGTCCTGGCTGCTCAGTACTGCCGTCTTCAGTCATGGCTGATGGAATTGGTGGTAAGCCAGCAAGTCTACGGATTCTTGGTAGATGGAACGCTCCATGGTCGTTACCCAAGCACCTCCCTACTGAAAAACCAAAAGTTCTACGGGGTGCTAACCTCATAAAATATCACCAAATCGCAAATACTCTCATACGGTGCACATTATTATCATAAAATATCGTACATAATTTATAATAATGTACAAGAAACTATGAGACCTTATGCAATTATATGCGACTTGCATGTGATTTCTTATGTGAATTGAGTGATATTGTGTGAGAAAACTGGAAGTTATTGCCTCAGACAATTTTTTCAGTAGGGCTCTCACCAAGATGTTACGTGCTTTGTACGCCGGGGGGGGGAGGGGGGGGTATTTACTGGGATCGATCCAAACAGAACTGCGGCGAAGCGTGCAAACGTCCCTCTGCCGTTGCTCTTCTTTTTCTTCACCGATCTACCCGACCGTTCTTCTTCACCTTCAGTCGACGTTCTGCGAAGGCGTGTGACAATATCAAGTCTCTTTACAAAGGCATAGTATATTTAAAATGCCAGAAAACATAATAGTGGTACTAGCTGGCAGCACGAGCCATGGTGACACATGTAATGAAAACTTGCCAAAATAATTATCTGGTTTCAAAGAGCCTCCAATTTAATGTGGCCGCTGGTTGAAAGTTAGCGAGTATTTTGAAGAAGGAGATAGACAAAGTATGATACACCATATTGAAGTCAGCCTGTATATAAAATGTTCCGGTACATGTCCATTGTAAAGATCGATATAGGGAGCTTGCATGAAGCGATGCATGCTGGGTAATCCGCCATGATGTTGTCGTCGGCAGCAGACGGCACTGCCACAGAGCCTCGTCTACATGGTCGCGTAGTGCGCGCAGACGATGCTAGCGCGATCGAACAGGCTAACTGCGGGTTCTTCACGATTTCAAAGATACCTCTGCACGAGAGCAAGAAGGCAAATGATTCCTCTAGCGATGCCGACGCGAATGGCTCGCACGGGCCAACAGACGCGAGATCGACGCCAATATAAGTATCAAACTACTCGCCAGAACTGAAATCATGAATGTCGGCGATGCCGACGGGCGACCAGATCCAAGCGCATAGTGCAGTCAGTCGTTCGCGCTTGAAGAAGAATAAGAAGTTTGAATAGGTCCGCGTCACACTGCTTTGCATTTCTCCATAGCGCTCCCGATTTTTCGGGCACAGCGTCGACGCGTACGTTCTTCGGGAATTTGCAGACAATTGCATGCACGTAAGAGCAGCGCACGAAAAGCCGCGTGTTTGCTCGGTGGACTGTTGAAAACGACAAGCCACTTGCTCAATCAGACTGGCTGCGCTGCTGCCAACGACATCATCATGGCGGATTACCCAGCATGCATCGCTTCATGCAAGCTCCCTATACCACTGAAAAGCTCATTATCCTCTGGGTACTTCTTGCCAAGACGACAGCTTCTAGTGTTGTCCGACATGTTGTTGCGCAGGCTACATTCCCTCCTAAATCTTCTCGCTAAAACGATGCAGAACTTTAAGCTGAAGCCAGTACTCACACCGCACGATAAACGAACCGCGAACAGCAGCAGGTGACAAAAACCATCCGTCATGCTCACAGAAGTCACGTTCGAGGACGCTGGCGCCGTCGCGTAATTCCGTCTCCTCAACGGTTGGGTTCCGCAACTTCTTTCTCCTCACTGGTTTACCTCTCAGCGGGTTAAACGGCGATAGTTACCGAAAAGTGTCTCTGAACGCAACCTAAAGGTAACATACACTCACTGAATGCAGGAAATGATTACGGTGAAGATAACTGATTAGCGTTACCATTGTCATGTCATCACCTCGTGGCTCTGTTCAAGGCTGGTTTTGCGGCTATTAATAAAAACAGTTCCTAGAAAAGTCGTTCCTAGAAGTAAGGAACAATAATTTCAGAGATGTCATTACTGAGTGCGCGGTAGAAGTAGGCAGTAGGATAGTTAGAGAGGATACCGGCAAGCTGTCTAAGGAGACGGAAGATTTGATTAAGAAACGCCAGAGTATGAAAGCTTCCAATCCAACAGACCAGATCGAATTGGCCGAGATATCAAAGCTAATCAATAAGCTCAAGGTGGCCGATATAAGGAAGTATAACATGGAGAAAATTGAGCATGCTGTAAAGAACGGGGGAAGCCTTAAAGCGGTAAAGAAGAAATTGGGCATAGGCAAAAACCAGATGTATGCGATAAGGGACAAGGCGGGCAACGTCATCACTAATATGGAAAAGACAGTCAAAGTAGCCGAGGAGTTCTATACAGCTCTCTACAGTAGCAATAGTAGTCAGGACCGTAATGAGATTGGCGGTAGGGAAAAACAATCAGACGTTCCACCAGTGACGAAGGACGAGGTCAAGAAAGCACTAGAAACTATGAAAAGGGGGAAATCAGCTGGAGAGGATCAGATAACTACAGATTTGCTGAAGGACGGGGGGGGGGGGGGGGGGGGGGGGGGGTGGGGGGATATCGTGCTAGAAAAACTGGCCACCCTGTATACGCAGTGCCTGGTGTCATCGACGGTACCGGAACCATGGAAGAATGCAAACATTATCCTCATTCACAAGAAAGGGGACTCTAAGGACCTTAAAAATTACAGACCAATCAGCTTACTGTCTGTCACGTATAAGGTATTTACTAAGGTAATCGATAATAGAATCAGGACAACCTTAGACTGCAATCAAGCAAAGGATCAAGCAGGGTTTCGGAAACGGTACTCTACTATCGATCATATCCATACCATCAATCAGGTGATAGAAAAATGCTCGGAATATAACCAGCCCTTATACATAGCATTCATTGTTTACGAAAAAGCATTTGACTCAGTTGAAACCTCGGCGGTGATGCAGGCATTGCGAAATCAGGGGGTAGACGAGCCGTACGTGAAAGTGCTGGAAGATATATATAGTGGCTGCACAGCAACCATAGTTCTCCATAAAGAAAGTAACAAAATTCCCATAAAGAAAGGTGTTAGGCAAGGAGACACAATCTCCACAGTACTATTCACAGCTTGTTTAGAGGAAGTATTCAGAGACTTGGAATGGGAGCAGTTAGGGATAAGGGTAGATGGAGAATACCTCAGTAATCTGCGATTTGCTGATGACATTGCCTTGCTAAGCAACTCAGGGGATGAACTGTAAATAATGATTGATGACCTAGACAGGAAAAGTAGAAAGGTAGGCTTGAAAATCAATATGCAGAAGACTAAGGTAATGTTCAACAGCCTCGGGAAGGAACAGCAGTTTACATTAGGTAGCGAAATACTGGAAGTAGTAGGCGAATATGTCTACTTAGGACAGGTAGTAACCGCAGATCCGGACCACGAAAAGGAAATAACAAGAAGAATACGATTGGGATGGAGCGCATTTGGCAAGCACTCGCAGATTATGACTAGCAGCTTACCGGTATCGCTCAAGAGGAAAGTATACAACAGTTGCATCTTGCCTGTACGCACCTATGGGGCTGAAACGTGGATGCTAACCAAGAGAGTTCTACTTAAGTTGAGGACAACCCAGAGGGCTATGGAACGAAAAATCGTAGGGGTAACATTAGGAGACAGAAAGCGTGCAGAGTGGGTCAGAGAAATAACTCAAGTTACCGACATTCTAGTAGAAATTAAGAAGAAGAAATGGACATGGGCAGGACATGTAGTGCGAAGAGAGGATAACCGATGGTCGCTAAGGGTAACAAACTGGATTCCAAGGGAAGGAAAGCGTAGCAGGGGGCGGCAGAAAGTTAGGTGGGCGGATGAGATTAAGAAGTTCGCAGGGGTCAAGTGGATGCAGCTAGCACAGAACCGGGTTAAGTGGAGAAATATGGGAGAGGCCTTCGCCCTGCAGTGGGTATAATCAGGCTGATGATGATGATGATGAATAAAAACAGTACATATTGTAACCTAAAGGGGAACACTCCCCAGGAATGAGCTTGGTAGCTTATTGTAATGTTGCGTTCAGAAAGAATAAACGAAATAAAGACTTTATTACAGGATTCGAACAGATGTTTTAATCGCTTATCGCTAAGTAGTGTCAATCCACTGCGCTACCGGAGCAACGAATGCGGCGCGCTTTAAACCCGCTATTATTTGTTTTTACAATATTTTCGCTATCTGTCGCCAGGTGACGCTGCTCAGAGGAACCTACCGTGGAGGGAACGGAATCACGCGGCGCCGTCTACGGTACAGTAGAGAGAGCATCGTCTGCGTTCAGCCGACGTGTTTAGTTCCCTCATTGTGACGTTTCCGAAGTACTTTTCGAATGTAGTTTTGTACAGGGAGCATACTTGGAATGATCGGTATTAATAAGCAAATTTCGTACATGCGGCATTATATCAGGCTAAACGAGAAGCTTGCGCGGTTGGAAGAAACACGCAGCTGATAGCGAGCCTGTCAGCGGTATGTATGGCCTCGCAAAACATATCTTCAGTGGAGTTTTAAAACATTTTTTTTTTTTCGAATGACGTAGTACACTTTATCACACATTTACTAAAAAGCATTTGCTGACTTTAACTGACCGGTAGCCTCCACTGGTACTCTGCGAAACCAGAAAAATATTGCGGTAAGATGTTTGCATATGTTTCTATGGGTCGCCCTCCTAACTCGCATCCCTGTACGTTATGGCGCTTCATATTACCACGTGCCTGCGACCGAAGGAGACGAGGACGAAGTAGGGTGTAGTCTGGAATGTCTGTAGAATCTGCATATACCGACAGGTATTCCTCGATTTCTCGTGGTAATTCACCACTCCGAGGACGCGGTGCACGCGGATGAAAGGTATGAAGTCCGGCGCGGCGGTATAGACAGAACCTCAACATATGACCGGCCTCACCCCAGTGGTAACAAAGGGGCCGGTGGTCGGGATCAGTCCAGACGTCGGTCTTTCGAAATCGTGCCTCGGCTAGAAGAGGAGCGCGGCGCGGGCTTGGATAAGGCGTAGTGGTGTCCACTCTGGGAGAGTCATACCCACTGGCTGCTGAAGCGCGGACGCGTACGTCGGCTCACTTGGGGGCGGTGGCTGCACAACAGACACAGCTGGTTCAGGGACGACTTGTCTAACTTCCTCATGAATGGCTTCCTCGAGGGACCGAAGCCTCGACGACGATGCATACCCTGTAGCTGATTCTGTCTCAGCTCCTCTCCGACTACAGACCGAACAAGCTCTCTTAAGGCAACAGCGGAACTGTTGAAGCCAGAAGCAAAGACAGCCGGTGACATGGCAGACATGTCAGAGTTGTAGTACTGAGCGCAGTGCTGAAGCGTTTGTTTTTTATCTATTATGGTTGCCACCGATAGGAAATCTGATGTGGTACCAGGCGGAGTGCTCACTAGTCCAGCGAATAGTTCCTGTTTAACCCCTTGCATTAGATGGTGCGCTTTCGTCTCCTAGGCCAATATTTGGATCAGCTCGCCTATTATTGCAACACTAGGTCGGAGCTTGGCAGCGAGATTTGCAGTGCCGACTACGCACGCTAACTTCGGTCGCTGGCGGCGAAACAGATCCCATGAAGGTAGTGTCGTTTCGTGGTTCATGAACCACGTCCGCGCCGAATCTTCGAGAGAGAAGCAGACATTTTGGTGCTTCCTTTCCTTATCCCAGCATGTGTAGTTGGCAACACGATCAAATTTGTCTACGCAGTCTTCAGCGTCCTCGCAAACCTCTCCGTGGAAGAACGATGGCGCTCGTGGCTGGAGTACAACGAACTGGTGGGGCGAGCTCCCTCCGTTAGCCACAGTGGATGTGTTCGATCCGTGCATGGTGGGTGCAGGCGTCAAGGGCAAAGGCACAAACTAGGGCGACTGACCTTGGAGACGACGGCTCGCACTGCGGCGGGCCGGGGTCAAATCCGTGTTGACTGGCGGCTGCCCTTCAGAGGTGGGGCACGTCAAAACGGGAATCGCACCCGGCGACTACAACAGAAAATGTAAGCAGTACAAAGCGGCGGTAATAAGTGCTCGCTAATTCATCCGGCAGAAGACAATGGCTGCGGTCACTATGATGATGATAATGTCCTCGGTCGTACTGGCACGTACCCACGGCGAGGAAATGCTTGGGATGCGTTACAGATACAAAAAAACTCTTGGACAAGGAGCGGATGGAGCATTTTGATAATTTTAAATCCTAAACTAAACTTTCGACACAAAAATCAAATATAAGAGAAAAGCCAACGAATGCTTATTTTAACAGGAATCTCGCTGATGTGATTATACTTCGGTGAATGCAATCAACCGTGATTTCAGAGTGTATCCCTTGACACTCGCCCCGAAGGATAGAATAATCGAAATAGAGAGAGCAAGCCTTAGACGAGAGAGGGTGATCTCCAAGTAAATTGTGCGGAGAGAAGCGAACCGCCCGCAGGAGAGGAATAATTGATTTATGGACTCAATTTCGCAACAAGGTTCAAAAGGTAGGTCATAGATAGCCCTGAACGGCATAAATCAAGGTTAAGTCGCGGTATTCTGCAACGAAAGATGATCATGGATTCCTCACATCATGAAATGCACATCCGCACCCTCCAAGGAAATTCCAGGTGTTGGTAATCTGCTGCAGCAAGAAGAGGCTCTGGCTCAGGTAGTGGAGGTGTTGGAAGCGTTGAAAGCATGCTATAATTAAGTATACTGTATTTGGGACGAGACATTAAGTTCACCAAGGACAGACTTTGCTAACAAATCAGCCCGCTCATTAGGTGTAATGTCACAGTTTCCAGGGGCCCAGTGAAAGCGAACTTCTGTAATATATGGCGGAATAACAAAAGAATAAAGGGAACGGCTGAGCGGAGTATCTCTCAAATTTTCGAGCGCTGTCAAAAGGAAAGACTGTTTGAAAGTATAATAACCTTAAAGATACTATAGGGAATCTCTTTTAATGCCTTCTGAATAGCGAGAAACTCGGCGACAAAAATAGGGGGGTTCAATCAGAGGGCCGAAATGAATAACTCCAATCAAGAGCCCGGGAGTATATGCCAACAGCTGTCTTTTCATTTTGCGAGGAGGCATCTGTAAAAACGGCAATATTGTTAGGAAACTTTTCTAGGTACTGTTACATAAGCCCATGTAATACATTAGCAGCCAAATTTGTATTAGCATTCCCTGGAAGAGTGTCATCGAATGAGAATACACTATCAGGCCACCGCTGGCTAACTTTTACTAAAGAATTTATTGAAACGGGAATTTTCGACAGCAGGGAATTAGTGAACACTACCTGAGGAAGCTTATACCTAGGCCAAATATTCCCAAATAAGTGAGTTAGGATTTGCTGTAAATACCGGGTTAATCAATCCATGAACCGGCTTCAAAGACCTTAAGAACGTTCTCACAGTGAGAAGCTGAAACGCGAATTTAGATTAGGTATCAGCGCCTCCAAGTAAAGCCCATCATTAGCCGCTGTTTTAGACAGACCTTAGCAAAGGCGCAGAGAGCGTCGCTCCAGAATAAACAGGGGTTCAAGCTTGTACCTTGCCCCCCCCCCCCCCCCCCTCAAACAAAAACGGAGCCAAGCTCAAGTACTGGCCCAACGTAGGTCTTATAGAAGAAACAGCATATTGTCCCGACTCATATCGTACTTTTTGTGGCTGATCTTCACCAACTGGCCCAAGGCACGCTCACCTTTAAGTACAACGCTTCTAATTTGGGGCCGCCAGTCTACTGCGGCACGTATTATACCCAAGAATTTTATAAAATCAACCTGAGAGATTGGGATACAATGATACGGCAAAGAAATGTGAACAGCCTGTGGGAAAACGAGGATGGCATATTTGTTGGCATTCAAAGCTAACTTCAAACTGCCCCGCCAGATTTCCAGATCATTTAGATATTCTTGCAACAGATAATACAGGTTGTGAATATCTGTTTCAGAAGCTAAAAAGCAATATCGTCCGCATGCACATAAACTTTGGCGGCCGTGTGAATAGGAATATCACTGTATATTAAATAAAAACGGCGAGAGGACGGAGCCTTGTGACTCGCTTCTATAGACTAGGCGTAACTGTTAGAATTGAACGTACCCTTCGTACAAAACAATGATCTATCGTTTAAAATCTACCTTATCCACGCAAAGAGGTGCACAGGAGGCTGTAGACCAGCTATAGTTTATGCAGCAAAATTCTGGGTTCTTCTCTGTCGCGCGCCTTTGTTACAACCAACGTAACAAGACCCGATACCTCTTTTCGCCTTTCCAAGTCTATGTGCGCAAATCGAGCACCCACGTCTAAAACCAATCAGAGCCTCGCTAAAGCCTTGAAGAGTAAGAATATGATTCGTGATGCAGCTGAAGAATACCCGTTCTGCAAGCTTAACCGAATTTGAAGTAAGAGCGATTGGCCGAATAGTCGAG
This sequence comes from Amblyomma maculatum, assembly GCF_055883805.1. Lineage (NCBI taxonomy): Eukaryota > Metazoa > Arthropoda > Arachnida > Ixodida > Ixodidae > Amblyomma > Amblyomma maculatum. The sequence goes on along the minus strand of NC_139344.1, from coordinate 162,527,414 downwards.
ATCAAAACCCTTCCCCTCGTCTATTAGCAGTAAATTATTTTCGCAGTTTTCCAATATTGTGGCATCAGGCTTTTTCCTGAGACAAATTCACAATCTGCAAGAGATCCGAGACAGTCTTACGTTAGTATTTTCAGCATGAAAACTGAAACTCTCGTATATTTGTATATTCGTATATTCCTGTCTCTGTTTGGAATACCGCACCTACTGAAACATGCGACCGCAGACTGCTGCATAGCAAAATTCAATTTGAACAAGCCACTCTGTGCCTTCTGTATTCACTACAAAGGTGTATGAGTACTTTTTTTTTTTTTTTTGTTAAACCTTTGCGGTGTCTTAGTGGTTGTGCGCTGGATTTCTGAATTCGATAACGGGGGGGGGTTCGATCCCGGCTGCTTAGAAAGGCGCTCTTCGGCTGCGGGATTTGACTGCAAGTTAAACAATCCCAAGTGGTCATGGACACCGAGGCCCGCCCCTACATCATCCGTCACATAGCCGATGTCGCAAGACGCGTTAAACCCATATATTCATTTCATTTCTCCTTTTTTTTTTTTTCTGCTGAAGAATTCTGCGCATCCGTAACAGTGGTAATGAGCACACTTCGCTTTAGAGAAATGCTCGAACGTTTGAGAAACAAATCTTCGCAGCACCTGTTACACTAAATATTACATAATAAGCATATATCAATGTACAGTGGTAGCCCATTGGAATCATTTGAACGCCTTTTCGTCTTTGCTGTCTCTCAAGGAAACTGGTGGTTTCTGACAAGGAGTCTAAATAGTTTCATACGAGCTTAACCATCGGTGTTTAGTTCTGGAATAAGTACATATTTATAGTCACATGATAAGATGAACTCTTATTTCTTTCAGGATAGTTTATATCCGGCGCCTGTTTTTTTTTTGTTTTGTTTTGTTTTGTTTTTTTGAAGTAAACGACAGAACCGCCCCACGTCACTGGTCAACAATAACTACAATGATAAAGAAATCTTCACCCTTCGAAATTATTTGCCAGAACAGCGACTAAACGCAGTTTTTGCGATGTCTTCGCAGCTACTGGTTCGTAGCTTGCACTTTAATGTTACTGAAAATTAATCGCTGATAGTCCTAAATTTTGTCAAGTGTGCAAAAGTTCTGTAACATAGTGAAATTCATTTTCATTAAAAAATTATTACTCTACTAGTTTACCATTTATAAACATCACACACATCAGAAATTTCATATATGCCCCTGAGTTTCAGGAAATCATTTAGAATCATTTCACAATGCAAACCAGATTATCTGCCGCAAGAAGCATCCGCCTTGTTATGAGCTTGGCTAACTCAGTCCACTCACCGCTCTACACGTGAGTAGTCAGCTTTCTTGTGCGGCGAGGTTTCCTGTACTGTGTCGGCGTAATCTTTTTTTTTTTTTTTTTAATTGTTATGCCTGTTTGTCTGGGCCAGAGTTAATGTCCACTAAGGCTACGGCAACCCACCGGGAAGTACGCTATTAGTGCTACATTTAACCTCCTTAATCCTTGAGTCAAGCGCGATATAATGAACCAGTCTGCCTCGATTTATCAAAAAATACTGCAGGTCAGAGCACGAACCTTATATCTCTGTGAGCTTGACATTACATTTGCCTGTCTCACTCGTATAAGACACGCGCACGCTGTTGAAAAGGTGATAAGATATGCGATGCTCAGGCTCAAGTAACAGGCCTGTGAGCACCGTACAGCGCAAAAAGCGTGCAAAGCGATGTCAGTAATTTAAAAGACGGGTGGTTGCGTGCCTTGTTTTCCTAAAATCCGCGCATCTTTTTTCTTCTTTTTTTTTTTTTGCCGCATTGGCAAAATCCACGAATTTTTTTCTGCAATATTGGGACACTCTAAACAGTAAATATTTAATGCATTGCATAAGGCACGTTTTCATCGCCAACAAACCCGCAGTAAACTCGGAAGCAGACATACGCCGCGCGCGTTTCTGCGAGCGCCGCCGGTTGCCGATCCCCACTTTCGGAGCGACGGTGGCGCCACCTCCAGGTCGATCTCGTGGCGAATAGCCGATGAAGCATCCTGCGCGGTAAGGACTTGTGACAACGCATCGCTGAATGTACTGACCATGCGATCAAGCACACCAGCAACAGCTTTCTCCACCGCAGCAACAACCGAATTTTTTATGCGCGCCTCAACATCAGGAGGGGTAGTGCGGACAGTATTTACGTACGATCTTAGCCTTCTGTCTAGAGCCGCAAAAGCATCCGCTCGCCAGCATCTGTCACGCTGGATGATGTCTAAGACATTCTGTTCATCAGCACGCTTTGGACAATGGAGTAGATTAGAGACCAAAGTCAGACTCCTCCCGAACCACTACGGTATCGCGGTACAAGAGGGGTCGTATTTCTGGTCAAAGGGGGACAAGAAGAGGTAGTCAGCTGTGTGGTCGCAGTGGAAAAGGCAGCAGCTAATCGACTCGGAGGTGCAAATATCTGAAGCATGATCACCGCCGCACACGCAGCAGCGCGTAGTCGGCTTACAAACTTTGCCACTGTGATTAAAACGCCAGCAATTCTTACACTGTAATGGTTGGTGCTGCAGTGGATCAACATGGTATACTATTGGTCATACTTAGATTTCACATGGACAAGAGGACCCTGCAAGTGTTTCTATAACTGACTCGCTTGTCACACGAGAGACCCTAGCCTCTCTGCAACAGCGGTAAACTGAGAGGATGCCAACACCGGCTTCATGGAGGTCGTCAAATATCTCTCCTGGAGTAGCGGAGGAATCAATACCGCGGATTATTCCTTTCAAGAAAGCAGTTTGTTCCGGTTTCACGGGCAGTAAGGCGAAAGTGGGGCACTGCAGTAAGTCTTCAACACAATCCAAGTCATCTGATTTGCACAAAATTCCTCTCCTCGCAAATCTGCAGACATCGGCAGATTGCAGCTTTCAGCTTCTTCTGGATCAAACTAGGATTTTTTATCTTAATTGCAGCCTCTCCTACAGGAACCAGCACCACATGGATAATCTTGATACCATTGTCAGAAAAAATTTAAGCGGCATGTTTTCACCCGGCAAACTGCCAACAGCATGCAGACCGAAACTCAACTTGCGCTTCAAAAAGTGACGAGGCAGTGCGCGATGTCGGCAACTACTAGGTTACGAAGCGTTCGCTGGAACGCCCATTGATGCTGTCAACTATGATTCTTCTCTCCTAATACGTGTTTAGAAGAAGCTATAGGCACCGTAAGGAATGTCAGAAGTATATCTTTGCAAATAAGAGGATGTTCGTCTAAAATATATGCAAGGTACTTTACATTACAAGCTTTAACAAAGGCATGATATTAAAAACGCAAATTCTTTGTCTTTGATTTCATTATTAGTGAACTTATTCACTGTAGACATGCTTGCAATAACAAAAAAAAAAAAACAGCTGAAAACAGCTAAGCTACTTTTCATTCTGAACAATTCGACGAAAAATCCTCCCCATTGGCGTTGTTCCCGCTACTCTTCGAGCTGTACACACGCTGTTCTTCCGTTATAAACCAGGTGGCGGCTTTATTAGCGCGCCAAGCTAAGCCACATATAAATAGACAATGCCTTAACATTTCCTTCTCTCCACACTTCTGGTGTAAAAGTGATGATCAGCGTCTCTGTAGTGGTGGTTGCGGCTCGAGCGTGGATCGAGTGAAAGTGATTACTTTCGCCAGTGATTCACCCCACCCCCCCCTATCGTGCCCTCAGAAGCTAAAAATGAAATAAGTCGTTTATTCATCTTGCGAAAGAAAGCAGGCATTTGCTCTCATGGGTGCATCTCGCGGGACAATATAAAACGGCTTGCAGCCCCGTTTCTCTCAGTCCGGCCAAGTGCTAAACAAAAATGCAGTTGGCGGTTCACTCAGATGTCATGAATCTCGCTGACGAAAAACATTTTATTTGATAAGCATTTTTTCCCGGCACGCTGAACAATACGAAGCACCTAAGCGACAACAGAGAATATCGACTCATTGCTGCATCTTTATCCAGCGAATCACCCTGGTAGTCCCAAAGTCAAAACATATTCTTTTCGGTGAAACACTGGATCAGGTCACGAAAAAAGAAACGACAAAGGACTCATGGCGCTGACTTAGAACTGACAGTTTATTCCAATCATCATTCATAGAAAAGTATACACGCCCACAATTTCTAAGAAGAAGACAATACAAACAAGCAATCCCCACGAAAAACCAAATACGAGATGTATACATGCGCATTGCCGGTAGGGTAAAGTCACCGGAAGACAAAAATCATTTGAAGCAAAAAGCAATTTATGGACCCCATTTAGGGATATATATAGGGCTCTGATGCGAGTGCGTGGCGGAAATGTGCATCAGAACTGTACGTAACGTGTAATCAAATAAGCAATTCCGCTTTTTTAACACAAAGAGAGTCTGGTCGGAAAGCTCTGTAGCTTGTACAACGCTTGTTTGCAGTAATGTAATACTATTATTCTCGCTAAACTGCTGCAGGAAGTCTTTTCCCTGTTTGTGCAAGCTGCCACATTTCACTCTCTGCGTCTATGCCGCATCAACCCGTCAAATCATTTGTACTGACGAACTCCACCAATCAGAGCCCCTTGCTGCACAAATCTACAGTTACGTATCAGTACATGCACTAATATATTACGCATAAATAAATTCGGCAATTCATGCGCGATAGAATTAATAACTCCTTGCCGCCGCACTTTTTAAGGACTCATAAGATAAATCCGAGTCCAGAAAAGACGCTTACATTAAAGAGTACCCAACTGACTACACTGCAGGCATGACAAGTAGAAGCGCCGTTATAAGTAGGGAAAAACCGTTTTTCAAGAAACTACCAGCTCTGTTTTACAGGAAGCTCGCATTTATTTATTAACAAACGGAGTTTACCCCGTCGTGCATGTCGTTTTGAAGACAATTCCATTGCAACGTACCAGCGGAACGTAAACACACAAAGATCAAAGGGCAGCACCCGCAAACCTGATTTTAAACAAATATTTGACCGCTTAAAATTAGCATAACTTCAGCTGTAAGCGAATGACATGAAGAAATTGCTTCACTCCAATTTATCACAGCGACTAACATTATTCTTATGTTTGACACATTGGAGAGCGAAAATATGCTCATAGGTTAGACAGGTAAAACTATTCTCCACACACGTCATGATTCTAGAACAAAGAACGGGCGAACATTGCGGACGCTCTTGCATCCCGTCGCATGGTTGAAAAACATCCCAGAGTTGGCTTCAAAGTGGCCAAATTACGGACATATTAAAGCCCCCACGGAGACGGAAATACAAAAAAGCCGGAATGTGGACAAATTAAACTTCCCAGGACTGTGAAAAGAGAGTTTATCATGCAAACACCATGTTTTATTGTTTTTTTTTTTTTTTGGCAATTACTTTATTTTTCTAGCTCACTTGACAGCACGATGCTGAGACTCGCAAGTCTGGCCCCATGAAGGCCATCTGCTAATAACAGAGCTTTGGACTTTTGTTCCCAATGGTGCTTCCTGGAAACATTTATCCCCGATAGCACATTAACGAGGAATGTACGTAGTAGAATTCTCAGCTTGGTAATCCATCGATAAACACTGTTTGCAGCATTACTGATGAACATGTTGTCTTCTAAGCTGTCAAATTTTTTAACTGTCCGTGTATTATTTATCCGGATAGTTAATTGCTTGTGTCCTCACCAGCAGTGCGGGTAATGAACCTGGGGCCTATGTTGTACTTCGTTTCATCCCTTTCATAACAATTCACTCCCACACAACACACTGCTGTCTTCCCTTTATAATCATCATAATCAACAACCTGACTACGCCAAGTGCAGGGCATAGACCTCTCCCACATCACTTCAATTGACCGGTAATGTAGCAGTTGCAAGCTCATAATCTCCACAAACTATCTAATCCCATCCACAAGCTAACTTTCTTCCGGCCCTGTTAAGCTTGCCTCCACTTGGAATCACGGCAGTTGTCTTTTGCGAAAACCGGTTACCTTGCATTCGCATTACAATAACTGTCCATGTCATTTCAGTACCCATGTGAGTATAAGTAACTAACTTTTGTTCCATGACTCATTCTGCACGCCTTCGGTCTCTTAACATTACACCTATCATTTTCCATTCTATATCTTACTGCGTTGTCCCCAATTTAAATTCAACCCCTTTTTTGGCCTCCACGTTCCAGTCTCTTAGGTGATGTACTTTCCACTTACGGAATACTGCTAAACTATAATTCATGATCCTAAAGTAGTTGCCAAATGTGCTCCATCTCCATCTGATCTTTGAGGTTATTTCACTTTTGTGGTCCTAATGTGCTGTTTCTACACCTGTCTTCAGCAGGCGCATTCCCTTACCGCTTCAAATACATTCGCTACCTATTGTAAACTGCTGTTCCATTCCGAGACTGTTGAATTTTGCTTTAAGTTTCTGCATATTATATTTTAGGCTCACGGTGCTGATTTGCCAGTCTGTGTCATTATTCATCATCTGCGATTCATCGCCCGACTTACTTAGCAAGGCAGTGCCATCAGCGAATAGTATTTTATTAAGGTATTTATTCTCCATTAACCCCTATACTTAACTCTTTCCAATCCAAGCCTCTGAATACGTCCTCTAGCAAGCAGCCAATAGGACTGTAGAGATTGTGTCACTTTTTGTATCATTCCTATTTAGTGGAGAGGTTTATTGCTTTTTGTATTGGAAGCAATAGTTGCTGTATAGCCGGGTGTTTTTACAGGGTGTTTTTTTAAAGAGTCCAATTGCTTCACATTTATTTTAGCCCTGTGGCTGTACTGGGGGATACGGAGGACACCAGGTAAAGGGCAGAATGTTCGAATTACTTCTCTAAATAACTGCATTAAATATTTACTGTTTAATTTTTATTCAGGGCTATGTTGTATTTGCAGCATTGGATTTCGTCCTCCAAATAATATAGTTGCAAAAAAAATCGAGCTCACGTTACAAGGCCCACAGACGCCAGTCTGATAGAAAGCTCCACACCGCAACACAGCGCCAGCCAGCGAATCCGATGTAGATCGCTCCGTCTCGGCGCTTTGAGGCCGGATTGCGAGCGAAATGACTGCTCGCTTTCGACACCGACGCGGCCGTCATCAGCGGGGGCTCTCAAGTGATATCCCAGCAGAGCGACGAAATTTCTAGGTGGAGCGATCTACGTCACACAAGCGGGCTTTCGACGTGTTACGGTACGAATTCGCCTATCAGGGTGACATCTGTGGGCCTTGTAATGGGCGCTGCAATTTCTCTTAAGAATTGTTTTCGCGGCTATACTGTTTAGAAGACGAGCTCCTATTCTGCAAGTACAACATACCTCCTAAAATAAATAATGAATTAATTAAGACGTGCAGTTAATTAACCAACCAATTAAAGCAGCCAGCCTTTTACTCAATATCCGCCTTAGCCCTCAATCTAGTCGCAGGGTTAGAATAAATCTAAAGCCGAAAACCTATTATTTAATTTTGGACTTTATAAAAATAACCTGTATACGTTCCAGTACTTTAACATACGGCCCATCCGCACCCTGAATCCACAATGCCTGCATGATGCTAATGTTTCGACTGGGTCAAACGCTCTCTTGTAATCTATGAAAGCGGTATATGGGGCTTCGTTATATTCCGAGCATTTTTACATCATCCGGTTAGTAGTGTAGGTATAATGAGTTGTCTAGTAGCCTTTATGACAGCCGGCTCTGTCGTTTGCTTGACTGAAGTGTATGCTTTTCCGGCTTCTATTAACGACTACCTTAATAAATACCTTGTACGTAACGGGCAGTAAATTGAATGGCCTGTAATTTTTATAGCCATTGGCGTCTCCTTTTTTATGGATTAATATAACGTTAGCGTTCTTCCAAGACTTCGGTGCTCTTGACTTCATGAGGAATTTCGTATGCAGGGTCGCCAGTTTTCCTAGCACTATCACTTAACGGCCTTCCAACAGATATGTACTTACTTGATACTTCCCAGCTGCCTTCCTCCTTTCCATGGTTTGTAAGAGTTTTTTTTTTATTTTGTTCTTTGTTACCGACGGAGTATCTGATCGAGCTGCACTACCACCACTCTAGTTATTTTTCGGCTGTTGTATAGATGAGCGTAGAGCTCCGTTGCTACTCTGTTTGGCCTATCCATAGTGGCGATAAAATTGCCTGCCGATATATATATATATATATATATATATATATATATATATATATATATATATATATATATATATATATATATATATATATATATATATTGAAAGGGGGTTTTTACTGTGCTTTAGAGGGATAATGGTCCTGTCGAAGTTTCACGGCGAACCACACAAGAACACAGCCAGTCTCAGTCTCCACAAGCGAGCACGAGCAGCGCAGCGGCACTTCGTCGTCCTTATCCTCGTCTTCGTGATATTCTCACCTACTTAATCCTCGTCTTCGTATATCCTCGTGTAGTTCACTACAATTTCCCCCGGAGCGAGGAGGAGCCATCTTGGCGACCTATGGTGAGGGTAAGAGGAGCGGATCGTAGTAGGTTTTGAGGCGGCTCACGTGCACAGTTTCGCGGCCGCGATGACGCATGTCCGCAGAGGTAGTGAGTGGCTCCACGATGTAATTCACAGGGGAGGTTTGACGGACAATGCGGTAGGGGCCGTGATACTCGGTTCGAAATTTTGATGACAATCCCGGTGGGGTGCCGGGAACCCAAAGCCAAACAAGGGATCCTGCAGGAAAAACGTGTGGCGTCTGATCTTTGTCGCGGTGATGCTTTTGGCGGCCTTGAGATTCCGATGTAAAACACCGGGCCAACTGGCGACATTCCTCCGCATGTTTGGCAACGTCTGAAAGGAGAGTACACTCGGAGGAGTCGGGACGATATGGTAAAATAGTGTCCATCGTGGACGACGCCTCACGCCCATAAAGGAGGAAGAAAGGGCTAAATCCAGTAGTTGACTGCGTGGCGGTGTTATAAGCGTATGTCACGAAAGGAAGGACAGCGTCCCAGTTAGTCTGATCGGCGGCAACGTACATCGTCAGCATATTTCCGAGAGTGCGATTGAAGCGCTCAGTCAACCCGTTTGTTTGAGGGTGGTAGGCTGTTGTGGTCCGGTGTATGATGCGACATTCGGCTAGTAGAGATTCAACGACGTTGGAAAGGAAGACGCGTCCTCGGTCACTCAGCAGCTCTCGCGGCGCGCCGTGGCGTAGAACAAAATAATGTAGCAAGAACAGGGCAACTTCACGGGCAGTAGCGGCGGGTAAAGCGGCGGTCTCGGCATACCGGGTGAGGTGGTCGATGCCGACGATAATCCACCGGTTCCCAGAAACCGTGCAGGGAAGTGGCCCGTAAAGGTCAACGCCAATGCGGTCAAAAGGGCGGGCCGGGCATGGAAGTGGTTGTAAGGGGCCAGAAGCACGAGGTGTGGATGACTTTCGGCGCTGACAGGCGATGCAGGAGCGGACGTATTTGCGAATATACCCGTACATGCCGCGCCAATAGTAGCGTTGAGAGATCCTTTGAAACGTCTTCACTACACCAGGATGGGCAGACTGAGGGTCGGCATGGAAAGAGGTGCAAATTTCATGTCGTAAATGGCGGGGAATGACGAGAAGCCACCGTCGACCATCAGTCATATAATTGCGGCGGTAGAGAAGACCGTCTCGTAGGGCAAAGTGTGGTGCTTGACGGCGTAAAGCCCGAGAAGGCGCAGCAGCGTTAGGAGAAGCGGACACGATCTCGATAAGAGATGCGAGCCACGGGTCTCTTCGCTGCTCCGCAGGCATGTCAGCGATGGTTAGAGAGGAGAGGACGGGATCAGCCGCCGTAGAGCAAACAGGTTCGTTGGAGACGGGAGAACGAGATAGTGCGTCGGCGTCCATGTGTTTACGGCCAGAGCGATATATAACGCGGATGTCAAATTCCTGTAGGCGGAGAGCCCATCGTGCGAGGCGGCCGGACGGGTCTTTAAGAGAGGACAGCCAACATAAGGCGTGGTGGTCCGTGACGACGTCAAACTGGCGACCGTAAAGGTAGGGTCGGAATTTTGTTAATGCCCACACAATTGCCAAACACTCCTTTTCTGTAACTGAGTAGTTGTGTTCAGCTTTAGAGAGGATACGACTCGCGTACGCGACGACGTATTCGTGAAAACCGTTTTTCCGTTGTGCCAAGACAGCTCCGAGGCCAACGCCACTCGCATCAGTATGGACCACGGTGGGTGTTGTCGGGTCGTAGTGGCGAAGGATTGGTGGCGAAGTCAAAAGACGGCGCAATGCGTTGAACGCTTCGTCGCACTCTACCGACCACGCAGTTAAGTCACTGTTTCCTCCGAGTAGTTTCGTCAGGGGTGCAATTATCGAAGCAAAATTCTGCACGAAGCGCCGAAAATAGGAGCATAGACCTATGAAGCTTCGAAGTTGCTTGAGAGAAACCGGCTTAGGAAACTCCGCCACTGCGCGCAGCTTGGCCGGATCAGGGCGAACACCTTCCTTTGAGACGATGTGCCCCAAAATAGTCAACTCCCTGGCACCGAAGTGACACTTCTTGAGATTCAGCTGCAGGCCGGCGTCAGTAAGGCAAACCAAAACTTGCCGCAAGCGCTCTAGGTGCGTAGCGAAGTCGGTGGAAAAGACAACAATGTCGTCCAAGTAGCAGAGGCAGATGTGCCACTTGAACTTCCGCAAGATGTTATCCATCATCCTCTCGAATGTGGCGGGCGCATTGCACAGACCGAAGGGCATCACATTAAATTCATAGAGGCCATCCGGCGTCACAAATGCGGTCTTCTCTCTGTCACAGGCGGCCACCTGAACGTAAATCAAGAGATGAAAAGTACTCGGCACCTTGGAAGCAATCAAGAGCGTCGTCTATACGCGGAAGGGGGTAATTGTCCTTGTGGGTAATTTTGTTGAGGCGCCGGTAATCAATACAAAAGCGAAACGAGCCATCTTTCTTTTTCACTAGCACCACTGGTGAGGACCAGGGGCTTTGTGATGGACGAATTACACCACGTTGTAGCATGTCCTCAACTTGTTCATTGATCACGCGACGCTCTGCCGCTGACACACGATAGGGGCGCTGTCGAAAAGGCGAGTTAGAGCCGGTCTGAATGTAATGCGCGACTGTTGAAGTGCGGCCGAGAGGTGTGTGGGCGGCGTCGAAAGCAAAGCGAAATGTCTGTAAAAGGGCCACGAGCTGAGTCCGGTAGGTGGAAGGAAGAGCGTCATCGATGGCGGTTCGGAAGAAGTCGTCTGGCAACGAATCAGGCGTCGGATCGGACTGAAGAGCATCAATGTAGTTACTGCGGTAGGTCTCGGAGGCATCCAGGTCAGAGAGAAGGTGGGCTGGTTGAATGGAACGTGGAGATTCCCCACGTAGCAGAGTAATCGGGCGTGGGGACGGATTGTAGATGAGTAGCTTCGTGAAGCCACCGTGAACATCGAGAACAGCAGATGGCAGCGGCAGGTGCTTGCGGTGGATGAAGGATGCAGACGGCGTAAATAAAACACTAACGTCTGACACGGCAGGACACGAAAGAGGCACAAGGGCACAAGCCTCTGGTGCTACGTCGACATCTTCAGCGATGGTCAGCTTTTGAGGACACACTGAACGGTTGTCGTCGGGCAGTGCGTCGCACAGTGCAGAAAATTCTACTTCAGCTCGGGCGCAATCGATCACGGCGTTATTTTTAGACAAGAAGTCCCACCCGAGGATCACGTCGTGGGAACAAGATGACAAAACTGCGAACTCGACACTGTACAAAATACCTTCAATGACGACACGCGCTGTACATGCTGCTAAAGGTGCAATCCTCTCTTCACTGGCAGTGCGGACCGACAAACCGTTAAATGACGTCGTAACTTTTCGTAATCGTCGGCAGAGTTGCTCATGAATCACTGACACTGCAGCACCCGTATCGACCAGCGCATATACGGACAGACCATCGATAGAAATCATTATAATGTTCGTGGGTGGAATATGAGGCCTTGAGCTTTTCGCAGAGTACGCAGTTCTTGCCTCAGGAACCGCGGAGCTTAGTTTCCCTCGTCAGCAGGTGGTGGTCGCCGGCGCATTGGTGACAGTGACCGGCGACGCGGAGAAGGAGAACGACGCGTTGTATATGAACGCTGTTCTGGGGCATACGCAGGCGGAGAGTGGGCAGAACGAAGCAGCGGTGGCGAGTAATCAGAAGACGCAGGCTCGGCCATGCGACGACGACATCGGCGGGCCACATGTCCAGCGAAACCACAGTAGTAGCAAATAGGACAATTGTCCGAAGTACGCCAAGGGTTGTAATAGCGCGGAGTGGGAGGATGAAGCGGGGCCGTTTGAGAAAGCGGTGCAGGGCGTAGAACAGGCTGCATGGGTTGTGACGGCTCAGGCGGTGGCCGCGCAGCCACAGCCGCGTAGGTCAAAGGGGCTGGAACAGCAGGTTGACTATACTGGACTGGTGCTTCGACGTATGTCAAAGGAGCAACAGAAGGAGCTTCAGGAAGTGTGGGGAGTGCTTCCGCAACTTGTTGGCGGATGACTTGCTGCAGCTTTGGCACTAAAGGAGTGGGAGCGTCAGGACGTTGGCGAACGAGGGATAGTTGACGGGCAACTTCTTCTCGAACGAACTGCTGTATTTGTGGCAGCAAGGTGGACTGGTCTGCTTCAGGTGTTAAAGCTGCAAGCGGCGCGGGGTTTGAGAGCGAAGAGCGAGTGATGTTACGGCGCTTGCGTAATTCATCAAAGTTGTGGCATGCGTTGATAACGTCGACGACGGTGGCTGGATTTTTAGCCAGAAGCATCCGGAACGCGTCATCATCAATGCCTTGCATAATGTGATCTATCTTGGTGCTCTCTGACATTGAAGCGTCCACGCGCTTGCAGAGGTCTACGACATCTTCAATATAGCTGGTAAAATTCTCACCGGGAAGTTGTGCACGGCCGCACAGGCGTTGCTCAGCGCGCAATTTGCGCACTGCAGGCCGGCCGAAAATATCGGCAAAACTAGCTTTGAAAGTAGACCACGATGTGATATCGGCCTCGTGGTTGCGGAACCATAGGTTTGCAACGTCCGTTAGGTAGAAAATGACGTTATTGAGTTTTTGATTGTCGTCCCAGTGGTTGTGAATACTGACCCGCTCATATGAGGCCAGCCAGTCTTCCACGTCATGGTCGCCGGTTCCGCTGAAGATTGGAGGATCACGCTGGCGCAAAGCTCCAGCGCAGAACACCGCGGATGAGGGGCCGGTTGGACTGGGGGTAGTAGCGTCGGTCATTGCTTGTGTCGGGAGTGTGCGGCTGCGGAGCTCCAGGGCGGCAGGAAATGCTCACCTCCACCAAGTGAAAGGGGGTTTTTACTGTGCTTTAACAGGGATAATAGCCCTGTCGAAGTTTCACGGCGAACCACACAAGAACACACCCAGTCTCAGTCTCCACAAGCGAGCACGAGCAGCGCAGCGGCACTTCGTCGTCCTTATCCTCGTCTTCGTGATATTCTCACCTACTTAATCCTCGTCTTCGTATATCCTCGTGTAGTTCACTACAATATATATATATATATATATATATATATATATATATATATATATATATATATATATATATATATATATATATATATATATATATATATATATATATATATATATATATATATATATATATATATATATATATACATATATATATATATATATATATATATATATATATATATATATATATATATATATATATATATATATATATATATATGTGTGTATGTATATTGTGAGCCTTCTGTGAACGTTCTTTAATTTGTACATGCCATGATCTTCCTCTTTCATTTGTACATACCATCATCATCGTCCCGCGGCGCCGGCTCCGGCGCACGCCTGGGTTTTGTCATCGGAGTAAAACGCCAGACACGGCATCCCTTGCCTTGCCGTCTCGACCTGGCCGTCTTGACCTGGCCTTCTTCCACAATATATATAGTGCTCCCTTCGAGCTGAGCACTTCAGGTGAGGCTCAAAGGAAGTACCTTTGTAAGACAAACTGAACCAGCTTTGCTGGCTGCGAGGTTCGAAACTGGGTTTGGGTTTGGGCAGCGGGATTTACGGAGCTTCTCCCAAACGCACATCCCTAGAAAAGCCGAGCGCCAGGCCGGGGGACGCTTGTACCCATTTTTACAGGTATATATATATATATATATATATATATATATATATATATATATATATATATATATATATATACACCTATGCCCAGTTTCCGCTTGACTGATTTTACGCTGCCGCCGTTCTTCACAGCATGCTCCATTATCGCCATATATCGCATATTTTGAGCTTACTGATTTACTTTGACAGCTATGCCGATTCAATTGTGTCTGTTGGGTTAGAGGCCTTCATGCTTTGGCGTTTGTTAAGCCGATATTTCGTCTCCTCCGCTTTCTGTGAAATAAGTCTAAAGCTTGACCAATTCTTCGATTGCTTCGAGGAAATGCGCGTTGAAAATTTCACTCACCACTCATTCTTCCGTCACAAGAAACAGTGTTTCGGCGGACGACGCTCTCTGGCATAAAAAAGCACTGATTAAGACAGTGTAGATGCCAAAATGACACAGGGCTTTCAACCACCAATCTTCCAATCGCTTTTTACTAACTTGCACCGCAGGTTCATACACCCGACCGCTGGTATCTCTAAACCCTAGGGCCTAAGGGTTAGTGGCGCCTGCATCGACATCCGGATGGATACCGTCACATTTGAGTATAAGATGTTCAATTGTTTCCAGGGACTTAGCACACACTGAACATGTCATCTTCTTGGTCATACTTCTTTTTTTATAGCTGTGTATTCTAAGGCACCCAGATCTATCTTCAAAAAGTAAGTCACTGCCTCATGAGTTATCAAAGAAAGCTTCTTTCCTGATCTGCGTTGTTTCGATATATTTCTACACTCTGCTTCTTTTCCATAGAATTGATCCAATTTCCACCCCCTGTGTTTTTACCTCGTGTTTAACGCTCTTTATTTCTGCACCCTTGTGTTTTTCATAATTGCTGGTTCATTTACTAATTCTTTAGTCAACGCTTTCCAGGTGTATAGGTAATTAAATTATTTAGCTGTCGACCTGTTACTACCCATTTTCCTCAGGCGTTCCTCATCATAATATTTCACTCTGATCTTCCTGTGCTTCGAAAGATATCCAGCACATATCACCCTGTACCGCCTCGTTTGTGGTTTTGTACCTTAATTCCTTTCCAAATACCTCTCAGTATTCATACCTGTTGTATCCCCACTATATTTTATTACGCCGGCATCTTGGCCTATTTTCGCCCTTTTGTGATAACATACTGTTCGAGCTTCTTCATGGACGTCGGTCCTTCGTTTACCCATACCATGAGATGTTTATATTCTGCCACTCTGTGTGATTGATGGCCTTGTATTTTAAGCACTTGGTCTGTTGAACCATTGAAAATAGAGCTGCATGCCTTGGGGGACCTCTGTTCTGAGCCGCGAAGAAAACGTTGTTACCACTTTTGCGTGAGGACCGCTCGTGCTGCGTTGCAGCTGGGCGGTAGCCCATGAGATGCTTCTGAGACAAACAGTGGGAAGGATAAGCAATTATGGAGACTTAACTCTTCTAAATCTGTATACGGTGCAATAGCTGTGAATCTACAACGCAGAGTAGTCGCAAACGGACCCTCTGGGCTCGCCTCCATGCCGAAACTAAATGCGAACGGCGGCTTTGCCTCTGTTTATGCACCCCTGTGACGTCTATATGGTCCTGTGCCCAACAACGCAAATGACCACATGACCGATAACGCACAAGGCACACAACCTCGGAGCGTCTTGACAGACTCAAAGTCAAGGTCGAAGGTTACGGTCGTCGGAGCAATTGGTCAACACAATTTTAAGCGACCTACTTTAAACCAAAGTTCCTGTTCAAGGTAACATTGTCCCAACGGATGACCTTGGAGAAACCAGGCGTTATAGAGTCTAAACCTGCGATTGATACCAAATTCCATCTTTAATTCTGGTTGGTGAGCGAGTAAAGTATATTCTACGCTTTGCTTTCATCTTCATGGGGATGGAAAATTTAGCGCTTGGTCTTTGCAAGATTATAGCGCTGACACGGCCAGGCTGATGAGAAAAATCTGCCGCCCCTCAAAAAAGAAAACAAGAAAAAAACACGCTTGCTTTGTGAGCAGCTTGCTATAGCACATTTGATAGCACGTGCCCACGAGAGTGAACCTTAGAACCAGTTGCCCTCTTCCCGCAGTAATAAAAACTTTCATTTTTCTGCGACTTGTGCACGGCCCGGGGCTGTTGTCTTCTCTTTTCAGCTGCCAAACGTGTGAGTACGTCTTTCGAGATTAAAGACATCCTTTACTTTTCAGCTTGACATGGCTTGATATTTCAAGCTGAAGTGGAAGCTTAAATTTCTTGTTTTTATTTTCTAATAAGGAGGGAAAAGTTATGGTCTCGACGATACATGATACAAGGCGTGCCGACAAGTGCGGTCGCTCTTTTTTTACTTTTTTCATCGCACACCACTGCTCTCCCTCTACGTTTTCTTGTCAACAAATTGGAGAGACATGCTTGTGGAGAATGAAGGAAGGTTTTCAGTGTTTCTAATAATAATAATAATAAAGCATACGCCTCTAAATAGCCGGAGTAGGTGCCCGTGCCTAGAAGATATATAGGGTCCAAGTATAAAAAGCAACAATTTCTTAGAAGGCAAACTGAATTCCGCTGGTGATATAGATGACACTGCTCATACTGCAAGACAAGAAATGCTGACGAGGGCGCTGTTATTTTTTATCCTGCTATTTGGTCTATTGTTTTGCTCTAGGTACCATTTCGATCCGCGAGGGCTACTAGTATAGCTAAAAATGTATTACAAAAAAGGGGATTGAACAAGAAGCATATGAGAGACTGAGTGGTCCGGTAGTGATTTGTGTGTCACGTGTACAAGCCGACTCTTCTGCGCTGAGCGTTCTGCGCTGCGTTTTCTGCTATTGCATTCTGTAGAGCACAGTGATGCAGCCGTTTGGGCTACCAAAGAAGTCCCTTCTATGTTTTTGTGCGTACAACAACCACAACAATACAATCAGATGCTTCCAATGGGTGAACGTCGTCAATTGTGTAGAAGCCCTAATAGCCGAGAAAACACCGAATCAGAGTGGTACAGCATGCAAGTGTTACCAAATCGGAGCACATTTTTGTGAAGCTGGCGCGGCACGAAGGAAGCGCGCACGATGTAACGTAACCTGTTCAAGCATATTGAAGAATTATCTCCTTTTCACGAGAGAGCGCGTAGCTTTGCGCCCGAGTGACATCACCCTCTCCTCATCACTTGGAAGCGGCGGTGACTCATCGGCGGAGAAAATTCCGCGGTTCCTGACCAATGAAGACGCGCACCTCGCCTGGAGGAAGAGAGGACACTTGTACTGTGAAAGTTATGTGTATGTGCGCCAGCCTTGGCGCGTTGTAACAGACAGACGCGGCGCACACTATTGAGGTTGCGTCGGTTCGGCAAGCTAGCGAGTGTTGCAGTTGATCATCAAGTGTTACTGCTCGGCTCCCGCTGTCAACCCGTTGTTCAGCAAGCACACTGATCTGCGAGGGAGTGGCACTAGTTCTTCGGGACGGCCACCCATTCAATCGGCGCGGCAAGCGCCTAGTTTTGTAGCTCGAAGCGACGTACGGGCTGTTCGTAATAAGACCTTATAAAGATTTTAAGACATTCCACCCACCGACTCGGGCGGCATATATACGCCCGATGAAAGAGATGATTAGACGACGTCCACTGCTACGCACTGCGCGGGCTGCGAGGAGCAGCACCAACAATTAGGAGGCAGTTTTTGTCGCTCATTTTGCTGTCGTTTCTATGGGCGCTTAGCGAAAGCGCGCAATTTCGATGCATATATCATGCTCGTGACTGAAAGGATACCTTTAAGGCTGAAAGGACGTCCCTGTAGAGCTATGCGTTTCGAATTCCATCTTCGGGAGCGTTGGAGAACAATATCATTCATTTGCGAGAACCGTGCTGTATGGATTCACACGAATCCCCTGCCCCCATTATGACGGCCGCGCTAATTATCACGCGTGATTATCACGCGCTGATAGAGAGGACCGCGAGGAGAGGGCACACTGGCCACCACTCTCTGCCTCCCAGTCTCCCGCAGCATCGCTGCCGTGCGTTTCCCTCTTTACCCCCGGCGTAACCCGGACTCTCGTGTAACTCGGGCGTAACTCGGTGCTCTTCGGCGGTTGAGCGCACACGCACGCGGTTTCCACCGGGGAGACAGCCGCTGTCATCGAGCCACCCGGTCACCGTACGCACCTACCGCAACGGGCCGCGAGCGCGAAGACACGTCAGCTGAGCAGAACACTCCTCTCACCTTGCGTGTGCTTCCCATTCTGGTGGGGTTATATTTCACCCCCCCCCCCCCCCCCTACGCGAGCGGGACGTTCGCTCGCTACGGCGGTTGTATTTGAGTGTTGTGTCTTGCCGTGCCCCGAGCATAATAAATCCTGTTCGAGTACGTAACTCAGTGTTTGCTCCCTCTGGTCCGAAACCACCGCAGTGATGACTTCTCGAACACCGGGTTGAGGGTCCCAGCTTGGTCTGTTAGGGCTGGCACGCTGGGGCTAGATGTCGACTGTAGCGTCTAGCCCCCACCGGCGTGTTCTTTCAGGAGTAACTCCCATATTCTTGGTACCCAACGTGGGGCCAGAGGTGGGACAAACCGAGCGTCTGTGTATCCGACTGTCGACACAGACAGGCCACGGAAGCGAGCAGGTCTGACTTCCAGTCCCTGCTAGTGCTTTCCGATATGGCTTCCCAATACATATTGGCGCGGCTGTATCTGCTACAGCCGGCCCATTCACAGAAACTGACGCTAGCCCCGGTGATTTCATATTGTTTGAGCCAAGCTGTGCTTTACGCGACACACTCACTCAGACGCGCGGCGACGCAGGGCACTTTTCGCCAAACACTATACCGCTATAGGTATGGAGAGCACGGAGCGGCCGTCGCCACATTGCTCATCCCAGCCGGTCTTTCAGCCAGTCCTCACTGACCAGACCAAGCCCCATAGTACGTTTTCGCGACTGCAGCCACATCCATAGGAAGCCTTCCCAGTGAGTCTATAATAATGCTCTTCTTGCTGCAGCCAAATGAACAAAATATTCAAGACAGCATTCAGAGTACCAATCTGCAGTTGGAGTGTGAGGAAATGCGCGCGTCGGTCCTGTACATCGCCATACACCTGTCAACTTAGCTGCCGATCACACAATCATGTATGGTTATCGGCGACGTGAAGTTGACAGACGGCTCTTTAATAAGAAAGGTGAGGCAACTTATCACTGGAGGGGGTACCTTCTCCAGCATTGCTTAAGCAGACGACATCTCTGCGTTGGTAAAATAGGAAGTGATTTTGACAATGCAGCATGAGAGTTCTTACTTGCTTATGGCGTTTCACGTTTAGATAACTAAAACCGAAAATTTTTGAGTTTTGAGTACTTTATTGATGACAGAGGTCACGAAATTTCAGCACGCATGTCGCTTCTTCGTAGAAATTTAGCCAGCAGAATCAGCGGGAAAAATAATTCCCACTAAACACATGCTGCCCTTCACAGAGCACAGTTTTGAACACTCTCTCGCCGCAGCGCGGCCGCGCTAGCGCAACACTTTTCTTCTTTCCATCGTGACCTTCAAAGCGATGGTTGGCATATTTTGATCTAAGAGCCTATAATCGGGCAGGTATAATAAAGAAGGTTATTGCCCTAGCGTATACCCAGCGCCGTCGACCACTTTCTTCTTTGCAAGCTTTCATTGCCTCACGTTTACATCGTCTGCTAACATTTAAGCTGGCGGCAAATAAAGACTAAGTAAAATGTCAGTTAATATAGCATCGAGACATCTCTGTAAATAATGTGCATCTTATTTGGCAGTGGAAGGTCGCATTCAAGAAGCACGAGGTAAGCATTTTTCTGTGTAGTCCGTGTAATTCTATGCACACGGATATAATAGATTTAGCAGGCGTTCAACTTGTTTAAAACGAAGATCGAGCGAATGGATCTTTTTGGTTATGCCATAGGTTTTCCGTTCGTTGGCGACATCCAAAGCTTGGGCGCCGGCTTAAGCGACGGCTTCTGCAGCGGGCTGCACTCGCCTTCGTTGACGGGTCCATCCCCTATCAGTTGCAAGTCGTGCTTCTCGTTGCTCTGGAGTTTCCTGTCTTTAATGGCTTGCTTTCGCTGTCGGTGCATCGCCAGTCCGTTTTCCGGACGAGCTGTATCCGCCATTATTTGGCCATGCTGATATTACCAGCATTGCGACCTTCACTGTCGATGTGCTCGGTTCTTGATTCATAAATGGTGAGGCACGTGCTCAGCAACCCATTTATACAACATGATGGCATGCAGATAATGCTTCGTGTCGTACGAACGTGCCTGCGTGGCCTAATAGTAGCGTTCCTGACCCGGCGTCCAAGAGCCAGCAGGAAGGTGGTTTCCTATCATATGATCCCCTCTTCAAACGAGCAATCTAAGTGGACAGTTCCTTCCAACATTGTGACAGCGTGTGATATCGCTGCGTCACAAAACCCATTGACTGATCAGTGTTCGGCCATGTCATCTGCCAACTATTATTTCCTTGTGGAATTCTGGCCAGTTTGCGAACTGCCGCTTAAAATCCCTGGACCCTGACCTGAAGCTCCGCCTTCCACCTGGCCTACTCCGACGCGAAGAAACTTTGCTGTGCCGCCTGTGGGCTGGTGTAGCATTCACAAACTCGTATTCTTTTATGATAGGCATAGCAAACAGCCCTGCATGCATAAACTGTGGATGCGGCGAGTCTATAGGCCACATTCTTTTGTGAGCGCCCCATATACAGCGAGGAAAGACAGTGTCTATGCCGTGCGCTGGAGCATCTAGATAGACGCTCATTGACTGAAATTAAGATTTTAAGTCCCTGGTCACGGCGATCGTCTGCGGTGAAGGCCTCCCAGGTACTGCTCCGCTTTATGAGAAGCACAGGCCTAATCGGAAGGCTATAATTTTGCTGTTACATTACGTGATATGACTGACGGGATGTGATGTGACATGTCTGTGATGTAACTGTATTAGCTTCACCCATCCCTCTCTTACAACTTTTATATCCACTCACTCATTTCCCCCAGTGCAGGGTAGCAAACCGGTTCCTTTTACGGATTAACCTCCCTGCCACAGCGAGACAGCAAACGCATGCAGCCACCCACAGCACGTGCGAGTGCTAACAAAAACACCACTGCATGAGTGGTGCTACGAACGCGTGTTCGAACGTAGGAGAGAATACATCATAGGGAGTGCCTTGCGCGTTCCAAAATTATTAAAAAAAGAATGCTTTCAAGACGTGTCTCTTTGGTCACTTGGCGATGATATTTAGCATTCTTAAAGGGATTTATTTATTTTTCGTATGGTGTCTTTTTTGCATAAATTTGATTACGTGTTGAACGCAATCGCATTATCGATTCCCTCCCGCTCGCATCGCGCGTTCACTAGGTCCTTAATTCAGCTTAAACCAACGAGGCTTGTACCTAGTTAGTCTACACCGAATATTCCTTCACTGCAATAAATATACAATGGCGAAAGCAAAAAAGCGATTCGTGGCCTATCGCTGGTCCGTCCGTCTCGCTGTCTGAAAAGTCGAATTAATTTCCACCCCGCCGAGACGAACCTAGCTTTCTTTTCAGCTCAATTAATTTTTTTTGGTTGAAGTAAAATCTCAAGAATTGGGCGCCAATTCGAGCACTATTGACACGTTTCTGAATCTACAGGTATAACTGTAGCTGAAATAGTCATTTTCGCCCTGTTTTCACGGAAGAAGAGAGGGACAAATGAAGGTGAAAATATATTTGTTAAATGCAGTCCTACGTCAGTAAAAACCAACTAAAGCATAGCGCGGCCGTTTTGCGTGTTTTGACAGTGTATATGTCCACGTAAAGCGCTGCATGTTAGCGAAGATCCCTAGAACTCACGAAAGAGAATAATTGCTGAAAATGTTGTTCGGCCCAAGGAACATATGCTTTCCCGAAGTCATAAGTTGCAAGCGATGACTGTCAAGTGAAAAAATGAGGGCACCTCTACCTGCAAGAACAGCAACAGCTGGCTGACATGAAAAATCCAAGAAAGGCCGTTTCTGCATATATTTTTTCATTCACAATTTCCGCATTGCAAGACAGCTATAGGCACCGAAATTCCTGACAAATATATAACAGTCGGTATTTTGAGATGCCTGATAATAGAAAGAACCGGACGAATGTTGAGGTGTAGCACCTTCTGTACTTTTCTTCACCCGACGACGAAGTTAAAATGAATGCTGGAAAGCGCTCTATGCCTACAATGCATCGGTCCCTTACCCACGATGTGCCCTCACGTATACCTCGACCAGTGTGCATATGGAGGGCTCTCAATCTAAAAGGTCAATAAATCCCAGAGTAAGTCACTTTATTGGCATAGCTTCGATCGTCTAGGGGCTTCCCATCGTCGGGTGGAATTTTACCACACGGGCGCTTTCGAATTTTCTTTTTGTAAACAAGCAGCGGATGGGAATTATAACAGAATTCAGGAACCCTGTGCTGAACCACATGCAGAGTGCCATAGCCATGTGAGCCTTCAAAGCGAGTACACGGGGCTTGTTATACTTCTGTAAAGTAGTTTATCTGCACAAGGACATTCGGTGCACACAAGCCATTCTCTAGAGAAGGAGAACCGTGAATTTCCCATGCAATAAACTGTGGCAGCGCGAGAAGGATGGTACATATAAGACTGAATGACTGAGCACTTTAGCGCCCCCGTTCACGTTCGCCAATTTTGCCATGCGCTTCCGCTAGCCTCACTTCCAATTGCTTACTGGGTAGTACTGCGCTACTTGATAGACAGGGACAAGTGAAAGACGACACACGAATGAAGCGCTTTCTAGCTCCATTTCATCTTTCCTTTTCCGTTCCTTCATTGCCTCTGGTCTTTTTCATTCCACCATTTCCTCTTTTCTTTTCCGCTCCTCCCTTTCCTATTTTCCTTCCCGTTCCTTCATTTTCTCTTTCTTTTTCCGCCTTATCTCTTCTCAACATTGCACAATATCCTCGTTTTCAAAGCCGTCGATTTCGATCGTGCTGAAAATCTGCTGTTTTTTCTCACTTTCCTACAATGAAGCGCTAATTCCTCACATATCAATATTAGGTCCGCGATTCGCAGCTTTCACCAGTCCATGACTGCCCCATTTGTGACGGCAAATCTCTCAGGAATATATTGGTGCAAAACAAGGTTCAAATTGAAAACAGGCTTCTACAACCAACTTTCCTCACCAGGGAACACCTTACATTAAGCCTGGCAAAACTCAAAGAGAAAAGGCGATACATTCCCCAAACCGGAGCGAGAACACCACGCACACCATGCCAGCGATGCCAACCAGCTGTGGCGCCTCGGTCCGAGATGTCAAGGCTCCGTTCAATAGCCGAGGCGGCAAGCGAGCGGCCAGCAAATAAGTGAGAGCTAAAAGACTCTTGAAAAACGCATTTTTGTTCAAAGTTATCTTTATCAGCGTCATTTCATATTTGGCGGCGATGTATAGCTACTCATTTGCCTATTTGTTTATAAAAGGAAATATGTGTATTGATGTGTTGAAGTTAGCAAAACGCTAGAAATGCTTAAAAGGAGGATAAAGGGACGAGGAATCGCGAGATTGAAAAAAAAAGCATCGCCACTAAAACACGCATCGAAGCTTCTATGTGATGTTCTGACGTATATCATTAACCTAATGCTTCAAACTGGAAGGCTCCCTAATCATTTAAATATAGCTAGAATATGCCCGGTACATAAAGGTGGAAATAAGAATGAAATTTCTAATTATTGTCCAATTTTTATATTGCCTGTATTATCCAAAGTGTTCGAGGGAGTAATCAATACTAGGCTCAAAAATTTATTTCACAAATACAGCATTATAACCAGCTTTCAGTATGGGTTTGTGGAGCGAAGGTGTACTGAACAAGCATTGTTAACCATAAAAGAAAAAATATAACATTTTTGGAAAGCCTTTGACTGTGTACAGCATGATATTTTATTAAGTAAATTGGCTGATTATGGAGTCCGTGGTGTGCCTCTAGATTTATTGAGAAGTTATCTGTGGAACAGGCTACAATTTGTACGAGTTAATAACTGCTGCTCTACTAACATGGTTATACGGCAAGGTGTTCCCCAAGGATCAATTCTGGGACCTTTGTTATTTATAGTGTATATTAATGATATCACAAATATTCATAACTCACCTCTTGTGATCATGTACGCGGATGATAGCAATATTTTTTTACCGACTGTTCCTTGTCTAAACTAGAAATTACGGTCAATGATTATTTAAACAATTTAGAGATTTGGTTGACGGCAAATAAACTCAGTTTGAATCTTGATAAAACTACTTACATCATATTTAGGCCAATAAACGCCTCTCTTCAATGTAGTATAGTAATTAAACATAACAGCAGCGTTATAAAGCAAGTTACGAATCATAAGTTTCTAGGCGTTTGGCTCAATGAAAACCTTTCATGGAATACGCACATTTTAAATTTAGTAAAATACTTGAGCAGAATTGTAGGATGTATTTACAGAATTTCTAATTTGGTACCCGTTTGGCTAAAGATTTCAATTTATTATGCTCTTTTTTTTTAATAACGTTGTTTATTGCCTTAGGGCATAATGGAATATGTAAAAAGATAAAGGGGGTATTAAATGAAAGAAAAAAGGTTGGCTGTTCTAATAAAGATCAAGAGAGAGCGATGATAAGGCCCTTGCGTCCATGCAATGTATGAAGATGAGTTGTTCGGCGAAGGGCCCACTGCCGTCAGGTGCCGAATTCCCGTCGGCTTCAGTGCCGGGCAAACCCACAAGTGGTGAATATCTGCCTCGTGATCTTGTGACGTGCCGACAGGACATCCTGGACGTTGATATAAATATCGATATTGAGGCCATGTTCGTGTCACAGCTGGTGTGAGGGCAACCCCGACCCGGATCCTCCGTAGCGCAACCTCCTCAGCGCGGGTAAGACCTCTGAGGAGGGTTACCGCACACGGTGGGACAAGAGCACGTGTGCGGCGCCGGAGGTGCTCCTTTTTTGTGAAAAGCAGAGTGGCATCATTCATAGTGAGGAAGCGTGTCATTGATGAAGGTAGAGTCGCCTGGCGGGTTGCAGAATCTGCAGAGGTTTGTGAACTGAGTAGGTCACGTGGGACCCACTCAATTCGAATGGTTTACGAGATGCGAGCCGCCAGACGATGTATATTCTGGCAGGTTTCTGGGCTGCGACTGACGCGTCGGAGCAGACGTATTGCTCGCACGACGTCGGTGCGGATGACAATTTTCTTTTTTATTCTAAACTAACATACTATATTCTCATATGGGGAACCACTACTTCTACAAATTAAGTTGCTTGTTCTCCAAAAAAAAAAAAAAGCCCTTCGAGCTATTGAAGGCTATTACGGCATACCGCGAGACTTGTGTGCAGAACCCTTGTTTAAAAAATATGCCATTTTAGCCACTCATTCGATTTACTATTTTCGTCTTTTGCAGTACATTCACCATAATAGGCTGTATACCACTCTATCTGATAGATATACGCTATCGTATGATCTGAGAACATGAAGAAAACTTGTACCTATTACTCGAACCAACTATGGAAAACAGAAATTAACTTTTCAGATGCCATCCCGTATCAACAACACAACGCCGAATGTGGAATTTTTATTGGCACCTAGAGTATTTAAAGAGAACGTAAAACAATATTTAAATGAATATCCCCTATAGTTTCAAGGGTGGTAGTCGCTGTAGTTTTCTCATATGCAACCTTTCTGGGGAAATATTTTCTGCTATGAAATGTATGTTATTGAGTGCGGGGTCTGTTGATTTGAATCTTTAGATGAATACTCCATGTGTTGATACCTTTGATATATCGTATGTAAGTGTTGCATAATGATTTTTTATTATATTTTATATACGCAAGAGGTGTGTGCTGTTGTCTGTTTTAGGAGCCAAGGCCCAGTCAGGCTTGTCGCCTTTTGCCTTGGCTTCCCCTTTCTTTTAGAAAGAAAGAAATAAACTCCAACTATTCCTAACACCTCTAGTGGCAAAAACATACGAAGAAAATAACCGGAATGTGATCACTGTAAATCCGACAAAGGCATACAAGCTTACGCGCACTCGTTTGAAGGTGAATAGCTATATGCGCGAGGAAGTCGAAATAAATGAGCTCAAATCTGCCAGAGACGTGAAAAAGGCACAGAGCAAACGAACCGATACGTATCCTGTTTGCAAAAAGTAACCAGGCTGCAAGATTTCCTTTCTAGTCCTATATAGTGCCTCAGTCTTGAATTAAAAGGAGATCGCTTGTCGTCACCTTTTGAGATCTGTTACTAAGGGGGCTGTAAGGGCTCCGCTATGATAGCGAGTATCAGACCAGGCAGATTGCTTACTTTTGCCAGACGACAAAGGTGCACAAATAAATGCATACAGAACACGAACTCCTAATCATGTCAATGTTCTAGACTTACGGTTTATAGAATGTGCTATTTACGTGCATCTTTAATACTTTCCATTTATAAGTAGTGAAGCATTGCAAAAGGAGAAAAGGGAAAACATTTTCAGATCACGCTACGCAAACAACTCATAGAACAACAGATGAAACAGAATGTTATCGAAGCCCCAGTCGAAAGAACGGTAGGGCCTTTTGACATTAAACAAAGGTGGATAACACAAGGAAAAAAACTGCTATCCTTTCGAAACTTTTCTTATTGACTCTTATTAAATTCGCAACGCATTTTTCAACACCGTAGTCATGTTTCAAAATGCGCGGAAAAGAAAAAGAAAAATTAGGAGGACGCTTAAACTCCGCCGTTACGGATATGACGCAATAGCGTTTCAGACACAAGGATGATGTTTGTTCACTTCAACTTCTTTTATATTTTTTTTTATTTTTTACATGGATACTTAGCATTAGCAAGCATTGGCTTTCCATTCTGAGACGTTTGACACAGTTCCATGCATTTTTCAATTCTTTAATAATTTCAGTTCTGTATTCATAAATTATACTCTAAATTTTTTTAATATGCATTGTTAACCATTGGCTTTCTATTCTCAGCATTTTGAAACCTTTGAACCCCCTTTTCAATTTTTCATTTTTTCAATTACTGAAAATAATTATTTGATCAATTACACTCTTTTTTAAATAGCATTACCAAGCATTGCTTTTTCATTCTCTACAATTGACACCTTTTGTTGTATCCTTATTTCTTGTTTCAGTTTCGTTTCTTTCAGTGTACATATCGTCATCGTCATTCAATATGATGATTCCCTATATAAGTGGCTTCACTGTGTCGAATAAAGGAGGGTTTTTGCATACTGCGCTTGCGTGGTCCCATGTCATGCGTCTGGTCTGAATCAGGCACCACATATTGGCGACGAGGATGGGATTCGAACCCACGCGGGCACGGTACTTCAAATCAGTGACCGTAATGCGTAGGCGAAAGATATTCGAGCCAACATTTCCATCGGGAAGATGATTGTCGCTGATTGTCGACACATGCGCTACGGTTTCTTTGCTCAGTGAAGAGCACTACCACAAATATCTAGCCGACACGTACTCATTATGACCGCCGACTGCCAATTTGTGTAACTATTCCGGAGAACAAATCAAGTTAAGCGGTTGCTTTCTTGCTGACGTGTCTTGCAAGGGAAACAGAGCCAGTGTGCTTTTTCATGTCACAACCAAGGGCACTTCGCTGCTGGGGCTTGATGCCGTTCGGAGCCTAGGAATCACTATCAATGGCTCAACCTTGAATTGCTGCCAGGTGGCATGCCCTGATTCACTGCCTTCAAAATTTACGCGCCAGTTTGCGCACTTGTTCACGGAACAGTTAGGGCATGTGAAAGGCTTTGTTCACCATGTTAAATGCCGTTCATCTGTGAAACCAATCGTTGCGAAACTCAGACGCCTGCCGCTCACGCTACGGCAACAAGAATCGGTAGAGATACAACGCCTGCTGACCGAAGATATAATTGAACCTGTCGACGCATCGGAGTGGATTTCACCGATCGTCGTCGTGAGGAAGAAGGACGGTTCAATTAGGTTGTGTGTGGACCTACGTGAAGTGAACAAGGCAGTAATTGCCGATGCTTTTCCTCTTCCGCATACAGAGGAATTACTTCATGAACTAGCTGGAGGAACGTGCTTCTCAAAGCTCGACTTAGCGTCGGCATACCACCAGCTAGAACTGGCTCCGGAAAGTCGGGGACTAACCACCTTTATCACACACGAAGGATTGTTTCGTCTTAAGAGAGTGTGTTTTGGCCTTGCATCTGCCCCTTCAGTCTTTCAGAGAATGATGCAGCATATTTTGAAAGATTGTAAAGGCGTACTTTGTTACATTGATGATGTGATTTTGTGGGGCAAGACACGTGAGGAGCACCACAAGAATCTACACCAGGTGCTAAAACGCATTGGTGATTTAGATTTGAAGCTCAACCAGAAATGCACATTTGCTGTTTCAGAACTATCCTTTTTAGGGCATACGGTGAGCTGAAATGGCTCACACCATTGCAGTCTAATGTTGACGATATTGTCAAAGTGCCTTCTCCTCACGATGTTGCCACTTTGAGGTCATTTTTGGGTCTCGCTGGTTACTATGCTCGGTTTGTGCCGCGATTTGCTGATCTCGTCGAGCCGCTTAGAAGGCTCCTGCGGTCTGGTCAACAGTTCACGTGGGATGATGAGGCTGAGCGTAGCTTCCAGCTTGTTAAGACAGCTTTGTCTTCAAGCCCAGTAATACAAATGTTTAACCCGAACCTTGATGTAATTGTTACGACAGATGCTTCTGATAAGGGTCTGGGAGCCGTTCTTCAGCATCGCGATGGTGACAGCGTACGCACGGTGGCCTTCGCATCACATTCCCTGACTCCTGCTGAGCGGAAGTACTCCGCTGGGGAACGTGAGGCCCTTGCTTGTCTCTTCGCGTGCGAGCGCTGGCACGTCTACTTGTCGGGTAGAAAATATTTGTTACGTACGGACCACCAGGCACTGGTGACGTTACTTTCAGCTGCCGGTACAGGACGCCGACCTTTGCGTATATCCAGATGGTCAGCTCGACTTTCGTATTATAACTTCGACATAGAGTACCAAACGGGATCGCAAAATGTCGTGGCCGATGCGCTTTCACGCCTACCTCTTGACTGTGATTCGCAGCGGACGGTGCAGGAAGAAATTGTGGCCGTTGTATCAGAGTGCCTAACAAAGGAACGGCTGCAGGTGGCCACTGCTGCAGACAGCACACTGCAACAGGTTGTTGTGCACGTGGTACATGGTTGGGCGCCTAGAAAAGCTTTGCCAGCAGAAGTAATGCCGTACTTTAACGTGCGGGAAGAGCTTTCTGTCGTCGATGGCATTTTGATGCGCGGCGAGCAGGTAGTTGTTCCGAGTGAATTAACCTCGCTCCTTGTTGGTTTTGAGCACGAAGGTCACCCAGGAATTGTGAGGACCAAGCAGAGACTACGTGATCTTTACTGGTGTCCGCGTTTGAATAAACAGGTAGAAGAAGCAATCCACTTTTGCCATATCTGCCAGGCCGCGGACAAGTCTGCTAAACCGTCGTTTGCACAACTGCAGCCGGTGACGTTTACAGCGCTACCATAGCAGAAGTTAACAATGGATATAGTGGGACCGATTGGCTGGGCCCCTTCAAACTCTAGGTACATGATATCGCTGATCGATTATCATTCCAAGTGGCCTGAGGCTGCCTTTTGATCTACAGTGACATCAGAGTGTGGTCGATTTTTTGCAGACTGTGTTCAGCCAAGAAGGCTATCCGGAAGAAATTGTCACAGATAATTGGTTCGCAAATGTTTGAAACATTCTTGAGAGAGAGGGGTATTGCGCATCGTTGTTCTTCTCTGTACTATCCACAGGGAAACGGCGCGATTGAACGTTTTAATCGCGTGCTGAAAGATTTCATGCAGGTTGCCCGATTGGAGCAACGGCCCCTCCAGGCTGCTGTGGTTGACTATCTCGGCATATATAGGTCGACGCCGCATGCGACAACGGGTGTGTCACCAGCTAAGTTACTCCACGGGCGGCAGCCAAGGACAAGACTCAATACAGTGGGTTTGCCGACAAGAGAGGGTGGCCATGCCGGTTCGAATAAAAATGTTCCTGCTAGGGTTAGGACGAAGCAGATGTATGCAAAACAGTATACGGACAGGAGGCGAGGTGCGAAAAGACCAGCCTTTACAGTAGGGGACTTCGTTCGTGTACGCAAGACAGCAGACGGTGGGAAAGCGTCGGTAAACTACACGGGACCTTTCAAGATTGTCGCAGAAAAGGCAAAAATAGCTTTTTGATGAGCGAATCGTTGCTGGAACGCGTCTAAACTAGTTTGGGTTCCCTGCAATCAATCGCAGACAATAGAACAATGGGCATGAGAATTGCCTCATCACTGCTCGGGTACCGCTGGGCCTGAAAGCCGCGCAGACGCTGAACAGGGTGAATTGTTGCGATTGCCGGAAACAAGGGCTGAAGTTAATAAAGAAGTGGTTGCTCCTTTAGAGGATTCGGTGGAGCAACCTTTGCGTCGCAGCACTAGGGTACGCCGACCTGTAGAAAGATTTGGGTTTGTTTTACCTGAACAATAAGTGTTTAGTTCGTGTTATTTTGGTTGTTGCAAATTACTATTGTATTTTTCAATCGGGAGGCGATGTTGTATCCTTATTTCTTGTTTCAGTTTCGTTTCTTTCTGTGTACATATCGTCATTGCCATTCAATATGATTCCCTATATAAGTGGCTTCACTGTGACGAATAAAGAAGGGTTTTTGCATACTGCGCTTGCGTGGTCCCGTGTCATGCGTCTGGTGTGAATCAGACACCACACCTTTCAGCCGCGTTCTTAAAATGTCCCATCTTTCCGGTTATTTCAATAATTATTTAATCAATTAGACTCTAAATTTTCTTAATAAGCATCATGAAGCATTGGATGTTCCCTGAGCATTTTGACACCTTTAAGCCCACTTCTTCAATTTTTTATTTTTCAATTTATTCAATTCGTTCACTAATGCAGAATCTAAATTTTCTTAAATTGCATCATCAAGCATCGGCGTCCGTGTGCTGTGAGATGTCAGCGCACGTTAAATACCCCCAGGTGGTAGAGAGAAAGAATAAACATTTATTTCATCTATAGAGTTTGTGGTGGTTAGATGTCTACCATCTTCCAGGTGGTAGAAATTATTCCGTAGCCCTCCACTATGGTTCCTCTTTCTCTCTCTTTCCACTTTCACTCCCACCTTCATCCCTTCCTTTACGGTGCAGTGCGGGTGAACACAGAACAAATGTGACAGATACCGCGTCTTTTCTTTCCTGTGAACCAATTATATTAGGCATTGGCTTTTCTTTCTGATAATGTTGACACCTTAGAACCTCCTTTTCAATTTTTTTTTATTTTTTGAATCACAATTACAATTATTCCTTTAACTCGTCATCGCTTATCACACACCATTCATCAATCACTACAATCACAAATTACCGTCACGCAATGTTTTTCATACAGCACTGATTATTTGCCACATTTTGTGGACCAACTGGTTTGCACTAACCATTGATCCTTATGGGGACAAATTGCAAGGGGATTAGCACCTATCGTCTCCAAAGGACGAACTGTAGGAGTAACACAAAATAACGGCTTGAGGCACTAGTTGGTGCTGCATAGTATTCAGAAATGTGGCGCAACAAACACAAACACAAGAGAAGAGACACAAAACACGCGCACACTGCCAACTGTATAAGAATCTGAAAACACTTCCTCTTCACCACTCCTCTTCTTCTACACTCAGGTACATCTCATCTTCATCTTCTTTGCCAAAGGGATAGTGGCACTTTCTTCCTCGCAGGCCATAAACATCGTCCAAGCATGGCAGTCACCAATTCTACACTGTCTTAATACTCCACATCTCTACTTTGCCCAGTAACTCATACCACGCTGGACAAGCAAATATCACCACATAGTCACACAGTCACACACTAATACCCACCGCCACACATATACAGTAGGACATGTCCATCCACACCACATCACTAGTGTAGTCCCTATGTATTGAAAAACTTGAACCTGCCAACGTCTACGAAGCCACGAAGCCCATGTACTTGAGGGAAAAAGATTCTTTAAACTACCATGGCCCCAAAACGTAAGAGGAGTCCAAGAATAACAGCTTTAGGCCAAGAATAACAGCTTGAGGCCCGATAATTATCTCGTTCTTTGCGTTACTCAAGAAGATTGCTCAATAAAAGTAAATTCTTTTCTACGTAAACTCAAGGAAGCTTCACTAATACATCTTTCTTCTTTCTTCTGTATCCAGTACGCCTCTAAAATTTCGCGCGCCATCTTATCCCGACTCTTTCCTAAAATGTTAAGCCTGCTAAACAACAGCTCACACTTGCACTTCTGACAGTGCAAGGGTAAATTTGACCCCTTGCCATTTTCTATGGACTTCTCATGTTCCTTCATTCTATCATTGATACATCTTTAAGTTTGCCCTATATATACTTTACCGCACGTCAGAGGAACCTCATAAATCACTCCCACCCGACATCCAATAAAACTATTTACATGCTTCTTATCGCATTGTCCTTTCTTTCTCCTCCCTATTAATGCACATAACCCAGCCAGTTTTTTGGGGGCAGAAAACACAACTGGCACCTCAAACCTACCTGCCACCTTTTTCAGGCAGTGTGCAACTCTATGTATATAGGGGATCACTTGTGGTCGTTTATTTCTCAGCATATCTGCCGTTCTTTTTTTCTTCCCTTTCATTTTTATTGAGCAATCCTCTTGAGTAACGCAAAGAACGAGATTATTATCGGGCCTCAAGCTGTTATTCTTGGCCTAAAGCTGTTATTCTTGGACTCCTCTTACGTTTTGGGGCCATGGTAGTTTAAAGAATCTTTTTCCCTCAAGTACATGGGCTTCGTGGCTTCGTAGACGTTGGCAGGTTCACGTTTTTCAATACATAGGGACTACACAAGTGATGTGGTGCGGATGGACATGTCCTACTGTATATGTGTGGCGGTGGTTATTAGTAGATAAATGAAGGGGAAATGAGGGTGCTCGTTAAAATACATGAAGGAAAGAAGCCAACAGTCGGCGAGGCCAAGGAAAGCATTGGGGATTATGTTTTATGTCTTTTTTTTTTAATCTTTATTTGGATAATCACAGAAATGAGTAATGTAATCTGCTTAGGGGAAAGATAATTAAACACAAAGTAGAAGAAAAAACAACGTGCCGGTGGTGGGGACCGAACCCACGACCTCCGAATATCGCGTCCGGTGCTCTTCCAACTGAGCTACATCGGCCGCTGTCCCCCCTGCTACTTTCTCGGGTATTAATGTTGTCTGTATACGAACCCGGTCCTCTTGCATGCGAGGCGGATGTTCTACCGCTACGCCACCGATGCGTGCCGTTCAAATCCCGGTGCCGTGCAATTCTCCACCGGATGAAAAAAAAAAAAAAATCCGCGTGTTGATGGAATTGAAAAAAACAGGTTTGGGGTGCGACCTGATGCCGGTGAACACCTCCGGCAACGCACGCCCTCACCAGAACAGGAGTTGGCCACCCTGGTGCAGCAACTGGCCGCAACCTCCTATGATAAGCTTCATAAAACCCCGGCCCTCAGTCACCAGCGGCTGCGAAACAACTGACCACGGCGGCGGTCAGACCTGTCACGCAGCAGGGGGTGCTAAGAAAGCCTGGCTCCGCTGGACAGGCCGCCATTGGAAACTGACCCTGGCAACGTTTAATGCTAGAACCCTAGCTAGTGAAGCTAGTTTAGCAGTGCTGTTAGAGGAACTAGAGGGCATGAAATGGGATTTCATAGGGCTTAGTGAGGTAAGGAGGCCAAATGAAGCATATACTGTACTGAAGGATGGGCATGTACTGTGTTAGCGAGGCTTGCCAGAGAGGCGACAACTACGAGTAGGTTTCCTTATCAATAAGTATATAGCGGGTAACATAGATAAATTCTATAGTATTAATGAGAGGGTTGCAGGCATCGTAATTGGGCTTAATAAGCGGTATAAACTGAAGGTTGTACAGGTCTATTCACCTACATGTAGTTATGATGACCAGGCAGTTGAAAGCTTCTATGAAGATGTAGAATCGGCAATGCGAAAAGTAAAGACGCAGTATACTGTACTAATGGGCGATTTCAATGCCAAGGTAGGGAAAAAACAGGCAGGAGACAAGGCAATAGGTGACTATGACATTGGTTCTAGGAATAGCAGGGGGGAGTTACTAGTTGAGTTTGCAGAGCGCAATAACTTACGAATCATGAATACCTTCTTCAGCAAACGGAAGAACCGGAAATGGACATGTAAAAGTCCTAACGGAGAGACTAAAAATGAAATCGACTTCAAATGTGTTCAACCCCCGCCATTATGCAAGATGTAGAGGTAATCGGGAAAGTGCGATGCAGTGACCACAGAAATGGTGAGGTCCCGAATTAGCCTAAATTTGAAGAAGGAACGCAACAGATTAGTAATAAAGAAACCCATCAACGAATTAGCAGTGAGGGGGAGGGCAGAAGAGTTCAGGATCTCGCTACAGAATAGGTATTCAGCTCTAACCGAGGATGGCGACATTACCCTAGAAGCAAGGAGCAATAATTTCAGAGATATCATTACTGAGTGCGCGGTAGAAGTAGGCGGTAGGACAGTCAGAGAGGATACCGGTAAGCTGTCTAAGGAGACGAAAGATTTGATTAAGAAACGCCAGAGAA
Source organism: Amblyomma maculatum (assembly GCF_055883805.1). Lineage (NCBI taxonomy): Eukaryota > Metazoa > Arthropoda > Arachnida > Ixodida > Ixodidae > Amblyomma > Amblyomma maculatum. The sequence continues at coordinate 162,492,614 of NC_139344.1, read as the reverse complement.
TGAAAGCTTCCAATCCAACAGACCGGATCGAATTGGCCGAGATATCAAAGCTAATCAATAAGCGCAAGGTGGCCGATATAAGGAAGTATCACATGGAGAAAATTGAGCATGCTGTAAAGAATGGGGGAAGCCTTAAAGCGGTAAAGAAGAAATTGGGCATAGGCAAAAACCAAATGTATGCGATAAGGGACAAGGCGGGCAACGTCATCACTAATATGGAAAAGATAGTCAAAGTAGCCGAGGAGTTCTATACAGATCTCTACAGAAGCCAAAGTAGTCAGGACCGTAATGAGATTGGCGGTAGGGAAAAACAGTCAGACGTTCCACCAGTGACGAAGGACGAGGTCAGAAAAGCACTAGAAACTATGAAAAGGGGGAAATCAGCTGGAGAGGATCAGATAAGTACAGATTTGCTGAAGGACGGGGGGGATATCGTGCTAGGAAACCTGGCCACCCTGTATACGCAGTGCCTGGTGTCATTGACGGTACCGGAACCATAGAAGAATGCAAACATTACCCTCATTCACAAGAAAGGGGACTCTAAGGACCTTAAAAATTACAGACCAATCAGCTTACTGTCTGTTACGTATAAGGTATTTACTAAGGTAATCGCTAATAGAATCAGGACAACCTTAGACTGCAATCAAGCAAAGGATCAAGCAGGATTTCGGAAACGGTACTCTACTATCGATCATATCCATACCATCAATCAGGTGATAGAAAAATGCTCGGAATATAACCAGCCCTTATACATAGCATTCATTGATTACGAAAAAGCATTTGACTCAGTTGAAATCTCGGCGGTGATGCAGGCATTGCGAAATCAGGGGGTAGACGAGCCGTACGTGAAAGTGCTGGAAGATATATATAGTGGCTGCACAGCAACCATAGTTCTGCATAAAGAAAGTAACAAAATTCCCATAAAGAAAGGTGTTAGGCAAGGAGACACAATCTCCCCAGTACTATTCACAGCTTGTTTAGAGGAAGTATTCAGAGACTTGGAATGTGAGCAGTTAGGGATAAGGGTAGATGGAGAATACCTCAGTAATCTGCGATTTGCTGATGACATTGCCTTGCTAAGCAACTCGGGGGATAAACTGCAAATAATGATTGATGACCTAGACAGGAAACGTAGAAAGGTAGGCTTGAAAATCAATATGCAGAAGACTAAGGTAATGTTCAACAGCCTCGGGAAGGAACAGCAGTTTACATTAGGTAGCGAAATACTGGAAGTAGTAGGCGAATATGTCTACTTAGGACAGGTAGTAACCGCAGATCCGGACCACGAAAAGGAAATAACAAGAAGAATACGATTGGGATGGAGCTCACTTGGCAAGCACTCGCAGATTATGACTAGCAGCTTACCGGTATCGCTCAAGAGGAAAGTATACAACAGTTGCATCTTGCCTGTACTCACCTATGGGGCTGAAACGTGGAGGCTAACCAAGAGAGTTCTACTTAAGTTGAGGACAACCCAGAGGGCTATGGAACGAAAAATGGTAGGGGTAACATTAAGAGATAGAAAGCGCGCAGAGTGGGTCAGAGAAATAACTCAAGTTACCGACATTCTATTCGAAATTAAGAAGAAATGGACATGGGTAGGACATGTAGTGCGAAGAGAGGATAACCGATGGTCGCTGAGGGTAACAAACTGGATTCCAAGGGAAGGAAAGCGTAGCAGGGGGCGGCAGAAAGTTAGGTGGGCGGATGAGATTAAGTTCGCAGGGGTCAAGTGGATGCAGCTAGCACAGAACCGGGTTAAGTGGAGAAATTTGGGAGAGGCCTTCGCCCTGCAGTGGGTATAATCAGGCTGATGATGATGATGATGATGATGATGTATACGAACCTTGAGAGTGTTCACCAGCGCCACCCTCAACCATAGCGGCGGACGTGGAACGTCCTGTGTTACCGCCAGCGTCACGTAGAACGTGATCAAGAGCGAGGGCGAAAGCTGTGCTAGAACCCTCTTACGCTACCTATGGCTTCAAGGCTGCCAGAACCGAGACCCCCGTAAGCTACAAGCAGATAAATTAAGGGGAAATGAGGGTGCTCGTTAAAATGCATGAAGGAAAGAAGCCAACAGTCGGCGAGGCCAAGGAAAGCATTGGGGATTATGTTTTATGTCTTTTTTTTTAATCTTTATTTGGATAATCACAGAAATAAGTAATGTAATCTGCTTAGGGGAAAGATAATTAAACACAAAGTGGAAGAAAAAACAACGTGCCGATGGTGGGGACCGAACCCACGACCTCCGAATATCGCGTCCGGTGCTCTTCCAACTGAGCTACATCGGCCGCTGTCCCCCCTGCTACTTTCTCGGGTATTAATGTTGTCTGTATACGAACCTTGAGAGTGTTCACCAGCGCCACCCCCAACCATAGCGGCGGACGTGGAACGTCCTGTGTGTGACTATGTGACTATGTGGTGATATTTGCTTGTCCAGCGTGGTATGAGTTACTGGGCAAAGCAGAGGTGTGGAGTAACAAGACAGTGTAGAATTGGTGACTGTCATGCTTGGACGATGTTTATGGTCTGCGAAGAAGAAAGTGCCACTATCCCCTTGGCAAAGAAGAGGAAGATGAGATGTACCTGAGTGTAGAAGAAGAGGAGTGGTGAAGAGGAAGTGTTTTCAGATTCTTATTACAGTTGGTAGTGTGCGCGTGTGTTGTGTCTCTTCTCTTGTGTTTGTGTTTGTTGCGCCACATTTTTGAATACTATGTAGGAGTAACGGTCGCTCCTTGCAGATGCTCCCCAAGAGACTAACAGTTGATCATTGAAAATGATCCCAAGGAGAGCAAATATTCCTGCCTCAAGATTAAATGTTGGTCCATCTGAACAACTTTCAAAGGAGCAACAGGTAAACCACTGTGACTAACATTGCATCCACAGGCTGGTCACCCTCGCCCGCCCTAGGCATGCTAGTCCCGTTGACTGCGCTTCATTCACCACGGCATGAATGTGTTTATGAATGTAAAATAGACAGTTCAACTTCAAATTGGAATCTTTTCATTTTTTTCAATTACTATCTTTGCCCAGTCGGCAAATAGAGGGGATTGGGACTGGACATATAAAGCAAAAAAAAAGAGGAGAGGTGAAGGACAGGGGTGCATTGCATTAAGTTATGAAGCGAAATAATGTTGACAGCGCCGAAATTCCACAATGAAATACTAACAATAGTAAGCAAAACAGATTACAGCCGTAAGTAGCAAACTATTTGATGCCAGATGCAAAGGACAAAATGTAATTAGGAAAGTAAACAAAGAGCAACGACGCTCAGGATACAGCATACAGTCAGCATCCTCAACAAAAGCAAAAAAGGGAGCAGACAAGAAGTTGCGTACATCTCATAACATTATAGCCGGTAAGCTAAAGTAGACAATCCGACCTGCAGGACCACGTGGCTCAAATTACTTATGCAGAATCAACTGTTGCTGCACAGTACCCACAGTTTTCTTTTGAAGTCCTCAACAACGTCAGGAAGCACCAGTTTACAAGGCAGGCAGTTCCACTCCGACGCTGTTTCAGCTATAATGGAATATTGATAAGACACAGTTTGAAAATGAGATATTCCCACCTTTACAAGAGTTATCGATAAATGACGAGACATATGCCAGTGGCATGGTAAGTGCATTTTCCAAGGTTGGGTTGTTGGGTTACACTTCAAAGAAAACACTTAAACAGGAGATCTGGCGTCTCGACAAAGGTGATAGTGACAATGTGACTTTCAGTAGTGTGACGCTAGATAAACGACCATAGTCCCCGAGAATAAATCGTTATTTACATAGTTTTTGTCTCATGCGCACAAGTGACGTTGGCTGAAGGCCGCTGCACAGAAAGACAAGTGAAGGCATCCACTTTATCTATTCTACAAGTTCGTGCCTACATCACTGCGCGAACAAATACCAGCAAAAATCTCTGTGTATCCGTGTGGTTCACGCTACGAGTGCACGCCAGTCACTTCACAGATGCATCTTCGCACATGAGTGTGCATCCGCGTGAAGCAATGCACGGCTCATGCGCTTGTATAACACACCACGTAGCCATAGAAAGTTCAGACCAGGCCTAGTAAGCACGCAGTATACCTAGCACCTCAGGCCGTAGACATGGTTCGAGTAGTTCGAGGCTGAAGTCGCTTCACCTTCGTGACACGCCGAGCTTCGAGATCGTTTCTCCAACGAGCAAAACACCATGGCGTAGCGACACAAACAAGCTAACAGTCGACTGAAAAAAAAAAGACGCCAATATGGCCAAGAAGCAGAGGTTGAATCACTTCACAAGCAAGGCAGCAGTGCTCTCCTCACGTAAAGACCCGAAATAGAGTGCCCAATGCAACGCCGCCGTTCAAAAGGCGGCGCTGACATCGAAGCAACCTACCCCTACGTAGCGCTGAGCGCACCATCCTGGTAGGTAATGGGCAAGTCCTCTGACGTTTCCGAACGGCAGCGACCTGCAGCGACTCTTGTCGCGGTTCCCGCGGCGCCGAAAGAGACGTTGCTTTATGGGCAAAGTCGGCCAATTTCGCCTCTGAACTGGTTTTTCTAGTGAAAAGCACTTCCCCGTCGCCTTTGTTGTCCCTATTATACGCGCCTCGCCTTTGTATGCTTAGAGTCCCCTCCGTAGGATGCACGTTTTGTCCATCGGTCCAGAAACACATGCTCTGATGACGTAGGCCAGGAGAGGTCTATTGCGAGGCAGGCACGCTGAAACCCAAAACGCGCGCCGGAAGAGGCCGGGGAGCGGCCGTGGATCAAGTGAGCAGTTCGTCTTCCCGTTACTCCTCCCATCAGCCTTTTTTGAGACAGAATAAACATTGGTGCTCCGAATTCGCACACGGCACGCTTCTCGCCATAGCTGCTTATCTCGCGAACGCCGCGGATCAAAGTTGAGGGAGGTAACTCCCCCCTTAAGCCGGTTTTTTTTTTCTTAACGCATACTACGCTGAATTATGCGGGATGCTCCTCTCGCGAACTAACGGCCCCATGTGAGGAACAAAGTGGAGGGAGCTTACTCCCCCTTTGAGACGTTTTTTTTTTTTTTTCTTAGAGTATACTACGCCGAAATATACGGGATAGAATCCCGGCCGCGGCGGCCGCCGTTTTTCGGTGGAAGCGAAGAGCTAGGCGACTATATGCTGTGCAGTGTCAGTGCAGGTTAAAAATCCCCGTGGAGGCGGCCGAAATTTCCGAAGCCCTATATGGCGTCTGTCATAGCCTGAGTAGCTTTGGGACGTTAAACCCCATAGGCCATACTACTACGCCGACGGCTTCTCGACCGAACGAGCTGTATAAACTATCGCTAAGAACACAGTATACCTCATATTTCAAGCTTTGGAAACACACATGATGTTGTGCTCAGTTTATTGTTTACAAATGCTAGTAGAAGCGTGCAGCGATGCATCTGAAAGTGAGGGATGACAATCTCGCGCATACGTATGTATACGATAGGCTCCACGACTGCTGCCAGTAGCTATATGTATCCGACCTTTTTGATTCGAAACAAGCATAGAAAGCTCACTCTGCTTTAATGGCGTGAACAGCTAGACAAGCGCCAGCCTGTGACGCCAGTGGAGATGCAGCAAAAAGTGAAGCGCTTTTCTTCATCCGACGAAGATAACTCCACTATCAGGCTGAGGCTCTCCTAGAACCCTTCTTTGGTTTCCTTCGACTTTGAGCATTTTTGCTCCTCACTTCTTTCTATCCAGGATACAACAACAATGTAGGAAATTGCAGAAAGAGACTGCTATTTACTGCTAGCCTTCAGGCATTATAAGTGCAGTATACAATATACATGCCCTGTAAGCATATTGAAAAGCCAGACTTCTTTATTTTACAATATACAACACCTGAATATTTATATTAAAACAATAGTGACCAACACCTAATCAAGAAGGTAATTGAGGTCAGCATGGTATTGCAGATAGCAGGAAAAAAGGAAAAAATAAATGCAGGTGATGCCATTTTGTATAAGGTCATATACGCTACGGAAAGTAGCAGGGCAATATGTTTAGGTCTAAGAGAAAAAGAGGCCAAAAATAAGTACCGTATCCTATCACGAAGTGTAAAATTAAATATGTAATGCAAAGCGGGAAAGGCAGCGCGCATTCTGGGAAGACTCGATGGTGGTAGCCTCTCAGCACGGTTGGCAAAGGCTTTCTGCTGCTGAAAAGAGGACTAACTAGCGCGAGACTGGGGAAGCTCAAAATACCGAGTTGCAACGGCATGGGAGGTGGCATGGGTTAAAGCATTGACGGCTTGGCTTTTTTAGCCTTTGGTTCGTGCATATGAAGCGCTGCCCTTTTTTGAAGCGGAAGCTTCACTATACGCCAGGTAGTTCGAGCCGTCGGGAATTCACGGTTTTCATGTTGAGGGAAATCTAGAGGTCAAACTTCTGTGTTAGGCCTGGTGGCCACCATGTGCCTTTGGGGCATAGTCACGTAAGCCACCAAGTGGCCCGTGACAGCTGTCAATGTAAAGTTCACGTGACCTGATGGTTGCCATGTGACTTTGGGGCATAGTCACGAGGCCACCAAGTGACCCATGACCACTGTCAAGGTCAAGGCCACGTGGGATGACGTCGCGGTATGCACGGTTTTCATCTTGAGGAAGATTTAGAGGTCAAACTTCTGTGTTAAGCCTGCTGGTTGCCATGTGACTTTGTGACATAGTCACATAGGCCGCCAAGTGGCCCGTGACGACTCTTAAGATCAAGGTCATGGGACCTGGTGGTCGCCATGTGACTTTGGGGCATGGTCACGTAGGCCACCAAGTTGCCCTTGACCACTGTCAAGGTCTGGTCAGGTTACGCCACCGTGGCTTGGAAATAGAGGGCACTAGAGGGGCGACACGTGTATAAATAGGATCCCCCAGGCTCCTGCCTATAGGTTACAACAATGCGCGAAATAGGAGAGGGCTACAGTAGCGCATCGGAACGCGAAGGCACGTCGCAATGAGGCCCTAAAAAGGTGGCGTGCCGGAGAGACCGATTAAGAACGGGCTTTACGTTTGGCGAAACGCACAATGTGTTTAATCCAAGCTTGGCAATGAGCGCAGCCATTGACATAAAGCTTTCGCTTCAATCTCAGGTTAACCAAAGTTAAACTACCAGCTAACTTTTTCTGCGTTCTAGTATGCCGGCTGTGCTTCTTGGGAATCTCAGTTATGATTGTCCCAGACAGTTTAAAGGACTATAGACACCAAATTTTATTTGGATTTTTCGGTTTGTTAATGGTGCGCAAGACATTTCTGTATATGGATGACCACGCGATGTTTGCCTACGACCGCTAAGTAATTTTTAATTTAATGTTCTTTTCTCGCCAGTTTCAGTTTCAGCAGCCAAGAGATGGTTGTGGCGTCACAATAATGTCTAGGTCACGCGCGGCATAAAAAACAACGATATAATCGCCGACCCTTCATCTTTTGTAATTCCTGTCCTAGGCGCAGGCTGGCTTTAGTGTTCTGGGGAATTAAAACGACACAGGAGCGATTATATCATTGTTTTATTCATCCCTCACGTGACCTAGACTTCACTTTGACGTCACAGCCATCGTTCGGCTGTTGAAACCAAAACCGAAACTGATGAGAAAAGAAATTCGATTATAATTTCTTCAGAGGCCGTAGGCAAATACCATGAGGTTATTCAGGTACAGTAATGTCTTACGCATCATTACAGAAGATAAAATACGAACTTAAAAATGAAGTGTCTATACTTGTTTAGGATTGCTTTATGTACGAAATATTTATTTAGACTTCTCCCAAGCTGTCACTACCGCTATCTTTGAAGTCATGAATATAAAGTACAATAACAGTTATTTCTGTATTATACTGTCATTTCAATTGGTATCCCTAACAATGGCATCAAAAACGATAATGTACCTGCGAATATAAATTTCCACAAAAAATGCTTAAATCTGATTTCTCACGGAATTGCGCTAAAATATGGACATTTTTGGCACCTAACCACTCTAGTTTTTCGAACTGCTGACAAATTCGTCACGTATACAGAAGCATCAGTGCATGCAGTGAGGGTGCTAGTACTTGACAGGACCACATTTTTATTGCCATACCGTTTCAGAGAGCAGCCACAATACACCACCTAAGTGCAGTTCGAGGCCTTTTATTTTGTACTTCAATGACCCCTATTGTATTGCTTAGTACAATGACACCTCTTCAACCCTTTAACCACCAATTTATTTTTCGAAAAACGTACCAAAATCGACAATTTTTTTTAAGTGACCATAATTTTCTCCGTGTAATTATGGTTCTGAAAATATATTACTTCGATGGTTTGTGGTAAAAATTAACACTAAAAATTGAAACAAAAACTGTTCACGGTCGTGGCTTTCCCACAGTGCATTCCATAGTAATGGGTAGAGCGCACTGAAATACGACGCATTCATTTTATAATTGCCCATTTTTTTTAGGTGACCATAATTTTCTCCATGTAGTTATGGTTCCGAAAATATATCACTTGGATGGTTTGCGGTTAAAATTAACACTAAAATGTAAAAACAACTGTTCACAAGGGTGGCTTTCCTACAGTGCATGCGCATTGTGAAATGACTCTTTTGAGCCTTCAATTAGGCGCCAAAGACACAAAATGCGTTTTTTTTTTTTTTTTTTTGGTAGACTAACTCTCTCTAGTGTTCAAAATCGCAACCAATGCAATTGACGACCGTAACTCGTCTTTCGAGATGGCAGCACCGCAATATCTGGCGGGACGAGTGTAACTCGTCAATGGCGATTTCGGTACAATCTGCCATGACTTGTACGTCACCTTTAGCCTCGGTCCCACGGCAAAAATTGTATTTTCGCTACAAAGGGCAATAAAATAAAAAAATAAACTATCAATGGCCGGAACGACAAACGTATGTACTAAACGGTAGTACGGCTCAGCAGGAGTAGTGTAAACACATCCACTTACCTGTCAAAAACAAAAGCATACATCAGTAGTAGGTTCAAAAATAACGAGAAAAAATAGAGCCTTTATTTTGCACTGCAAAAGTCGGTAGTGTTGGTTTGATGCCACAGTTCTCTCGCAGCGGCAACAGCAGCCTCAAACTTACTTAGGCTCATTGAGGCCGTGGGACAGCTTCACGGCCAGTCCCATTTTCTCGGCGAACAGCCGCATGACACTTACAGCGCACGCAGCTTCTGCCACAATTGGGCCCGAATCTTCCATAGTTTCAGTGTCGTTCTCGTCACGGTCAGTTGGCGACACTTCGGCCGCAACTGAGGCACTAATGGCTTCATTGGACATGCCCAGCAAAGTTTTCACTTCGCTGTCAAACATCCCTGAATTCAAAATATCATCTCAAGGACTTCAGTGAGCAGGTTCTCACATGCTGGGTCCGTGAGGTTGATTATGTCGCTTGCATCGTTTGCGTAACTCACTCACACTTCACAAAAACCTGCGCGCTTGAAACAGTTCTGCATTGTCACAGACTCAATTCTCTAAGAAAGGCTTCATTTTGATCATACCTCGCTTTGGCAGTAATCCGATCAGAAAAATCCTTGTGATCGTACGCTTTGTTCGCCGCATACACTCAAACAACCCTCCACTGTGAGCCACAAAAGATGAAATCACAAACTATAAAGCGGCTGCTTTGACACACTGTAACACTTGCAACATTAATATCAATCGAGTTGCGGAGGAAGAGGAGACCCCCTCCTGATTTACCAAAAGCATGGCACACACAAGCTTCATACCGTGATCGGGAAGGTAATACCGTGCGGTCCATCTGGTCTTGACTTTCAACTTTGGTTTCTTGAACGCCTATAGGGAACCGAAGCTTGAGTTTGAATGGATGGATGGATGGATGGATGGATGGATGGATGGATGGATGGATGGATGGATGGATGGATGGATGGATGGATGGATGGATGGATGGATGGATGGATGGATGGATGGATGGATGGATGGATGGATGGATGGATGGATGGATGGATGGATGGATGGATGGATGGATGGATGGATGGACGGACGGACGGACGGACGGACGGACGGACGGACGGACGGACGGACGGACGGACGGACGGACGGACGGACGGACGGATGGATGGATGGATGGATGGATGGATGGATGGATGGATGGATGGATGGATGGATGGATGGATGGATGGATGGATGGATGGATGGATGGATGGATGGATGGATGGATGGATGGATGGATGGATGGATGGATGGATGGATGGATGGATGGATGGATGGATGGATGGATGGATGGATGGATGGATGGATGGATGGAATATAGGAGCGTCCCCTTTGAAACGGGGTGGTAGCAGTAGCTATCATGCTCATTTTTCTCCCTATATCTTAATTATTGATTTAGAATGGTTAACTAAACCATCATTCTATTTATTGAATTTTTGTTCCTACAATACTAACATTATGTCACTTCTCTGTTTTTAAGCCACCAATCTTCCAGCCGTTTTTTGCTAGTTTCCACCGCCGGTTTATTCACCCGGCCACTGTTATCTCTAAACCCCAGAGCTTCAGGAACAGTGATTGCGCCTGCATCAACTTCCGGATGGATACCGTTACATTCGAGTATAATATGGTCAATTGTTTCACTGGAGTTTCCACATACAGCACATGCGTCATTTCCATTGATAAATTTCTTTTTGTAGCTGCGTGTTCTAAGGCACCCTGATCTAGCTTCAAAAAGTATGGCACTGCCTCTTGAGTTATCAAAGAAATCTTCCTTCCTGATCTGCATTTTCCACTTTCGGTATTCCACACTGTTTCTTTTCCATCGAATTTATCCAATTTTTACCTTCTGTGTTTTTCAGCTGTTGCTTAATGCTCTTTATTTCTCCGTCCTTGTGATTAGCATACTTACTAGTTAGTTTCCTAGTTCTTTTCCTCCATTGTGAGTCAACGCTTTTTAAGTACAGGCATTTTAATACTTTAGCTGCCCATCTGTTACTGTCCAATTTCCTCAGGCGTTCCTCATATAATATTTTACTCTGAGCTTCCCGTACTTCGAAAGATGCCCAGCCCATATCTCCCTATACCGCCTCATTTGTAGTTTTGCCGTGGGCACCTAGGGCTAATCGTCCAACGGATCTCTGATTTATTTCTAATGTCGACTGCACCTCTGATTTTAGGCACAAAACCGCATTTGCGAAAGTAAGTCCGGGCACCATAAATCCTTTCCAAATACCCCTCAAAACCTCATACCTATTGTATCCCCACAATGCCTTATGCTTCATTATCCCGGCATTCTTCGCCCTTTGGCCTTAAGTGATTGCTCATGCTTTCCAATGTATGCCAATCCTTCGTTTACCCATACCCCCAGATATTTATATTCTGTTACTCTAGGTATTTCATGGCCTTGTATTTTAAGACCCTGATCAGTTGAGCCGTTGAAAATCATCAGACCCGACTTAACTGCGCTGAAACTGAAGCCTAGAGCGTCCCCTTCGTCTCCGCAATACTTAACTAGAGTTTGCAATTCTTCGAGACTCTCAGCTAGCAGCAAAATATCGTCTGCTTACTCTGCACAATATCTTGTTTGCTATATCGTCTGCGTACTCAGCACAATATCGTCTGTTTGCTCCGCGACGCCAGCGCTCGATTTTTAGTGGAGCGGAGAGAAACTACAAAACCTACGCGCATCCGCGCCCACGCTGCGCACGGCTGTCTGCGGAATCTGCGCAGCCCGCTCGCTCGGGAGCGCGTGCCACGTTCAGCCGCACGTGCACGCGGAGCGAGAGAAGGAGAGTGAGGACGAAGGGGGATGGTCGCGCGTCTGTGCGCGCAAAGCCGGCGCCATTTGCCAGTGGGGTTTCTTATTTTTGCTTTTTTCTGTGCCCCGGTTGACATAGAGGCTGGCTGAAGGCATGTTTTTCATCGGTGCTTTCGAAAGGAAGAAATTATGATTAATAGATCGCCGCGGACATTGTTTTCAAAGAACGCTTGTTGGAAGGCTCAGACATAAAAAAAGAACATGAACGCAAATTCGCTACTCGAAGGCGAGACGCAAGCGACAGGTACTTTGAATGGCTTAAGGCGGCACCTCTTGATGTCTCTGTCCATATTTCAGAGAATGAAGAGTCCAGCCTTCTCGTTGAGAATAACCGATACGCTTGTACACAGCGAGGAGTGCACCGGGCGCTGGTTGGGGAGCTTCCTTTCTCTTTGTGACTGCTCACTTGAAAGGGGCCTATTCAACTCTTTGGGGACAGTCTTAGCCGATGCTACCGGCGCCGTGGTGCCTATTTTTGGAGCGTTCGGGACGCGTTTCCTACAAAGGCTCAAATCATGCCGCCTTACCCTTTGGTTCCTGCCGACAGCGGCCAGGGGAAGTTCGCTGCTGCTGTGCTGCCATTCGAAATAAATGACCTAGCTACCTTTAACAATGAGGGGTTTGTTAACGACCTGGGTCACTGACGAGAAGCCGAGGCATGCCATTTTTGCGGTAGTTTCTCTCTCCACGAGACGAAGAGCGAGGAAATGTCTGACGACTTTCCATGCAGACGGGGACATCTCTCCACGGAAACCTTTTTCTTCTTAATTCCACAGCTACGCTGTGCAATTCTTAGTTCAGTTATCTCCTCTAGCGAATGAGTTTTCAGCTCCCGAAGCCGGATCGCGTATGAGGATAGAACATTGATTGGCGTATGTGTTTTTCCTTTATAATGATTAAGTGATCGCATTAATAATGAATATCTGTTTCTTGAGGCCGACTCGGTTTCGCGATGGCTGCTGCGGCACCGCCAGTTACAAACAGAGGTGCGAGATACAAAAAAAAAAGCCAACAACCATCCCGTTACCGTTTAGACACAGGCTTTGCGAAAAAAAGCACGCCGTCATTTTTTTTTATTCTATTTCTTTTTTTTACCCTCTTCATAGGAGCGCGACGGCGGACAGAACGCGGCCGGAGAAGGAGAGAAACAACCGAGCGCACGCGCGCAAACGCGTGCTGGGAAGCAACGCGGAGCAGATGCTTTTCCATTCGGCGGGGAGCAGACGACGCGGCCGCGCTGCGCGGAGGTCTTGACGGGGTCCCCATGGAGGGCGCTGACGCACAGAACGACGCAGCGCCCCCTGGCCCAAGTTTTCTCCCCTATAACGTCCAGATCGTTTTTAGGTAATAGACGGCTGAGTTGATACTCCCGACGTCTTGCTTCCAGTCCTCTTGTGTTTAGTGTATACACCGATCCGCAATGCAGCTGCCATTTCTATGGGATTATAGGATGCCAGACCGTACGGGCCGGATCATGCAGCTCTCGGTTAAACAACAGACGGGCACACGAATTTGGAACAATACAACCATAATGAGCAACCGGCCCCAACACTCTCCACACCGACAAGGCAAGCCGGCACATTTCTCTGAAAATCACCATCATTACTGGCACGTCAAGCTCACAGTTAAACCGCTGAGACGCTCCCCGTCGCGGTGGAGGATTGCGTTGGTGACGTCGCCGCCTGCCTTCGGTCTGAAGGCCCATATCGTCCGCGAGCGCATGTTCGCCGATGCTGGTCTCCACTTTAGGGTAAAGTCATCCGCGGCGTCTTGCCGCGAACGCTTAGACAGCGGCCATGCTTCCTTTGCACACGTCCATAGGCTGCTTCTCGTCACCGTCCAAAGCCTTATCTGCGCAGGCAGAACAATTTTCTGCCGGGCATAATCAAGAGGGCCAGCTCCCCTGAAACTCTCCTCTCAAGAGGAATGCAGCCGTTTCACACCCGTGTTGAGCTCAAGAGTCACCATGCGTTTGGTGGAGCCTTTGTCTGATACGCCATGCACGCGTCATCGTTCTTTGGCTATTTCGGTCACTTGTTCGTACGAGAGAAACGCGACCCGCACATCGTCATCGGACACAGTGTGCAAACGCCAATGCAGTTTGAGACGCACACCCTTGTTTGACGCGTTGATAACAACACATCGCCGATCTTTCACCTGTCTTCCTTACAGTCCAGCAGGCGCTTTAACCCTTCGGCATTTCTAAAAGTAATTGCCCACACACGATTCATCATATGCTCTGAAGGTTACTACCAAAGGAAGTAGTTTAAAACTTGCTAGCAAGCCTCTGAAGTCTTCGGCTCTATAAGGACTAGCTCTCACATCTACATGGAGAAATAAAGTGTTCAAAATCAACCGACCCGAAGGCACATTAGGCAGAACAATCCGGTACTCGTCCTCCACAACAGCAGAGTTTCTGTAACGGCGGCCAGAAACGGCCGTCGAAAACGCTCCGTCGGAGCTCATGATAACGCATCCGAACAGGGCGGTGACCGGAAGTTAAATCCGAGCCACCTAGTCTTATGCTTTAGCTCGTTGTAACCAGGTTTTAGGTAGGGTTAAAACTCCGCAACTTTACGCGGCGGCTTCCAGGTGGCGCCACAAGTAATGTTAAACTAAAGCCCCTCAATAAATTGAGGGGCTTTATGTTAAACAAGTGGCCTCCGCGATCCAGCGCGCCCTTGAACGATTAGAGGCCATGTTTAAGCCTCCAATAATTGACGACGCGGCTCCCAGATGGCGCCACATATACAGATGTAACTGCAGCGCACCAGGCCCATAGCCACAGAAAGTTTGCATACGGTACGTATCGTGTAAAAAACATCGGGTTAAGACAAGTATTACGAAGAAAGGCCTGTGCGTACGCACTATAATCGGTTAATTATAATTGTTTACCGTGTGGCATGCCAGCTACCGGCAGTTTTGGATTCACTTTGCGCCATGAGGGAAGACTATACGCTGGCGACTGATACCATCGCGACAAAAGACAAAAACAAGTACGAGCGGCCCGATGCCTAGTTGTTCGAACTTCGTTCCATCGCGCTTGTAGCTGAGTGCTATCGTTATGCCTGCACCAGTTATACTACGTAGATACAAGCGCAACTACCAGAATTCTGAGCAATGTCAAACGAAGGCGGCGTTTTATTTAAATTTCTTTTTATCACCCCTGTATATAAATTTCACTCGCAACCTTAAACGTACAAGGCAACAACCGCAGTGTGACTTCACTTGCCAGCCGGGCCAGCGCAGCACAAGCAGCATTGGCAGCACTGATACATCTGCTGTCGTGGACCGCAAATGGCGCTACTATGATAAGAAATATCAGTACCACTTCGAAGAGTAATGCCGTGCAAGGTCGCTGCATTTATATCAGACGCATGGAGCGAACTTACACGGTGGCACTTCGCTGCGGCCGCTGTTATATTCGATATATTTCATCGTACCGAACGGCTGGGGTGCCTTAAGAGGTGGCGTTTTTTTATGAAACAAGCAATACACCCGTATGTGCGATCGGTTCGCAAGCAAGAGACAAGATGAATTCGGTTTTTCGCGCAGACTCAATATCACCGCAAGTGGAGTGGTTCGGAATAGATTTAGGGATGACTAGAGAGATGAGAATCAACCAAACTGTGTATTCGTACTTCCTTTCTGCGCCTTTCTGGTGCTTTTAAATCACGGAATAAAAAATTAAAAAAAAAACAGTCGAACAAAAGCGGCTCAATCACACCGCCGCAAATGCGCCTGCTAAAAATGCACGCATTCAACAAGTGCTAGAGCGGACATTAGAAGATCAATCCTGCGTACATTATACATGCATTTCTCTATCTCCAGGATTTCTCTACTGGTGCAAGACACCCCCAGCTGGAGGAAAATAAAACTGTACCAGACCATATCGCACGCGTCATCTCCAATCGTGTGATTTTCCCTCTGCGCCGTGTTCTGATATATACTTCATTTGATCTTGCTGCAATTTTATGCTTGCTCCTCTCGGAAACAGCACGGTTCTGTAGGCCTCGCACCCTCATAGTATGATGACGCCCTTCAGGGCTACATCTGCCTCGCGTTCTTGCTTTTCAGGTAGCCATTGCGCGCACCGCCCTCTCCCGGAAACCTAACACGCCCACAGTAAAAATCAATGGTCTCGCTCGTTGGCAGGAGCTAGCGTAGCGTAGCAAATGCTTCCTTCCTTCGATATTTAGACGTATTATTAGACGCAACTACAGTAGCAGAGCTATTCATTATAGATTCGTGGAACAACTATTGTTTTTTCGAAATCAACCACCACAGTTCTCGTCCCTATCATTTACCGTAAACGTGACTCCAAAGTGACTAGGTTCTAGAAGCAACGTGACTCCAAAGTGACTAGGTTCTAGAAGCAAGAAGCGCTTGCACAAGCACGAGACGAGAGCGGTGCGCTTTTTGTGCGCACTTAGTTGTCACTTGATCCCTTAACTTGGAAAGAACTGGCGAGTTTCGACGCAATTTACCGGAAGGGTATCGGATCATATGTTCTGAGAAGTAAACATGTGTTTGGTATAGTACGCTTGCAACGAAAACTAAAAGCATCTGCTCCCTCCCTAACAGTTAGCCTGCATGCTTCTGTACTGTTCTCCCGTCGAGATCGTTCCTAACTACGCAGTTCGGATCGCATTGCCTTGCGCTTCTGGCGCGCGCAGGTACGTGCAGCGAGGTTCAAGCTATGCCGTTGTAGACATTTGCTGCGGAACACGGCCGGCGACAGCTGGATTGGGCACGCCACTGAACGTCAGCTGGTCACCTGTTTCCTAGACTGCACCCCATACCAAGATCTCATATCAAGCGCTCGGCTAATAAGTTTTTTCGAAACGACCAGTGAACCAAGGCTTCTCGCTCTGCACACACGGGCCACTTTGGGTTCCACCTTTTTCGGATATATACCAGAAAAGTTCAAATTGACCTCTAGCAGTCAGTTGTTAGCAAGCCTTGTATCTCCTGTATGTGCTATTAATGTGGCTACACGTTTAATGAGTAGACACACTGATTTCCTAGAGGATCGCGAAGCTCAATCCACGTTCTCGAAACGACTTCATTCTGCTGGGAATCGCTTTAAATATACGTATAGATGTTTATCTTTCAGCCTTTGTTTTCCCTATCATACGCGTTTTAGAAAGTTATTTCTCACATCTTTGTGAACTAAGAGCCTTGTTTCGTATATTTCGACAACGTTCTTGTACAGCCCTCAACTTTAATAATCTGCGACACGTTTTGGTCTTCAAAATAAACAAACAAATAGATACACAGCTCTACTGCGATAGATGAATAAGGCAGAGCGTCACTAAATGCTTCAATAACGAAACTTGAAGAAATCGTACCTGATACTGGAATGCGTACAACTTCACCATTTAAATACAGGTGAAGTGCTCGACTCATAAAAATAATAGTCTCACATCTCAACTGTTGCGCTCCGAAAAATATTCAGCGCTTCTGACAAACTTGGAAAAGTGGAAGTCTGCAGGTGAATGGCGAGAAAATTGAAGTTTATTTCTGCTCAGCACGTGAGCTCTTCCGAATTTCGACGCACGCGACGCATGCAACTTTCTCTTTTGCGATCATACGGCTTAGTAATCAACGTAAATGTCTGAAAATATCTGTCGCCCTTTTATTGTTTACTTTTCTTTTTCCCAAACAACGTCACTCGCGGGATAGGGGTCTATATTTCCATGGCTCACTCCGAAATTGTCTCTCAGCGCATCGTCTTCGATTCCACTTTCTAGGCTTCTTGTATCTGGCAGGGTCGAAGGTATTAACGCATTGTATTCACATTTGCTTCAGCTTTCGCCAGCGTCGTACAAATAACGCGGCCACTCCTTGAGCAAAGCAACCGCTGTGGGAAAGAATCGGCGAGCGTCACAACTGCCTATGTCTGGTGCACTGGCAACGAGCATATAAGCATCAGGGTCGTCTGCATCAATCCTGGCAACAAAGGCAGCAGAGACCCATGCACATAGCACACAGGCAGCAGTCCTTGGCACAGCTGTCCTCTTTCTCCTTCACGATCCTGCAAACATAATGCAGGAAGGAATGAGGCCCATGAAGCTGCACGCGCTGCAGAGGAGGCAGTATGCTGTACAAAATGAGACATTGTTACCAAGCAATCAACTCCACGAAAAGAGCGCGTCTCCTTGCTTTCGCTGCGCTTCCCTGAAACCGACAAAAAATGGGCACAAATATTAAAAAAAAAAGAAAGGGGGGGGGGGGGGCGAGTCGGAAGCGGAGCGGATATGAAATGGGAGAGAAAAAAAAAAAACTTTTCAGTTTATAAGCCCTGCGCTTTCATCCCAACAATGAGAAGCAAAAAGAATGGGACTGGACATTACTATCATTTCTTAACTTTATTTTTCCGCGCCAGATAATGACTCATTAACCTTCATGAAATGGCGGGGTACTCCCAGAGCACAAATGAGACATGACTGCAATTTTGCCGCCGCATTTGCAACAGCGAGACAACAAGCAGCATTAATTCCCTCGACTGAGCTCCTCCTGGGTTTTTCTCTTTCTTTATCATGCATTCAACCTGAATGACCACAGGCGGTACTCATTAAGTAGGAGGAGCGCCTGCGCAGATAGAAACTGCGATAAATTAGTTAATATGAGTGGTTTTATTCATTTCCGCGCTTTCAGTCATAAAAATTAGTTGTTGTTTTTTTACATTACTTTCGGAAATCCTTGTAGAACAGAATCTTCCGATAGGAGACTATTTCCTAATGAGCGAAATTTCCACAACAGCACACCTATACTGGTATCAAAGTAACTCGTAAACTTCCGTCCCGCCAGCAAGTCAGTAAAGACAAGTTCAGGACTGAACAATTCTGGCTCATCACCGAACGGCACGAACGTACAAAACATCGCTCCTGTCATGCTGAAAGAATATATATATATATATATATATATATATATATATATATATATATATATATATATATATATATATATATATATATATATATATATATATATATATATATATATATATAAGCTCTCATTACAATTTATTTAAACTGCCGAGGTCCTGAAGGCAGGCCCTATCTACATAGCAACGCTTTGCACTCTTCTAAAAGCGTTTAAAGCATATCATACACAATTTCGTGCTTAGGTTCATGTCAAAGGACAACTTGGTTCTCTTATGTCACGTTTTACTATTTTACCGTGCGCGAACATTTTGCATGTCTTAATACTCGGACAAGCAACAAGAGGCACGTAGCAGTTTATTCGACCCACTCTGACGGCATTTGTGAGAACTCCCCGCAATCACGGAACAACAACAGGTACCCGCCATTTCGCACTGCTCAAAATTTACTCTACGCAGAAAGCACGAAACAACCACCAAATTTAGCTAAGATTAGTTGTTTAAGACAAACATAACAAGAGTAAAGAGTAAAGGAGGGCTAAGTCTGTCCTGAGATCTTTAGCTCCCGAATAAGAACTGTTTGCGCGTTTTGGACGTTCGGCTAAGGCATTAAACCGTACTTGTGTGCTGGGTCCACCTAGAGTCGTTCACGGCTCTGGGTCTACCCTCCTCCATCCTTAAGGGTTGCCTCTAACTTCCCATTAAATCAGTTTGAGGTTATATAGTGAAGAGGGCTGTGTACGTGTCCCTCTTAGTTCAGCTGTGTCAAGACCAAGCTGCCATCGTAGGAAGAGTCTTGATGGCCACCTTCATAGGCTTCTCTCAAAAGTGAGACAACCCATGCATGCGTGTTGTCTCGACGTGCAAGCAGGCATGCGTGAGATAGATGAAGCAATTAGCATATGAAATGGTTACAAAGAGTATGTAGAAGGACAACGTAGAGCCCCTGGTGATCGTCTGTTTCACTTGTTACATCACGGCATAAGGAGTGGCCGTTTGGTACGATGTTCTTCTTGTTTTGTGTGTGTGTGTGTGTGTGTGTGTGTGTGTGTGTGTGTGTGTGTGTGTGTGTGTGTGTGTGTGTGTGTGTGTGTGTGTGTGTGTGTGTGTGTGTGTGTGTGTGTGTGTGTGTGTGTGTGTGTGTGTGTGTGTGTGTGTGTGTGTGTGTGTGTGTGTGTGTGTGTGTGTGTGTGTGTGTGTGTGTGTGTGTGTGTGTGTGTGTGTGTGTGTGTGTGTGTGTGTGTGTGTGTGTGTGTGTGTGTGTGTGTGTGTGTGTGTGTGTGTGTGTGTGTGTGTGTGTGTGTGTGTGTGTGTGTGTGTGTGTGTGTGTGTGTGTGTGTGTGTGTGTGTGTGTGTGCGTGTGCGTGTGCGTGTGCGTGTGCGTGTGTTTCGGCCCTTTCTTTTATTCAGCAGCCAGGGCGCAACTGGAGAAAGGAATGCACAGTTACTTACTATACCTGCGTTCCAAACAAGTGAACGTTGGATGTGCTCTATCCTTAAACCTCTGGGTGGTCTCACGTTGCTCCAATTGACCATTGTTTGTACAACAGACTTTGGAAGCTTGCGTCTGTGCCTTACGGAAAGGCGCAAACGGAGTGATTCATTGCAGGCAGTGAGAGCAGACACGCTTATTGCAAAAACTCGAGTCTGATGTTCTCGCAGGGCTCGGCTAATAATAAAGGAATAATGTCAGCATCGCAGCAAACCGGGAAGTGCATGGGTCAGTAAAGTCTTCGCATCATTCCTTTTTTTAAAAAAAGGCTGGTTTCTTGATCGAGATGACACGTGAAATTTTATGGGAAATAAGGATTTTTTTTTTTTGCACCGAACTATCGTTTTCGTAGTTTTTGACCATTTGGACATTTCAGTATCCCCTTATGCATGAACGCGGTTTCCGAATGAAAACTGCGTCTACGAGACAGCGTGAATGAAATTAGCTGTATCTGTCTTTATTGCCATCGTTACCTTTTTTTTTTTTTTTTCGCTGAATTTTTCGTCACTAACAGCTCCGCGAGCTCAAATGTAGCGAGAGCGTTGCTCAGCCATGATCTTATCTCGGAATGTGCATGGTTTTGTCCCTTTCGTGGTCCTTTTGTGGCTATTCTTGTAGTTCAAAGACGTGTTGGCTCTAGATGGGTCCAACTCCGTTCGGAGCAAATAGCACCAACCAGCAGAGCATGGAACCGCCCGTTTTTGCAGCCTTTGCCAGTGTCAACCCCGTGTTGCTGGCACAAGATACTATCCTGCCACTAATTAAATGTAAAGCGTTTCAGCAAGACAGAGATTCTAAAAAGGTGTGAATTTACAACCGACCACTGCTATATATTTCATCAAAGAGGTTAGCGGCTGCATGCTCACCGTTTATCCTGACAAAAATATCGTGTGGCGAATTATTTAAAATAAAACAAAGAAAAAATTATCCAGTGGCCGCAGTCTTATAACAATGCGGAGGACTTCGTCGTACGTGGGAAGAACCTAATGCGCCGGTTTCAACGGATTACCAGCAAGGCCGGATTCTCCAGGGTTCAAAGGGTTCAAATAAACCGGGCCCCCCGTTCTCAGGGGCACCCCGAAGGGTGAAAAAAAAATGGCGGATTTCGAGGCTTCGTCCGAAAAAGAGTAAATCATGGTCCTGATTTCGCATGATTAAAAGCCGAGCTTATGTATTGCAATATCAAATGCTCAAAAGCTGTTCGTCGTCTCGTATGCATGATTATAATCCCAAAACCAGCCTTATAGTTCGCCAGTCCAAGTAGTTTTAGCTGGTTCTAACTGGTTTCAGTTGGCTTAACTTGGTCCCACTGGGGCTGATACTCCACTTACATTAACTGGTTCCAGATACTTACCAGCTGGTAAAGTGGAATCAACGGGTTCTAGCTTGCTTTCAGTTGGTATTCAGCTCGTAACAGCTGACAAACTAACTGACCTCTGTCATTACTGCTGTTGAGGTCAGTTGCGTATATTATTATTCTGAGTGTTAGCAGTGAAAACTGTAACAAAGCAATGAATTATTAGGAAGAGATTATGACGGCTCATAGCTCACAGCTGCCTCTGTAATTTGCTGCTCCTAAGAGTGGAGACAGAGATTCTGAGGCGGGTCAACGTTGAAGATCTTGTCAAGAAACTCTCCCAGTGAAAGACATAATTAAAAACACTTATACAAGTGTAAATATCTCTTTCTCACTTGCTTAAAAGTGGAATGAAAAAAAAAAAGAGACATGGTATACGAATATGCACATCATTTAAAGGTCGAATTCCTGTCAAATGTTTAGTTATATTTTCTTCTTTGGGTAAGCATGTGATGTTTCTATACAAAATTGGGGCGCCCACGCTTTGCACTCTAGACGCGATAGCGGAGATTAAGTGTTCAACGAAACCGAAACAGGAGGGGAAACAAATTTCAATTATAAGTTATTTGGCGGTCTTATTCGAAAACTACGTGGTAATCAATATACATAATTGCCTTACGCATCATTAACAAACAGAAAATTGCCATAAAAATTAGGTGTCTATACCCGTGTAAAAGCGGAGCTTAAGCGTGCACCTTATTTTCAGTGCCCTCCCTATTTTCATTGTTACGGTAGCAGCAGCTTTTCGATGTAATGAGCTGTATACACTATCTCGTAAATGTAAACTTATTTTGTAAAAAGATAAAGGTGTATGATACACGCAGATGTGCTTTTTTCTAACACACTGAACCAGCGAAATACACACAAGCATATAAGAAAAGAAGTACACGGGACAGCGCTGTATTTCTCTTTCTGTGTCTCGGTGGTTCAATATGTTAGATTTGCACCAACTAGCCCAAATGGACACCATGCTCTTTTTCTGATTTATACGTGAACTTTATGTGCAAACTGTTAGTACTCTGTCTTTTTAACTGTTGAAACTCTGAATAAATGTAAACATATATTACTGATTATTTGAGCAAGTTAAGCCGTTTATTTTGTGCCGGTTCAGTAAAGATGTCATTTTCTACAGGTGCCGCCACTTGGAAAATATTTAGCTCCCCGGATTATGACAACGTTTGGGGTAATAAACATTATTTGCTGTGCTTATAGTCAGCACATATAACATAATATTACAGCTTCCGTAGAAACACTGCCTTAGGCGAACGTCAATTCGGCTTGCTGGATAAATTCACAAAACTATTAGATGATTGGTAGAGTATGTACAGTAAGAATTTGCTATACGATTTGAACAAGGCCCATCTCTACTTCGTCTGTGCTCACACGCAGCCAATCATCCTGAGCTAACTGCTGAAGGAACTACTGGATAACTACTGGAGAAATTTATTACTCCCTAATGCGCGTTCTGATCTTTTTTGGGGGATTGTGTGTGCTGTGTACTGTCATTTCCTAGAATAGCTGTCTAGATTCCAGTCTGCCCGTGTGCTCTGCGAGAAAGTATATGTTCAGGCAATGTTCATAAACATTTCGCCAACGTGACAACAAAGAGCGAGAAAAGAGGGGGGGTATAGGTGCCTTCTTAATTTTTTGAACCGGGCCCTCATCACGGTAATCAAGCCTTGATTACCAGGAAAAGGAAGGTGCGTGTATGACCGCTAAGCTTCGGAACAATTTCAATGCTGATCTAGTGCTTCCGATATTATTTTTCAACCAAATCTTTCACCCGTTGCCTGCACAAAATCGACAAAATATTATCTGCTCATCATCCAGTTGCCTCAGGAACAAGCATTGTTTGCTTTTTCTTCATTATAGCGAGTGTCCTGTGTCGAGTACGTACACTGTGGTGGGCGGAGGAGGCGGCACGTAGTAGCTGCCGCTCTGTTGCTGAGGCGGATACAAGTGCTGAGGGCCAGGTGGCGGCGGAGGCTGGTATGTGTCGCCCACTGGCGCAGACGCTGCAAAGTACGGCTCCGCTACGGGCGCTGGCGGCGCTGGCGGGTAGCCCGAGTAAGCAGGAGGCGGCGCGAAGCCCGGCGCAGCAGGGGGCTGGTACTGGTGCGGGGTCTGCGGATACCCGTAGCTCATGTCGTCCTGTGCGTCTCTGCGGCGAGGCAATTAGACATGCACTGCTGATTTGACGTGATCTCCATGTCACTCGTGCAAGCTTGCAACCAAACAAGACGAAGAGGCTCTCCCCGGTGAAAGTCCGAGTTACAACGCTCCAGGTCTGTGTGAAAAACAGTTGAGCTTTTCATCAGGAGCTAAGGTCTCTCCGCAAACACACTTTGCATCTCAGTCCAATAACGGAAACAGGAAGACACACCCTATTACCGAGTTTCCTTTTTTTTTTTTTCCTCTTGTACAGAAGACTCCGCCCGGACCCAATAGCTCCAAGCCGCTGTTTAAGCGGATGGGTATCCCCCTCCTAATCCGTTGGATAATAAAGTAATTTCAATCAATCAGTGCTAATTGAAACAAACCATTCCATGCAGCATTTGTTCGCAAAAGACGTGAAAAATGAGATAGAGGATTTCATTGCCCACAGATACATTGTGAGTGCAACGAAAATCTTCAGAACGATGCTGCACAGCGAGAACAAGCACAGAGAGCCTACACTCGGCTCCTTCCTATATCGGGTCACGTTTCTGGCGCGCCAAAACTTTCGAGCGGCATTTTTCTTCATCGCATGATATGTAAAGGAGAAGGCACTTATTCAGAACTACGAGTAAACGTTTCCCTGATGAACCTTTGCGTGTTTCCACTGTATCGCGCGTTCTACTTTTGTGCTGCAGTTAGTCTAATCTCTCCCTATCACTTTTGAGTCTTCTTTTTTCGTCTCTTTTTTTTTTTTTTTTTTTTTTTTTTTTTAGAGAAAAACCCCGCCATTTTCATTTGGTGTCAAACCTGCGTTTACTCAGCTTTAACTTCCGGGTGATTAGATTTAACAGCCTGGGGCTACTGTTGGAACCAGTCGCCGAAGAAGGAATACTCGATGAGTTGATAAAGTATGCCCAATCGGAGAGCCATAATCTCATTTACATTACAAAGCTGCAATTTTCATGCAGAGACGTATTTGCCTCGCCATTAAACGAAAAACACATCCAGTTATCGCCTCTTGTCTTTCAGAAAGCATATCTTTCATTCGATTATCATTAGTAGCAGATGCAGCTGAGAGGTGAGATACTGGCACTATGAAGCCAGCCTAAACGTCCCTAAAAACTGCACCCGTCATCCCGGGCTAAAGGAAGAAAGAAAAAATCTCTGCAAGCTCAGTAACAAGGTTAATATGTTTCATTAATGCAAGAAACGTCACCTCGGCTTGCTAAGGACTTCACGTACTTACGCACTACTGCTTTTTTGAGGAATGGAGTTCCGGTCTGTTTCCAAGACGAGCAAGAAGCTTCAGCCTTGACTGGCTTTAGTAGGGCGTCAGCTTCACTATCTTATCTCAGCGCGTTGTGGAGGGTTCGAAGAACGTCAGCGAAATTCTTTCTTTTGCGGCCCAAGCTCAAGTTTCGCCGCGCAATGGCAGCGCCGCATTTCCGGCGTGGTGGCAGCCGGAGCAGACGCTCCGCTAGCTTCCTGTGCATGAACGGCGATCGCGTTGCGCCTGGTGGTTACTTGGCGATACAGAAACGCTTCCGCCGATGCAAAACGGAGGTACTAAGTAGTATTGTGTTGTGGGCAGCCACAATAGCAGGCTAAGTGGTAAAGGAGGAGGCTCACGTGTGAATATATGCACATTCATTTGGAAGCGTTTCCGCAAGACCTGTTTTCCAACCGCATGGCCCCGTTCTGAGACGTCTCGCATTTTTATGGAAACGAAAAGAGCCAATTCTCCCTTATCCGTAAATTCGGAAATGTTGCCAGTTGACAAAGACGGCTTGGAAAGGTAACGAAAGAGTACAATGGTTTAATGTCACGCCTAGAAAATGAAGAAGGTGTAGGATTCTCCCACGTCTCGCTCACCGCGTGTGACTTCTTTTTCCGATTTTCTGTGCCCGCTCCTTGCATGCTTTGTGAATTTTGAGTGCTCTGAAACCAACCAAATCAACAGATATCCAGTGTGCGACGTCCGCGATCGAAGGCAGGTGCCCTAAGGGGCACCTGCTTTTTCAGTTATAAAACGACCAAGCAAATATCGAAGAACGAGGCCTTCTTGTTGGAAAACATCCTTGCTAAGAAGGTTTTACAGATTTCCGCAAATAGCGAAAAATTATGTCCCAAGCGCAATACAAAAGCGCACTATCGACACTACTCGCACGGAGCACGCCATTCGCGTCACAGGTTTCATTATTTCAAACCAAATATTTTCATAAATGAAGCGCAACCAATAATTTTAGAACCGAAATAAGAAAAAAAGAATTTACATTACACCAGCTTTCACTAAGTTTGCATTTCACTTGCCTCCCGTACCAGCGAGCCAGTTAATCCTCCTGCAGCGCAAGGGGCACGCATGTGCTCTTGGGTGTGCTAGCGTTCGTGCCTCTGAAGGAACACCTCTTTCAGAATGTATACTCCTTCTTCAAATGCAAGGTTTGCTTTAGTAACGTCGTAATATATAAACAAAATCGTATATAGACCCCATGCTACAGCCCAAAACGGTGGTCACCGAGCGAGCCACTTTATTTCACAGTGCTGATAAATACTTTTCTCATATTTTAAACATATTATATAGGACAGTATAATTACATAGCTGACTTCCTCTAAATGCACTTCCTATAAACTGTTTTCGCTCACATGGGAAGCGCATTTCACGATCAGTAGTTACTCATCGCTGTCTGTCATTTGCTCTATACAGTGCAGACGTCAATAAAAAGTGTCCCGCCTTTAATTAAGTTTCCTTCATGCAAATCCGTGGCAGGTTGCCCAATAATCAAGGCGGAATGCAGGCGGTATGTTGCGATGCGCCTGCGCGGGCGCGTGCATGTGCGATAGAAAGCGCACGCCCACGCTGCGAATGCAGCGAGCTGAGCCCGCGTCTCATAGCCTGAGTTGCTTTAGGGCGTTAAACCCCACAAACCAACCAACCTGAGCCGGCAGCGTCCCAGTTTGTGCTCTTCTGTCACAGATAGCGCAGCCCATCAGGAACCGCAGAGCCGCCAAGAGATGCATTGGGAGCCTTATACAACGTATACATGCAAGAGCTCTGAGAGGGTTCGTGCATGTGCATGTGGAGTTTAACGTTCTGAGGCTGCACGAGGGCTACGAGGGATGCAGTAGTGGAGGCATCCGGGTCAATTCCTGCTTCTTCACGTTATTTACCGGGCGCTGAGATCACACAGCACATGGGTGCTTTCGCATTTTGCTTCTCTCGAAGTCCATCCATAGCGAGCAGTATTCTACTTCACGACCTATAGTGGATCAGCAGCAACGGCGGGTCGAATGCGACATTGTCCTACTAGGGGCTCAAGCCCTCATGTGTCCCCGAAATTTTGACGACCTGGAATGCGCAAAGCACAGTTGCTTCGTTACCTCACACTCCGATCATGAATGTGCACAAAAAATTATCGGCAGCATCTGAAAAAGAAAAAAATTATCCGGGGTTTCCTATAGGCAGACTGATGTTTCCATGCGAAAGCGGTTCTGTAATTGACAGCACCAGAACACATGGACTGTGACGCCGCGATCGGGCCAGCCAACCAGGCGTCAGGTACAACGATGATTGAGAAAGATTCTTACTTGGCTCTGGTGTGGGTATAAGTTTTCGCGCTCAAAAAAATTCGAGGCACCTAAGTTACGTTGTAAGTCCATGGTGCGATAGCATTGATGGGTCTCTTCAACGGCCTGGGGTCCTCTTTGCATGCCACTTCACAAATATGGGCACCGTTGTTTTTTTGTTTGTTTTGTTTTTTTTTTGTTTTTTTTTTTTTTATCAATGAGGAAGCACTGTTAGCTCCATTACGCGAAACTCCGCCTGACATTGTCGTTGTCAACGATCGACGGTACCCATAAAGATGGCATCGCCACAGTCGTCTAGCCACTGAGGCAGCGAGTGAGACGGCAGCCCCCTCCCCTCCCCCCCCCCCCTCCCCTCCCCTTTTGTAGCCTCTGGCACCATTTGCTCGTACATCCCTAACGGACCTCCGTGTGGCATTACATCTTCCGTCTCTCGTATCAAAACTATGACGCCGCCGTTCTTTGCGCAGCGTTCAGGGCGGTGTCATACCATTTCACTTTCCATTTAGTATGTTTCTGCTAGTGAAATTGGAGGATAATTTGCGATAGAGTTTCGAACCCACGACATAATACCTCCTACTCCTATGTAGGCCTTAATCACCCCATGTCATCACGTGCCCTTGCACAGCGGGTGCCGTCAGAGCAGGTTGAGCGGAAAGGGCACCGTCAGGAAAGCATGTTTACAGAGGGCACCGCGCTATCGGTCACATACTGGCACGTGCCATTCAAAGAAACGGGTGGAGCAGGCGTCGCGGCTGGGCATCACGCGAGCGAGCTCTCACGTAGGCGATTCCTATATTGTTACTGCTTGTATTTTTTAAAATTTATTTGACGCAAAACACACAACCCCTCGGCGGCCTAAGGGAAGCGAGTTTGATACCGCTATACCAATACTTTAGAGTTTTGATTTCCATTTAATTATCTCACCTTTAGTGTCATGCAATTGATGTACTTTCAATTCGTAGAGGTCCCAATGACGTTTGAGCCATGTTGCGGCCTTCCAGTGACATTTATATCATATTTTAGTAACTTCTATTTTTTGGGGACGTCACGACCCTCTCAACCAAACTGGATGTCGGGGGAACAACAACGCCGACAACAACGCCTTGTTTTCCAGTCAATGCGACCCTTAATGCTATCCCGTTAATATTCTAAGGGCGAAGACATAAGGAAACAATTTTTTTCTATTCACGGCATCCCTGTCTCGTTATCTCACTTGACAGCGAATCGCGATTTACGGACAGGAATCTACTGGATCCAGCTTTTATTAGAAGGGGGCTTTTTAATTAACGTTACAACTTCAATATGGAACCGAAGCATGCGGCGCTCTTATAAGAGGTTAACCAGCTTTTCAAGACTGACTGCATGCACCGAGTAACAAAATTACGTCCGCATCGTTTTTGACATCATTGCTGTAATAATCATCATTTCGTCAACTATTCCAGCAATGCCAAGAATACACCGGGCATTTAGCTGATGTATATACTGCTCACATTTATGCTATATTTAACGATTTTCATGGAAGTAAACGTCGATGAAGACATCGAAATACAATGATTATTAAATCTGCTTCCGCCTCGGGTTTTTCCTGCGTTGAAGTGGCTTATTCTCTGAGGTCGCAAGAACGCGTACCTCCTATCGAGAAACAAAGGGCGTCATGTCCTGTCTGAACGCTCTATCTATAGTCTGTCGACAGCCCGCAACAATGGGCTTGCATCCCGTAGGGAAATACAGCCGCCAGCATCAGCTGGTAGAGCCAAGATTGACACGATAGCTTACAATGAAACACACTTGCAACGATGAAAGGGGAGGAGGGGGGAAGGTTGAACGTAAAATTAAATCTGCACTGAACACGCTTCTATTGGCGGGAGACACGATAAAGCGGCGAAGCGCTGCAGTTTTTTTTTTTTTTTTTTTTTTTTTTTCGTATGCGACTCAGTGAGCCATAGCAGATAACCGTCAAAACCCCTTTTTAATGAAAAACTAGTGAAGCTGAAGCAAAGCAAAGCATTGATTGCTTTTTCACGGATAGGCAATTGCATGTGCTGTGACACCGCGGCCCTCAGCAGCACGAACATTGAGCCCTGTATCGGTGCAGTGTTGGCAATTTGCGACCCTACATAGGGCCGGACATGCACGCAGGCTCACCGAAGCTACATAGAGGGTGTGGCGGTAGCATTAAATACCTATGTATCATGTTGCGTGTTTAGTATAGTAAGCTGTGCATGTTCCACAAATGCGCCTGTGAGCGCAGCGCAGTTTCACAAGCGTAGCCCTATCTAGGGTCGAACCCAGAGCCCAGCTAGGGCAGCTCAGGGTGCGATTCGGAGCCCTCGCGCTTTAGTGACCGTGAGAAGTTAATGTGTTGTGAAGAACCGGTAACACCCAGATATGGAGCTGGAGAGGTCGTAGTAGAGAAGAGGTGAGCGGTAAGAGGTAAGAGGTAACTACAGAGGGCCACCGGCCTGTTCGAAATCAGCCAGCTGCAGACAGAGGCATATTTTCTTTTCGCCTGCCCTTATCAGCTGACTAGATCCTTTTCCGACTCTTCGAAACTATCTGAAACTGACCCTGCCTGTGATGAGTGCAAGTGATATCGCATCGCATAATCATTGTCGATACAGTCATTGCTATCTTGCACGTGCTGTCTATTAGAAACGCGCACTTAATACGCGCCCCGCCAAGGTGGAGCAGTGGTTACGGCGCTCGACTACTGTTCCCAAGGATGCGGGATCGAATCCCGGCCTCGGCGGCCGCTTTAGATGGAGGCGAAAAGCAAAGGCGCCCGTGTGCTGTGCGATGTTAGTGCACGTTAAAGAACCCCAGGTGGTCGAAATTTCCGGGGTCCTCCACTACGGCGTCTCTCATAACCTGATTTGCTTTGGGACGTTAAACCCAACAAACCAAACCAAGCACTTATTACGCTTACGTGCACTTAATAAAATTACTGTTAAAATAGCCTCATTACTGTTTTTTGTTATCTAACGCCAGTAGTTATCACTCCATGCTTTGTCAAAAAAGAGCATCTTCCTTGGAGCACTGGTAATAAAGCTGCACCGCCAACTTTAGGGATAAGCTTACCGATCTCGTTCTTCATTCCTTCTATAGCGGCACCCCACTTTTAGCGCTTATATAGTGAAATGTGAAACCATGCGCCTGTTGCATACGGGACATAGAACATAGCCGTCGGTAAGAACCAGCTGCTTCTTATCGACCATTTTTTTTTTATTATTATTATTATGATCACACGGTCGTCCCCGGGTTTATAGTCAAGGCCTGCGGCTCATGTAGGATTTCTTGGGAAGTTGTTTGGGAGCCAGTGCAAGGCAGCGTAGGATTCGCACCCTTTTTTCTTAGGAAGCATATTGAACGTATAACAGTAAACTGTGACCCTCCTTCTTTTTCTCTTTCTTCTTGTCCGGTGTGTGTGAAATAAGCTCAAGTAGTGGCGTAACGACAACATGTCAGTATTCTGACGCGCAGAGTTGACAAACAGTATCACTCGTTCCTTGTACGGGACATGAATCACGATCACATTCATGACAATTTCTCGAAAGGACTCATTGGTCAGTACCACTCGTTCCTTGTACGGGACATGAATCACGATCACATTCATGGCAATTTCTCGAAAGGACTCATTGGTCTCTGAAGGCTTTCGCGAGCCGTATATCAGACGCAGCTACTGTGATTTTTGTTATTCCCGACCTTAATGACAGATCTCTAAAGCCATTTTGCATAAGATTGGACCTCAATTGACCAGAGCCGTACCAGTGGCCAGTCGTCTGGACGAACGAAGTTAATGCCAAGGCACGAACCAAGCCCTTATGACCTTCGAAAAGCTAAGCGAACATATATATGTTTTCGGATGAATTATTCTCTTATCAACAAGATCACTGAAAATTGGGCCCAGCATACCGACCACATGTATATATAATGAGTTGAGTGTAAGGAAATGAGCAGCTCATATATCATCACCAACCGGACTATACCCACTGCATGGGTAAAGGCTTTTCCCATATTCTTCCAATTAACCCGGTCCTGTGCTAGATGCGTCCACTTCACCCCTACGAACTTGTTAGCCTCATCCGCCCACCTGACTTTCTGCCGCCCTCTGCTACGCTTTCCTTCCCTTGATATCCAGCTTGTTGCCCTTTTCTACGGTAATTCTCTCTTCGCATTACATGTCCTACCCATGCCCCTTTCTTCTTCTTGATTTCCACTAGAATGTTATTAACTCGAGTTATTTCTCTGGCCCATTCTACATGCTTCCCATCTCTTAATGTTACACCTACCATTTTCCGCTCCATAAGTATCTGCGCGTTTTCGCAATATATGTCATCATAAATTGCGAAAATGCGGCATAAATATTTCATAAGACGATCGTCAAGGTCGCAATGCTAAAATGGGCTCAAACGTCGTTACACGGACCACACAGTTGTCTCAGTCCAACGAAGCTGGAGTGCGAAAATGCGGATTAGAAAGGATTTCACACAAAGAGACACTCAATCCTCCGTGGTTATTCCCTCTTATTAGGAACGCACCAGGAAGTTGTGATTAGCGGATGGCATTGTAAGTGATTCACGGGATGAAGTGCAGCTCATAATTGAGGACGTCAACGAAAAACGTACTATATTAAGAACCTTCTCCGCTTGCCGTCACTGTATTGACGTAGGCCTCCTACTATGCAGCCCTCCAACTGTTAGCTAACGTCGAACCCTTGTAAATGGCAAAGCAGATGGCAAGGGTGCTCAATTGTAGTAAATATCTAGCCAGGAGCAGGACCACTAACGTGCATGGCATCGCCGGCGCCTGCTGTACATTCAATGGCCCGAAAGCAGGCGCAGCAAATACATGGGCCGTTCATACAGTTGCACATAGCAACAAGAGGAAGCCGACGTTGAAAGTTGCCGGCATTGATTCCAATGGACACGTGCCAAACAGCCAAGGCCGATTGCTTCCGTACGACCGCGTGCATAGCGCATGTATGCTCCTCCGTGATTTTCGGAGCGCCTGCTCTCCTCCGTTCCACGATCGGCATGTACACTTAGCCGATCGCGTTGCGCGAATCACAACTTCATTCAAAGGCGATGTGCTTCGTGACGTGGTCGCTTTCAACGCCAGCTCCTTATATTTCTTCCTCGTGCTCGCACGAACGCGCATCCGTGACAAGCACGCGCTCAGCTCCGCCCTTTCCATCCCATCTCCGATTTCGCTGGCTCATATTGTATTTACTTCGCTGTGAAGAAAGCAGTACCCACCGTGAGTTTGAAATCGGGAAGGTGCTTAACTTCAAATGAGAGTTATCGGTTTCCTATTAATGTAGTCCTGTGGTCAGCAGCGCTACAGTTTTTAAGCCCGGTGACAGGTCCTTATTATTCGTTCCTTAATCTTATGCAAGCATTAGTTGCTTTTTGTGTGTGTGTGAAGTATAAACAATATGGCAATGTGTCCAAAGCATTGATTCAGATTACCGAATTTTATTAGCAATCCTCTAAGGAAACGGATTTCAAACTATTTAAGCTAAGTTTCACTCTTAGAGAAATTTAACTGGAAAATTTCAAATGACGTGCACCTGTCCTCAGTCGAACTAATATGAGTGCAAGCTAAGAAACCTTTTCACAAACCATCATAGTTGCTTGTACCTCTTTTCGACGCTCAAGTGGTCGGCAACTGAAATTACTCCCTTGTTTGAAATCTTCTCCTTAGTACGAAATTTCCCTGGACATATATGCATCTGTCATCGCTATCGCGTTGAGTAGCCCATTAATTTTCCCTCGGAGAACCAATGAGCTACAACAAAGGTCCAGAGTTCGTTCCCAGGATTAAAACTTCACGCTGACAATAATTACCTCAGCCAATGGTCAGTTTTTAGATCCTTGTAGCCGTGTGGCTGTGTTCTAGTGAAAGTCGGCTGAAACTATATAGTTTTTCAAAACTGCAGTAATAGTCTTTCAGCATTTAGGCAATCATTCTTAGCAGTCCACTTGTCCAGTGGGTCTCGTTAAGCTCATATTCGCACCAAATCGTGAACTACGCTATGCTTCTTTCACTGTCTATATTTCCACACTTATTTCGCTCGTTTACAGCGAGAGCTATTTTACAGAGCCCTTCCCCGTGTAGAGCCGGAACACAACATGCATAACATCATCGCCAAACGAAGAAGGAGAAGCACTTTTTCGAACATGTTTGGCCGCAGATGGCGATGCGCGCAGCTTAATGTCACAGAATTCAAGTAATACTACGGCAGTATTATTATTAGTACTATGGCTGAGTCTCAGCATACGGAAGAGGCCCGGGACTGCCACCACAGCGCTTCCTAATCGCATTCTTAAACGAACTAATCGCTGGTTAATGTGCTAAGCCGCTCTACCAAAGTTTTGTTCTGGGCTGAAGTATAAAAGCAAGTTTACAAGTGCATAATACGTCAAACCCCGCCGGGGTGTCGCAATGGTTACGGCGCTCGACTACTGTTCCCAAGGATGTGAGATCGAATCCCGACTTCGGCGGCTGCTTTTAGATGCGGCGAAAAGCAAGGCGCTCGTGTGCTGTGCGATGTCAGTGCACGTTAAATAACCCCAGGTGGTCGAAATTTCTCGAGTCCTCTACTACGGCGTCTCTTATAGCCTGAGTCGCGTTGGGACGTTAAACACCACAAAACAAACCAAACCAATAAATCAAACGTTAATAATAATATTCAGCACTTTAAATGAACAAGAGTATGCAGCATTCATGTTCACAGGATTTTTCTCGCCGATCACGTTGTGCTGTTTGTGTCACGCACACGAATGCTTTCTAGAGCATGAGCATGCACTCTTGTTAATACTAATTTCCCTTTGCCGCAGTGAATAGCCGGAACGTAGAAAAACTTCTAGATTGCTTTGTCCAGTAAAGATAACGTTTTGTGACCCGAACGAATCGCTTAATCCTTAAGAAAATTTGCCAAATATCACAAAATACTAGTCCTCCTAGGCTTGAGTAAAAGCCAAAATATTTCAGAGGAAAGTACATACTGGGCACCTGAAAAACTCGCTAAAGAAACTGGATTTTCCGCCATCCAAAGTTAACTGACCGCTTTTTTGTTGTTCGTTTCT
This sequence comes from Amblyomma maculatum, assembly GCF_055883805.1. Lineage (NCBI taxonomy): Eukaryota > Metazoa > Arthropoda > Arachnida > Ixodida > Ixodidae > Amblyomma > Amblyomma maculatum. The sequence continues at coordinate 162,458,303 of NC_139344.1, read as the reverse complement.
AAACTAAGAAGACGTTAACCAAACGGGGCATGCACATTTTTGTGACAATTTTACGAGATGACACCACTACGATGAAAGCGACGTAGTTTCTCGTTATTTTACCCCTATAGATAAAATGCCGCGACAGCAAGTAAGAGGCCATGACCGCGATGCTGATGCATGCTTCCAGCGATATTCATCAAAATTATTATAAGCTATCCCTGCGGCTGTGACGTGGGTGTTGACCACACGAGGAGTGCCTGTACGAATTGGGCCATGGTACTGAAAGCAGTACATATTTTACGCTCAATGGTTTTTTCTGCAAGACTGCGTACTAGTAGCTGCAATGGAATACTCACACCTTGCCGAGCTGGATATACTGGATGCGCTGAGTGCACGTTCGACGGCGCCGGAGTATGATATGAAAAGTCCACGCCGAGCGTCCACAGTCAATAGCAGTCTTATCATGTTATCAGCGTTGTCACGGCAGCCACGCATCCGTAGCACGAAGGTACACTGCCGCAGTGGTATTACAAGGAACGCTTTCGTCGCAAATCGGAGTGGCGCTTTCGTAATAAGGTGCAATCACCCCTTTTGTGCAAATAAAATGTTAAACTACCTATATTGTTACCTACCGGTGCAGGAACAAAATAACAGAATATAGAGTGAATTCGTCTAAGGAGAAGTCTCCCGCACCAGCAATTTCCGCGGAGGTGAGGGGGTTAATTTTAATTAAAAGAAAAGTGGACTGAGTACCACATAAAATCTGAAGTTTAAATATAAACATGAAAGGGGAGCCAAGAAACGGCCCGGCCATCGAGAGGGATATTTTTAGTTTGTCTTTTCGTTTGTTTCTTTTTGTCTTTTGGAATCTTCGACCTCTCCCCAACTCCTTCTGTGGGTTTATTCTTCCGTTGTCGGAATCTTCATCTCCCGGACTACGCATGGATAGGAAAAACCCCGCAGGACAGATATTAGGATGAGGTGTAGATCACCTCCCCCGCCCCCCTGTTGTATCGTACGTGGGTATGACAAAATTGTCCGCGATGCTCTTGTTTTCTACAATACACAGAATTGGCGAGTTTCGTCTGCACGCATATTCGTTCCTATGGCGCCCTTCACTTCTACACTCTTTTTGAGATCAGGGTATGGCTGATCGCAGCCACTCAGCCCGGTAGGAAGTCGAGCTGAGCTCACCTACAGCCGTATAAGCCTGGGCTCGTCATATCCTCGTGGTGGCAAAGTTTCATACATTTGAATTACTCTTGACTCCTAACTCTGCTTTAAATCCACTTTGTAGCATGGGCTCAAGGCAGGCTTATTAACTTTCAACTGCGATTTTTGCATGTCATTTACTCAGCCTTGCGGTCCGGTGCATGGCTCCGCACTCAAGCGCGTGCTTGTATTCGTTACCCCGAACTGCGTTTACTGATGGCATGTCCATCGACCTAAGGTTTGAATCAGAATAGTAATTCTTCTCACAGCCGCCTTGTCGATAGTAAACTATTCAAGTGCTGTCCGCATCCCTCCGCCAGGTTTCAACCAGTGTGCCGCATCTCCGTAGTACGTAAAGCTTGCATTGATTTATTACAAGACTGCCATCACCCATAAATTTTACGAGTGAGGCGTATATAAGAATGCATGGGCAACAACGCCCAACAACCTACTGCTATCCGCGAACGAACGAACCGCGCCACGTCATAGGAAACCAGACAGTAGCGATCACTCATGCAGCGATAAGGAAACTGTTAGAAAATGGAATTAGATCCACTCATCCAACCGGGACAATTGATATGGGTTATCGAGAATTGCTTTTTTAGGTTCCAGCCTTTTTCAGTAGTCCGGATCTAGATAGGGGCAAATGGAAATTCGTCCGTGTTTTATGCGACACGTAGGTGTACCCAGGTACACCTTGGTGTTCGAAATGAATCCGGAGCCCTCTGCTACAACGCCTCTATAGTCCACGTGCAGGTTCGGGAGGCGGAATCTCTCATACCATCACATTTCGGTCAACAATCAGAGGCGATCTCAATTATTCCAGAGCAGAGGTGGGCAACCTCATGAGGTTTCGACGTCATGAGGTCGACCTCAACATCAAAATAACATCAGCCTCACGGAGTGGGGTGAGGTTGAGGTGAGGTCGGCGACAGCTGGAAATTTTTTGAGTGAGGTCACTAAATTGGACCTCAACCTCACGCGTGAGTTTGAGTTTGAGTGAGGTCGTCATTGCGTGACGTGGAAATTGTGAGGTCCAGGGTTTTTGCTGTTGACGCGGCTTACCCCGAAGAGCGCCCCTTCTGACGCGGAGTTCGAGCGTACTGCCTCGGTGTGCCCGCGGAGACTCTTGTCGTTCGGTTACCCCCCGTTCGGACGACCGGATGCCGCAGCCCCTTCCCAGCTTTTGGTATTCCACCGTAGTGTCCGCAGCCCGAGGACGCTTCCCTCTGGTCTTCTTAGAAGGAGTAGTTTGATTTTTTTTTTACGGAACAAACTCCTCGTGCCCCCGCTCCCCCTTCCCCCAATTCCTCTGACTAATTGTTTCCCCTTACAAAAATGAGCATTGAAAAAGAGTTGACAGACTGTGAAAAACTTGTGGAGTCAACAGCTTCCACACAGGTTGTTGACTGTGGTCAACAAGTCTAACAAAATGAATATTTACCTTTCGTCAACGGCGTAGTTATTGAATAACATTTGTGTAAAGTTTGTTAACCATGTTTTGACATAAGTAAATGCATATAGTTGTTGACTAACATGTGTGTAAAGTTTATTAGCTATGCGTTGACTGGCTGAAGCATATTCCGATGATCTTCAAAAATTCTCAGAGAGACCTTAGTTCATAGCTTGACTCCGCTAGCATTTTTTCTTGCTAGTGATTTTTCTCTTTCTTCCTTTATTGCTTTTTGTCTGCTGATTAGTCTGCTTCCATGTTTATTTCATTTTACCCTTTTGGCACAAAAAATCAAAAACGCGTTGCAAATGAAAACAGATGTTTGGGTTTTCTCGCATTTTACTTACGCAAAAAAAAAAAATAATCAGTTTCAATGCGATAGCCTGTTAACAAGTAAATTATCGTTTATTATGCTGAGAAAAAAAATGAGCTCCTGAGAAGACAGCTCTATATACTCATGGATACGCCGTCGAGCGCCGTCGGGCGGAGAAATTATGATCCCGTGATTGACATATACGATGCGTCGTTTCCGATAGATCTCATCACGACAAATTGTTTGGTACCACTCCCGTTTGGTTACGGCTGCCCATTACAGAGTTATGTCCCCCTTAGTAAACGTCCCAAATCAAAATCGGATTCGTTTGAGGGGTTTCGGCGGTCCGGGATTCGTTCGCTAATTTGATATGTTTACGTTTTAATTAGTAGTCGAAGTACTCAATGTGTAGGATTTATTTAAATGTAATTTTAGTTGCACACCACGAACCATAAGGTTATATTTTCGAACCAAATTCTGTATATAACTGTTCCGGGCAATGTGGTAGGAGTTAAGCTGCAACACAGGACTCGAACTGTGGCTCCTGATCCAGGGAATGCCTTCACTGACGGTTGAGACCGAGTGTCCACTCGCGGTACCCTATGGAAGCGGGACCGCCATGGGGCGCAAGAGCTAGAACTTGGTGATGCATGGCGCTCGCTCCGCTCAGGACAGTCAGGCGTGACTTGGTCCGGGCGGCGCGTGCACAGCCGCATCGATAGGTTCTACGTTTCTCAGTCACTAGTGCCAGCATGCAATCCATGTGGACATTTTCCACAGCCCTTAGTGATCATAAATTAGTTATTCTCCGATTCGCTCACGGTTTGGTAGTTCATCGCGGCAAGGGACCGTGGCGTCTACACCTGCGATTATTACTTCTCTCGATTTGAATACTTCTCTCGATGGTGTTGGTTGGGATAGAGTGAAGGCTAGTGTACGCGATTGCTGCTGGTCCTGGGGAATGCGGAGGGCACATGAGGAGCGCGAGGAGATTAAAATAGTCTCTGATGCGATCCTCCTGGCTTCCGCGCCTCTCTCCGGGGGACCGGGGGTGACCGCTGTATTGCAGTCACTTCGAAAAGAATATCGCAGATGGAATCGCTTGACGGCCACACTGCGCGCTGAAAAGTGGGAAAGGGAGACGTGGTGCAGTAGGCATCTGCTCCGACGCCACTTAGCACGCACAGAGTCCACCCTTTCTGCTGTAACTGACCCCGATACAGGTTTCATTGAAAAAACACCTGAGGGCATTTTGAAACTGGCAAGGTACTTTTATGTTAATTTGTGCACAGCTCCTCCTCCATCAACGACCTCTTTTCCTTTTGAGAGGCCGTCTAAAATGGTAGATGTCCCAGGTGGTCCTTTAGAGGCAGAGGAAATTTTATCAGCCATTAAGGCTTCCAATCGGAATCGTAGTCCAGGGACGGAGGGCCTCCCCGTTGAGTTTTACGTCAAATTTTGGGGGAAACTGGGGGGGTCCTTTCACCTCATTAGTGAATAGGCTCCTTAGTGAGGGGGCTTTGTCAGACACTCAAAGGGAGGGGCTGATCACTCTCCTGTGTAAGGACGAGTCGAGACGCACTGACCTGAGAGCCTGGCGTCCCATCACGCTCCTGAACTGCGACTACAAGCTCATCACGAGATGCCTGTCCAGACGGTTAACTTTGTTCTTTAGCGATCTATTAGGACCTTATCAGGATCGTTGTGTTCCAGGCCACTCCACCCAGCTCCACGGCTTCGCCCTTAGAGATCTCTTTCTTTGGGCGCAGGCGCGTAATGTATCAGGCATTATTTGTTCTTTCGACCAGGAAAAGGCATTTCACATTATTAGGCATGCCTACTTGTTCAGAGTGTTAGAGTAGGATGGCCTCCACTCTGATTTTCATAGGATGGTGAGAGTCTTGGTCTCAAGGCCTACCTCTGCGGTAACAGTTCAAGGTATGGTTTCGCAGGCTTTCGATGTAAACCGTGGAGTTCGGCAGGGATGTCATCTATCACCTGCTCTCTATGTGCTTGCAATCGAAGCTCTCCTCCAGACACTAGCAGAAGACTCCCAGATAGGCAGGTTCCCGTTACCGCCAGGCTCTCCGCCTGTCCCCATGTTTGCCTATGCAGACGACCTGACTATCGTCGTTCCGAATGAAGCATCTGTGTGCTCTCTCCTGAACGTCATAGAAAGGTACTGCAGGGCTAGTGGGGCTAGGCTGAATAAATCCAAGAGTGCCACCCTGTATATCAGGCAAGCACCATCCAGTCCAAACCCCTCTCATGACCTTCCTGTGAGGGATGAAGTTCACATACTAGGATTTCACTTCCGTGCCGACGGGTTATCAGAGACCTGCTGGCCTCTTGCTAAAGAGAAGCTTGAGAAGAGAGTTAGAGAATATGGGTCGTTGGCGTGCCCTCTCACGGCACGGGCTAGTGTCGTTCGGTCAATTCTGTTCTTGTTCCTGACGAATGTTGCCTGCATAACACCTCTGCCGGCACGTACAAAGCTGTAGCTTGAGAGAATCCTCTTCCGTTTCCTGTGAAACGGAATGATAGATCAAATCGGGAGGCCTGTGGTGGAACAGCCTCGGGACAAGGGAGGCCTTGGCCTCCCTGACCTGGGCATAGTAACCGCAGTGCTACTCGTCAGATGGAACCAGACAGCCTTGAATTCAGAAGTGTCCCTGACTCGAAGCTTGACCTCGTTCTTACTAAGCACGCGCCTTCGTCGTTTTTCGCAAAGTACGTTTTCCCACTGTGTTCCCCGTTCTGGCTCTTCTTTGCTCTTCTATGCACAAGCAGCTAACTGCTTGGAGCGACTCAGAGGCCTCCAGGCCGACATAGATATTCTGGCAGTGCCGTTAAAGGATCTAGCTGATCTTTTGACGCCGAAGCTCCCCCCTAGGTATATTCAAACACATCTGTGTTATATGCGTCCAAGCTAGAATCTGATACTGGCAAACTTTTTGGATGCAAGCAGAGCAACGTTCATGTATCTCTTTGCGCACAGACGGCTCCCCATCCGCAGCAGAGCGTTCACACGAGCGAGCTTGCATCCAGTTTGTCGGTTCTGTGGTGTTCGTGAAGACATGGTGCACTCTTTTCACAATGTCTTCTCCCAGCAGCCCTCCTTCGACGCCTGGCTGACTTGTTCAGTGTTCCAGGAGTGCCGTATCAAACTGTCAGGTACCTCAACCCGTTACCTAGGCATGCTGTGAAGCAGTTTGTGCTCTTGTTCGTTGAGTGCGTGTGCCAAGTCTGGTCTGCCAGGTGCGCCGCTGCATTCGGACGCAGTGTTCCGGGCCTTCATGAGGTGCTCGCACGAGTCCGCAGGGAGGTCTGGTTTCACCTAAGCCGTGAGCAGCGTCACCTCAGCGAGCAAGAGTTCATAGACATGTGGAGCAGGCAACCGATTATTTGCGAGGTTTTCGGATAACACTGTCAGAATGAAGCACTTTAGGGTTACAGTTGTCCTTTAGGACATCCGAGGTCCAAAGAAGGTTCGGTCTCCCTGTGTTCGCCCTGCTGTCACAGTGGGGACCTTAAAAACAGTTGGCATAGTGTTCGGTGACTGCTGTGTGCTTGTCACCACAAGACTGCCCCCTTGCCAGGGTACGGCCGTCATCCCGAAACAAAATCCTCCTCCCCCCGGACATCCGGGAGGAGGGGGAGGTACTGGGGATGATGTATGAATGATGACGGGTAGATAGGTTATGTGAGACCTTTAGGTGCGGCGCCTTCTGGAGCCAAATCTCCTCCCATCTGACAACGGTATCTGTCACCTAACGCGTCACGCGACACTTCCGGGTGTCATTCTCCCCTCCAAACTGACAGCGGCAGTAATCCCGTAGTCGCTAGTATATTGGTATGGCGGTGCAGTGTGTGGTTTTCTGACTCTTCAATGAGACCTTTGTGGCTATGTTCAAATAATGTCAAATTATTCAATAAATGCTCTAATCAGACGTTTAATAAAAGATAACTGGTCAGACCTGCTTCATATAAATTAAATCGTTTAAATATACGTCACTTGGTTACTCCTGTACAAAAGCTGACGTAGGATGCTTTTACAACAAGGTTGACATTTTGTGTGCAGTCAACAACTATGATACAACTTGTAAACTCCACGACAGCAACACGCTCAGTCAACAACTTGAATGTTAATCGCAGAATTAGTGCTGTGTTGACAACATGTGCTAAGTCAACAACTTCAATACAATTTGTCAGTCAACAACATCAGTACACCCAGTCAGCCATTTGGAGTGCCACTATTTGATAGGTGCGGACTGGATATCAACAACAATTGTGCGTCCTTTTTATGAGACATTTATTGATTGACTTTACGTAAGCAAATAACTGGAACACATACTTTACACACCCATTTTTGTAAGGGTGTGCAGATGCTTGCCGCCGGCTCAAACACTGCAGGAGCGCGCAAAACACATAACTCACGATGACCCGCGGTGAATTTGTCGGATGCCACTAACAAACAAGCAAACAAAAAATGCGAAGAAATTTGTCTTTACGCAGACGGTGTGGAGCAGTACTGTTTGTCATGCGCATGCCCATTTCCAGACGCTGACACGTCACGGCTGCTGCCTTACATTCGATGAAGGATCCTTCTGTACATTACACGGAAACTTAACAGAGACAGGTGCAGCGAAATTGTTAGAGAACGTGATACTGACAGATAAAAAAAAAAGAAAACACGAACAAACAAGGAAAACCGGCACAAGACCGCCTGAGCAGTTTATCGAGGTCCTCCCTTTCGAATCGTACGCTATCTTTCTATATCCCGGTCCTGTCAACTTATATTCTTATATTCTCCAGAACAGGAATATTGTTATATTCTCTTTGATCTTGTGCTCCTTGTTCCTTCTCATAGATTCACAAGGGGCCCCGAACAACTGCAACGTCGAATCAATGCAGCATGGGATGAAGGTACTAGCGTTTCTTACATAACCAATATAGTGATAAAAAATGCAAGATGGAAAAGATAGAAAAAAAAATTGGGGGGCTTGTATACAGTAAAGGCCATTGAAAAAAAAATGCTTGCTCCGCTAAGGCCCTTTGTTCATCTCTCGAATTCGAGTGAAGCCAAGCAATGCAGGAGGAAGGAGGAGGGTAAGGGATTCTTAACTTCATAATATCAGGTCTGTCTTGAAATCGCATAATTAGGCGAAGAAAAAAAGAAAGAAAAGGGTTCTTGCACATGTTTTTATGAGCTAAAAAGTATTAAGATGGTTCCTGGCTCGACGTTTTGGTATAGGCAGACGAATTGGAGTGGCAAACAGCGTGTCCCTTTTGTGCTACCGTCTGCTCGAGATAGAAAAATCAATGGGACGAAAATTTGTGTGCTCAGATGTCGGAGTAATATATTCAGACATGCATTTTTTAAAACTCAATTGAGATATACGTGAATGAAACCTATTACATGCTAGCTCTGAGGAATGCAGTACTAAGTCGATGTCTCAAGCCTTCTTTCTATACGCTCTGAGAAGCGCAGTTGTCCTCTTGTGTTTTTAGTGTGCGACATTTGTTAGTGCTTTCGTCAATATGGTATTTCTTTTTATATACCTTCTTGTATGTCATCAGTTCATTTCGCGCGCTGCACAACCGAGGACAGGCTTCTCCCCTCACGGTTGGCTCTTTCTTTGACATCTTTCCAGAGGCCGATAGCACAACCCTCCTTTTCACTTACCGGCATGGTCATTAAGTTTTTCGCGTTGTTGTTGTTTTTTTTTTTTTTGCTAGTATTGCAAAGCAGTCTCTGAAAGCAGAACTGGCACACATACGCCACTGCCATTGGTGTGTATTGGTGACAGTTCGGCATTCACCGCATGAGCAAAACCAGATGCCTAGAGACGGACGGCGAAGGGACGAGCGCGTGCACAGCAGGGAGCGCGGTTCCTTCGGGCTGCGTGCTCGCCTCCTTTCTGTTGTTCTTGTCTTTATTTTACGTTTACGTGCTGTAACTATACGACCCAAACGGGGAAGCGGCTTCTCTGGATGCACGGGCGATGCATGCGGGGAAGTAGCTTCGGAGACAGTATACCGTGCAATTTCTTAGTTCAGCCTTTAAAGAAAAACAAGTTAATACCACAAAGAAGCTCGTCTCAGACTTGTTGGCGAAATAGTATCCAGCATTCTGTTCGGACAAATACAAATACCTGTTCGATACAAATACAAAACGATATAAAACGATACAAATACCTGTTCGGACGAACAGGTATTTGTATCGTTTTTTTTTTGTTCTTTTTTTTTTGGACGCGGGCGGGAGTTGGACATTTTGCTCCGGCAAAATTTGACAGGCGAGCCGATGTTCGCGACAGCAAAGTGGTTCGCGTTTAACCTTCTTTCCCAGTTGTTCCGACCCCTGCATGTTTTTAATGAAGGCGTGATGTTCGAAAAAGTATTTTCGCCAATTCTTGCAATACGCCACGGGATCACAGAGTTATCGGCAAACACCTAGGACACTGAAGTCATCTTCACCGCCGATTGAAGGGAAGCCGCGTATAAGAGGGAAGGGATTGGCCGGTTGAGACCTCATAATATCAACAGCATTCCTCTTCGAAATTTCTGAAGATATTCCTATTTTTTTCCTAATTTAATGTATTCGATCGCAAGATAATGTAAAGTTAATGAAATAAAGCTTGGCAACCATGATTTTTTTTTTTCGAATTAAGAAAAAGAGCATATCGTCACTGTCGTCATCATCACTAGGGTCAACAGCATTTGTCTTTTCGTTATACGGTAAGAACTGACTTGTTGCATTCCTAATGCAAATCTTATTCACGTGGGTTGGATGGGATTGACTCTTTTTGTTGCATTGTGGACCTGTGCGTAGTAATATGGTACCCATGAAGGCCTTAGGATGAAACCAACCAAAAAAGGGTAGGCGAGGAGGGGGAGAGGATTGCCACTTTAGTGCAGAGTTGGACATGTAGTCTCCGGAGTTTTTCTGCTTTTATCCGGGATATTAATTGTTGTATAAAATTAAGAGTAAAATACAGCCTTCATACGAAAAAATTCTGGCTTGCCTATATATCCCAGTATTATCGAGAAATGTATATTTGCTTTAAGTTACGGTTTAATTTAACGAAACATTTTTTTTTTTCGAGGAACGCCTTCCTCAACCTCACATTTTGAGTTTGTGGTGAGGTTGAGTGAGGTCGCCAAATAGTTTTTGAGTTTGAGGTGAGGTCGAGGTCTTTGAGGTCAAATGCCCACTTCTGTTCCGGAGCACGGCACGACACTGTATGGTACGGTACGATACGGCATGGTATGGTATGGTATGGTACTGCATTGTATTGTATTGTATTGTATTGTATTGTATTGTATTGTATTGTATTGTATTGTATTGTATGGCATGGTATGGTATGGTATGGTATGGTATGGTATGGTATGGTATGGTATGGTATGGTATGGTATGGTATGGTATGGTATGGTATGGTATCGGGTGTTACGGGTGGCTTAGCATCCCTAAACTGCATCTAATCTATGGAAGACCGCAGTGCAGCGAACTATATTATTTTCTACCCGGCTTAGGCTCCTCTGGCGCACAACGGCATTGAACAATGTAGGGAACAAGCTCCCATCGTTCCCTTTTAAGTCGGCTTTTCCCCGCGGTAGTTTCTCTAGCTTTCACGAGATGGCGCCAACGTACATAGGTGACGTTAACATTAACCATCGAGAGATGGCGGCGCGGCAAGCACAAGAACCACCAATGGCCTTGACACTGATCACGCGGGAAAGTCTGTGGTCTTGGACATCGAGAACTCAACGTGAGCGGACAAATCCTCGCGGGACTCTGCAGTCGCCGGCGAGGCGCAGCCTCGCGGGACTGTTCCCGCCTGCTCGCCATGTCCGGCCTCGGAGCTTATATCTCCTGCCCTAGCGTGGCCGAGCATTCGCCCGTAGCCTTGCTGGTGAGTCGGTCGATCTAGATTCATTAGTGTTTTATTGCTAGCTGACGTTGTTGTTCTTGCAGCAATGAATGCCTATTTGTTTTCAGCACGTGTTATTCCTTTATTCCCAAGAGCACTGCCGGCCGTGGTCAGCGTGCGCTCGCTAGCGCGCATGACCACGGAGTGGCGTCGGTGATGTTGGACAGTCTCTCTCAAATAAGCGGGGGAAACGCATTTGTCCCACTATTAAAACCCACATCTTGCGCCCAACGTGGGGTCGCTCTTTGAACATTGGACGACTGTTTGTTCGGTGTAAGGGACGTTCTTTTTCCGGACGTCTAGGCCTAGAGTGAATTTTTATTGCTAGGCCCTGGGGCATGCTTTCCCGAATGAGGCGACTTCTTCTGAAGCATTTTTGAACTTTTCAACTTGTTCAGCACATTTTTTGTACCCTGTGGAAAACTTCCTTCCTTTTGAGAAAAACGTGGTCCACATCGAGGGAGCGCGACGCCTAGCGCCTGCGGAATCGCCAAACCTGTAGCGAGTGAGTACGGAATCCATGTGGGTGGTCCGAGTTTTTCTGTATTTTCTCTCCTGTCTCTTTGCTACACCGGGAGTCGCGGCCGAGTGACCTGAGGCCACGGGTGCCGCGACAAGCTTGCTGGTATTGCAGCTCGGCACCGGGCGTTCGGACACCATCCGGGACGATGGGCGCCGACCGCAAATATGCTTCATGCGGTGAGCGAAGTAGGACCATCCCACCAAGCCGATGTCTCCTCGCGCGTGTGTGCACTTAACCCTTTTTCGGGTCGTTCTTTTTAAGGTGGTCTCTGTCATAGTTAGGTCTAAGGCTTTTGTAGCTACCTGCACCACGGCATAAGAAACGGCCGCCAGCACCGTACTGTTTGAGACCGGGAGCACGTAGGTGCCCGCTCATTATTTTCGTAGCCTCGCACTAACTCTGCAGTCTCGTACAACTCAAGAAAGGTTTTGTTCACTTGAACTTTGCGTTTGTACAGCCACGCGACACGTTTTGCTAACGAGTTTTGTATGGAGCAACGGGGCCCATGTGGACGCTGGTGCTCCCTCCCGTGACTTTAGTGAAAGACATAGGGAGAGCGTTCTGGTAGTTATGCAGGTTCGGAGCCACCCAGGCTTACTGGCCTATGCACATCGTCTCGCTGCCGCCGATACTGTGACAGAGGTCCCTTGATTCTGTGCGGCGCATACACCCGGGGCAGCTGTAGCCAGACCAGTCAGCAGTCACATCTGGTTGCTACTACTGTGGCCTGCAGTTTTCAGCCGGCCTCGCGGGCCCTGTGGACACGTGGTCCACTCCCCGCGACCCCTGGTGTTGCGCCGCACCAGCACTAGGCTCGGCTTGGTACCCTCTCTGGCACCGTCTGCATCTGCCTTCCAGACAGCAGCGGCACATCTACGGACTCCCGGCCGCAGTTTTCGACCGAGCCCCGCTGCGTACCGACCTCCAGACACAGAAGACCACGTAACAGGCCAGCCATCCTGCGGAGACCTTTAAGCTATCGACGGCGCACCGCGGAAGTCTTCGAGGACGCCGTCGGTGCTACCTCTGCTGGAAGGTCCTGCCTCAAACGGAAGTTCAAGAAGTTATCTCCATAGCATGTGCTTAGAAGCGCGTGGGTCAGTTTAAGGTTGGGGGGATGTGGGGAACGATCTGCGGTAGTTACTCTAGCTCTCACGAGATGGCGCCAGCGTAGATAGTTAACGTTAACAATTATAACTATCGCAGTAATATGCGTTGTGGGGCTAGTTGGTTCATACTCAGGTAGGTTTTATGCGCACAAAAAGACAAGGTAGACAGGACGGAGCGCAACTTTCAACTGTTTTATTCCGGAAATGTACACGACATTTATACCCTGAAAAATTATCATTGCATAATCATCAGTGCCACGTGCGATCCCAGGAAAAGCACAAAGGAGGGCACAGGTCACTCACCTCTTATCTAATTTATCTAAAAAGACAAATTCTTTATTATACATTACCACAGATGGTGCGCTTATACATGAACTTCCGCTTTTTCTAATATGGTAGGTCTCAGCCAATTCTCGCGCAAGCGTGTCAGTGCTCCTGCACAAGATGCCGGTGCCTTGTAGCGTTGAACCACACAGTTTTTCTGCTTTCTGTTTTTGGTCATTATCTTTTCCACACTCACTGATGTGCGCCGGCAGGTGCAAACCGGTACCGTTCCTCAAAGACAAATTGTGCTCCCTTAACCGGTCATTAACACATCGACCCGACTGCCCAATGTACACCTTCCCACACTTCAACGGAATCCTGTACACCACCACTTTTTCACACTTCACAAACTTATTAACATGTTTGATTTTGCAGTCTGAGTTACGGCTATCATCTAGCAAAACAAGACGACACAAAGAAGAGAGTTTCCTTGGGGCCGAAAAAACCACGGGTACCTTAAACTTGTTAGCCACGCGTTTGAGGTTATGAGCCACTTTATGCTGATATGAAATGACTACCGGTTTCACTTTCCTCTGTGCAATTGCAATCGTTGTCTGGTTCTTATTCCTTTCTTGCTTAATCTTCTTGAGAAGAGCTTCAGCCACTGAACTCACTATTATCTGGGGAAAGCCTGCCTGCTTCAGCTTCGCGATCTGATCGTGAAAGCTTTCCTGCGCCATGTGACAACAGGACTTCCTTAGGGATGACTCAAGGCACATCAAAGCGATAGCACGTTTAACCGTTTTTGATTGCTTGGAATCAAAAGGCAACAGTTTCTTTTGTGCACGTGGTTGGTACTTGCAGCAAAAGCATCCGTCCATAAGGGTTATATTCAAGCCTAAAAATTGCAAACGGCTGCCATTGGCGAGTTCACACGTAAAATTCAATCCTTTGGAGAGTCGTCTAAAATTAGAAAGAACGTCCTCCACGAATTGTGGATAGGTTAAAGGTGAGTGTTTCTTCAAAACAATGAAAAAATCGTCTACATATCTAAAAATCTTTAGAGTGCTACCGTTTTCAAGCGCCTCGGCCAATGATCTGTCCACGCCTGCTAGAAAAATATTGCAAAGCACAGGGGCCACGCACGACCCGATACAGATCCCATTTCTTTGTACATAATCATACCCTTTAAAAGAAACAGTGGTTGAACTAAGGTAATACTCCAGGAGTACAAGGAAGTTGTCAACCGACAAACCAGCGCTGTTTTGAAAAGACACCACTCCGTTCATTTCTATGCACAGCCTGACAGCATCCAACAGCTCGCTCTGCGCAATAGAATAGAACAGGTCAACAACATCTATAAAAAAGATGTGTCCTGCAGAGTTTGTTTCGTGCAAAAATTCAACAACGATCGTCTACTACCAGTCTGTTAAGGCGGGGGTCCCACGGTGGCCATCTTGGAATTAGTTCAAATTCTGCCACCAGGCTACGCCACTGATTCAGGACTGAGAAAGTGCCTATCGGCCTTGCCCCCAGTTGACCGAGGGGCCCAACCATTGCTTTGTAGAGAAGCTTTCTTTTGTTGGAGGGTGGATTTTCAAAGCCCCATTCTTCTCCCCGCCGTGCGCAGGGGGAAGCGTTCACCTGTTCCTAGCTTGACTACTGCGGATAGCAGGACTGCGGGGTGCTAGCTTGCCTTACCACGGCTGAACTTGAGCGGCGACGCGGACCGCCGCCGCTCGATTCGGCCATGACCGAATGTGCGTAACGTAAATGAAAAGTACCACCTCGTTTTGTTGTTCACTGTTCTGGATAGAGTGGAAGCTTGAGCGAGTTGATGATACATCGTCTATATATGTTCAGGATAGCTCAAGTGTATACCAAAAATGGAAAGGTGCGATATGATGGAAGATATTTATGTGGCCTTTGTATACTATACTTTGACTCACAAGAGATTTGCACCACTGCTAAAGGCAGGGGCTCCCTGGCCCATTCAAATGCGCACTGTAATAGGTAATTGTGCTCCGACGCACCCCTCGAATCGACAAGGGCGACGGTGGGAGCACAATTGCCTATTATAGGTGGTGTGGATAGTGGTTATTCAAACAAAAGGAAGGAAAAGAGTGCTGCCGGCCCCTTCAACTGCTATCTAAAATCTGAAGCGCCCAAGCTGCAGCCGGCGGGAAAGCAAAATGATGGGGAGAGGAAAGCGAGGGGAAGTGCAGAGGGGAGCTATAACAAGAAATTACAGGGGGAGCTTTGTACATTAGTTACAAAGTACAAAAAAAAAAAGGAAACGCGTTTGCCTCGCTCGCGCGCAAGTGTCCAAGTGCTCTTGGTCCATGGCGCCCCGGCCTTTCACAGTACTAAAAACATTTTGTGAGACGAAGTATACATCTTTGGTGGCTTCGTCATGAACTCTGGCTGAAATCGACACCTGTATTGTCTTTCATTTGATAATCATCTTTTGAGCTGTTATCGCTATTGAAGTTATGGCATTTATAGTAGGATATTCTTGCGAGCTCTCTGGTGCAGAACTACTTTTATCAAACGTTATTGCACATAATAAAATTGCAATAAAGTCGGTTTCAATCAACAGTAATCATTTTCTTTTTTCTTTTTTTTTTAGTTCGGGCTTTTCTAACCATAGAAACTGACTTTGGTAACCTAATGAGCTGAGAAAAGGGCGATGGCCAATTTCATTTTACCTTAGAGAGGAGAGTCGGCATTGCGAAATAGGTGTGAAATACCTACCAAAAGGGTAAGCACCACGCAGCTGCCGCAATGCATTCAGGCTAAATTTTGGGGGAAATGAATTGGAGAGGGGAGGGTAGCGGACAGTTATGAGGCAACGTCGCCAGTAGAAGCGGGTTAGTTTCGCAAGCGCGTTAGACCGCTCCTTCTCGACCCTTCCCCTTTGAATCTCCTCTGTATTCTTCATTGGTTAGATGTACGTCTTTGCTGCATTGCGAATCCAGTGTACTTTCTATATATTTATTTACTTATTTATTTATTCACTACCAGCATCACCTGCTTTCATAACAAGCATAGAACGGCAATCACTCGTGCTAACCACGGTAAAATGCATAACTGGCTGCCACTGAGGCATTCTTTGGAGTGAAAGGATTCGTTTCTGTCGTGTTGTATGTGCAACAAAAGAATAATGCAAGACGCCCTTCGGTTACTTACTGCCCCTAGAATTTGTCCAGACATGTACTTCCTCGCGCTGCCCTGATGTGGCCATTTGGCGTGCTGAACAGCTTTCTTTTTTTTTTTTTTTTTAGAGCCCAGCTCTTTGTCGCCCGTTCCTGCGTTTCGCGTCGCCGTCTGCGTTGTCCCTCGTAACCAGCTCCGCAGCCAGGGCAGCGCACGCTCCTGCCACCATTCGCCGCTGCGTGTGTCCCCCTCCCCCTTCCTTTTTCCTTTGTGGCGGCGACGGTGTTTTCCGGTGTAAGTGGATCGCGGTGCATACATCCTAAGCCGAAACGCAGAGCCACGTTGACTTGACTCGCTAGCGGCGTCAGCGGCATCAGTCAGTCGCTGCTATCTCTTCGCTGCGCAACGCTCCTACAGGTCCATACGCTGCATTACGCGAACTCCTGATCCACAAAGCTTCCTTCATGACAGTCAAGAACTGTTAGTGGAGTGTTTCTTGAAGAAATACGTGTGAAAAATAAAATAAAAAAGTTGTCTTTGCCTCAATCTATCGAAAAGCTGGAACAGCCAATGAGATATGCTCAAATTTCGCATTAGGAAGTAACATAATCGTCGGTAATTTTTCTGTTGTAATAAAAGTAGAAAAAAAAACGCGCGCGCTGATATATGTGGGTGTGCGTACTTTCCTTTTCATAACGCGCTGACCGCTTTCTTTTTTCCCTGGTGGGGGGGGGGGGGGGAGGCATTTCCATTGAAACACACGAGGCTATATAGTGTTGACGGCAAGCTAACCGCCCCTCCCCCTCCCCCATTTTTGTTTTTATTTAGAATAGCAGCTTGGGCGTGTTGCTTATGCATCTTGAGGTGACAGCGCGGAACGTGGACGGGAGCACAAGGTCAGAAGACGACACAACGAATAGATTGATGTTTTAGATTGAGCTCCTTGTGCTATATACAGCAACATGAGCAGGTGGGCTGAAGGCGAATGCACCAGCGCTGGTAGTAAGCGTACATTGGTAATGGTTCCAGCTACAATAACTACCACGAGCTCTAGTTTCAAGTCAGTCTGCGCTCTTGTTGCGACATTTTTAGCTATAAGGTGCGTTGAGAAAGCGGACTGCCATACTAGCAGCACTCGAGAGCGTGAGTGCAACATATTTCTGAAATATATTCAAAATATATGTAACGCCTCCCTGAGGGGTAATGTAAATAAAATAAATAAATAAACATAATCTGAGCAATAATACAACCAGAAAAGTGCGACATCACGAGCAGTTATCTAAATATGCGCCGCTTTGCAACTAGCACATGTGTTTCTTGACAATGATTTCATAATTTGAAATTTGCCAGCCCCGGAATTCTTTTGACATGTCTGGGGATCGTACAATAAGATACCCTTTTTGGTTCATCTGCGGTTCCAATAAAGAGGGGGGGGGGATCGCCCCATTTAGACAAGTACTGGCGAACCTACACCGTTTGCAAACATTGTCCCCACGAATGTGTGAAGGGTTTGTTTCATCATTGATGGAAAAAAGAAAAACAGCCCGAGGAAACAGTACGGAAAATCGAAGAACTGACAAATATGGCTGTCAATCCTCACATTCCTTCTGTAGGTAAACCCTCGTAACTGCCATAAATAAAGCGGGTACTGTTACGACCGTGCATCATCCGCACTTGCGCGCTCTATTGTTCGCCTGTGGGCATGGATAAGTGCTGTGGATATGTGGTGTTGGTACAATGGCTCTAAGTGAGCCTGTTTCCAGGAATCCTGTTTTGTAAGCCTGTTTTGCTTTGTGGACACCCTGCAAATGCCAAATTGACCCTGTCAAGAGAACGTCTAGAAAAACACAAAGAAATGTCCCCCTGCGGGAAATAGCCGGAAGTGCTTTGGTTCAATTGTTCACCCTTCCCGTCGAGAAGCCTTATCGTCCAGTGAGGAATGCCTACTGTCCAAAGGAGACCACAGAGTGACACGTCCGCTGACGTGCAGGACAAGAAAGGAGCATGACGCATACGGCCATTAAATGATTTCCCGGGAATGCAGGAAAGATTTGCAATTGTCAAAAAGGGACAATGCTGGGAGCGTATGGGGCGCGCACGTGCACTTGGGTTTCTGAGAAGTAAATCCACTTGCCGGAACCAGCCTATCGATTCTTGGCTGAAGAATAGAAATGTACCTCCTCGCCGTTCCCAAGCTTTTCCCGCCAACAAGTGACCAGGCCCAACGAAACAATGCCGGGCCAGTCAGTGCTTCAGACCATCAGTGCAGTGATGTGTTCGATTGGATGCCGATATCTGAGGGGCGTGCCCTGGATTTGGTTGGTCAGCATCTTCAGAGAGGGGCTGGACATAGGGGGTTTTAAGGACGCTGCAGAGCACGAAATGTCGCTCTGAGCCCTGGGTAAACGGCTCATCCAGTCGCTTCTCGCTATGAACTCTTAACGCTTGCCATTTTGCTTTCTTGTAAATAACCTTGTAAATAAGTTTTCTCAAAGTGCCATTAAACCTGGTTGTACATATTTCACCAACTTCGAAGATTCAATCCTTCTTCAACCCGGAGTCTCTGCACGCTACCAAGTGAAGGCCGGGTCGACATAGCCCCAGCGTCACGACAGTACTCCAAAGCACTTTCCATGCGCCGCGACGTCAACGCCGCCGTCACGGCAGGCGTCGCAAAAGGGGAATGCACCTGCATGTTCGTGGTGCTGGCTCGCTCACCCTCTCGCGCGGACTGAGAAAATTGGAAAACCGTGAAGAAAACTATTCTGTGAAGAAAAGAAGCAGGGGGAGCTAAGTGGACTTCAGGACGAGAAGAACGGAGTAGGGGACAGCCGCGCGGTCCCAACCCCTTGCTAGTTTTCGACGCGTGTAGCACGCGCCAGATATCTGGCAGGGACAGATCACAGCATCAGAGCTCGCGATGCACGCAGGCGCTGCGCGCATGCGCAGACCGGCTTTGGCTGACGCGTGCGACGACGTTAGCTCGGCAGTGCATGACGCATGTGTGTTTGGAGTCGGGGCTTATGTATTCCAGTAGTTCCCTTCACCCCACGCCACTTCTACCCCCAACATGACGCAATTTTGGATGTACTTTGGGGAAGTGGTATGCCTTTATACTTTCTTCAATAGCCACACTGAGAGAAAAAACTTGACGAATGCTAAGCAGCACAGGCATCGGAATGTATTCATTTTCATGTTAGACAAAACATTTTCCCAGTGCATGCCCGGATTATTTTGGTCAATTTTGGTCAATCTAGTCTGAATTTACTAGCTTTTGTAGGCTTACAAAAAGCGGCTAGGAGCTTTAGGCACACTGTCTCTCTGCAATGCTGTTTCTTGGGCTAGTTGGTGGAGTTTGCTCATTTTGACAAAGCTCAAAAAAGAGGCAGGGATGGTCGAGAGACATGGGACAAAGCGCTTTGCCTGTCCCTCCTGCCTGTATATTTTTAGCCCTCGCCCAAAATGACCAGTCCTTGTCCTTCTCTCTTCCTCTATCATGAGATCAATCATGGTGGCAATTCGTTGACCTCACCCCAATGTTTTGTTATTTCACTATGCCATGCAGCGTTTCAGCAGGATTAGAGTTGAACAATGGCAGAGCTGGTTCAGGGCCACTTGTCGCACCTAATCCTTATCCTCCTGCTTTTTTTGTCCACACAAGAACTCCTTAGAATGACTTTCCAATAAGTCGGCTGAAGTATGCTCGCGAACGCTCAAGATGCAAGTTGATAGACCCTTGAAGCAATTTCTCTAAACCAAGAAAATGGCAGATGCTGCGAATATTTATGCAGTTTCTTCTGCGGCGATGCTGTTTCAAGTCATTTTGTTTTTTGAACATTATGTTTCCATTCCCTCCCATTTATTTCCGATTTTATCATTGCAAAGGAGTGGAAATTTGTTTTCCTATCACTAAAAAAAAAAAAAAAAAGTTGTCTGCAAGGCGTGGTCGCCATTTGTTATCTGTGCACAGCAAAAATGGGTGATGTTCGCTACACGTGGGAACGAAGCTATAGCGATAACTCGACGCGGTCAACTGTGGGTTTCACCGCAAGGTCTCGACATACAGCTGTCTACATCGAATTGACGTGGTATTGTTATCAAAAATCATTTCGAAACGGATTGAACAGGTTCAGCCCAGTTCGTGAATGCACCTTCGTGCAAGACTCAGGCTCCTATCTCCTGAGGGAAGCAACAACTGCTGCCTTGGTAGATATTGCCGCGTGTCTTCTGCGTGTTTGCTTGGAATTGCTTTCGAACTGCTAGCTGTGCTACTATGCTTATATTTTTGAATCTTTTTGAGTAAGACCACGTGGCTCCTTGATGCTAAGCAGTAAGGATTACAACTAGCGTTAGTCTTTCGTTTTATTTTCTTTTACTGCTTTGCATGTTTGTTATCGGAAATGCTTTCAGTAAAAAAAGAAAAATGCCGCTGGTGACCTCGACGTCAAAACTGCGCGCCGAATCAGACTGTCATGTGATTTCCGCTCCACACATCGTCGCATATTTCATTTCGGTGGTGTCAATCGATATTCAGCCATTCGGAGGCAAAAATTCTGAGCCTCCTCTACTTACTTTACTAAAACTAACTGACGTGTTCGAAGGTGTGAAGAAAACGATGTCCTATGTCAAAACCAAACGCGACGTTTATTTACTTTTTTTTTTTGGTACAAAACCGAAATGAGGTGCAAGAAACACCCAAAAAGCTTGGAATTTCACCGCGATGACTAATCGGGGATGACCATGTGCGCTCGTAAAGGGAGGCTGTCATTGTGCTAATAAATACGTTCGATTTTTTTCATTGCGGCAGTCTAAAAACAGTGGCGATGTGCGTGTGCCGCGGTGGATAACAGTACTCTCTTCTGCACGACCGCCGGATACAGACACGCGCTTCATTCCGTCAACCCCCCACATGCACTAAATGTCCGCGAATGCATTATTGCATTATTATTATTATTATTATTATTATTATTATTATTATTATTATTATTATTATTATTATTATTATTATTATTATTATTATTATTATTATTATTATTATTATTATTATTATTATTATTATTATTATTATTATTAAAACAGACCCCTGGCCTTGAAACATGAATCCACGGCTTCGAGGCTTACTATTTTGAGCATAGCGTAGACGCACAGAGCAGTAGAGAGTGCCGGCTGCGCACGCGCATTAGCCCTACTTGGCCCCACTAATGCCACTGCGTGCGTGCCGAAGGAATCCGGTAATTCGGTTTACATGTAGGCAAGCACTTTTCTCTTGGCACAGTGAAATGCGCCCAGCTGCCCTCTCGGTGTCACTTTGTTTATGTTACGCTGTCTGCAGTTGAAACTTCTCTCTTTCCACGCAGCGTAGTGCGGTCAACTGTCCCACCTTTGCGAAGATGTCCATACACGCTTCGTAAGTGACCAAATACAATTAGACAGACGTACAACGACTGTTACGTTTCATTATCGTTTCATTACGATGATTATCGGTGATGACGTCTGGTTTTTGATTATCTATGAGCACATATTTGTAATGTTTATAAGCATGAAAGCACTGAACCAAAACAGTGTACATTCTCATTTCAGCTAACGCTCGACATTCGGTTCAGCAGCGTCGAATTCCTTCGTTTCTTTTTTTTTTTTTTTTCATCTGTACTCCGTGTGCGACGTCGTCCTTTTGCAGTTGTATTTCTTTTAGCGGCTGCGAAGCTACATTCAAAACGGTGCTTTCCGAGACGACAGCTGCACCTAAGCACACGTGTGCCACTGAAAGCTCTAGGGAACAGAGCACGCACCAACGGAGATGTGAAGGAGACAACCACTCGATACCGCCGGCCGAAACTATTTATTTTGGTCTACTGTCCTATTCCTTTTTCGACCAATATTTGAGAGTCGCATGACGCACATAGCATCTAAACGGTGAATCATACGCGTGGTATGCCAGCTGGCGTATCGTGATGTCACGTGCGAGCATTTTGCCAGCACACCATGCAGCATAACGTGGCGATATCCGTAGCACTCGCTGTCAAACACATAATGTCTACATTTTGCGAGAAATACCACTGGACCAACTGCGCGCACGGATGAAGAACCTCGTCCAAGCAGCCTGCAATCTCTCAAGGCATGTCTTAATTTTGATAAATTTGCACTTTTGTCGCCAGCCGAAAAGCAAGCCCGATACATGTAAATTTACCGGAAGATTCTGCGCATTCTGTTTGGATTTTGCTAGCCGTGTCACTTGCTATCCGAGCCTGAAGCGCCTGGCGAAATACGAATGCGTGAGGGAAAGAGTACAGGGCCAGAAGCATATTCAGAAAAGCACAAAATAGCGCAAAGCCCCTCAGCGATTGGGCGTGAAGGTTAGCGGCTTAGCACTGCAGGCGAGCGTCCACTGTTCGCACACAATGCAGGGGTGCAAAGGGTGATGCGGTGACCATGTGCAGGTTCTTCGTGCGAGCGAATAGCCCCCGCATAAACCACAGTGTATGCGCGCAAAACATGTGCACGCACGTAGTGTGCGCGTCATGTCTTGTCACCTAAAAAAACTTTCACTCCGCGGTCCTTCCCTAATGAACTGTTTGTGTTTCCACTTTGAGTAGATGCGTCTCCTTGTGCTAAGAACCAGCGGTGTCTCGCACCACGTTCTCAATCGAGTGGTGCCTCCAGGTATCCATTCATTCCTTTCACTCCACTGACACTCCCTGCTTTCCTCTATATCATGAATTGTAGCCTCTGCATCAGGTGAGAGAGTTGTCGAAATTCTTCCTCTATGGGATGTTTGAAACCGGATCTGCTGCAGAAAGAAGTTGTTTCGACAGGCAATGAATTTTTGAAAAGTGTGACACTCACCTCACAAACAGCAATGCAAATAGCAACAAGCAAAACACTTCACAGCACAAAAGTAGTATAGGTGGGTTGCTGAAACCTAGAAGTCAGCAGAGCAAAACCCCTTCACCATGGCAGCCAAACCTGTTTTGAGGGCAGAAGTTGGGTGCAGCGCAGAATACTTCTATGTCCAGCCTGATGTCATGCGCGAACATGTTGAGCAGAATTCCTTCACTATTGAGAGCCTGGAGGAGGTAGGGGCAGGGGAGGTGTTATGAATGGCACTCACAAACGGAGGGGGTTCTTAATCCCATAATTGCGACAAGAAGAAGAGGGGTGCAGGAAATGTACGTGGCCATTATTACCACAATAGAGGTCTCCTGCACTGCACCTGTTTTGTGCCCCCAAAACAGGTTTGGCCGCCATGGTGAAGGGGTTTTTGCACGGCAGAGAAGCTGACTTCTAGGTTTCTTGACTAGCTTCAGTACTTTGAAGGAGTGTAGTCACGCGCGCCTCTCCTGGCAATTGAATGAACTCACACTTTTGCTGCTTTTACCTAGATGGCGCTAGCAGTAAAAAACCTTTAATGACCGAATACAGGTGCAAATACTAATTATCATCATGGTTTGTGCTTCTTATTTTAACTTTATTTTACAGTAATACAATATTAAAAAAAAAGCCAACTCAAACAAGGCTCACGTTGCTGAGTATGACGGCCTTCTTGATTGAATGTCGTGTACGAAAAATTGATTATATTTGAAGGCTCAGTATAATCGTGCTAATTGTATAAAGCGCAATTTGCGATCACCTTTCACAAATAACGACTATTCTAGTTTCGCCATGCATGATTCCTAGGCTGTAGAATGAGCGGTTTTTCTGGTCAAGCTATGCGATGTGAGGCAGTATTACGGAAATCTTCAAATTGGAAAGGTAATTAAAAACGAACTAGCGAATAAATTTCGATGAAACTTCGTACACTCAACTATTATAATGTGCGCCCGAAGTGGTAAAAATTTTACTGCTGTGCACGTTGATAAAGCGCAGATATTCGTGCCCAAAATAGCCAAACTTTACCATGTTTAAAAGGCTGCCGATCAAATACTGATTAAATTAAAACTAATTACGCTTCACGTTTCATAATATAAGTACCCATTCTATGTGTAGGCCAAAGGAAACTGTTCTAAGTGCAGCAGTTTCTTCAGCAAACTAATCCAAAGTAGGGTATATCAACGACGCTAGCGAATTTGTTATCTGCAAAACCACCTCTCATGCAGTTGATAACGTTGACACACTAAAGCAGCGCACATCATTTGACAGAGAGTATATTAAGCTTTCGAATGATGCCTACATTGTGATGTTCGAAAAAGAACAACGCGCAGAATGCTCACGCAAACATTGCCTAAAATGGCACATTAGCGCTGCCGGAGTGGGACCCCCGCCAACCGGCTAAGTAGGTTCTGCCAGGCACCCCTTTCACTAACTATGCATCTAAACGGAACACTTTCTTTGTGGGTTTTGGCAGTGAAAAAAACTTGCAAGCTATTACATTTGGTATTCTGAATACGACTGGCTAACTTCTGTAGACCGAGGTTCTCGCATAACACAATGGCTCGGGTTTTTACCTTTGCTGGCTTTAGTTCTGTCTTCTCGAAATTCCTGTGGATGGCCTCCGAGGCTTTCTTGTTGTACGTTCCCGACGGCATGGCGACAAAGCCCCCTTCCTTACCCGCCTAAACGTACCGTCATGCCGTCAGGAAATCTTCACCCGCTTCGCGTGAGTCATTGCCGTTCCGAGACGTCGCTATTCAAATGTAAGACACAGAGGGCTCTTTAATTCCTTATATTTAAAAAATTATTATAAGGAATCCACCCGTCTTGTGCTCAATGGCGTCGTGCATGGGGAAAGCGAAGAATATTGCGAAAAAGAAGCAGGAACTTACGCCGCAATTCAATCACGAGAAATTACAACACTATAAGAGAGAACTACTGAGCTAGTTGGTTGTCGCACATAATTACAGGGAATTCAGCGCAACACAAACACACACGTGGTGTCCACTTTCTTGTGTGTGTTTGTGTAGCGCTGGATTCCCAATAATTATATGTTACAACACTATGTTCTGTAATGTCCGATATTATTTCGAAAATTGCCTTGGCGTTCTTCCAGTTATAGTTGCGCTTACCCTCAAGGTAGCCTCTATCGAATGTTATATACTGAGAAGAGGAACGCATTATGTTTAGTGATTACGATACTCACAGCTTTCTTAAATTTCTATCACATCGACCTTATGACCTTCTTTTCTCACATGCAGAGTGCTATGAAGCACAATGTATATTCTAACACAGCTCGCAGAGCCTTGTATTGTTCGTTGGTGAAAATTTATTCCGCTTTATCCTGTGTAGCCAAATAGCACGTCGATTGCTGTCATTCATAACGCTCGGAGTAGTAAAAAGGACTTCCCGGATTCTTGGCGGTTGCTCAAACATAAAGCGCTACTACCGGGCATACTGGTGCATTTACAGTCCATTGTTTTGCAAAGCGCTAAGAGCGAGAGCACACGTTCTGGCGCACGCCGCGCAAGCCGTCTCCCTACTGGAGCACTGGTTCCCTGGAAAAACTTTCTAGGGACCATGCTCTAGCATCCGAGAAGCCGACGAAACATTTATGGCGGCACGTGACCGCGGGGAACCAGTCGGAGGTGCAGCTTGGCGCTGTGGCGAAGAGAAAACGGGTACTGTACTTTCCCAGTTCCAGTGACTTTAACAAGCGCCACCCCTGGCCTGCGCACTCCGAACGCGGGAAAGTCAGGGGTCTTGGGCATCGAGAACTCAAAGCAAGCGGACGCATCCTCGTGGGACTCCGCAGTCGCCGGCAGTGCGAAGTCTCGCGGGACTGTTCCCGCCTGCTCACCCTGTGCGGCCTCGGAGGTCGTATATCCCCTGCCCTGGAGTGGGCGAACATTCTCCCGTAGCCTTGCTGGTGAGTCGGACGACCTAGATTCCTTCGCGTTTTATTGCTAGCTGACGCTCTTGTTATTGCAGCAATAAATACCGTTTTTTTGTCAGCCTGTGGTGTTCCTTTGCTTCCAAAAGCACGGCCGGCCGTGGTCTGCGTGCGCTACTGCGATCACTTTGTGGGGTCGGTGGTTTAGACTGGCAGCCGCGATTAGGCGGGAAAAACGTCGTTATCGCCCTTTTACAACCCCACAACAAGGAAGGTGCTTTTACATTTTCTTTTAATCAAAATACGCACAGCCGCTGCAGTCAGTGTCTCGATTTCGCGACCTCATGCTCAGTAGCACAACTTCTTTTCCACTGAACCACAAAATCACATTGCTGTTTAAGGAATATAGTTTGTGGTATTTTTTCGCGTAAAAGGATATGTTAGAGAACGATGCTACGTACAATTAGTTGTACTTCTACTTTTCACAAACATTTACAGAAGTTCAACTATCCTTGAATCGAGTTTCACGAGCGCAAGCCGTCGGCCGCAGTCGCTGCTGGCGCTTCGATCTTGGTTCGCTATCGCCACCCTTACTGCTCAGGTAGCAATCCATGCGGTTCTCTTGGCGCAGCAACAGTGGAACAGCATTTGCGACTCACTGAACGGTCGCCTGGGTACAGCCCACACTTGGAATTTCCTTCGCCATCTCTTAGATCCCACCAAATTCCGCACACACACCTCCCCATCTCTCCGTCATTTAATCCAGACGTTTTTAGGTTCGGGTGCTGCCCTCCTCGCCCAACTTCGCCATCAAATAGCTCCCATCCCATTATTACACATTGGTCAGCGGGCACCTTGCCTTCCGAATGGCGCCATGCAGACGTTATTTTCATTCCAAAACTCGGAAAACATCTCTACCTTTCCAACCTCCGCCCTATTTCTCTTACCTCGTGCCTTGGTAAGCTTTCTAAACACGTCGTTCTGAGACATCTTCAGTCATACCTTGACTCATGCTCTTTCCTCCCCCATACACAATATGGCTTTCGTAGACACATTTCCACCCACAATTCCCTTCTCCAACTTCGTCACGGTATTCTTGAAGACCTCACCACAGTATCCTGGCATTGGATCTGCACGCCGCCTTTGACACCGTGTCGCACGCCGCTGTCTTGGATATGGTCTAGCCGTATACCAACTGCGGTCGCCGTACCTTCGCGTACGGTGACCGTCGTGCTTTCCTTGCCGATCGCACCGCTACAGCCGACCTCGGCCAACTTCGGTCCCCACCCTTCTCTCTACCCGCCTGCGGCACCCACAAAGCTCTATCTTATCTCCACTCCTGTTGAATGTTGCTTTGGTAGGACTTTCTGCAGCACGTACTCTCCGCCATTCCTGGCCTTCACCATGCCATTTACGCAGACGATATCACGCTTTGGTTAAAAGCCGGCACGGCGGGACATATCCAGTCCACCCTACAGGATGGCCTTGACACTGTCACCTCCTACGCGACCTCCTGCGGATTGACCCTTTCTCCGTCCAAGTCCGAACTCCTTGTTTGCGCAGTCGGTCTCGCACTCCTCTCGACCCTGCCACCTCTATAGCTCTTTTCCTCCATGGCACCACAATCCTAACGGTCACATCGCTTCGAGTCCTAGGCCGCCACCTCCAAGCCGACGGGCGTGCCGATTCTCTCCAAGCTGCCTCTCTACGCAGACTGCGCAGCTTCTCGGCCTTTGCGCTTCATTCTACACGGGCGAGCGGGTCTCGCGGAAGCTGAAGCTCTCCCCTTGGGCCAAGCACTCTTCCTGAGCCGCTTTCAGCATGTGTTCCTTACCTTGTTCTTACCCCTTCAGACCACGACAGATTCAATATCCTCATCCGCCGAAACTACAAAACTGGCTTAGGCCTCCCACCGTCTGCCCCTACCTCGGCACTTATCGCACTCGGAAGCCCATACTACTACCACCTTACTTCTAATAAGCCTCTACTCCCCAAGAAGTCGCAGTTCTCATCATCATCCAAAATAACTTCTTGCGTAACACCTGATCACTGTATTATTTACACAGATGCAGCCGCAACTCTAATAGGTTGTTCAGTTGCTTTTATGCTCAACTCACCCTCACCTGAACACCACTGGAACCTACCTTACCGATACCAAATCAACTCTTGCCTTCGAACTGCAAGCTATCCTAAACGCCATAGAAGCGTTACCTGCCGACCCTGCGTTTAAACAAGTACACATTATGACTCACTCCCAACTCGGCGACATCAGTGTGCGCTCCCATATTCTTCAGGACAGTGGCACATGGTCGGCGTCATCTACAATGTTGACAAGGCCATCGCTGACATCGATCTACCAGTCTTAATCAAACCAACATCAAATAGCATCTCCATACTACATGTGCAACGCCTCAGGAGATCGAAATGCATCAAGCTCACTTTCAAGGGAGACTGCATACCATCGCATGTGAAGGTTGGACATTTCCGACACTCGGTCCGGCCTTTCGTGCCCAAGCCACTTCAATGCAGAAAGTGTATGAAGATCGGGCACGTAAGTGCTGTCTGCAAAAATTCCATCGTGTGTCCTAGATGCTCCGAGTCGCATAGCTACGCCATTTGCCGCGCGATTGTTCTGAAGTGCGCCAACTGCCATGGCCCTCATGACTCCTCCTCAAAGGACTGCCCCCGCTTAAAGACAGAACAGGCAGTGCTGAAGCAAATGGTGCGTGATCAATCTACACACACAGAGGCCGCTGCTAAGGTGCAACGGCGTCGTTCGCGTCGCCGAAGATCATCGAAGAAAGCAGTTAATTTTGATAGCTTTGCCTCGAGTACTCCTGAATCTTCTCCTACTCCTATGCCTGCAGTTTTAAATCAAGGGACCTCGACGGGCGGTCAATTTGGAGGTGCTGCCTCAGACGTTAACTGGCCACCGCTGAAAAAACCTTCAACGTCCGCTGTGCCAGGAAACTTGCCGCGAACCGAATGTCCTGCTCCTACTGCCGAACTAGAGAAAAGTCATGATGTGGGACATGGCCAAGACTTACAGGTAATTGCCATTCTCACGTACATGATGAAGGCAATCAGCGCAGTGCTATCTAGTCTGCACACGCCAGCAGCGCAGAATGCGCTACAGGTTCTGGGCGCGCTAACACCAGTTCTAGCGGCTCTACAGTAGCAAACACAATGGCTCCCCCAGCGTTAACATTCGGAAAAACACTCAAGGACGCCTCTATTTATCACTGGAATGCCCGTGGGCTTCAGTCAAGAATTGCAGATATTCGACAATATATACATGCAAATCGCATCCCCATCCTTGTTATTTGTGATCCGAATGTACCAAAGATCTTACGACTGTCAGGCTACGAGGCATTTGCATCTCCAACGCACCAGGGAAACAGCACGGTCATCATTTATATTCGGCGAGAACTCACATATGTAATCCATCCGGTTACTCTGAGCAGCGACAACCAGTACGTTTGCCTGACAGTGAAGAAGCGCAATCTCACGTTTACACTTGTGGGTGCGTATATGTCGCCATCCAGTCGTTTTGACGCCACACGATTGAGCGACTTGATGGCGATTACACCTGGCCCTTGGATCATCATAGGAGACTTTAACGCTCACCACATGATGTGGAGAAGTGTTCGAATGAACCTCAAGGGAAGAAAGCTTGTGTCATTTGCCTCTGATCATGACCTGCAATGTCTTAATGACGGTACACCGACCTTTATTCGAGGGGCAACTTACAGCAGCTGTCTTGATTTAGCTTTCGTGTCTCGATGCCTTACCAACAACGTCCAATGGTTTGCAGATATAGAAACACACGGAAGTGACCACGTTCCTACATATGTGATCATTAATGGCCTTTCCACATCCACGTCTGCCCCACGAATGCGCCACATCGATTGGTCGGCATTTCAAGCACTTATGGAAGATGCTTGCACAGCAAGCCTCTCTGCAAGTATTGAAGAGAAAATTAAGGAGGCCATGATAAACGCGACGTCTTTCTTCACCCCATGGCCTACCTACACAGAGTTTGGTACGGAATTACAGCGCCTGCGAGCATTGCGACGGAAGGCAGAGCGTAGATACCGACGCACGAAGTCGCGACTCGACCTCAGAGATGCGAGGCGCCTGCAAAAGAAAATTCAGCGCCGAATTCAAGCCCTCCAGGTTAAACGCTGGCGGTCATTCTGTGAAACGCTTGATCCCCGCAAGCCTTTATCACGCATCTGGAATGTCGTTCGTGGTCTCCGATAATCCCCTAAACAGCTCTACCCATTCAAATCTCTCGCACTCTATCAAAGACGTAGTGAGGTCGAGGTAGCAGAAAATTTCTGCGCTAGGGTAGCAGGCCAATCGATTCCAACGGCAATGCTACATTTCAACGATTTTCCAGCTTCACGGGATTCAGGAATGGACCTTCCCTTCTCCGTGGAGGAACTTGACGCTGCGCTGGCTTCTTGCAGACGGTCATCATCGCCGGGTCCCGATGGTGTAACATACACTGCGCTTGCAAATCTTAGACAAGAAGCTAGGCACGCTCTTTCGGAATATTACAACAAATCATGGAGTGAGGGTACAGTTCCAGGCGAGTGGAAGTGCAGTCGTTTAGTTCCGCTCCTGAAACCTGGCAAATCGCCTCTGGACTTGACATCATACCGTCCAATTGCACTGGCTAGTTGCGTTGGTAAAGTATTTGAAAGAATGCTGCTCACACATATTGAATGGTTCCTAGAGCGCTACCGCATACATCCGGATATTTTCAGGGTTTCGACGTGGACGCTCTTCGATTGACAACGTGGTGGACCTGGTATCATCTGTACAACACCAAAAAAATTTGAAGCGCTTACCCGCGGCGTTGTTCCTGGATATAAAGAGCGCATATGACAACATCACTCACCAGGCCATTTTGGACGCTCTAGAAGCTGCCGAGCTTGGCGGTGGTGTTTTTTGCTGGATACGCAGTTATTTATCCAACAGATATCTCACTTTATGCAGACTGAGGATGGCCCAACATCTCATTTCACTTCCCGTGGAGTCCCACAGGGCGGAGTACTAAGCCCAACGCTTTTCAATCTTACTCTTGTCGGGCTTGTCGACTTAATACCACAATCGACACAACTTTAAATATATGCAGACGACATCTGTATCTGGGCATCAGGAGTTACGCGCCCACAGGTTAGAGCGAGGCTTCAAAAGGCGGCAAGTATAGTTGCGACCTACATCCACCTGCATGGTCTACAAATATCAACTGAAAAGTGTTCGCTAGTTGCATTTACACACAAGAACATGTCCCCTTACACCGTACGCATTGATGGAAAAACAATACCCCACGAAATCAGCCATTGCTTTCTGAGAGTTATCATCGACCGAAATCTTTCGTGTACTCCCCATATTTCATTCATGAAAAAGAGGCTGACAGCGATTACTCACGTACTTGCCTTTATTGGGGGAAAGTCATGGGGAGCGTCCGTGCGGTCGATGCTCCAACTATACCGTGCCTTATTTATGGGATTTCTTCGGTACAGCTTACCTACACTTGGAAATATCAAGAAAACCAACTTAGGAATTCTACAGAGCGTTTAAGCTCAAGCTCTGAGAACCTGCCTGGGATTGCCTAAATGTGCCTCTACGGCTGCTACCATTATAATTGCACACAAGCATCCCATATCTACCTACCTAACAGTTGACTCCCTGGGGGCACATTTTCGACACATCTCTCGGGTTCCATGTCATCATTTGGCCAGTCTTCCCATTACCAGGCCGCGTACATCGTTTACAAAGACCGTTGATGCGCATCGCGCTATATTGCCGTCCCAGTTTACGCCCGCATCTAGACCGTCATCTCCACTATGGAGCCTGCATAAACCACACGTACTTCTTTCAATACCCTGGATCAGGAAGAAGGTCGAGCTATCGACGACAGAACTGAAACAAATCACTCTTGAATACTTCCATGAGTACCATGCAAATCCTCTGCACGTCTACACCGATGGTTCAGTCAATGTCACGACTTTAACAGCTGCAGAGCTTACCGCTCTTCGTGTCGCAGTTAGGCATATCAGTCAGCCGAGCCCCCAGCGGTGTCTATTTTCACAGATTCAAAAGCAGCCCTGCAAGTATTAAAAGCGGCTCTTCGCCGTGGAGCTCATGAACAACTGGTTGCGGAAATACGACAAATTCATCACTGTGCAATTAATGGAGGACATGACATCATCTTCCAGTGGCTTCCAGGACACAGCGACATAGCGGGCAATCTTCGGGCGGACGAAGTCGCACGAACAGCCCACCAAGACGGCGATTATATGTTGATTCCCTTTTCCAGGGCAGACGCAGCGGGCAGGCTTCGCGCACTCGCGCGGGAACACACTCTCCTTGTGGAATTCTGGCCAGTTTGCAAACTGCCGCTCAAAATCCCTGGACCCTGACCTGAAGCTCCGCCTTCCACCTGGCCTATCCCGACGCGAAGAAACTTTGCTGTGCCGCCTGTGGGTTGGTGTAGCATTCACAAACTCGAATTCTTTTATGATAGGCATGGCAAACAGCCCTACATGTACAAACTGTGGATGCGACGAGTCTATAGGCCACATTCTTTGTGAGTGCCCGACATACAGTGAGGAAAGGCAGTGTCTGTGCCGTTCGCTGGAGCATCTGGATGGACGCCCATTGAGTGAAACTAAGACTTTAGGTCCCTGACCACGGCGATCGTCTGCGGCGAAGGCCTCCCAGGTACTGCTCCGCTTTATGAGAAGCACAGGCCTAATCGAAAGACTGAGTTTGCAATGACATGACTGTAACGTGATTTGATGTGGCGTTTCTGTTATGTGACTGTATTAACTTCAGCTATCCCTCTCTCACAACTTTTATATCCACTCATCCCCTTCCCCCAGTGCAGGGTAGCAAACCGGTTGCTTTTGCTGGTTAACCTCCCTGCCTTTCCTCCTCATCTTCCTCCTCCTCCAAAGAAGCACTAAAGCATTTAAAGAATGTCCACGGAACTCTTAGGGTCGCACAGATTATACATGCTGCTTGTCACAGTTACCCAGTGACTATAATCATTCCCGGGGTTGAAAACAACACATTTGATTACCATTATAGCAGACTTGCTTCCACATGCAGATGTGTCACAACCTACTCACGATTCCTTGCCTCCGGATCCACTTCTGACCCATTTGACATGGTCAGCATGCCTTAGGCAGCGTACACGTGCTCTAATTCCCCGGTGTCTCAGGTATCTCTGAGACGACTGAGAGTCGGAGTGGACCTTACACCCGCCGTTCGACACCAGTTGCAAAGTACTAAAATTCCAGTTCCCGACAAATGCCCACACTGCGAAGAACCCGCTTGCGACACCAATGTCCGGCATCTAATATGGACATGCCCGGGAACTTCGCATATGCGCAACACCATTCTACAAAAAGCTGGACTTTCACCGAATGATGACTAATTTCCACTTATGGATAACGAACAACACTTATGTACGCAGTTTATGAGACTTCTTGCACATGTCTGCACTCCACACATTTCTGTGACTCCACCACCACCTTTTATGCCGTGTGGCAAACTCAGCGCCATAAATAAATAAGCCCACACCCTCGCACAACTACAACGCCTTACCTTGTCCCTATCTGGTCGGGCCGTCCTGATCCACTGCGACATTCGTCCACCATCTGTTCTTTCCCGAACATCAAATTCGCTTCCTCGGTCACTCTAGACTTTTTGTAAGGTGCCCCCTATCCCACGTCATATGCAACCCACTTTCCACATTTCCCGTCGTACTGCCCGGGGAGACTATCTCCGCCACCGCTATGGCTCGCCCACGTCCGCCCTTTACGTGGACACAGATGTCTTCACAGCAGTCGTGGTCGACCACACGGGTCGCTATCTCACTGCGGCCTCGTTACGTACTAAGAACGCTCAGTCGGAAGAAGAGTTGGCCATCACTCGGGCTCCCACTACCCAGGTCCCTCCACATCGTTTTGTTTTCACCGACTCAGAATCCGCATGTCAGGGATGCCGCGACCTAGGCGTAGACCACACCGCCGCTGCTGTACGATATTTACCTACTCCCGCTCCACCGACTATGCTATTCTGCACCCCTCGACACGACGCTCTCGACGGCATTCAACAGGCACATGCCTGGGCTCGCCCTCTTGCCTACCGAGCTGATTCGCCGCCGGATTTGCCCAGCCCTCTTCCGGCAGCTTTTAACCCTGTACTCCATGTGTACCGGAAGATTCTTTATTGCCGCGCAACACACTGCGCCTTCTCGCCATCTCACCGCCGCCTCTAGTATGCCGAGTTGGTCTCTCTCCGAATGCTCCAAACTCAATTTCTTCTGTCCCTCTCGTCCCTACCGTATTCATCCGACATTATATCGTCCTGAACGTCCACTCTATGGGTCTCTAGTAATTCTGTGAAATACTGTCTGGGTCTGTCAAGCTATTCAAGCGGCCCCTCGTATACTCATATAAGTGAGGCGGACTGTGAGAACGCCCTTAGCGCACCCGACCTGGAGGACCAGCTTTTGCTCGTTCGCCGGGCTTAAGCAACTGCGAGGGCTATTGGGGCCCTGGACTGAAGATCCCAGTCCCACAGCATGTAATCCCCAATTTCAAAAAACAAACCTTTTCACTCACTCACTCACTCACTGGTTCGCTTCCACCCTAGGTAAATTTTTCAGCAAAGGGCTAGTCTCACTTCTCGTTGTTCGACGGTCTCGGCAGCCTGTCTGGCACGGCTGGGGTTTGTCTTTAGCGAGAGTGGCTTCCTCTACGTCACGCTACCTCTTTGTCACGCCCTCTGGTGGATTCACCCGACGATACTCTCACGGACCGCGCACGCGCTCGTCCATAAGACGTATGTGTACGGCGTATTTACCTTGTTAAATTAAGCAGCGGCGAAGATGAAACTTCATGAAGACGGCGATGTTCACCGCAAAGCGCGAGTGTGTTGCAGTTGGAACTTGATGACTACGACGATGTTTGCTGCACAGCGAGAGTTCAAGGTCAAATGTTCAGAACCATGCAGGTGATAAGTTTTGGCATGGGAGAAGTAGAAATAGGAAGAAAAATATTGACGAAATCGGTGAATGGGTCATCTAGAGCTAGCACATTAAAAATAATTTGTTTTAAGCGTCTAACGTGTAATTAAAGGAGTATTTTAAAAACTCATCAGTGTTCCATAAGGCGAGCAGGCGGGCTAGTACAAACAGTACTGCATAGGTATACTATTGAGTGTATTACGTTCAAGCCGGAGTGACAGAAGCAGCACGAATTTTAAGACGTCAATAAACACCGATTTATTGGCATGTCATATTGTTCTTGTTTGTGCTGTCGTTCCTATATCCTACCCCAGTTCACACTTTCTAACAGCAAGAACCCGGATGGTACCCAGCGTGTGCGCCGCGGCCTTTGTGTGTCGATGCCGTTACTCGCTTTGTCGCAATAAAGTCTAGCTCCCTGTACTCCGCCTCATCAATTGCCGGCACTGAAAGTCCTTGCAAAAAATATTTAGGCTGCCAATCGACACCATACATACAGTCGATAGGCCCTTCATTAATTTTTTTTTTACTAGTGTAGGAAGCAGAAGCGGGCTTCAGAATTTCTGTGGCCAAATGAACTGTTTCAAAATTATAAGAACTCGTAATTAGCCTGCGCGTTGGCTGTTGGCCACGGCCGACGGGGCTATATATTGCTACTGCCCAGGAGACGAGTGCAAGCCAGTTGACATCCGTTTTAACCTGCGATCAGGCTAAGTACGCAGCAAACAACGTGGTCTCGCGTGCACGATCCTTCGGGGATCAATTCGCGGCGACCCCCGTGGAGTGGCAGAGATTTCGTGAAAACCGTAAATATGAGAGTGAAGCGGCGGCTTCAACAAGCGTTTTATTAATACACGCGCCCGAAAGCAAATCACACTTGTCTCAAAGGCGTCCGCTCACCCGCTGAAGTATAAAGCCGCGAGACGTCGTTACGAGTCTTTTACGCCGTCTCCTTCCAACCACCAACACGCGCTATGCCGCAGCCGATCACCGCTTTTTTTTTTTTTTTTTCGTATCCTCATCCTCAAAGCTTTTGAAATACCTTTGTATGCCCCCTTCGACATTCTAAACTTCTAGGCCTTACAGAGTGGAGATTCAAATATGTGTGCAGATTACCACAGCGGAATTGCATGGTTCCTCGTCAGCTGCATACATGTCCAGTTTGGCCAGTATGCTTCAATCAAATGAACCTCTGCGGCCAGAAAGGCAAACCATAGCTGCACTATGCGTGATACGTATTCCAGACCAGAACACGCACTAGGCAAGCTTCCACAAATTCATCACAACTACCAGAATTCCTGGTTTTATTATCAATTTTCATAAAAAATAACAGTGGGAAGATACATGGTGACTACACATTATTAAATTTCAATCTTTGTAGTCGATTTTCTCTTACGTTGCATTTTCCACTTTCTGTTCCTTCAACACTTTGAACACAATTGCTTTAAATTTGCCGTGCGCTTCAAAGCGCACGCATATTTACCACCGTTTATTTTAATAGGGTGCGCGCACCTTTCCAGGACTACGTCTCGTGAAACAATTCAGCAGGTCGTAATATTCTTGATCATGCATTTTGCCTTATTTTCTGCCCTTCACAGCAAACGACATGATATCGATGCGCGATAATAACACTGGGAGCTACACCTAACATCGTGCTGCTAGCGCTGGAATGTCTAACGACGCCACAGCTGTCTTTCTGTAAATTATGTACAGAATCGCTCGACTCAGCAAATACCAACGGAATACAACTTTGTCACTGCAATATGCATTCGTTACATAATTAATGACTTCACAGGCATTGCTGTCATCTAGATTCATATCTACGACGTTTCCTTGGCAGTGCACTCAAAACACAACCATGCAGGAACAGCTCATGCATTTCATTGGCTGAAACTGCGGGAGAGGGGCGCTTCGGAATAGCAACTGACGACGCAATCTGCGGCTAAATGTACAGTACCGCTGAGTGCAGGCCACATGAAAACACTGCGCTCGATGGTCGTTAATACCTAGGAGCAAACTATTGGGTCACAAGAACGTAAAGAATTCCATGCCAGGTAACGTGCAAAAGCAGCATAACGGCATATATATCTGTAAGCACGAAAGTCCCATAGTAGTACTGACATAAAAGTAGCCGCCGTTTTTAAATGTTTGCAAATACGCTGGTATATATACAAGATAAAAAGAAAGAAAAAAAAACATAAGGACGCCAACGCTACATGCTATGCCAATTAAGATTCAATAATTTCAGCCATCAAGTTCTATTCAAAGGCTTTTCCTTTTACAAACATCTGGACGGTATTGGCCGGAAAGCGCATCCGAATAATTTTCAGGTTAACAAGGCTCGCTCACGGTGTGCTTGAGCATCTAACAGCCCTTAGGCACTTATGAATGTAAGCACTCACAGCATCTCTATATGACATAATAATAGTCGAAAGATGTCGTCATCGGTGCTCGTCGGCAGGCGGAACGTAGACAGAAGCCCTGGAAGCGAGCTAGTTCGAACCCAGTCCTGTCGGACAAACTGTACTAGAAGACGCGATACCCACACATGAATGACGCCACCGCACTGCGTTCCATCCTGTCAGCATTCCGGAGACTCGCGCGTATGGGCGACTGGGAGCAAACGTGGCAGCTTCGACGTCATATCTCGGGGAAAGGGGGCAAAGAGGGAGCCGGCCGTGGCGACGAGACCACAGTCCGCTCGCAGTCCCCCGTCTCAGTCACTGCAGCACCAACAGCACAGTGCCATGCAGAGTGTGCACAGGCAGCAGTTCTTCCAGCAGTCGTCGTCCTTTTTCTTTTCGTGCACGACCCTGGAGAGAATGGGAAGCGGTATTTGGTCTGTTAGGATTTTTCTTCACCGCATTCAGCGTTTCCAGCAGGCTGGTCAAGGTCATTGGATTCTTTTCGCGAACCTCTTCAGCTCACCGACTTTAGTCAAGGCGGAGCAAGAATAAAAAATGGCAACGCCTTTCGACATATATGATAAGCCTTAGATGTAACACGCGTTACTTCTATTGAGGCGGTAAATGCTGCGAGACCACCTGTGTAAGAAAGTCACGAACGCTGACCTAAGGGTAAGCAAGGTTCACTTAATCGTTTCGCAATGTTGCACAAGAAAAACTTGTGACCGAAGTTGTGCAGCACGTGGTTTAATGTGCGGTCTTTTCGGCACTGGCGACGTCACCGAATGGAAGCCAAGCTGCGGGCACAGGCTCGGTTAAGTTGAACATAAGGTGAACCATTTGATCCTCCTTACGCTACAGCGTACGATGCTCCTGCATTTCTTGCAGCACGCCTTCCAGTCATCGAAGGTGGGTCACGGCCGGTGTCGACGCGTGCGCGTCGAGACCGGCCGTGGGTGGGTTTAGGAGTTTCTTTGGGAGGGCAGAACATATGATGGGCACGTGTTCGCTTGCGAACATGTCATTTGATGACCTCTGATGTTATCTGCTAAAAAGAGTACTATCATTTGCAGTTTAGAACTTTTATGTTTTCTGT
The DNA here is from genome assembly GCF_055883805.1 of Amblyomma maculatum. Classification (NCBI taxonomy): domain Eukaryota; kingdom Metazoa; phylum Arthropoda; class Arachnida; order Ixodida; family Ixodidae; genus Amblyomma; species Amblyomma maculatum. Next base: position 162,420,050 of record NC_139344.1, on the reverse strand, counting down.
TCAACATGCGGTCCGCAGCACATTGGCCTCAGTGCAATGTCACAAAGGTGACAGCTCGCAAACATTGTTGCTAGCAAATAACCTCATATAAAGTACTCTCACTGAGTTCCTAGCTATGCTCCAGAGCATAGTTAAAAACATTTATTTCAAATCGGCATGTATGCATCGCTTAGCCGTATATAATTAATGAAAAGGGAGCACAACTAGAGAACTAGGGCCTTTCTTGCATAACTCAAAGCATTCAGCACGAAGTCCACGCAACAAGTTGCCATCATCTTTGCTTGGCAACCCGAACAGAGAAACCGGGGGAGGTTTCTGTCGCTTCCAGGATTCCCCATGCAACGTTCTCTGTCTGTGCCACATGGTGAGACATAGTAGTCCTAGCATGAGAAACTGAGCTTTAATATATATTACTGTATAACTTTTTCTGCATTCAAAAAAAGGGCGCCTGTCAGCACTCACTACAGCTACATCATACTGCGGGCCAAAATAAAAGGTTGCGTCTATTATTGAGAGGAAAAAAAATGTATTTTTTACCTCCAAAGTCGAAGTTCAATTCAGAAGTGAGAAAATACTGTCGTCAACTTTCAGGCTTTTACACCCAGCCGCCTATTTGTGATGGTCTATGTAATGATCATTGATGGCCAGTGGTAATAACGATAACAGTCTTTAAATTTTGAACAATCCGAATTTCGTCCATCCTGTGGTTCAACCAATTCTTGCTCTCCGATAGCGTGAAACCGGAACTGTGCGACTGAAGAGCACATACAGCCACACCCACGAGCAGACGCCACTCGTGTGCAAACGTGTCATGTGCTATTCACTGGCGCTATTCACCGTCGTCAAGACGCAGATTAGACACAGCCCGGTGGCTGCTGCTGCCGCACTCGAAACGAGGTATGTGACAAGACTACGGGAACTGGGGCCGTATTCTATAAGCTTTCATTTTCTATTGCATTTGGCCGCACGTCAGCATGACGGCAACATCTGACGAAAGCAGCGAGCGTTCAGACACAGAAATCACAAGACTGCGGGCCCCGCGACAGGGGGTAGCCATCGCTACTCGCCGCGCGTGGCGCCCGACCACCGACTGCGTCATGCCAATCTCTTTCTCTGCGGTCATGCGGCCAACGCTGAGATGCGGTCGCTAATAGCCGAATTGTCCGGCCCCTTAACCCGGACACTTGAAAGAAGCGGATTCGCCACCTGACGATTTCTAGGGGACCAGATGGATCCAAAATGGAAAATGGTATGTTATGGAATACGGCCGATATCACCACCGTCCGACGCTTCGTCCATAAAGGGCTCAAGACGAAAGCTGTTGGCCCTACATAACTTTGCCCCTGGGCATCAATATCGCTCCGCAACATTTGCCAAAAGTAGAGTGCAAGTATAGGGGCTCTCGCAAAGTCGGTAAAAATGAACTTTCGGAGGATTTAGACCAAAATTCATTTTACCTTCAAAAGATTTGGAACTCTGGCAATGCATAGTGAGCATCATTTTACGACACAGAAGCAAACCTCTCTGGGCTCTTAACCTTTTGACAATAGATTACAGTGGCAGACCTGTTGTCAGCGCAGCTCAGGAAGTCATGGGCAGGACTAGCTCACCACGTAATAACGTAAGCATGCATTTTTATAAATTCCCTGAGTTTACCGCGAAGAAAACAGAAGTTAGAACAAAGAGTGCGATTGTCTGGTGCAGGAAAAGTCGCGAGTAATTTTCTTCGTAAGCTCGCTGTCGCCCTCTCTCGGTGTCCAGTTGTCGCCCACCCAAAGCGAAGGAGAGGGGTGTTCGCAGAGCAATACTCACACGGTGGTGGCCTGAGGCTGCGGCGGTGGGTAGTAGGGTGCCGGCTGCTGAGGGGGCGGGTAGTAACCCTGCGGTGGCGGCTGAAAGCCTGGCTGAGGCGGCGGGTAGTACGGGTTCTGCTGCGGGTAGCTCATGACCAGGCTGCAAAAGGCACGGCTCACTCACTGGTTGTATTGTCTTCCTGCAAGTGTATCCAAAACACATTCAGCGTCGGGTCACCTCTATCTGTTCGCACACATCTCTCTTCACCTGCTCAGAAAACAAAAGAATGCGCGAACACGTTAAGGTCATGATTCTGCGCACATCTGCACTTTGTTCGGTTTTTCCGGAACCAACACAAAGGCAGAGGTTATGGCCGCCAGTGCGCACCCTCTGCGAACCTCCCTTCGCTCATTATACTTTGCACACCTGTGAGGCAGCTCCGACACTGAAGTTATTATGGACAGTTAAAAAAAAAAAAAAAACATCACGTTACCCAGCCCGCACCACCAAATGCATAACGGGCTTAAACCAATATAAAATAAAATATGGGCAAAAAAGGAAATGTTTCATGCAGAAAACAAAGAAGGACAACAACAAAGAAAGCAAAAAAGAGAAATGGGGGGAGGCGTACATTAAAGCTGTGAAATTGTTTGAAGACAGCGATAAAAATTTTTTTCATTTTCCTTGTACACCTTCACCCTCTTTTTTTTTTTATATATCTAGGTTGCTTTCCCATTTGTTTATTTTACTACTGCTTCTTTAAAGATGGACTGTGGATATATTTAGTAGAGCTACTATATTTGTATGCAAATTGGCTAGCTATTACTGAATGGAAGGAGAGGCGATGGTTCAGTTACACACTCAAGGTTTAATTATTCTTCTACGGTGTCTTGTTGCTTCCTTCTAACTATGAAAAGGGGTTTCCAATAGTTTTTCATTACTCAATGTTAATTTGGACCTTATTACTACAACTAAACAAAAATGATGAGACAATATTTTTATTTTATTTTATTTTTTTATTTTTTTTTTTTTTTTTTTTGACTTAGATATTGCTAACCGGGAAAGTCCGTTCGCAGGAAGGAACGAATTTTGTATAATATTCTGTACTAAAGTTGCGAATGCATTGTGCTTGTTACAAGACCAGAAAAAGCGCACTTGGTAACGGGAATAAATTTAAGTGTGCGGTGGTCGTTCATGCCTACAAGGAAACCATTGGTTCAGTTGTCGTTATGTGTTCCCTTTCGTGTCGGCGCTACATGTAGTACATACATCTGGAAGTGACCAGCACGCTACAGTAGTTGTCTTCCTTAGATGAAAATAGACCAATGTAGCTCAAATATCACACGTTTGATTGGGAAAAAAATTAAACAATTTAAGGACGCAGATTAAGACACGATTTTTCAGTTAATGTGCAGGGATATGCATTCGTATACCACGGCTCGCGAGAACAGTGTGCTTCTATAGAGATTCGCCTCTTTTTGCGTTGCTGCAGCCCGTGGTTGCTGCAAAACAATGGGCCGCCCCGTCACGGTCGCGTGCGCTCCAAGCAGCAGCTACGTATGCACCACACGCCGGAAGTGAGCCGGCCGCGCTGCATTCCCGCCAACAACACGCATGCGCGCCGCGGCCTACGACGGGCATCCGCGCGACGAACACGGCACAGCAACGGCGCAGGGCGCGGCGCGGTTCGGGGCTTCAGCGCGGTTGCCATTGCTGCGCCCAGCTGTGGCATTCGACGAGCGCACTGCGGTATGAAAGGTTTATGGAGATTAACGGCGGAGAAGGAAAACAGCAGCTGTGCGCCTAGGCGACGTCGAAGGCTAAAATTACCTCACACTTTTTTTTTATTTTTTTGGCTGACTTCTACCTGAAGCACTAAGGAAAACACGGCTGCGATGGCTGCGTCCCGATGGTGACGATGAGGTTGTTCTCATGAAATAAGTATAACATAATAAAGATGTAAAACAAAAGAGGCGTACTGCCTTCAGAAACTTCCACATGTTGTTTGGGTAAATGAACAGCGGCTAAAGGAATATGAACGGGAAAGATACGGAGATGGCCGAGAGGAAAGGAGAGCAGGAAATTACAGGAGATCTAGCGTATATGAAAATGCAGAATCTGTTAGCAATCATATCCGAAAGTAAACGCATTCATACGAACGTCCCCACGCACACGCATAAGTACAACGCAAAAGATCGACTATCGCACAAATATTTTTACGGGCACTCCTACATTCAATACCTCACTGTAAAAACAGATGCAAATGTAGTTGTACCCACAATCGCAAGCCATGCACCTGTGTTGCCCCATCACAGCTCAATTTCGCAGCGCGTACTCAGACTTCAGAAGCAGAAGGTTCCTGGAACGCGGAAACTCTGGTGCATATCTGGAAGCATTCTATATCGGTTGCTTTGAAAAGAAAATCCGCATGTTAAGGTGTAGGAGTTGCGTCCTAAACGCTGCATGAAGCAAGCGAATGGACAGCATAACCAGACCGCATATTGTAAAGACTTTCTTCTATTCATTCTGTTTTCTGCTCAGCGTTGGCGACTCAAACCGCTATTTGCCAGCCACATAGCATCAAGGTTCAAAACAATTAAATTGATTGGGAATCTTAAAGACTCGTACGATATTCGGTCCGTGGATATGACAGATTTCCGCGATCTCCGAGCAGCGTACACCCGAGTACAATTGTAGGTAGTCTCCGAAAACAATAGTCCTCAAAGCGGCCCTTATAAACAATAGGGAAGTCTCCCGGATAAGTCTCTATACACCTTCACTTCTACATAGCCACCCCGAGATAGCCGACATAGAGTAGCCCCGTAGAAAGGAGTGGGACTAAAGGAACGGTGGGTGCACGTTTTGCAACACAGTGGTAGCGAATTTTCATTGAGCAGGCGGGCTCCAACGCAGAACCGAAGGCAAGCCTTCAGGAAAGGAGCCGACGTGACCTTTCCGAGCTGTCTGCGTCGGAGAAACACCGACGGTGCCAGAAACACGACCGCAAGGAAGCCATCATGAGCCTCAGGAAACCGCCTTTTATGCAAAGCGCCTCCGCGCTTCACTGCCCGAGCAAAAAAATTTAAAAAAAATGCACTGTCTATCGCACATGTGTGCAAGGGCGCCACGAGCATTTCGTGCCGAAAGCCTTAGCACCCACCGGACCAATGCCACGTAGGAGAGAACGCGACTTGATTGTTTCATGCCCTATGCATATTCTCTCTTCCTAGGGGAAAAACAGCGCGCTACAAGAACTTGGTCAATACGAGCTAAAGATAACACGCCGTTCCCACGCGCTGGCGAACTTCCAGGGAATGTTCCCCGGATGAGAATTCCATTTGGAGTGCAGTGCGTTCAGCTAATAGGAAATCGAAAAAAAAGTTAGCGCAGACACACACGAGGCAAGCAGTGGAGGCTGCAGGAGGAGTCAGTGAATCCATGCGTCACAGTATAGGGCTTCGCAAACATTAACAGCTATGCAGTGTACGCTGTGCACACTTGTACCTGTTTTTGTCATTTCGAGAATTACGAGCTAATTAAGCCATGCATGAGCGATGTTTCAGGCAAGCGAATGCAGAAGTGCACAAATCCCCTCCGCCCCTTCTATCAGCCCATTCATTCTGGTTTCGATCGTGCTAGCGGCTGCTAGAATTACCCACACATTTTCTCGCCTACGCCCGCTCATCTTTTCTTTAAATCACTTCCTCGAATAATGCCGGGAAAATCTGTGACTATTCAGAAAAATCAGCCCTGTACTCTACAGAACCGAGCAGAAGGAAGCGACAGAAGTATACCGGCAGCGAGACATGGATTTCATGGGCATTACGTTCCTTGCATAAGCAGCCGTAAACAAGGCCGGAAAAGCATCACCGCAACATCCGAAACTGACTAACTACCGTGTACATTATACGGTTCAATCACCGATGCTTCCGGGTACATTGTTAGCACAGGCTTGCCTCTGGCTTGCATGGTGCTCGGCTTCACTGGGATGAAGTACTTTAAGGTATAGAATTGCGGCGCCAAATTTAGTATTAAAAAAAAAAAAGTAGAGGGTGGGGGAGTGGGGTTCAATGGGCTTTACCGCACAAGGTAGATTTTGTTCACTCAAAAGATCGATGATCCGTCGAGGAAAGAGGTCATCAGCAGTCGCGAATCAGTGACACGTGTAAAGTGCTCATGCATGTTTAGTTATGGCAAAAAGTAGTGCATCCAGTAGTTTCCAACCAGTTTCCAAGACTGCGTTTCCAACCGATGTCCCACTGCTATACGTTCCTCGTCACAAAAAGCTTCATTCGTTACATTGATGACAGCGCTGGTGACGGGGACAAAGGTTGCGCAGCCCTATTAACCAGGCAAGACAGAAAAAAAAAAAAAAAAAAAAAAAAACGTATTCGGTCCACGTCATTCCAAGCGGCAACCTGCACGTTAGATGCCACCAGGCGGCATCTATTGTACAGGCCACTTAAGATTCTACCTTCCATATATCCAATTTAGAAATTACCGCAAAACGACTGAAAACAATTTTATGTCTTGTATATCCTAAGCTATGACCACTATAAGCATGCCACTGTGGCGCGTTCATGTAAATATGTTTACCCCAGTCTTGCCTTCGGTACGATATTCTTTCCCTGCTTTGGCTGACGTGCTCTCAAATATGTCGTTTCTCGCTTTTAAATGCGCATCGCCGCCATGGAAAGGGAAAGCTGCGGTCAGCTTGCCATCGCGGCCCTTGAAGGTCAGAAAAACCCGTCGGTCAGCTACGTGCGCTCCTAGGATGGACGACATAATCACAAATTGCTCATGCATAGAACGAGGAACGGGTGATGGATGCATTTGCGTTCACAAGCGTACACCGAAGATCTCATACTCCTCTCCGAGTGCGCGCAAGCGAAGGGTCATTTCTCAAGCACAATACCCAACCAACGGAAAACTTCAAAACATAACTCGGGGGTGGGACACTCGCTGGCGATACGGTACTTCGTTTGCAGCAACATTTGAACAACTAGAATTGTAATCAGCGAAATCTAAGCAGGACAATGAATACGAAGTGTTTTGCGGCTTTTAGTGGCCTAGCTGAGATGCACTGATCGCGAAGTGGATCTGACCGCCTTTTTTTGTTTTGAGGAAAACATCCACGTCAGCTTTCCGTCGCTCGTTGCGTACGGGATGCGTCTGCAAGGACAGTTATGTAGTTTTAACGATGTCCCCGAGCCGCGCTCATGACTAAAGTAGCAAAACTTCTCAACGTTAACCGGACGTCTTCAGACTACAAGAAGATTAACCGAAGGTAGTAGGATGAAACTGACGCAAGCAGCTATCGCGCATAAACGGCTCAATTTTGTCGCGTACGCAGCCTTCCCAGAGTACATCGGGCCTTGTAAGTTCGAGGAACATCCCCATAAGCGTGCCGCTTCACATGCAAGCAGCTGGTTCGTCACTCTATTTGCGGCCGGTAATCCAAGGAACGGTACTCACTGCTGGCGAAGAAGGCGAAAGTTATCCTCCCGTGGTGCAGCCGCAAGGAGCGCTGTGAAGTGGGCCGCACCGGTGCGAGGCGTCACGCGGGCTGGCGCTGCGCGGCTATAGGACAGCCTCGCGCTGACTCACGTGTGACGGAGTCGCCGTTGCTTAGTTGTGTTTTTCCTCCCCGGGACAGACGCCTTGGCTCGCATGCCGGCTGGAGACCCCGTTTGGAAATAGAACGGATGGCGCCCGCGGGCGTGGGTTGCACGGCGCCATCGGGGCCGGCGTGCCGCGAGGCTGCCGCGCGAGCACGTCGTGTTGCGCGCTCTCGCAGTCCGCTCGCCTACGCCTCGAAATCGCCTCCACCGCGTATCTTCTGCGAATATCCCATTCAGCGTCGGCCATGGCCACTCGGTCGCTTCAAAGAGCTGCTGCGCCAGCCAAGTGCGCCCACCGGGAAAACTGGGACATTCCGGTTCGGGCAAGGTATACAGCTGCTTCGAGGGGAAACGTCACTTTGGCGGGACAGAGGCACCTTCTACGCGGACGAGGGTGCTAGAGTTTATGACCGCGGCCAGACAGTGCACAGACCTCTAGTGTGCTTATTTCTTGCTTTCTTCAGATTAAATGGTGCCGAAGCCGGCGGTAGCGACCGTTGCTGTTCATAGCCGCGAAGAGCTGCTCATGGTTGCCCAAGGTTTCGATTTTGAGATGGATGTAGAGGCGCGAAACCACAGCGCGAAAGCCCCTTAAACTAGACATAAAGGGAGGGCAAGGTTTTGTCGAGGGCAGGTGCGACCCTTTATAGCGCGTTGCTGCCGGACGATGTGCACGAATCCTGCAGCTCAGCGCGGGAACCGTGCAGAGGTGGCCACGTTTATCTAGAGAGCCGGAGCGTAGAGCTACGCTACAAATATCGTGACATCTTATCAATGTTGTTATGCTGCGGGCACTGTGCTCGTGTTTTTTACATTCGTGTAGCTATTTGGCAGCGCTTGAGTACAAGGAATACCAACAAAAACCGTTACCTGCGCTAAAATTTACTGTTTTGCTCCTCCTGACACTGCTTGAGAGCTCTGGGTCGCTCACATCTCTAAGCTACGCTGCGTCACACTTCTTGGCATTCGCAAGGGATGCAACCGAAGTGCATGCCTGCGATATTAGCCTGCTATGCCTACCTTTTGAGTCGCAGTTTGGCCGCCGCCAGATTTATAGGCAAGCGCAGTCAAATGTGGCATTAAACATGTGTCAAGGCCGTAATTATGGGCGTATCGAAACGTCAACGTTGTGAGAACATTTACAACGGCAGACTAATATTGCAGGCATGCAGTCGCTGGAAACATTTATGATACACATAAACCGTGTGCAGATTTTGCTGACTTCCCTTCAAACTTGCATTTCCGACTTTTTTAGCGACACCATAACATGAAACATCCCAATCGTGGTTGCAGACAACGAGTTTACAGAGCTGGCAAAAACGAGGCAGTAAAAACAAAAGTTTGGTTTATAAGGTTTAACATCCCAAAGCAACTCTGGTTATGGGAGATTCCGAGGGCTGCGAAAATTTTGACTACCTGGAGTTCTTTAACGTACACTGACATCGCACAGCACACGGGCGCTTTGCTAGTTTGGTTTGGTTTGTGAGGTCTAACGTCCCAAAACTACTCAGGCTATGAGGGACGCCGTAGTGGAGGGCTCCGAAAATTTTGGCCACCTGGGGGGGCCACCTGGGGATCTTTAACGTGCACTGACATCGCACAGCACACGGGCGCTTTGCTAGTTTGGTTTGGTTTGTGGGGTTTAACGTCCCAAAGGTACTCAGGCTATGAGAGACGCCATAGTGGAGGGCTCCAGAAATTTCGACCACCTGGAGATCTTTAACGTGTACTGACATCGCACAGCACATGGGCGCTTTGCTTTTCGTCTTCACCGAAAAGCGGCCGCAGCAACCCGGATTAGATCCCGCATCCTTGGTCACAGCAGTCGAGCGTCCTATCAATTGCGCTCGCGGCAGGGCAGTAAACACAAAAGTAATTATGCTTGTGCACATCCCAGCGATTCACGGTACAACTTTTACTTGCCTTTCTCTACCACCCCTTCCCAGCCTCCGCATTTGCCAATTTGTTCAACACATCCACTGGCACAGTTCTTCAGAAATAAATGCGTATGACCCATATTGTAAATTAAAAAAAAAAACTGTACCAATTTATGGCAAAAGCTGCTGATAAAGTGTTACCAGGAACTGTCCATAACCTGTTCTCCGTAGAAAGGAATGAAGGGAGGTGCTGTGCGAATAATGAAAGCTACGTAGAAGAAATAAGGAGAGTGCCATAATTGCAATTAATACACACTCTGCGTAAGGTAATTCAATATTTTGAGAAGCTGCTTTCTCGCATTTTTTTTATACTGCCTTGCTTCGGTAGAGGGGGTCAGTGCACAAATGCACAGAGTAACAGTAATCCCAGTGTTCCGTCGTGCCGCTCCTACATATACCTCATTTCTTGCTATCTCATGAAGAGGCCAGTGGCGCTTGCCAATTAATTCCTTTTACTTCATTTCATTTCAGCCATAGTGATAGCGTTTTATGAAGGCATTTTAACAGACCAAGCTCCTGATATCTTTCATAACAAGAGCCAAATCACTCCTGTTTTGTCTTTTCAATCCGGAAATGTACACATGGATACTTGGGGTAAATCTGGATGTACCAACTGGGCTAACCAGATAACTAAGGTAAGTGCCCGATTACAACGCACCCTACCAAAAATGGCGGCGCTCATTTTCTCGCGTTGCAAAGCTCTCAGTATCACCATACGGCAGATGCAATGCTCACATCATTCTTGCAAGAGTATTTGTTTCGTATTCAGGATAGGGAAAATGTGCGGACCAAATAAGGAATAGAAGAATATTCCATTTTATACCTCAAAGCACACATGGCAACCTAATTAGAGGCTATTCTGGCATACGGTTACGGAATGTTTTTACAGTGACGTACCCTAATTGTGCCCATCTGACCCTAACACAGCCAAAAATATTTCAAAATTAGAAAGAGTGCAAAGGATCGTAGCCCGTTTCATCTGTAACAGATTAAAGCGCACATATAGTGTTTCAGACATGATCAACTCCCTAGGTTTAGAATCCCTTCAGGCAAGGCGCACTGAAGCAAAGTTGAAATTTTTGTACCTAATATACAACAATCTGATTAAAATGAACTCCCATGATTACATTACTCCTGTTTCGCGCGCAAGTACGCGTTTTAATCACGGAAAAATGCTAGAAGAATTGCGAGCATACTCTAATACAGTTAAGCATTCTTTTTTTTTTTTTTTTTTGTCAAAACAATTGCAGAGTGGAATAATCTGCCGATGTGTGTAGTGAACAGCCTGAATGTAGAAATGTTTATTGATAACTTGAGAGCCTCACGCATGTGAAACCTTGTTTGTTTTTTAAATCATCTGCTTTCCCTTCCATGAAGCTCGTGTAACTTTGTTGTACCTTTTTTTTATTATATCTTTGCTCACCCCTGCTTGGAGTCAAACGGCTCCGCAGTATTACTATTACTAAATTAAGTAAACTTGTCTCCCCGTCTCAGTAATTTTCGCGACACAGCCGCTACTAACAGCCGAAAAAAAAAAAAAGTTAAGTTTCTTTACAAAAAAATTTGACACTTGTTATAATAACAGTACTACTGTAGTGATAAGGGCATAATTAATCGAACATTTACCCAAGCGCATGCATACAGCTACAATGGAAAGCTGTACAGCTTGTCCAGAAACTTCGTATAGTTAATAAAAATTCGTCCTGGGCTCGAGTTTTGAATCGGTACCCCCGCCTGAGCTAACTAGGACGGCTAGCAGATCAGATGGTGGGAGGAAAGCGAATCCACCAACAACTCAAAATGGCAAAGTTAGTAAGCTGCGTTCAGAATACGTTCAAGGGGAAAATACATAACATCCTTTCTAGGCTGACACAACTGATTATCACAACTCCACTAGTTCAGTCAACTAGTAACTAGTGGAAGTTTATAAACAGTCATTTGCAGCAAGCAACCCGTCAACAGAGCGAGAGTTCCAGCGACAAACCGTAATAACCTTCCATATAACGTTCAAATGCTTTCCATCGTCGCTTCGATAAAATCCCCCTTCAGTAGCAAAGAAGGTTCTACCCGAAGGCAGCCCGAAAGATGGCCGATGTAAAACAAACCATGGTCCTACCAGAGATTTTGAGGAACAGCGAACATTCGCAACATGCACCGAAAGTGATTTCCAAGGGCACCCGAATGCGAATTGTAACCGCCGCTCTGGTTTTTACGAACGGGTGCTCTCTCACAAAGCCTCGAACGCGAATGGTCTGTTCACACGCACACGTACCGCTTGCTTGCTTGCTCCTTGCAAACAGACTCCGAAACGCTGCTGCCGCACTCAGCGTTATTCGCTCCCCCCCCCCCCTTTTTTTTTTCCCCGCTACATATTACGTAACCATTCTCCTCCACCGACAGAACTTGCTTAAGTTCCATGCCACACTTTTAAACAAAAAAACGCAGCCTCCAAAAAGCCTCTACTCAGTCATGCGCATACCGCGAAAATCGCACACAGTCGTCCTGAAACGCCAGATAACGTTTGAAGACAACCGTCAGCAGCTCTGCACGAGAACACAGCCAGATAACTTAGACGATAAGTCAGCCGAGATAAGACCTCTGGGCTCATGCAGACATAGGCTGCAAGAACTTACTTGAGGAGGTTGATTAAGAAGACAAATTTACTTCCAGACGCGACTGCTCATGGCTTGACGAGGTCGAAAACAATTGATTGTGGCTGGAGAGGCACTTTTGTCGTGTTCATGAAAACAGCCCCTTGGTTCGGAGCAAGAACAGGACGGAGAATAGGGCTGCTATATGGACTTCAACGACCTTTCAAGGGAAATCGAAAGACTTTCTTCCTCACAAAAGCCTCTCCGCGTGACCGCGCGCCCAATAACAATGCACGTGTTATCATCCATCCTGCCCCCGTATAGTGCCACCAGACGCTCTACTGCCAAGACTGCGCTTTTCTCGCATTCTCATCAGACACTCTAAGCGCGAACGGCGCAAACAAATTTAGTTCGGGCCGCAGTGTGACACGCTTCTTGCTACCTCAGCACTAATTTCATTAGGTTTCATAGTTCCCAAACGACGCCTCTGGTTTGCATGATGGTGTATGCAGTCAAATGGAGCTCCGAAGCATCATTACTCAAAAATATTTCTAAGGAATCTTCTAGGGTGGCTCGCTGATTTGCATGCCTTGTAATCGCCAATTTACAAATATACTAGTGAGGGGAATTACATATTCTCCTCAAAGCTGTGAAGCTTCGGCCACATTTGGTTCGAATTAAGGCTCGTCGTGAAGCAGTGGCGCGGTTATAAATGTTCGCTTTTGTTCTGATGTCATTTAACAAAGAAAAAAAAAAAAAAGAAGAAGCGCTGCTGAGCAGGCACAATAGCAAAACTGTCCCTCACAAACTGTATGGCGGGCGCTGATGTAAGACGCTGTCCATGTCCTTATTTCGCGTTATAGCAGTGTCACCTGGTTCATGGTTTACAGGCCAGATGACTGCCGTACAGCCTGAGTACTGCAAACTGAGCTGCAGCAATCCTTAGCAGTCCGCACTCACTCCAACTAGCAGAGAAAAGTCCTTGCACGTGTAAGGAAACTGAATCTTTATCGCTTGTTTACTTGAAGGATCCAAGCAGACACGGTGGTCAGTAAACAGCTATATTCGTAAACGACGGGCGCATACTTCTCCGTCTCTTGCAAAAGTAAATATGCTCCCGTGCTCTCTCTCCCTCTCTCCTTGTAACGCTATGCCAGTTCTTTTATAAGCGTGCTCGAGCCCTGCGTAGGACGGGGTCAGTCAGGGCCATTTGAGCGCAGTTTGCAAGCCGGCCGACAGTTTTTTTCCGTCAGTTTAGTAGCCGAACAACACGCGAGAGCAATGCCATAATATAAGCTGACTTCTCTAGCAGTCCTATCAGCTCAGTCATATACGTGATTAAGTAATTATTTTCCTTAATACTGCGGCAGCGCTCGCGTGCGCCGCAAAGGGCACTGCACCTGCTCCCGCTTAAGCAACGTTGACCGAACGGCTGACAGAGTTAAATCTAAACACATTTCCAAGTCGGCAGCTTGACTCGGTCCCACAGAGCGAAAGTTATGTAACCCGCGCCTCCAGGCAATTCTCAGGAGAAAGCATGCAGCCGGGGGCGCGTCAGTGATCTGTCGACGGCACGAGCAATAGCAGCAGCGCGCATGATGGGAGGTTCTGGGCATGCTGCGCTCGACGCCCCATGGAATGCGACCGCAGTGAACCGCTCACAGCGCGTCGTCGCTGCAAGGGCCCATTGTTCTCCTGGGGAAGTCAACGTGAGGACGTTGTACTCGCGTCAGCCCCTCGGAGCAGACTTTCAGAGTGTCCCCTCGACGATCCTGCGATGTCAGCAGCTACGCACGCCTTACCGGAGGCGAGAACAGCCGAATATGCTTCCGGAAAGAAATTCACGCATTTTGAAATCATTTCATCCACTGCGGCGATTTTCACACGAGTGTCGGTAGCGCTGGGCAGAACACTTCAGGGCATTAAAGCCCGCATGTAGACTATCACGTTATCAGCCTTCACTATTTTTGCACACCCGCGCACGCGCAAGCACACACACACACACACACACACACACACACACACACACACACACACACACACACACACACACACACACACACACACACACACACACACACACACACACACACACACACACACACACACACACACAGAACAGGCGTCCAGTCGTTTCGATCTCAAAATCAAGCCCGAAATGTCTACAAGAAGAGGTGGCCACCTATCCAAAAAGTAATCTTCAGAGGCACATATCTGCTAAAGTAAATGCACACGTGGAACATATAGTGAATGGTGGTCGTAGGCGCGCTAAATAAACTTCTGACACTCGCAAAGTTGCGCAGCGTAAATAAAATGCTGGCACTACAGATTCTATAGATTGTTTCAGCAAATCTGTGCAGAGCCTTAAATAACGACAATGCGCATTACGAAGACCGCAGTAGAGTAGAGTCACTGGAAAATTTTCAAATTTTTCCAGTGACTCTAGAGCAGAGTGCTACCGGGCACGCTGTCGCCTATTTGCGATTTCTAACCAGTCCCACCTATGCTGCAGCATCATCATTCTAGCAAAACCAAGGGCCGGGCACTCATCGCGGAACTGTTGCTCTAACCGGTAACGACTTAATTTGCTGCGGCTTTGTGCTGTCGAGTTGATTCAATTAGGACGTGTTTGAAGGAGTCAACATCGAGACACTGAAGAACGCTGTAACAAGACAATATATTTTCTGTACTTTGTGGGCTTTATTTCCAGCTTTTAAAACAAAAATTACAAAGAATTCATACGCGAACGTTACTTCGAAAAAAAAATGACAAAGCGGTATTTCTCAACATGCTCTAAACTTGAGCATCATTCACTAAAGTACAGATAAAAAGGTTCCCAATCTTTCCTTGATTATTAGCAAATCAATCACATTTAAAAATTACGCTCATCTGTCCACAACTTTGCTCAAGTGGAATCTTTGTAGAAAGCGTTGTCATTTTCTTTTTGCTTTCTTTAAAGTGTGACAACAGACACAAACTCAGCTGAACCTACATTCAACCCGCCCAGCCATGAGCACCGTACCTCCAGCCAAGCAGCTGTTTTCAAATCATGTGATCTTCGATACGCAGACGACAGCTCGAGCGCACAGCAGACAGACCTCCTCAGGTCATGCACACGGTTGCACATGCATCCCGAAAATAAAAAAAAAAATGCCGCATTGCATTACACAATGAATACGAGACTTGACTGGGTGTTGATTTAAATCGACACTTTGCACTGCGTTTTTATAACCTTCTTCAATGAGCTGACATTGCCTATCGACATTCGGTGCCCCAAACTTTCGAGTAAATGCCATTGCGACTACCAGGGGAGCAATTAAGCCTGAGAGTTAAGTATTCATAGTAGTCAGAAGAGCAGGCACGGCTTACAGTGCGGTACGTCTCGTATGCACATTTACAAAGTTTTACTACGCAATAAAAGTGCACCTGTGTGCACTTATTCAGTTTCTTACATTCAGGCACTGGTTTCAAGCTTCTGTGAAAGCACTGCGCGGGTCCGTCCCTACATGTCGTACCAGCGTCGGCGATAGAAATGTTTTAGTGTTGCGAAGGCGTCTGATGTCACACGGAAGGTCGAGTCAAACACACATCCGGTCAGATATTCGCATTTGTTAGAGTCATTCGTGAACGTTTTTTCCGTATGATTTTATCAGGGTATAAATTCTAGTTGGGGTATTCCGATTCTGTAAACAGACAATGCCACAAGCCTGAAACAAGGACTCTCTCTGAGCCAGGCGCTTGCGACGAAACAAAACTTACCGTTCGTACTGTGAATGCAACGGCGCCAAAAGTTTGCAAAGAAAGAAAACCCACACAGACGAACGCAGCATTTTTTTTTTTTACAGCAAGCATTATATATTAAAATATATGCAACAGAGCACAGCCTAAAGCAAAGCACTTCCAAGTGCGTTGCGCCTTTTTATTTGTCTTTAGTCTAGCTTCACGACGCCCATCACAATTATCTTTTACGAACTTGCGCACATTTCCGTCTAATTCCCGTTTTTTTGCCACGTGTACAGTACTCAAGCAGCCTTCCCACCATAACCACATGACGTCCCCGATTTGCTTTGTACTCCCAAGCAGATGAACCAGAACGGCTTCGCGATGCATGGACAGCCCACGCTTGGGAAATGTCGATGCGTCACGAACCCTGCGCTGATTCAAGACGTAAGCAACGCTTCTTTGATCACCCAGGTTGAGCGACTATTCGATCTGGCCTAACGCAATCATTCGCCTCGATACACTTTTTAGCTAAGGCGGAAGATGAGGAGGAAAGGCAGGGAGGTTAACCCGGAAAAGAAACCGGTTTGCTACCCTGCAAAGGGGGAAAGGGGTGAGTGGATATAAAAGTTGTGAGAGAGGGATGAGTGAAGTTAGTACAGTCACATCACAGACATATCACGTCACAGTCATATCACGTAACAGTCATATCACATAACATAACCGCAAACTTAGTCTTTCGATTAGGCCTGTGCTTTTCATAAAGCAGAGCAGGTTCTGGGAGGCCTTCACCGCAGACGACCGCCGTGGCCCGGGACCTAAAATCTTAATTTCATTCAATGGGCGTCCATCTAGATGCTCCAGCGCAAGGCATAGACACTGTCTTTCCTCACTGTATATGGGGCACTCACAAAGAATGTGGCCTATAGACTCGTCGCACCCACAGTTTGTACATGCAGGGCTGTTTG
Source organism: Amblyomma maculatum (assembly GCF_055883805.1). Lineage (NCBI taxonomy): Eukaryota > Metazoa > Arthropoda > Arachnida > Ixodida > Ixodidae > Amblyomma > Amblyomma maculatum. The sequence continues at coordinate 162,403,419 of NC_139344.1, read as the reverse complement.
CCATACCTATCATAAAAGATATAAGAGTTTGTGAATGCTACACCAACCCACAGGCGGCCCAGATGTGGCTTATCCCAAGCGTTGACAGGAAAAGGCAGATTTCACCAAGTTGCCGTTGCTGTAACCGATGCCGGTAGGCACTTAACAGACGTCGAATAGCAACAGCAGTTGGGAACATCAGAGTTAAAAAGCGTAATAACTAACATCCGTTAGTTTATAATTACGACATGTACCGTTTGACACGAATTTTGTTCGATTTCTGCCTTTAGTTCGTTGATGTACAAGTAAATACCTAATTTTTTTTTTTTCGATTTGTTTTCCTGAACAGCCAAGTTCTAAACGTGCTACAGGGCGTGCGCCAGCATGAAGAGCAACTTCTGGCGATAAGCGGTATTTCAACTTGAGATTTAGAAATTGCTAGTTTTTAACAAAGGAAGGACAGTTGCCCAGGGCAAAGCGACAAATCACGAAGACCAACCGGTTAAACTCTGCTACAAAGTACACTGCAGCAGGCCTCTGCGCGTATCTCAAGGTCGACGAGCAGGCGAGGTCTAACAAACATAATGGCCGTCGCATTAATAGTGCGCACGCGCACTGAGCGTGATGGCAGTTGCAACGCATTGTGGCTGCGTCCGTCCTGCATGTCCTTCTCCCGTCTACTTTACGAAGGCGTGCTCAGCACACGCCACGGAGTACAACTTCGGCGAGTATCAAGTCCCCGTGTACCCAACACCTACTTTTTGGACTTTTTTATGGCTTACATAGAACAGTAAAACATACGTGCTTCTTCGGACTACTGTAAATATGGACAGGACTCTCGGGGCGGCGCTCTCATCGTGCCTGCCGGAACGCGCCCACAGCAGCGTTCACCGCGACAACGACGAAGCGACTGTTCCCTTCACAAGGCTGCACTGCAGCTGAGCGCTTGGACGTGCTGGAGTTGTCAACGTGACGCCCAGCAAAGCGGCCGCGAAGCCTTACACCGCGCTACACTGTACACGCGCTTCGATAACTCGAGCAGCACGCGCGTACGACGAGGCGACTCACCTGCTTCTCGGGAACGCTGCTGCGACAAAGAGCACGGGGCGGTGCGCGTCGAGTCAGCGGCGGCACACCTGTCTAGCCGTAAGCCTGTTGCCCGACAGAGCGGCAACACTGCGTCCTGTTTACCGTCCCGGGATCCACGACGATTCCGTGACGCGCGACCCACCGTTAGTCGCGCTATCAGTCGCCGCGACGTCACGTCACCCACGCCGCACTACAGCACCGACGCAGAGCTGTGCGAGCGTGCGCCTACGCGGCTCTCGCGGGAGCTACGAAAAAAAAAAAAAAAAAGAAAGAAAAAAAAGAGGAAAAAAAAAACCTTAAAACAGAGCGCATGTCGAATTCGAGATGGACGGACTGGACCCTGGTCTCTCTCTTTTATTTATTTATTTTTGTTTAACTTTTACTCGCGGCCATCCACGATGCCGCGAAAGTGCGAATGCATACAGACATGCCGCGCCGTTCACGAGACCCACCGTGGGAAGGTCGAGACGTGACGCTTCCACCCAGAACCTACAAACGGGCGCCCGGACCTGTTCGCGGAGTCGGGATTCAAGGTCAGGAAGGGAGGGTGCATCAACGCTCGAAAGAGGCAGCGGGGAACGCAGATATTACGTGGACGAATCTCGAGGTTTGTTGGCTGACGTAGCAGTGTGTACACGTGTGCCGGACGGGCGGCATCGACGTGTGCATGTAAGTACGTGCGTCCGTTCCGCTCCTGAGGTGGGAGCTAAGAATGAGCAATGATAAGTGTGACGTACACTAGGCCGGAACAGTAAACCTCTGTGCATTGGGCATTCGCTCTGCGCTCGGGCATTCGCTTCGGCTCAGATCAGATTACCAGCTCAATAATTTCGATGCCTCTGGCTTCTTTTTCTGTACTCAGATCTGAAAGCCTGGTTTTGTTTACTGTTTAGCGAGGTAACACACACGCCGTGTACCATGAGCAACTGCTGATTTTCTTTCTTTTTTTTTTTTTGCCTGTATCCTATTATAGATATAGAATAAGAGGAGGGTAAGGGAGCCCGCCGTGGGAAGCGTCCCGCTGGATGTGTACAGGGGGCGAGTTCTCGCGGCGATGCGCGAAGAGGGGAGCAAGGGGCTGTCCATTTAGGCACACTGCTCTAGTGACACGGAATGGAGACAAATACGAGAACACAGCACTTCAAACACAGCAGAAGTCATAAATATTTCCTTGAACAAACCGCAAAATAAACTGCGGCGGCAAGCGTTTCGAAGGATGTGAAGCGAAAAAGGTGTCCGTGTGCTGGGCACGTCATGTCAGTGCACGCTAAAGATCCCCTCGTGGTCTAAATTATTCCAGAGCCCTAAATATACACCTTTTTGTCTCTTTCAATCCCACCTTCCTCCCTTCCCTTACGGCGAAGCTCAATTGTCCGTGGAGAACGGTGAGAGATACTGCGCATTTTAAGTTTGAAACTCTGCCTTGCGCAAGTGCGCACTTAATTATCAACGAAAAATAAATCAATGCACCATCCCGTCTATGAGAGGAAACAAAATATTAACAATGCGCTACTTGTTCGTACACTCCAAGACACACTTACAGTGTGTGGGGGAGCTGTTCTGGTCTCAAAGGAGATGTCCTCTCGACTTGAGCGACAAGCTCAGACGGAACCCAGTTTACCTCTAGTGACAGAAGGGGGTGGCCGTTTGGAGTCAAGCCTTTGCCGGTTACAAGCCAGAAACAAAGTCGGATTAAGACTTAGTAAGCAAAACAAAATTTAAACAGCAATAGCCGACAGAGAAGAATTCACAATAATGTTTAGAACACATATACAAGGTTCTCAAAAGGCAGTACAAAGCATGCAACCTGAATTGACTCCAGTACAAACATGGTTTAGCAGCACAATATGCAGTACACGAGAGTCGGAATGAATAAACCCTAAATTGTTCACCGGGCAGTGTCGCAGACCGACGTCTGAAGGGTTACGCTATGACCTTCCCGAAGACTGGCGCCGCTCCCTTGCGGACCTGTGACTGACTGGTCGAACAGAGGGGTTGATCTCGGGAGCCGAGAAGAAGCACTTGATAGGTCAACTGCAACACTAGCTGATTGCCGAAGTGGCGCGACCTGTTTTACAGGACGCGTCGCGTCTATGTGTTACACCGCACCAAGGCCTTTCCAGGTCCCTCACACTAAGACGTTTCTAGGTCTCTTGCTCCTAAAGTTCCGCCTTTCGCGGGCTATTCCTATATTTTTGCTTTTCTAGGTAGCTCTTCTTTCGTCTTCATGATGGCATCGCTTACGATAGCTACCTTCAATTGTCATTGCATGTCCCGTCATCCTAAGGAAGCTGAGATCGTTCGCTTAGCCGCCTAAAAAATAGGTATTTCAGACTTCCAAAGACCTACCTAGCTCCTTCGTCCTGGCAAGATCAAGAGCTTCGAAAGGACATTGGGTACCAGGTCTATCTCGAGCAATGAGTCATTGGGTTTTATTCGGGTCAGCATTATATTTATGCAACGATTCTGAGTCTCGGTTTTGCGTCGGGACGCTACGTCCTGTCTGCTGATCTTGATTCTGGCCTTCGCAGAGTTAATGTCTAAGCTCCGAACAAAGGTCGTGATCAAAGTGACTTTTTCAATCACCTTGACACTCAGTTATTATGTCCGCCCAAGTTAGTCCTAGTTGGTGACTTCAACTCTGCCTTTAACTAGGCCGATCGCCCCCCTATAGAGGTACTCCACCCATGGACAAGGATAGACTGGGCGCAGGCACTCCGGGAGCTTGTAGAGGAGCTGGATCTGGCTGACGCCTGAAGGGTACGTGCTTCGCCCGGTGCAGTCAGAGATGACTTGGACCGGGAGTTGCCTTCAAAGGAGGCTGACTGTTTCTATGTCTATGCCGACACTGGCTCCCAGCATGTATTGCATGTGATATTTCCCTTCTGCTTTGAGTGACCACAGGTGCGTCATCTTCCTATTTGCTGATGGAACCCTTGTCCCCCGGCAGAAAAGGGATTTAGCGCCTCAACGCACGGCTTCTAGAGGACCTGTAAGTTGTTAAGGAAGTCTCCGCAATTCGAAATTCTATCAATTCTGGTCTAGACTTAGACGGTGCTGGATGGGATAACATTAAGGCTGAAGTGCGTGACTGTTTCAAGCCGGCAGGAGTGGGGAAAGAACGGGAGAGGCGCAAGGAGATTATAATTGTCTCTGGTGTGATCCTTCTTCTCTCCAAGCCTCTCTTTGCTGGCCAAGGAGTCAGTGAACCACTGACCTCGCAACGCATCCAGCTCTGGAGATTGCTTCAACGGAGCTGGGACAGTCTTCGCGTTATGGCGCGCGCTGAGCAGCAGGAGAGAGAGCACTGGTGCAGCAGGCACCTGCTACGACGCCATTTAGCCCGCATGGAGACTTACCTCACTGAACTGGTAGACCCATCTACGGGCTCCATCGTAAACATGCCTGATGGTGTTTTAGAAACAACACGACAGCTTTGCCAAAATGTTTTCCATACCCCTCCGACAACAGCTTCTTTCTCCTTCAAGACTCCTTCCAAACGGGTTTACTTATCAGGAGCTCCATTAGATGACATCGAACTCCATGCGGCACTCATGTCTTTCCATAGAAATCGTAGCCCAGGTTCGGGCGGCCTGACTTCTGATTTCTACGTCAAGTTCAAGGGGCAGCTTGGGAAGCCTTTCGTCGCTCTAGTGAACAGGCTCCTGGGTGAGGGGACTCTGTCAGACATTCAAAAGGAAGGGCTTATCACACTCATTTGGAACGACGAGTCAAGACGCACTGAATGCGAGCATTACATCCAATCAAGCTCCTCAACGTTGACTACAAGCTCGTAACTAAGTGCTTTTCCACCACACTTGCCTAATTCTTTCAAGATATCATAGGTCCATATCAGGCTTGTGTTCCAGGTTGCCCTTCCCAGCTTCACCGTTTTGCCATCAGAGACTATTTCTCATTCAAAAAAAAACTATCCGTTATTGTAGGTTCCTTCCTACCAGGGAAAGCCGTTCGATGTCGTCAACCATTCATACCTGTTCCAAGTCCTGGAGTAAGCTGGTATAAGCTCTAATGTCAAACACATGTAAGAGCTCTATATTAGGCCAGTTTTCGCAGTTAGGGTGTGAAGTCTATTTCAGAGGCTTTCGAAGTGGGTCGTGAAGTCCGGCTGAGATGTCCCCTATCCCCTGTCCTCTATGTGTGCCCGCGTTCGAGCCACTTCTACAGCAGCTTTCTCATGATAGTAGCATTGGTCTACACCCTTTGCCACCAGGCTCGCCGCCAGCGCCTATGCGGACGCCCATTGTCGCCCCGGAAGAGGTATCGGTCTCTTTCGTCCTGGACGTCATGAAGGTCTATTGCAGGGCCAGTGGGGCTAAGGTCAACAGTTTTGAAGGACCACCTTTTATTAAGGCGAAAATTTTTATAGGCTATGACAGCGGGGTCCTGTGTACAGAATGCGTCCGCAGCCGTTGGGTCACTCCCAGAAAAGTTAGGATCAAACGTATGGTTGTGATCGATAAAGGCTTATGTGAGGATGCTGCAGAAAAGAAAATTATGTCAATAGGATGATTAGATAATTAATTGGAACAAAAAATGTAAAAGTAAAAACAATCAGACGTAGAAATAGCCATACTACTAATGCCGACGTCCAAAAGTTATGACGCTACGCCAACCGGAAGTGGATCTGTTTCTCACTTAATGAACCAAAAAGTTCCGAGAGCACTGCAGAATGTGCAGTGGAGAAATGCGAAAGCTAAGCGTTGCTGCGGCACACGTACATCGCCCGTCCCTTATCGAACAAGATCTGCGTTCCGTTGAGCGCATGAAAGTTCACCGGCGTCCTCTAATTGGGAAAGGAAAGGCGCGGTATCTGTTACGCTCATGGTGAAAATCTCGCGTCGGCGAGATTGGTCAGCGAGATTCCGCGAGTGACATACTGCGCATTTCCTTTCCTATAAATCAAATATAGAACGCAGGTGAACTTTCATGCGTTCAACGTAATGCTAGTTGTGTTCGACAAGGAGCGCGCGATGTACCGTGTGCAGCAGCAACGCTAAGAATTTTGTGTTTCTCAATACAGATTCTGCAGCGCTATCGGAACTTTTTCGTTTTACTTCGTTTATTTCATGTTAATTTCGTGCCGCCCCACCCCCTTCCCCTGCGGTAACCGTGGTCAGCACAGTACCACGTACACCAAATTCAACGACACCTGCCGACACCGCATTATCCAGTCCACAGCCCGCTGGTTTCTACTTCAACTAGGATGGCTTAAGAAAAGATCGAGACCAGGTTTCGGGACTGCGAGAAGCTCTTGTACCCGCTTACGGCTCGGGCCACCATCACGCGGTCACTCCTGCTCTCTGTGCTGACCTCTGTGCGGCCTAACACCCCTGTCGGCACTGAGGCACAGACGAGGCTCCGCTTGGAACGGATCCTCTTTCGTTTCTTGTGGGGTGAAGTTCCAGACATAGTTAGAAGACAGATGGCGAAACTGTCTATAGGGAAGCCAGCCTTGCCATCGGGTGGGCCCAATTGACGCTGAGCTCGGACATGTCTCTCACCCGTAGTCTGACTTAGTATTTTCTGAACGCTCCGCTCCGCGCCTATTCACCCAGAGCACGTACTCTCAACTGCTTGCCACAATCGAGCTCTCCATCGCCCTTCTACACACAGGCGTCTCTGTGACCTTGAGCTTCTCCGTGAGGCGGAGGCGGACATCAATCTAGTTTCGGCTTCTCTCGAAAAATTGGTTAAGCTTCTCGCGCCTAGGCTTCCACCTCACCTCCGCCAGCACGAACTCGCGAAGTTTAGGCCAAGCTGGCGGTACATCACGACGAACGTTTTGGAAACAAGCACAGCGTTCTTCATGTATCATCTTGCCAGGGGCTTCCTTCCCATTATACACAGGTCATTTTGCAAGCAACTAGTCCTTTTTGCGGTGGTAGAGAAGTCTCTGTGTATATGTGTTCACTCTTTTTCCCGAAACGCTCCTCTGTCGTGTTGCTTACCTCTTCTAGCTTCCGACTGCGCCATAGATGAGACGGTGTGACACCTGAACAACGCCAGATTGAACCGTCAACAGGTTCGTCATCTTGCTCGTGAAATGCACGGACCAAGTACGGCTGGCACGCTGTGCGGCCACATACAGCGGCAGGGTCCTGGGCCTCTATGAAGTGTTTGAAAAAGTACGGAAGGAGGTCTGGTTTCACTTGCAGCATGAAAACTGCGCGTGAACGGATTATCGTACGGCGCCCAAATTTTGTAGAATGCGTCAGGATGGAGAGGAGAACCTGTGGTAAAATTTTTACTCGAATATTCGAATGTCAAATAAACCTCCGGAGTTGCCCTTTAGGCGGCATTCACACGAGCGCTCAAATCCCTCGAGGGCGACTGTGCTGATGTCACGCCTTCGAGAGGCTGCTGGGGGTTGCAGCTTCCGGGTTTCCGTCGCCGGCCGCCGTCTCCGGGCTGGGGGACATCTCAGCCGGCGGGTACAAACGCTTCCCGAGTCCCCGAGAGACCCCGAGAGGGAATAAGAAGCGCGCCGCGGGGTGCGAGCAGATAAGATCTACCCCACCCGGGCTTTTTGTACTCGACCCTTCTTCAGCGGGCCCCTTCCATTTCAGACGAGTTTGTTCATTTTATTTTGCTTGCTTTTTTCAGTGAACTTGTTTCCTTCAGGGGGTTTACATGAGACCGACAAAGTCGGGTCGGGGAGGCCTGTCGGACTGAAAACCGGCTATCGGGCTCATGTATACGCTAGGGGGTCGAGCTAAAAGACCGTCGGGGCGGGTCCCGCCAGCCCGACTGCAGGGGGTGGGTTGGTTCGACCCTACCCGATGGGCGAGGGGCATGTATACGCTGACGCGTCGGACAGGCGCCTCCTCTCTTGCCTCCTTGCTGGTCGGGGACGGGACCGTGAGCTGTTCGTCTGAGCCTCCCTGTTCGTCTGAGCCCGTGACGTCGTACACTTCCTTTCCACATTCATCCTCGTCAGAATCCTCCGTGTGAATCCCGCTTTAGCGAAGTTCTCGGAGCTTTGGTGTCGGTCGTCTATGGATTTAAGGCGAAAGCCTTTATAGGCTCATGGGTGTGCGCAGAAAGTATCCGCCCGCAGAGAGCGTCGCCTGTTGAGGAATGACGTGATCTATGAGTAAAAGAATGGTTGTATAAGGTAGAGATTGAAAAAATGTCTCTATGTGCAAAATCTCGTTGATGCGGAGTAATTAATTAATTAGAGCCAAAAAAGTCAACTACACGTCGATATAGTGCAAACGTAAGAACAGCCACGTACGGATGTTGAAATTGTGCAAAATGCGTCAAAATTGTGCAAAAAGTATACAAAAACTTTGCAAAAGCTATAATATTGCCGCAGCGGAGATCCAGCGTGGAGTAGTCTCGAACCCGCGACATCCACCAAAGATGTCACGGGGAAGAATTTGTTAAGACTTGCGTTGAAATGGGCAGAACTCGGCGCATAGATTTCAAGGGCCGTCGAGCATCCACACTGCGTCGTCGTCTTCTAGAACAGCCTTTCATTCACGCGCTCCTCGGTTATCGTCTGCGAGCACACCACTTCGTCGGTCACGCGTTCCCCGGTAACATTAATATCATGCCTCGTCATCGCGTTGCAACATCGAACACTTTCAGCCAAGAGTAAAAGAGGAAAAACGTAGTAAAAGAGAAAAACAAGCAAAATAAAAAATTAAGAGTAAAAAAAGAGGAGAAAAGAAGCAAATGAGTGAAAAGCGGCAAATGAGTGCAAACGATAGTGCACTCAAGAAAGATTATGTACCTCCAAATATCTTTTTTTTTTTTTGTTACGGGTGGAACAATCTCTGTTTCGATATGACTCCATCGCAGGAAATGACTGCCCTCAGTGAGGATTTCGATTTCTCACTAAGGTCCGACGCCTCGTTGACTCACTGCTGCGATGGCGAGTCAGGCCGCTTTCTCGCTTAGTACAGAAGCGCGCTCTCCCTCGAGACCGGCCGTGGTACAGCCTACTCGTGTTAGCGCGCAGCAGCCCCTTTGCCCATGGTGGGCCCTCACCTCTCACCAAAAACACTCTCCCAGTCCCCAATGACCTTTAAATTACTGGGCGGGGGGCTGCCGGAGGTGGGGTATGGATGATGATGGGTCGATGAATTATGTGTGCCTCCGGAGCAAAGCACTTCAGGGTCTCACGTCCCCATCCCATCTGACAACGGTAGGCACATACGCATAGCCTTTGTAGTACAATTTTCTTCTTCCTCTTCCGCCGAGACGTGCATTGTCATCGGTCAGGTGCGGGGAAAATGTTTGGAGAGGTTTGGAGAGTTCCAGCGGCGTCTCCGCAGGGCGGTTGCCGCGGCTTCTGAGCGAGGTGGAGGGGACTCCCAAAGCGCGCAAGGTTCCTTCCTTATAACAAAAAATAAAATCACCACAAACTAGAAACAACGATTTGTTTTTACTTTATATGGTGTGTGGTGACTGTGTTCCTGGAGCGACGCGAAACATGCAGCCGGATCTGTTGTTTTGCTATAGCTAGAAACCCCCTGTGGGCTCACTGCGAGATGCAGGAGACGGCAGCCGCGCTGCTGACCCCTCCGAATGGAGCTCTTAGAACTCTTGCCATAATATACATTCCGTTCTTCCCGTGTCGGCTCTCGCCTCCCGATTGTGCCACCTCCTGGTGATGTAACAAGTTCGACGCGAGGCCGCGCGCGGGAAGCGAAGGAGGGGACTGCCATCGACTTGGGCAGGAGCAGGAGCGTACGTTTTTCCCTCCGGGTAATTCCCCGACTTCAGCCGGGGTGCCGCGGGTTGTGAACGCACGCGCACCTTGTATGGTTGCTCGAGACCAGGCCCGAGAAGAGTCCGGCGCCCGCCTGTGCGGCGCCAGCACTTCTGAGTCGGGAAGGCCTGGTTTGGCACGGTTCTCCGTCACCGCTGGCCAGTACCGGTGGTGGCGCGCGTTGAGCCATCGACGTGCGACCTGCGTCATCGAGATGTGCTCCGCGCATCCCACATCCTCCCTCGTCATGTGTCGCGCTCGCTTTGACCCTCTGGTTAGCCGTGCGACCTGCGAGCGCCCTTAGCCCAAGGGTTTAAAAACCGGAAACAGGCAGACCTCGTGGAGGATTTCTCGACGGAGTGTATGCACTCTTTTGCTGAGTTCCCCGCAAACTCCGCGCTGAGCGCCTCATCTATCCGTCACCCCACCCATCCCTCACTACCAGAGAACAATCTGGCGTCGCTTGCAGACATGAACACTGCCGACACCAGCTCTACTTTCAAAATTTAAGCTGGTATCCCCCATATGCACTTTATGCTCCCACCCCAAGGCCACCCTTACCCACATTCTTTTATCCTTGCCGGCGTCTCCTCCCCTTCCGAGCCGGTGCCTCTCCGAACCTGGGAGGACTGGGAGACCTCACTGCTGTCAGCGGACCCGGCTAGGCAGAAGATCGCCGTTAGCCGGGCCGCATAGGTCATGGATCAACATGACATGAACGTTTAGATCGCGAGTAGGGTTGTGCGGAGACCCAGGAGGCCTGCGTGCCTCGAGTTCTTCGAAAAACAAAGTTTTTTTCCACTTCCTCCTCCTCCTCCCCATTCCCGCTCTCGGGTATTGTGGCTGGGTTATGGGTTTGTACTAAGGTCTGGGGGATCAGTGCAGTGTTTGTGATACAGCTTTCTGTGCATTAAATATTTGTGCTCATAACTTGTGTTCTTGCTTCCTTAGGAGAGAAAGCGCAGCGCGCAGTGTGGGCTGACTGAGCCCTCGGCTAGCTCTGGCCCGAACCCACGGTATGTGGGTAAGGTGGCCGCGTACAATCTAACAGCAGCACACTTATAAAAAATTAAACCCAAATATTTGACGCATCAACCTGGGGCAGTGGCTGCCTGCGCAGTCGCATTCAATCGCAAGTTTAAGGGCCAGTTCAGTCAGCTTGTAACGCGCATATCAGAAGCTTTTATATTCTCCTTTGTGGTTAGGTAGGGCCAGTCATTAACTCTACGGCCTCGTGGCTTTGCGGAGGCGGTGGTGACAGCAACAGGAACAATTTTCTTCACAGTAAAACCTGGCTGCACGCGGACTGCGGCCTCTTTCGAGGCACGCCGGCCCATGTAGGTCTCCGCACCACTCCACTCGCTTGTCTAAACTTTCATGTCGCGTTAGAGTATTGCGCATACGGCTGGTGGCGACCTTCTTCCTGGCCGGGTCCGCTGACCCCACTGAGGTCTCCGAGTCCTTCCAGGTTCAAAGGCATCGCCCCGTCGGGATAAGGCGCAGGGTAGTATAAAAGAACGTGGGTAAGGGTGGCCTTGTGGTGGGAGTAGAAGGTGTGTATGGGGGGTACGGCTTAAATTTTATAAGTAGCACTGGTTCGCGTCTGCAGGTGACGCATATTGTCTGTTCTCTAGTAATGAGGAATGGGCGGGTGAGTGATATATGAGGCGCTTAGCGAGGGTGTTTACGGTGAACTTAGAAATCGAGTACATACGCTCCTTCGAGAAATCCCCCCCTCCTGTTATTAGACTCTCGGGCTAAGCTGTCGGCGGCCACGTGGCCGAGGATTTCCCGACTGCGCAAGCACCCAGGGAAGCTCAGCGCGTCAAAGGTGGTAGGGGTGGGCGTGTACAGTAGGCGTTGTGCCGAGGGTGAAGCCTGCCCTTGGCGTAATTTAAGATGGCGGTTTTGAAATCACTAATGCTGTACAGGGCATTTACTGTATACCAGAGCAATGGCTATATCGGTCTCCTTGGCTTCCTCAGTGGCGGTGCTTGAAGGAAGCTTGAACATTAGGCGGGTTTTGTCGGGGTTGTGGACAACCGCAGGCTGCGTGCTCGTCTCAGACGGCATCCATCCAAACGACATCGGACTATTACCCAAATCATGTACACTGCACTGCACTGCACTGCACTGCCGCGTACGCCTTCTGCGACCTGCAATTGTCATGCATAGTGAAGGCGCAGGTTCCTCGGCAATTTTTTGCATGGATTACAGTATAAATCTGGGTAGGGAGTGTTGTTAATGATGTATTCTTTGCAGGGATAGTAATGCCTAGCTGACTGTGTATGCGTTGACCCGTAGGTATAGCGGGTAGTCTAAGCTACTGAGCTTGTAGTGAGCCTCTCGAAGTTCATGTAGTGTGTTATGGATTCCGAATTCGAGCAGTCTCTCATTACTAGTGCTTTTCGGTCATTTAAGTGCTACCTTCGGTGGTTCCCGAATTAAGGAGTCTATTTGCTGAAGCTCACTGAATGATAGTTTGAGCCATGGCGTGGCATAAAGAATTCGGCTGAGGGTATAGGCATGCGCTACGCGAAGTGTGTGAGTCTCTCAGAGCCCATGTGCGCATCTTGGCGCCCTCTTTATGAGATGCGTGGTGTCTGCAGTGACCTTTTGAGTCGCCTAATTGTGTCTACATATTTTCCACCCTGTTACCTGTATAGTCCGAGAATGCGGATGGTATAAATCTGGCTACCCGTCTTCCCTGGATTCAGATTTCTGTAAGGATTTTCGTAAGTTGCCCCTTAGAGGGTATAACTAGTAATTCTGATTTTTCTTGCGAGCACTCTTTGACTCCTGCGGTGAATTCACTAATCACATCTGCTGTTCGTAGTGTGCCTTCGATTTGAACGTCTGATCCGCATGTTTACCAGAGCATGATGTCATCAGCGTATAAGTTGTGACCAAGGTGAGGAATTTTCTAAAATTATGTGGCTAATGTTGATGTTGAACAAAAAGGAGGAAAGAATGGAGTCTTGCGGTGTGCCGACGTTGACAAGTGTATAGGATGAGGTATGAGATTCTCGATGTGAAGAGCGGCTTTTCTGTGTTTAAGGAAGGTTCTTATGCAATTGTATACACCCTATAGGGTCTCAGTGCTTGTAGGGTTTCTGTATGTTGTACCTTACCGACTTTTTTTTTTTTTTTTTGAGATCATAGCTAATGTCGTTGGTACATGTAGGTCAAACACTGCTGATGCTAGCTGTAGCAGATCGTCCTGCGCAATAGACGGTTCCTGAAACCGACCATATTTTGCGGGTATTGCCCCGTGTCATTCATATATGCAGTTATCCAAACTAGCACCTGTTCAATGAGTTGTTCTAAGTTCGAGGGGAGCCTAGGAACACACTGAGCCCAACACACAATTAGACAATGGCCTGCAAGACATTAATGGTAATGCATGGTGCAATGGGCTTGTGTAGGACATACCGTGGCCCAACACAGAAATTAGACATCGGAATGATTTGGCGGAATTTTAGCGTTGATGACTGTAGTTGGACTAGGGTGAGAATTGGCTTGGAATGACCAAAATTAGATTAGAGCGAATTGTTAGGCGAGCTGGTTTTTCGCGGTGGAAGTGAAACAGCACAACGGTACACGACCTAAGAAATGGGTTGTGTGCCGTTGCGCTGCTTCAAGTCCATCATGGGTTAGGGCGCCCTCGACACTGCCTTGGGTACCCCTAAAAATGGACATGGCCCCACCCCTAAATGGACTTTATCTAATTCGATAACTGATATGACCCACGTCTGAAAACGACTGGGCCACTCCCAAAATTGACTTGGCGGCCCACCTCCAAAACTCATCATCATAGCCATCACCAGCCTGACTATACGAAGTGAAAGAAAAAGGCCTCCCTCATATCTCTCCAATTAACCTGGCCCTGTGTCAGCTGCATCAGTTTGATCCCTGCAAATTTCCTAATCTCCTCCGAACTTTCTGCCGCCTTCTGCTAAGCTTACCTTCCTCGGAATCCTTTCTGTCCCCCTTATGGACCATCGGATATTTTGCCTTCGCATTACATGATCTGCCCACAACAAATCCTTGATTTCTAATAGAATGTCATTAACTCGCGTTTGTTCCGTGATCCACTCAGTACGCTTCCTGTATTTTAACTTTACACTTACCATTTTTCTTTCCATAGGCATCTACGGGGTGTTCAATTTAAGTTGAACTGTTTTCTTAAGCCTCCACGTTTTAGTCTCATAGATGATCAAGTGCCGGTAAGATACAGCTCGTACATATAAATTTCTCTACAGGGATACTGCTGAACCAGCCGTTCATGATGTGATAGTAGTGTACCGAATGCGCTCCAACCAAATCTGATTCTTCTAAATATTTCTTCTATTTATTGATGTGGATGTGCTGCCATTACCTGTACTAAGTACGCGTATCCCCTTACTACTCCTAGCGTCTCGCTGCCTACCGCTTAAGCTGTTCTTTTCCGAGGCTGTTGAACATTACTTTAGTATTCGGCCTGTTGATTTTTAGGCCTACCATTCTGCTTTCCTCCAAAATTTATTTGCCGAATTTGAACACCGATTTGACCCACGTTCAAAATCGACTTGGCCCACCCCCAAAATTACGTCGGAAAGTCCTTAAACGTGGATAAGCAGTCGATATTCGGATGCGCTCGCATGGTACCTACTACATTCGTTGGAGGAATCAAACCGTTACTCACTTTTTTTTATTTGGCATTGGCATGGCCAGGGGAGGTTAGAGGCGTGCGGCGCAGTGGCTCATTGACAACGTTTGAAGGCCTTCAATCCCACCCAGGTTCTGCACAAGCTTGATGCCAACGAAGTTCATTAGTAAGTACCGGCGTCTTGCAACATTTCTTTCCTGTACGTGGCAGCATGGGTCCCCGCGATTAGCGTCCATGACTGCATCAGTGGCGTTCGCAAGTGCTACGGCTTACCACGAGATGCCTTGTGTAGTGTTCGCGGCGCAGCTCAGGCGCCAGTCCCGCGAGGCCACTCGACGCCGTGCAACCGGTGCTCCGCGGAGCGGCCGGAAACACGTATGCGCTCGGCGAGCAAGGAAAGAAGATTCCCCATTTATTCGTGTCCTCTCGGGATGCATGCCACGAACTGTGGGCACACGTGACTCCTGCTGGCTGCGGCACGTAGGGCGCAGAGAGGGGCTCGCAGCACATCCCCCCCCCCCTCCCTTTTTTTTTTCTCCAGCATCTATGGCGACAAAACAGCGCAAGCATTTCGCGGCACAACACTGTTCACCACAGATTAACAGAAAAAATTCGCTTCTCATTAATGCTAAACCTCATTGCTTTCCTCGTTATTCTTCCCTTGTCACGGTCTAACTCCGAGGCATCTGCGTTTCCGCGTTCCCTCCTGCAGTTTCTGCGGAGAGCTCTCACCACGAGAAACCGACTCGGCGGGATCAGATTCATTTTCACGGGAAGATCGTACAAGCCGAGGTCGAGTGCCTCACTTGGCAAGCAATTCAGATTTCTCCGATTTCGCCAGATTATGAGCCCCTCCTCCGTTTCGTCCAAGTATGATCTTGGATTTGGTGCTGACCTCCCGACTTAATTCAGCCTTTACATTAGGGTCTCGTTACTGCAACTAGATCACCAGGCTTCAACTGGGAGAGAGCTTTGGCTATGTGGCGTTGGTTAAAGTACCGCGTCTGTTGTTCTCGTTTATAGCGGTCTTTTGCCGTTATACGTTTCTGGATCTCTTGTCCAGAGTTTCGGAGTTGCGCGGCAGCATTGGCACTCGGATTCGGAGGCATGTGCCCACAAGGATCTCAGCTAGACGGAGTCCAAGAATCCCTGGGGTTGCTCTGTAGGCTAAAAGAGAAAAGTATGGGTCTTGTGATGTTTGCACAAGGTGCTTAACTGTCTGTATCTTCCTTTCAACCCCTCCGTTGCATTGAGGATGCCTCGGGCTCACAGTGACATGTCGGAAGCCATAAGTGTTTTCAAAATTTTACTCTGTGCATGTGAACTGTGGGCCATTATCCATGACACGCAAAAACGTTTTCAGTCGCTCAATCACAGCAGTGACTTTTGTTGACGACAAGAATGCTACTTCAGGGTATCGCGATAGGTAATCGACAACCACGCAGGTATGGGCGTTTCTCAATCCCACACAGGTCAACCCCAATCTTGTCCCACGGAAAACAAGGTGTTTCAGAAGCGATCATTGGTTCTGTAGCATTCGCTGCATGCTGAGCACATATTTTGCAGTTTTTAACCACTTGTGCCAACTGAACACTTAGTCCAGCTAGGCCACCGCACTGAACACTCAGCCATATCTCGGTATCGCAAAATGCCTTGGTGACCGTCATGCAGCTTCCGGAGCACTTCTATCTTAGTGAATGAATGAGGCACGAGAAGCATAGCTCCTTTTATCAGCAACCCATCAACGTCTGTAATCAGCGCTCTATCTTACCAGTAGGGTTCAAGAAAGCAGAGCCCGTTTTGTTTTCTAGGCCACCCATATTTGCAGTTTCCGTACCTCTTTACAAACTTCGTCCCGTGCTTGACATTATCTCACTCTTGCAAGCAGGTCGTCCCCTGTCTCCCAGCCCATTAGGCAAGCTTTAGAATATGACGTGACTTCAGATACAGTCAAGAAATTGCCGTCATATTTCGAGAACACAGGAGCTTGTGACAGAGTGTCAGCGGTGATTGGCGCTTTCCCCATCACATACCGAGCACACTGTACTGATAACGCATCAAACGCAGTCGAAAACGCGGCACTGTCGGTGGCATGGCATCTACTGCAACCTTTCCCAGCAACGAAACCAAAGGCCTGTGATCAGTTTCAAAATTCACTACAATTCCGCCTATGTACTCATTAAACCTCTCAGCAGCCGACGTTAATGATAACGCCTCTTTTCATTCTGGGAGTAGCGCTGCTCGGCTTTGGTGAGCGAACGAGACGCATAGGCAACTGATCGTTGCCGGCCCTTTTGCGTTTGGAAAAAGACTGCTCCCAAGCTGTATGAGGATGCATCCACCGAAAGAATCGTTTTTATTTCGTGATCATGCATTGTCACGCAGTGCGTGGAGAATATGAGCGCTTTTAGCTTTTGGAAACCATTCTCATGACCACACCCCCAAAGCCATTCATTTTCTTTACACAAGAGAGTGCGCAGTGGAGCGGTAGGCTGAGCCACATTAGGCAAGAAGGGGTCCAAGTGGTTGCCAATGCCTAGCAGACTTCTCAGTTCAGTCACGTTCTTAGGCGGTTTTAGACGTTTTACTGCTTCCACCTTCTCCGGGTCCGCGTGTATGCACCTTTCGCATAGAATATGGCCCAGAAACCGCATCTCTTTTACTCCAAACATAAATTTGGGTTTGTTCAATGTTACGTTTGCGTCCTATAGGCGTCTCATTACGGCCGATAGTCTTTTGTCGTGGTCTTTTTTGCTTCTCCGAATACAAAGATATCATCCATGACGCTGACAACACCGGGAAGATCGCAAAGAATTTCCGACATTCTCTTCTGGAAATATTCCGGAGCGGAAGTGATTCTCAATGGAAGCCTGGTAAAACAGTATCTACCAATAGGCGTTGGTGCATGGGGCTAGTTGGTGCATGTTCCTTTGAAAAGATGTAGCACCAAAACGGACTACACTCAGAAAGAGACAGGATAGGCGCAAAGTTGAGGAAAGATAGGTTTAAGCGTAGTACCCAAGACGAGGCTATAAAACGAAAAGCAGGCTGGTCGTGATTCCTTATACCTATAAGGTAGCGCATAATCTGAAGCACGTTGCAGCTAAGTACAAAGTACATGTGGTGTTTTTCGCCCCAAAAACACTTGCTTCCTTGTGTTATAAAACTGACCCCAACAAGATCAAGAAAAAGCAGTGGGGAAAAAAAGCATGAAGATCCATTTGTGGGATGTGCTACCGCGGCATTGTTTATCAGATACATTTGACATGCGGGAAGGTGTATACATAGGCCAGACTGGCCGATGTATTAATGATCCCCTAGCAGAGCACAAACGCAATTTGAAGAATGGGACTGGATCCCATCTACCACACCACTGTAAAGTCTGTGTGGGAAAAGACAAGAACTTGTGCCAGCAAGGCTGAAGGAGACAAAAATGTTAAACAGGATTAGGGATAAGGTAGCCCGGGAACTGCTGGAGGCATTCTATATCAATGAAAAAGTAGTAATTGTGTAAGCACGTCATCTATTGCAATGTATGGTAATTAAAGAGCGTTTTTGGATAGACACGTGCGTGCATAGATTTTCAGTGCTGTTCAGATTATGTACCCCTCGCACGCATGATATTGGTTCCTCCTTTCTGGTTTTCTATTATATTCCCTTCTTTCTGTGGTGAATAAACAGTTGCAAGTTGGCGCCTGTCCTGTCTGTTTCTTTCTGAGTGCTGTCTATTTTGGCGCTGCATCTTTTCAGTTACCTGGACCTGCACATATCATGCCTTCTACAGTGGCCAGAAAATATCCTCTTTTTCTCCCTGACTGCCGACACACGTACCTTGTTCGCTGAAAGCGCTGCCTAGTTACGGCAAACCTTTACAAAATGTCCCTTGTTACCGCACTTGTAGCACTTTTGTGCTCGAGCTGGACACACAGACCGCGAAAGAGCGAAAAGTTGAACTCTCCGCCAGTATTTGCTGTCTGTTGATGTGGCTGTTCGCCCGCCCACATGCTGCTGTTGCCTGCGTCGGTCGACGGTATCCGCGTTGGGAGGATTCTGTCCCCTTTGGAAGACCGCTTTACGGGCCTTCACGGCGTCTTCATGAATTCTTGCTTGAAGCCTTGCCTTCTCAAATGTGAGCTTTGGACTGCTGCACAGTTTGTACACCAGGTTTGTGCCACGAAGACCGACGATGAACCTGTCTCGAACTTTACGTTCTTCACATCGGTAGAGTAGTATAGTTGCACTTTTTCACGAGCACGCGTAGCGCGATGTAGAAGCCGTCAATCAATTCGCCTTCCTCTTGTACGGGCCGGTGGAAACGGACGCTTTCGTAAACCTCGCTGGCCAGGTAGATGAAGTGGTCGGTGCGTTTTTTTCTCACTGCCTCGAGCTCCATTCTTCAGTGGTCAGCGCTAGAGTGTCGAGGACGTGACGGGATTCTTGGAAACCCACTGCGTATAACAACGTCCTGATTTGGGCCCGTATTCCGAGTTTGCGTCGTTATCGAAGTGCCGCGATCTCACGTGACCTCGAGTCATCTGATTGGTAGAAACGCTGGAACTGGGTGTTGCCACTACGGAACCGGAAGAGGTGGCAACATCACGTCCCGGCGTTTCGACCAACCAGATGACTCGAGGTCACGTGAGATAGCGACACTTCAATAACGATGCAAACTCGGAATACTGGCCTTGAACTTCGCCCGGTGCTTGGTAGAGGACCGAAGCATAGCGATAGTCTTCGAATTGGAACTCCCAATCTTTCCATGCGCTGGGGTTCGCAAGGTCGAACTTTGGTGGCGGTTGAAGCCCTGCGCCGCTAAACTGAGCTTTTTCTTCGATTGACATGGCGGCTTTTGCAGGCAACGCCCGTTAGTCTCCGCTCCCGTTTTCACATGCATGTCGCTGTGGTGAAAAATTTGCCTGCGGCTTAACTCAGCTATGCCAGGATAACGTAGCGAGAGCTAATGATTAAGCTTGGTTGTATTGGTGTTAACTTATGGTTATGCACAATTTAGCTTATTATCCTGATATTTACATTAGAGAAGACATATTGCTACGCAGAAAGTGTGTTTATTTTTTCCTATCTGTTGCGCGGTGGTCTGACGCCCTCCACTACGGCACCTCTCTGTCTCTATTTTCGCTCCCACCTTCATCCTTTTCTTTACAACTCGGTTAATGTGTCCGCCGGTAATTGTGACAGATATTACGCCTTTTCT
This sequence comes from Amblyomma maculatum, assembly GCF_055883805.1. Taxonomy (NCBI): domain Eukaryota; kingdom Metazoa; phylum Arthropoda; class Arachnida; order Ixodida; family Ixodidae; genus Amblyomma; species Amblyomma maculatum. The sequence continues at coordinate 162,383,754 of NC_139344.1, read as the reverse complement.
TTCCTGTAAACCAATTTGAAACGCCGCTGATGCTTGCTCCACTCAGTCTGCTTCTATGTGCTGTGTGGTGCGGCGTTTGAGGAAGCGCCGAATGAATGGCGCCGCACGGACGCCTGGATCGAACGCCCGGCGGTGTCAACCTCGTATATGCGTGAATCGCCGGGTGACATTATCACCAGTCATGACTGGGTGTGACGTCAATATCATGTCACAGCCGATGAAGTCACCATATGATGACGTCAAAGTCAGTCATTGTCATTACTCATGACTATTTAGTCATAACTAATGACTAATTACTACTATAGCTAGTGACTAGTTAGTCATTAGTACCGCTTAGTGACTAGTTAGCCATTAGTCGTGTACTACACCACTGACGTAGCTCGCCAGACGGCGAGGCGCGCCGCTCTTCTCTGGCGTCATGCCAGATGGCGAGGCAGCGGTTGCTAGGCAACAGTGTAAGGAGCGTCGGGACCAAGGCGCGGCCATCGCCACAGCGAAAATGCGACTTTGCGACCAGTGTAGCGACCAGTGTAGCTATCGCTACAAAAACCGTCCGGCTACAACGATCCCATTTGTGACACCACGTAGTGTTCGCGGCACCGCTCAAGCGCCGGTCTCGTGAGGCCACTCGAAGCTGTGCATCCGGTGCTCTGCAGTGCGGCCAGAAACACGTCTGTTCTCGGCGAGCGAGGAAAGAAGCCCCCGTTTATTTGTTTCCTCTCGGGATACATGACACGAACCCACGTGACTCCTGCTGGCTGCTGCACGCAGCACACATGGAGGGGCTCCTAGCACAGGAACCACGTCGCTGGTACAAGAAGACAGTTTTGTTGACAGCGGAATTGTCGTACAAGGTATCTACGTGGCTTAGGAGACGTCTATGGAACAGACTGTGACGTACATTCCCCCTTGTAGCTTTTGCTGTGTATATACTTGTCTAGCTGAGCTAATTAAGCCACTGCCAATTTGTTTGTTTCGCTGCTTGGTGCATGGAAAATTCGAATCAAAATGTAACGTGTGATATGATGTCACATTAAAGGTATACTGAATAAAGAAATTGCCGCCGAGATTTCCAGCGCAGATTATAGCTATCGCATTGGAAGTGATCAAAACAATCCACTTTATGAACAGAAATGAGCGGAAAGTAAGTATTTTAATGAATATTTCTCAAATCGCCGCACCGAGCGGGCTTCTATGAAAGCTCTGGCAAAACCGGATATCACATCACAACACCCCCATCGCGGCCGGTTACACTGGTTACACGGTTACACCTGTTCATTTTTCCTTTCCCCCGTGGCGCTCACAAAGCGCAGGGACGGACGTGCTTTCCTTTTTTCTTTTTTTTCTTTTCTTTTTTTTTTTTTTTGCTGCTCGTGTTCCTGCGCGCAAACATTTGTCCGCAATACGCGCCCTCCGTACGCGTCCCCCTCGACCTCCCTCGTGTTAAGCATTCCACACTTCGCATCAGGGGGTTTACATGAGACCGACAAAGTCGGGTCGGGGAGGCCTGTCGGGCTACAAACCGGCTATCGGGCTCATGTATACGCTAGGGGGTCGAGCTAAAGGACCGTCGCGTCGGGTCCCGCCAGCCCGACTGCAGGGTGTGGGTTGGCTCGACCCTACCCGATGGGCGAGGGGCATGTATACTCTGACGCGTCGGGCAGGCACCTCCTCTCTTGCCTCCTTGCTGGTCGGGGACGGGACCGTGAGCTGTTCGTCTGAGCATTCCTCCTTTTCCTCCTCTCCTGCCTGCGCCTGGTTCTCTTACTCGACGCACGGTGTAGCAGCGATCTTAGCCCGATAGAAACGAGCTCATGTAAACCCGGACGGGTCGGGCTGGCTTAGCTCGACAACCGGCTCCCCCCGGGGGAACCCACACTGCGTGCAGACAATCAACCAACTTCACGTGCGGGGTCAGCGGCGGCGGCGGGATCGCGGGGCCATGACGTTGCGGAGGGAAGTTGTGACGTCACACCCGCCGGCTAACAGTCGGGAGCGCGCTGCCTCTGACCTGGCGGCTGCTCAGAAAACGTCAAAAATACAGCCATCCGTTCAAAATTAACTCGAATTATGTGTCTGTACTAGTGTAATCATGTCTTAAGAATGCAATTGGGGTGCTTTCTCAATATTCTTGGATATTTGTTCAGTACACCTTTAAGATGAGACTTTTAGTCATGAATGTATATATGTAATGACAAGTAGTATATAAATGTCATGTCATGCTTAGTCATGCCATGTGAGTCATTATAGTTGTCATATTCACTTGTCATGAGTCACTCAGATCGGAGATCCAATGTCCCTTACTATGGAGTCCATCACTTATGTAAGTCAATCAGTCATGACTATCCAAAGTGATGAGTCATGACACTCTAGGAGCTACTAAAGCACAACCAATTATATATATGCTTTCGCATTTATCCAATGTTGATTTCTGCAGTGCTCTCGAGGTTTTTGCAACACGTAGTAAGGTCATAATAGTATGTCATCGTACTGCCGATGACTTTGAACTCTGCATTGGCACTAGCCAGATTATAATAAATAAATTGGTTCACAGGAAAGGAAAAGCTCAGTATCTGTCACACTTGCTCTGTGGACACCTGAACCGCGCCGTAATGAAAGGGAGGAAGGTTGGAGTGAAAAGAGAGAAGGGGGTGCCGTAGCGGAGGGCTCAGGGGTAATTTCGACCCCCTTTGAAAAGCGAGACGCTGCTTTCAAGGCGGATTTTGAGAGAAGGAACTAGTGGATATATGCACGGAATTCCAAGCGATAAAAAATGGCTTGGCCAAACAACAGTAATATACTATCCGGCAATGAAACTGTAGGAGGCTTCCTGCGTAAACAAGCCGTTTTACAATCGTTCCTTGCAAACGGAGACAAAGCCGAAATTATAGCGTTACAAGAGTATGGTAAAAATACTAAGCTGTCCGGATACAAATCGTACCCAGGCCTAGGGGACAAAACGCAGGTTGCCACCCTTGTCAAACGGAACGTTACCGCACTACAGCACGAGACAGGACACGTCCAATTAGACAACACTTTCATTGAAATGATACCGCGAAAGCGGAAAGAGAAAAGCTTATTTGCTTTAAATGTATACAGCTTTCCGAAACAGAGAAAGTATTGCGGCTTCGACAGGCTATTCGCAAAAACGAAACAGATCGCGTGCAAAAATCGAATCGTCATTGTAGGGGACTTTAACGCGCATCACCCCGCATGGGGGGTACAAAATTACGAGCATTAAGGGGAGGGAACTCTGGGACAGCATTTTACAGAATGAGCTAACCTTAATCACTGACCCTGTGAAACCAACAAGACAGGGAAATAGCGTGAGTAGAGACACTACACACGACTTATCACTTATCGGAAGCCAAATCGCGGCCAGGTGGTATAACGGAGGAGGACCTAGGAAGCAACCACAAAGTTATTGAGATCGTGATAGAAGCCGGACCGCCCGCGCCGGAGCCCAAAAAGTTCACAGCTGTAAACTGGGACCTATTCAGGCAAAACCTTCATGTGCAAGACGAAATCACTGACATAGAATCTTGGGGCACAGACATTCTCGCAATAGTTAAAGAAGCCACCGAAGAGGTGGAAGGGTGGAAGCAGACGAAACGCAAGAACAGGTCGACAAGTGCTTGATAGGTCTGTGGCGCAAGAAAAGGGAGCTATAATCAAAGCTTACCAAAAACAGGGGGAGCAGGAATGTACGCAAGCTCCTGGCCAAACAGAACAGAGATATTTAGGAGCATGCACTGTATTTAACTAGACAAAACTGGGGCAACATCTGCGAGCAGATGCACCGCGGAATCAGCAAAGCTAACACGTGAAAAATGCTTAGACATCTTTTATACCCGGATAAGGCAAAGCAAGAGGCACGCCAACAACTACAGAAACTCGTATACAAGTACGAAGACACTAGTGACCAACATATCTCTGAAGTGAGGGACAGGTACTTGATATGAAAAGCCCCCCCCCCCCCCCCCCCCCCCGCCCCGAGTACAAAGGCGTAGAGAATCCCATTCTGGACGAGCCCATCACCATCGGAGAGGTTAGGGCGGAATTAAATATACTTAAAACAAAAACGGCGGCAGGTCCAGACAGAATCAGTAATCGCATGCTAAGGAATTTGGATGATGCATCACTAACTAAGCTAACAGCGTATATGCCGGAATGTTGGGACAAGGGCCAAATCCCACCGGCGTGGAAAGGGGCCAACCTATAGTCCTTATTCCGAAATCAGGCAAAAAAACTAAATCTAGCAAACCTGAGGCTCATTTCACTTACCTCAAGTGTATAGGCAAACTAATGGAACACGTAACTCAAAGGAGACTAAACAGATTCCCAGAAGAACAGGAACTTTACCCAGACCCGATGATAGTATTCAGGGTGCATCTTTCCACATGTGACGCCATGCTTCAACTTACAGAGTAAGTGCTAGACAATCAAACGTTAGACACGATAGCAATAGCCGGTCTAGACGTGGCCAAAGCTTTCGACAACGTTGACCACTCAGCCATACTAGAACGCCTAGTGACTCTAAATGTAGGTAGAAAAATATACAGTTACGTCAAAGACTTTTATTCAAATAGAACAGTTAATATCTACCTAGGAGGGAAGGAAGAGAAAAGAACAAAACTGGGAAACAAAGGTACTCCCCAAAGCTCAGTCCTATCACCAACACTCTTGCACATTGCAATGACTGACCTACCGAAGAAATTGGTAGTATAGAAGGACTCAACTGCACTTTATACGCGGACGATTTCACCATCTGTGTTACCAGAGGCGGAGATGCGCACATCGAAAACATCCTCCAAGCAACGATTGAGGAAATTGAGTCGTACCTAAACAAAATAGGACTCAAATGCTCTGCCGAGAAATTGGAAGCGCCGGTAAAATAGACAAAGAAAGCCTCAGGAACACGGGATAACGCTAACGGTAAACGGGGACAAAATACCTTGGGTAGAAACAATTGGAGTGCTGGGTCTTCGGATCCAGTCAAACGGTAAGAACATCGAAATGATACAAAAATTCGAATCGACTGTAGGCCAGACGTGTCGGCAAATCAGAAGAATAGCAAACAAACACGCTGGAATGAAAGAGGCGAACCTATTGAGACTAATTCATTAGTAATCAGTAGGATCACATACGTGGCGCCGTACCTACGGCTGACAAAATCACAAAAGAACAAGATTGAAATCCTAAGTAAAAAAAAGTGTCAAAACCGCCCTGGCCCCCCCTCCGTACACATCCACCCAGAAAATTCTCAACATGGGGATTTCAAACACACTAGACGAGCTCATTGAGGCTAGCAGAGTAGCACAGCATGCAACGACTCCTGGGCAGCCGATCGGGACTAAAAATACTAGAAAATCTAGGCTTCGAACCTCGAGCAAGGCTCAAACTCACTGAGGATATACCAATAGACATAAGGAACAAAATAAGAATCCCACCACTCCCAAGGAACATGCACCCGGTACACTATGAGGGTAGAAGAAAAAACAGAGCAAAAGCTCTACAGAAAAATACTATCAAACAGACAGGACCTGCACGGGCGTGGCGAAATACGAACGCAGAACGTGTTTCGTAGCCCTAAATCAGGGAGTGCGGGGACCTGGTCTCGTGCTGCAGCATTCGACAGAGGGACGCAACAGCGGCTGAGGAGGTGGCCATTGCGTTGGCCCTAATTCAACAGAATGTAAGGGTGATTGTAACCGATTCCCAATCGGCTGTCCGAAACTACAACACAAGCAAGGTATCTGCCGAAGCAGTTAAAATTCTGGCTGCCGGACCGCCACCGGCAGAGCTTATTAGCCTCGCCTGGACTCCGGCCCACGAGGGCCAGTGAGGAGACGCTAGTTGGTGCTATCATTAATAAAAAAGACTAGCGCATATAGCCCCCTTCATGGATCACTGCCTTGTCGTGGCGGAGGGGCTTGCGAAACTCGATGAAGTCGTGAGCTCTGCTGTGTAGGGCCACCCAAGATAGACAGGTCACGGCAGAGAGTTCTGACAAAATGTGATTCACTGGAGAAGGTAATGGCAACCCACTCCAGTATTTCCTGCCAAGAAAACCCTATGGCCAGTCACAATACCATTATCGATATCGCGCCGGAAGATGAGCCCCCCAGGTTAGAAGGCGCCCCACATGTTACTGGGGATAAACAAAGGGCGATTCCTAGTAGCTCCAGGACGAATGAAGCGGCTGGGCTAAAGCCAAAAGGACGCTCAGTTGTGGATGTGTCGGGAAGCGACCGGAAAGTCCGATGTTGCAAGGAGATATATCACATAGCAACATGGAATGTAAGATCTATGACGCAAGGTAAACTGGATATCGTCAAGCGAGAAATGGACAGATTGAACATTGATATCTTGGGTATCAGCGAGCTCAAGTGGACCGGAATGGGAGAATTTAACTCCGGCGACCATTATGTCTTTTATTGTGGGCACGAATCCAAGAGAAGGAATGGGGTCGCTCTCATAGTAAACAGAAGAATGGGCAAAGCAGTGCTAGGGTACAACCTCAAAAACGACCGAATGATTTCACTTCGGATCCAAGGTCACCCTTTCAACATAACAGTTATCCAAGTCTATGCACCAACCACTGCTGCTGAAGAAGCTGACGTTGAGAGATTTTATGCGGACCTACAATGCCTTTTAGACCGCACCCCATCATCAGACGTCGTTTTTCTCATAGGAGACTGGAATGTTAAGGTCGGGAGTGAAGAAATATCCGGAATTACAGGCAAGTTCGGTCTTGGTGAGCCAAATGAAGCTGGGCAGAGGCTAGTAGAGTTCTGTCAAGAAAACAACCTGACCATAGCGAATACTCATTTTCAACAGCACAAGAGGCGCCTGTACACATGGATTTCACCGGACGGTCTGTACAGGAATCAGATCGATTATATTATTTGCCGGCAGAGATGGAGAAGCGCTATACAAGCAGTAAAAACAAGGCCTGGGGCCGATTGTGGCACCGATCATCAGCTTCTTGTTGCCAAAATTAAGCTTCGATTGAGGAAAACGCAGAAAACTAGAAGGCCTTTCAGGTATGATCTGGATCAGATTCCATTAGAATATGCTGTGGAAGTGAGGAATCGATTTCAAGAATTAGATCTAGAAGACAAAGAGCCCGAAGAGATGTGGACTGATGTTCGTGATATAATGCAAGAAGTTGCTACTAAGGTAGTTCCAAAGCAAAAGAAATGCAAAAAAGCAAACTGGTTATCTGAAGAGGCTTTGCAAATAGCTGAGGAAAGGAGGATGGCAAAAGATATGGGGGAAAGAGAAAGATACAAGGTTCTCAATGCAGATTTTCAGAAAATAGCAAGGAGAGATAAGAATGCCTTCCTGAACATACAGTGTCAAGCAGTTGAGGACAACAGCCAATTAAGGAACACAAGAGCTCTGTATAAGACGATCAAAGATATCAAAGGAAGCTTCTGTGCTAAGCTGGGCGTGATAAAGGACAAACGAGGCAAGGACCTCACTGAAGCCTCAAAGATAAAGAAGAGGTGGCAGGAATACACGGAAGAACTGTACAAGAACGACCCGGATGTGCAAACCCAACATAGGACGGTTGTGATTACTGATCTCGAGCCGGGCATCCTGAAGAGTGAAGTTGAATGGGCCTTAGCCAGCCTTGCTAAGAACAAAGCTAGCGGAATTGATGGTATTCCAGCTGAGTTGCTTCAAAACCTCAACCACGACGCTGTTAACACACTGCATACATTATGTCAAAAGACTTGGATAATCCTGCAGTGGCCACAGGATTGGAGGAGGTCAGTTTACATCCCCATTCCAAAGAAAGGCAGTGCCAAAGATTGTTCCAACTACCGCACGATCGCGCTTATTTCGCATGCTAGCAAGGTGATGTTAAAAACCCTGCAAGGTAGGCTGCAGCAGTATGTGGATCGGGAGCTTCCGGACGTGCAAGCTGGGTTTCGCAAGGGCAGAGGAAATAGAGACCAAATTGCCAACCTTCGCTGGATCATGGAAAAAGCAAGAGAGTTCCAGAAACCCATTTACTTCTGCTTTATTGATTATGCGAAAGCGTTTGACTGCGTAGATCACTGCAGATTGTGGCAAGCTCTCCAAGAGATGGGAGTTCTAATTCACCTCATCTGTCTCCTCAGGAACCTTTATGAAGGGCAAGAGGCCACAGTCAGAACTGGGCATGGTCTTACTGATTGGTTTCCGATTGAAAAAGGGGTGAGGCAAGGCTGCATACTGTCGCCTTGCCTATTTAACCTATATGCAGAGTGCATCATGAGGAAGGCCGGTCTGGATGAGTTTTCAGCTGGAGTGAAGATCGCTGGAAAACGTATCAACAACCTTAGATATGCGGATGATACCACTTTAATGGCAGAAAGTGAAGTGGAACTCAAGAGACTTCTGATGCGCGTACAAGAAGAGAGTGAGAAGTTTGGGCTTAAACTGAACATTAAAAAGACGAAGATCATGGCGTCTTGCCCTATCAAGTCCTGGAGCATCAATGGCCAAGAAGTGGAAGCCGTGACAGATTTTCTGTTCTTGGGCGCCAAGATTACCTCGGAAGGAGACTGCAGCCATGAAATTAGGAGACGCCTGCTTCTGGGAAAGAGAGCAATGGTTAGCCTTGACCGCCTAGTAAAGAGCAGAGACATTAGTCTGCCAGCCAAGATCCGTATAACCCGTGCTATGGTCTTTCCAGTTGTGATGTATGGATGCGAGAGTTGGACTGTGAAAAAGGCTGACCGCCGAAGAATTGACGCGTTTGAATTGTGGTGCTGGCGAAGACTCTTAAGAGTTCCTTGGACTGCCAGAAGATCAAATCAGTCGATATTGTCGACCATAAACCCTGACTGCTCATTGGAGGGTCAAATTCTAAAGTTAAAGCTCAGCTACTTTGGTCATCTGATGAGAAGAGAGGAGTCGCTGGAGAAAGATTTGATGTTGGGAAAAGTTGAGGGTCGCCGAAGAATGGGTAGGCAGCGAACGCGATGGTTAGATATCATTCTCGAGGCATTGCAGATGAAGCTATGTGATGTTAAGAAGATAGTGAGAGACCGGAAAGCGTGGCGTGACATGGTCCATAGGGTCACGAAGAGTCGGACACGACTGAACGCCTGAACTGTAGCGCATATAGCATATAGACACAGACATAGGAGAAGACGGGACGAGCGCTCGTCCTGTCTTCTTCTATGTCTAGTGTTATATGAGCTATGAGGAAACGATCGTACGAACTATGGCCCGATGACTAACACACTGGGATACCAGTGCGGTCTCGTCGAGCAGAGAGCCCCTTCAGAGTGAGAAGCTGAAAACATATGATATTCTAAATCATTACTGATTAGAAAGACAGACACTGCCTCGAGCAGACAAAATTCTAAGCAGAAAAGAAGCGGTTATATGGAAAAAGTTGCCGGCGAGGGTTTTTCTCAACCCACTCGCACCCGGCGATAGAGGACCCGCGGTGCAAACACTGTAACGAAATTGCAGGCATGATGCACACGGTGTGAACATGCCCTATATACAACGAACCAGACCGGAATTTGGATCCTAGGAGGCTTTAATGAACAGCCAGAACAAAGACGCCCAAACGAAAATCATCCATCTGGCCCTGGACATCACTGAATCCCAAGGGATTCCATCCTGCTGAAAGGGAGGGAAGATTCCTTGATAGGTGTAAATAAAGTTATTCATCAATATCATCCATCAAAACGCCGCCGCCAGCGATTGTGCTAATTATAAAATTGACTAGTTGATTTAGATATAATAAACTGATTTGGATAATCCTGTAGCTCACGTCGTCCACAGCTGATAGTTTGTTCTTGAAAGAGTTTCTTATTTCGGACTCACTAGATTTATCAGGTCTTTTTTTTTTTTTTAATGTTCGCTTTATTTAAAGAATTTCATGGCGGTCGTCCCAGAGCAATAATGGTGGATTGGTAATAGACAAAAGTTCTAATTAGTTTTTGTGGCTGCAGTTGAGATGTAATTATACAGTGTTCTGCAACTTTATCGGAACCGTCTTGGAAAAATTTTCCGCCTCGACCGGTTTCAATAAAGTTGCAGAACACTGTATATCGTAATCAACATTTAAAACATTCAGTTAGTACTTAGTCATTCAAAAAATGTAATTACTGCGCCGATCATTCAGTTCGTGTTATAATGTCATTTAGAACACAGCATCAGCTAGCGTAACTTTTGTTTGAATCTTAAACTCGAATTTTTCCATGCGTCATACGTTGTGATTTTTCAACATTAGCATACAACTTTCCATTGTAACATGTAACGTTTGTGTAATTTACACATTTTCATGACGTCGTTGCAATGTTTGGTGCTACCCAGCAGGAAATGCACAAATGAATTTTTGCCGGAGAATATAAATTGTTATCTCTGAAACCCAGAACTCGAAACAAACGCTATTTCATTTGATGACAGAGATTACCAGGGTCCATATATGATGTGAGAGCAGAAATTTCAAAACTGTGGGATGCACCTGTGCCCGGTGTTCATGTTTATTTCGTTTTTGTTCGTTGTTTCGTCTCTTGACATCCGTGCAACGAACTACGCGCTTCCAGGCACGTTCTCTTTGGGCTCGGCATATCTATGGCAGGATTTCGCAGTAATTCCAAGAGCTTCGCTCTCACCTCTCGTCTTTCGAACGCATTGTCATATTACGCAAAGATCGTGTTACGATACGAAAGGCATGCTTTTCCCCCTTCACTCAAATTCCTGAAAAGTTTTCTGCTTTCTTTCGTCAACAAAGGGCGTTGGCGAAAGAACCGAAACCGAAATCTTATTGCAGTGGCTGCAGACGGCTGCTGAAACCCGTATGTAAAGCAATGGTGGTTGTTTGCGCAGCCAACATATTCAGATCGAAGCGGTGTATAGCTTCGTGCTCGTTTATTTTACTGACTCTTGCTCTATTGTGCTACATTTGCTTATATTTTCTTCTATCTGTGAGTATTTATAACAGCAGTGATGCTGCTTGTTATTCTTGCTTTTTAGTTTTCAAATAATTCTTGTTTGTTTTGCTGGGTGTAGGAAACCGAACATGACACGCCTCTGTATGGCCACTACAGAACTGATCACAGTAAGTTCGTCTGCATATATGACACAAACGTACCTCAAATTATCACCTCCTAAGGGGCTTCGCTTCTCAAACTGCAGAGCCTTCTCAGGTTCAATTAAATAATTTTCTTCCTCTAATGTCTGTGCTTTGTTTCAGGCGCTCGTTTAAAAGTTTTATAGGTCGCAATAAAGTGAGATTGAGCTCTGTCATATTAAGCTGCAGCTGTGCATTTTTGTGCTAAAGCTCCGCGTTCAAGAGTCTATGCCGTCTGTTCAACGTAACGCACGTATTTCACCAGGCCGCTACACAGGGGTCCCCGAAAATGTTGCTGATCCGATCATTCTCTGGTGGACACCGTTCACCAAACAAGCAGGGCACTCAAAGACATGTGGCAGCCGGAGCTGCTTCTTTACGGAGGACAGGGTCTTCTTCAACCATACGAATTTGCAGGTGCGTATATGCGTCATTTATTCGATGTGCTTTCGCTCTTGGGTGTCTATTTGGCATTTGGTAGTTATTTCATGGGAAGCTTTCGAAGCACCCAAACACGGTAACTGCGGAAATTGAGGCCATTCCGTGTACGTTGTCGCCTATACATCTCATAAGTGCAGTTGAATATGTAGAAGCCTCAGGTGTGCATAACGGCGTCTAAATTTGGCTTCTTGATCCCAGAACTTCAGCAAAATTTTTCGCGCTTTATCAGTACTCATATTTGAGTGGCGGTAATTCACTCAGTGACAACTTCGGATTTGGCAGCACAACTAACAACTTGTGTGAGAAAATCATAGGGGGGGTTGAGAGTTGACGATAGCTGCATGTTGAGAAATCATTGCTCAAAACCTTGCAGAATACTGCTTACGTTAGAGAATGGTTATAACAGTAGTGTATTCTGATCACAGCCACAGCGTACATCTGAGCCAGGAAAAAAACCGGTCTCCCTGCAGTGCTTGATGGCTTTAGCTGTTAGGTAGATTCTCTCAGAGTGCTGTCAAACATAGCACTGAAGTTGTATTACTGAAAAAAATGGTGAAGGGTGGCTGTTCCTGGCCCTACAGGGCTGGGACTGGTAGGTCAATGGCGCTTGCAGCGGGGGCTATCCTGCCACCGAATTTTTGTCTGTTGTAGGTCATCGTTGCACCCGCTCCCTCTTCAGTGGTGGACGATGGCTGATGCAACGCGCGCCTTTCTCTTCCTGTTCTTTTTCTTTCTTGTTGATTTTCCCTTCTGTCCGCACGAGACAGTGGAGGTGGCTCAGCTACAGAGCCAGTAGCAGGCCCGTGCATTTTGTTTTCCTTCTTCCTACAGCCACAACAACAACAACAACAACTGGTATAGTCATGTGGCATTTTACTCAACAATGCTGCTTATCTCAGGGTCCAATATGGTTGTAATTTATTTCATTTTGCACATTATGTAGTGAGTAGAACCTCTTCTTGTGTTGTTGGACCCCGCCAGATGGCGCAGTGGTTATGGCACTCGACTACTGTTCCCAAGGATGCGGGATCGAACCCAGTACACGTTAAAGAACCCCAGGTGGTCAAAATTTCCGAAGTCCTCCACTACGGCGTCTCTCATAGCCTGAGTCGTTTTGGGACGTTAAACCCCACAAACCAACCAAACCAACCAACCATCTTCTTGTGTTGAGTAACATCAGTTTAATTCTTTTTTATGCGGGCAAACATCATGCAATTTCTTTTCAGTCATACCACTGCAGTGAAATGCCTGTCTCTTTTATTACAGGCGGTGATGTTCTATGGCAGTGAACTTGAAATAGGAGACCTGCCCTTACCAAGGAAACTGAATCATGACTGGGCTTTGCTGCATGAAGAATCCCCAAAGAATAATTTTATCTTCTGCATGCCAAATGTAAGTATGCACTGTTCAAGCACAGGTACCTAAGCATGGTTTCATTTTCTTATTGTGTTTATTTTGCACTCTAGATTCTTCCTTGGTTCAATCACACTGCTACATTTCGAAGAAGCTCGGACCTTCCCCTAACACTGCAATACCTTAATGATATTGCGGACCTTACAAGCAAAGAGTTCTTTGTGAAGACTGCTTCCAAGGAAACAGTGAAAACAAACCTATCGCTTGTTGCTTATGTTCAGTCTGACTGTAACACTCCCATTGAGCGAGATGCATTTGTCTCTCAGCTGATGAAATATATCAGTGTCGACTCGTATGGAAAATGCATTCATAACAAAGACCTTCCAAAAGAGTAAGTATACAAGAATGTTACTTTCTGTTTCTTGTTAAAGTGAAACCTGAAAACAGCTCCATCCAATTACTGTTCTCAGTAAAAGCTGATTTTCTGGTTGCGTTTGTCTTTTGTGATGTTTATCTGACAAAAAAAGGCAGCATTTATTGACAAGGAAACAATTTAAAAGTCTCTCGGCCGCTCAATTCAAACGTGTGACATCCTCAGTGTCTCTTTGCTCAAATGCTGCACATAAATTAGCTTGAGAATGGTGCAGCATCTCATGATTCTTGTTATGAACTTTTTCTTTAAAAAAAAAAGTGAAAAACATAGGGGTCACATTTATTATATAATATATTAAAAAAAAGATGGAAAAATAAGATAAAAACTAGGTTGTTGGAAGGAATACTTAATCTGATATGACTTCTAAACAAACTAAAGCAAATTCTGCAGCACAGCTTCTGTGCCCAAGAGCATAGCCAGCAACTTTGATCATCAACCCACTTTTATAACCTGTGCAGTCGCCCACAAATGCTGTATAAAGAGTACAACTGGAGTTTACTGTCGACAACTCACAACATTGAAGGAGTATAGACATGTAATTTTGGTTGTACGTTTTATTCTTTGTAATGGTGCATGAGGTGAATCACCATGAGCTATATCCTTATGGTCGATAAATAATTTATAACCAGTATTTTTCTCACCTGCTTCTTTTTCAATTTCAATAGCCGAGTGATGGCAATGACATCAAAGTGGAGTCTAGGTCATATGAGGGGTGCAAAAACTGTTTCTTAGTTTCAAGTACACAGAATGCTAAACCTAGCCTTTCTCGAGAACAGGACTCACAGCAAGAGAAGAAGCAGCAATCAGATTGCAGTTTTTTCATACCCCGCGCGACCTAGACTGCACTTTGACATCATAGCCATCGTTCGGTTGTTGGAACCGAAACCAAAACTGGTGAAAAAAAGTTGAATCACAAATTGTATAGCCCTCGTAGCCTATGGGAGAGCCGAGAGCTGTCCTTCAGATACAGTAGAACCCCGCTATAGTAAACTCGGATATAGTAAAGTGAAACTGACGTCCCAGTTCACCTTCCATAGACAACTGTACATTTTCCCCCGTTTATATTAAAGATATTTTTGGTAAAGATTTGTTATAGTAAAGTGCGCCTGGCCGCGGCGACGACTTTCACGATATGACATCGCCGCCCACGCACTAGCTAGAATCGCAAGGAAAATATTTTTTTTTTGTATTTCAAAACAAAAATAATAGTGTCCTTTTAAGTGGCTTTACCACCAGGCTTAGCAGCATTCAGGAGAAGCCTACTGTACGAAGGCCTTGGAGCCGTGAGGGAAAGCATGCAGCGTGTAGAAAAAAAAAAAAAAAGCTGTCTACAAGCATGAAAAGGAAGCGGCGTGGTTTATTCAGAAAGTAAAGAAGAGTAAAAGTGCACCAAGAAATGGTCAAGGGGAAGAAACGGGCGAACATTCCCAGCACTGTGCAGCACAAAGCATGAGGCAGTGGTGGTAAGAAGTGAAGGTGCAGCGTGTGCAGCCTTGCAGCATTTGACTGCCACGTGGATTTATCATTTATTGCCTTTTTAAAGACAGAAATAGCAAAAAGTGACACCATGTTCATGCAATGCTTTGAGTTTCACATGAAATCAAACTTGATTGTATTCGTAGCCACATTCTCATGCTTAAGAGGTACTTCCACTAGATGTAAAAAATTTTTGCCACTGAAAAAATTGCATGAAGAGATGATAAGAGAGAGATGGAAGCTATTTCAGAGTGTTTTTTTCATTAAGCAACAAGACGTGTTCAGTAAGTGGCCATTCAACTACCAGACAGCATCATGAGGACCATGTCATCACCAACAACTGATATAGTAAAGACCTTGATATAGTAAAAAATTTTGCTGGTCCCAATGACTTTACTATAAAGGGGTTCTACTGTAATGCTGGTGGAGCTGTGGTGGAGAATAAAAGAAAAAAGATCACAATAATAAAGGGCTCCAGAGATGGCAACGTCCGGAAAGCACACCACCGCATGCCCCCTTCACTCGTTTTGCTTTCGCAACCAAGCAAAGTGAAGGTGAAGGAGAGTGTGATCGTGTGGCGTATCGTGCCTAGTAAGCAAAAACCACATGGTATTCATGTGCACTAATGTCTTACGCATCATTAACAAGAAAAATGCAGTGAAAGCTTGATGTTTATGCTCCTTTAAGCATGAAGCTGAGCCGTAACAAGTTTCTACAATCATCAATATCGCAGATCAGTTGGTCGAAACTTTTTGACTAGGTATGGTTTTTACAGCTTCTTGGATTCCTTGCTAGAATGGCTAATTGGGCTAGTTGGTAAAGATTCATATCAACAGAGCAGCGCGCTCAGATGTGCATAGGTGACAGTTTTGAGCACCATGGCGTCTGTCGTTTTCTTATCCATCATCTGTGTGCGCTGTTCCGTTAATTGCATTTCTTGCATAAATTTATTTTCTTCTTTCTTTTCTTTTGTCCCGTAGAATGTGGTGTAATAGTATCGACATTCAATAGGTGGCATTTGATATTATTACACAGCTGTTTTCGCATTCAAAAGAAGTTGCCCATTAGCATCCACTATTATCATCACAATGCCCCACATAAAAAGGGGCGGGGTGCATTTATTACTTGAGGGAAAAAAAATACTTTTTGGCAGACGAAGTTGGAGGTGCATTCAGTATGGGAGCGCATTTGTTGTGCATGTAAACATGGTATATTGCTGCAAAGTCAATTGTGTACTGTAACCCTTTTTCATTTATTTTTAACTATGGACAGTTTCTAACTACAAAAAGTTTGTCATGGCATAATTTAGCACTACCAGTGTGCATGAACTGCTCATTTGAAGCTACATAGTCTCACTCTCCAGTGTGTACTAATGGATGTGTATTTTCATGTGCGCATATTTGCTAGAACTTGCTTAGTGTCATGTTACAGCTCCACCCTTTATGAGATGCAAGCTGTGCAAGTCCCAGCCATAATAATGTGGAGCGAATGTTGACGATAAAAACTTGTGTCACCTGTTACCTAACGAGTATTACGAAATACCTAATATATACAATGTTGGCGATAAAAACTTGTGTCACCTGTTACCTAACAAGTATTAGGAAATACCTAATATACAATGTTGGCAATAGAAACTTGTCACCTGTTACCTAACAACTATTAGGAAATACCTAATATACAATGTTGGCAATAAAAACTTGTCACCTGTTACCTAACGAGTATTAGGAAATACCTAATATGCATACATTAGCATATGCCGTTAATGTGCTCACATATATGGACTGAAGTGACCATCCTATTTTCTCTGTATGTAATCCGTGACAAAATTTTAAGCAAAAGCACACCCTATATTAATTTGCACCTGTACATGTCTCACATGCATACATATGGTAAACTTGCACACAGAATGGCTCTAGAATCCTAATAGCACCACTTTCAAGCAGTTAAATTGTAGGTTTTAGGAAAAAAGGAAATATTGTCACGTAAACGAGGACCCTTGAAGTTGCATCCCGGGCAAGGCTCAAGGTTCCATAATGCTTCGAGCTCAGTCTTGGAGCTAGCACGCTTCTTTCTCTTTTTCAACCCTCTGGACTTCGTCGTCTTCAGGGCTTGCTACATTAGTCCCCCCTCCTGTTCGGGAAGCGTCGACCCGATGTTAAATTAAATTGTGGGGCAGAATAGTACTCACTGCGATCTAACATAGAAAGGCTTCAGGCAGACCACGTGGACCACTCCAGAACGCTTGGAATGCCGTGGCTCTGGTTCTACATGCGGAACAACTTCATAGTCCATGTCACCAATGTGTCGAAGAACGCGGTAGGGACCGAAATATACTGGCACAAAGTTTTGCATGGAGTCTGCGTAGTTGAATAGGGTACCAAACCCAGACAAGGTCACCTGGAAGATAATCTGCATTTCGTCGCCGCAGATTGTACCGTTCTGCATTTCAGCCTTGCTGCTGCTGGATTTGCACCCTTGCTAGTCGGCAGGCCTCTTTAGCGCGCTGTAGAAAAGTGGCGGCATCGGGCATTTGGGCTTTTGGTCAACATGGGGTAGCATGGCATCGAGCGTGGTCGTCACGTCTCGTCCATAAACGACGCTAAACAGAGTCATGTTGCTAGTTTCCTGAATAGCGGTATTTTATGCAAATGTCATCTAAAGTAAAACTTCGTTCCACGTTTTGTGATCAACATCCACATACATAAACAGCATGTTTGCAGTGGTCTTGTCTAGATGTTCCATCAGACCGTTTGTTTGGGGGTGGTATGCACTTGTCCGGTGGCGATTAGTGCAGCTAAAAATAAGGATATGCTGTGGATGAGCTCTGCAGAAAATGCAGCTCCTCTGTGTAATCAGAACCTCTGGTGCGCCATGTCTCAGGAGAATTTGGACGAAAAATTTTCCAACTTCAAAGGAGGTAGCACGAGGAAGAGCAGCAATTTCCGCCTAGCGGGTGAGATCGTCAGTAGCTGTTAAAATCCACCTATTCCCACAGGTGGAGGTAGAGAACAGTTCGAGCAAGTTCATCCCAATTAGTTGGAATGGTCTTAAAGGTGGTGTAATGGTCTTTAAGAGACTGGCTGGCTTCGCGGGCGGAACCTTTCGGCGCTGGCAATCAATCACGGCAAATTCGAACATAATGTGTCGCATAGGTTGACAAATGAGGCCAGTTGTAACATTCTTTAATCCTGGCCAGCGCTCCGAGTGACTCCCAGGAGGCCAAATGTGGGTTAGTCATAGCAAGCTTCAAAAATTTCGTCTCATAAGCTTGCTGGTACAAGTAGGTATAGACCTTGTGCAAAATTGCTGCCATCTATCGGCCGCCACGCATGTTTCCGCCACATTCAAGGGTAGCTGCATTGAGGAGCGGCAAACGGCATAGGGGGTTACGCAGCCGGCTGCGTTAATGCTCGTTGTTGCCGATAATATCGACATACTGTTGTGTCCCTTGTTGTACGCAAAATTAAAATAAGGGTGTAGAAGAAAAGAAGCAGCAAGTACATCCCTTGAACGTTTTTTTTTTCTTGAGGCTTGTGTTAATCTGCTCTCACGTGGTTGTCACGCTAGGCGCACTTTCAATCAGCGGCGCGTCTGAATTGTAAAATATCTTATTTAGCATGCATTGGAAGATTGCAAATCAGTGCCCGGTGCTAAGGCAGATGAAATGTATCGCCCACGATGTGTTAAATTTGCCTGTAGACGGACTGCGCACCGCTTTTTCGCATAAAAGATGTGCAAGAGTGTTGTTCCTGATTTCCTTGTTGCGCCAATTCATCTCAGCTTTTATGGTTTCATACATACAAGCTGTCAACAGATTTCGCCCGTATGTATACGTTCAGGTATCGAGATTGAACAGGTTTTGGCACTTCAAAGGCGCCAGACTACTCTCTTAAATTCTAGCGCGACATTCTAACGTCTTTATGCACTAGATTCATCGATGAATTGAATATAGTCGACTACGTCCGGGCTGCAGTTGCTGAGATGCGTCTCCAGAACACGACTTGCAAAAGAAATGACTCGGAGTATATACGTAGCAGCAACTGCCCCTACCGTTTAGCTGCTCTCGTCTACCGCAAGTTCGCATGATTGTTGTTGCTATAGTGATGGCGGTCACCGTGCTGTTTGGTTTTTTTTATTAGTGCGAGATTTTTTTTCTGTGAGTTGTGTGTGGTGCATCGAAAAGGAGTTACGCCTTAATTTGGACCACGCCAGTTTTCTTTTTTCCCCTCCATATCATTGAATAATGCCGTTTCTTCGCTTAACCTTCATGGGGCGCCATGAAAACAGTGTAATGAGGTAGGGATTGAAACTTTCAACCATTTGACACTCTCCACAGAGCAATATCATTTGTAGCGAGCCTTACTGCGCTTAGCAGTGAGGCTTGCTACTGCTGCTATCGCAGTAGAAGCAAGAATGAGCGCACACATGTCTTCCAACTTTACTTTGTCTAAAAGTACCCAGCCTTATACATGTATGCATCACATTTTCTGTATGCCCATTGCTCGGTACATTCTACTGCTTCCCTGAATTGCTGCTGGCAAATGTTTGTTGTTTTGCATATGGCAAGAAAAAGAAATCCCATGCATCACAGCTTCACACTGAAAACATGTGTGTTCCTTCAGGTGTCAACTGACTGGACGCCCCATAAATTTGGACTTTGCGAAATATGTTCAGCAGCTATAGAAAGAAAACAGCCGTTTAACATTAGACAGCCCGTATACGTTCGCTACTTTTTCGCAAAACAATTTCGTGAAGAATGTTGCTAGTGTCGAATATTGCATGAGAACGCAGTGCGATTAGTTTTTTCATTCAATATCTTCACAAGCAAGAAAGCCATTAAACCTCGTTCGCCCCCCCCCCCCCTCTCCCTCCCCCCCCTCGTTCCTGTCTTACTACTGAGCTCATCCCTGACTTGGACAACGAAAAACAATTGAAATATTTCAATTCCGTCAAGAATTACGGAAAGACAAAAGCGATATTGGAGAGGAGAAAGACTTTGCTGCAAAAACTGCGCATTGCATAAAGCACTGCTCGAATATGCGTCTATGAAGGAGCTTGACATTGCGTCTGGATATAAGGCAGACCTCTGCTATGTGACTTCGCGGGCAGTAGTATCTGCTATGTATTGAATTTCACGAAATAGAACCACGATGTGACAGCAACAGGAGCTACATATCTGAGGAGGATCAGCGTGCGCGGAATCACGTCGTTGACCTGTCGCATTTCGCAGGCAAATTCATGTGGTTGGGGGTTTTAGCCAGTAACATATAGAATATGTGTTCTGCTATATGGTTGATTACACGCTAACGAGGTACATTCGCTGCTAAACGTTCAGGCAGAGGATGGGAACAGTAGTGCGCGCGCTTCACTGGGAACTGTGAAGGTCCATCAGAGCGCAGTGTTTATTAGGCATCAGTCTAATATTAAAAAAAAAAGAAGAAACAACATTAGGCTCCTTTGTGTACACGTAATGACATCACAGACATGTTATAACCCGGAAGCAATGTCAATGTTTTGTACTTTCATGGACACATATTTGAGTAGCGTATCAAGGAATGCCCCGGAGCAACAACGAAGGTTTTGCCATTTGTAACTACGCTGTTACCACCGTTCGCAAGAAGTTTTGTCAGTGCAGTATCGCTTCACAAAGTAAAATTGGAATGTATGCAGCGTGGACAAGTCAGTCGTCTATTATTCCATCATTTTTTGCTTTGAATGCGAACAAACACACGGAAATCACAGCGCAAAGCAGACGCAGCTAACGCGACGGCAGCAGCCGTAAGCGCAGCCGGCGCACTCAACCCTTGAACATGGCGTCGCGTAGCGCGATTCAGTGAAGGTCCGATAGATGGCAGCAATTTTGCATAAGGTCTATTGGCACTAAAATTCTTCTCGACGAGAATGTCATCACATAGACACAGAGAAAACAAAGTGCGATGAGAAGATCTACGTATTATGCTGCTGGCATCTTGAAGAAAGCCGATTACGTAGCGGATCTTGGCATCGTTGCGTTGGTTATCGGCAAAGTTGGATGAACTGATCGCATTCAGAAATGTGTTGTCATCAACAGTGGCTTCCGGAGCTGGTCGCACAGCAGCACGGGACAGGCAATTCGCATCTGGATGCTTACGACCTAACTTGTATGCTACAGTAATACAGTCGTAGGCTCTGTCTTGCGAGGCATGCGGAGGGGTGTTTGAGGGTTGCCAGCCAACAAAGCGCATGACGGTCAGTCACCACTTCGAAGGCTCTGGCATATAGGTATTGTCGAAACTTCGAAATAGACCACACAATGGTGAGGCATTCCTTTTCAGTGGCAGAGTAGTTTGCCTTGGCCTTGGACAAAGCCCAACTAGCATAGGCGATCACACGTCTGTTCTGTATCTGTACTAGGACTGTGCCCAAACCGGCATTGCTAGCATCAGTGTGCACTTCGGTATCGGCATTTTCATCTAAATGTGCCAGAACTGGAGGTGACTACAGGCGAAATTGAAACTCTTGAAATGCGTGCATTTGTGGTTCTTCCGATGTGAAAGGCATGTCCGCCTTAGTTAGAAGTGTAAGGGGAGCAGCTATTCTCAAAAAGTTTTTCACGAAACGCCGGTAATATGTGCATAATCCAAGAAAACGGCAAACTTTTTTCTGGTCCTGCGGTGTTGGAAAATTGGCTGTAGGAACTATTTTTCAGTATCCCGCAGAACTCCATCCTGGTTCATAACATAGCCTAAAAATTTCAGCTCTTATAAGCGAAATCGCATTTCTCAGCTTTCAGAGTGAGGTCCAACGATTGGATGGCTTCTGGTACCGCGTCTAGGTGACGAAGGTGCTCCTCGAAATTCAAGGCAAATACAATCATGTCGTCCAAGTATACAAGACAAGTCGTCGCACTTCAGATCTCCAAGAACAGTATCCATAAGTCTCTGAAAGGTTGCAGGCACGGAGAAAAGACTGAAGGGCATGACTTGGAACTCGTATAGCCCGTCGGGTGTAATACCATCTTTTTGTGGTCCCTCTCATCGACTTTATCTGCCAGTATCCAGACTTGAGATTCATGGAGGAGAAGTACTTTGTATTGCACAGGCGATCTAAGGCATCATCGGTTCTGGGCAAGGGGTAAACGTCTTTTTGTAATGTTGTTCAGTCAACGGTAGTCAATGCAGAAACAGAGCGTGCAGCTTTTTTTCTTCATAAGTACCACAGGCGCAGCCCAGGGGCTTCATGAATGTCGAATGACGTCATTGTCGAGCATTTCTTTGACTTGTATTCTGATGGCAGTACATTCTTTTGCAGAAACCCAATAAGGCGACTGATGGAGTGATCGAACAGCTTCATCTGTAATGGCACGGTGCTTTGCAAGGTGCATTTGACCAACGCGTGACGATGTGGAAAATGCGTTAGAATAGCGACTAAGCAGGTTCCGTAGTTTGTCTTGATACTTTGGAGTTAATGCCGGATTTATGTCGTACAGCGGTTCAGTGTTGTCATAGGATTCTGTTTCCGGAGCACTAGTTAAACTGCTTTTACAACTAGTTTTATTTATGGCGTCGAGGCATGCTCTGTTCAGATGTTGGTGTTCGTTGCTGAAGTTTGTAAGAAGAACATTAACTTTGCCATTTTCAAGGAAAGCAACTGCACTGGCAACTGCTATGCCTCTTTTTCTAAGTAAGCAGTTTCTGTTTGGTCTCGACAACACCTTCAGTTGCTTGCATTGGTAGGGAGCTCACACTCACCATAATGCTCGAACGTGAGGGCACACTCACATGGTCATCAATAACATGAAGTGCAGCGGGGAGCATGCTCTTGGTTTCGATGGCATTCTCAATCAAAAATCTTAGAGACTGATTCTGCAAATCGATAATTGTGTCATTTTCTGTTAGAAAGTCCATACCGAGGATGACGTCACGGGAACACTACGCCAACATGATGAACGTCGTCAGAAAGGTTCGCACTTGTACAGTGATCCTCGGCGTGCACACTCCCGTGGGCATAATTAAATGTCCTCCAGCAGTGCATATTTGTGGGCCATCCCATGCTGTTGTGACCTTTCTGAGAGATGCTGCGAACTGTCCACTCAGACCTGAATACACGAAGGCAGTGTCGACTAGAGCAGTGACGTCTGTGCCATTGACAGAGATCTGTAGGTCGGCAGTTCATGGCATTGGGCAGCGGCAGTTTCGAGGCATGCAGTCTCGGCTTCGGTGCTCTGAAGAAGTGGTGCATCGGAGGTAGGCGTCATGGTTACTTTGAGGATCAGCGGGTCGTCATTTCGGCATCGGTTCAGCTGGTGTCTGTGTGCTATGAGTTGTGGTGTGCGGTGAAGAACTGCGACTGTGGAGTATCTTGGAGTTTTCGTGCTTGAGCAGCCGCACCTCCAGAGGCTGCTGCATCTCATTTCCGCTACAGGGACTTTGATGTTCCTCCTGGCACCCAGGAGAGCTGTACCTGCGAAGCTACGGCAATCAGATATGGCTTGGGCCTGGGTTGGTATGCGAAACGTATTCTGCATTTTCACGTGGCCACTGTGCAGGCAACAAATGACAAGCATCAAAAGGAAACCCATGGAGGTCGAGTTCCCTGTAGGGGCAGCGGCAACAGATGTGTCCAGCTTCCCCACAATGATAGCACTATGGTTGGTGGCCGGGTGTTCATCAGAGATCAGTCCTTTGAAAGCAGCCCAAACGTATGTGTACATTTTGGTGGGAAGACACATGGGCGGCCGGTGCGCGTGGCTCGTAGGGTGGTGTCCAAGGCGGCACATAGCGGCTGGTGACAGCAGGGTAATGCAAGGTCTGGGGCGGTGGTATAGCTGCGACGGGTGCGAGCACGCGCAGCGCCTGTTGTACTTTTCACGGATAATGTCGGAAACTGTGGCAACCTGTGGCTGTGGTGGAATCGGCAGGTATTTGGCCACCTCTTCCCGGGCTATCGCTCGGATTGTATCACGCAACGATTCCGTGGAAAATGATATGGCTTCACCTGCACTGGCGGCGATCATGGACACATAGTGCGCAGGTACTGCTGGGTGCGCATGTCAAGTGCTTTATTGATGGTGGTCGCTTCACTAATGAATTCACCTACTGTAGCTTGTGGACTTCGCACTAGACCAGCAAACAACTGCTCTTAACGCCTTTCATCAAAAGGCGCACTTTTTTATCTTCCGTCATAGTCGGGTCTGCATGAGAGAGTCGCTTCATCTCTTCAGCGTGCACAGTCACACTTTCATTCGGTTGCTGTATTCGGCTGTTTAAAAGCAGTTCTGCTTTTTTCTTGCGAAGTGTGCTGATGAATGTTTGCAACAATTCTGCCTTGAATGTGTCCCATGTTCGGAGCCCAGGTTCATGGTTCTCAAACCATGTCCTCGCAGAATCTTCCGGTGCGAAGTAAGCATGGCGCAGCTTGAAGTCAGCATTCCGGACGTTGGAGACAGACACCCGGTCCAACTGCCATAGCAGTCTTCGGTGTCCCCATGGGGCAGGCTATGGAAACATGCTGGATCCCGCTAGTGATGGAATAAGACCAGAGTTGTCGATACCGGCGGAACCGTTTCGTTTAAAACAATGTTTTGTGTTAGCTTGTGGTCACAGAGAAGACCACATGTGGGAGACAGGCCTTGCAGTCGGTGACTACTCTGATGTGCTGGGGTCTCTACCCGAGGGGTTTGTCCTGGGCTTGGGTCCCGGCTTATAGGAGGCGTCTGGTGCTGAACGTCGTACCCCACAGCTCCACCAAATCTCATATAAACGAGGACCCTCACAGTTGCATCCAGGGCAGGCTCAAGGTTCCATAATGGTTCGAGCTCAGTCTTGGAGCTAGTACGCTTCCTCTTTTTCACGCCTCTGGACTTCGTCGTCTTCAGCGCTTGCTACAATATATTTTGTACCTATGACTTATAAAGGCCTCAAATGTGGCAGTATCTGCACCTTAACCTTATGAATGTAAAAAACTTCCATAAGAACTAAAAATTGCTTCAAGGATTATAATGAAGTAGTAGATTAATGGAAAAGGATCAAAAGCTCAACAATTTTTCAAAATTTTTTGCAGCAAAATTGGCCGCATTGAACTGTACCCTCGCACTTGGTAATAACACATGGAACATTAAAAAGTCCTGATAGAACAGGTAAAAACATGCAGAATGGTTTGTTTGATAGTTCAGTAGTACTTAGCACTCAATAATATTCTACATAGATGCACCAGGCCTGGTTGCCAGCACTTAAAGCAGATGGAACAAAATTTCACACTGTCCTCCAAAGAGTTACGACTATTTGTGAAATGATATATTCCATTGCAGGTTTCTTTAGTTTACAACGGTCAGATGAAACAGCCAGTTGCAACAATTTTACTACTGTATTACGCTCGCTTCAACACTTAGGCCAATGGAGACCTCAGCACTGGTAGTGTCAAATGCCTCAGCTGGCGTATTGTTTCTTTTGGAGAATCAAGTGCTGCACGGATCCATAGCTCTCTTGAGAAACACTAGTGTAGCTTGAGCTTCTTAACAATACCTCCAGGACCTTCAAGTCAGCACTGCTATGCTTCACTCGTATCAATTGATAAAAAGCACCTTCATAAATATGTAACAAGTCAATGTGCTGAGCTGCTTCTGTAGAGAGGCCTTTTCCATTTATTTTGATTGTCAGAACCAGATCGTGAGGCACTTTTGGACAAGCAGTTTGAGTTAATGCTGTTTCTTAATACTGTCAAGTAGGTGTAGCATCTTATAATGGACATTAATGAGATGTTTAACGCAATAAAAACTCTCAGCCCTTTTATTTGTTTGTTTTCACTTTTAGCTTAGAATGTTCAGTGCTAAACGCAGTGCAGGGGAAATAACTGTTGGGATTTTCCAAGCACAGAGCTTACACTTTTTGGCGCAGGACAACAGCTGAATCAGCCTGGTAAACTGGTAAATACTGCACTAACAAACAAAGAGTATCCGAAAAAGGTTTATTCATGTGTAATCGTGCTCGCAGACCGGTTCGCATGAAGAATGTTAGCTGGAAAAAAAAAGGATTTGGTCAGGCTGCTTATAGACCTTTTCATGACCATCAGAGAGACTGGCTGTTAAAGAAAGAGCAAAACGTTTTAACTTTGCTAATCATTTTATTAGTTTTATAATATTAATATTAGCAGATTCAGTGATATGTTCAATTACTGACATACAGTAATGAATATGTTTACTGGAAATCAATTTGTTTTTGTTTTTTATTTTGCACCAGTATTAGAAATACAGTCGTTTAGGGCATCAGATATCAGTATCAAAAATACTTTTTTAAGTATTACCATCCCCAGCATTGTGACTTCACTGCAGTGGCAACAGTGTATGGTACATGATTCTCACATAACTCTTGTGGGGATATGTTGACTGTGTGTGAGGGAGAGAAAGAGAGTCCTGCTATCTTGTGGAGGTCAGCTCTTAAAGGATATTCCTTTTCATTATGAACACGGGGTATATATTTATCCCTTGATATCTTACATACACATTTGTGTAGAAAATGAATTCACACCTTTTTCTAGGAGTGTGGTTCACCTAGCAATGATTTCTTTGTTTCAGGTGAAGTTTGAATATTTCATTTTTGTAAATAAGGTGTCTTTTTATGCCATATAGCAAATGCAGTGAACAATATTTCATGGAACAGTGTGGTAGCATGTCATCCACTATTTTTGTACAGACATATCTTGGTATTAATAGTAACATCAGTTTTTTTCTTCTCTTTTGCATTTTCAAGCATAATGTGAAATGTAAATTATTTCTATGATCCTTGAGGTTTTTACTTGGTAAATGGTGAGATTTCGATGTCACTGTTTCCATCATTTATGACACTTCTTGCGAAATATTTCACATACTTGCAAGAAGTTAGATTCCCCAGTGGAAAATACAGAAGCTAACAAATTATCTTTCTTAAGGCCCAGATATGCAATTTAATTTAGGCAGGAGCGCTTTATTTTTCAGTGAAAACAAAAATATCTGAAAAGGATTAGTCTACAAAGTGCCTTCATGTTGGTCTTCTAAAACAGCCACATAGCCTCACATTGCACAATACTCAATGCCTATGACGTGGCTCATTCATTTGCAAGAAGTTGCCAAAATTTTTTTACCTTCAGTGCGGACCAAACGGGATAAGAATAAGGAATCTGGCACAGGGGCTGTTTATGTATTCACATTATGAACTGCATGCTTGCAGACCTTTGGAGTTTTGTTTTTAGTGCAGTAATATAGGCCTTGAGATTTTGAAGCAGTGCAGCAAATAACTACTGTAATTGTATTCTCAAACAAGCAAATGACTTGCTAATAAATGTGCGCTACAGTTGGAAATGTTGGAAATAGTAGAAAATTCAGAAGTTCCCTTTTGGTGGAGTAATTGTGAGGGGGAAGTGCGTCAAATAAACAGAAGCAGCAAAGAGCTGCTTCTGTTTATTTGAAGTACAAAATCTTCCAGCATCACCTAACAGCAAGTATTTCCTGCCTCTGTTAGATCATGAAATTTTCCTGGATCATTTGTATTATGCTCATTTGAGGGTACCTGTCATTGCCTCTTTCATAAGCTCATGTGCACACACACACACATAAAAACTTATGTATAAACATATATATGTATATCTACTTACTAGTGCTAGGCTGGCCTAGTTAATGGCTTACCATTATGAGAAATCACTAAACAGGACAAGATAACAAAAAGGCATCGCATGCAGGTGTGGTGAATATCTCTTCTAAACTGTTTTTGGAAATAGAGTAACAAGATTGTTTTGGCTGTTTGCAATGTTTAGCTGACATGTGCATACTCAAAAGTGAAAATATCAATTTTCCCTAAAGACAGTACAAGAATTTAGGTGCTTTACATGCATCAGGTTATGGAAAAGCTCATCAGTAAGCTTGCTTCCTGCCTGTTTACTGATGAGCATTTTACAAAAGTGCAAGATGTTATACAAATGTTCAAAAGTTCCTGATTGCCAATCTCCTCGTATTACTTAGTTTGCTTTCGGTTGCTACTTGTTACAGGTGCCCAGTTTTATATGCTCACTTTCATAAGTACCTTCCTTTTAGCATATCTTCCTTGGCTTGAGAACACCTTAGGGAGGGAATGGTATAATACCACCACCTGATACATGTGTGTGGATTCTTGTAATTTTCTGTTGCAAATTAAAAATTTCTCTCCTGTGGCAACATTTTGCAAACATCTCATCTACTGCTATTCCAAGTTTTTGCTTCTGTTTTAACTGCTAGCAACGTGCAAAAACTGCCTTTTGTACAGAAAAATTCCTGCTCTTTAATGCATTGAAAAGAGAGCTTTTTGGCTTTTACTATTTGCTTGTGCCCATGTAGAAGTTGATTTCTGATGATTTCATTGTTGTTTTGTCTGTGCAGATTGGCAAGTGCAATGGAGGCTATGGACAACAAACATTTCTGGCACCTTCTGGCAAACTACAAATTTCACATTGCCATTGAAAATTATGCCTGTGAAGATTACATCACTGAAAAACTTTGGCGGCCACTTATTGTGGGGTCAGTGCCAATCTACTTTGGATCCCCATCAGTTGCTGACTGGTTACCAAATGGTGTAGACAGTGCCATTCTAGTATCTAATTACAGTAGCCCTGAAGAGCTGGCAAAAGCTATTAAAAACATAGACAGCAACAACAATCTGTACGAGAGCTTTCTAAGTCACAAGGTACACCAGAAGATCTCCAATAAAGCTTTGTTAAATGTCATGAAGAAGCGTAGGTGGGGCGTGAATGACCCAAAAAGACCAAGCTTTGTAGAAGAATTTGAGTGTCTTGTATGCTTAAGAGTTTGGAAAAGGCTAGAAAGCGCAAGTGTGAATTTTGTTGCCAGCACCAGGCACTACAGCTGTGATCCACCAAAGAGCATGCTGAACAAACGAAGCAGAGGGTTCTGGAGAGAAATGTATAGACAAGCTAAGACAGAGGCAAAAGTACTTGAAGACATTCTCCGGAAAAATGCAGCCTTTGGTGAGCACTACCTGCAAAATAAGATTTTGAGCTCACTGCAAGCACACTCTTCTAGTTAAAACAACTGATGTGCATATGTACCTTATTGGGTTTCAAGGAAGCCCACCACTAACTTTTAAAAATAGGCTTTTTGGGATGGAAAGACAGCTTCTGCGTCACAGTTGTACCAGTGTTGGCAGACATCAGAAAATGAGGGAACTAATCAGTTGCTTAACTAATTTCTGGTAATTAACTTTTTCACTGTTACAGTCATATGTCTAGCTGCAGTTAAAGGTTTGTAGTTGGCCATTAGTAAGTCATATCACTTTTTAGAATTTCGAAAGCATGGTTGCCCTCGGCACTGTGGCTCAAGCATAGTCTGGCTATCTCGCGCAGCTTTCAAAAGCCCATGCTCTAAGCACTGCCTCCGATGCTATCAATTGTTGGTGCAAGTGCTATGTCATCTTTCTTTTTATGAGGCTGGAGCAGCAAGCACGCAGTGGTGAGCACCACAGCACAGGTAAAACATAAAAGGTGATATACTTGTGCTATTGGTTAACGGTGCTGGGGCAGTGCTTACAGTGCAGGTCTTTTGGCACGAGGTAGCTGAAATTTTCTGAGCCATTGTGCCAAGGGTAGTTGTGCTTGCAAAATTCTAAGAACTGATATGGCTATTATTAATGGTCAGCTGCAAATCTTTAATTGCAACTATATGCTTAACTACAATAGTTAAAATTTGACTCTCAGATATTAGTTATCCATTTTATTATTTCTACTTTGGTGTCTGCTGAAACTGATACAATTGTGCCATAGAATTGTCTTCATATTTGAAGACGCCTGTTTTCAAAAAATATGTATCTACTTTCCTTGAAACACCTTGTATGTAGCTACAGGGTGAAAAATATTCAAGCGTAACTGTAAACTTTCAGAGTGCATAAGTATTCAGAATGTATGGCTGGCATCACTGGTCTGTCTGCAAATGACTTTTGACCACTTTGTGAAGTTATAAAGGAGGAAAAAGTGATAATAAAACAGAGTGAGCTTGAGTTGTCATACCTTGGCACCCCAGTCACCACTTTCTCATATTGGTAATGTTTTGCCGTGATAGTGCATGCTCTTAACCTATTATCATGGCTCAGCAGCTGATGTGTGCCATTACTAGCTGTGATTGCAAGCCCCATTTCTGACCATGGGCATTGCTGCAGTTGGGACGGAAAAAAATCGCATGGCTTGGGTTTGGAGACCACCTTGTCAGTATTTATGTTTCATCTCATAATGCGTGTTGCTGGTTGAAGAAATAAAAAAATTAATAGTATTGTGAGTTACTTTCTATTAGCAAGGCTCAGTGCGGCTTGCCTTTATTGACTGTTCATTCCGAACTCCGAAGTATAAACTCTTGCACACAATAGCAGAATACAGTGAGCTCCTCTTAAACGGAACTCGAAAGGGATTCAAAAAGTGTTCCATCTATCAGAAGTTTCATTTAAGCAAGGGACAGATATTTCATGAAGTACAACTTTATTTAAATTGCTTCAGCCGTTACTAATGCGGATGCACAGAAAAAAATGCAATCAATCTTGGCCTTCCGAACATTCTTCAGTTGCTTTTTAACAAAGTAAGTGTACATCTATGACAGGCTTGGCAAGAATTCAGCAGACCCTTCGTGCTCGAAGTACTGCTGCAAAAGTACTACTGCATCTCTAGCTGCTCTGTCCGGCACTGCACTAAGCACAGGGTCCTTGCGTTCATCACTGGAGGAATGTTGATCCTCAGCTTGCACTTCAGCAATGAGTTCCTTGAGGCTTTCCTCACAACAGATGCTCAAATTTTCATCAACTGCCTCATAGTCCTGTCTTGTGAAAGGAGCAGAGGGCACCACCTGACAGAGTAAGGCGTCGGCATTGGCACAGCTTGCCTCTTCATGGGCTAGCAATCCTTGTGCTTCAAAGCCTGCACGGTGAAAACACCTCTTGATTGTAGCTTCCTGCACTTATTCCCAGGCTTAGGCCAAAACATATGTAGGTGACAACAAGTCTATGCTATAGCTCTTATCACTCTGCACAAAGCAGCATTTGGTACAGCAGCTGGCGGTGGTACTGAGCCTTAACGTTTTGTATGACGCCTTGATTCATTGATTGAATGACGGCTGTGGCATTGGCAGGCAGGAATTCAAGACTGACTCCTGTCCTTCCACATGGCCAAGAGCAAAGCAGTTATCCACGATGAACACTACCTTCCTGTCCTGCATAGTAAACCTTGCATCTTCATCCTGTAGCCAGTTTTCAAACATTTTCCATAGCCATCCATACTCTTCCAGTTGCATGGTATACAACTCAGTCAGTTCAGTTCAGTTCAGGCGTTCAGTCGTGTCCGACTCTTCGTGACCCTATGGACCATGTCACGCCACGCTTTCCGGTCTCTCACTATCTTCTTAACATCACATAGCTTCATCTGCAATGCCTCGAGAATGCCATCTAACCATCGCGTTCGCTGCCTACCCCTTCTCCGGCGACCCTCAACCTTTCCCAACATCAAATCTTTCTCCAGCGACTCCTCTCTTCTCATCAGATGACCAAAGTAGCTGAGCTTTAACTTTAGAATTTGACCCTCCAATGAGCAGTCAGGGTTTATGGTCGACAATATCGACTGATTTGATCTTCTGGCAGTCCAAGGAACTCTTAAGAGTCTTCGCCAGCACCACAATTCAAACGCGTCAATTCTTCGGCGGTCAGCCTTTTTCACAGTCCAACTCTCGCATCCATACATCACAACTGGAAAGACCATAGCACGGGTTATACGGATCTTGGTTGGCAGACTAATGTCTCTACTCTTTACTAGGCGGTCAAGGCTAACCATTGCTCTCTTTCCCAGAAGCAGGCGTCTCCTAATTTCATGGCTGCAGTCTCCTTCCGAGGTAATCTTGGCGCCCAAGAACAGAAAATCTGTCACAGCTTCCACTTCTTGTCCATTGATGCTCCAGGACTTGATGGTATACAACTGGAAGATGTCAAATACCCTTTAAGCAATGCGGGTCCTTCGACTTTCCTACAACCAGGAGCTTCAATTTTGCGTTTCCTGCCATATTTGCGCCCACCAGTACAGTAAGGCGCTCCTTGCTTTGTCGTCTTTGTAGGCGAGTGCTTCGAGGGAGGTTCCTTGTAAAAAAGATTCATTTCGTCGACGCTGAAAACATCTCACAGTTCGTAGCCCTGCAAAATCTCCTGCAGCTGCCCTTGTTGCTAGTCAGTGCAGATAACACTCATGGCAACACTCATTCATGGCCTTGAATACAAGTCCATGGCGCTTTTTAAATTGGCTCAGCCATTCATCACTGACGCTGAAATTTTCCACTCCCATTTGCAGGGCTATCCTATAAGTGATTTTCCTATAAGCGTTTCCAAAATGGGACTGCTTATAGGAAAACTAGCACTCCGGGTCCACTTGAACCACAATAAAATAACTCTCTCAAGTTCTTCATACGGCATTGTCCTCATCTGCATTCTGTTTGAGGCGAAAGTCTCATTGTTCACAGCAGCTTGAATCATGACTTTATTTTTCAAAATCTGCGACAGTATTGACTTCGGGGCATCGAACTTTCTAGCAGTGCAGTTTTTGGCAAGCTGCTTCCCTCGAGCTTGTGCAGAATTTCCAACATTTTTTTCAAGCAGTAGTGCTTTATGCGGCTATTTCTTCACGCTCTCCATTGTGCCGAAACGGCAGGAACACAGACCGCACATAGGCTTAACAAAAATATCGCAGTTGCGTGGATGGCTACTAGATTGGCTTGTCTGGACTGTGGAGTTGGCTATGAAGAATTTTTTGATGGTTGCGAGACTACCTTTGGGTTGTGCAAGCGCAAATACTTCTGGGCAGACTTAGATGGGATTGAGCATTTGTGCAGTTTAACCTAAGATAACAAATAAGTAGTGTTTCAATTAACCAAAGACTTTTACTATTGAAAAAAATAGGAAACCAATCAAACAGCCCTATTCAATTCCGTTTATCTGTAATTTTCATTTAACTGAGTTTTGTTTATTGGGTGTCTACTGTATTCGTTTGCATAGTTTGTTGTGTTAAAATGTGTGAGTGTTTCATGTCCATCTTCACCCAGGTGCATGTTTTCTCAGTTATGTTGATATCCCATGCGTGTGTATGCACACTACAGCTGTTACTTTATTGAGTTGTATTAGCTGGCATGAACATTGCATACATACCTATTTAGTGCAAGAGGTGGCGTGATTAAATGGTCATGTGTGGCTGAACTGTTTTAAAGTCCACCTTTCATTGCTTAAAGAAAAAATATACAATGTTATTGCTATATCTGCATTGGTTCGCATGTTTTGCATGTTGAATTCTTTTGTTTTGAGTTCATATTAGAAAACAAAGGAAAGAAGCTTTTATGTAAATACCATTGGTTCATTTGTGGAGATCACATGGAAAAGAGTAATTTTGAAGCTCAAAAATGTTGAGGGCATTGTGCCTCACCTTCATTTAGGACTTTGTCTTGGGTACCTTCTTCTGCCGAAACTGAAAAAAGATTATTGGAAACTTGATGCTTCTTTTCCATAACTGTATAATCCATCCGTCTATTCTGCAGGTGGTGTAGAACAATGGCAAGTAATCTGTTCGTTTTTTAGCTTTAACGTAGCCCTGAGCTTCTGCATTCAGGGGTTATTGCTAGAAATAACTTTTTCCTATCTTCATGTACCTATTATTGTATGCTAACATTCTGCCTGTAGTCTTGCATACAAATGTACAGTGCGGTGATGTACCATATTCCGAGGAATAAACTGGCCAGCATGCATTTTGTACTAATGCCGACTGTTTTGCTGCTTGGCATGCTCATATACACTCCTCACATCCTCAAGCTTTTGTTACATGGTGCAGGCATTTTTTTCACCTGGCACATTTCACCTGGCATATTACATGACCAATATTTTTTTTTTCTCGCTCGAAACTATTAGCAGCCTCTGTCTTCTATTCAATTTGTCAGGATAGCTCTTTCACCACTCTGAATCTTCCAACACTTTTTTTTTTACTGAGAGCTGCTGACAGGTAGTTTCAGGAGAGCTGCCCCAGTACTTTTTGGTCGGACTGAATAGGACAAGAAGGAAATGGCAGCACAGTATGTGCTGCTTGCAACCATATTGAGAGAGAGTAGTATAGTCTACAGTCGTCAGTGCTGCTCATAAAAGCCGCAGTTATCAGGTGGAGCTATTACTGCATTATGAATTACGGCTATGACACTGCATCTCAGTTAAATAACTGTGGCTGCACCACTTGGAAATCACTTCGTCAGGGCCGAATTATCCAGGGTTCAAAAGAACCGAACCCACCGTTCTCAGGGGCTGTCCGAGAGCTGAAAGAAAAATGGTGGACTTCGAGGCTTGGTCCAAAAAAATAGTTAAATCATCATCTTCCTTTCCCATTTTTTTAAATTAAAGCTTAGGTACTGCAAAGTCGAATGCTCCATAAGCTCTTCTTCAGATCGTGCGCTTGATCCCAAAGCCAGCCTCATATTTTAACAGAGTGCAAAACTTTGTGCTCCTCCAAATTGCTGAGAAAAAAAAATATCTAGGTGGTTCTAACAGGTTTAAGTTGGTTTCAGCTGGTCCCAGCTGGTACTCAAGAGGCATTAACCGGTTTCAGATGCCTACCAGCTGGGAGTCAGCTGGTCCCACTTGGTGGTCAAGTGGAACAAACAGGTTCTAGCTGGCTTTCAGTTGGAAGGAATCAGCTCATACCAGCTGGTGAACCAACTGACCTTTGTCATTATTATTGTTGTGTTCAGTTGTGAGTTTTACTAATTTTGGCACAAGTAGTGAAAGCTGCAATGAAACAAATAAATTACTAGTTTGAGATTATGAATGCCCACAGCTGACAGCCGCCTAAATAATTTGTAGCTGCTGTGAGTAGAGATGTGAGGTTCTAAGGCGGCTAAATGTTGAAGATCTCGTCAAGAAACTCTGTGAGCAAAAGGCTCGACAACGCTTATAGGAATGTAAACACCGTCATTCACTTTCATAAAAATAGAATGAAAAACTTGTTTTCTTCATTGTGTAAACATGTAATGGTTCTGTAAACAATAGGAGGACGTTTAAGCTGTCTTGTAGACGCGATAGCACGGCTTATATCTTTACCCCATTTTAACGGAAAGTGCATGTACGCGAACGAGAATCAGCATGGGGAGGCAGCAAATATGTACCATTAATGCTGTCCCATAATAATGTTAAAGGCAGAGCTTAAGTGTCCACCCTATTTTCAGTGCCCACCCCATTTTTTCCAATCTACGGCGACGGCGATTTCTCGGTGAAGTAAGCTACATACGCTATCTAGTAAAATGTAAATATAATCTGTAAATTGAAAGCAGAAGAGGTGTCCGATACATTCAAGAGTCCTTCCTTCTGTTTTAGAAATGGCGGTTATGTGCAAAATAAATATACTGGTTTTGTAAATGTCGACAATCTCTATAAAAGTAAATATATATTACTGATGATTACAATGTGTAAAAAGTTTACTTTTGCGCTAGTTCAGTAGCGATCTCATTTTCTACAGGCGCCACCATTTTGAAAAGGTGTATTACGACAGCGTTTGGAGTGATAAACATTATTTCCTGTACTGTATGTTACCATGTAATATTGCAGTTTCTCTAGAAACTACCTGGGGTGAGCTTCAATTCCTCTTACTGGAGCCATTCGTAAAAATATTATATGGTTGGTAGAGTGCTTATGCTAAAAATAATGCGAACATCTGGTGAACAAGACCCATCTCTACTTCGTCTGTGCACACTCACAGCCGATTGTCCTGCGCTATCGAATTAGCCAAGAAAATAACCACTCCAGAAGTTTATTTTTCTGAGTTCGCATTCTAATTTTTGAGGGTGGATGTTGTGTGTTCTGTCATTTTTTAGAAGAGCTCAGTCTAGATGCTGGTCTGTTCGTCCATGTGCTCTGCAGGAATGTACAGGCCCAAGCGATGCTCATAAACAGTCCGCAGATTCTTCGATTAAATATGGCATTTGTTGTCTGTAGGAAATTCTAAAGTGGCTTCAAGTCTCAAACTTAAGAACAGGTTTGGTGAGGTAGGGCGTGTGTGTGTATGTGTGTGTGTGAGGGGTGGGGGGTTATAGGGGCCCTCTTAATTTTTTTGAACCTGGTCCTCATGACTGTTAACGCGGCCCTCCACTTGGTATTCAACTTCTTGGTTTTTATTTTTTGAGAAATGTGTGTTCCTTTACAGTGTTTACTTGAGAATGAAATTTTTGATTTTATTTCACATATTTTCAGTAAATCAGTTACTGACTCCTTTCGATGATTTAATGTAGCAGTCCTGTGGAGTCGCAAGTCTCTCGGCATTTTCGTCACCATGAAAAGTTTATCACTAATGTGTAAGTTTGGTTCAGAGAACTAGACTGACATATCATTGGGTAATTGTGCTAGTTTGGGCAAGAGTTTAAGGCACCAAATGGTCAGTGTGTTGATGGCAGTAGCCAAAAAATTATACTCTACCGTCACACTCCTACATGCAGTCGATGAAGCTAGATAGTCGACTAATTTCTCAAGATGGATGATACCCAAGTGCACAGGGCTTAAATAGGAGGTGCCAAGGAGGTTATGCTTACTGGTCTGCAGAGGCATGCAAGTTAGGAAAGAAAGGTTTCAAATCGCAAAACACACTGCTTATCCAGCTACATCACCGTCACATTACACCCCTCGCTTTACTACTTATTTAATTTTGAACATTTCGTGTACTCATACCTAACAGCCAGCTAATGCCTTGCATGCTAGGGATGATGAAATCGAACTTTGAAAATTGAATTTTGTGAACTTTATTGGTATTTATCTGTTTACATTGAAATGTTTAGCCTGTCGTCATAGCAGATGAGGAGGCGCCTTAAAGTCAGTCTCCTTGTAGTAAAAAAATACACTCTCTTCACCCACAAGAAAACCGAAAAGCATCATCCAGGTCACGTGATTCACCCCCAAAAAGTGTCTACTCCCCCTTCCATACCCACTCCCCCCACAGAGAAAATTAGCAATAGCGGCGGTATCGCAACTGCAGTTGGTGAGGGAGGTGGGGGTGCTGAAATCACAATTTTCATGAATGGGTAACCCAAGCTGGAGTTTGCTTCGCAACGCCAGCTCTTGGTTCCTGATGGAGCGGAGAACAGCAGCAAAACCTACGTCCAGCCGCACATGCATACGGAGCAGTAGAAGGAGAATGAGGAGAAAGGGGAACAGTCGCGCGCAAAGCCAGCGCTCTTCATCAGTGGGGTTTCTAATTTTTGCTTTTTTTGGTTTCCCGGCTGACAAAGAGGCTGATTTGGCTGAAAACGTGTTTATCGGTGCTTCCGAAAGCACTATGATTAACTGATAGGCTGTCATCACAGTGCACCAGGCTGTCATCACAGTGCACCGCTTCAGGTCCTGAAAAACGATCGCCGCGAGCATTTTATTTTTCAAAGAGCGCCTGTTGGCAAGCTGAGACAAAAGAAAAACATGAACGCGGATTGGCTATTCGAAGGCGGGAGGCAAGCCACAGGTACTTTGAGGGACCCAAGATGGCACCTCTTGGGTTGTTAAGGTGTGGGAGATTAAGAATAATGCGGAAGCCCTGATGTCTCCGTCCATGCTGTTCAGAGAATAAAGCAGCCTTCTTGTGGAGAATCATTGATACGCATTTGCTCCGGGCGCTAGTTGGAGAGCTTCCTTTCCCTTTGTGACTGCTCACTTGAAAGGGGCCCATTCAACTATTTGGGCACAGACGTTTTAGGCAAGCCCCCAACAAAATCAACGAAAGTAAACGTTGCCACCTATAACCCATTCGCTTCAGCACGGTGACGACTACACAGGCCGTGTTTACATGAAGGCGACTGTAGCGCATTGCATCGCATTTAGTAGCGCCTCACGGTAATGCGATACGACAGCGTTTACATGTTGCGCATCACCTCTAGTGCGGTGGTAGCGGCACCCGCTATCGCATATTATCCGTGTTTACATGAATGCGACAAGTAGCACATCGCATCGCACCTTCTATCTTAAAATTTGAGTCGTTTTGTCACCAGGCTTTTGTGGTGCAGGCATCGTCAGACGAATAAAAAGCTTCGTTCACCATTCGTTTGCAATGAACGCGAGACACAGTGGTGCGGCAACGACGAATTGGTGGTCAGGCGTGCGGCCGCCGCTTCGCAGGACACCGCCATCTTGCCCTTAATGCGATACAGGGACCATAGATACGACCGGGTTTACATGCGCGGATAAAGTCAACTTGCCTCTCTCAATCCAGCGCTGCCTGGCGCATTAATGTGATGCGCTAGCTGTCGAATTCATGTAAACACGGCTACAGGATGCTACCGGCGCCGTGATGCGCCTGCTTTCGGCGCATTTTGGACGTGTTCCCTACAAAGGCACAAAGAATTTGGTTCATGCCGACAGCGGCCAGGGGAAGTTTGCTGCTGCGGCGCTGCTATCCGAAATCAATGACCTACCTTTAACGATCACTGGTTTCTAACGGCCTGGGTCATTCACCAGAAGCCGACACATGCCATTCTTGCGGCAGTTTTCTCTCCACGAGACGAACAGCGAGGAAATGCTCGACTACTTTACATGGAAATCTTTGTCTTCTTAGTTCTACAATTAACTACTCTATACAATCCCTAGTTCAGTTGTCTCCTCAAGCGAGTGCACAGTTTTGAGCTCCTGAAGCAGGAACGCATATGAGGATAGAACGATTGAACCGATGGCCACTGCGGACAAACAGCGGTGCGATATACGAGCGGTACGAGAAAAAAAAAAAAGCCAAAGACCACCCCGTTACCGTTTACCCCACAAGTTGTGCGAAAAAATGCGCCGTAATTTTTTCAGTGTAGTCGTTTTTTGCCCCCTTTGTTGGAACCGTGGTTGGAATGCGACGGTGGCCAGGACGCATAGGGCGCTGGCGCTACGGTGGCTACGTGGAAGCCTTAGAAAAGGAACTAAAGGCGGAAAATGAGAAACTGCTGGGACAGCTTCCCCAGATGGAAGTAATTATGGCCAACACTGTCCTTGGAAAGAACAAGGACGGACATTCTAGTGCGGGCCACGTGGCTGGGACCAGCATTGGCATGGACAGCGAAGGTGCAGGCTAAAGATCATAGCAGCCTGGTTTTCGCAGCTAGACTTTTCGATGTTCATTCTTCAACTATTTTGTTAGCTTGTGTTAGCTTTTCAAATAGTTATTCTATTTTCTAGATGATTGACATTCGCAGAATTTATTTGAACACGTGTTTGCTAGCAGTTTTTGTGCCCTTCCTTTGGAGTCTGCATATTCTGAGAACTCGTAATAGACATAGTTCAGTTGATATAGGCTTAAAATGTGCAACCAAAAAAGGTTATGTGCGCACAATGTGAGGCGCGTAGGTTAATCTGAAGGAAACGCGTTTCGATTCGCTAGAGGAAGCGGAAGGCAGTGACTTTTTATGCCGGTTTTGCCTGCTGAGTTCGCACCTGGACAGGTTTGAACAAGAAACGATCGGTCTGACACTGTCCTTGGAAGCAACAAGGATGGACATTCCAGTGCGGGCCACGTGGCTGGGACCGGCACTGGCATGGACAGCAAAGGCAAAGTAGGTCAGGCAGGGTCGAACTGGCAGAGCTACTCAGAAGTAGCTACTAAGAAGTCGGGAAAGAAGGAAGAAGAAAGGAAAAATGAAATTCCCAAAGAGAAAGAGACAGATAACCCGAAACAGGAACCAGAAGTTGGGAGGGAGAGAGAGAATGCTCGGGTGCTTATCGCCGGGGAGTCCAACATGAGCAGGTGCAGTCGAGCTATCATGGAACGTGTAAAGGGTGATAAGCAAGTATCAGTCCGAACCTTCCCAGGGAGGACAATGAACGCAGTGCTGAAAGAGACCCAGAATAGGCTGTCGAAATATGCCGCAGGGCACATTATGGTGATAGTAGCAGCAGGGCTGAACGATGTTCTCAATAGTAGCGCTGCAGGAGTGGTGGAGAGTTTAGTTCAGGGAGTTGACGATATCAGGGCGCTAGCACAGCAAACGCAGATCGTTGTGTGCACAGTACCGGAGGTGCAGGAGCGAACAGAAAGCTTGAAAAGGACATGGTGGCAGTTAATCATCACATAAGAAAGTTAAGCTTGGAGAAGTGTTTCGAAGTAATTGAAGTAAACAGGGAGGTGCATAGAGCAGGTTTTCGCAAAGCTTTTCAACGAGATGGCATCCATTTTAACAAAAGGGTGGGAGCAGAGATCGTGGCTGGCACCTGGCGGGCAGGGCTGTAGCATTTTTATAGGATCCGCGAGGGCTCCGGGCGCAGGGGTAGCTGGAAGTGAAGCAGAAGAAAGCGTAATAGTGGAGGCTGAGCCCAACAAAATGTCAAAGAGGAGGTCCAGAAAGATAAGCCCCCCCCCCCCCAAAAAAAAAAAAAAAAAGATTTAACACTAAGATCAGCTATATAAACATGCAATGGAGGTAGAAAGAGAGCGAAATGGCTAGAAATAGAACAGCAGTTGAAGGACGACGAAATCGGAGCGTACACTCGATGTGAGACTCATCTCAGGGATCAAGAAGATCCACCGTTTATAGAAGGCTACGTCTGCAAAGGGTGCAACAGAACAACAACGGGGAAAAAGGGGGGAGAGGGAGGTATCGTGATACACTAAGGAACAAATTGGCAAAGAATGAAACCAACAGGCAGACGACTATTGTCTAAGGTCGCAGGTAATTTATAGCAAGCTCGCAGAAATGGAAATAGGTGAAGAAGGGGAGTGTAGTCTGGGAAGTGATATAAACGTATTAGTCTAAGATAGTGCTCTTGGTGAAAAGAGAAATGGAACTTAGAAGCTTATACAAAAAGTAAACACAAAATTAAACGACAATCAAACAGCGCAGATGGAAGCAGAAATAGAGGAAGCAATAGAGAAAAGCCCCATGGACGACTGGGATTATGACCAGGTAGAACTACTCATAAGGACAAAAATTAAGGAGGTTAAACCGTTGGAGTGGAAAGAGGAAGCCACGAAGCTTGTTGAAGAAGGAAATCAGGGAAGCCATTGTTAAACAACGACGGGCAGCTTCAAGGAAACACCGAGAGGCAAAAAAACGCAGGTATCTCGGGAGGAAGTAGACCAAAAATGGGAATCGTGTCGACAAAAAAAAAACTTGAAGTACTGGCCCTCATCCAAAGTAAAATCAAGCAGTCCACCGATTGCTGGATGGCTGAAATCCACGATGCCACTAGAGGCGGACCAAGAAAATTCTGGAACCATATAGGCTGGATAGGTAAGAAGAATCAAAGAAAAGCAGGAATGGATTCAAGATAAAGAGGGAGATTAATTAGAGGGATACAACGTTGCGAACTACATTACATCAGTTATAGCCGAGTCATTTAGGAGCGACGATAGGGTAATCTCCACAAATCAGAGAGCAACACAAGATAGCCGAATACAAAGCAGCCTAGAACTGGCCAACCTTAACTGGAAAAAGGCGGAAAAAAATATTCCTAAAAGCACGTCTACAGGAATAGATAAAATTCCGATCAAGCTGATTAATGAACTTGGTCCAAGGAGTAAAGAAACATTATTAAAAGCTTTGGAACCAGTCATAACAAGTAATCAAATTCCAGACAGCTGGCGGCAGTGTAAAATGAATTTGATTTATAAAGGAAAAGGAGATAGGATGCACATAAAATCCTACAGGCTGATTACAATAAATAACATCTGTTATATACAGGTTGGTCACGCAGGCGGTGAAATTAAAGATGCAGTCATGGGTAGAAAGTAAGAAGATACTCGGAGAACTTCAGAACTGCTTTAAAAATGGTAGGTGCTTAGATGATAACTTGTTCGTTATCAATGCACCGAAATAGCTAGAGCGCAAAATAGACCTTTGTATTTGGCCTTCCTGGACGTACACTGGGCGTACGATAACGTAAACAGGGAGCTTCTGTGGAACATATTAAAATAAGAAGGTATCGATCATGAGATGACAGATTTCCTACAGGAAATATACCGGGATAACAAAGTAGAAATTGCATGGGAAGGGACAAGAGGTACGGACGCTGTCAAGGTATGCAAAGGATTAATTTACAAGGTTGTCCCCCTATGACAGCTGCTGTTCATGCTTTATATGATAAATATGGAACGGAGGCTACAAGAAAGTAACCTAAGTTTTAACCTGTCATATAGATTAGGCAGAAAGGTCGTAGATCAGCGCCTCCTCGGTTTTATGTATGCAGACGATATTGTGCTGTTAGCAGATAGCCAGGAAGACTTGCAAACTATAAGTATTGCGGAGACAAAGGAGACGCTCTAGGCTTCAGTTTTAGCGCAGTAAAGTCAGGTCTGATGATTTTCAACAGCTCAATTGATGAGTGTCTTAAAATACAAGGCCATAAAATACCCGAGTAGCAGAATATAAATATCTCGGGCTATGGGTAAACGAAGGATTGGCATACATTGAAAAGTATGAGCAATCACTTAGGGCAAAAGGGTGAAGAAATGTTGGGATAATGAAGCATAGGGCAATGTGGGGATACAACAGGTATCAGGTGCTGAGGGGTATTTGGAAAGGAATTATGTTGCCCGGGCTTACTTCCGGAAATGCGGTTTTGTGCCTAAAAGCAGAGGTACAGTCGACATTGGAAATAAATCAGAGAGCCGTCGGACGATTGGCACTGGCCCACGACAAAACCACAAATGAGGCGCGTTACAGGAAGATACGGGCTGGACATCTTTCGAAGTACGAGAAGCACAGAGTAAAATATTTTATGACGAACGCCGGAGAAAATTGGACAGCAACAGGTTGGCAGCTAAAGTATTTAAATACATATACCTACAAAGCTTCGTTGACTCACAATGGAGGAAAAGAATTAGCAAACTAACCAGTAAATATGCTGGTCACAAAGCTGGACGAAGAAATAAAGAGAGTTAAGCAACAAGTGAAAAACACAGAAGGTAAAAATTGGATAAATTTTGTAGAAAAGAAACAGAGGGCAGAAGCTTTCTTTGATAACTCAAGAAGCAGTGCCCGACGTTTTGAAGCTAGATCAGGGTGCCTTAGAACACGCAGCTACAAAAAGAAATTTAACCATGAAGATTACACATGTGCAGTATGTGGTAAATTTATAGAAACAATTGAACATCTTTTACTCGAATGATGGTATCCATCCGGAAGTCGATGCAGGCACAGTCACTCTTCCTGAGGCCCTGGGGTTTAGAGATCAGTTCAGTTCAGTTCAGTCGTTCAGTCGTGTCCGACTCTTCGTGACCCTATGGACCATGTCACGCCACGCTTTCCGGTCTCTCACTATCTTCCTAACATAACAACTTCATCTGCAGCGCCTCGAGGATGCCATCTAACCATCGCGTTCGCTGCCTACCCCTTCTCCGGCGACCCTCAACCTTTCCCAATATCAAATCTTTCTCCAGCGACTCCTCTCTTCTCATCAGATGTCCAAAGTAGCTGAGCTTTAACTTTAGAATTTGACCCTCCAATGAGCACTCAGGGTTTATGGTCGACAATATCGACTGATTTGATCTTCAGTCCAAGGAACTCTCAAGAGTCTCCGCTGGCACCACAATTCAAACGCGTCAATTCTTCGGCGGTCAGCCTTCTTCACAGTCCAACTCTCGCATCCATACATCACAAATGGAAAGACCATAGCACGAGTCATACGGATCTTCGTTGGCAGACTAATGTCTCTGCTCTTTACTAGGCGGTCAAGGCTAACCATTGCTCTCTTTCCCAGAAGCAGGTGTCTCCTAATTTCATGGCTGATGTCTCCTTCCGAGGTAATCTGGGAGCCCAAGAAGAGAAAATCTGTCACAGCTTCCACTTCTTGTCCCTTGATGCTCCAGGACCTGATAGGGCAAGACGCCATGATCTTTGTCTTTTTAATGTTCAGTTTAAGTCCAAACTTCTCACTCTCTTCTTGTACGCGCATCAGAAGTTTCTTGAGTTCTACTTCACTTTCTGCCATTAAAGTGGTATCATCCGCATATCTAAGGTTCTTGATACGTTTTCCAGCAATCTTCACTCCAGCTGAAGACTCGTCCAGACCGGCCTTCCTCATGATGCACTCTGCATATAGGTTAAATAGGCAGGGCGACAGTATGCAGCCTTGCCTCACTCCTTCCTCAATCGGAAACCAACCAGTAATATCATGCCCAGTTCTAACTGTGGCCTCTTGCCCTTCATACAG
Source organism: Amblyomma maculatum (assembly GCF_055883805.1). Lineage (NCBI taxonomy): Eukaryota > Metazoa > Arthropoda > Arachnida > Ixodida > Ixodidae > Amblyomma > Amblyomma maculatum. The sequence continues at coordinate 162,339,818 of NC_139344.1, read as the reverse complement.
GTTCCTGAGGAGACATTTGAGGTGAATTGGAACTCCCATCTCTTGGAGAGCTTGCCACAATCTGCTGCGATCTACGCAGTCAAACGCTTTCGCATAATCAATAAAGCAGAAGTAGATGGGTTCCTGGAACTCTCTTGCTTTTTCCATGATCCAGCGAAGGTTGGCAATTTGGTCTCTTGTTCCTCTGCCCTTGTTGAAACCCAGCTTGCACGTCCGGAAGCTCCCGATCCACCTACTGCTGCAGCCTACTTTGGAGGATTTTCAACATCACCTTGCTAGCATGCGAAATAAGCGCGATCGTGCTGTAGTTGGAACAATCTTTGGCATTGTCTTTCTTTGGAATGGGGATGTAAACTGACCTCCTCCAATCCTGTGGCCACTGCAGGGTTGTCCAAATCTTCTGACATAATGTATGCAGAATGTTAACAGCATCATGGTTGAGGTTTTGAAGCAACTGAGCTGGAATGCCATCAATTCCTCTAGCTTTTTTCTTAGTAAGGCTGGCTAAAGCCCATTCAACTTCACTCTTCAGGATGCCCGGCTCGAGATCAGTAATCACAACCGTCTTATGTTGGGTTTGCACATTCGGGTCCTTCTTGTACAGCTCTTCTGTGTATTCCTGCCACCTCTTCTTTATCTCTGAGGCTTCAGTGAGGTCCTTGCCTCGTTCGTCCTTTATCACGCCCAGCTTAGCTTTAATATCTTTGATTGTCTTATACAGAGCTCTTGTGTTCCTTAATTGGCGGTTGTCCTCAACTGCTTGGCACTGTATGTTCAGGAAGGCATTCTTATCTTTCCTTGCTATTTTCTGAAAATCCATTGAGAACCTTGTATCTTTCTCTTTCCCCCATAACTTTTGTCATCCTCCTTTCCTCAGCTATTTGCAAAGCCTCTTCAGATAACCATACAGTTTGCTTTCTTGCATTTCTTTTGCTTTGGAACTACCTTAGTAGCAAATTCTTGTATTATATCACGAACATCAGTCGACATCTCTTCGGGCTCTTTGTCTTCTAGATCTAATTCTTGAAATCGATTCCTCACTTCCACAGCATATTCTAATGAAATTTGATCTAGATCATACCTGAAAGGCCTTCTAGTTTTCTGTGTTTTCCTCAATCGAAGCTTAATTTTGGCAACAAGAAGCCGATGATCGGTGCCACAATCGGCCCCAGGCCTCGTTTTTACTGCTTGTATAGCGCTTCTCCATCTCTGCCGGCAAATAATATAATCGATCTGATTCCTGTACAGACCGTCCGGTGAAGTCCATGTGTACAGGCGCCTCTTGTGCTGTTGAAAATGAGTATTCGCTGTGGTCAGGTTGTTTTCTTGATAAGACTCTACTAGCCTCTGCCCAGCTTCATTTGGCTCACCAAGACCGAGCTTGCCTGTAATTCCGGATATTTCTTCACTCCCGACCTTAGCATTCCAGTCTCCTATGAGAAAAACGACGTCTGATGATTGGGTGCGGTCTAAAAGGCATTGTAGGTTCGCATAAAATCTCTCAACATCAGCTTCTTTAGCAGTAGTGGTTGGTGCATAGACTTGGATAACTGTTATGTTGAAAGGGTGACCTTGGATCCGAACTGAAATCATTCGGTCGTTTTTGGGGTTGTACCCTTGCACTGCTTTGCCCATTCTTCTGTTTACTATGAGAGCGACCCCATTCCTTCTCTTGGATTCGTGCCCACAATAAAAGACATAATGGTCGCCGGAGTTAAGTTCTCCCATTCCGGTCCACTTGAGCTCGCTGATTCCCAAGATATCAATGTTCAATCTGTCCATTTCTCGCTTGACGACATCCAGTTTACCTTGCGTCATAGATCTTACATTCCATGTTGCTATGTGATATATCTCCTTGCAACATCGGAATTTCCGGTCGCTTCCCGACACATCCACAAATGAGCATCCTTTTGGTTTTAGCCCAGCCGCTGCATTCGTCCTGGAGCTACTAGGAATCGCCCTTTGTTCATCCCCAGTAACATGCGGGACGCCTTTCAACCTGGGGGGCTCATCTTCCGGCACCATATCTTTAATGGTATTGTGACTGGCCATAGGGTTTTCTTGGTAGGAAATACTGGAGTGGGTTGCCATTACCTTCTCCAGTGAATCACATTTTGTCAGAACTCTCTGCCGTGACTTGTCTATCTTGGGTGGCCCTACACAGCAGAGCTCACGACTTCATCGAGTTTCGCAAGCCCCTCTGCCACAACAAGGCAGTGATCTATGAAGGGGAGGTTTAGAGATACCAGGGGCCCTATTCTCTACACACATGGCCGCCGGTCGGCGCCATTTTGTTTTTCTGATTGATTTTCGAAACAGCCACGTGTTTCAAAATTGTGGCGCGAAATTTCGGTGTGTAAATGGCTTTTTGCGGTGACGTACAAATGACGTGAACGTGAAAGTGAATATTTAGCAGCGGTATTCATGATGCATGGAGGGTATATATAAGTAACTGTGGGGGAAAAACAGAGGTATATATAATAGAAAGAAGTACTTTGTATTACGAATAAGCTGAAATGAACCGCCCACTGTCTAGAGCCGACTCCTGAAATCTGATTGGCTGACGTTGTGTCCCAGGAAATACGTCATGCACAAACATTTAATGATGACGTCAAAATGACGTTTCATTACGCAAAGGATGTTCTGCCAATATTGTAAATGACCAAAGTTGGGCGCCGCATTTTGAACCTTGAGGCGGCGCGAAATACAACGTGGCGAATTCGACGTGCAATCTAGGCGGCTGTTAGCTCACCGCAATTTTGTAGAGTTTGGTAGGTGGTGAAGTACGCTGACACATCTTGTTGTAATTGCAGAAAGCACTAAAACGACGTCAAAAGGGAACTTTCCAGCTGCGTCATCTTTTAGAGGATTAATAATGGAGACGCAGATTTACAACCGCACGAGGGTCGATCGTAGCTACCCTCCCGTTGCAAATGCTTTGCTCTCATAGCGATATAGTTCACTATACATAGAGAAATCGATCAGCGCTGTCGTTGCCAAGCGCAGCAATGCGGCCCGCTAACTCAAGCGGTTGATCTGCGCGAGACGAGGCATTTCAGAGAGCAAAACAAGGGGAAGTTGGGCAAGTTATAGGTTGTTCATGATGGATTCGTGGGCACTCTTTAATACAGAGACAAAGAAAAGAAGAAAAATAAAGGCGCCAGTCCCGCGTTTTCTTCTCTTTGTCTCTGTGTTAAACAGCGCCCACCAAACCATCATGAACTTCAGAGAGCACCGCGATGCTTTTTAATTATCTGTCTGGTCGGTTCGTGAGTACAACCGGTCATATGGTTCGATGGCTGTGCAAGAATGTCGCGCGACAGGCAGCGATGGGATCACCAAAGACTTTCTTAAAAGTCGGCCATAAACACTGCCTTTTTTTGCCTTGCACTATGCACTCACTGCAATGTTAATGAATTGAACAGCCTTTCCACGATGGGCAAAGCAAGCAAAAATACTCACATCTATTTTTATAAAGGAATGTATTTTCCATGTACATGGCACATATGTTTGCTTGCCACAGTGATGTGTTTCATATATAAAGTTTCTTTTAATATGCATGCGGGCTCAACATTTGCTTATTTTTTAGAAAAAAAAAGCACTTTGGAAGACATTATGACGGTACGCTCTAATCATATGATGTAGTTGAGTGACATTTTGCGTTTATTGCTTTTTTTAATACGGCCTGAAAATAATCTCCCTTTATTGATTTGCATTATGCCGTTTCAACAGTAAGAAATACGCGCGCGCGGCGCCTCCCTAGCTTCATACCATGATTTCCTCAGTCATCTTTCGCTTTCTTTCCTTATGTCCGTTTAATTATCCCCTCTGCACATGTACGGGAGAATCGCCTAATTAACCTTCTAGCTGCTATTCTGTTCTGTTTCGTTCTCTTTCTCGGATATATTTGCGCGTTTCGCAAGAGCTTTTCGAGAGGGTCAGGCACAAAGGCATGGAAAAGTTAGGCCTAAATCCCGTACTTCAAACGAACCAAGATGGCTCCAAGGCCATATCTCGGCGGAGATGGCTCGGTGGAGACGCCACTGGAAGCGATATACATCACCCTTGGGCAAATTGTTGAAGGGCGCGCGCATGCCAGACTTGCCGCGCGGCGACATAAAGATGGTATTAAGACCACGAGGCGGGCTCCACGTGAGCGACGTGATCCGCGTTGAACTAAGTCGTGCAATTGTGGCGGCGGCACAAATCCCCACTAATGAAGCAAGTGAAGACATTGTGTGCCCCAACCTCCAGCAGAATATCGTGGTGGCGAGCACCTCTCAAGAGAGAGAACGCCGACCTATACACTGCAGTCGGAAGGATCGACATACGTGGCACGGCACACGAAGTACCTACGAAACGGCCCCCCACGGCACGGTGAAGGCCGTCATAAGGGGCATCCCGCTCGAGGATACAGCCCAGGATATTCAGGACAAGGTTGTGCACAAGCGTGAATAACCCAACGGCCCAACAGGCAAACCGGATCGGTAAGACCCGATCAGTCGCCATTGCTTTCGAAGAGTATAAAGTATCCAAATACGGGAGATACGGCAACTTGCTCACGGAGTGCACGTTACAGAGAAAACAAATCGACGTATGCTATGCGTGCGGAAGAATGGGCCACAGAATGGACGTGTGCCCGGATCCTTCGAGCGCGATCTGCCGAGAGTGCGGAATCTCCAACCCCGCCGAAGATCACGAATGTGTCCCGAAGTGTGGCCTGTGCGGAGGTAACCACCTGACCGCGGACAAGGCCTGCAAAGCCCGCTTCAAGACACCCTACATTCTTCCTCTGCTCCGCGATAGGAACGGCGCCGAGCAGAGGAAGAATTAAGACGCCGGGAGAAGGAACCGAGACAAGAGAGGTCCTGCAGGTGGACCCCACCGTAGCGCCTCCAAACAACGGGGCCGGTCACACACGCCTGGCCGCAACAGCAACAACAGTGGCTGTCAACAACAGTCGCCAGAGTCAACCGGACACCGAGGGATCGCCGAGAAAAAGGTGGGCCGGACCAACAGCTAGGCCTCCCATCGCTTTAACCAGCGACACTGAATTCCCGCCCCTCACCCCCTCCCAATCTCTTAACTCACAAGCGAATCTGAAAAAGGACAGTAGCGAAGTGATAGAGCTTAAAAGGATCATAGAGCGCCAAAACGCTCAGATCCAGGAGCAGAACGACCAAATACAGGCGCTTATGAATAAGATCGAAACGCTATAGCGAGTAACGGCCGCTTGGCAAATTCAGGACCCCAAGACAACACGGCGGCAAGCAACGCCACAGGCTTTCCTTGCTGCCCGATAGAAGATAGTTGTGTAGAGCGCGGAATGCAGCGCAGAGAGCGCGCGCGTGCGAAAAGCTCTTGTGAAACGCAAAAGATGACCGAGAAAAAAAAAAAGAGAAAAAAAACAGAACAACGGAATAGCAGGAAGGTATAGCGATTTCATACACGTGCAGAGGGGGATAAACGGAGAATAAGGAAAGAAAGCGAAATATGACTGAGGAAATCGTGGTATGAAGCTAGGGCGTATTCGTTACTCTCGAAACGGTAAAATGCAAATCAATAATAGCGAGATGATTTTCCGGCTGGATTAAAAAAAAAGAAAGAATCGACACAAAATGTCACTCAACTACATCATATGTGATTAGAGTGTACTGTCATAACGGGCTCCGGAGTACTTTTTTTTTCTAGAAAATAAGCAAATGGTAAGCCCGCATGCATATTAAAACAAAACTTTATATATGAAACACATCACATGTGTGAGCAAACGTATGTGCCATGTACATGGAACATAGATTCCTTTATTAAAATAGAAGCTATGAGTATTTTTGCTTGCTTTGGCCATCGTGGAAAGGCTGTTCAATTCATTAACATTGCAGTGAGGGCATAGTGCAAGGCAAAAAGGCAGTGTTTAGGGCAGACGTTTAAGGCATGTCTTTGGTGATTCCTCGCTGCCTGTCGCGCGAAGTTCCTGCACAGCCATCGCACCATATGACCTCTCAGGTTGTACTCACGAACCGACCAGACAGATAATTAGAAAGCATCGCGGTGCTCTCTGAAATTCATGATGGTTTGGTGGGCGACAAAGAAAAGAAAACACGGGACTAGCGGCTTTATTTCTCTTCTTCTTTGCTTCATCTCTGAGTTAAAGAGAGCCCACGAAACCATCATGAACAACCTACTACTCGCCCAGCTTTCCCTTCTAACCCGCCGGGGTGGCGCAGTGGTTACGGCGCTCGACTACTGTTCCCAAGAACGCGGGATCGAATCCCGGCCTCGGCGGCCACCTTTCGGTGGAGGCGAAAAGCAAGGCGCCCGTGTGCTGTGCGATGTCAGTGCACGTTAAAGAACCCCAGGTGGTCGAAATTTCCGGAGTCCTCCACTACGGCGTCTCTCATAGCCTGAGTTGCTTTGGGACGTTAAACCCCACAAACCAACCAAACCAACCAGCTTTCCCTTCTGTCGCCCTCTGAAATGTCTCATTTCGCGCAGATCAACCGCTTGAGTTAGCGGCCCGCATTTCTGCGCTTGGCAACGATAGGCTGGATGTATGGTTTTTCTATGAGAGTAAAGCATTTGCAACGGGAGGGTAGCTACGACCCTCGTGCGACTGTAAATTTGCGTCTTCATTATTAATCCTCTAAAAGATATGACGCAGCTGAAAATTTCCCTTATGACGTCGTTTCAGTGCTTTCTGCAATTACAACAAGATGTCTCAGCTTACTTTAACACCCACTAAACTGTCTACCAAACTGCGGTGAGCTAACAGCCGCGTAATTGCGCGTCGAATTCGATGCTTTCTACGCGGCCGCCTCAAGTTGTTCGAAATGCGGCGCCCAACATTAGTCATTTACGGCAATAGCAAAGCATCCTTTACGCAATGAAACGTCATTTTGACGTCACCATATAATGTTTATGCATGACGTATTTCCCGCTACACAACGTCAGCCAATCAGATTTCAGGAGTCGGCTCTTGACAGTGGGAAGTTCATTTCAGCCCATTCATAATATAAGCTTAAGTGCTTCCCTTTCTCTCATATATAACCTCTGTTTTTCCTCCACAATTACTTATAAATACCATCCAGATATCATGAATAGCGCCGCTAAAAATCAGTTTTTACGTTCATGTCATTTTTACGTCCCCGCAAAAAGCCGTTGGACAGACCGCAATTTCGCGCCACAAATTTGAAACACGAGACTTTTATGACAAACAATCAGAGAAACAACACGGCGCCGAACAGCAGCCACAGTGGTCGGGTGAATGAACCTGCGGTTGAAGCTAGCACAATACGATTGGAAGATTGATAGCTTAAAAGCAGGAAAGTGACGTAATGTTAGTAAAGTAGCAACAAACATTCAATAAATGAAATGATGGTATAGTTAACCGAGATAAAACAATAATTAAGATATGTGAAAAAAAAATTGAGCATAACAGCAACTGCTATTACCCCGTTTCAAAGGGGACGCTCCTATCATTCATCCACCCATCCATCTTACTGGTGCACAGTAAGCCTTAGTGCACAGTAAAGTCCCTTGATAATTTGAAAGTAGAGACACTCTCCTCCGCGCCGCGCTTTCCTCCTCGATTCTCCTCGCGCGGCGACGGCGAGCGCTGCGCACGACACGCTTTTTCTCCTTGGCGCCCGCCAGGCCGGCCACAGCAGTGAGTGAAGCGCGAGCTTTTGGGCTAGGGCTGCGCTCCAGGAGTGCACAAAATTTTGGAAAAATTACGAGAAAAGTATGAGAATGCCGAAAGTCATGAATTGATTGGTTTCTTCTTAGAACTGTTTGAATGGGAAATAGTGATAAACAAAGCTTTCAGGCGAGTTCTGTGCTGCAGACACTTTTTAAGTCACATGATAAGGTGTTTTACTTTGTGCACCTAATCTAGTACTGCCTCTGACTTTGTGTTTGTTTTTTAGAGCGTGAAATCTGTCACCGCGGTAAAACTTCGAAAAACGATCCAGGCTGGTGCTTTGAACTTCAAGATCAGAGAAGGTCAAAGCAGTCTATTTCGTTACTCTCAAGCTATCTGTCTAAGCATAGTATATGTCACGTGATCAATCATGAGATTGGATTATTGGTTAATTGTACATGTATTTTGATCAATTATTGGGCCAAATTAATTGATATTTAGTAAATTGCAATTAAAATCTAAATTTTAGCTGCAACACCGAGCCGTATACCGTTGGAAAGCTTAGGCCAAATGAAATGGCACTGTGCTAGTTAGCGATCCGCAATAATCTGCGTTAATTAGTTAATTTTGTATAAAACCAAACTTTGAGCTGTTCCTTGCCGCTTCGAGGCAAGGAACAGGTTTGCCACGGCTGTCTTCTATGATGCTGATGGAGGAATTAAATAATTTTATGAGTACGCGGCCACTCACTGACTTCGCGTATGGTTAAAAGACAGCAGGGTACACTGGGAGAAGTGGTGGGCCCTATTGCCGGCACACAAGTTCTGGGGAAAGCATGCTGTGGCCTCATGCGCTATGTAAAAGAGCGTAATTTCATTGAACGCAACAATCAAATAAAAAAACAGGGGACACATAAGTCTTCAACGGGCGGAAATGAGAAAGCGTATAACTGCCAATTAATTAACTATCGCTATCCTATCTATCACTATATCTACTAATGCCGTCAAGTGACCTATCATTCTGTCACTATTCGCAATGAACACTATCACCTCACTATCCGGGCCTATTACTATCATTTACTATTAATATCCGTAACAGTCGCCATCATTAGCTATTACTATTCATAACCATCACTATTTAATCTGATGTCATCCCATGATCCATTGATACTTCAATTTCATTGACTTACGTTGTCAGTCATATCTCCATTACCTCATAATATCTGACGAGACAACTATACATTGACTTTTAATTCTTATACTTTGTTATTTTCTCATAAATGGAGGTGGGAAAAGAGCAAACCACAGAAATAACTGACTACTATCAGCGCGAGGTTCATTTCTCTGTCGAGGAGGCTTCCTTTGCTTCAGGACAGGTCGGTGAGAGAAAATTGATGGAACTGCGTTGGGCCTCAGTTTTTTTTTTTTCGAGTTTGTGTAATATTGGCGGCTCAAACCGGTCTTCAGAGAAATGTAGCTAGAACATAAAGCGATGAGTTAATCACTCAGGCTAGGTTAAAAAAAATCTTGCATACGATTTAAGTGAAATGAGTAATGAGTAGTGAAATCAGTGGTCAAGATTTCTCTCTTCCTCCCATTAAATTAATGCGCGAAATGTTTCTATAAATACATATTTTTAAGTTAGGTGTTCTGTCTTGCGGCGTTTCTGTTTTATTTTCATGTATTTTTCCTGATTTACCTAGTGCTTTTTGTAGTGTAATTATTTCTCCTTTGATTGTTTACTCACTGCTTGGGCGTGACTTTCTCTGTTGTGAAATGCCGTCATATGCAGGGGCAGCCGCCCCGTCAAGCTACTCTTCGAAGCAGCTTTTTAGCGGCTGCTCCTTTCCTTTCCTTGTAGTAAAGGAAAAATAAAGTATTATTATTATTATTATTAGTGTCAACCTGACCCCTTCAGAGGGGTCAGGTTGACACTGTGTACTGTGATATGAGCAAAGCTTTCGACGTTGTTACTCACTCACTACTTCTTGAAAAACTTCTACTCTCTGGCGTTGAAGTCTTACTCGTAGCCCTCCTACGCAACTATCTCCTTGATCGCTTCTGCTTTGTCAGTGTCAATGGACAGACTTCTTTCGTTTACCCTGCAACGAGTGGAGTTCCTCAAGGTTCAGTACTAGGCCCGCTTCTCTTCTCCGTTTTTATTAATGATGTTTCCTCGGTGATAAAGAACTCCTCGTTTCTTCTTTATGCTGATGATATAAAAATATTCAAGGTAATACATTCTTTTCAAGATTGCGTGTTGTTGCAATCGGACATATCTGCTTTTTCTGATTGGTGTGCGATGAATCGACTTACCCTCAATTCTTCCAAAACTAGGGTTGTGTCCTTTACTCGTAAAACACATAGCTTTCTCTACCATTATTCTGTCAATTCTGTGCTGTTGGATAGGGTTGATGAAATTAATGACCTTGGTGTACTTTTTGACCGCACCCTCAGCTTCTCCTCTCACACTAAACGCATTGCTCAGCGGGCTATGCGCACACTCGGATTCGTTTGCAGACTTTCGAGAGAGTTCCATACTCCACTTCCGTTCCTAAAACTGTACCTGTCCATATGCCTCCCGGTCTTGGAGTATGCGTCGGTTGTTTGGAATGGCACTTGCAAATCGAACTTGGACAAGGTTGACAGAGTACAAAAAAAATTTTTACGGATATTTCATTATCGCTTTCCTTTTGCAACTTCCCCCTCTCGCTCCACCAGGAGCGCCCAACTGAATCTTCCTTCCCTTCACTGCCGTCGTATCAGACTTGATATCATATTTCTGTACAAACTCCTTCATGGCCACATTATGTGCCCTCAGCTCTTAGAGTACATCCTACTGCGCGTTCCGCGAAAGAGCATGAGGGAATTCAGACCATTTCAGGTTTCTCCTCTTCATTCCCACTCCCCTCTGGACAGGATGCAGTGGTTATTTAACTCTTTTTGTCCTCACCTTGACATCTTCCAAAACTCGCTCTGTTCATTTACATTGGATGTTCGTAGCGTTGTATTCTAAATAGTACTTTATCACATATAACTCCCACTTTCTAGCCTTAAATTGTATTTACTTCACTTTTTGCTTTTTCTCCTGTTCAATGCTGTCTGTATCTTGAACTACTTTTTATCCGTTTCTTGCTTATATTTCAACTTTAAACTTTATATTCGAATCTTACTGTCCCTTGCTCAATTTTACTTCTTTATTGTATTATTCTTTATTTCTAGCCTGTGTTTTAAGCACCATGCACTTGTTGCGCCTGGAATGGTTGTTTATTTTATGTATATTTCTATATTACTATAATCAATGTCAGTCATCTGTTTTTTTTTTCCTCTTCTACCTACCGTTCTTTTTTTTTTTTTTTTATTTCCTGGTGTGCTAAAAAATTCTCTCACTGTGTATATAAGTGATGATACTCATTGTTTGCTTAATTTCCGTGATACTTTTCGTCTCAGTTTCATTTCATGTATTATTTATTTCTTTTTTTTGTGTTCTCTGTGTGTGTGTAAACATGTTTGTGCTTTTTCATTTTTTTTTTTGTGCTGCAGCACAAAGACCACATGGTTGTTCCTGCGCACATTAAATAAAGATTGATTGATTGATTGATTGATTGATTGATTATTATTATTATTATTATTATTATTATTATTATTATTATTATTATTATTATTATTATTATTATTATTATTATTATTATTATTATTATTATTATTATTATTATTATTAAAATTAATATGTTAGAGTGCTAAGAATTGTTGCTCGCAAAATGTTCCCCTATTTTTACATCATAACTATAATCATTATTGATTCTTTAAGTTTCGTAAATACAGAAAATTGATGCAATGATCCCGGATGATTTGACATCGATAGGAAAACGTTTCTCGCGGTAAATGAATACGCGGAATCGCGGTTTTAGAGCTCCAGCTTTCAAAACGAAGGTAACCTGCCAACGCCTAGTAGTCATGGTCAAATTGAAGCGTGTGTGATCATGTGAACGCCCCCTGCACATTGGCCGTATTCCTGATAAAACGAACGCACACTTTTTATCCCACGCGTGCGTCAAAGCATGGCAAGACACATTCAAGAATTGAAAAAAAAAATGCCGTACGACCTAAATAGTGCAGATGACCTTCAATACCTCGGGTTTACTTGCCAAAGAGTTTTTCAGGGCCAGCATTCATTGCTCCTGAGTAACCGACGCACACAAGTACAAGCTGGAAAGATTAGCTCCTCTACAAGCCCCAATTTTGAATTTTTAGTGAAGGAGGCCAGGGATCCTAGCATAATCGCGACAAATGCAATCGAGGCTGTACTTTTCCAGTCATCACTGACAGCGAAAGGCAGATTATAGTGCCGTATTTGTGACTGCAGAAGTCGACAGCGTGTGAAATGATGGAGCCTTGGAGCCTCGCAGAATATTCAGCATGCTGCAGATGACAACCTTATTTTTATACAATGAACATGTTGCCGCCGCAAAAACACAGCGTCAGGTGACGCGTTATTACGGGGAGGGAGAAAGGTGCATTACGTCGCAAACAACCCTGTTCTTTCTAGGAATAAACTTCTTTCGACTAATCTTGTGAATCCATTGACTCTTGTGCAAGCCGTCACGCTTGCCTTGATGTATTATGAATACCGCATAACCATATAGGGGGTATTCACATGACGTCACAGCTGACGTCAGTATGCAGCCGACGCCATCTTTGCGTCCTGTTTTGACTAGTACTAGTACGGGGCGGTAGTTAGGTCAGCTCTTCGTGCGCGCCCGTTTGCTCTGTCACTCTGCCTCATGCCAGCACCGTTATGAAAACTCAATCGGTATCATGAGTGACAGTTCGATTTATCAGCAAAGTGGGCGCGATGCGAACAGAGATACGAAACAAAACTTTAGTACCAACCCGTGTGCAGTCGATATGCGCAACTGCACGGTAAACGTCAGCCTGTGCCCACGCATAAATATGTGCGACATTCATGAATTCCTTGTCCTAGAGGCGAGCATCATCCCAAGGAACCAATCGCAAGCCTACTGACCACTCGAAGAGCGCAACTGAGTTACAGGCGGCTGGGTTAAGAGCCGCGGTTGAAGCAGACGAACTCTCTCTGTGCAATTACGTGCGTGCCGTCCATCGTTTATACCAACTAAACCGCTGAATTTTTGTAGCTGATATTCTGCATAGAAATGGCGTTTAGTAGTCAGTATCTTTTATACAAAACTTGTTTGGTGTACGTGCCTCAATCGATCAGAAGTCAGATGTTTGCATCGTCTGTGGCGGTAAGGAAGCAAAAGAAACCGCTGCCACACGCCACAGCGATGACACCGGTAGCGCCACCTCGTTGCCTTGAGGGCTCGAAATAACGTTTTGCAACAAAACTCTTGAAATACAGCGCAGTTTTGGCCAAGCTAAACTTGATTTGTTATTAGAGATACATTTGCTTATAAAGTTCTTCAAACCTTCTGCAAAACAAGTCTGCCCGCCTACGTTCCTTCGCCGAATCTGCATGCGGTCTGCTTTGATTAGCAGCCGACATAGACGATGCGAACATCCGACTTCTTCTGATCGAATGAGGCAAGTACGGCAGCACAAAGTTTAGAGAGTCCTCTTTGAAGGATTTTATTGCAACAAAACACGACGAGGTGGTGTTGGCGGCGCGCTGAATGCACGCGCATGACTGCAAGCGATACATTGCCGCGCTGCTCTTTTACTGGGAATGTGTCTTCCGAGTGCGTGAAGAACAGTCGCGCACAGATAGTGACAAGAACTGGCTGCTAGGGCACATCCGGAATATTGTAGTCCAGCCCATTTTGACATACATTTCTCATATTCCATGATAATTATGCGTCGCATCTCGGTGAAGTGTCTCGTTCGGGTGGAGTTGTTCGTGTGTACTTCCGGAACCTTAAAATGCCGAAGTCTTTCGCGCAGCTCTTCAGCTTCCGTTGTTTACACTGTGCACGCATCTATTACAGTATACGATAGCTCAATAAACAACATATAGCTGCGGGTGCCACTGCTTGTAGAACCGCACGACAGCACTTGATACGTACGTTTGCCCTGTTCGTTCCGTGGACACAAAAATGGCCGACTGCGCCTCAACTACCCACAATGCACCGCGCACAGCGCGTCAGTGAATACCCCCTATTCAGGCCGCTTGCTGCAGTTGTACGCCCAACAGCAAGGCATAGAGCTTGCACGCTGCAATAAAAGCACAGCGCGCAATATTCGCTCGCCGAGAATAGGAGAAAAATGACGCGAAGGAAAAAGAAAACACAAGAAAAACGCCGGACGCGCGTTGGTTTCCAAGGGCAACGGCACCAATCGTCGCTCAGGAAATCGGGCGGAGAGCCGGCCTTCAGCGAAGGGGCGCGCAAGGGGCGAGGAGGAGGCGAGGAGGTAGCGCGGCGGCGGCAAAGTTCAATCGTTGGCGTAACTTTCAAAGTATCAAGGGGTTTTAGTGGCACAGACCATCGCAGCGCCCCCTGGCCCAGTTTAACAGTTTTTGAATACTTCTTGTTTTGGATTCTGCACGCATTAAAGAACCATATCACCATGTTTGGTTCTCATCTGCGTGGTATAAAAAAGTATAAAATTAATTTTTTTTTTTTTTTTGCGAGAAACTGTGGCGCACTCATTGCCGAAAGTGCTTACAAACACTGTCTTCTAGGTGCAGCCATCCCCAAGTTGGAACGTTTGTTTTTCACGGTTTCTAGCCAAAAAAGACCTGCTGTAGAGAATACAGCATACAGCTAAAAAAAGGCCATATTTTGGGCTATGACTTAGACTGATAGACACGCACCTCCTGACCTTCGAACGCTGTTTTCGCGCCACTAGGAGCCTGGCTAATCAGCGTGTTCGACAACCTGGAGATGGAATATGGACGATAAACGAAGAGGCACATCCCGCAAACAATCAAGGAAAGCATTTCATGATCTCAGACAAGGGCACTGTACCGCTATAAAACTGAAAAACAGAAGAGGTGACTCGAAGCATTCCCACAGAGTGGTGTCATGTTGAAAAGGACGGCGCAACATATGCAGCAGTGCACATTAATTTATTATTTTAGACCCAAAAACTGCATGTTTGAAATCTTTGAATTCGTTTTTCTAAGTTTGCGATTTTTGCGGGAGGACAGTTGATTGGTTTGGGTTTTATAGGGTTTAACGTCCCAAAGCGACTCAGGCTATGAGAGACGCTGTAGTGGAAGACTACAGAAATTTCGACCAAGGGAAGCTGAAGCGGTTGTCAAATTGCATGAAATGCTGGGGTTGGGAAGAAAAGACCTCGAAAATCATATGTGTAAATTTTTTTCTCGATTCTGTTCATTAGAACAGCCGCAATCGCTTTTTAAAAATCCGCCGCGGACACGCCCCCGTCGCCTCCGGAAGCGCCGGGTTGGGGGATGGCAAAATTGGAGAGCTGGCGGAAGTGACGCCATTCACGGGGAGCCGGCCGGCCGTCCTGCCCGTCCCGCATTGCTTGCTCCGCTGCGTCTCGCGCTTTGGTGTGGCGAACGACGATTCAACGTAATCCTTTGCTAGTGCCGTTTGTTTTTTCTAGTTCGAGCGTTCTGTGTGGAGTGGGTGTAGCGACAAGTGGCCATCATGCCGTCGTTCTGCGCAGCATTCGGCTGCGCGAACACTGACGGCCGGGACGATGTGGTGTTTCACACGTTTCCAAAGGACAAGAAACTTTCAGCGCTGTGGGTCTCTGCCGTGAAGAGGAAAAATTTCGTACCTACGAAATCAACTGTGTTGTGCTCGAACCATTTCCGTGACAGTGACTATTATCGGAGCTTGGGAACGATGCGGGCACTCGGAATTCCAATTAAATCAGCGCGACTGAAGCCCGGAGTCGTTCCGTCAGTGTTCCCGCACAACAATAACGCCTCGCCACCTCCAAGAGCGGCCTCCTGGCAGCACAAGCAGTCCTCTTCATTATTCATCAGCGCGCAGCACATGCAGCTGCACCTAATTGAACAAAACCCGATTATTTGAACTTAAGAATATTTGAGCAATGCAAACAATTTGCATTCGTGAACGCTTGACAAGGCTGATGATCGACAATGGTATAGCGTTCGTGCAAATTTTTCCTCGAGTAAAAATGGCAAACTCGTCGAGCCGCGGTATACATATATCTGTTGTAAGTCATTCTGCTGGCTATCTCGCTGCGCAACACCACCAACTACATCCTGCCGAAACAAGACCAACGGAAAGCCGCAGACAAAAAGAGGTGCACAGGACGACGCGGCAAAGATCTGCCTTGTTTTCTAGCTGGCTTTACTTGTCTAAAATGTGCCAATTCACCTAGCTCTCCACTCTACTACATCTCGTAGGACGACAGAAGAAAAAAAAAAATACAGGGGCGCACTTAATAGCACACACGAATAACTTCCTCTGTCATCTCGTTACACTGCAGTCCAGCAGTGAACTCACTAAACAGGTTTGGCGCTCTTTTGTAGTAATAAAATGCCTTCGGACGTAAGTAGGCACCATGCTCTAAATAAATGAAAAACAAATGCTTTAGCTCGCGTGACTCGTGTAAGCATGCCGGCGTTTTGAATTCGATATTACAGGTGTCTGGTGTTTCGGCTGTTATGCAGCAGCCAGTAAGCAACAGCGTTTCGACGTGATTTACTTTATTACCGCTTGCACATCTACCTCGCAAAGATATGTAAAAACAAGCACCTACGCAAAACATACGTACCAGAGGAGATTTCCAACCCGTGAAAATGTCGCGGCGTCACTTTCTCCATCGGCCCACTCCGCGGCGTCGTTGGTTCCGCCGTTTTCTGCAGCCGCTGATGGCTCGAACATATAAGGCGAGAGTCCAAACTGTTCACTACTGCCCGCACTATCCATAATTTTCAAGACTAGGCCTTCCAGCCAACTGAAGCAACGCGCTAGCAACGCACTACGCAGCAACGCCGTCGGTGCAGGCCGGACACCCGCGGGACACCCGTAGATGACGTCACGACGGTCCCGACCACTCACAGGCGACAGTGGCGTTCGCTCGGCGCCCTGAGACGCTGGCGCGCGTTTTCTTTTAAAAAACAGCTGTTTGCGTTTATTTAAGCCCTTTTTTAATGCGATATTCTTGTTCAGTGGACCAAAAACAACTAAATGCTGCCGAAAACTAAATTTTTTCGAAAAGTGCTTCAGCTTCTCTTTAACGTGCACTGACCTGGACATAGAGTGTAGGCGGGAATGGGGAAGGAGGGATGGCAGTGGGACAGGGCAAGAGTTGAGGGAAGAGTGTGTTTGTAGTCTGCGCCATAGTGTTGCGTGTTTATTGATTAGGGAGGGGAGGGGGAGTGGTATAGCTGGCGGCGCGAGGCTCAGGATGCGAGGCTCAGAATGCAGGATGGCGCGAGGATGCAGACAGTATTCCTAAGGGTCCACAAATCTGTACAAAGGTTCAGGACGAAGAAGTTCGTGCACGGCTCCCATGGTGGTCGAAACAAATGCTTCCTCGCCAGAAACTGTCATCTCGAAGTAACAAAAGACCACAGACAAGGGAGCAGGAGCTCGAGATAAAAAAAAAACACTTTTTTAAAAAGCGAAAGAAGGCATAAAAAAAAAACGAGGTCCGTGTCGCAAGGTGGTCCACGCTGCCTTAAAGAAGAATAAAAAAAAAAACAGAAGGTAGCATTTAGACCTGCAAATGAAACAAAAACAGGAACCAGAACCAGAAAAAAAGGGAACAGCAGCAAAACAACAGTCATACAAAAATGACAAATAACGTACGGAGAGATAGGCAGACGTACAAAACCCAAAACATAAGAAAAAAGGGAGACTGAGGAGGTAGAATAGTAAACAGGACAGTCCCCAACAAATAAATAAAAATCGGGTGAACAAAAGAGAATTGCAGTTCCCCCCCCCCCCCCCCCCCCCCTTTACTCCTTCCCTCTCCCCGCTCGTTCCGGGATAACCGGTCCCGCGCGGCGTACGCCGTTGCCTCTCTCTCTTCGTTCTCTTCACTCTTGGATGTCTCGCTGGCCGCTGCCTCTCTGCTCTCCCGATCACAACCTCTGACCCCCCGCATCTGCATGGACGGACAGTGAGATAAAGATGTTTCTTCCACTGCCCGCTGTGTGTGTGTGTCTTGCTTCTACCTCGGGCAGAGGAATCGCCCACTCGATTTCTCTTCGCTCGTTGGGTGTTGGGACGTGTCGTAGTCTCCCCGGACGTCGCTGTGCGATTACAATTGCGTCTAGCTGTTAGTCTCGGCCCCCGCGCCGATTTTGCTGTAAATATACCCTGTATACAAGTATAAAGACGCCTTTGTTCACCTCTTCGACGCTGACTCGGTTTCATCGCTGCCGCCAGAGTCCCTCCTACAACCAAGGGAGCAGGCAGCTCTCGTTCGCGAAACGGGTGACGTACCTCAATAGGGATTTTTAATAGGGAGCTACGGGCCATACTCCTACGGCATAGCATTGGTGATCAACGATCGGATGTCTCAGGCGTGGCGACCATGTAACTGGCTGGCACCGGTGACCTCGCAACGCTGGATGAAAGCTGCGGATCGACCGGCGTCAGGCACATTGACGCGGTGAGTACCTGATGTTTCCCCCAAACGCCAGACTTTCTCTGACTCAGGTTATGGTAGCTTAGAGAAAGATTTGGGTGCAGCATTGCGTTAATTAACCTTGCGCGTTTCGAGCCCAGAGGAAAGGGTTTGAAAACCAAGGGATGCTGGGGGCAAACAAGGTACTGTATGAAATACTTGCGCGCGTTTTGCTAAAGTGAGTTAGCAAACGTCAAGTATATTATAAAAAAGGGGCAAACAGCAAAAGGCCGGTGTGAAAGATGTAGAGTTACAAGATCAAAGAACTTCTCCAAATTTGTAAAGAGTTGGGCGTTAATTTGGACTCAAGAAAAGAAAAAAAAGATCCTTCAGGTCATGCGGACTAAGGACGTGACGGTTGAGGAAGCTGCGGAGGCTTGGGCAGAAATCGAGGATCGGCGTGATCAGGAGGAAAAGAAAGGAAAAGAACGTTATGAGCGGGAGGAAAAGAAAGAGAAAGGACTTCGCGAGGAGAAACGTCGCGAGGAGGAAAGACGCGAGCGTCCATATAGTGTTCTAGAAGGCTTCTAGAACACTATAGTGTCAGGCAGCTAGAGACTTTGAGCTTAAAATGAAATAGTTGGAGCTCCGAAATGGCTCGTCAGCGCCCAGTGTTGCTTCTACCACAGTTCCCTCTAACGGTCCAAAAATCTGCGACCAACTTCCGCCCTTTATCGTCGGCAATGATACGGCTAAATTCCTCGATAAATCGAGCATATGTGCGAACGGAAAGACATCGAGTGAGCCCTCTGGGCACAGAACTTGTTAGCATTTCTTCCCAGGGAGGCATCGGACGTAATTACATGCCTGTCGAAAGAGGCATTTGAAAGCTACGACAATGTCAAGGAAGCGCTACTGCGGAAGTACAGATTGTCGTCTGAAGATTTCCGACAGACGTTCCGGTATGCACATAAGAGCAATGATCGAGTCACGTGTTGACATCGCGTTTCGCCTAAAAGCCGACCTAGTTGAATGGTTCAAGGGCGAAGAGGTTTAAGACGACTGCGATAAAATCGTAGAATGCATCGCGTTAGAGCAATTCCACCGTTGCATCGATGATGATATCCGACTCTGGCTGGTAGACAACCTAAAGGAGGTATAAGCTAAGCAAAGTAGCAGACTTAGCTCAAGAATATTACACCCGTTGAAGATTGCACAGCAGTGCAGTTCGTATAGAAAAAGCAGACAGGAAAGATGTTGTTTTCGAGGAAGCCCGACGAACGGAAGTCACTCACGCGTCGCGAGTCTCAGAAAGACCCGTCTCTCTCGAAAGAAACGGTTAGGGAAGTGCAGAATGACTCTCAGAGTACTAACTATGTTCTCAACCAGGGCAACGACACAAAACGTGCTTTTGAAAAACGGAAGCCGTTGAGGTGCTATATCTGCAAAAAAAAAAAAAAAAAAAAAAAAAAAAAAAAAAAAAGAAGAAGGGCACATATCGCAGCCAATTGCAAACAGAAAGTTGTTCTTGCAACAATTAAGGAAACAGACAAAAACCTGAGACTGTTGGAACCGTATATGCAGGAGGTTCAGGTAAATAGCAAAAAGTGCAGAGCACTTCGAGACTCCGCAGCAACTATGGACTTTGACCCCCCTTATTTCGTCTCCCCGAGCCAGTTTACGGGAGAATGCGCTTGGATACGACAGGTGGCCGAGGAGCAGAGTGTCTGTTTACCCATCGCATGCACGGTTACCATTGAAGGAAAGTTTTGAAAACTTAGCACAGAAGCCGCTGTGTCCGCCGCTCTCCCGGAGCATTTCCCACACCGCTTCTCTAACAGCCCAAAGCAGCTGCTGAAGGATCAGGGCAAGTCATTATTTACCGGTGTGGTGTATATGGCCCCTCACGCGCGCGCCAACTATCGAAGAAACTTTATCTTGCGTCTGAGAGCGCAGAACGGTGCGGCACATATAATGATCGGGGTAACCTGAGTGACGGGCCTGCACAGGAAATGCCTAGCTCGGTGGCTAGAGTGACATGCCTTGTTGGGACGTAACTGAGAGTGAGGCGTGTGCTGCTAGCCGTGACACAGATGCGGCACCCCACCAGCTGGCAAAAGCTGGCTGCAGTCGAAAGAAGCACTCTCATTCGCGAGCTGCAGGAAGACTGTTCTATCGCTGATTTGACGATTCGATGAAGAGTGTCAAATAGGGGGCGAAGAAAAAGAGTGTCGAGTTCTATGAGCAGTCTGGCTTATATTGCACCGCCGCCGCACGGATAAATAGGGTCGCAAGTATGAGCAGCTTTTGCTCCATGGAGGAAGGAAAGTGCTTGTTTCCTTCCTCCATGTTTTACTCTCTCGAAAGTATTGCGATCAGTTAATGGAACTCGCGCAAGTCTATAATTGCTCAGGAGTTTTATTGGCCGTGTTGTTGGAAATACGGCGAACAGTTTGCGTGCTCTTGCGACACCTGCCAGAAGGTCAGGAAATCCACCGACAAATGGAAGGCACCGATGAAGTTGGTGACAGTCATAACAAAACCTTTTCGACGACTGGTAATTGATATTGTAGGTCCTCTGCCAGCGGCAACAAATGGCTGTCAGTATGTTTTAACTGCTCTCTGTGTCGGGATTAAGTTTCCTGAGGCTGTTCCACTTACGGAGTTAAATTCTCCGCAGGTTGTGGATGCTCTTCTCTCCATATTCGCACGCGTCGGATTCCATTCCGAGATTCAGTGCGACAACGGCAGCGTGTTTACCAGATGCCTATCAGAGGAGCGAATGCACAGTGCTTGCGAATATTGATGGCCCTTCGCTTTGAGCGTAAATGTGACTGGCAAACCTGCATTCCCGCCGCTATGTTCGCCTTGTTCGCTATGTTCGCTATGGTCTGCTCCCCACGAGAGCACAGGTTTTAGCCCCGAAGAGCTTGTGTATGGCCGAAGCTCAAGAGCTCTGCTTCGCTTGCTGCGAGAGTCGTGAGAAGACGGCGAGGAAGACTCAAATTTCGGCTCATACATCCTCAGCCTATTTACAGGGTGGCCAGTTTTTCTAGCACGATATCCACCCCGTCCTTCAACAAATCTATACTTATTTTATTCTCTCAGCTGCTTTCCCCCTTTTCATAGTTGCTATTGCTTTCTTAGTAGTTATGATGACCAGGCAGTTGAAAGCTTTTATGAAGATGTAGAATCGGCAATGCGAAAAGTAAAGACGCAGTATACTGTACTAATGGGCGACTTCAATGCCAAGGTAGGAAAAAAACAGGCAGGAGACAAGGCAGTAGGTGACTATGGCATTGGTTCTAGGAATAGCAGGGGGGAGTTACTAGTTGAGTTTGCAGAGCGCAATAACTTACGAATCATGAATACCTTCTTCAGCAAACGGAAGAACCGGAAATGGACGTGGAAAAGTCCTAACGGAGAGACTAAAAATGAAATCGACTTCATAATGTGTTCAACCCCCCCATTATGCAAGATGTAGAGGTAATCGGGAAAGTGCGATGCAGTGACTACAGGATGGTGAGGTCCCGAATTAGCCTAAATCTGAAGAAGGAACGCAACAGATTAGTAAGAAAGAAACCCATCAACGAATTAGCGGTGAGGGGGAGGGCAGAAGAGTTCAGGATCTCGCTACAGAATAGGTTTTCAGCTCTACCTGAGGATGGCGACATTACCCTAGAGGCAAGGGACAATAATTTCAGAGATATCATTACTGAGTGCGCGGTAGAAGTAGGCGGTGTTACATTTGGGTCGCGTGCGCCTGAGTATCGTACCGCTGCCACCAGTTATTACGTTCGGCGCGCGGCCCCTCGGTAGCGTTGGCCTGGCGGCTCCGTGGACGGCGGACGGCATCAAAGGTGCCAGCAAAGACGAGGCATCTTCTAACGAAACAACCTTTACTAAAACATCGTGAAAGAACGGGCAGAGAAGCTGAACCGGAGAGAATACAGACACGTTCACACAGCTAGTGTCTAGCGTCGTCTCAACGGCGCGTCAAAGTATTCTCTATCTCAGCGGAGTAGGCCGCTGCTTTTTATAGGTTTTCCAGTTCACAGGGAAAGGGTAAACCCTCACAGGAAATGGAGCGCCCAACAAGTCTGGGCAAGATGGGATGACTCAATCGCAGGTGGTCCGAAGGCATCTCCTCCACCTCCTGCAGACGGGCGAGGGCGGCGCACTCTCTCACGAGCTCCAGGCTTGGCCGGCGTTTGCACACACACGCACGCACACACATTTGGCGCGTGGCAGGATCACGCTGAGACCTGTTCGCGGGAGGAAGTGTTGCGCGGCCGATGAACGGCGTCGAAATGGCCGATCCGCTCGCGGTTCTGCCTGTTGCTATGCGGTGGCCGCGTCAGTTGTCCCACTTGTCGGTGGCGAAACGTAATAGCGGTAGGATAGTTAGAGAGGATACCGGCAAGCTGTCTAAGGAGACGAAAGATTTGACTAAGAAATGCCAGAGTATGAAAGCTTCCAATCCAACAGACCAGATCGAATTTGCCGAGATATCAAAGCTAATCAATAAGCGCAAGGTGGCCGATATAAGGAAGTATAACATGGAGAAAATTGAGCATGCTGTAAAGAACGGGGGAAGCCTTAAAGCGGTAAAGAAGAAATTGGGCATAGGTAAAAACCAGATGTATGCGATAAGGGACAAGGCGGGCAACGTCATCACTAATATGAAAAAGATAGTCAAAGTAGCCGAGGAGTTCTATACAGATCTCTACAGTAGCCAAAGTAGTCAGGACCGTAATGAGATTGGCGGTAGGGAAAAACAGTCAGACTTTCCACCAGTGACGAAGGACGAGGTCAAGAAAGCACTAGAAACTATGAAAAGGGGGAAATCAGCTGGAGAGGATCAGATAACTACAGATTTGCTGAAGGGCGGGGGGGATATCGTGCTAGAAAAACTGGCCACCCTGTATACGCAGTGCCTGGTGTCATCGACGGTACCGGAACCATAGAAGAATACAAACATTATCCTCATTCACAAGAAAGGGCACTCTAAGGACCTTAAAAATTACAGACCAATCAGCTTACTGTCTGTTACGTATAAGGTATTTACTAAGGCAATCGCTAATAGAATCAGGACAACCTTAGACTGCAATCAAGCAAAGAATCAAGCAGGTTTTCGGAAACGGTACTCTACTATCGATCATATCCATGTCATCAATCAGGTGATAGAAAAATGCTCGGAATATAACCAGCCCTTATACATAGCATTCATTGATTACGAAAAAGCATTTGACTCAGTTGAAACCTTGGCGGTGATGCAGGCATTGCGAAATCAGGGGGTAGACGAGCCGTACGTAAAAGTGCTGGAAGATATACATAGTGGCTGCACAGCAACCATAGTTCTGCATAAAGAAAGTAACAAAATTCCCATAAAGAAAGGTGTTAGGCAAGGAGACACAATCTCCCCAGTACTATTCACAGCTTGTTTAGAGGAAGTATTCAGAGACTTGGAATGGGAGCAGTTAGGGATAAGAGTAGATGGAGAATACCTCAGTAATCTGCGATTTGCTGATGACATTTCCTTGCTGAGCAACTCGGGGGATAAACTGCAAATAATGATTGATGACCTAGACAGGAAAAGTAGAAAGGTAGGCTTGAAAATCAATATGCAGAAGACTAAGGTAATGTTCAACAGCCTCGGGAAGGAACAGCAGTTTATATTAGGTAGCGAAATACAGGAAGTAGTAGGCGAATATGCCTACTTAGGACAGGTAGTAACCGCAGATCCGGACCACGAAAAGGAAATAACAAGAAGAATACGATTGGGATGGAGCGCATTTGGCAAGCACTCGCAGATTATGACTAGCAGATTACCGGTATCGCTCAAGAGGAAAGTATACAGCAGTTGCATCTTGCCTGTACTCACCTATGGGGCTGAAACTTGGAGGCTAACCAAGAGAGTTCTTAAGTTGAGGACAACCCAGAGGGCTATGGAACGAAACATGGTAGGGGTAACATTAAGAGATAGAAAGCGTACAGAGTGAGTCAGAGAAATAACTCAAGTTACCGACATTCTAGTAGAAATTAAGAAGAAGAAATGGACATGGGCAGGACATGTAGTGCGAAGAGAGGATAACCAATGGTCGTTGAGGGTAACAAACTGGATTCCAAGGGAAGGAAAGCGTAGCAGGGGGCGGCAGAAAGTTAGGTGGGCGGATGAGTTTAAGAAGTTCGCAGGGGTCAAGTGGATGCAACTGAAACAGAACCGGGTTAAGTGGAGAAATATGGGAGAGGCCTTCGCCCTGCAGTGGGTATAATCAGGCTGATGATGATGATGATTGCTTTCTTAACCTCGTCCTTCGTCACTGGTGGGACGTCTGATTGTTTTTCCCTACCGCCAATCTCATTACGGTCCTGCCTACTTTGGCTACTGTAGAGATAGTATAGAACTCCTCGGCTACTTTGACTATCTTTTCCATATTAGTGATGACGTTGCCCGCCTTGTCCCTTTTTTCTCTTTACCGCTTCAAGGCTTCCCCCGTTCTTTACAACATGCTCAATTTTCTCCATGTTGTACTTCCTTATATCGGCCACTTTGCGCTCATTGATTACCTTTAATATCTCTGCCAATTCTATCTGGTCTGTTGGATTGGAAGCTTTCATACTCTGGCGTTTCTTAATAAAATATTTCGTCTCCTTGGACAGCTTACCGGTATCCTCTCTAACTATCCTACCGGCTACTTCTACAGCGCACTCAGTAATGATATCTCTAAAATTATTGCTTATTGCTTCTAGGGTAATGTCGCCATCATAGATCGGCGGACTCACTCATGAGTCGACTCACTCGGGATCACTCAGGCTCACACTCAGATCACGATCTTAGTCGTGAGTGAGCCCGGACTCACACTCAGATCATGATCTGAGTCGCGAGTGAGTCCGGACTCACGGTCAGATTATGATCTGAGTCATGAGTACGTACTCACACTCAGATCGTGATCTGAGCTGTGAGTCCGGACTCACACTCAAATTATGATCTGAGTTTGAGTGAGTCCGGACTGACATTCAGATCATGATCTGAGTCGTGAGTGAGTCCGGACTCGCATTCAGATTATGATCTGAGTCATGCCGAGTCCGACCTAGAAAGTTCCAATGAAATCAAATAAATTCGAGGATGAAGAATTATGATCTGAAGTGATCGAGTGAGTAATTGGCGCAAGTCGCTAATTAGATCCTAGCAGACTCTAATTGCCTGTGTAATTATAATAATGAATAAGCTTCTTGGTTAGCTGATGCTGTAGAGTAATTTCGTTATTTTTTGTTACGCAATTATTTTTACTGTGACGACTAATGAAGGTTAATCGAACATTTGTACTTGTTGGCATGTTGTATTACGGTGGCTATATAGTTCTTCCTTTGCTGTTTATTTGCTTCGGAATATCTCGCAAATGATTTCACGGGTTAGCTGCTCATTGGTGCACAGCGATGCGAACGAGCCAGGCTAGCCGTGCATAGCTAATAATATCAGGCTAAGTTCGAAGAGACCATAATGTTACCACATTTTTAATGTTCTTTCTTATAGCAAAAGAAGTCACAGGCTCACCACCACAGACCAAGAATCTTGTCCGATATTTCTTGTGCCATTGCTCTAATTGGGTAGGCGGTTCGAGGAGGTCACAAATACGTGGCTACGTACGCGGGTAATTTAAACGCATTCCGGTATAGCTGAAATTTTGCTTCGGTCGGTTTGGTCCAAAACCTGTCCGACATGATTCCCCTACGGCGACCACGATGGTGACCTCCAGGGCCGCCTTATATTTGCCCACCCACCGTCGAAATTTCACCTCGACTGATTTGGGCAAAACTCTGTCTAATCTAATATGACTATATGGCGAACAAGATCTTGGTGATTTCCAAATTTGACCGGGTCCACCCTCAAATTTGGTCCCCTCACCCCAGTAATTTACCTGAGCCGATTTCGGACCAAAGTGAACGGACAACATAATTCGATTACGGCGAACACGATGGTGAGCACCAAATTTTGGTTTGGGTCACACACGGTTTACCCACCCTCAAAATTTGATTTTGGCCAATTTACATCAAAAGCGATCAGTTAATTCCTAATTGCATTGACCATCCTCGACACTATGGTTACCTATAAAGTTGGGCATGACCATTTCCTGAATTCGGCCCAGTCCGCCTTCAAAGTTTCACCTTTATAATTGGTATCCAACCATTATTGACCGTGCCCGATAAGACGGCAACCACCAAATCGGCCATAGCCATATCAAAATCTTGACCCGCGCTGTAGCTAAAAAGACCAAGCTTTCGTACTATAATCAGCTTAACAATGATTCAGTTCAGTCGTTCAGTCGTGTCCGACTCTTCGTGACCCTATGGACCAAGTCACACCACGCTTTCCGGTCTCTCACTATCTTCCTAACATCACATAACTTCATCTGCAGCGCCTCGAGGATGCCATCTAATCATCGCGTTCGCTGCCTACCCCTTCTCCGGCGACCGTCAACCTTTCCCAATATCAAATCTTTCTTCAGCGACTCCTCTCTTCTCATCAGATGACCAAAGTAGCTGAACTTTAACTTTAGAATTTGACCCTTCAGTGATCAGTCAGGGTTTATGGTCGACAATATCGACTGATTTGATCTTCTGGCAGTCCAAGGAACTCTCAAGAGTCTCCGCCAGCACCACAATTCAAACGCGTCAATTCTTCGGCGGTCAACCTTCTTCACAGTTCAACTCTCGCATCCATACATCACAACTGGAAAGACCATGGCACGAATCTTGGTTGGCAGACTAATGTCTCTGCTCTTTACTAGACGGTCAAGTCTAACCATGGCTCTCTTTCCCAGAAGCAGGCGTCTCCTAATTTCATGGCTGCAGTCTCCTTCCGGGGTAATCTTGGAGCCCAAGAAGAGAAAATCTGTCACAGTTTCCACTTCTTGTCACTTCATGCTCCAGGACTTGATAGGGCAAGACGCCATGATCTTTGTCTTTTTAATGTTCAGTTTAAGCCCAAACTTCTCACTCTCTTCTTGTACGCGCATCAGAAGTCTCTTGAGTTCCACTTCACTTTCTGCCATTAAAGTGGTATCATCCGCATATCTAAGGTTGTTGATACATTTTCCAGCAATCTTCACTCCAGCTAAGACTCGCCCAGACCAGCCTTCCTCATGATGCACTCTGCATATAGGTTAAATAGGCAGGGCGACAGTATGCAGCCTTGTCTCACTCCTTTCTCAATCGGAAACCAATCAGTAAGACCATGCACAGTTCTGACTCTGGCCTCTTGCCCTTCATACAGGTTCCTGAGGAGACAGATGAGGTGAATTGGAACTCCCGTCTCTTGGAGAGCTTGCCACAATCTGCTGTGATCTATGCAGCCAAACGCTTTCGCATAATCAATAAAGCAGAAGTAGATGGGTTTCTGGAACTCTCTTGCTTTTTCCATGATCTAGCGAAGGTTGGCAACCTGGTCTCTAGTTCCTCTGCCCTTGCGAAACGCTTGCACGTCCGGAAGCTCCCGATCCACATACTGCTGCAGCCTATATTGGAGGATTTTCAACATCACCTTGCTAGCATGCGAAATGAGCGCGATCGTGCGGTAGTTGGAACAATCTTTGGCACTGCCTTTCTTTGGAATAGGGATGTAAACTGACATCCTCCAATCCTGTGGCCACTGCAGGGTTGTCCAAATCTTCTGACATAATGTACGCAGAATGTTAACAGCATCATGGTTGAGGTTTTGAAGCAACTCTGCTGGAATGCCATCAATTCCGCTAGCTTTGTTCTTAGCAAGGCTGGCTAAGGCCCATTCAACTTCACTCTTCAGGATGCCCGGCTCGAGATCAGTAATCAGAACAGTCTTATGTTGGGTTTGCACATCCGGGTCCTTCTTGTACAGTTCTGTGTATTCCTGCCACCTCTTCTTTATCTCTGAGGCTTTAGTGAGGTCCTTGCCTCGTTTGTCCTTTATCACGCCCAGCTTAGCACAGAAGCTTCCTTTGATATCTTTGATTGTCTTATACAGAGCTCTTGTGTTCCTTAATTGGCAGTATTGGTCCTCAACTGCTCGGCACTGTATGTTCAGGAAGGCATTCTTATCTCTCCTTGCTATTTTCCGAAAATCCGCATTGAGAACCTTGTATCTTTCTCTTTCCCCCATAACTTTTGCCATCCTCCTTTCCTCAGCTATTTGCAAAGCCTTTTCAGATAACCAGCTTGCTTTCTTGCATTTCTTTTTCCTTTGGTACTACCTTAGTAGCAACTTCTTGTATTATATCACGAACATCAGTCCACATCTCTTCAGGCTTTCTGTCTTCTAGATCTAATTCTTGAAATCGATTCCTCTCTTCCACATCATATTCTGATGGAATTTGATCCAGATCATACCTGAAAGGCCTTCTAATTTTCTGCGTTTTCCTCAATCGAAGCTTAATTTCAGCAGCAAGAAACTGATGATCGGTGCCACAATCGGCCCCAGGTCTTGTTTAATCCCTACGATATTTTTTCCTTTTCCTATAACCTTTCAACTAATTCATTATTGAAGAAAACAGTCTAATCATGTAACGTTACACATTTTTTTTTCTATTTATTTCCCACGTTTTTCTTTGTACTGCCTTCCGCCTACCTACAAGCTTTACGACCGTCACTCGTTGCTTGTCGAGTGGAAATGATTGAGTCTATAATGAGCGAGTCCCGATGAGTCGAAATGAGTGAGCTCAAATGGGTCGTGAGTTGAAATGAGTGAGTCTAGACGAGTCTGAGTTCAGATGAATGTGAGTTCAGATGAGTCGTGAGTCGAAGTGAGTGAGCGCAGATGAGTCGTGAGTCAAAAATGAGTGAGTCGAGATGGGTGAGTTCAGATGAGTCGTGAATTGAAATGAGTGAGTCCATGATGAGTCTGAGTTCAGATGATTCGTGAGTCGAAGTGAGTGAGTGCAGGTAAGTCGCGAGTCAAAAATAAGTGAGTCGAGCGGAGTGAGCGAGCCCAAATTAGTTATGAGACTGAGTGAGCCCGAGTGAACCGTCATCATGCGTGAGTTTGGGTTCTTGAGTCTGAGTGAGTCGGAGTGAGTCGCCAGCTTGCGTGAGTTTGAGTTCATGAGTGTGAGTGAGTCCGGGCCTTGTGAGTCTGAGTGAGAGTGAGCCCGCAGATGGGCCAAATTTTTCTGAGTTAGCCTGAGTGAGCACACATGATTTTGCCGACCTATGGTCGCCATCCTCGGTTAAAGCTGAATATCTATTCTGTAGCGAGATCCTGAACATGTTATGCCCTCCCCATCACCGCTAATTCGTTGATGGACTTCTTTCTTACTAATCTGTAGCGTTCCTTCTTCAGATTTAGACTAATTCGGGACCTCACCATACTGTGGTCACTGCATAGCACTTTCCCGATTACCTCTACTAGGGGCAGCGGTGGCGTAGGGGCAGAACATCCGCCTCGCATGCAAGAGGACCGGGGCTTGAATCCCGGTGCCGCGCAATTCTCCATCGGATAAAAAAAGAAAAAATCGCGTGTCGATGGAATTGCATAAACAGGTTTGGGGTGCGACCTGATGCCGGTGAACACCTCCGGCAACGCACTCCCTCGCCAGAACAGGAGTTGGCCACCCTGGTGCAGTAACTGGCCGCAACCTCCCATGATTAGTCCCACAAAACCCCGCCCCTCAGTCACCAGCGGCTGTGGAACAACTGACCAAGGTGGCGGTCAGACCTGTGACGCAGCAGGGGGTGCTAAGAATTCCTGACTCCGCTGGACAGGCCGCCATTGGAAACTGACCCTGGCAACGTTTAACGCTAGAACCTTAGCTAGTGAAGCCAGTTTAGCAGTGCTGTTAGAGGAACTAGAGGGTATGAAATGGGGTGTCATAGGGCTTAGTGAGGAGGTTAGAAGGCCGAATAAGACATATACTGTACTGAAGGATCGGCATGTATTGTGTTATCGAGGTTTACCGGAGAGGCGAGAACTTGGAGTAGGTTTCCTGGTCAATAAGTATATAGCGGGTAATATAGATGAATTCTATAGTATTAATGAGAGGGTGGCAGACATCGTAATTAGGCCTAATAAGCGGTATAAACTGAAGGTTGTACAGGCCTATGCACCTACATGTAGTTATTGACCAGGCATTTGAAAGCTTCTACGAAGATGTGGAATCGGCAATGCGAAAAGTAAAAACGCAGTATAATTGTACTAATGGGCGACTTCAATGCCAAGGTAAGGAAAACGCAGGCAGGAGACCAGGCAGTAGGTGATTATGGCATTGGTTCTAGGAATAGCAGGGAGGAGTTGCTGAGCGCAATAACTTTAGAATAATGAATACCTTCTTCAGCAAATGGAAGAACCGGAAATGGACATGGAAAAGTCTAACGGGTAGACTAAAAATGTAATTGACTTCATACTGTGTTCTTACTAGCCTTCACAGATTACGACAAAACATTTGATTCGGTTTAAACCTCAGCAGTTATGCAGGCATTGCGGAAAGGTGAAGAGCCATCCGCATGCAGATGCACACACATGCTACACAGAAAAAAAAAAAATCAGTGGCTAACTCAGCTGAGCCAGGATATACAAACCGACAGCAGTAGTAGTAATGGAAAAGACCGAATCGTTCTTCTCGCACATTCTCCGCCATTTTGCGTCGTCGCTTTGCAAGTCTCTCTTTTCGCTCTTCGGAAGTTTCAAATCGCTCGTTTAGCTCTCTCAGCTGCATTTTTCCTGCATCTTCACGGCGAACGATGTCGGCAGGATGAGATTTGGCTTGTAGACGAGCGCCCGAGCGGCTGCTCCACGGCTCATATGCATAGTTACATCGCCATATCCCCCGTCTGGCGCCGCAGCTGGAGCACCGCGCACGCACGGTGAGGCGCACAGCTAATTGGTGACGTCACGCGCGACGCCCCCGGAGACCGGCGATATGCACTGGTACGAATGAAGTTTGCCAGGTGTGCGGTGCAGAAGCGAAGCAGCAGAAAGAAGCGCTACCCGCTCCGTGTACCACACGTGTGAAGAAGCAGGCGCGCGGCTGAAGATCAAACTGTGACGTTGCGCAAAACGCCCAGCAGCTAGCCTGGGGTGATGCTCTAATTTAAATACCCAACGAAGAGGCATCGGGAAAGGAGAGTGAAATTTCAGGGATGCTGATTAGGAACAGTTGGGGTGCGAGTCGACGAAGAACGCCAGTCGGCGATTCTCTGATGACATTGCCTAGCTGCCACCATTGTGATGTCCCGTTCATAGGGCCGTTTTCGGGATGGAGCGCAGGAATCACACACGAAATAAGGCCAGTAACAGATTTAATCAGAGCTGGATGCTCCCGCTCACCCGAAGGTCATGAGGATGCGTCTGGGCGCCACTACGGTGATCCGGAGCTGCTCATCATCGGAGCTGCAGGCAGCGCTGATGATGATGGTTTACACGGCGAGCTCGATATACGCGCCGCTAGGACTAGCGAGCCGTCTTCGTATTTTCAAGCAGTCGTCCCTCGGGAGACGAGGCTGGGTCGACCTGCTCTAGCGCGTCTCTCGTTCCTCTCTGCCCCACCATCCTTCTGTTGCTTTCCTTGTCACCTTGGGTCCTTTCTTCCCGTTCCAGGACCCCTCGCCATGCTCGCAACAGTGCATCTGTAGCCATCATTAGCACGTCGTCCCCGCATTTCAGCTTGTCGTTCAGCGACCCTTCTTCGTATCCGGTTTTCGGACAAAAGACGACACGAGCAGACAAATTGTGAAAAGGTCGTTGGTTCCCGGATCGCCGCGCAACCCGTGTCCGAAGTTCCGGCACAGGCAATTTAGCCATCACATTCGCTCACCATAGTTTTTTCGAAAAATATTTCTTTTCGAAGTCTGTGCACCCTCACATCAATTCTTGTGTCCATACGTTGTTG
Source organism: Amblyomma maculatum (assembly GCF_055883805.1). NCBI lineage: Eukaryota > Metazoa > Arthropoda > Arachnida > Ixodida > Ixodidae > Amblyomma > Amblyomma maculatum. The sequence goes on along the minus strand of NC_139344.1, from coordinate 162,307,824 downwards.
ACCCTGAGCTTTATGCGCACTGCCACGAAGGCACATCACAGATGTCTTCAATCGCATCACCCTCCATACAAGAAGTCCGCATTTCACACACATCAGCGAGGTCATCCAGCTCCCTAACATCTATTGAGAATCAGCTGGCTCGACCGGCGACTATTTTACAATGAACAAAAAATGCGTGTACGCTTTCTTCCCTTTAGCAAAGCATTGCAACGGATACACATTCTAAAAGCGGTCTGAAACTTGGTATCATACAGGTTGATATACACATCATTAAACTGGGTTCATAATATCCATACGACACAAGGTCCGAGCCGATACCCATGGGCGCCAGGGGGGCGCCTCAGGGGGCGGTCCTTTCTCCACTGCTCTTCAACGTTGCCCTCATGCATCATACAAGTAAAACTAAACACAAGAGCACAAGAATAAAGCTTAGACAACTGAACAGTGTTCAGAAGAGGGTATCATACTATGTTTTGTACATGGATGAAACTTACTAGCAGGCTCACAGCATTATCAATTAAGATACAGGATAGTATATATCCCACACATTGCGATGCGAAATCAGCTCACAGTCTGGCTCTGTCGGCAGTTCGGAATTTTCATCCCTGTTCTCTTCCAGTGCCTGCGACCCTGTGGCCTGTGAATTATCCACGTCACCCTCGGCAGTGCATGCTGCTGGGTTGAATGTCACCGTCTTCCGCATTTTGCGGCGGTAAAATTTTGAGCATGTGTCAGAATGCCGTGAACGATTTCGGGATCTATAAAGCTTGTTGTCGCAGGTGGGATTAAGTCATTGTAACTGTTCTGAGCCGTTGCGCTCTGTGTGCAAGCTTCGATTCTTTCCTGTTTTGAATCCCTTTGAGGGGCCCTTTCTTGGTAGCGCTTCAGTCTGTTCGCATGCACGGTGAAAGTTGGGTGCCTCCCTTCACAGCTCCGAACACGAAGCCCCCTTTCACTGTGCTCAACTTTGAGCAAGACCCGATCTCCTGCGATGAACTCTGCTTTCGCGGCTTTAATGTCATGTCTCGCTTTCCGGACAGTGGAGGCGGAAGTCAAAGCTTTCTTCGCTATCTCGTGAGATAGCTGCAAGCAGTCGCAACGCCAGCTCTGCCCGATAATCGTCCATGACGGAGTACTTGGGACCCCCACACTCCTCAAATGCCTCTTGCGGCATGTCTGGGTCTCGGCCATACATTAGGAAAAAAACGGCGTCCCATGAATACTCTCATGAACGGCGGGGTTGTATGCGAAAGTTACATACGGGATTCCCATATCCCAGTCTCTCTGGTCGCGTGCCACAACATGCGAGAGCAGCTGCTTAAGAGTCTGGTTCAGCCGCTCTACACTGCCCCATTAAATTCTGAGTGGTATGCTGTTGTTTTCAGCTTTTTGACCTTTAGAAGCTCACACACTTCTGTCATAACCTTGGAAGTGAAATTGCTCCCTTGGTCAGTAAGCAGCTGTTTGGGCACATCGTGGCGCAAAACGACTCTCTCAACAAAGCTCCTCGCCACTGTTGGCGCCTTCTGGTCAATCATTGGAATGGCTTCCGCGAATTCGGACAGATGATCGGAGAACATTAGCACGTACTTGTTCCCATTTTTGGTTGTCGGTAAGGGTCCGGTATACAACATCCATGGCCGTTCTTTCAAAAGGTGCGCTCAACTCTCCAAACTCCTGAAGCGGAGCGCGTTTCCTGTTTTTCAGTGTTTTTCGTAACTGGCAGGATTCGCTCTGAGCTCAGTACTCGGCAATCGACTTTCTCATTTCTGGCCAGAAATACTTCAATTCAATTTTCTGTCTCATTTTCTTGGCTCCGAAATGATCGGAGTATGGTGCGTCATGGTATGCACGTAACACGTCTTTAACCAGGCTGCGCGGTACAATGTATCTTTCTCTGGTAGCCGCGCCTGCAATCGACTTTCTCATTTCTGACCAGAAATACTTCGATTCAATTTTCTGTCTCATTTTCTTGGCCCCAAAATGACCGGAGTATGGTGCGTCATGGTATGCACGTAACACATCTTTAATGTATCTTTCTCTGGTAGCCGCGCCTGGCCTTTAAGAGCAAACCAGATGCGCTCAGTGCGTATCCCCTTCGTCAGCTAGTTTATCCCTCACTTCTTGAAGTTTCGCTTCCTCCTGCTGCTCTTGTTTCAGCTTCTCTTCATCAAAAACCGGAATAAAAGCTGTAGTCCTTACTTCACAGACTGGTTCCGAGCTCACCCGACTCAAGGCATCCGCGTTTGCGTGCACTTTTCCCGCTCTATGCTCTATTTCAAAGTCATAGCCTTGAAGCTGAAGGTTCCAGCGTGCCAGTCGCGAGCTAGGATCCCTGATGTTCATAAGCCACTTAAGCAGTAGGCAGTCTGTCACTATTTTAAACTTGCGACCATACAAGTAATAGCGAAAGTGGCGGACCGCCCATGCAACAACCAAGCGTTATTCTTCTGTCGCGCTATAATTTTGTTCCGCCTTATTTAGCTGACGACTTGCGAAAGCCACCGGGTGTTCATTTTGTTCTAGCCTTTGCGACAGGACTGCTCCAACCGTGCTCTATGACGCATCGGTTTGAAGGATAAACGCCTTCCTAAAGTCGGGGTACTTGAGTATTGAAGCTTCAACGAGCTTTCTTTTCAGATTCTAGAAAACAGCTTGTGCCTCGGTCGTCTATTCGAAATGTGTGTGCTTTGCTGTTAGCAATGTCAGTGGCTCAGTCATTTGCGCAAAGTTTGCCATGTGACGCCGATAATACCCTACTAAGCCCAGACACTCTCGCACCTGTCTGACACCGCTTGGGTTGGGAAAGCGAAGAACCGTCTCAACCTTCTCTTCATCAGGTTGCACGCCGTTGGAAGACATCACATATCCGAGGTACTTTACTTTCGCCTTCAAAAATTGGCACTTTCTCGGCTTCAACTTCAGCCCGGCGCCTTTCAGTCTCCTCAGCACTGCCTCAATATCTATCATGTGCTGCTCGATCGTAGAGCTATCGATGATTATGTCATCCATGTACACGTAACATATGTGGCCAGTCAACCCCTCGAGGACAACGTCAGCGGATCGCTGCCAGAAGCAGGACTGTTTACTAATCCCATGTGCATTCTCGTCCATTGATAATGACCACTGGTCGCGTTAAACGCCGTTTTTTTTTTCCTTATCAGAAGGATCCATCTCGATCTGCCAGAAGCCAGAGGCCAAGTCCACCACCGAGAAGTACTTGGCCGATCCCAACTGTGACAAGGTCTCTTGAATATCTGGCAGCGGATACGGGTAAACTCTGGTGACACTGTTTAGCTTCCTGTAGTCAACTACGAATCGGAATGACTCATCTGGCTTTTCAACTAGTAGTGTTCTATGATTCCGGCTTTCAGCATATCCTGCACTTGCTTGGCCATCTCCTCGTGCTGCGCATACGGAATGCGGTAGTCCCTTCGGTACACAGGAGAGGCGCCCCGTGTGTCTATGTGGTGTTTGATTGCCCCACATTGCCCGAGGGCAAAGTTTCCTCGAGAAAATACTTCAGTGTATGACTTGATTACCTTCCTCAGTTGGGCCAAGTCCTCCTCAGGTATGTGAGACACATCAAAGAGAGACGTTATCTCATCATCTTTCAATGCCTGGCAATGATCTGTGACCGCAAGCACTTTTTCGTCTTTTGGTTCTTCCACAGAGCAGATATGTAGCAATAGTCATATTTCAGGGCAAAATTATTTCCCCCTTTGTGAAGTTTGCAAGGCAGACAGGAACGCGGCATCTTTCGTCTGGCTCCACTAGAGTCGCGGACCCTATCGATCCATGCGCCAAAACAGTATCAACCTCGACGACGCCAACCTGGCCTACGCGCACGGGTTTCGCCAGCTTTGTCCAGCAAACAATTTGCGACAAGGCCGGTACAGTGCAAGGGCACGTCAGCCTCACGGATAAGCGTTCGGGCGCATCATCAAGGACAGCTATCGCTTGAGGGACCCCTCGCATGGTCTATTCACCGAACGCAGTCGAAGGGCGACCTACTCGTTTTTTTTTAAATTGACTGTTTCTTGGAGTGTACACGCTCAGCGCAGTTACGAGCAAAGTGGCCAGTTCGGCCGCACACGAAGTATGCCCTACGTGAATAACGCCGCCCATATGGAGCACTCGATGACTGTGGTGCAGTGAGCAACCTCCTATGTTCTCTAGTCGTTTCATTTCCTCTATCGAGCTTTCTTCCCTGTCGACGACTTGTATCTCAGACATGCCGCCGCTTAGGAGTTCGTTCGCTTCCTCGTTGACAGCGCTGGCGACCGCATTGTCAAACGTTGACGGATCACGTGAGATGACAAACCGCCGCACACTGTCCCTTAGCCCATTCACAAACTGCGATCTCATTTGATCTTGCAGCAATTCAATTCTTTTTTGATATTGCTTTTCTCGTCCTTTGCCTCAAGTTCATCGGTCATTGCCTGCGCTAGCTCCTGTACTCGCGTTGCGAAGGATCGGACGTCTTCGCTAGGCATCTGTCAGGCCCCTATAAACCTCTGCGTGCCGTTGTCAGATGGGAGGAGGTTTGGCTCCAGAAGGCGCCGCACCTCAAGGTCTCGCATAACCTATCTGCCCGTCATCATTCATACATCATCCCCTGTACCTCCCCCTCCTCCCGGATGTCCGGGGGGAGGAGGATATTGTTTCGGGATGACGGCCGTACCCTGGCAAGGGGGCAGTCGTGTGGTGACACGCACACAGCAGTCACCGAACACTATGCCAACTGTGTTTAAGGTCCCCGCTGTGACAGCAGGCCGAACATAGGGAGACCGGACCTTCTATGGACCTCGCATGTCCTGAAGGACAACTGTAACCCTAAAGTACATCATATCAACACTGTTATGGTACGCCCAGAAACCGTGCAAATAATCGGTGGCCTGCTCCACATGTATATGAACTCTTGCTCGCTGAGGTGACGCTGCTCACGGCTTAGGTGAAACCAGACCTCCCTGCGGACTCGTGCGAGAACCTCATGAAGGCCTGGAACACTGCGTCCATATGCAGCGGCGCACCTAGCAGACCAGACTTGGTACATGCACTCAACGAGCAAGAGCACAAACTGCTTCACAGCATGCCTAGGTAACGGGTTGAGGTACCTGACAGTTTGATACGGCACTCCTGGAATATTGAACAAATCAGCCACTCGTCGAAGGAAGGCTGCTGGGAGAAGACATTGTGATAAGATGTGCACCATGTCTTCACGACCACCACAGAACGGGCAAACTGGATGCAAGCTCGCTCGTGTGAACGCCCTGCTGTGGATTGGGAGGCAGCCGCGCGCAAGGCGATACATGAACATTGCTCTGCTTGTATCCAAAAAGTTTGCCAGTATCAGATTCCAGTTTGGACGCATGTAAGACAAATCTCGTTGACTATACCTAGGGGGGAGTTTCGGGGTCAAAAGATTGGTTACATCTTTTAACGGTACTGCCAGAATATCTATGTCGCCCTGGAGGCCTCTGAGTCGCTCCAAGCATTTAGCTGCTTGTGCATAGAAGGGTGAAGGAAACCCAGAACGGGGAACACAGTGCGAAAATGTACTTTGTGAAAAAAGACGAAGGCGGGTGCTTAGGAAGAACGAGGTCAAGCTTCGAGTCAGAGACATGTCTGAATTCAGGGCTGTTTGGGTCCATCTGACGTGTAGCACTGCGGTTACTATGCCCAGGTCTGGGATGCCAAGGCCTCCCTTGTCCCGAGGCTGTTTCACTATAGGCCTCCCGATTTGATCTATCATTCCGTTCCACAGGAAACGGAAGAGGATTCTCTCAGGCTGCAGCTGTGTACGTGCGGCAGAGGTGTTATGCAGGCAACATACGTCAGGAATGAGAAGAGAATTGACCGAACGACAGTAGCCCGCGCCGTGAGAGGACACGCCAATATTCCATATTCTCTCTCTTCTCAAGCTTCTCTTTAGCAAGAGGCCAGTTGGTCTCTGATAACCCGTCGTAACGGAAGAGAAATCCTAATATGCGAACTTCATCCCTCACAGGCAGACCATGAGAGGGGTTTGGACTGGATGGTGCTTGCCTGATATACAGGGTGGCACTCTTGGATTTATTCAGCCTAGACCCACTAGCCCTGCAGTACCCTTCTATGACGTTCAGGACAGAGCACACAGATGATTCGGAGCGACGATAGTCAGGTCGTCTGCATAGGCAAACATGGGGACAGGCGGAAAGCCTGGCGGTAGTGGGAACCTACTTATCTGGGAGTCTTTTGCTAGTCTCTGAAGGAGAGGTTCGATTGCAAGCACATAGAGAGCAGGCGATAGAGGACATATCCCTGCCGAACTCCACGGCTTACATCGAAAGCCTGCGAAACCATACCTTGAACTGTTACCGCAGAGGTAGGCCTTGAGTACAAGACTCTCACCATCCTCTGAAAATCAGAGTGGAGGCCATCCTCCTCTAACACTCTGAACAAGTAGGCCTGCCTAATAATGTGAAATGCCTTTTCCTGGTCGAAAGAACAAAGAATGCCTGACACATTACGCGCCTGCGCCGAAAGAAAGAGATTTCTAAGGGCGAAACCATGGAGCTGGGCGGAGCGGCCTGGAACACAACAAGCCTGATACGGACCTAATGGATCGCTAAGGAACAAAGTTAACCGTCTGGACAGGCATCTCGCGATGAGCTTGTAGTCGCAGTTCAGGAGCGTGATGGGACGCCAGGCTGGCAGGTCAGTGCGTCTCGACTCGTCCTTACACAGGAGAGTGTTGAGCTCTTCTCTTTGAGTACCTGACAAAGCCCGCTCACTAAGGAGCCTATTCACTAATGAGCTGAAAGGAGCCCCCAGTTGCCCCCAGAATTTGACGTAAAACCCAACAGGGAGGCCGTTCGTCCCTGGACTAGATTCCGATTGGAAGCCTTAATGGCTGCTAAAATTTCCTCTGCCTCTAAAGGACCACCTGGGACATATATCTACCATTTTAGACGGCCTCTCAGAAGTAAAAGAGGTCGTTGATGGAGGAAGAGCTGTGTACAAATTAACATAAAACTGCCTTGCCAATTTCAAAATGCCCTCAGGTGTTTTTTCAACGAAACCTGTATAGGGGTCAGTTACAGCAGAAAGAGTGGACTCTGTGCGTGCTAAGTGGCGTCGGAGCAGATGCCTACTGCACCACGTCTCCCTTTCCCACTTTTCAGCGCGCAGTGTGGCCCTCAAGCGATTCCATCTGCGCTGGAGGAGAGCGCGATATTCTTTTCGAAGTGACTGCCGTGCAGCGGTCACCCCCGGTCCCTCGGAGAGAGGCGCGGAAACCAAGAGGATCGCATCAGAGACTATTTTAATCTCCTCGCGCTCCTCACGTGCCCTCCGCGTTCCCCAGGACCGGCAGCAATCGCGTACACTAGCCTTCACTCTATCCCAACCAGCACCATCGAGAGAATTATTCAAATTGGAGCTTAAAATAGACGTAATGTCATCCGCTACCTGCCGATCTAGTAATAATCGCGGGTTGAGACGCCACGGTCCCTTGCCGCAAGGAACTGCCGAACCGTGAGCGAAGCGGAGAATAACAAATTTATGATCGCTAAGGACTGTGGAAAATGTCCAGAAGGATTTCATGCTGGGCACCAGTGACTGCGAAACGTAGAACCTATTGATGCGGCTCTGCACGCGCCGCCCAGACCAAGTCATGCCTGACTGTCCTGAGCGGAGCGAGCGCCATGCATCAAGTTCTAGCTCACTCACTATTGCCCCAAGCGCTTGCGCCCCATGGCGGTCCCGCCTCCGTGGGGTACCGCGAGTGGACACTCGGTCCGTAACATTAAGTACGCAATTAAAATCCCCAACAAAAACAACTTTGGAAGGACCAACCAGATATGCATCGAAAGACGAAAAGAATGCATCCTGGTCACAGCCCTTGCATGGAGCATACACATTCACCACGCGTAAGCCGCAATCAAGATCAACAGACAAAACACGGCCATCAGAATCTCTAGAGTGGCGCAGGACTTTACCGCGAAAACGTTTCATTAAAATAATGGCAACGCCGCAGTAGCCCGATGCTCCATAGCTCCAGAGATATCTGATGCCAAAGGTTCTGTCGAAGTTCCCGATCTGACTTAAGCGATAAACAAAAGTCTCTTGCAAAACCGGTATATCTATACTCTTACCTCGCGTGAGTTCGATAACCTCTGCTTGTTTCGGACGGCGAGAGATGCCGCGGCAATTTAGAGTGGCAATGGTGAGAGCGAAAGCCATGACAGTTTATTTATTTAAAAGAGAACAGCTAGTACTGCGACCAATTAGTAATAGAACAACACTGGAAAAAGAAAAAAGGGCTAGCTGGAGAACACAGCAGAGGGGAGCAAGAGACTTTAGCTAAGGTGTTTCCGCTGCATGCGCAATCTCAACGGCTCCGTGTGTCACGAAATCGGCGCACATTTTTATTAAGGCGGCGCGGCGCGAAGCCCGCGCGTCGCCGCGTCGAAACTTCCGCAAGGCACTAGAAAAACCTTCCCCGCGCGAGAGAGCGCGTAGCTTTGTACGCGCCCCCGTCAACCTCTTTCTCGTCACCCGGCGATGATGCTGTTTCATCAGTCCGGAAAATGCCAGACGTCTCCAGAACATTCTATGGGACCTAGCCAATGACGACACGCGGCTCGACGGGAGGAAAATGGAGCGCTCTAACCAGCGAAGTGTGCGCGCTAGCCTTGGCGCGCCCTATTTATGGAGGCCGCGCCACTTGTGTAGTCAGTCACTCAGTTAGTGGTTGCGGCGTGTTCGCAGGTGCGACAACTGGATTCGCCGGGATCACCCGCTGCTGGCAAGCCCACGGACCTGCGAGGGAGCGGCGCTCGTCTTGCATGGCGGCCACATCGTGACTCTCGAGGCGTCGGACTGCAACAGTGCCCGGTGAAAAGTTTGTGTGACTCTTTCGTGTTTGATCTGTGTTGTAAAGCCTCTGTGTTATTGATTACCTCTGTAATTGCATGCTTAGTTGCATGGCAGAGGAAACAAGCAGAGGCAGAGAGACAACGAAAAGAACGAGAGAAAGAATGGCTCAGGAAACGAGCAGAAAGATAGAAAGAATGGCTCAGGAAGCAGGCAGAAAAGAAAAGAGTATTCTTAAAAAAGAGAGATATTCTTCTGAAGAAGCTGGCTGAGGCTCGACGTTTGAATGGTATCACCGAGCCTCCGGAGGTTACCTTTCCTTATATTATGAGGTACAGTGAAACGAGTGATTCGTTGACAGCCACAGGTGCTGTGGAAACCAGCTTCGGAAGTTAGAGTAAGGTTACGGAACAGCCCGTTCCTGCAGCAGAAATTGCAGAGAGGACTTAACTGGAGCTCAGAATTCTCAGGAAACGGAGACTGCCCTCCGAGATAACAGATTGCGCCGAAGCTGCGTAGGCAGTTGTCGAGCTGGAAACCTCATTCGAGTGCTCTTCGCCTGAAGATGGTCAGAATTCCAGCTCCACGTTAGATCGCACCATGTCGGAGTGCATGACTAACCAGGAGGAAGAGCTGTCAAATAACAGCGAGCATGAAAGCTCAGATGAAGCTAAAGCTGAGGACAGCAATCTTCTAGAAATTCAAGAACCGGTTTTGAAGGACGGCTCGACTACCGAGGAGGTTCTTCCCACTGAGGAAGATGAGAAAGCCTTTTTCTCAGAGGAGACCGCCAGTGCAGATCCTAGACTGGGAGAATCAGAAATGGAAGACATCGAAGACTGCACTGTGATGAAAGACTTCAAGGAAAATTTTAATGAACAAGAAGTAGCTCAAATTGAGGAGAATGAGTCTGCATTTGAAAACGAGCTCTACTTCAAGACGATACGACTGAAGGTCGTGAAGAAAAGCAAGAAAATTAAAAGGATTCAGGGAGAACAAAGTTCTCAAAAAGACGCTCCTTTCAGTGTTCTGATTATGCGAGTAAAACCGGATTAAACGTTCCTGAGGCAAAGGTGCGAATGAAAATGGAAATGAAAAGAAACAAATTAAGACCTCCCAAGTCAAATGAAGTGGAGCCAGAAAAGTCAAGAAGAAAGAAAAGGAAGAATTTGCTGAAGGACTGGAAGCGTAAGCACAAGGAGAGCAGCCCAGGCCCAGAAGAGAAACGGCCGACAGGAAACCGTACTAAGCATGCTAGCGCTAGCACTCTCCGCAAGCGTCGTACTGGTCCCATGAAAGACAAGGACCAAATTTCCGATCGGGAAGCAGATTGGAGTAAGAGTAGATACAGAAGTGGGAAGAAATCGCGATTGAAAAGGCTCTATACTAAAAGAAAAAGGAGCTGAACTCGCGAGAGAAAGAAACAACAGAGTCTCGTTAAAAAGAGAGCTGGCTTATTTGAAAGGTGGAGCGGAACTGATAACTTCCAAGGAGGAGGTGCATCCCGAGTGTGGAAATATAGGCGAAAGTATGCCTTTAGTTTGAGGGCTCCTCATTGAGAAAAAAAAAACAAACAAAAATTGCGCTTCAGTGTTACTGATTTTTTATGTATCTTGACAACAGCGAGTTGTGTTTGTGAACATCAATGTAGTGATGTGTGAAAAAATTTGTCATCAGAGTCTGAGAAACCTTTGAAACTTTAGATGTGTGAATTTTGTAATGTGTTGTTGCAGGTTGTGAAATTTGTGCAATGTATGTGCGTGACGTGGACATTTGCCCAATGTAGTTTGTGAGCGCATGCATGTGCGCACGATGTTTGTGGGTGTTGTGAATATTTTAGGACAATATTCTTTAAGGGAGGGGCAGTGTGACGAAATTGGCGCACCTTTTTAATAAGCCGGCGCGGCACGAGGCCCGCGCGTCGCCGCATTGAAACTTCCACAAGGATCTAGAAAAACCTCCTTCCCCGCGCGAGAGAGCGCGCAGCTTTGTACGCGTCGCCGTCAACCTCTTTCTCGTCACCCGGCGATGACGCCGATTCATCAGTCCGGAAGATGTCTCCAGAACATTCTATGGGACCTAGCCAATGACGACGCGCGGCTCGACGGGAGGAAAAGGGAGCGCTCTAACCAGCGAAGCTAAGTGTGTGTGCGCGTTAGCCTTGGCGCGCCTTAACAGACAGACGCGGCGCGCCTTATTTATGGAGGCCGCGCCGCTTGTTTAGTCAGTCAGTCAGTTAGTGGCTGCGGCGTGTTCGCAAGTACGACAACTGAACTCCCGGGGATCACCCGCTGCTGGCAAGCCCACGGACCTGTGATGGAGCGGCGCTCGTCTTGCATGGCGGACACATCGTGACTCTCGAGGCGTCGGACTGCAACAGTGCCCGGTGAACAGTTTGGTGTTTGTTTATGTGACTCTCTCGTGTGTGATCTGTGTTGTAAAGCTTCTGTGTTATTGATTACCTCTGTAGTTGCATGCTTAGCGTTTGTTTTTCAGTGAACATCTCTTCTGTGCAATTTTAGTGCTTGTGTATTCCTCTGTATCGTCTCTTACTGTGTATAAAGTGTGATTTGTTTGTTACTTCTGACTCCGACCCTTACTCTGGCTTGAACCGGCGACAGCTGGGCACCAAACGGCCACCCCCTTCTGTAACTACAAGGTAGTTGAATTCCGGCTGAGCTTGCCATGCAGGTTGAGGGCATCTTCTTGTGCATCGGAACAGCTACCCCCCACTCACTCTAAGGGTGTCTGGGAGTGTGCGCACCGTTAAGGGCCCATCGTTAATAATACCTCGCGATAATAACCTCTTTGAACATGGAAAATGTTGTCGCCTCCCTAGCCGCTGCATCATGCCACACAAACTCTTTGGCAGCGCCTGCCATCTTACACTAACAGAGACACAGCACATGACTATCGGTGCACAAAGCGATGCTAACTTGCTCTACGGTATTCAGAAATTCGCGAACAGGTCCGGTACCAGCAAACATAGGGATCAAATGGCTAAACGCTAGTACACTCGACCCATGCGCCATAACCGGATATTCAGCTTTCGCGTTCATTTCAATGCCAATCTAGCTAGTTGGCCGGACTCCGTGCACCCTTCCTACTCTCCGTGGCAAAAGGATCTGATTAAGAGCATTGCCAGACCCGAAAATACCGCTACCACCATTGTGATGTCCCGGTTATATAGGGCTCTTTTCGGGGTGGAGAGCAAGAATCACTTACGAAATAGGACCAGTAACAAATTTAATCAGAGCTGGATATGCCCCCGCTCACCCGACGGTCTTGAGGCTGCGTCTGGACGCCACTGCGGTGATCCGGTGCTTGAGGTGGGAGATGATGGCCACTGTAGGCAGCGCTGATGATGATGATTTAGGCCTCATTCTCACAGCCGGTTTTTCTCTCCTCCGCCGACTCCGTCGCGCCGGCGCGCCGAAATCGGGTGGCCGGCGCGGCGCCGTGGGGTTTTGCTCCAAGGCGCCGCTGGTCCGGCGAACGACGGACTCCGCCCCACGAAAGACGGACCAGTGAGCGCGCTCGCTTCTCTCACGTGACTCTACGTCACGGCATGCGTGTCGCGACCAAGCGAGCGCCGGCGGAGCGGCCGCGCGGCCATCGCGGGCTCGCATGCAGGCGGTGCGCGAGCACAGAGAAAAAAAAAAAGGGGGGGGGGGGGGGTTGCCCTCCTGTCTGATGCCCCGTGAAGCGACAAGAGACAACAGATGCTGTTTCTTTTTTTTATTTCTCAATGCACCGAGTGTCCCAGCTAAACATGACCTCCTGCAAAACTTTACGATGTTTCAGTTGTAGTACATTTGAATGGGTTTATCAAAAGAAAACTTGCAAGTTCTGGCGACCCATTCCTTTATTGATGACAGAGTTTATATATGTTCCTATAGATTTCTTCGATTTCGCTGACTGCCATAAATAATATTATAAATATTATAGAAGTACGCATTTATGCTGAGCTTGGATACTGCCTTGATATATATTCGTACCCATTTGTTGTTTCGTAGTACGCGCGGTGTTTGTACTGAGGCTGAGATAAGAAGGCGTTCCAACTCCGAACTGCTGCGAGAAGTCGCGATACTAAATGTGGAATATAAGAGACGGGGATTTTGTTTTATCAGGGGTGCTGAAGTAACAGTACTATACTCAAGTAGTAGATTTGGAATTTCACTCCCTTCCATTCCGGAGCTACGCAAACAATACCTCGTTGCAAACAGTCAAGCGGGTAGTTTTTCTCGCAAACCTAAGCCGATCCAAACGACGAAAAGGTGCTTGGCAAACTTAAATCATGTAAAGCATGTGGCTCATAAATTGAGCTAAGATCCATTATATAGACACAACCAGAAACAAAAACAAGTACGGCGTAGCAAACAAGGTTCAGGACAGTAAAGATTCAGACGGGCGGAAAATCTATTGCTAGGCAGGCGAAGAAGTCAAAATGACTGCCGCACAGGTCAAGGAAAAGAAAGAGGTAATGGGTGAGGTGAGGAAAGGAGCAGAGGAGAAAACGGAACAAAGAAAAGAGAGAGAGAAAAAAAGCAAACAGTGGGTGTGGGTGAATGACGCGGCAAGAAAACATCATGAATGGGAGGAGGTCGAAGGAAAGAAAGAAAAAGCATACCAATGGGGAAAAAATTCAAGAAAAGGCCGCAGTCTACCTGCCAGACAGAGAACCCCTTTTATGAAAGTTGTGACGAAACTGCTTAACAAGAGTAATATAACTAGAGTGTGCATTTACACTACGTTTCATTACTCGCTGCTTATATTCGTACCCATTTGCTTCCGTGCTGTACGCGCGGCGCTTTGCAGTAAACTGTGGGGTTACGATACAGATACTGAAGCTAAGATGGCAATGCCTTCCAGCCCCAAAGCTCAAGAGGCTAACAAAAAATGCCGATTTTATTTAATTTTGTAATGTGCACGACGGCGCAGCTAACCTCGACTTACGACAGATTTGCGTGAAATATTATTTCAGCCGGTGCCATTCTAACTTGATTTTTAATGCTTGTATCAAAACCATATTGCCATGTCGCGAACAATTTGTTTATTGATATAATAGTTCATTATGTTTTCTTTAATTGTTTTTATTACGAAGAATAATGTTATTGGAGTGAGCATTATTTCTGCTGTGGTTTAATACATCGTTGCTATAATTATACTTATTTGTTGTGGCGCAGTACGCGTGGTATTTGTACCGTTACCGAAGCTGGGATGAAAACGCGTTCTAGCTCCAAACTGCTGCTAGAGCACGCGAGACAACACGCTTCTTTTTTGTTTTTTTAGGTACAGTCGCGGAGCACACGACTTCCACCGCTGCAGGGAGGACAGCCGCCCTCCGCATTTTTTTTTTCTTTTGCAGGCGAAAAAAAACCGCTCTGCCGTAGAGTCGCGTGTGAGCGGCGAGGCCCCGCCCAAACAAGTTTGACGGCGTCCGGCGCCCCTTTCTGTTTGAACATCGCGCTGCTCCGTCCGTCGTGCGGTGTCCCCCGCCGATGTCGCCGCGACGGAGAGGAGCACCGGCTGTGAAAATTAGGTACACGGCGAGCTCAATATACGCGTATTTTCAGGCAGTCGTCCCTCGGGAGACGAGGCTGGGTCGACCAATGACAGCCGCGCAAAACACAAAAGTCGGCCTAGAAAACCAATATGCAAAAAAAAAAAGAAGACGTTCAACAGTCTCTCAAGGAAATAAGGCCTCATTCTCACAGCTGGTGCTCCTCTCCGTCGCGGCGGCACCGGCGGGGGACACCGTACGACGGATGGAGCGGCGCGATGTTCAAACAGAAAGAGGCGCCGGACGCCGTTAAACCTGTTCGGGCGGGGCTTCGCCGCTCCCACGTGACTTTACGTCAGAGCACTTTTTTTTTTCTCCTGCAAGAAAAAAAAAATACGGAGGGCGGCTGCCTTCTCTGCAGCGGTGGAAGTCGTGTACTCCGCGTCTGTACGGGGAAAAAAAAGAAGCGTGCTGTCTCACGTGCTCTAGCAGCAGTTTGAAGCTAGAAAGCGTTTTCATCTCAGCTTTGGTAACGGTACAAACACCACGCGTACTGCGCCAAAACAAATGAGTATAATTATAGCAAGCATGTATTAAACCGCAGAAAGTTATGCTCACTCCAATAAAATTATTCTTCGCAATCAGCACAATCACAGAAAGCGTAATGAACTATTCTATCAATAAAAGAATTGTTCGCGACAACATGGCAAGATGGCTTTGATACAAGCATTAAAAAATCAAGTTAGAATGGCGCCGACTGAAATATTTCACGCAAATCTGTCGGAAGTCGAGGTTAGCTGTGACGTCCTGCATATTGCAAAATTAAATAAAATCGGCATCTTTTGTTAGCCTCTTGTGCTTTGGTGCTTCAGTAGCTGTACGAAACTCCACGCAACTCAAGACTGCTATCAATATAAGCATTGTTCACCAGCAATGAAACGTTCCTGTCGATACCACCATTCGTGATATTAAGGTAGCGCTTAATATTTCGCTATCACCTGCAAGTGCAAGCAATGCGGCTTCAAAAGCGGTGGCTTCCTCTTGAAACGCAGTTTCGTCACAGCTTTTTTTTTAAAGGGTTCTCTGTCTTGCGGGGAGATTGCGACCATTTCTTACATTTCTTTTCCTCATTGATATGCTTTTTCTTTACTTGCTTTCTCAGACCTCCTCCCCTTGATGAAGTTTTCTTGCCGCGCCATTTACCCGCTGTTTGCATTTTTTCCTCTCTCTCGTTTCTTTGTTCAGCTTTCTCCTCTGCTCCTTTCCTCACCTCGCCCATTACCTCTTCCTTTCCCTTCTTCACCTGTGCGGCAGTCGTTTTGACTTCTTCGCCTGCCTAGCCAGCAGGTTTTCCGTCCATCCAAATCTTTACTGCCTCGAACCTTGTTTGCCACTCCGTACTTGTTTTTGGTTCTGGTTGTGTCTATATAATGGCTCTTAGCTCAACTTGTGAGCCACATGCTTTACATGATTTCAATTTGTCAAGAACCTGTTCTGCGTTTGTATCGACTTAGGTTGGCGAGGAAAACTACCAGATTAACTATTTGCAACGAGGTACCGCTTGCGTAGCTCCAAAATGAAAGGGAGTGAAATTCCAAATCTACTACTTGAAAATAGTGTTGCCTCAGCATCTTAGATAAAAAAAAAATTACCCGTCTCTTATATTCCGCTTTTAGTGTCGCGACTTCTCGCAGCAGTTCAGAATTGGAACGCCTTCTTATGTCAACCTCAGTACAAACACCGCACGTACTACGGAACAACAAATGGGTACGGATATATATCAAGCCAGTATCCAAGCTCAGCATAAATGCGCAGATCTATAATATTATTCATGGCAGTCAGCGAAATCGAAGAAATCTATAGGAACATATATAAAACTCTCTCATCAATAAAGGAATGGGTCGCCAGAACTTGCAAAATTTCTTTTGATACACCCACTCAAACATACAACTAAAATATCGCTAAGTTTTGCAGGAGGTCATGTTTAGCTGCGACACCCGGTGCATTGAAAAATGAAAAAAAAAAGAAAAAAGAAACGGCATCTGTTGTCTCATGTCAGCGCGCGCTTCGCGGGGCACCAAGCAGGAGGGCAACCCCCGCTTTTCTCTCTCTGTGTGTCCGCGCACCGCCGTCTGCATGCAAGCCCGCGATGGCCGCGCGGCCGCTCCGCCAGCGCTCGCTCGGTCGCGACACGCAAGCCGTGACGTAGAGTCACGTGAGAGAAGCGAGCGCGCTCACTGGTCCGTCTTTCGTGGGGCGGAGTCCGCCGCTCGCCGGACCGGCGGTGCCTTGGAGCAAAACCCCACGGCGCCGGCCACCCGACTTCGGGGAGTACTGGCACCATTAACTCCCCTTCTCGGGCGAGCGCCGGCGCGACGGAGGCGACGGAGGGAAGAAAAACCGGCTGTGAGAATGAGGCCTAACAGTTCGAAAGGTAGTAAAGCAATGCAAGTGAAATGAGAATACATCTACTTATGGCACAACTAGCAAAATAAGAATGAGGTGAATTAAGCAAATTTTGTAGCAAGTATTTTCTCATCGTAAATAGAAGCTCATCAGTATTTCTCAAGAAAATACCTGTTAACAGCGATATCCTACCAGTACTCACCTATGGGGGCACAAACATGGAAGCTAACAAAGAGCTCAGCTTAAATTGAAAACAATGTAGTGAGCAGTGAAGACGAAAATGAGTGGGTAAGAGAACAAAGGCGAGTTAATGTCATCGTAATCAAAATGAAAAGCAATGGGCACGGCAGGGCATGCAATGCGAAAGCAAGGTAACCGAGATAACGATCTGTTGATTACCCTTAAAGGGCCACTGTCTTTTAAGCAAAGGAGCCCAGTGTTTCGATCAGGTACCGGAGATAGGGGAGAAAACCTGGGCCAGGGGGCGCTGCGCCGCTCTGTGCGTCAGCGCCCTCCATGGAGATCCCGTCAAAACCTACGCGCAGTGCGGCCGCGTCGTCTGCTCCCCGCCGCATAGAAAAGCATGCTGTCGTCTGCTCCGCGCTGCTCTCCAGCACGTGTTTGCGCGCGCGCGCGCTCGGTTGTTTCTCTCCTCCTCCGGCCGCATTCTGGCCGCCGTCGCGCTCCAACAAAGGGGGCAAGAAAAAAAAAAAAACTGGAATGAAAAAGTGACGGCGCGCTTTTTCGCACTGCCTGTCATTTCGGCTGAAGGAGTCCTAACATTGTTACGCAACCTGGATGAAAAGAAAAGCCCAGGCCCAGATGCTCTTCATAATTCATTCTTAAAACGCTACGCTCCGCTGATTGCACCTTTTCTGGCAAAGATTTTTCAAGTTTCTATCAGTACTGGTAAAGTACCCTCTGATTGGAATCGGGCACGTGTTATACCATTGCACAAAAAGGGAGATAAATTCACAGTGTCTAACTACAGACCTGTATCTATAACGTCCACATGTTGCAAGCTACTAGAGCATATTCTGGCTGGTTATATTTGGGATTACCTATCAGAAAACCACCTTTTATCGCCACACCAGCACGGGTTCAGGAAAGGAATGTCCACTGTCACGCAATTGGTAACCACTGTACACGAATTCGCTACGACACTTGATAACTCCGGTCAAGTTGACGTGCTATTGTTAGATTTTTGCAAAGCGTTTGATAAAGTTGAGCACGGAAAATTACTCTATAAGTTAAAATACATTGGCCTCCCGAGTTACCTTATATACTGGATAAGTTCATACCTTAATAACAGAGATCAATTCGTAGAAATTAATGGAAATTTTTCTGATGTCCTCACTGTAAGCTCCGGAGTGCCTCAAGGCAGTGTGTTAGGCCCTCTGCTTTTTTTTATTATATATTGATGATTTAACCCAAGTAATTCCTGACTCTGTCTCCATTCGACTGTTTGCAGATGACTGTATTATTTATAAAAGCATTACCTCAGATAACGACCACGCGCTATTGCAGCAATCTGTTTTTTCCATAGAACAGTGGTGTAAAGACTGGTGTATGGAACTTAACACGCAAAAGACGGTGCTTCTTAGAGTAACTCGTAAAAAGAATTTCAGTTCATTTCAGTATCGCTTACACAACTGTCTCATTTCCGAAGTTTCTAGTTATAAATATCTTGGCGTTACTATTACCAATAATCTCTCCTGGAGTGCTCACATTTCAAATATTTGTTCATCAGCTTTTAAGAAACTTTGTTTTATCAGACGTAAACTCAAAGATGCTCCATCCAATCTTAAACTACTGGCTTACACCACATACGTCAGGTCTACACTTGAGTATGCTTCGATCATCTGGGACCCTCGCACTAAAAAAGACATTTATCGAATTGAACAAATACAGAGAAAAGCGGTGAGGTTCATTTTTAATAAATATCAAAGAACGGACTCTCCTACTAACCTCATGACCGCCAACAACATTCCGCTCCTAGAAACTCGCAGGAAAATGACTCGTTTACTCTTTTTGTATAAAATTTTAAACAACCAAATAAACCTCAGTCCTCCACCGTGTGTGAAAGTTCCCAACACTAGGCGGACACGTCATCACCATAGTCACTCACTGCAGCCAATTTATGCAAAATCTAAATCCTTTCTGCATAGTTTTTATCCAAGGACAATTTCTGAATGGAACACTCTCCCAGAAAGCTTAATTCAGTCTCCAGACTTTGACCAGGCTCTACAGCAACATCTGTTTGGTTGACTTCGATTGTATTGTATTGTTACTTTGATGTCGCACAAAGGTTTTTCATGTTTTCCCTTTTTTTTTGTCTCTCCGGCTGTTGGTCAACACATTTCATGTCATTACATTGCCTCTGTTTGTTAGTTTTGTGGGTGCTTCGTGTGATTTATTGCGTTTCTTGTGCGCTGTATATATGTATGCCACTCCTGCTAGGACCGGAATACTGGTCTGCAGTATCTTGAAATAAAAAAATAAATAAATAAATAAAACTCGTGGAAGTGTTTTTCTCTCGTCTCTCTTTCGTGTTGAAACGATGGTTGTCGGTTTTTTTTTTAGGTATCTCGTACCGCTCGTATCTCGCACCTCTGTAACAGGCGGTGCCGCAGCAGCCATCGCAGAACCAAGTCGGCCTCAAGAAACAGATATATGTCATTAATGCCATCACTCGGCGCTTATAAAGGGAAAACACATACGTTAATCGTCCTATCCTCATACGCGATCCTGCTTCGGGAGCTCAAAACTGCGCATTCGCTAGAGGAGATAACTGAACTAGGGATTGCACAGCGTAGCTGTGGAATTAAGAAGACAAAGGTTTACTTGGAGAGATGTCCCCGCCTGCATGAAATGTCGTCAGGCATTTCCTCGCTCTTCGTCTCACGGAGAGAGGAAACTGCCGAAAGAATGGCATGCCTCGGCTTCTCGTCAGTGATCCAGGTCGTTAAGAAACCTCTCATCGTTAAAGGTAGATAAGTCATTGATTTCGGATGGCAGCGCCACAGCAGCGAACTCCCCCTGACCGCTGTCAGCAGGAACCAAAGGGTAAGGCCGCATGCTTTGTGCCTTTGTAGGGAACGCGTCCTAAACGCGCCGAAAGCAGGCACCACGGCGCCGGCAGCATCGCCTAAAACGTCTGTCCCCAAAGAGTTGAATAGGCCCCTTTCAAGTGAGCAGTCACAAATGGAAAGGAAGCTCCCCAACCAGCGCCCGGAGCACTCGTCGCTGTGTACACGCGTATCAATTCTCAACGAGAAGGCTGGACCCTTCATTCTCTGAACAACATGGAAGAGACATCAAGCGGTGCCGCCTCAAGTTCTTCAAAATACCTGTCGCTTGCCTCTGCCTTCGAGTACCGAATTCGCGTTCATGTTTTTTTTTTGTCTGAGCCTGCCAACAAGCGCTCTTTGAAAACAATGTCCGCGGCGATCAATTAATCATAATTTCTCACTTTCGAAAGCACCGATAAAAAGCGTGCCTCCAGCCAGCCTCTATGTCAGCCGGGGCACAGAAAAAAGCAACAATAAGAAACACCACTGGCAAAGAGCGCCGGCTTTGCGCGCACAGACGCGCGACCATCCCCCCTCGTCCTCACTCTCGTTCTCCCGCTCCGCGTGCACGTGCGGCTGTCTGTAGCACGCGCTCCCGAGCGAGAGGGCTGCGCAGACTCCGCAGACAGCCGCGCGCAGCACGGGCGCGGATGCGCGTAGGTTTTGTAGTTCCTCTCCGCTCCGCTGGAAACCGAGCGCTGGCGTCGCGGAGCAAACTCCAGCTTTGGTTCCCTATAGTCTGTGCAAAATGCTACAGTGACACGCGCGCCGCAAAGCAACGAAAATACAAAGCTCTCTCTCATGCTCTCCTTCGGGAAGCCAGCTTCCCCGTTTCCTGCGCTGGCCCGTCGAGCCACAGTTATGACGCACTTCCCGAGAACGACGTCCATTGGTCCGTCTCGCTGACTGACGGGAGAAGGACGGGTGTCTACCGCTCGCTGCGCGCTTTTCCCTCGCCACGGCCAGACTGAATCCAGCGGCGCACGCTCCCTCCTCCGTTTTTTTTTTTCGCGCACGGGGAGTGCCACGCCCCACCTCCCGCCAAACACGGAGGAGGAAGGGGAATTTGTCTTGAGAGAGGCTAGACGACCTTCGGCAGGAGAGTGAAAATCCTTTGCGAGAGAACGGAAGCAGAGAAGCATGACAGAATCGGGTGATGGCGGTGGCTGTAACTGCGCTATTAGTTACTATTTTCAAAAACAATTTGCGGCCTTGAGTTTTAGGGGCGAAGTCTCACAGTCACCGGGGAAGAAAATATTTTCGACCGGAGGGTGGACAATGGGATTGGATAAGATTGGGGAAGTTAGCGAGGATAACGGACCTGAAAGCTATAGCATGACCGGTTAATCGGAGAACTACGGGGAAGGCCTTGGACGGTCAGACCAATGACTACGTTACTGGGCGAAGAAAACGGCATGAACCACAACAGCGGTGCTGGGCGGCGCGGACATCAGTCGATCGACTGGACGCAACGTCACATTCAGTGTGCAGCTATGACGTATGCCTACAGCCCGTGAAGTCGCTCATACTGATTATAGAAGGATCCTTTTCTAGTGTGAACCAATCATGTATGCAGTACGCGAGGCGCTGGCACGCTAGACAGAAATTTAGCTTCACTCTAACAAAAACCAAACAACGTACGTTGAAACTGTACTAGCAATAGCTTTAGTGTGCCGCCATGGAGGAATAAAAAATAATGTGTACCGCCATCCGTTACCCTGATCCGCCATCGTGCATGTCCATATATCCCCTTGACGCCAGTAGATGGAAGTCGGCACATAGACACCGCGTCAAGACTAATCAGCGCGCGCATCGCCCGCGCGCGGTAGAGGGCCACGGTGGCGGATCACGGTATAGCAAATCTAACAGGGCCATTTTTTTAAGGCTGTGGCTAAAGGTACGTCCGACGGACCCGATCAGTGGTCTTAAAGGTACGTCCGACGGACCCGGTGCGTTTTTCTTCGGGATACGACGGACGGATCCGGGAAATATTTTTCAGAGGTACGGCGGACGGACCCGATCGGTAGGGTTTTTCCGACGGACCCAACGCATTTTTCTCCGATATGGGCCTTGGGATCCGTCGGGAAAGCCGGACGGATCCGAGATCCCCAGATGTGGTTGTAGCAACAACATGGTAGCCATATGTAGCCAAATCGAAGTTGGTATGAGGTGTACGTGCGAGGTTTAGGAAGTATGTACTACTGCATGCGTGAAATGTGAAATTACAAAGAATAGTACAGTGGCAAGAATAGTGCCTAAAATGGGTGATATACTACTTGATGGCATGATGATATGTTTACGTGAGTTGGACCGCGGCAGGGTCGCAAGCGCATGTAATCGCGGTGTTAACGGCCAGCCCGCGGCCCGCCCGCCCGCTCATTTGGTCCTCGTTATCATGTGCATTAACGTCTACGACGGTCGTTATGTGGTTATGTAGTTTTGATTCTTCAAAGTTTCCTCACTTCTATCTGTGATGAGATGCGTCACGTAACGCATCGCTTTCTGCTCGCATTGAGGTTTGGTGCTGCAAGTTCTACGTAGTCGCTGAAAAAGCTGGGTGCCGCCGGCGTGTCTAGCCCAAGCATCGCGTCATTCGTGTTTGTTGGAGGTGTGGTTTGTGCTTACCGTGAGATGCTGTGATGTACGGATTACGTCCTACTAGAGTGCTGTGTGAGACTACGAAGAGTGCTGTGATGAGTGCGCCGATGTCCGGACGGACATCAGTGTGTCCGTTTATGATCGGCGATGTTGCACGTGCATGTCAGTGTTTATTAGGTGCAGTGGTAATTTATTTACACGCGCTGTGCAACAATCAGACGAAAATAAGTCATTGACAATTTGTTAGCCTGCACTACAGAGCTCAAAACTCGGAAAATGGGAATGCACATGATGCAGTTTTCGCATGTTGGAGCTAGTGGACCGAAAAATAAGTGCCCAGCCCACACCGCCGGGATGCGCATTACTACAGGTGAAATGGTTCAGGTTTCTGTAAAATAGCTGCCTGGCACAGCACCTTCCTAAATGTTCAGGCTTTGTACTATTGTTGAAGGCCACTTTATCATTAATAAAGGAACGAATATGCTTTATGTGAATTAATGACTAGTGCTTTTTCAACATATGTTCATTTTTTTTTTCGTTTTTCCTTAGTTTTCTTTGTTTTTCATGCTAGAAAAACACAAATAGTACACTTTTAAACTTGTCAGTCCAAAGTTGAACATGAATATCTGCCATGCATGTGACAGCTTTAATGCTAGAAAGGTTGACGTGTATAGCATGTACGTAGACGCTGCGACATCTTAGTGGCACGTTCGGCTACTTGCCCCAAGGTCGTGATGTTTAATGCCAGTGATGGCAGTCGCAGTTTGGTGCAGGTGAAATGCAAATGCTTCTGTTTCCTGCAAGATGTCAACGCAAAGTACAAAGCCCCGGCAGTCAAATTAGTCTGGGGCTCTCCACTACGGTATGTTTCATAGCTACATATGTCACTTTAGGATGTGAAACCCTACATGTCACAGGTAGGCTGCATTGTTTTTTAGATTTTGTAACCTCTCATCTATGTTTTGCCACATGTGGCTAATTTTAGTTCTCAAACAGTTGTTAAAGATGAAACCAAAGCAGTTCTTGGCATGGTTTCCTGCTTGGATTAATTTTCTAATTGCAGTTCTTTGAAACTTGCATCAATGCTGGACAGTTCAAATAGCAGGCAGTTGAATTACAGAAATGATGTGGATCGTGCATATCAGTTCGGACAAATGGAAAGTAACGGTCCCCTCCTTGCATGCATAGGTGCCCTTAGACAAATACATACTCGGGTGTGTGATTGTGACGCATATCAAGGGTCAACAGAAGGCCATGTGGAGCCAGTGTGATATTCTTCATGAAGGCTAAAGTAGAATGTACAACAGCTGCTGTACCATGCAGAAAAAAATTGATCGTTTAGTGTATGATTAACTGACCATGAATAGCATCTTACTCAGAGTATGATGTGATATATATCTGGTTTAGCATCCCAAAATAACTACGGCTATGAGGAACACGATAGTTGAGGGCTCCGGTATAATTTCGACCACCTGAGGTTCTTTTACATGCACTGACACCGCACGGTGCATGACGGCCTATTGTTTCGCCTCTATTGAAATGCTCCTGCTCTGGCTGGAACCAAATCTGCATCTTTGGGTTCAGCAACCAAGCACTAACTACTGAGCCAGCACAATGGGGCCAAGTATCAAAGTGCATGCCATTACATTTCCTTCTAGCCGGTGGTTTTCTTCACAGAACTAATGCATACAAAGAAAAGTAAATAGCAAGAAAACACTAGTTTTATTGCACATTATATTTGCATTTCAGCAAACATTCTCTAGGAAAAAATTTCTCATAATGTTTGCATGGAAACCATGAACATCTTACAAAAACAAAACAATGCACTTACTCCACTCCAATTATTAATGGGCAATGTTGCATCTATGCTACTACACTGCACTTATCACAAAACCACAAGCCCCATCTGCTTTGGCCAATCACTTGATGAAACTAACGGAGACAGATGTCGCACACCACAAACTGGTCGTCTCGCAACATATCTCTGCATATGTTGCATTTCAATTTCATGCCTTTCCACTTAGCTTCAACTGTTGCCAGCATTACTAGTCACCCATCTTTTCTGAAGTTCCTTTTTACGCTGTTGGGATCAGCATCCTTGTTAACGATGGTCTCTGGAATTTTCGATGCTATCATTTTCACATTTTCCTCATCTGGAAGAACGAAGGAAATGACAAGCTTAGAGCAGAAAAAAAAAATTAGGGAGACTCTTAATCTCCACTTGTAAGGGTATGGTGTGCCAGCGTTAATGGTTCTTGTCTGTAGATCCCACTGTGGATTCCCGTTAATTTACATGCCCTTTGCTACAAACATAATTACTAATTCCTTAATTCATGTCTCTGTTATCTCAGGTATACCTATTAGCATACGGTCGTAGGCTGCCCTGTTAGGTGACAGACAACCTGGCATAGACCTCTGTAAGCCTCAACCTTTCTTAATTGGAGCTGAAACATCCTAGAACATATTTCAAATATAACTTTGTAAGCTTGACTTAACACCTCCTGCCATGTCGTGTGGCCTCGTGACATTTGGCTCGTGGCACTTTTGGCTTGTGCACAGGGGTCATCTGTTAAATACTGGTTAACATGCATGACAAATACATTTTCACACAAACTGGTGGCAAATGGTCAAGTGGTGCACTGCAGATTCTGAAATGTATACCTAATATGCATGCAAGGATCGCACCATCACATAACATGATCAAGAATAGCATTTCAATGCCCATTAAAGGACCACCTCAGACAATGGTTGTTGTTACCACAAGACCTGTTCTAACAGCGTACTGACACCATTCCACTGAGCGATGGACATGCATATGCACACCCTAGATAGCTCATGATTGTGGATCTCATTTATTTCTATGACTTCCAAGGAGTTCCTGTCGTCAGAAACCCTACACTTTATGAAATCGGGACAGTTGTCTTGAAAGGTGATGAAAAGAAATAACTAGGTTACCTTGACGCAATGCTAAATTACAGAGGGTGAATATGCTGCATGAAGATACCAAGAAGCTTGTACAAAGAAAAGTGAGAGTGAAATGGCAGGATTTTTGAAACAATGAAATAAACTACAAACTATACTTGTCAAACCTGTCATTAAGGAATGGAAATCATGCAGTAATCAAAAACACAACATGGAGGCCATTTTAGGTCATCTTCACAAAACACATATCCACACCTCACACACAGCTTCATACTTATGAAAGAGGACAAACCAATATGCAAGGAGTGTGGAGATGAACTAACAATAAACCATATCTTACACGTGCGCCAGAGTCGAGAAAATAAGAGGAAACATTTTGTGCAATTTTGCAACAGATCCTTTTCCATACCAGCATGATTCTAGGAGAGACGTGCAAATTTCCTGCATTTTTGGTTGCCTAAAATGTTCCTAAACAAGCTACATCCTAAAGAACATTTTAGTCATTACACACAAAATAAATACATTACACCTTGTTCTTGGTGCATGGCAGCATTAGTTGCTTATGCACCATAAAAATCAATACAATGCTGTAAGGTATACCTTGGTTAGCTATGTTATATGAGACAAGCTTTCGGTCTGGTGTGGTCCTTATTCACGTGACAGCGCTGTCATGAGGGTCTATGTCCCAGCGATCGGAAAGTGACCTATTCCAATAATTCTACAAACTGAAGGCGATTCTACAGATTTCTAAAGACTGGAGTGCTCAACTGTTTTATCAACGTCCGCCTGCTTTGACAGCCTGGAGTGAAACTGTTGAAGAGAATACATTTTTTAACATTTAACGCGTTTCTGAAGGCGTTGCTTTCAATTACGGGGCCCACAAAAAGCAGCTGAATGTCAAACGCCGCCTAGGTAGGCTTTCTAGCTAGACAGCGGTGTAACGTGGAAAATCGCTCCGCCGGTCCATCGCTGGCGCCGCTGACTTGACAGGCGAACTGTTCAAACTTATAGCTACAGACCACACCTGAAACACTGAATTGCGCATGATCAAGGCAGAATTTCTCTAACACTGAGCACTGGTAGCTATCGATTTCGCGCCCAATATTGTGAAAATCTGTCCTCTCTTCGATCATTGATACGTCCACGGTTGAACATTTATGCGCCTCGGGGTAGGCCAGCCGTTGGAACATGGATGCGTGGTTGTAGCAATTCGATCACTTGCATGGCACACTCTGCAAAATTCCAAGAGTCAGCTTCTGCAACGAAATGTGCAGCGCACATTTTCTACCGCGTACCTAAGTCCGGCGATGCATGCATATCGATCCCGATAGTTTCAAAGCTGCGCGGCCGTTCAGTCGGGTCACGCTAACCTCGAGCATGCGGAGGTTTAAACTACATGTACGAAAAATTCAACGACAAGAAAAAGATGCAGGCTAAGCACAAAGAACATTGCTGTTCACATGGAAATCGGATCATTCGCGCTTCCGGCTTTCCGGTTGTGCACTCTTGCGGTGCGGTGCAGTAGGTCTTCGCCTCGACGAGTCGATGTGCAGCTCGCCGCAGTAGCAGCGCAGGCCTCAAGTAGATTCGGCATGTCTTCTGCCACGACTCTGAGGTAGAATTTAAACGAAGAATTTAGCTAGAAACATCCTGTTTCCTCGGTCTGCATGTGAGGAACAAGCATAATGCCATTTAACATACATACTTTGGACTGCTGAATGTTCTGCACGGCGAGGTGCGTGTGTGTTGTGCCAGCGCTAGATCTTCGGAGGTCGATGCACGACTTAAGACAGCGTAAATGCTAGGAATAGCTCGCTCGCAATACGGGCAGATCGAGGTGATAGTTTAGTGCGAAGCGAAAGCTGCTCGTGAATGTGCGTATCTCGATGCCAGCTGGTGGAGCTGGTGCGGTACGTAGCATCGCCTGCAGCTATGTGCGTGACAGCGATGCTTGCCGTTCACCGTGATCTATGTTAGAACGGATGCACTCTTCGTAGCACCTCATCGAGAGTCGCGGCTAGCTGATATCATAGAGGATAAGATTCATTCACGCGTAGCAAGCGGAATGTGGCCGCGTTCGACGTGCATATAGCCATGAGCCTGTATATCGACGTCCGCCGTATCTTTACGAGAATCGAATGGATACGTCGGACGTACCTTTAGACACTTCGTTTTTTTAAACCTACACCAGAGCAGCAAAACTTGTTTTTAGTGCTGCAGCACTCCCGCATGCTTCCAAAAACCCGATGTCTGAAGCCGATTTGACCTTTCCGAGTGTGGACGGGCGAGAGGGGGAGCACAGCTCCGTCATGGAGAGCCTGCACTTGTTTGCGGTTTGGTGAGCAAAACAATGCGTGGTGCAGGGAGGAGAGGAAAGGCTGCGACACGTATACTAAGGGAGAAGGCGGTGGGGGAGCGTTCGACATGTGCGAAACCGGTTCAGAAGCGAAGCGAAAAGGCTACTGCTCCAAAGCTGCGGCGCTGGGGACAGATAGGAGCTCGCCCCGCTTTGCATTCGTTGCTAGGCGCACTTGACTACTTTCTGTTGCAGCCCTGGTTCCTTCTTGGGTTAGTATGGAGGAATGAAGGGTAGTCCAGGACCGTCCGGTCATCCGACGAAGAGTTTCGTCATGTGACATGACGGGAACAACAGACAAGATGACAGAGGCAGTAGGAATCAACGGAGGTCGATGTCACTGCTGAGACAAAAACATGAGGACGCGCAGAGGCAGTATGTATATATATAAAAAAAATATAAGCAAGAAATCGATACAGAGCGCAACATAATAGTAGAGATCTTGTATTTCAAAATTATGTTCTTGTGGAGGACGTTGAAATTACGTCAAACATGCTTCACTGTCCACGAAATTGTGTTTACCAAACTATGTTACAAAGTAGAACGAGAGGAAGAAGATGGTTTACACACCGACCGTGGTTTACACGGTATGAAAGAGCACTGAACAAGGGTAAATGAGGGGACGCCTCGGTTCGCAGGTCGAGCTAACGTTTCGACAAGTGGACTTGTCTTCGTCCACTTGTCGAAACGTTGGCTCGACCTGCGAACTGAGGCGTCCTCCCCTTTACCCTTGTTCAGTGCTCCTTCAATTGTTACAAAGTGTGATTCATATCGAAAGAAATTCATCAAGACCGTCTCTATGAAGCACATGCAATGTGCGGTCTGGAACCATGGCCCCTGTCGCATAACTCCCCTCGCGCTGGGACGCCGCTCACGTTTTATCGTATGGCTGCGGAGGATTCGCTACTGCTGAGAGAGGAGTTAAAGGAAGGGCCCCAGAGTGCGCAACTGAAGACCGTACTAGACCTAATGACCCCACCTCTACCGAACCATCTACACAGAGATCTTCGAGCGTACCGTCTCTATGAAGCACATGCAATGTACGGTCTGGAACCATGGCCGCTTGATTAACACAGCAAAATAACGTTTAATAATCGAGATACAGCAAATACAATCCTGTCGAAATGTCCTGCTGCTGCATGCTGTTCCGTGATTAAACTGAGTTAATCTATTTTTTCTACACCCGGTTAAAAAAAATAGCCCCAATATTGTAATGCAAGAAATCCTATAGGCAACCTGCAGTGGCCAGGCGGCGCTAGTGGAGCGCAGCGTTCAGCGCCGCCAACGGCGGCGCCGAGTAATCTGAGTAGGCTGGCGCGGTCGGGTTGCGTTCGCGTTGTACGGCTAGAAGCATCTCGGCTCTCATTTTCTGCAGTTTTAAGGCAATCGAATGTCTTGATAGCTACTTCCGAAAACCAATACTGACGAAAGGACACCGCCTGTTCGAGAATGCTCATGTTTAAAACGTGAACGGTGTCGACGTCACCGCGAAGTGCGCGCCGCTCGCGACGGAACACCCGCGCACACAGCTTTGAATGTCGCGTGAGTAGACGGAATTTTTTTTAACGAAATTTATTCTCTCAGGGCATTAGTCGGATATGTGATGATGAATTAAGAAATAATTAAATGAATGAAAAATGTTGTAAACGTAGCTTTTCATTCACCTATTGCGTTCACACCTCATACCCAAACATTGAAAGTGCAGAGAGAACCTGAGAAGAGATTGATCGCCGTTTCTTCTTTTTTTGTTCTTGCTGTCTGATTACAGCAGCATAATAATTTCCTCGCGGTTTTGCTTTAAAGTTTAATACCATGACGAACGCTTTTGTTCGTGGTGCACCTTTCGACAGTGCCGCGGAAGTTACAGGAGGCATGGTGCGGTGCCCGCTACGGATGTCGTGGCGATTGCAAGCACTGTGCGGTTGTAGCGT
The DNA here is from genome assembly GCF_055883805.1 of Amblyomma maculatum. Classification (NCBI taxonomy): domain Eukaryota; kingdom Metazoa; phylum Arthropoda; class Arachnida; order Ixodida; family Ixodidae; genus Amblyomma; species Amblyomma maculatum. The sequence goes on along the minus strand of NC_139344.1, from coordinate 162,278,178 downwards.
GCGTCATCAACGAAAACTGTGCGTGCCGGGGGCGGGGAGTAGGGGGCCTCCTACACCGTTGGAAAAATAAAGCCCTTAACAACAACAATAACTGGCATGCATTTTGTATCTCCGTACCTCAAGCTTGGGGAAAGCCGGCAGGAAATGCTGGCACTCAACTGCAAAGCTTTCGTAACGGAGGTCGTTAAGAGTTAGAATTTTTTACTGTTGTTACTAATGATGAAATATTCTATCGTCTGAGACAGACTCTTGAGTAGCTTGAGCAGTCGGTGCAAGAAATATTTGGCGCGGAACAATAGAACGAAGTTCCATTCTCAGCGTACACAGTATCACGGGCCTCTACACTCCGCCACTTCAACTTTTTCAGCACCTTAAGAACTAATTTACAGATAAATATGCTTATTGAAATCTGTAATTGGAAGTTTTGAAGATATTTTGGCTTTGTGGTTCCGAATAGACACCGCATTAGAAATCCGGTTCACAGATCCACAAACATTTTTTTTTTTATTTCGCCTCCGTTGAAATGCGGCTGGAATACGATGCTGCGGCTGCACGGCTTTGTTGATTTTCTGGACGTATGCCACTCGATCTTGCACAGCATATACCAGTACACGCCAAATTTTACAGCGCGTACTGAGTAGTGTGCCCCAACCAGCGTGCGACTCCCCGAGTCAGAAGTTTATACCGTTTCCTCCGCTCACGGGCAATCCTCTTATTTTAGCTTCTTGGCGTCTGTATGCCAATGGCCCCATAACAAAACAAATTTCAGTTACATTACTCTCTCGCAGCCAATATTTCCTTCTCTCATCATTCTCCCCAGGTTCTCCCAGAAAGCGGTACGCTTAGGTCTCCTTCGTGATTGTGGTAGTCTTTCTCGCCGCCCTTGCGCTTATTTTTATTCTTGTTCACATCCGTAGTAGTCGAAGCATCACACGAGACCACTGAAGTCACTAAATGAGTAAATCACACTCACTGGGATAACAAAACGCGAACGCAGAAGGAACACAGCGGCCGCAACATATACGGTGTCTGCTTCTGCGCCGACTCAGTATTAGCTCCCGTCGGCCGCCAGGTGGCGCCACATGTCTCAGCAAACTCCATTGCAGGTTGCCTATGCCTAGTCTGCGAGTATTTGGGTCATGCCTGTAACTTATAAGTAATCTTCTAAACCCGTTCCTACCAATGGTCAGCTAAAGTACTGAAATACTTATACCGAAAGGACATCGACTCACAATGGCGGAAAATAACTAAACTAACCAGTATGTAGGAAGGCAGGACGGATAATGAAGAACATTTAATGACAGGTAAAGAACACAGAGGCTAAAAACTGTAATAATTCAATGGAAAAGAAGTCAACCTTAGTACAGTCGTGCCCCGTTAATATGGACGACCCGAATTATGGACAGTTTTTCTGGGGACGAAACGACGAAACCTTCTCAATGTATTTAAGCCTCGTTAATATGGAAACTCGCTGTCTGGACAATGGACAGGGGAAGAATGCACGCGCCCCACTTGGGCCCATGTATTTTTGTCTCGTTAATATGGACAGTGCTTGAAAAAAGCAGAGGAGTCCGAACGCAAGTTAAAGGGCGTGCCGCCCGCGAACCTACGCGACAGCCGATACGGCGGGATGCCTGAACGAGCCCTGTGGGGTTGGAAAGAACCAAAGCGAGCGTGTCGCCGTTTTAGGGGGAGGGGGGAGGGAGCGCAAGAGCGGAGAGGAACGTACACAGCAAACCGAGGGTCAGCGTAAACTCCGAAAGGGGGGAACCAGGAGATTTCTGGCTACAGCGGAAGTGCCGCCGCAGTCGGGAAAACAGCAACATGTGGTTGCAATAAATTCTGCTGAACGTGAACAGAGAGGCCGGTAAAAGCGTAAGAAAGAAATGACAGGAAGAAAGACAAGTGCCTACAGTGGCGGTGGGAACTGAAGTTTTCTTTCCCAAAGAGAAATGCGTGTTCCATGAAGCCGTTAACGCTTTTCGGTGAGAGTCAAGACACACTCACAAAGTAGAGCGACAAAAGAAAGGCGACGTACGAACACGCAACCGGGACCGGGCGTCCCGTCCTGGACGCGCTTCCCTCTCATGCTCCTGGTTTTCGTCCCTGTTGCGCTGCCGAACTGCCTAACTTAGCACACTACTAGGCGGTCCGCATGTCGGCTTCGCTTTAAGTCAACGATGCGGCCTTGACAAGGTCTGAGCTCTTCGTAGTCGGCTAGCCGTCGTTCTAAACTGTACTTCAGCTTGCAGTGTGTTTTATAGGAACACATATAAACGGCGCCAAGATGGGATGTTCGATAGCCCTCTGCATAGCAGCTTTTTGCAAACTTGACTCCCTTGCTTCCTTACAGAAACAGTACAAGGCAAAAAAGAATCGGAAGAACGGAAAGGCAGAAAAGTTAACTAGGCAAAAAAGTGCAAAGCATCAGGAGCCTGTAACCCTCAACTTGAGCCTGGCTTTTGGCACGGCTGGAGTTAAACGCAAAAGAACAGAGCTGAACGTAGGCGCGAAGAAATCTGTGAATACAAGCGGCAAAAGCCATCTGAGTCAATCCAAGCCGCGAGGGACTAGTATCGACAGCTCAGGCTCAGCTGTTCCCTTGCCTCAGGAGTATCCCAAGCAGTTAGTTACTTAGCGGCTACTTTGCTCAGTGAAGGGGGCATTTTGGAAGCGGCGGTGAGTAGAGAATCAGACGCCGATTCATCGCCCAGTGACTAGTTCGTGCTCGAAAGTTCGACCAACACAAAGCCCAACATCACGGGTGTCATGGTAAGCGAGTTGCTTGAGACTGCACTACAATTTTTCAAAGACAATGCCAAGGATAATGCACTGAAAATTGCCGGTGTTCTGTCAAATTTTGAGTCCAGTGCACACCGTTTGTACAAATGCAGTCGTTAATTACAATTTTTTTTTCTCAATAAAATCCTTTTTTATTCACGACTCGTTTTTATGGATTATGTACTCGCTTTATGGACAGTTTTGGTCGGAAGCCAGTGTCCATATTAACGAGGCACGACTGAAATATAATAGCTGCTGCTATATAGAAAATTGAAAACTCGGATTAAGGAGACCTGCTATGACAATTCAAGAGGCAGCGGCCATCTCTTTGTAGCTAGATCAGGATGTCTTAAAACCCGAAGCTACAAAAGGAAGTTTAATGAAGATGAAACTTGTGCTATGTGCGGCAGATGCCCAGAAACAATTGAACATCTTATGCTGGAGTGCGGCAGTATCCATCCAGACGCCGATCAACCACTCTAGCTGAGGCTCTGGGGTTTAGTTCAAAGGAAACAGGAATGAATCGGCGGTAGAGGTTTGCTAAATAGCAGGGCGGGGTCGCAAGGAAGCAAATTCGAAATTATTCAGAACAACCCAGGTCTAAAATTACTGTCGTTAAATTTGAGCTGTCCGCATTAAAGAGAAAAGTTGAGCATGATTACCACCACAAGAGGATTAACATTTACCCATTCACATTGTGGGCTGGTGTCATGTGCGCTGTTAATGGGGGAATGAGCATAATTTTTTTTTCAGTAAACAGTTTTTCTTGGGACCTTCAATGACAAGTGCTCTTCAAGAAAAATGTCCAATAAGCTGACGCGTGTTCATCAATATTATACATGCACTCTTCAGACGGATATGGCCTGTAAGGCAGGAGTTCAGCTTCCTGCAAATAACCCTTTCAGTACAAGGCTTTTCCGGGAGGTAGACGTCCAAGAGAAGGGAGCACCTTCAGCGTTCTGAATTGAGTGAAAACGGCTACTTATGAGATATAGCAGCGCAAATGTTTTCACTTGCTGCTAATGGCAGTGAGCAAGCTCGTGAGGTGGCAGCGCGTGCTCCACAAACGCAGCGGAAACAGCGATAGAACAATATATAAGTTGAAGAGAGCTGCCAGACCAATTCTCGCGAATTTGAATTGCAAGCAGTGACGTTCGCACACAGACGACCACCTTCCTTTCAAAAGCTGTGTGCATAAAGCTTGCTCCATAAAGGCCTCTTTTCATCCTGTGCAACTTACCACTCTGATGTAGTGTTGTAACATGTTCGAGCACAACTGCTTTTTGAATGTTTTTAGGATTCCTACAAGCTAACGCATAGACTTCACAACAGCACACATGCAAACAAGGTTATATGCGCCAGGAGTCTGTTCTGCTTACTGCAGCTGCCCTCGCTTCTTCCATGCTCGGAGAACGCATTTCTAGCGCAGTTTGTTTTTCAATGTGCTTCCTGCCTTTAGAGTGGTACAACTGACTGCTCAGAGGTCCACTGAAAATGCATAACTGATTTCCCCACAGTTCATTTTCAGGGTTTTGGGACTTGCATTCACGGTTTTCTAGTTAATGCAGCCACCTTCCATGCAGGAAGTGTTCATAACGAATAGCAGTCGTTCTAATATTTTCCTTTAGCCCAGCAATATATGTTTCCCAAGCACGAGTTATCTTCTGGCATGCTGCTGGCACATTTATCCCACTGAGCAAAAACAAGCAAAGCTACTAACAGAGCAAAGGAAAATATTTAACATACGGAGAGCCCAGCTTCTGTTATGCCACCTAACAGCAGTACACATTAGTATACAGATCTCGTGCTCACTGAACCTAGTCCTACGACACGCGCGTATTTTTCAACATGGCGCAGCCGCTCGCGTAGCACGTGATCTCTCTCTCTGCAAGGAGGAGGGGAAGGGAGACATTAAAACATTCCTGGGGTAACATTGCATGCTCCATATATGCTGAATTGTGCACTACTATAATGAATCACTCATTCAGCAAACACACGGTTTACTCATCAAGCAGTATACTGAAGTCAGTCTAACGGGAGCCACACGACTGCAGATGTGGGCAAGATGAAGTGAAAACTAAAATGGATATTGGTTGGTGCAAAAAGCGAGGCACCAACCTCATCTCAACAATATGAGACAATTGAGGGCAAAGACAATGCCGAAATGCATTTGCTGATTGTCTTCCAACCAAGACCTGCCAGTGTGACCATGCATTCAGCAATCACGTGTCCTTCGCTTTAAGGCGAAAGCCTTTCTAGGCTCATGGAACGAAATCCCGTGAGCGAGTTGTGCGTCAGATCTGTGCGCCGATGTGTCACTTGTTAATCACCCTGATGTCAACAAAAAAGTAAAAATCCTGTCTCCACTGGGAATCAAACCTCCATCCCTCAGATCCTCAGCAGAGCCTTTAACCAAATGCTCCACGCCAGGAATCTCAAAATGCACATCATAATTCTCCTTGACTACCGTGAGGATGATAGTAACAATGACACTGCAATTAGTGATAAGTGGTCGCAGTAGCAATGATGACGGTGAATTTAGTTGATAATAGTAATGAGAGCAAACTTGAAGTACCGTGTGCAGCAGCAGCGCTCCTGCTTTCACACTGCTGCAGTGTAGGTTCCACAGTGATATCAGAATTTTTTTCAGTGTTCAATATGGATTACAGTGGCTCTTCTGCTTGCATGTAGAAAGTTTCGCAGTCTGAGAGATGGTTTGGTTTGCAGGGTTTAACGTCACAAAGCTACTCAGGCTACGACCGACGCTGCAGTGGAGGACTACAGAAATTTCGACCACGTGGGTTTTTTTAACGTGCACTAACACCGCACAGCACATGGGTGCCTTGCTTTTCGTCTCCATCAATAAACGGCCACCGTGTCTGGGATTGAATCCCACATCCCTGGACTCTGCAGTGGAGTGCTGCAACCGCTGCACCACCTTGACAAGTGCAGCCAGAGATAACCAGAGCTGGTAGGAGACAACCAAACATACTTGTATTTTGTCAAAAAAGGCATGAATGTGCCCTGTCACTTTGGCCAGAGCAAAACGAACTTCAGTGGGAGTTTCATAACCTGGAACATTGAAGGACTTTCTAAGTGCTCTCCCAGGTTTTTGCAAGCTTATATAATAAACCTATATAAAGGTTGAAAGGCCTGTGTGCACAGAAATGTCCAATTCATGCACATTCAGTCAACTTGCCGAAGTTTACAGCATCCAGCATAGCCAGGGGCAGCCATTCACCCCATAGGATTAACAGCAGAGATGAAAATGATTCAAGCATGAGCAGCACTAAGCGCACAGACGTTTAAGCTTTTTTCGGAAAAATCGCAAGCAAGACTTTTTCCAATCCGCACACCAAGACTGCTCCGCCACTGACACGAGGTTGGATGTGTTTGCTAAAGCACAACTGCTCAAGCCTAGAAATACCTTCCAAGAATTGTGTTCATATCACTTTAATGTGTTATGCAGTGAATCACACTGGATTCCATTCTATAAACACTGACTTAAAACACCCGCTAAAACTGCAAGTGACACTAGGCGTGTTGAGATAAAACGTGTGTTAGAATGGGAGAAAAGCATTGGCTGAAGAAGGCGAGAACACACACACAACTTCAAGCAACAAGGTCTAAAGTGACCACCTTGCTTCACCTTTTTATTTACCTTCATTTCTTTTTTCTTCACTAGATGGGCCTGTTTTTTTTTTTAAGTTACGTCTATGGGTTAATGATTTCACCATTATATAAAAACAGCAAATGACGATGAATTGCAAGGAGGAAAAGACAACTATAACTGCAGTACAATAGTTTGGTCAGGCAAAACAGTGATAAAAAAATATTAAATGGCAACAAAAAAAAAAAAAAAAAATTGACTGGTGGTTGCATAAAAAAAAAAAAAAAAAAAAAAACCAGATTGTGTACATGTGGCAGTCTGAGAATATCCCACAGTATTTACAACACTGCAAAAAAGGTGGCATGAAGTTACACTTCAGCAGTGGCCATTTTCGGCAATTGGGGAAAAACAAAAACATTAAAGGACACATGTCCACCCAAATAAAATTAATGCAATCATCCTTTGCATGTGAATTGAGTGATGAAAGTGACCTCACTGTGCAGGGAAACACTTTGCTATGCAGAGGGAACCTTGCTAAGCTGAGGGAGGAATGGGGAGAAGGGCTGAATAATTCCCAGAGCAGCCACTAGGAAACGTCGTCAACAGATGTTGCACTCCTCCACTCCTAATCCTTTTAAATTGTAAAAGCGCAGAAGTGGGGCCTATAGGTTGCAACCATTCATTTATATACAGGAGGCCACAAAAATTAAATAAATTTCTAAAGAAAAAAAGACAAAGAGAAAGAGAGAGAGAGAAAGGGCATGCTGACCATTTTTTTTTAATCGTCTGAAAATTTGTCTCTTTTTCCTTTAGCTTATTTTTTTGGTATTTCTCCCTTTCCTTACAAAAGGACATCGTACACGAGCCACATACATACATACAAAAACCTAACAAAAAAATAACAGCAGTATACTGTATGAATGAATGGGGGCCGGCACAGCTTCCATTTCCAGTATTCACCCTTCTTGGCTGCGAATCTGGTGCAGCCCAGCATGCATGGTTTTCTTTGTTGCGCCAGCATGTGTCACAAATCTTCCCTGGCTCAGCCAAGTCAGATGCAGGGTTTAGAGTTCCATCATCATTGTGTTTCACCATGGGCAAAGAGTAATGCCTCCGTTTTCACTCGGAGCTCCCTTTTCCCAGCACCGTCCTGCAGCAGCTAGGCATATCCCTGGATTCTCTTCTCTTGCATTAGCCTCCCACCCCACCATTCAAAATAGAACTGCAGCAGTGAAATGACTTGGATAGCTTGGCTTTTCTTTCAAATGGCAAGAGGCATACTTCATGCAGAGCGAGAAAAAAAAAAAGGGAAACCTACTGGTCACAACAGCAAAATGAATAGATGCAAAAAGGCAATCAGGAGACAGAAACAAGTAAACTACAACAAAATAAAAAGGTGCACTTGTCTTTCTCTGTGGCATGCATAAAACAAGGCTACCTGCTAACAAAGAGGGACAACAGATGTAAACACTACCAATAAAAGTGGTAGAACAACAATAAAAAAAAGTGAGTGTGGTGGGGTGAGAGGCAAGAAGTAACAAGATGAGGGGAGAGTGAAAGGGTGTGCAGATGCCCGCCTCCCTAAGGGGGGGTGACAGTCAAGGGGCAGTCCAACAGGAGCAGGAAGGTGCCCTGGGAGTTCAGCTCGGTGAGGGCAGCTGTGTGTCTGCCATGGTAGGGCTAGTTGTGCCTTATGCCAAGGCCACCACCAGGAGGGTTGCGACCGCCACCCCGTGGGTAAGCGCCCCCGCGCCCACCAGCTCCGTTAGCACGCCCTCCAGGGGGTCCCCTCTGCATGAGGCCGCTTGCAGCACCACCACGAGAACTTCCAGATGAGAAACTGCCCCCACGTCCTTCAGTGGCAAGCTTTTGCTTGGTCTTCTTCTCCTCAACGTTCACACGAGTGTTGTTGATGAAGATCGGTTCCGCAGCCTGCAAGAAGAAAGCTGGCTCAGATATCACCCAGCAGACAGTGTAGATTAACCCTGGTTATCCCACACAGTTCGGGGCAAAAAAGCTTCTCATTCACACTCGCCATCTGCAAACTGCACTGAGAGAGACAGATCGAAGGTGAAGCTTCTACATCTACAGCAACTGGTCCGAAATGTAGCCACCACCAAATCTGCTGCCACTTACAAAAAATGAGCACCATGCCGTGACAGTCAAAACTGGCACGACATTCTTACACAGGCAAAGACCACTTATCTGAGATTTAGGGCAGTGATCGTACAATTGGAAGGGTTGGCAGGTATGCTTTATTCACAAACTCAAAGCATCTGCACTAAACACTGACAATCTCTCTACAACGCAGGCCACATTGAAACTTGCTGAAAAAATAATGCGAATGCTATTGTGTGGACAGTGGCCAGTTCCAGAGCCAACAGAGCATGAGATTGTCATAACCGTCGCGATTCCAGTTGCCGAGCGTGTCACGTACATGCACAATATACAAACCCCATAAATGTGACGACTAAGGAAGATATGCACTGAATTCCATTTTGGGAACAGCGTGAACGCTAGCCAGTGAGCACAACTAGAGGCAGCAACTTGAGCGACTTGTGAAAGTATGTACAGTAAAACCTCGTTAATCCCGATCGCAAGAGACCGGCAAAAATAAAAAAAAACAGATAAACGAGGTTTTACTGTATATACTTCGCCTCTCATAGTACGCCACAGCCCCATTCAGGCATCCAGCATGTAAGTAGACATATGATGAAGTTACCAACCATGTTTACATGATTGCAAGTCGACTTTTTTGAAATTGAGATGGGAATTTACAATTGCAACCGAAAGCATGACACTGCCAACAAGACAAAGAGCAAGATAAACAATGCATCACGAAGGCTAAGGTGTTTGCTTGCTCTCCGGCTCTAAGCTTACCATTCAGTTAGTGTGAGAGTTTCTCAGGAAGAGTTTACTTTTACCACTTTTACTACGCAGCACACATTGCACCTATGGGAGCGTCGATAGTTTATGGAAGGGCCACTATTCCAATTACGGAAACTCCATTTTTTGTATGTCAGTCGCGTTGGGGATGTCGATGATTGATAGAAGAGCCAGCGCCGATCAGCATTAACGTTTGAGTTGACGGCCGGCCACATGATTCATCATGAGCTCTCCAGTCCAAAAAGCATTCGGTGCTCCTTCACTGCAGTGTTCAAGAGGGTGGCCGTCATTTATGCAGAAGAAACAGATGTGCAGTGGGCCTCAAGTTTGAACCTTCTGAGCAGGTTAGGCCGGAGTGGCGGTGCAGCGAGGCAGAATTTTCAACTGCGATGCCAAGCAAAGAGGCTTCTGAGGAAGTTGGGACGCTATCGATATCCAGAGCTGGAGTCCAAATTTGAAGCGTAAACAGTCAAACACAATTATAACAATACTGAAGTGCCATGAAAATATCACTGTTATAACTGATAATTGCTATAACTGGGTTAGGCAAACAAAAACAAACAAAAAAAAAACTATATATTACACATTTAATAAAGATGAGGTAGTTTACACTGTTTATTTCGTAGCAGAAAGAAACCCATGAGCGTTGTCTGTTTCATGGCAATCTGGCAGACATCTTTCTGCAGGGCATCCAACTGCTGAACATAGTGCAGTGGAAGGTTCTTAGCAAAAGCAAAGTCCCACAGGGAGTCCTATCATTCTCATAGCCTCCTGGTCAGATGCAACCTGCACAGGTTCCGGTTCATTGTCTTCGTCGCTACTGTCACCGCCCTCTGTGCTAGTGACTACTGCGACGATACCCTCGTCTGTCAGCTCCTCATCTGTCCAGACTGTATTGTAGGCGTGTAAAAAAACTATATATTACACATTTAATAAAGATGAGGTAGTTTACACTGTTTATTTCGTAGCAGAAAGAAACCCATGAGCGTTGTCTGTTTCATGGCAATCTGGCAGACATCTTTCTGCAGGGCATCCAACTGCTGAACATAGTGCAGTGGAAGGTTCTTAGCAAAAGCAAAGTCCCACAGGGAGTCCTATCATTCTCATAGCCTCCTGGTCAGATGCAACCTGCACAGGTTCCGGTTCATTGTCTTCGTCGCTACTGTCACCGCCCTCTGTGCTAGTGACTACTGCGACGATACCCTCGTCTGTCAGCTCCTCATCTGTCCAGACTGTATTGTAGGCGTGTAAAAATTCCTCAAGTCCCGATGCGTCACAGTCACTACCGCTCACTATAGACAAAAGTTTGGTCATCTCGGTGTTGGCAGGAGCTTCGCGACCTTCTGCATCGCCGGCATCCACAGCGAAGCCCACCTTCCTGAAGCAGTTCATGATGGTGGAGAAGCTTACTACTGCCCATGCTTCAAAAATGAACTACACTGCCATTAGGAGTGAGATCTAAGTCTGATGCCAGTCGGGGTTTCCGACAGAAATATCGAGATTCAGGGCAAGCCTGCTCAAAACAAGTCTGCGATACAGTGCCTTGAAGCAAAATATCACGCCTGCATCCATAGCCTGCAAGCCTGCAGTGGTGTTAGGTGGGAGGAAAGCTCTTCCACATGTGAGAGCTTCTGAACTGTTTGATGTGCAGTGCAATTTAATTGTCGAGCACCAATTCCACCTTCCTGCCTTCGCGCTGCATCCGCTGATCAAACTAAACCAGCTATTCGTGGAAAAGTTTGCACGTCAACCATGCTTTCCCGTTATGATGGTAGCGAACAGAGATCCTCACCGTACCACAGAAACACCGGAGATTCTAGGATTCCGGTGTTTCTGTGGTACGGTGAGGATCTCTGTTCGCTACCATCATAACGGGAAAGCATGGTTGACGTGCAAACTTTTCCACGAATAGCTGGTTTAGTTTGATCAGCGGATGCAGCGCGAAGGCAGGAAGGTGGAATTGGTGCTCGACAATTAAATTGCACTGCACATCAAACAGTTCAGAAGCTCTCACATGTGGAAGAGCTTTCCTCCCACCTAACACCACTGCAGGCTTGCAGGCTATGGATGCAGGCGTGATATTTTGCTTCAAGGCACTGTATCGCAGACTTGTTTTGAGCAGGCTTGCCCTGAATCTCGATATTTCTGTCGGAAACCCCGACTGGCATCAGACTTAGATCTCACTCCTAATGGCAGTGTAGTTCATTTTTGAAGCATGGGCGGGAGGTGGTTAGTTCGAAACCCACCGCCGGACACCCACCGGTAAAAATGGGTACAAGCGTCCCCCGGCCTGGCGCTCGGCTTTTCCAGGGGTGTGCGTTTGGGAGAAGCTCCGTAAACCCCGCTGCGCGCCCCTCCTCCGCAGTGGGCCCAAACCCAGTTTCGAACCTCGCAGCCTGCATAGGTGGTTCTGTTTGTCTTTCAAAGGTACTTCCTTTGACCCCTCACCTGAAGTGCTCCCTTAGAGCCTCAGCTGCAGCAGTCCATTGCATGGGCAGCACTGGAATCGCTTTTATTCTCAATCTTGAGCGCATCGCGAATTGTTGATACTGTTTGTTGCATCAAGCCATACTTGCGCACCAAGTTGCACACTTTTACGCTGCCCTTGTGCTGACGTATAATGTTCAGCTTAATTTCTAGCGGTGTTGCGGTCCGCATCCTGAAGGAGGATCCTCCATTGTTGTTCACGGAAAATCCAGGGCCAGCAAGATTATCAACTTTCACAGCGTAAGTCTTTGACAGTAGCATCTAGGAAAACAGCCTAGTCTTGTCCAAATTGTATACAATTGCGCAGGAGGTATGTGAAGTGCTTCACTTTCTCCGCTAAAATCGGGCCACTAATCCGGCAGGTTTAATGCACAGGCATTCAAGAACCACTAATGATGAAGGCAAGGCACTTGTCGCTGCCGTCCACGTTGGCACACAAGAAAACGGGCACATGCAATTTACTTTCCGTCCTTACAGAGATCAACTTTCACAGCGTAAGTCTTTGACAGTAGCATCTAGGAAAACAGCCTAGTCTTGTCCAAATTGTATACAATTGCGCAGGAGGTATGTGAAGTGCTTCACTTTCTCCGCTAAAATCGGGCCACTAATCCGGCAGGTTTAATGCACAGGCATTCAAGAACCACTAATGGCTCGTTCGCTCTTGAGCATTCAGGGGCATAAGCGAGCGAAATCCGCTGTCGCTGACACGCTCCTTCGTTCAAACTTCTAAGCCAATACATTGCCGCCGTCGCCGCTTCGACTGCGAACTCCCATTACCCTAACCTGGCTGCTCAATTGAAGCTACGTACGCCACCAAAAGCATAAAATTATGCTAAGTGCCGAAGGGAAAACGCATTATCATTCAATTCTTCACTAAATCATGGCACATCTGACACGCGTACTGTGGCAATGAGAGTTTCAACATGCTATTCGCAGGACTACTAAACAAAAGTGGCATACCCACCACTCATACAAAGGACAGCGTCGATCTTATTTCAAACATCAGGCTTCAACACATAGTTCTTGAGTTCAGGGTGAGGCTTGTCCTACCGCACACGATATAGCTTCATGGTGTTGTTAAGTATTTCGGCTGTGGCCGTCACTTAGTGTGAGCCGATGGTCAATTGAGAGTACACTTGCCATTTTGGCCCCCGAGGGATGCTATTGGTCGACGCCGCCAAGCCGCACCAACTCAACTTTCTAGCCGCCCTGTTGGCCGATGGAAATCGGCGGAAATTATCCAGCGGCAAGATTCAGTCCCGGACCGAATTGGCTATCCGCCAAGAATTCCGGCGGATTCTTTGCTGCGGCAGTGCTTTCGCTCGATTTTTCTGCCGAATGCTCATGTGTGAATGAGCCATGTTTTATGTCTTTGTATGTATCATGTCGAACCCATTTCCAGCCATCGTCCATTGCATGGGCAGCACTGGAATCGCTTTTATTCTCAATCTTGAGCGCATCGCGAATTGTTGATACTGTTTGTTGCATCAAGCCATACTTGCGCACCAAGTTGCACACTTTTACGCTGCCCTTGTGCTGACGTATAATGTTCAGCTTAATTTCTAGCGGTGTTGCGGTCCGCATCCTGAAGGAGGATCCTCCATTGTTGTTCACGGAAAATCCAGGGCCAGCAAGATCGTGGCAATGATGATAGCATACTAGGAGAACCACGCTAGAAACACACATGCACGAACGATGCTGCACGCCTGCCACAAAACATGTGCAACCGTGAAGCGGGGGCCTGGGCAAAGCAAATAGGGGAGGATAGTGCGGCACACCACGGTCAGTGCACCCTCAGAATGAACTGCTCCACCGTGCAAAGGCAGAGAGGATGCAAGTTCCGTGTCTCGAGGGGGAGCACTCAAAGCTCTCCCTTAGAACGGCCGTGCCTAGCAACGCCTTATGCCTTCCCTCCTCCTCCGCATGAGGAAGTGCTCTGTCCTCCCCCGCGTCTCCGCGGCATGCAAGCTTCCCCGGCATACCCGACCAATGCATTGGCTCGACGTGCTCTGTCTCGATTTCATCTTTTTTTAATTGTCGCTGCATCAGTGTTGTCGGAGTCTCCTCATATGCGAACGCTTTTGTGGTCGCCGCGTTTTTGTTGACTTTCAGTAACCATATTTGATCGTTACAACCAATATAACACAGCACTACTGTAGTCAGCGGTTTATTTTACCATAGAACACATGGCGAACCTGGTGGTGCAGCGGCTGCCCACTGTTATATCCGATATATTGTTAAAACCGGTATTGTTATTAGTGGGCTTGACTGTACAACGAAATATGTAATCTGAAGTGCGGTATGTTTCTTCTTTGTTTTCTGGACATGCGATTGGGAAGGGTTTGACTTCCGTTAAACTTACAATTGTTTAAATGGTACTAATCTAGCTCCTTGACAAGATGGGCTCCCAACTGGAAAAAACGCGATTTCCGCCATACTTTCCTCGCAGGGTGTTGCATGGACAGGGCTTCTCTCGAGCTTTCCTTCCTCCATGATATCAACATTATTTCGCATTAAATATGCCATGTAATTAATGCTGCAAAGTAACTTCATTACAGTTGAACCCGGTTATATCGAATTTTGGGTATATCGAACTCACGGAATATCCCCTTGAAAATCCCATGAAAAAGTATAGGAAAGCTGCATCATATATCGAACTTAATTTCACCGGTCGTTCAATATATCGAACTTAGCATCAAGCACTGGAAAGTGTGCCTTCCCCAAAGACGATCGCATCACCCTTGGCCGTTTGCCGCATGCCGTTTTCAAGCCACGTACGGAAGGAATGAGAGGGGACAGTTCGGCGACGGCTGGTCTGGGCAGCGCCGCGCCCATTCACCAAAGGCGCGCCCATCTGCAGTTATCGTTTTCCGCGCGCCAACACATGACGTTTGCAAGCCATGTGTGTGGGTGTGCCCATCCTTTTGCCAAGCTCTCTCCTTCAGCACGCGCTACGCATGCGCCAAGCCAGCTCGACCCGTTTTCAGACAGGCGTCGACGCTTTCTCTAGCGTGTGTTGCGATCTGCGCGCGCGGCAGCTGAGGTGGCTATCTCGTTTTCTATGGCTATGATGCCTGCGGACGTTAAAAAGCAGCAGCTCTCTCTCTCTTTTTTTTTTGAGTCATTCTTTCTTATCGTTGTGCTATTCGGATGTTAACCCTTTCACTGTCACGAACGTACCGGTACGTATTCGCGTTTCCTCCCCGCAGTGTCAATAACGTACCCGTACGTATTCTATCTTGCGTTCAAATCTTCGCGCCTCACCGTAAAGCTGCCGCGCTTGGACTTGCTCCGCCATCTGTTGAATCTTTCTACAAGCTGATATGCTCGCTCCGCGCCGATAAGACACATATATGGAAGAGTATGGTGCAACCGCGCCCGCCCGTTCTTTGCTCGTGGGAGGGGGCGTGGTCGCTCCGTGACACTACTCTCTCGAGCGAGCGATCCTTCGGCGCGCGCGTGCGTTTATGGGTTCAAAGTTTGTTCTGCCATCTGCGGCAGGTTTGGAGGTTTTTATTTTTGTTCTTTGTCGCGCTTCCGCTACGGCGTGGCAAGTTCAGGGTCGCACGCGGTTTCCTCTCTCCGACTGACATATGACTCGATTGCTGCATTCGCTCTCTCCACGCGCCCTCGCTTGAGGACAGCTTGCCGTTAGCAGCAGCAGCACACGAGTGTTTTAGCCCCTTTCCATCTTTTTCTCTTTTGACTTCACTACGCGCCGTTTCTCTCCCTTGTGCTGGCCACTGAATGTGCGCCCTCCGCGCGCGCTTACTTTCGGATGGCGGACCGCGCGGGACCTTCGACGGCTGACTGGAGCGATGGCTCTTCGGGTTCTGATTACCAGCCAAGCTCGGATTCAGACTCAGGATCCACCACACTCTGAAGAAGTATTGAGCGTGTTTTTTTTTATTTTATCATATATCATTTATAGTCAGACTGATGATGATGATGTTTATTTAAACACCTGCAGAACACTGAAATGTGCAAATTGCATTGACTAATTTATTTGTATACCCATCATGATGCAAAATAAATCTTTATGCTCGTTCCCTGATATGCTCGTTCTCTGAAACCAAGCCGACACTGGGGGTGCGTCCCAGTCAGAAACAGCCGACAGTGAAAGGGTTAAGAAGCGGCAGGTTTTTCTTTTTGCTGGATGTATGAATCAACGAAAGCACACGGTCAGCTACTGCGATCATGACGCCCGCCCCAAGCGCGGCGTGATAAATCGAACCAGGCTTGTACGTGCAATCAAGCCGTCACGAGAACTCTGCTAAGTTCGCTCCCCGCCACCGCAGGAGCTATCAAAAGATAAACGCGCCCCGACGTTATCGCTGCGCAGCATCTTGGCACGCTGCCATGAAATGAGCTGTGGATGAGACGACCGAAACAGAGTGACGTGCGCCATCGACATGCAACCGAAAACGCTCGCGATTTCTGCCGCGGCAACACAGAAACCTAGTTTAGAGCTACCGCGGTGGCTCGAGCAGCGAGAAGGAGTTTGAAATTTTTCGGTCTGTCGCTGCCGCTCGTCCTTGAGATCGCTCAATCGCTTGCATGTGAGCGAGCTGGCCTTAACGCCTCTTTTTTTTTTTTTTTTTCAAATTCTCCGTGCAAAAGTGCAGGGTGGGTTCATTATGCGAGTGGGTTGCTTACGCGACAAATACGGTATCGTTTTTTGGCATCGTAAGTGCAGTCACAAGCCGATTTTTGTATATCGAATTATCGATATATCGAACTATTTTGCGATCCCCTTCGAGTTCGATATATCCGGGTTCGACTGTATTATATATAGTAGGATAAAAACCTCTCTTCTATTACAAACAGGAGGGCCATAGCAATCATGCAACCATCGTGAACAATGGCCACAGTTGCATAAGCATGGAACCAAAGTGTAACTCCTCAGGCAGTGTGGCCTTTCTCAGGCATATGTCGTCAGCAAAGGTCAGGCAGACATTTAGACAGCAGGCACCTGTCTATCCACAAGACCTCAGGCGCAAATTACCTCATCATCGAAAGCCAGCTTCTGCCACTACAAAAGGTGAAACAGGCATAAGCAAAGCTATGGCTCAGCAAGGCAACTATGCAGTGGAAACCCTAAACAGTCATCAGTGTTGTGAGCTTAAACTTACAACACTGCAGCTCGCATTGTAAAAGCACCCAGCTAGTGCCCTTATACACAAAAGCCATCAACCCCTCTTGCAACCAAGGATTGGCAAAAGAAAAACTTCAGCATAACTGCTTGAGGACATACAGAACCCTTAGATGGAATTGTCTGGCCCATCACGTGACAATTTTTGCCCTTTCGTCACGTGCTTTGCTTTTGGAACATCAGAAAAAAAAAAAAAAAAATCGAAAGTGCTTCCGTAGCCCTTTTTACAGTGTAATGTAGTAGCAGTGGTGCCTCTTCACAGAGTGCGGTGCAGCATTCTCAAAAAGCGGCGGTTCAGTGGGCCCGCACTGGCAGGTTTGCACCTGAACTTCGTCTAAGCCCATGCGATCGGCCATGACCTCCTGATGGCAATGCAGCCATCGAATGCCGGTTGCCACCAGTTGTCAGTGTTAGAACCATCAGAATGGCATAGAACTGCTGATTTCTTCCTTCACCATAGTGGAAATTGAAGTTTATGTAATGCGGTTTTTCAATATCCGTCGATGCTTGTATGATGGTTCCTAGGGAGTCCAAAAAATTGGTCGTTGACTGTAGCTGCATGCATAAAGAAAGTGCTCCAAATAACTCTGCACTTTCACTCACCACTCTCTGTAGTAGTGCTTGAACTGCTTCAGGATTTTCAAAGATGACAAAGCCACAATTCTGAAAGAAAAAAAAAAAAAATACAACTACCTTCACTACCTTTCTAGAAACAAAATAGTCAAATCAACCGCAAGAAGAACAAAAAAAAAAAAACAAAAAAAAAAAACCAGCAAAACATGATGCTTATGTGCATACTATGCAAAGCCACAAAGAATGCTGCATTACATCCAACCTACATCCAATGATTATCCTAGCCAAGTAGAACTAATAACTGGGCTAGTTGGTGCTTTACTCATAAAAGGAAAGATTCACAGCGCTAACAAGCAGACACTCACAAATAGACACACAGGACAGGCGCTGACTCCAACTTCATTTTTGAAACAACACCAGTTTAAAAACGGTCCGAATTTACATCTATTTGCCCGTTGCCAATCGTGCGATTTCAAGCCAAAGTGTGAACCGAAGTTCACAGAAATTAGGATTTCAGACAGGAGCAGGGATACTCTCTTGCCCGTGAGTTGCTCGAAGCCTCTTGTATAAAAAGGCAAGGTTCGGAATGCATCAGAGACTCATCTGTATCACTATTAAGTAGTGAAAGTTGTCTTGTGAATTTTGTTAAGATATGAAATGCCTAAACTGGCATACATATGTTGCCTACAGTGTGGGAGCCTTAATTTTTTTGAAGAAGTTTCTATGTGGTGGTGTTTCGAAAAAGAGGTTGGAGTCAGCGCCTGTCCTGTGTGTCTATTTATTAGCGCCGTGAACCTTTCCTTTTATACTAGCCAAATTCACTTTTTTACCTGGCAAGAGTCTCATAGCGAAAGTAAAAAGCGCTGCAGCTTTCTCAGGGAATGTTTTTCAGCAGTGGTCAGGCAGATATAAAAGACAACAGGCATTTGTCAATCTGCAAGACCTAAGGCGCAAATTACATCATCATCGAAAGCTACAACGCTATTAACAATGCAGCCATGGTAGACTGCCCATACCCACAAAATGCAAGTCTGCAGCTGAAGCTTCAATCTATTCAAGAACTGATTTTTTTACAGTTGAGTTGCTTCGCCAGCTGCTACTAATGCACTTAAGAGCCGCATGCCACATAATAAAGAATTTGGTGTAAGTCAAAGGTCCTTCGAATAACCCAACTACTGTCATCCATTCTACCTTTGCCACTCTGCTAATTCAAGAATGCTTTCCAGAACTTCAAGGGAGCATGGTTGTAATTTTGAAGGATAAAAAGTCTATGCACATCAAATGCTAAGTGCCAAATATGAAGCCTGAAAAATTTTTCACCCCTCATACTCTTGTAAGATGTTCACATTGAAGCACCAAAGCTAACTATTAAGTAGTAACACAAAAGTTAACAAAAGCAACCTAAACACTGGAGCTGAAAAAAAAAAAAATGCAGATGGTTTAACTAAGTTAATCACTGAAAATTGTGCAGCAGCAAGGCATTTTTACAGGATTGCGTTTGCGGTGTCTCAATTATTAAACATTATTTTGCTGTGTTATTCAGGCAGCCAGGCTACTAGACCACACATTGCATGCGATTTACAGATACAATCTTCTCGAAGTAATGCTTTTATTAGCGATGGTGCTGGATACGAATCACACTCTGCATGAAAGCCTGGGCATTGCTGCTGCACACGGTACATCATGTGCTCCTTGTGGAACAGAACCAGCGTTCCGCTGAACACATCGTTTCAGCGGCGTTCTATAATTGGTTTACAAGAAAGGGAAGGCACAGTATCTGTCGCACTTGTTTCTGTGAACACCTGAAGTCCCTCAAAGGACAAATCGGCTTCAGACATAAGGGTTTTGAGAGAATGCGGGTAGCAGTGCTTGGGCACTAAAGTATGAAAGTCAGCTTCCCTGCACAGAGATAACCCGTTCCCCATGGCAACCAAACCTGTTTTAGGGACAGAAATTGGATGCAGCACAGCAGATATCTACTGATAATGGCACGCCTATTTCCTGCACACCTCTGCCTTGTGTTGCTGCAGAAACCCTTTATACAGTGAATCTCGTTACTACGAACACCACATTCACAAATTTTTCAAATTAAAGAAATTTTTTAAGAATTTCCGGCAGATTTTTTTCAATGTAAAACTATTTCAGAATTACGAATTTCAAATTAGCTTATATATTTCAGAATAACAAACACATTTTATAATCTAGGAACATCAGTTACGAATTCAGCTAAAATTAACAGTGCTGCAGCTTGCAAATCTCCGAGTGTATGGTGCGCAAGCTGTAGCTACCATCATCAGCACATCTAGTAAAAGCTCCTAGCGCCACCGCGAAGCTTTGGTTTATTACGCAGTAGTCAGCAGGCCTAGCCGCCTGAGTTTTTTTTCTTCCCGTGTTGTGTGCCCTACGCGGGTCGGTCGTTCGTGCGGGACGTTAGTTTTTTTTTTTGCCGCGGATTATTTTATTGCGAAGTTTGTGCGAGATTGGCAATGATATTAGCCAGTGAAGTGCCAAGGAAATATGAACACAGCTGCTTTCACAGCAAGAAATCGACGCAGGGAAAAAGAGATTCGGCCTCTACAGAAAGCTAGCAGTGCCCCATGACCGCCGCGATCATTTTGAAAGACCGAGACAAGATTTTCAAGCTTTAGAGAGCATTAAAGATGACGTCATATCGAACTGGCTTTTTTTTTTTTTTGCATATGGACAAGTTCATACTTTCATCGCTCGGCGTAATTACGCATGCGATGAGGTGTTCCACAAAGTGGAAGGTATATGTGCAGTGCGCGGTCGTGTATACTGCATGTGGCAGTAGAAAATAATTCATTTCTTCAAATAAATCAGCTTTAGAGTTAGAGCAACATTTTCATTTGAGGTTTCGCGTGTCTACACACGTGCCTACTGCCAAGGTAAGTCATTTTCATACCTCGGTTTGACCGCTGGCTTATAATCGCAGATTTTTCTTTACAATAATATTTCAAAATAACGAATGATTTCTGCGGTCCCGCGGTATTCGTTATATTGTGACTTGACTGTAGTAATGTCACTTGGACAGGCAGAAAACTTTACTATATCAGTTGTCCGTGATGATATGGTCTTGAAGATGCTGTCTGGTAATTAAATGGCTACTTACTAAACACATTTTGTTGCTTTATGATAAAATACTTTTCATCCCTCTCTCATTATCTTTGTGCAATTTTCTTTTAATAGGATTTTTTTGTTTACATTTCGTGGTTGTAACTCTTTAGCATGAATGTAGCATGGCATTTTATGTAAAAACCAAAGCCTTGCATCAACACGACATATTCCGCTGTTTGTCATTTAAGAGGCATGGCAGTCACGAGCGGCAAAGCCACACATGCCCCACCTCCACTTCTTGGCCCCGGTGCCTCGTGCTTCGTGCTGCAAAAGTCAGCCGTTTCTTCCCCATTTCTTGCTTCACTTTTATTTTCTTCTACTTCCTGAACAGTGTGGCACCGCCTTATTTTCAATTTCGTAGTCAGCTTTACATTTTTTTTCCAACGAGCCGTATGCTTTCCCTCGATGGCAATAAGGCTTATGTAAAGTGGATTTCTCCTCAGAGCTGGTGAGCCTGACGATAAAGAAAAACACTCGAGGTCACCCCCCCCCCCCCCCTTAAAAAAAAAATTTGCCTTGCGATCCCAAGTAGCACACATACGGCGATGTCATGCCATGAGATTTATGTCACCCCAGCCAGACGCACTTTACTATAACAGACTTATATCAAAAATGTCTACTATAAAGGGGAAAACTACACAGTCTAATACGAACTGGGACTAAGCTTCATCTTACTATATCAGAGTTTACTGCAGCAGGGTTCTACTGTAATAGAATAACTTACCATTCTCACTCCCCCCATTGCAATCACGAAGGAATGCTGCTAACCGAGGCTGTGCACGACACATGGCTTTATAATACGGTGAAATCTCGATACAATGAATTATGTGGGGCTGACAAGAATTGCATGTCATAATGAAATATAACAAAATAATTGCCAATGAAAACTACTATTTACGCTTGACAATGAAGGGCACATGCTCAAGCAAAACAAGTTTCAAGCGAGAATGCAACAAGGGGTCTTATATATATATATATATATAAATATATATATAGAGAGCCTTCTGTGAACCTTCTTTCATTTGTACATACCATCATCGTCCCGCGGCGCCGGCTCCTGCGCGTGCCTGGGTTCGCGATCGGATTAAAACACTCGACAAGGCTTCGATGTCCTTGCCGTCTCAACCTAGCCTTCTTTTACAAGTGGTGGAGGTGAAATTTGATCCCATTGCTGCCTTGGGCACTGCCCCTCGCTGGAGCTACGTTCCGGTCGCCGTTTGGCAACTACCACCATCTATGTCTACCGACAGTACCCACGAACTGGCCGGACCCTCTACCTCGGCTGCACCACTCCCTCCGACTGCCCACACGACAGCGATACTCGCCGCTGTTCGTTGGTCATCGCGATGAAGACGTCGATGACTGGCTTGACACCTATGAACGCTGCAGTGCCTACAACCGGTGGGACGATGCTCTGAAATTTCTCAACGTTTCTTTCTATCTTATTGAGGTCGCCAGGAATTGGTTCATCAATCGCGAGCCCCACACAACTAACTGGCCCACCTTCAAACAGCAGTTCTGACAGTACTTCGCCGAGCCGGCAGTTCGGACTGAGATCGCGAAGACCAAGCTCGCTTCCCGCCTTCAAGGTTCTGATGAGTCATATGAGTCTTACATAGAGGCCATATTTGCACTCTGCCGGCGTATTAGTCCCACCATGGCGGAACCTGAACGAGTACACCACGTCTTGAAAGGAATCAATTCTATCGCTTATAACACCCTAGTTGCTCAGAATCCAACTATTGATTCCATTATAAAGACCTGCCAACGCATCGACAAGCTGCAGTCCTCCCGATTGCAGCCTGCCAATGCTAATGGCACGACCTATGCTGATCTCGATCTGCAGGCACTTATTCGAGCCATCATCCGCGAGGACCTCCAGGCCCTCAAGCCTGTCTGTCGACACGGGTGCAATCATTCTTTCAACTTCTAATGACGCTGGTCTCCACAGCATCATCAAAGAAGAGCTGGCAACAATCACCCAACCTATGGCATCTGACCCTCCTGCACCCCGCCCAGTACCGACTTACGCGCACGTCGCAGCATACCCCCGTCCTTTGGTTCCCCCGCCCCGACCAGCATCAACCTACAATCACGTCAATGCAATAGCGACGGCTCAACCTGCACCACCCGATTACGCACCTTGGCGCCCCTCCCGACCAGTTTGCTATTACTGTGGCATTATAGGACATATATCCCACTTCTGTCGTCGCCGCCTCCAGAACGAGCGACGTGGTTACAGCACCTTCGAAAGTAACATGCCTTCAACGTTTTATCAACGCCGGTTTATTCCAAGCCCACCTCGAAGATCATCCCCACCTTCGGAATCCTCGTTTGAGCCTCGTGGAACCCATGCATCCCGACGCGGGTCCCTATCCCCCATACCGCCGCTCAGTTTCCCCTCTCAGACCTGCGAACTTGCGACTCTGCGAACTTGCTAAAATTCCTCCTGATCGCCCCTATAATGTGATTTCTGTTTTCGCTGAAGGATTACCGGTCGAAGCATTGATTGATACAGGGGCTGCAATTTCTGTCATTCACGCTGATTTGTGCTACCGTTTGTGAAAAGTGACGACACCATATGATGAGCCTGAACTCCGTGGAGCCAATGACGTCCCTTTGCGCCCTTTAGCGAAGTGCACCGTACGAGTTGTTATTGACGGCGTCCGCCATCATGTGCAGTTTGCTGTGCTCTCACCATGTGCGCATCCGATGAGTTTTGGATGGGATTTTTTGTCAACCGCTTCGGCGTTAATTTCTTGTGGTGACGGTGTTATCCATATGACAGACAGCGATTTTTCATCTGAAGTTTCTGAACGACATCATCCCCTCGTTGCCGCCACTGATACTGTTTTGCCTCCTCAGTGCGAAAAACTGCTTACCGTTGTTTCTGACCACATCACTGGCAGGGACGTACTCATCGCACCATCTTATCGTCATCTTGCACGCGGTATCGCCTTCCCGTCTAGTCTAGTGAGGTTCTGCAACGGCTCAGTGACAGTAGCGGCCACTAATACTTCACGCGAATCCCTTGTACTCCCAAAAGGAACTTCTCTCCCCTGCATGGTGGATGTTCAACCTTTGTCCTTGATGGTGCTCACTGCCCCTCTGCCTCAGCACAGTGTTTCGCCAGACGTCTCTCTTTCTGTTCTCACAACGACTATTAATCCTAACCTCACGCCGAACCAACGTCAAGAACTGCTGACATTGCTTCGACACCACCCAGCCATTTTTGATGCCACTTCCCCACCACTGGGACGGACTAGTGTTGCGCACCATCGCATCATTACTGAAGGTAACGCTATCGTTCGCCAACGGCCTTATCAGGTTTCCCTCTCTGAACGAAAAGTAATTGAAGAAAATGTAAATGACATGCTCCATCGCAATATTATTCGTCCCTCGACAAGCCCATGGTTCTCCCCAGTAGTGTTAGTTAAAAAAAAAAGGACGGCTCGGTACGCTTTTGTGTTGATTACCGCGCACACAACAAAATTACCCGCAAAGATGTATACCCAATGCCAAGAATTGATGACGCCCTTGACTCTCTCCAAGGCGCCGAATATTTCTCGACTTTGGACCTCCGCTCAGGTTATTGGCAAATACCTATGCACGAGGACGATAAAGAAAAAACTGCTTTCGCAACTCCCGATGGCCTATACGAATTTAATGTTATGCCTTTCAGACTTTGTAACACACCAGCGACATTTGAAAGAATGATCGATACTGTGCTTCGTGGCGTAAAATGGAGAAACTGTTTATGTTACTTGGATGACATTGCCATCTTTTCGTCAACTTTTAACGACCATCTCATGCGCCTGAATGAGTCCTCACGTGTCTCGTTTCAGCGGGCCTTCAGCTCAACACCAGTGCCACTTTGCACAGAAGGAAATTAAAATATTGGGACATCTAATCAGCCATGACGGCATTCGTCCAGACCCTGAAAAAATCATCGCGGTCTTGAACTTTGCTCGTCCACAACGAACTACAGAATTGTGCAGTTTTCTCGGCCTGGCGTCTTATTTCAGGCGTTTTATAAGGCATTTTGCAAGTATTGCTGCTCCACTTCATGAACTACTTAAAGCATGCAGCCCTTTCGTGTGGACTGAACAGTGCGAAGCTGCTTTTAATAACCTGAACCACACCCTTACATCAGACCCTGTTCTTGGCCACTTCAGTGACAGCGCTCCAATCATCCTGCACACTGATGCCAGTGGTCTCGGTCTTGGCGCTGTACTTCTGCAGCGCGATGCAACTTCGCGTGAGAAAGTGATTGCCTTTGCCAGTCGAACTAAGACTCCAGCTGAGAAAAACTACATTACCGAGCAGGAGTGCCTTGCCGTCGTCTGGGCTGTCCAAAAGTTTCGCCCTTACCTATACGGTCGACACTTCACAGTTGTGACCGATAACCATGCTCTTTGCTGGTTGTCTTCGCTCAAAACTTTGACAGGCCGACTTGGCCGTTGGATTCTATGCCTGCAAGAATACCATTTCGACATCACTTATAAATCGGGTCGCCAACACCAAGACACCGAACGCTCTTTCTCGCTGTCCACTTTCGGAATCGGCTTGCTGTTTTTCTTCCCAATGCATTTCCACCTATGAGCACAGCCAACCATCTCTTTCCCCGACGTATATCACAACAGTTTCATTTGACGACTCTGAGAACAAACACGCTCTCCGCTCAGCAATTAGCCAATGCCTACTGCCGTCCCATCATCGACCGCCTTATTGGTGCTTCGGACCCACCCAATGCTCGGCTTCGCCGACAGCTTCGCAATTTCAAGCTCGAAGATGGCATCCTACTCCGCTTCGTGTATTGCCCTGATGGAACTTGCTGGATCCCAGTCGTGCCGCGTGTGCTTCGCCCACGTATACTGGCGGCTTTCCACGATGACGCTACTGCAGGTCACCTTGGTGTTGACAAAACCTACGACCGCGTGAAAAAACTATTCTTTTGGCCTGGCCTATCTTCCAGCGTTGCCAAAAACGTCGCATCCTGCCCTCTGTGCCAACGTCGCAAACGGCAGACTTCTTCGCCCGCTGGCCTTCTACAATCTGTTCCCTGTCCCGCTATGCCATTCGACGTAGTCGGCATCTACTTGTATGGTCCCCTACCTCTCTCCGATGGGAGTAACCATTGGATTATAACAGCTGTCGACCACCTTACACGCTACGCTGAGACAGCACTTGTACCGACCGGTTCCGCTCAAGAAGTAACAAATTTCTTTCTGCGATCAATTGTATTGCGTCATGGCGCTCTTCGGGTGCTCCTAAGTGACTGCGGGACGGCCTTCTTATCGACAGTCGTTGCCAAAGTTCTTTACGAGTCATCCACCCTTCATAAGACAACCTCAGGCTACCATCCCCAGACTAACAGGCTGACTGAGCGATTTCACCGCAATTTGTGTGTAATTTTACAACAAATATCGAATATAACAACGAATTTCCGCACTAAATGAGACTTCGTTATAACGAGGTTTGACTGTATAACAAATTTTTACCAAAAATATTATTACTATAAAGGGGGGGAAAATGTACAGTTACCTATGGAAGATGAACTGGGACTTCAGTTCCCTTTTACTATATCGAGCCCAAATTCCTATACTATGAGAGTGGCTGGAGAAAGTTAAAAAGCAGGAGAGGCTTTGACTATGAAGCAGTGCGCGTAAATGCTCGCAAGTATATAGTTTGAATCGCACTGATCGAGGCACCCCTTCAGTGTGCAGTTTTGAGTGCCGCTTTGTGTGTGCGAATCTGGTGATCGTTTAGAGATTTAGCAAATGAAAACGGTCATCGAGTATAGTTTTGGCAACAGTGAACTGAAATTGACAATTGCTTACATCGCAGGACACGCGTACAATCACCACGAAGCACGGGTGTGACCCCGATGCGCCGAGCAATTCCATGCCATTCATGAGCTTTTGTTTTTTATTTTTCTCTCTTCGTCCTTGTGAACAAAAGAGGAGAACAATAGGGGGTTAATTGTACCTTGAGGAAGTGATCACATTTTTTAACCCTTTCGCTGCCATGAACGTACCGGTACATTCTCTATTGTGCGAAAATTCCGCGCCCGAGTGCAAAGCTGGCTCGCTTGGATAAGCTGCGCCATCTGTCAAATCTTTCTACAAGTTCGTATTTTCACCCCGCGTTGTGTTGGTACGTATATACTGAAGAGTATGGAGCGACCGCGTCCACCCTTGCCACCTTTTTTGCTGGGGGGGGGGGGGGGGCGTGGTTGCTTCACAAGCACTATTCTATTGTGCTAAGCGATCATGCGGCGCGCGTTTCGCAGCGCATGCGTGTGGTTACGGATTAAGAGTGGACGCAGGTCTTAGAATAGTAAAAAACGGTCAAAAAATCATTTTGAGAAAAATGCCTTTTCGGAATGTTTGTACCTTCAAACACCTGTCCAAAAAATATCAACACTGAATTCGATCGGAAAATATAATAAAACTGACTTTTAAAGCACCATAGGAGCTGCGAAATGGTCCAGAACGAGCAAAATTTGTTCAAAATTCCCACGCACGCCGCGGGCGAAGCAGCCGGCCGATCACAGTCATCTTGGGCTTGTTTTAAAGCTTGTTTCTTTGTGCGCATTTTGCGGCATGTCAAAACGGCGTCACCCAAGCCGAACGGCTGCCATCGCAGGTTTTCTGAAAGTCGTTCTTACCCGCGAGCCCCGCGTGTCGCACTTCCCATTGGTCACCACGACTGGCGCCATTTTCTTTTTTTCTTTAGTTCGCAACCGCAGCAGCCGCTGAGCATGTTCCTTTCGTGCTCTTGCTATCGCATCAATCGTGCTCACAGTCGGCATTGATCTTTTGGACTTACGCGAGTCAAGAGGGTATAAAAAAAAAAACACAACCAAGAGCATTTAGGGAACGCGCCGCTGAAGAATGATGGCGACGGGGCGCTGCCAGGGTCGCATGTTGAGTCCGATGCAGCGTGTACGGCGGCATAAAATCATCACCGAGCACTTCCAGACACCTTCAAGACAGCATGAATATGTTGTATTGAACTGTTCAGTTGATAGTGATCAATTCCATCGACGACGTCATTCGCAGCCTTTCATCGCATCACTTCTGACAAGGATCCCTAACAGCGCACCATTGTCCGCGTTCCTCAGCCGCGACTTCCGTGGAAAATTTCTCCCCCCCCCCCCCCCCCCCCCGCAGAGTGCGTGGTAACTGCGGCAACAGTACGCAATGGAGTGCAAGTAGAAGTTATTGCTCCAGCAAAGGACTCTGCGTGCGGCTCTGCATCTGCAGCACAGCAATGTTTCATTATGGGACAGTGACCAGTTTATTAGGTCAATTTGAGAAATATATGCCACTGTGTTTTGGCCTTAAACCTTGTGAAAGTTTATTAATGTGGTGATACCATGTTATTGCACAAATTTAAGTATTTCTTTATCTTATAGGGCACTGGAACAGGCATGTGAAGGGACAAATGTAATTTCTCACGCTGATTCTAGGGGTAGTACATAGCTTTATGACAAGCTTTTGCAATTTTGAGGATATGGTACTGTCACATATTTAGTATAGACTTTCTCTTGCGGAGCAGAGCTACACACTGATGTCATTCACATTATTGTAGCTGTATTCTAGAAAAAGTTACAGCTGTCTGAAACTTCAAATTCGTTTTTCTCATTTCGGTGTTTTTGGGTACTGCACTCAGCCTTATGGGGCTTTTTCCTATGTTGTTTTTGAGTGACACTGACAAGTTAGGTATCATTGTAATTATACTAAAAAGATCTAGGGGGTGATGCTATTCATATTGCTCTAATGCAATTGTGCTAATTGCAAATTTGTGTGGTAATGAGAGCTAATAAGAGAAAAGTGTATGTAGTAAGAGTTGGTCTGTTTCCATTGCCTATAACTTGCTTTCAAATTAATAAAAATAGCATCACCCCCTAGAGCATGTCTTTGGCATAGAGTCTATGCAACTATTTTTTGTGTTTGGCAAGGCAAAATTGCCAAAATGCCCCGTAAGAAGTACCCTTTGATTATTTTTCAGATCTACTGCAGTCCCTGAACCAATGTAGCTATCAAAAATCCAAATACTGATTTGAAATCGGCATGAAAAACTGATTCAGACTGAAAAGTTTCATTCAGATTGGGCAAATAATAAAGAAAATTATTTTAAGACCCACATCCCCCCTTAAAGGGTTGTTCGGCCATCCTGCGCAGGTTTGCAGGTTATTTTTATTCTGTTGGCACGTCTGCTACAATGCGTCACATTCAGAGGCTTGCACCATTCTCTCCAATAGGTCGACAAGACTCGACCGCTGCTTTCGCTCTCTCTTGCCGCGCCCTTGCTTGCGGCAAGAAACAGCAAAGGAGGTTGTTTTAGCCTCTTTCCATCTCCCTCTGTTATATTTCACAACGTGCCATTTCTCTCCGTTGTGCGGGCCACCGAAAGTGCGCCCTCCATGCGCGCGGTTACTTTCAGATCGCCGATCGCGTGAGACCTTCGACTGCGGACTGGAGCGACAGCCTTTTTGATTATAAATACGAGCAGAGGTCAGATTCGGACTCTCAAGAAGTATCGAGCAGTTTCTTCTTATATTATCCTCATTTATCTAACTTATAATCAGGCTTATTGATAATGATGTTAATTAACACCTGCAGAACACTGAAATGTGCATATTCCATTAATCATTTTATTGTATAGAAATCATAATCAAAAATAAATCGCTATGCTGGTTTCCTGATATACTGATTCCCTGCAACCAAGCCGACACTGGGGGTGCGTTACGGCCAAAAACACTTGACAGCGAAAGGGTTAAATCAGCACGAGAAACTAGTCAAGGATATGCAATTTCACCGAGTTGGTGTAGGAATAAAATATTTTCCTCCAGAAACAGTCTCCCCCCTCAAGCCTACCCAGCAGCGTGTGTACGATACACGGTAGCCGCGCAGTTGCGAAAAAAAGAAAGAAGAAGCAAATAGTTATCACGACTGCTCCTCCCACAGCACTGCTCTGACGACAACGATGATGCAGAATGAGTTTCGCCAGCTCAGTATAAATCGTCTCACCCTGGGTTATGCTATCACTCTAGGATAAGTTTGTATAGTGAGGTGTATTTTTAATAGGCGGGCATAAAAATATGTACGTGATTCAGAAGCGTTCAGCATTTTGAAACTTGTATTAGTGAAATATTTTTACATTGAAAATTTAGGAATTTCGGCGGGGATTTAAAAAGAATTTGTAAACATAAAAAATTTGTTAATGTGAGGTTCATAGTAACAAGATTTCACTGTAGCAGTATTCAGTGCTCCTCCTTACTGCTCCAACAACAGACAGTGCTGCGGCAAAGGGGTTGTTGCTATACAGGAAAGCAGTTTTGCAAAGGTTCAATAGCACCAGCAGATGGAGGGGAGGGGAGGGGGGGGGGGAAAGAAAGCTTACACACCACACCAAATACCGTATTGACTCGAATCTAGGCCGGTACTTTTTTTTTTAAATTGGTTACGAAAGTCGGGGGTCGGCTTAGATTCGAGGATGCGGTTTGCCTGCAACCGCTAGACATGTAGCGCCATCTCGCGGCTACTGCTTGAAGCTTGCAGGTTTGCAGGCTCCATTTTGCTTTTGTGAACGTTGCACCAAGGTCTCGTCGTTTCGCGTTTCCTTGTGTGCGTCTCTGCGTGCCCTCGAAAAAGCAGTCGTGTTCGCGGCGCGATGGCTCCCACCAAGCGATGCCATTACACTGCGGCTTTTAAGCGGAAAGTAGTTTTAGAGGCGGAGAAGACGTCAAACCTACAAGCTCAGCACGACTTCAGCGTGGATGAAAAAAATGTGCGCCGATGGCGCAAGCAGCGGAATGAGCTTTTCGACTGCGCTGCAAAGCGAATGGCCTTCACTGGACCCAAGAGCGGGCGACACCACGAGGTGGAGAAGGATGTCACTGATTTTATCAGGAAGCAAAGGGAAAGTGCAATGCCCGTGACGACGGAGATTATACAGGCGAAGGCGAGGGAGATCGCAAACGTTAGAGGCATTTGACGGACCCAATTTAAGGCCAGCAGGGGCTGGGTCACTCGCTTCATGAAGCGTTTCGGGTTCAGCTTGCGACGAAGGACTTCTGTGTGCCGAAACCTACCCCCTGACTTTGAGGAGAAGCTGGTCGCATTCCAGCGCTTTGTCATCAAGAAGCGGTTGGAGGAGGACTACAGACTGGGCCAAATCGGTAACGCCGACCAGACCCCAGTCTGTTTTGACATGCCTGTAGTGTTCACAGTGAATGAAAAGGGCGCAAAACAGGTAAAAGTCAGAACTGCTGGGTACGAGAAGCTACCGTGATGTTATGTTGCATGGCCGATGGGCGAAAACTGCCGCCCTACATCATATTTAAGCGGAAGACGCTTCCAGCTGGAGAAGTTTTCCCTAAAAACGTCTTTGTGTGCGTCTATGAGAATGGATGGATGAGTGGTGCCCTTGTCGAAGACTGGGTGAAGACCGTTTGGCAACGCAGTCCCGGGGCCCTGTTGTTCAAGAAGTCGCTCCTGGTTCTCGACTCCTACCGCGGCCACTTGACAGATGCCGTAAAGTCCGTGCTTTCGGATGGCGGTACGGACATTGCGATAATCCCCGGAGGTATGACGAGCCAGCTACAGCCGCTTGACGTAGCCATCAACAAGCCATTTAAGGATAGGCTGCGGAAGCACTACAACGACTGGCTGACAATGCAAGATCACCAGCTCACACCGACCGGGCGCATCAAGCGTGCTTCGCTTAGCCAAGTGGTGAACTGGGTCGCCGCGGCGTGGGAGGAGATTCCGGCCGAACTGATTGCTCGGGCCTTCCGAAAGTGCAGTATTTCCAATGCGCTGGACGGAAGCGAAGACAGTGAAGACCGTTTGGCAACGCAGTCCCGGGGCCCTGCTGTTCAAGAAGTCGCTCCTGGTTCTCGACTCCTACCGCGGCCACTTGACAGATGCCGTAAAGTCCGTGCTTTCGGATGGCGGTACGGACATTGCGATAATCCCCGGAGGTATGACGAGCCAGCTACAGCCGCTCGACGTAGCCATCAACAAGCCATTTAAGGATAGGCTGCGGAAGCACTACAACGACTGGCTGACAATGCAAGATCACCAGCTCACACCGACCGGGCGCATCAAGCGTGCTTCGCTTAGCCAAGTGGTGAACTGGGTCGCCGCGGCGTGGGAGGAGATTCCGGCCGAACTGATTGCGCGGGCCTTCCGAAAGTGCAGTATTTCCAACGCGCTGGACGGAAGCGAAGACAGTGAAGACCGTTTGGCAACGCAGTCCCGGGGCCCTGTTGTTCAAGAAGTCGCTCCTGGTTCTCGACTCCTACCGCGGCCACTTGACAGATGCCGTAAAGTCCGTGCTTTCGGATGGCGGTACGGACATTGCGATAATCCCCGGAGGTATGACGAGCCAGCTACAGCCGCTCGACGTAGCCATCAACAAGCCATTTAAGGATAGGCTGCGGAAGCACTACAACGACTGGCTGACAATGCAAGATCACCAGCTCACACCGACCGGGCGCATCAAGCGTGCTTCGCTTAGCCAAGTGGTGAACTGGGTCGCCGCGGCGTGGGAGGAGATTCCGGCCGAACTGATTGCGCGGGCCTTCCGAAAGTGCAGTATTTCCAACGCGCTGGACGGAAGCGAAGACAGTGCGCTGTGGGAGAAAACCAGCGACAAAGAGGACAGCGACGGCGACGAAGACAGCGAGTGAGCATTGGACGTGCTACAATGAGCGTCGCAAGCACAATAAAATGCATGTTCTAGTTCCAGTCAATGCCTTTTTTCATTCGGCTTACATTCGAGTAAACTTTATTTTTTTTTTTTTCTGACCGCCTGAATTTAGGGGGTCGGCCTAGAATTGAGGCCGGCCTAGATTCGAGTAAATACGGTAGTTGGAAAGAAGAAACAGAAATATTGGAGATTTAAAAATCTTGAATTACATTAATACAGCAGTGGCGTAAACACAGGTGCATCATGAGCAGTAATTTAGCATGATTTGCATCCCATCAAAAGGTGACTAATGGAACCCCGACCAGTCATCACACTTTGCTTCTAGATTCGCAACTGTCATTTCAATTCATTGCCTTGAAATAACCCACTTTTCATGGGATAGCAGTATAGCACACATTAACCACAAGGCTGTTCAAAGACTGCAGGATCAATCTAAGCTAAGACAAATGGTCAGAGCAAAAAATTATGCATGGCTAGGAAATACTCACAGGAACAGCCTTGCCACCAGTTGTCATTTTGCCCGTTGTCTTGGAGTTGATGCGAAACTCAAGAACACGGCCAAACTGCTCAAAGCATTCTCGCACTTGCTCCTCGGTGATAGTGTGCGGTAGATTTCCCACAAACACCTGCTGGTTGTCAGGGTACTGTGGTTTGGTACCAGACCGAAGGGGTGGTGGGGCAGGCCCATCATCTCCACCACTCAGCACAGCATCATTGCGGCCGCCCTCTGTTCGCTTGGGGGCTGGTGTTAGTGAAGAGCGCTGTGTTCGCGCCTGCTGTTGTGGCCGTGGCCCTCCCCTCTGGTCTGGCCTTGCAGGCATGCCTCCTGCCATGTGATGATCACCTCCAAAACGGCTGCCTGGGTGCCCTGCACCCGACGGACCGTGACCCGCTCCACTAGTTGGTGTACCGCCAAAAGGTGCCGCAGGACTCAGTGGTGTGAATCCAGATGACGAGAGTGGTGCCGAGTTCTTGCTCACCATGTTGGCATAGGTCTTTGTCTCAGGAGGTGCTGCAGAATGATAAAGCAAAATAGTCGAGATGCACAAGAGACCTTGGAAGTACAGCGTAGAACCCCTCAAGTCACTAGGACTGGCAAAGATTTTAACTATATTGGCTGCTGGCGATGGCATGGAGTGAAGATACAGTCTCCCAATTAAATGACTATAAAAAAAAAACTAAATAAAAACAAATAAAAAAAAACTAGAAAATACATTTTGTATTTTTTTACCTGTTTATATAATTTTTTTTTAGTTATAACATTATGTTATGTTTTAGAAGCATCACTTTAAGCATGAATACAATGAGGGTTTCATTCCATGTGAAAACACAATGTTTGCATGAAAAAAGCTTATTTTTCCTTCCAAGGTGTCGGTGTCACCTAAGGGGCAATAGTAGAGAAACACGCATGGCACGCCGAAAAGTGCGGCAAAATTGTACATGCCTTACTGGCGCTTCTTGCCACTGCTGCCCTGTGCTTTGTGCTGCCAAGTGATGCGAACGATTGCTTTTATCTTTTCCTCTTCCTTCTTTGCTGCACTTTTACTTTTTTTACTTTCTCAACAAAGCAAGCCGCCTTCCTGCCATGTCCAAGTTTACCTTTTTTCGTGTGCGCTATACGCTTTGCCTCGCGGCTCCCAAAGACTTGCAAAACAAGTTTCTTACGAGCCAGGCTTCTCCTCATAAGCGTAGTCGTTAGCTCATCTTATAAAGCATCATTTTGGCAAAGTTTGTCAAAAAAAAAGGGGGGGGGGGGGGGGGGGGGGGGGTATCGTGATCCTATACGTTTTACACAGGGCGCAATGTCATTTTTTTGGAAGCATGCCGCTGCTGCCAGACGCACTTTATAAAACCTTTATTATTCCTACAAAGAGAATGTACAGTCGTAGAAGGCGAACTGGGATTGTTGTCTAAGTTTTAACTTCATCAAAGTTGACAATACTCATGTTCTACAGCAATTTGATCCCTTTTCTACATGCAGCAGCATCTGAATGTACATGACTTTGTTCAAAGCATACATGAGGTGAGATTTCAGTTATGCTTGCAAGGTAATGTAAAACACAAGAAAAGGTTCAAACTTGGCCAAGTAGTGGCGCTCTGATTATGCGTCCCTTGGTGACACAATGACCACTTTACGACTACAGGAATCTCAGTTCTACGAATCTGTTCGAAAAAAATTGTATAATGCACCATGCATGCATTGTGTACAATGTGCAGAATTTCGGATGTTCCGAAAACCCCCCAAGGCACTACGAATAATTGTACAACGTGTAAAATTTTGGATGCTCCGAACACTCCCTCGAAACACTACGCGTTCGTAAACAACAACTGCAGCCTTGAGCCCGACGCACTGCCTGCACACATGAGTTCACATTCACCAGCCACACTGTACACACCCTGCAAGCAGCTTGCAGCTGCACATTGCTGCTGTTGCAGATCGCACTTTACACGCCACCTTAAGGGGAGAGGCGGGTCTTAGAACGGTCGAATATGGGTCAAGAAGTCGATGTTTGCTAGCAAAGTTCATTTTCAGGACATTTAACCTATCGCGCACCCACACAGAAATTATTAACGCTGAATTCGGTTGGAAAATGCGATAATCGCTTTTCAGAACACCGCGGCAACCACGAAATGCCTCCGAGAAAAGAAATTTTATTCGAACTTCCCGCGCGCACCGCGGGCATTCCAGCCGGCCGATCGGCGCCATCTCAAAATGGCGTCGCTCAAGCGGATTGGCTGCCCGGGCCGTTTTCAGGTCTCCGATTTGTCAGCGCCCCGTTCCGCGCCTACCATTGGCTGGCGTGGCTGCCACATCATTTTTATTGCAAAAGCAATACTCCACCAGGTTTCGAGCCTTCAGCATAGCGTGGTTCGGTAGTTACGCTTTACACCACGTGACTACTGACGTCATACCAGCGCGAGAGCTGAGCGACCAAGTCGGCTCTTCAGCGTTGCGTGGCTCGGAGCCACGCCGGGCGTTTCGCGCTTCTCCCACTAGGTGCACTGTGGTCTAACAGGTGGTGTCGTCTTCCACTGAAGACACTTCGCCTCTCTTCTCTTTTCGGTAAGTAGAGAAAGGGAGGCTGCGCAGTATAAAGCACGCCATTTCAGTGCTTGAAGACAGTTCGTCATGCTGTCCGAGAAGCAGAGGGAGAAGGCGGCTTGCCAGTGTGAAGCCAGGAAGCGACAGCGAGCTACGGAGACAGAGGAACAGTGTGAAGAGCGTTGAGCCAGACGCCATGCTCAAGGTGCGGCTCGGCGAATGCGTACTTCTTCTCAAGCCACCGAAGCAGAACAAGACTTACCGGGGTGGGACTTAAGAGGAGACGCGGGGCTTAGAACGGTCAAAAATGGCCAAAAAATCGATTTTGAGAAACGCTCATTTTCTGAAGGTTTAACTTTTCGAGCACCTGCACTCAAATTATTAATGCTGAAGCCGGTCCGGAAATGCGATAAAATCGGTTTTCAAAACATCATGGCAGCCGCGAAATGCCCCCCCGAGAAGAGAAAATTTGTTTGAAATTCCCGCGCGCACTGCGGGCGCTCCAGCTGGCCGATCACCGCCATCTTGGGCTTGGTTTGAAGTTGTTTTCGTTGTGCGCAATTTGCGCTATCTCAAAATGGCTTCGCTCAAGTGGTATGGCTGCAAGCGCCGGGTTTCCGAAGGCCGTTTATGGTCTCTGATTGGCTGTCACACGGCGCGCTTGTCAAGCATGCCATTCCGAGTCTCCTATTGGCTGGCGTGACCAACGAGTCATTTTTTTTCTTTCTGTTTTGCATTCGCCGCCGCAGCTGCCTCTTCACGTGTGTCTGCGTTTGCGCTCGCGTTTCTCGATGCACCGTTTTGTGCCGATCGTTTCTTTCCTTTCTTCCCCTTGCGATCGAGATGCCGGAAAATGGTAGATTGTAACCGTGCACACAACAAGCCTTTGGAAGCCGTAAGAAACAGGCGTGGAACAAAAGCCAGAAGTATGCTGTGTCCCTTCGTGCTGCGTGCTGTCCCGCGGTACCTTTTGTCGCTGTCCTTTGCGTTTTTCCACGCTAGTTGCAATGTCGCAGTCATTAACGAAAAGCCAGAAGGCGCTGGTCGCAAGTGTGCTGTCAGGACTCTCGTTACGACACCGCGGGTTCAAATTACAGTGCGAACTGCATCCCGGATCACGATACACTGATACCGCAGCCGCTTACTACTCTACAGCGGAGCCGACGCACTGTGTTGAGCGGTCGGCGCAAAGTCCGTTCTGTTGAGAAAGTTGGTGACCAAACGAGAGTTTCACCGCGGTCTCAGCGCAGAATGCGATGCCAGTACAGAGTACGCGATTGTGGACATGAAAGCGTTAACAACTTTATTGCGCACACGAAGTACGGAACCAGCGGCGAGATTGCGGGGTCAATCACATGAGCGTCACAACGGAGCTTTTCAGGACCACCCAACAATTTGCCACAGGCCCCCTTGGCACGGGACCGCTAGTTCCCTCAAGAAAGTGTTTGCAGGGCTCAAGATATCCTTGAAACTGGACATCCTAGCCCCGCGCTCTCGTAGGCTTAAAAAAAAAAAAAAAGTAAACTCATAACTTCATTTTTTTTTTTTTTTTATAATTTTGTCATGTACACATCTTCAAAATTTTTAGGAAATGTTTTCGTTGGATGGAATAACACACTTTTTGTTTTGTTTCAGTGTTCCCCCCCAGATAGGGAACACTGAAATAAAACCTGCACTTGAAGATTCCTCCCAAAATTTTCTGCAGTCAGAGTCAAAACTTCAAACGTGATTTTCTCAACTTCATATTTTTTGCCAATATGACTAGCCTTATGGAACTTTTTATTACGTTCTTGTGGTACAATTTTAATAAGCCTTACACCGTTGCATTCAGGAAGAACTGAACTGTGGAGCTATGCTATTTTTATGTTGCTAGGTTTAACATATCAAATTTAGGGGAGAGTAATGTCAGCTAATTATATTTAAGAATTATGGAGCATCGGCATAATTGGACATTGTTATATGGTAACGCACCTCAGTGATAATATAAATAACATAGCTCCACATGGCAGGTCTTTGGCTACAGCTACATTTTAATCAGAGTCAAGTAATATTGAGGCAGAGTGTTTTAATCACTCGTAAGAAATTACCCAATTAGGCATCAGTTATGTTTCCATAGTATGAAAACTAATTGAGATATAGTAAAACAAATTATATTTTTGAAAACAGCAGGAAGAAATACATATACACACCGAATTTCATTGTGATATCTCTAAGAATAAATAAATTTGTTTTAAGACCAGTGTCTCCCCTTAATGTCTGCTTTGAATGGTAAGGACTCTTATCTACATGCTTACCAAGGTCCTCTCTAACCAGTGCGGAGAGCAAGAATGCAACTAGACTGTTATAACGTGCTCAAGAAAGTGCAGAGGAGCGGCAAAAGTGACTTGAAAAGCGTGCGTCTAGAGTGAAAAGTAACGAGGCCAGGAAGAAACAGCGTGCGGAAGAATCTCCTCAAGAGAAAGCTGAACGCCATAAGAAGAGGCAGGAAGGAATATTGCTTTCGCAATCTCCTAGACTTCACTGCTAACCCACTGTGAATTTTTTTTTCTTTATCTTCTGCGCTTGCTTTTTTACACTTGTGTTTCTCGACGGCACATTGTGTTTTCGTTTTGTGCTTGGAGTTTTTCTCTGTTATCAAGATGCCAGGAGACAGTAGACTTAAACCGTGCACACAGCGAGCTTTTGGAAGCTGCAAGAAAGGAGTGTGGAACAAGAAACCGGTGTCGGCTATGAGTGCGCCATCGGGACCTGCAGTGTTAGAGCCGGTGCTGGACTCGGATTTGCCGGGAACATCAACCGCAGTGCACGATGACGACACTGCGGGACCAAGTTGCAGCACGGATTGTTTCCCGGATCGCGGCACACTTCGTGTTGATGCCGCTTACCACTCGACGGCAAAGCAGGCACAACGTGTTGAGCGATCGGCACAAACCAAGTCCGTTCTGTCGGAAAAGTCAGCGACTACGCACAAGTTTGACCTCCTTGGCGTCAGCGCTGAGTGCCAGATCGCCGAAAATCCGTTGTTAAGATTCCTCCCAAAATTTTCTGTAATCAGCGTTAAAACTTCAAATGCGATTGTTCTCAGTTACATTATTTTTGTCAACATGACTAGCCGCACGGAACTTTTCGGTTTGGTTTGGTTTGTGGGGTTTATCGTCCCAAAGCGACTCGGGCTATAAAAGACGCCGTAGTGGAGGACACCGGAAATTTCGACCCCCTGGGGTTCTTTAATGTGCACTGTCATCGCACAGCACACGGGCGCCTTGCTTTTCCCCTCCAATGAAAAGTGGCCACCGAGGCCGGGATTCGATCCCAGTCGAGCGCCATAACCACTGCGATCATGTTTTTGTGGTTCAATTACGTCGTATACCGTTGAGTTCAGGGTGAATTAACTGTGGAGTTATGCAATTTTTATAATTGCTAAACTGGACATACCAAATATTGTGAACAATAATGTCAGCCGATTATATTTTGGAATTATGGGGCACCGACATATTTGAAAATTGTTATGCGATGAGGTACCTCAATGACAATATAAATAGCATAGCTCCGTATGGCAGAGTTACAGCTGCATTTCAATCGAAGTCAATATTGAGGGAAAGTGCCTTAACGTCCCGTAAGAAATTACCTAATTAAGCTTCATATATTTTCTCATAGGATGAGAACAAATTGAGATATAGTGAAACTAATTACATTTTTGAAAACAGGAGGATGAAATATACATACCAAATTTCATTTAAATATCACTAATAAACCTTTTCATTTTAAGACCAGTGTCTCCCCTCAAGGCGGCAATACACTACGACGTAGCGCGAGCGGCACGGCGACGTCACGTCGACCAAAACGTGACCTGCTACACTCCGGCGGCGCTTGACGCCGGCGCGTTCGGCGTGGTCCGACGGCGTCCGGCGCCAAATGCATCCGGATGCCTTTCGGATGCATTTCGCGCGGGCCGCGCCGGGGTACAGTCAAACCCGGTTATAACGAACTGCGTAATTCAACGCAATTTGTTCGCTATATAAAGTATTTCGCTATAACCAAACCCGTTTATAACGAACTTCAGTACCAAATTCGTTATACACGATGTCCAGACAGCGCAGCGAAAACACACTAACTAAAGAAAAACCGTGCCGCTCACCATGAATCTACAAAAGAAATTTATTGCAGATAAATGCTCACTTATTTGCAGTAGGCAGTGATCTTCGCCTGAACACTGCATTTAACTCCATCAGCGAGAATCGCACTTTCCACACGCGACATCATTTCCACAAACTCCAGTCCGCTTCCCTGTATTCCGGAGCAGTATCGGCGCAGCAGATCGGTAGCAGCGAGGGCTTCGTGCAACGTCGGGCGAGGGCGATCGTCCTCCGGCGGCGGCTCCTCGGTCTCCTCGTTCGCACCAGATGCCAGCATGTCGGCAACAATTTCCGAGTCCAACGGGCTCGCTGTCACGGCTACGTTGTCGTCAACAGTGAGAAAATCCTCCAGGGCAACTTCTTCGGGCACAGCGTCCGGAACATCAGCGAGTTCTTCCCACAGCGTGGCAACATCGCTGTCATCTTGCACAGTGCGCGCTTCACTAGCAGCTTCTGCATCCTCTCGACATAGTCCAGCATGGTGGAAGCAGTTGTGGATTGTGGATTGCGTCACGTCTTGCCAGGCACGGTTAATCATTTCTATTGCGGCCAGCAAATTAATCTTGAGCTCGTCGTTAACCTGCAATTTCACCAACAGCCGCTCAACGACGCGTTTCCTGTAGCCCAGCTTGAAAGCGCGGATGATCCCCTAATCGAGGGGCTGCAAAACCGCTGTTGCGTTCGGTGGCAGGAAACAAAGCTCGATGTTCTTGAGCGTGACGCCGCAGTGGTGCGCAGAACAGTTATCGAGGAGGAGGCAAATCTTTCGCCCGCTCGTTGCAAGTTCCTCGTCCCAGCCACGCTTCGAACGTTCTGGTCATCCAGGCCTTAGAATGAGTTGTATGTGACTGGGAGTGAAGTGCATCCTCGCAGGCACATAGGAGACTTGAACTTGCCTATGACAAGCGGCCGCAGCTTTGATGAACCGTCCATGTTTGTCGTGAGAAGAACGGTGACTCGGGCCTTATTCAATTTGCCGCCATGGCACTTCTCATTCTTTAGCGCCAAGGTTCTGCTCGGCAGCAGTTGCCAAAACAAGGCAGTCTCGTCGGTGTTAAAAATATTGCACGGTTCGTATCTCTCCGTGACAGCACGCCACACGTCTTGCACCCACTTTTCAGCACTCTCAGCGTCCACTGCTTGGCTTTCACCTGCAACCACCTTCCCGGTGATGGAGTAGCGGTCTTTAAATCGTTGGAGCCAACCACTGCCCGCTGTAAACCCCTCGACGTCCAGGACGAAGGCAAAATCTTTTGCCTTCTGTTGTAGCATGGGGCCAGAGACCGACAGATTTCGCGCGCGAACGTCCAAGAACCATTGGTACAGCGCTTTCTCTACTTGGTCGTAAGCCGGCTTGCGGTGGCGAAAGCCGTCACCATTTGGTCGTTCCTGTGCATTGCCTCTGATGGCCGAATGGTTTTTCAAAATGGTGCTTAACGTGCTCCGCGGAATCTTGAAATGCGCGGCAACGTCAGACTTTTCTTCGCCGCGGCCAACGCGGCGAATTATCTCCAGCTTGTCGGAAAGCGGTAGGGCACGCCGCTGCTTCGTCATCATCTTGCAGGATGTAGCGCCGGAATGCAAGCCAGCAGCAACGTAGGCACGTCCGGAATCGTGAGGATAGCAGCAGCACGACTTGCAAACGCGAACAAAGAAAGCTCCGAGGATGCGGGAAAGTTCGCCACTGACGCGTTCGTTGTTCGGAGGCTGCCTTCCCTTCGCCCAAACTTGAAACCAGTTCTGGCCGGTGTTGCTTCTTTCTCGAAGCGCAATAGGTCCGGAGCTGCTCGAACGTCTTTGATCACATGGTAGGCAGCTGCCGAATAGGAGCGCTGCAAAGAGAGGCTGGCCGATGGCGCGGATTTTAAAGGCTACTCACGCTACTCCGGGCGACGGCCGCGCATGCGTACAGGAGGGTCCCTCGTGGAAGCTGCTGTAGAGAGCCCCTCCTGCGTTTTACGGAAGCGTGGCATCGGAGCAGAAGCACCCTAGCGGGCGCGTGATGACGTATGCGCTGTGTGAGACCTTGAGGAACGGAGCCGTCGCCAATCCCTCACCCATCTGACAACGGCATGCGCTAGAAGTATTGCGGCCCGGCAGCGTGGGCTGCCCGGAGAGAACTCGGAGCCGGCACAAAGGCCCGCCCGTTGGCGGGCGTTTGGCGACCGATCGCGCGCGCTGAGTTCGCTATATCCGATGTGTAGTTCGTTATAAAAAATACATTTTATATGCATAATGCTAGCGGAAATTCGAGTGTTCGATATAAAACATAATTCGCTCTATCCGAGTTCGTTATATTCGGGTTTGACTGTATTGAGAGAGTATTGCTCCGAGAAGGCCGCACATGCACCCTCTCCCCTCCAAAACTGCAAGTGGTCGACAATGCATGTTTTGAGAAAAGAACAGAAAAAGAAATGAGGGATTATTTAATAGATATTTACTGGTGCAATGTACACATTTACAATTCAAAATGGCTAGAAATTTTCAGGGATGTAGTCTCTTTGCTTTCCAACGTCCAAGTGTCACCTCTTTCTATTTGATTTGCAGTTGCAGCAAGTTCAGTTGGCACTTTCTCGGCTGCGCAAGTCACATGCAGGCAGAAACTTTTTTTTTTTTTTTGCGTACGTCATTTTGCCACGTTCTCGCATCAAGACCGCGGTGAGGAAAAAAGTGTCATTTGGAGCTGTTTGCTGCTTCCCAGTGTTCTGCATTGCACGGGAAGCAAGCGCATTCACTAGAGACTATGAACGCGATCCGATAGGCTCAAACAGGCGGCGAGCACTATGACGACGACGTGTCCCAGCAGATTACGCGCTGGAGAATAAGTTTGATGGCAATTTCTTATTCACGCTCACCTTTTTCAGCACGAATATCGCCGTCACCCGTCTCGGCAACTGTTCACATCTAACGATCAAGAACTCCGCCTCGACAACAGACTGTTCGCCACGCTGCAGTCATCATCACGAAAACAATCTGACTTCAGCTTCATTGCTGGAGTCGCCGTGAGCTCAAGCTTTTTCTGTTTTGAGCTTATCTTTCTGCCTATCTGCAAACTGCAATAGCAGTGTCGCGGCGGGTGCGACCGCTGGCAGTAGCAGTCTCAGGCCCGAATGCTCGAACGTTCGGTGCACAACTTACGTTAGCCTGAGTGCACATAGCCGGGGCAGGGCATCACTTGAGATGATTAATCAACAATTTTTTTCCTTTTTTCCAAAATCTTGCAGTGAATGCACCTCGTGGTTCGGAACCAAGCGTGACCGGCGTCATGCCTACGCAGTCTCCCCGCAGTTCGGGTGCGCAGAGCAGACGCCGCCAGCCAGCTCCACCAATACGGTGACGTCCTGCCGTCATGTGTACACCGAAAGCCAATGGGATTGCGAATGCCACGTTTTCTTATTTGTTATTTTATATGCGACCAATGGGCGAATGGAAACGGCAAAGGCGGCAATTTGAAGACGAAAGGCGGCTGCTTGGAATGAGACCAAGATGGCTCCGGTGCCGCGCACAAAATGGGTGCTACGCCCCACGAATAATGGTTGTTTCGGTGGCAGTTTTCAGCCCGAATTCAAGCGACATCGATTATATAAATTGGCACTGTGATTAAAATACAGTGTACTCTCGTTACACGGAACCTCAAGGGACCGGGAAAATATGTTCCGTTTATCAGGAGTTCCGTTTACCGCAAGAATGGGTTCAGCATTGCGCAATCAGCTTCCGCGGTCCCGACACGACAGGCAGGCGCGCAGTTTGTGATTTCCGCGGAAGTGAATCCCGAAATTCAAAATTTCGGTAATAAGGAGAACAGTATACAATGGGCAAGAACTTTACTGCACTAAGTACACAGCGAACATTTTTCTTTTCTGAGTACAGGAATATTAAAAAAAAAAAAAGAACGGACCACTTACTCTTCTGCTGGTAGGGTAGTACTCCTTTAATAGGGTAGTACTGCGATTTAATTTAATGGCTGCTGAAAAATGATTTTATGCTCCACGTTGTAGACGTTTTCAGGGTAGTACTCCTTTAGAAGTTCGGGCAGCCGTCTTGCTTTCCACTCTCCGCATGCCGTCGTATCGGCAGCAGCAGCTTTTCCTGAAATGGCACGGAACACTACACCATTCCGGTCTTTAAATCTAGTCAGCCACCCGTCGCTGCATGAAAAGCCCTCAATGCCAAGCTGGAGAGCGAATTCTTCTCCTTTAGCACGAATGAGTGGTCCGCTGATGGGGATGTTTTCGCTGCGGGCCCTTCGCAGCCAAAGCACGAGGCACTTCTCCAGATCCTCGTGGTCAGCTGCTCGTAATCTTTTTCGCTGGGGACCAAGCGTGACGTTTCGAATGCCGCCCGCAGCTTGTCGTTGTCTTGGAGGATTCTCGTCAGGCTGCTCTTCGGGACGCCGTACTTCGTCGCAAGCGCCATTTTAGTAAAGTGACCAGTCTCGAAGTAATTGATGATATCCATCTTCTTTTTCAGTGCAAGCGCATTGTGCTGTCGTTTCTGCGTAGCCATCGGATCCTGACTTCGCGACGAAATGTCGCCACGACACCAAACAAAGGTTCTGAGGCATAGGCCTAACAATACGGAACAGCTCGCACACCACGACAAGCAGCGACGTGACGCACTGTGCGAGAAAACCCGAAACTGCCGAAACCGCCAGGAGGCCGGGGAGGTTGAGGGGGAGGGGGACACTGATGCGCACCGCGATGGCGCTCCATTTGCCCAACTAGTTTTGGTTTCGAGTTTGCTTTCGATTCCGTTTATGCGATGGTCGAAAAAGTTCCGATTAACGGGATTTTTTTTACATTGCGTTGATAGAAAACCAACCAACTCTGATGAGTTTGTTCCGTTTAAGGGGGGACACGGCTCTTTGGCACCGAAAATCGGCCCGAAAATCGGATTTTCAATTTTTTCATTTTCGTATTCCTCGCACCATTCCGCATCTGCACGCAAATTTTCATCCTTATACCCCGCGTATTTATGAAGT
This sequence comes from Amblyomma maculatum, assembly GCF_055883805.1. NCBI lineage: Eukaryota > Metazoa > Arthropoda > Arachnida > Ixodida > Ixodidae > Amblyomma > Amblyomma maculatum. The sequence continues at coordinate 162,233,670 of NC_139344.1, read as the reverse complement.
TATAGCGATTAAAAAATGCAGTACCACACCCACTGCCCTTTAAATTGTGGACAAACGACACCCAATTTCGATCGCCCGGCGCATGAGAACTACGCGTTCCACCGCGGCGATTTTGGTCTCGTTCGAAAGCGCGCGCTTTCGGCTTATTTTTTCTTTCGGAAAGCAACCCTGTGCGCTCCGCCTTCCCCCCAAAAAACAAACAAAAAGATAGCATGCAGCGCGTGCTACTATTGGCCGGTTAAGGCACGTGATCAAAATGGCGTCGTTTGGTTGGTTCCGGCAAGCTAGCCCTGGAATGCGGACTCCCAGCGACGCCATTTTGTCTTTCTGCCGACCACGCTAGTGCAACGCGAGAGTCATGCCAGGCGCGAAGAAGTATCGCTCTTTGCACAAGTTCGGGCGAAAGCAACCTAAGAAACGCGTTAAGAATGCGACATCGTTGCATACTGTGCAAGAAGCAAGTGCCAGTGCTGCGGGATTGTGTGACGATTACGTTGCGGGCGGCGACGCTTCTCCGATTCCGCTGGACAACGGCGCCGTTCTTCGTGCCGACTGCAGTCGTGTACGAATTGACACCGCGCCTGTCACTAACAGTGACATAACCCAAGTGAGTGCCCGTGAGCAGGCTACGCTTGATAGACTGGTATCGATGCCGGCGACGGCACGAAAGACCGCGCTGTTCGCCGATGCAAGTGGTGCGTCCGCAGAGTCGGATGCGGACGGAACAGCCTCCTATGCGGTAATTGACATCAGCATTGTGAATATCCTTCTGGATGCCGTGCGGTGCAAAACGTGTCGTGGATGCGTGCGTTTAGTCACCAGTGACCGGAGCTATGGCCTCGCCGTAAAACTGATCGTGCTGTGCGACAACTGCGGTGAGATTGCGGCCGAGTGGAACTCGCGGAGGGTTGACGGCGAGAAAAGGTGCAATCCTTTTGAGCTGAATATTCTGGCTAGTCGAGCAATGCTGTCGACCGGTAACGGCCAGACAGCAATGAACGATATCTTTTCGGCGATGGGGTTGTCGCGGCGCGGGATGCACAACAAGACGTTTCAACGGCATCTGAAGAACACACTGCAACCTGCTGCTACCCGAGCCGCCACGACCGCTATGGCACAAGCCGCGCAGGCAGTGGCGAAGGTCTACAATGACTTGTGTTTTGGGCATAGGGGGAACATTGCCGTGTGCTACGACGGCACATGGATGACGCGCGGACACTCATCACATATAGGCGTCGGTGCCGTGGTGGAACTCTTCACTGGTTATGTGCTTGATTATGTGGTGTTATCAAACTTTTGTCTGGGCTGCGAAATTGGTCCCAAGCCAAACACTGACGGCTACGAACTTTGGAAATCACGCCACCAGTGCCAAAAAAAACACCAACTCCAAGGCTGGTCAAATGGAGGTAGAGGCTGGCAAAATTCTGTTTGAAAGATCTCTGCAGCGCCACAACATGCGCTACACAACCATGCTATGCGATGGGGACAGTCGCACATTCAGTGCTCTTAAAGATGCTGCAATCTATGGCTACATTGAAATAGTCAAAGAGGACTGCATAAATCACGTGCACAAGCGTATGGGAGCAGCTTTGCGCAACCTCTTGCAGAGGCACAAGGGTGCAGGGAAGCAGTCTTGGCGGCAGAGGAAGGCTGACAGCTGATCTAGTTGACAAGCTGGCAGTATATTATGGCCGAGCGCTTCGATCAAATGTAGGTGATGTGGATGCCATGCAGCGAGCTGTGATGGCGACATATTACCACATCACATCTACTGATGACTGCCCCAAGCACAGTTTGTGTCCTACCGGTGAGAAGTCATGGTGCCGCCACAACGCTGCAAAGGCAAAAGAGGAGCCTGCACCAAAGCACAATTACAGTCTGCCAAGAGATGTGGCTGATGCTCTTTTGCCTGTTTATAGTCGTTTATCAGAGAAGAGCCTGCTGCAGAGGTGCATTCGGGGGAAGACCCAGAACTCGAACGAAAGCTTCCACTCGGTCATCTGGACCTTGATCCACAAAGAGCGGCACTAATCACTGTTTGCTGTGGAAGCAGCCACAGCAGAAGCTGTGCTGCGCTTCAATGCCGGCTGCAAGCATACAGCAGCAGCAATTCTGCAAGAATGCAGTACAAACGTGACAGCAACTGGCTCCAGGAGAGCTGAAGAAAAGGACTTGCACCGTAGCGCACGTTCTGCAAAGAAGCGGGCAGCTTCGCTTGGCGTTGCTAAAACAGAAAAAAAGAAAACACCGCGACAGCATGCACCCCGACTATGCTCCTGGTGCATTTTAATAGCATGAGGTCTTTGGGGTTGCCCTTCCTGATTAAATGCCGTGAGGCTTGAGTGCTTCCGACAATCCCCCAATTTTGGTAGTGTTGCATTTTTGAAAGATCAATATCTCTGGTCCTGTTCTTGCTATTGCTTTAAATTTTTTTTTTCTAGAAAGGGAATCCTGAGAGTCTCATGAAACCAAGGTAAATGCAGTGACCACAAAAGAAAATTTGCTGAGAAGGTTATGTTGTCTTCGGTACCCAAATGGAATTTTCCTTTCAAACGTTTCCTATTGCGTAACTTTGGCTCAAATTGGCATAGGCCATTAATTTTCGCTTCAGATCACTTTCCACCTGTTTCTGATATTGTTGACATATCAATCATTGACATAATTTACACCTACATGCTGTGAAGTGTTTTTCTTCGTTTTCTCAAAACTGCAATTTTGAGGGTGCTGCAATTTTGGAGGAGAGATATCTCTTAGTCTATTTGTGCTATAGCTCTCATTCTTGTCTTGTTAGAAAGAGAAAACCTTTGACAGTGCCGTAGGACAAAAATATGTATAGTTATTATGCGGCAACATTTACAGAATTAATTATCAATCTTAGGTGCCAACTTGGGCTTTTAGTCATAAAAGTTTGACTTATTGTAACTTTGGTTCAAATTCTCTACCACGTTAATTCATGACTAGCGGCACTCTATGATCCTTCTAGATCACTCTGGCAGGGCTATTCTCATCATGCCATAAAGTGTTTAGTAATTAACTCACCTCCAAACGAAGAACATGAATTAGGTAATAATTTGAAAGCTATTTGATCTACAAGAAAACTAATCAGATATTTGAAATCAGCATGCAAAAGTACATTAATGGTGCAAGTTTCAATCAGATCCACCCATAAATAAGGAAAAAAGTTTTAAGAGGGGTGTCCCCCCTTAAGCGTCTGTTCAGTTTAACCGATTTCCGTTTAGCGAGAGTCTACTGTAGTGATCCTAGATATGAAACACTTAGCAGATAGGTAGATAAAGAGCTACTTATTTCGAAACTCCCATTTTCTAAAAAGCGATTTTTTTTCTAGATTGTTTGGTCCGAAAGACCCCTGTCCCCTCTTAAGGGGGGACGAGGGTGTTAAAACAAACTTTCTTATCTATGGCTAGAATCTAACGAAACTTTGCACAGAGATGTGGTTTTCTCTCCCGATTTCAAAAATGTAATCATAATTGAGCTGGTGGTCTTAGATCAAAAGTTATCTAACAAAGTCCAGAGCATATTTAGTGAATTTCTTACGCAGCTTTAACAACCTTCCTCATTGCATTTCGTTGCTTTTAATTACATGGATTGATAGCCAAAGACTTCCCATATCCGATGACATCCTTCGTTTTCCTGAAAAAGGCACATCATCCTCACATATTATGTTGAGAATGAAATTCTGGGTTATTTGACATGAACTCATTAATCTAATCTCAAATTGATATTTATCCATTGACTAAACAAAAAAATTAAAAATGTTTGGTTTGGCTTGGTTTTGTGGGGTGGCTATGAGAGACGCCGTTAATGGAGGACTCCGGAAATTTCGACCACCTGGAGGTTTTTTAACGTGCACTGACATCCCACAGCACACGGGCACCTTGCTTTTCGTCTACATCGAAAAGCTGCCGCCTAGGCCGGGATTCGATCCTGCGTCCTTGGGAACAGTAGTCGAGCGCCGTAACCACTCCGCCACCCTGGCGGAGTATTAAAAATGCTATCGGGTACCTCATTTCTCTCTGAAGAAAATGGTACCAAAATTATTTGTGTGAACAAAAAAGAAGTTATCAAAACCCTGCGTAAGACTGTAGAGATCGACCAAAAATATGAAACTGAGAAAATGGCATTTGAAGTTTGACCCCATAATATAACTTGAACAATCAGCAGCCCCACTGTGATATTTCTCACCGATTATGACATGCTCTTCCCATTTCCAAAACTGTCTTTGGATTTTGAATAGGTCAACTAAAACTGAAGCTATCACCATTACCCATGGCTTAGGTAGTGTATGCCATTAGGAAATCAGCAAAATTTTTGGACATGCAATATTATTTTAATGGCAATTTGTAAAATCTTGATAGAGTTATGCAAATAATGGATCACCCTCTCATCTTTTCAATATGACTGCAGTGATGCTAAATTTGTCATTGTCACTCAGTGAGAATGTACAGAAAAAGCACAGTAAGGCTGAGTGCAGTATCCAGAAACAGCACTAAGAAAAACGCATTTGCAATTTGAGAAAACCTTTAACTTTTGCTACACTGCAGCTATGGCAATATAAATGGAATCATCGTGAGGCTTTTTTCTTTATGAGAAAGGCTATATACTAAACATATAACAGCACCCTCCACAAAAACTGGCAAATTAAGAGCTTGCCACAAAGTCTAAATATACCGCCACTAGAACCAGAGTGACAAGCTTCATTTACCACTTCATATGCCTGTGGGAGTGCCCCAAACAAATACTCAAAATCTATGATAAAACAGTCTTGCCAATATTAATAAACTTGCACGAAGTTTAAGGCTAAAACATGGCGACATACTAGAATGACCTAATAAATTGGCTAATGTTCCAGAATGAAACTTTGTTACTTTGCTGTACAGCGCATGCAGGGCCGCACGCAGGGTCCCTTCTTTGCTGGAGCTAAAGCTCGAACTTCCACACCCCTTGAGCACAGCGACGAGATTTCTTAGGCAATCTGCTAAAAAAAAAAGATGAAGAAAGAACCAAACCGTCCGCGGAATAGCGGCTGAGGAATGCGGGCAATGGCGTGATGTCAGGCTCGCCTGTCGTCTGAAGCGACGCGATAAAGAAGAAACGAAGCGGTCGCGTCGGTCGGGACCATGAGTATCAGCTGCACAGTGCAATCTATTAATGCTGTCTTGGATGCCTCTGAACCGCTCGCAAACGATTATATGCCGCTAGACGTGCTGCGGCTAGGCAGAGAACACACCACTTAGGATGCGACATGCGACCCTGGCAGCGCGCCGCCATACTTGTTCTTCGACGCGCGCTCTCTAGGCGCCTTCATTTTTAATACACTCTTGATATGGCTACGTCCACCGTGCTGCGTCTAAAGACCAACACAGGCCGCGAGAACGATTGATACGATCACGAAAGCGCATAATGAATGTGCGAAGCAGCAGTACCGACGGCGAACGTAAAAAAAAAAAAAGGCAAGTCAGTCGCGCTGGCCAATGGGAAGTGCGAAACGAGGGGCTCGCTTCGAGAGCGCGGGCTCCAGCCAACCAGCGGACCAGAAACGGCTTTTGGAAAACCCGCGACGGTGGTCGTTCTGCTTGAGCGACGTCATTTGGAGATGCCGCAAAATGCGCACAAAGAAATAAGCTTCAAAATAAGTTCAAGATGGCGGCGGCCAGCCGGTTGCTTCACCCCGGCACGCGCGGGAAGTTTGAACAATTTTCACCCCTTTTCGGCCATTTCAAGGCTCCCGTGGCGTTTTAAAAGTTGGATTGAATTCAGTGTTGATATTTTGAAGGCTAGTGCTCGAAGGTACAAACATTCCGAAAATGCGGTTTTCTCAAAATCAATTTTTCTCCCATTTTTCATTCGTTTAAGACCCGCGTCCCCCCTTAAGTGTGCAACAGTGCGCGGCTAGCAAATAGGCGACATGGCGATTGCCAGTCATGCTATACACCACGAACAGTTGACGGTGGCACAGGTGGCTGGCGCACACATTGCCGACTCTAATGCTGCTATTGGCTCTCCAGCTGTACACACTGCAAATGGGGAGCTGTGGTATAAACAATCTCCTTGGACACAGATGCATACCATTCTTTGTTCATTTTGATGATACAAATTTTTCGCTACCCCAGGAGATACCTATCACCGAGATTTTCCAGCAACTGGTGTGGTCCCGGCAAAAACCTCCATACAGGCAGAGATTGAAAACTATGGAAGATGATACATGCCCCACTTCAAATGACAGCCAGTGGGAACCACCTGAAATTAAAACTTTCACAAACAGAGCACAGATGGACCAAGTTGTAGAGTTCAAATTCGACATAATTCGGCACTTATTCATCATCATCATCCTCCTCAGCTTGACTATACCCACTGCAGGGCGAAGGCCTCTCCCATATTCTTCCAATTAAACCGGTCCTGTGCTAGCTGCATCCACTTGACCCCTGCGAACTCCCTAAACTCATCCGCCCACCTTATTTGCCGGCCCCTGCTACGCTTTTCTTCCCTTGGAATCCAGTTTGTTGCCTGAGCGACCATCGGTTATCCTTTCTTCGCGCTACATGTTCTGCCCATGCCTATTTCTTCAACTTAATTGCTACTAGAATGTCGGTAACTTGAGTTATTTCTCTGACCAATTCTGCACGCTTTCTATCACTTAATGTTACCCCTACCATTTTTCGTTCCATAGCCCTCTGGGTTGTCCTCACCTTAAGTAGAACCCTCTTTGTTAGCTTCCACGTTTCAGCCCCATAGGTAAGTACAGGTAAGATGCAACTGTTGTATACTTTCCTCTTGAGTGATACCACTAAGCTGCTAGTCATAATCTGGGAGTGCTTGCCAAATACGCTCCATCCCAGTCTCATTCTCCTTGTTATTTCCCTTTCATGGTCCAGATCTGCGGTTACTACCTGTCCTAAATAGATATATTCGCCTACTACTTCCAGTGCATCGCTACCTAACGTAAACTGCTGTTCTTTCCCTATGCTATTGATCATTACCTTAGTCTTCTACATATTGATTTTCAAGCCTACTTTTTTACTTTTCCTGTCTAGGTCATCAATCATTCTTTGCAATTCATCCCCTGAATTACTTAGCAATGCAATGTCATCAGCAAATCTCAGATTACTGAGGTATTCTCCATCTCTTATCCCTAACTGTTCCCATTTAAAGTTTCTGAATACTTCTAAGCAAGCTGTGAATAGTACTGGGGCTCGTCTACACCGATTTCGCAATGCCTGTATAACCGCTGAGGTTTCTACTGAGTCAAATGCTTTTTCGTAATCAATGAATGCTATGTATAAGGGCTGGTTATATTCTGAGCATTTTTCTATCACCTGGTTGATGGTATGGATATGACCGATAGTAGAGTATCCTTCCCAAACACCTGCTTGATCTTTTGCTTTTGCTTGGTTGCAGTCTAAAGTTGCCCTAATTCTATTGGCGATTACTTTGGTAAATACTTTATACGTAACAGAGAGTAAGCTAATTGGTCTGTAATTGTTCAAGTCCTTAGCGTGTTTGCGTTCTTCCATGGTTCCGGTATCGTCGATGACACCAGACATTGTGTATACAGGGTGGCCAGTTCTTCCAGCATGCTATCCGCCCTGTCCTTCAACAAATATATAGTTACCCGATTTCCTCCAGCTGCTGTCACCTTTTCAGTTTCTAATGCTTTCTGAACTTCGTCCTTCGTCGCTGGCTGAACGTCTGACTGCATTTCCCTACCACCGATCTCATTATGGTCCTGACTACTTTGGCTGCTGTAAGATCTGTATAGAACTCCTCGGCTGCTTTGACTATCTTGTCCATATTCACGATGACATGGCCCGCCTTGTCCCTTAGCGTATACATCTGATTTTTGCCTGTGCCCAATTTCTTCGTCGCTTTAAGGCTTCCCCTGATCTTTACAGCATGCTCAATTTTTTCCATGTTATACTTCTTTATATCGGCCACTTTGCACTTTTTGACTAGCTTTGACATCTCTGCCAATTCTATTTGGTCTGTTGGATTGGAAACTTTCATACTTTGGCGTTTCTTAATCAAATCCGTCTCCTGCACATAAGTTTACCCACTGCCATCATGATATTCATGCCCAAACTCACCCTTTTTGTATGTGTTATGTCAAAGCTGATGTTTTATTTGAATAAAGTATGCACTTCATGTGGAGTATTTTGTGTTGCTACCTGGCTAGCGCACGACCGTTTTCGTGGGTGCGGCGTGCACCACGGCGCATTCTGCTACATTTTTACTAACGCGCCGGAGGTGCTACAAGAGAAGACCCAATACACAAGAGATGTAAGTAATCAACAAAATATGTGGAAGCGCTGGGTGAGAGCAGCACGCGACAAAACGTATCAAAAAACGAGCAGCAGCGGCACAACTGCAGTAGGTGCTCCCAAAGCGCCCGCTGTCTTGACGGATTGTATTGGCTTGTTGCGGCAAGAGGGGCTTGCACAATTTCAAAGCGAACATCAATGCGTTTCAATTGCGGGTTAAATCTGAGGCTTTTACCGGTTATACACATTGCTCATAATAGCAAAATATAGCAATTTAATGCATTATATAACTTGTTCTACTCTCGGGTGGGTATGGACGCAATTTAATGATCCGAGTGTTTACCACCGAAAAAACAGGAGCCGCTAGTGTCGCAGTGATTGTTCCACCCCGTAACCGGTTACCGCAACGTGCCGGTAACCTCTCCAACTATCCTACTGCCTACTTTTACAGCGCACTCAGTAATGATATCTCTGAAATTATTGTTCATTGCTTCTAGGCTAATGTCATCCTCGGTTAGAGCTAAATATCTATTCTGTAGCGAGATCCTGCACACTTCTGCCCTCCCCCTCACTGCAAATTCGTTGATGAGCGTCTTTCTTACTAATCTTATTATCCCGACCATATCTGCCTAAATTGCAGTTTTTCATAGCTCATTATAAATGAATGTTTTAAAATTGTCTCTGTAATGTATGGTGTGCATGTCATGTTTGCATCTGTCATACAAAATAAATTATCTATTTAGGACTGTATTAAAGTGAACACTAAAGGCCTGTTCACACTTGGGACTCTCCAAGGTCGCGCAACCGCTTTGGTCGAAATGCAAGGGTCGCAGGCCGTTTGACCACTGCTTGATTTTCCAGCTTTCCATCACACCAATCAGCAGCTCAGCTGACGTGAGCGTAAGTTTGCTTTACCCTATGTGGTGACAGTCAAGGTAGACAGGATGTGGAAAGCGACCAGCAGGTCACATTTGTAAGTGTGAACATCGGTGGCGCTGCGCAGCTCTCTGGTCGCATGCGAGAGCCAGTCACGCGTCCTTCGCGACTCGCAAATGTGAATAGACTTAACAGTACAACTCCAACATTTTTACAGCTCATAATTTTGAGTGCATAGACTGGACACCTTATGAACGGAAAATAATACACTGCAAGGTTCTACGGTAACAGGCTAAACAAGCAGCCAGCAAAATAGGTCCCATAGCAATCTACCTTGGTGGTTGACCTGTGGAGCAGCAGGTGGCGCAGGAGCTTCTTCATCTTTCCAGTTCATTGTGTTGGTAGTAGGAGCAGTGGGTGCTGAAGAAGGTGGCTCTGGAGGGCTACCACTAGCAAGTGAGGCTTGAGAGGAGACCTCGCTTTCAGAGACTAGGTGTGCCGTCCCATTGCGCATCACCTGCAGGCCAGCAGGCAGCTTGTCAATAGCAGCACACCCGTCATAGCCTCCTTAAGAGGAGACGCAGAATTAAACACGAACAAGAACAGACTGAAATCTACAGGACCTTTTCAATCACACCCCCGAAAAGTTACCTTCAATAACAGCCTCGTAATGACTGTATAAAAATGTTTGCGACAGTATATAGAAGAAGAAGAAGAAAAAAAATAATTAAAAAAAAAAAAAGGTTAGAATTTCAGCGAAAACGAGACCAATTTCCAGGTGCAATAACTCCACTTCCACGCTGCCACTCCCGACAAGATCATTATCACTAGAAAGGTTGCTTTGCTGCCTTTTTCCTCCTATTGGAATGTGTCCATGACTAAAATAAGTGCATAAACATAAAAGATGAGGGTCTTTACAAAGCCACTGCTAAGCACATATTGGTCTCGACTGTCACATGTGCTCAGCATAACTCATGAGTCATTACTTCAGAAAGTACCGTATTTACTTGCGTATAGCCTGTATAATAGCCCATACCAAAATTTGAAAACATGCATTTAAGAAGTGGGGATGCGCGTCAATTTTTTCCAGGGGGAAGGGCACTGGTCGGCTACATGGCATGACGTTAGTCAATCCGATAAGGAAACAACAAAAGGCATGGCCAAAACCACATGCATAGCATACTCTTTCTTCTCCATGCCATTGGTCACTCTTTGTTTGGTTAGCGGTTGTTGGGCCTTTTGTCAGGTTCCGTTTCAATACCCAGTCAACCCAGTTTGCACTGTTGGCCTGCTTTGTTTTGGTGCCATGAGTGAGACTCTGCGGCAGTCTTTCACAGTGAAAGACAAGCTAAATATTATAGCCACTGCCGAAGAAATCACCAACAGAGCTGCAGAAAAACAACATGATGTCAACGAGTCGTGCATTCATGACTGCAGGAAGAAAAAAAGTCTTGAAACAACGAAATGAAAGCCCTGAATCTGGCCTGGGAAATGAACATTCCATGCAAGTTTTGTGCAAGCTGTAGGTGGCTTCAGTGCTTTATGACATGACGTGGATTTTCGATTAGAAGGCGAATAGCAATATGCCAGCGGCTTCCTGATGCTTACCAGGAAAAATGGTCGAGTTTTACACAATATGTCCTCGGACTTTGGAAGGAGCACAGCTATTTGCTGTCTCGGGTGGAAAGCAACACCGGCCGACTTGGTGCGTAACAGCTTCAAAAAAATGTACCACCTGTAACAGCTTGGATGGTAGCAGCGAGAGCGGCAACTGAGAATTTGATAACTAGTGACGCTGTGGTGGTCGTTTGAATAAATGTTCTAAAAACAAAATGATCACAGTGTGCAGTTGTATCTTCCTAGTGCTCATTTGTTTTTTGTTTTTGTTTTCCAGATAAACGTACGGGTTATTTGCGAGGACTTTTTTTTTTGCGCAGTTCAAAGTTAGGGGTGCAGGTTATATCCAGGGGAAAGTTATAAACGAGTAAATATGGTATGTCATTCATAGGCCATCTATTCCTGTAGCTTATGCATGCTTTTGTCGACTGCTCAGTACTACGCGGATCTGCTGCTGTAATTGTTAAAGGTTTGTCGACAAGTCCTTTAACACGAGAGGTTTTCCAGTGTGCCAAAAAAAGATAATCCATGTGTTTCCGACAATGCATGCATGCAGGAAGAAATGCAAGCCTGCAGTTCCGAAAGAGTAAGCAATTACTTGCAAATGAACCTGACTTAAAACAAGGCAGCCCATAGGCCTTGAGTGGTCCTTCGCAAAGACACAAAGAAACTAAAGCGGCAGTAACAGTAACAAGTAACCTGTACATTATTTCTGCACTATAATGTGGTTGTAACGCCGGGAGGTTTCCACCAGCACTAGCTGCACATGGGTTCACCCAGTAAGTTCAATGCCGATTAAAGCAAGCACAGGGCCAAAACTGCAAAGACCTTGGCAAAGCATAAACTTGCCAAGCCACTGCGGCACAATGCTCTGCGGTACTGCTTCCCGGCTCCAAGCTGGTGTTACTTCATTGGTTCACAGCGAAAATGGCATCTAGCATTTCCGAACAGCAGCCAAAATCTTTTGACTGGGATGGCGCAGGGCCTACAGCTTCATACACTCCGATCAAATTTTCGTTACAAATTATTTCAATTTGGGATTTCAAATTATTATTTTTACTTTACCTGCATTCCAGTTAGTTTCTATTTTAACCCTTTGAGTATTTTTATCATATGGGTACAGTGGCCGAATTCAGTGCTTTATAGTTTTTGCTGTACGCATACTGCGCTGAGTGTGTGTTTGAAATTTCGTGCTTTTCTGAAGAGAAACGCTTACTGAGAAATGCTAGAATTTTCTTGAATGTACAAGAAGTATTAAAAATTGTCTATGCTACCACCTTGCACAGGAACAGAAAACTGAACATGACCATTGTGTTGCGCTCTGTTAATGGCGGTACACCCTCACGGTGTCAGTTTCTCCACACAATCGCAATCTCCACACAATCGCAACAGACCCACGAAATTTGATCTACCATATTAGCCGCAATATAGGTCGACATTTTTTCTCGAAAAAAGCAAGCTAAAGTCGCCCCTCGTTTTATATAGCGGTCTTTAGCAGAATTTGAGGCACAGTCTGGCAACAAGTGACTTGCGTTGTGTTTTTTTTTTTTGGCACATTGGCAACTAAAGCCATCATGCGCCAAACACGAGGTTGCCGAGCTTCTTTATGAGTGAAAATGAAAAGTGTTTAGAAAATTACAGCTTATTTAGAATCCTGCTCGTGAACGAAGAGCCAAAACCGCATCAACATCTTGCAGTTGCTTGCCTTTTTTGTTTTTCGTCCCAAGTGCATTCATCTTCGCATACGCTCTTTCGTTCAACCTACGAGTATAAAATGCCTCTTCAGCATTAAATAACAGCATGTGGAGGCAGTTTACAGTGGCTTTCCAGCAAAAGTGATGTTCGCCGAAGCAAACGACAGCATGGCCGCTCTCTCGGCAACAGTTCGACATTTTAGAAAAGACCGTGGGGTGTCGTGGACATGATCAGCGGCTGCTGCCCGCATGCAACCTTTCAAGGAATGCTGCGTAAGCAACACGCTTGATGAAACTTGATGACACACTCTGGAAAGTGGTGAGCAGCAATCAGACATCTTCAGACGACGCTGCTGAAGGTTTGGAGTGAGATCGTAGCTCCGGTGGTGCAGGAACACAGCGATGTTGTAAATATATGTTTTTTTTTTTTTTTTTCATTTCACGGTAGGGGGTCTACTTATATTCCCACTCGACCTATAAAACGATTTATACGGTATGCTACTTTTTTGTTGGGATGCTAGTGGAGGCCCGTGAAGACCTTCTAGGACTTACAAGTGCTGCAAGTTTGTTTACACTACAGTTTTGGAAAAGAAAAAAAAACCCTCTGGTGCTACACATAGTGTGGGGACTTGCCCATGCAGTTTCGTTTTCTCCATGTGATCACAATAGAAATGCAATCTTGGCTAGGGACGCTAGAGAAAGACCATGAAGGCTGATTTTTATCTTTGCTGGTGCTCGCTCCCTCAGCTTAGCGACACTTACGGGGTGTCACTGCTCTCCCATTTAGTTTCACTGATTGTGACTGTAATATATTTTTTGCCCACAATTTTGTTTAAGGGGGGACATGGATCTTAGAGCCATTTTTTGGCCAATTACAGTCGACTCCTGATAATTCGAAGTTGCTTAATTGGAATTTTCAGTTAATTAGAAGTGCTGGCCCCTTCAGTTTTGCCTGTAATCCTATGGAAAAAAATTTGCTCAATAATTCGAAGTCCTCACCCAATTACTTTAAGTGGAAGGTTATTTTCAGTTGGGATCCTCGAAGCGACAGGTATTTTTGACGGAATGTGTAATTTTTCAAATGCTACAACAACATCCGTGCTCCGCGTTGGTGTCATCGCCATCGCAGCCGTTCACAGCGCTGCACTTTTTGCAGTGACGCGGAGGCCACACAGGTGCCATAGATGCGCGCAGCGCTGAATATTGGCAGTAGCAAAATTGTACGAGATTAGGCTTGCAGTGCTTGCAGCGTGCGCAGTCAACAGTGAGGCATGGGTGCGTGTTAGTCGAGCCCTTTGTTGCATTGTGCTTAGCGCGCTCGGCCGCTTTGTGCCTCGGGTGATTCTGTATTTCGGAATTGGACCATAGTTGTGCCATTGATAGCCATGGCAAACCGTGGCTCTTATCGCACGCTCGACCTGGCGACGAGAGTCGAAGTTTTGAAGGAAGCTGAGAAGGGAGGTGCCGCCAAACAAGACATTGTGCAGAAGTGCAGGATCAAGCCGAACACGCTCTCAAACTTAAGAACAAGCGCACAACAATGGATGCATTTGAGAACAACAAGTTAAAGACTTCTCGAAAGCGAATGCGCACTGGCGCTTACCCAGAGTTGGAGAAGGCTCTGATGGTTTGGATTAGGGAGGCCCATAGCAGCAAACTTCCTCTTAGCGGAGATATCGTTGCGACGAAAGCCCGAATGCTTGAAGCAATGTTGCGGATCGATGACTTCGTTTCTTCTGATTGATGGCTGATGCGCTTTAAACATCGCTACAACCTGGTTTTTAAGAGCGTGTGTGGTGAAAAAGCGTCCGTTACGCAGGAAACATGTGCAACGTGGATGGACGAAAAGCTGCATGAATATCTCAGCGAATATAATCCAGAGGACATATTCAACGCAGATGAGACTGCACTCTTTTATCGGCTTCTACCAGAGAAGACGCTGACATTCAAGGACGACTACTGTGCCGGGGGCAAATGCAGCAAGGAAAGGGTGTCTGTGCTGATCGCGGCAAACATGACTGGCACGGAACGATGTCGGCTCCTTGTGATCGGGAAAGCCGCCAAGCTGAGGTGTTTTAAAGGCGTAAAGACGCTGCCTGTGGACTATGAGTTTAACAAACGTGGATGACAGCCTAAATCTTCATGAGCTGGATTACCGAATTGGACCGCAAGGTGTTTCTTGTGGACCAATGCAGTGCTCACGTGAATGTGCCAGCCTTCAGTGCGATACGCCTCGCACTTTTGCCTGCAAACACAACATCGGTTCTGCAGCCAATGGAACAATGGATCAAAGAATGTTAAGGTCCTGTACAGGAGGCACCTCCTGATTGCATGATTTTGTTATGGATAACTCCACAAAATATGAGGTGAGCCAGCTCAGTGCCATCTACATGTTAACGCGAGCATGGGATTGTGTGAAGCAAGACACAATCGCAAACTTCTTCAGGGCTTGCGGCTTTGTGGCAACTTTTTCGGAGCCGTCAACAAGTGAGCTTGACGATACTGATTTTGGTGACACTCTCGGAGACAATTTTGAAGATTACGTCGCCGTAGACAAGGCGGTCGAAACGTGCGGTGTACTGACAGATAGCGAGATTGTAGAGATTATCCGGCCCCAGGAATCGACCCAAGAAAGCGACGATGACGTTGAAGACAAGCTGTAACCAAAGGCTGCCGATGCAGTCGTGGACCTTGCTCTCGTGGAGCGCTTTTTTTGCCACTGAAGGTAATGCAGAAGAAGCGTTCCGCCACACCTACAGCCTGCAGAACTTTCAGCAGCAGGATTCGGCAAGAAGAAGCAGAGCAAGATGACCAGACTATTTTTCTTAGACATTACTCAATTTTGCTACTCATAAAGATGCAGTTTTTGTTTTTTGCTTAATTGGAAGTTTGTTTAATTCGAAGTTTTTTGTGCTCCCCGTGAACTTTGTATTCACGGAAGGCGACTGCGTAGCAAAAATTCGCAGCCTTATTTTTCATGCCGATTTCAAATATGTTTTTTCCTGTAGCTCAATTAGTTTACAGGATAATCAACTTCCATTGTTTAAGGCCTAAATTCTAAAATAATGGGTCATTAGAAACTGAAATTTAAGGCACGGTTAGATAGCCAGAAGAGTAAAGAATGAAACGTTGGGAGCAGTTTCCTGATACAATAATTAGCACTCAATTTGCAGCCTTACTAATTTCAGTGTACAAATTGTTGGTTGGTTGGTTGGTTTGTGGGGTTTAACGTCCCAAAGCAACTTAGGCTATGAGAGACGCCGTAGTGGAGGACTCCGGAAATTTCGACCACCTGGGGTTCTTTAACGTGCACTGACATCGCACAGCACACGGACGCCACTCCGTTTCGCCTCCATCGAAACGCAGCCGCCGAGGCCGGGATTCGATCCCGCGTCCTTGGGGACAGTAGTCGAGCGCCGTAACCACTGCGCCACCCCGGCGGGGCAGTGTACAAATTGTGTATACCGAGTGGCAGTAAACTCGTCAAAATAAATAACTTTCAAAAACAAAAAATCTGCTCCCAAATTTCACAGTAGACATTCAGCTTCGCATTGCAAAAAAGAAAAAAAAAAATAACTCTGAATATTTAACAGACATTTACTGGTGCCATGGCTAGAGAACCTCACGATTTAGTCTCATTGCTTTCCAACGTTCAATTGTTGCCCTTTGAGTGCACTTTGAACATTTGTAGTTGCATTCAGTCACTTCTTCGGCTCCGCAAGTCCCATGCCGGC
This sequence comes from Amblyomma maculatum, assembly GCF_055883805.1. NCBI lineage: Eukaryota > Metazoa > Arthropoda > Arachnida > Ixodida > Ixodidae > Amblyomma > Amblyomma maculatum. The sequence continues at coordinate 162,217,473 of NC_139344.1, read as the reverse complement.
ATCAACTTTTTTTCACGTCATTTTGCCATGTTTCTGCACGAAGACCACAGTGAGAAATGTTCAATGTGGAAAACAATGTCATTTGGAGCTGTTTGCTGCTTCCCAATGCTCTGCATTGCATGGGAAGCAAGCACATTTATTATGAATGCGATCGGCTCACACGTGCGGCAAGCTCTATGAAGACGGAGAACAAGTTTGACTGCGATTTCTAATCCATGCACACCATTTCAACATGAATATCATGTTTTACACTTCACCAGTCTCGACAAATTGTTTACACTCTCCAGGATGACGATCGTGGACTTCGCCTAGCCAAGGGGACTGTCCACCGCAATGCCGTCATCACGAAAACAACCCGCCTACCGCTTCGTTGCTAGAGTTGCCGCTACTTCAAAATTTTTCTGTTTTGAGCTTGTCTTGCTACCAATCTGAGGAATGCAGTATCACTGTGTCACTGCGGACGCAACTGCTGGCAGTAGCAATCTCCCGTGCTGGGGAACCCACTAGGCCTATTTCAGACGCGTCTGCTCGATTGTTAGGTGCACAACACTAGTCATCCTGAGCGCTGTTGTGCCCGGGCGAGCCACCCAGATTCCGCTCAGCTGAACGGCAGGCCTCTCCTACTGACACCCTACACTCTTTGCCTGGAATGCCAGACACCCGAGACACGTCTGGAATGCCACACACCCGAGCGCCGGTTCCCTGGCAGCGAGTCTCCTTCGCACCGAGGGATTTTGAAGCGAGCTCGCTGATTGGGCCTCTCGGGCCGCCGTCACGTGCTGCCTCCGGATTGAACAATTTGAGTGCTACAGACTTCTCCACACTATTTAAGCGAGTGCACTGCTTCCGGAGAGTGAGACAATGAGTGTTCGCCGAGTGCCGTGCCGCTTGTAAGGAGGGGACGCGTCAGTCCCCTCGGCCGTCGCTGTGCAACTACAGTTGTGTGTAGCTGTTAGTCCTCAACCCCCGTGCAAATTTTGCTGTAAATATGCCCTGTATATTAGGTATAAAGGTGCTTGTGTTCATCTCTTTGACGCTGACTTAGTTTCATTGCTGCCACCAAGGGAGCAGGCAGCTTTCTTTCACGAAACGGGTGACGTGAGCTATGGGCCATACTCCCTTCGGCACAACAGCGCACATAGCGGGGCATGGCATCACTTGAGATTGTTGTCAACAATTTCTTTTTTACCAAAATTCCTGCTGTGAGTGCACCTGACGGATCAGAACAAGACTTTGCCAGCGTCGTCTCCCGTCTCCCCGCGGCTCAGGCGCCAGACAGACGCCACCAGACAGCTCAATCAAAGCGATGACGCCCAGCCGTCACAAATGCCCCAAAAGCCAATGGGATTGAGACTGCCACGTTTTCTTTTCTACTATATTTTATGCCACCAATAGATGAATGGAAGCAGCCGAGGCAGGAATTTGAAGACGAAAGACGGCTCTTTCAAATGAGATCAAGACGGCTGCGGTGCTGCACATGAAATGGGAGCTACGCATCATGGAATACGACCGTTTCGAGGACGTCCCCGGCTCAAATTTAGGCAACATCGATTATATAAATTGGTTACTAAAATACTGATTTTAAGAGGCGAGAAACTGGGCAGATAGGTAAATAAAGAGCTGTTGATTTCAAAAATCACATTTTTTTTTAAAGTTATTTTTTCGCAAATTTTTGTGGTCCGAACGACTCTGGTCCCCCCTTAAAATCGGCAATAACATATTTGACACTGGTTGTAAATTTTTTTCGAAGATGTTCGACACCAGTAAAGGCTGTCTTCGTGATTAGAAGCTGGTGTTTCATCGATATAACTCAACTTTCTCCTCTGTGTCTGCTATCATGTCTTGCCGTTACATCAGGATTTCAACAATTTTGGTTATTTCAGTACATTTGTGAGTTTATTCCATCAGTTCACAGTAAGCAAGCCAAATTTCATTGCCCTACACCAAAAACTATGGTTCACCTTGGCCGTTCCCCTCCTCCCTGAGCTTGACAACACTGCTAGCAGACCGGTGTATTGCAATCAGCCTCACCTGAGACTCAAAGTAAGCCGGCCGGCCAGAACCAGAAGTCACGCTGTTTGAAGGACTTGCACCTCCATTGCCCAGCTGCTCGCCCCGAGGAGGCAGGGGTGCTTCATTCACAAGAGCAGTGCTTGCCTCGGCAGAGTGCTGCTGGGCCACATCTGCATGTGCACTCTGGTGGTGAGCCATCAGCTGCTCAGTAGCCTCCTCCTGTGCCTGCTGTGCATTTAGAGTACCCTCCTCTTCTTCCTCCTCCTCTGTGAACACTTCATCCTGGTAGCGGAAGATGTCGTTGCGCACATAGTACTTAAGAGGCTGCTGGGGTGCCAATACAAATGTCTGCATGAAACGACGCATTGGCTGGCCGGCATTTGACAGCTCTCCCGTCACCTGCCCAAACAAAAAGAGCAGAACAAAACAAGCCAGTTGAACACATCTAATATGAATCAGTACATGTTAAACTATGCAATGCCTAGTTTTAAATTTTGCTATTTGTTATATTAATTAAAAGAATGCACGGAATAATGCAGTACCACGTACAAGGTTCAACTGTACTCTTCACAAACTTCTACCCTTTAGGTATACTACGGCCTTACTCCTTTGTGCACTTGTTTGCTTCTTTCTTTTCCACAATGCTGGCCCTTGTGTGACCTTGGTAGTTACTTTCAGGTGAATACAGTATGTTGCATTACACACAGACACTGAACATAATGAATTGCCCATCTCGAATCAACATGGAAGTGCACTTTCAAGAGCAGATTACAGGTTTAGTTTTTTTATAGGTTAATATCCAAAAGAGACTTAGGCTATGAGGGATGCCGTAATAGAAGGCTCCAGAAATTTTGACAAGAGTTACTACAGTGGAAGACAATTCTCATGTGCAGTGACAATTCAAATGTATTATCTACAATAGGCTCCGAGAAGTCGAACAAATGGAACCTACTTGGCAAAGAACTTACTTCTATTATGACACTTTCAAATAATGTCATTTTTGTTCTCAATATCCTGAAGAAGGCTTTTCTGAAACTCAAGCAGTCGCAGTTTCATTGCTAAACCCTGCACGTGAGACAAAGCTGCTAAGAGTGCCTACAACTTGGCGCTCTGGCAGGGTGTCTAGCAAGCCACTATTTTCAAACTAACGAGTTTTCCAGGTTTTTCCTCATTATTTCGGTTCAAATTTCCTGACTACGGAAGAGGCTAAAAAATGGAGCTGCTCATGATAATGAGCATAAACGAATAATTCACAGCAAAAAGACATTTATTATTCATATCTTGCAATTCACAATAGTGAAAAGCCTGTCAATAGTGTTAATGGCCCTTAAGAACATCTAAAGTTTACTGAAAATTAAAAGCGCACTGATACCAGCCGCAGAGCACGCGAGCCGCCCATCCCTGCAAACAACCGAGCCAACCCAATCCAATATGGCTGCGCGTGCATTTGGCAGCACACTAGTTCGCTATAGCAACACAGCTCACCGATCACTTTCGAGCTGGCTGCTGCTGGCGCGGTTATACCTGCTTTCTGTTGCGTACTATTATCACGCAGCGCTATCACGTATTTTACCGAGTACCCACTTCACGTGCGTATGCACTGGCGTCAAAGTAACATATTGCGGCTCGCCTTGCGGCGCGGCCGGCCGCTGTTGAGACAGCACACACACACACCCAAAAAAAACTGCATGAAAACATACTTGCTCTACGCCAGCTTAGAATGAAAATGCACGGTAGAATATATCGGGCACTTTTCGCTGCCTCGGCAAAATTTTTGTTTCCTTGGCATTGCAATTATTTTTCTCGGTGCATAAAATTTCCAGACTATTCCCGGTTGCTAGACACCCTGTCTGGTAACTTATTTCCAGACTATTTCCGGTTGCTAGACACCCTGTCTGGTAACTTCAACCAAAGCAGTATCAACCCCACAAGACTTGGCGATCTGCATCTTGGCAAACTGCCAAGGTCAGCACACTGGAGCGACAGCACGAACTGGGGGACCCTCTCATGAAATTTTACAGAAAAAGTGAATTCTCAATGACAAAAAAGCGTGCAGTGTGCACACTTTTTGTCATTGAGAGAACACAAACGGAAATACAACTATGTTAGCATTCTCCCTTTAGAATGCTGGATACTAGGAAAAAAGTGTTAAGCGGGACGAGATTTCACTGAATAATAAAGGGCTTTAGTCCGAGGCCTCTCAGCAGCCCCCCACCCTTCAATCTAGCTTTCCAGCCTGCCCAACTTACACTGACTGTGGTGATCAGGGGCAGAAAGGACAGAGCTTTCATGCGGCTGCTCCAACTACCAGCAACACTAGTATTCCCACAACAAAGCGTATTCCAGTGCACGTGCGTTGTTGTGTGCATTTTTCTGCTAGTGTGGCTGTCCTGCATACCAGCAACAGACATTGCATCTGAATGCCCAAGATTTTACTTTAAAGAGTGCGCACTCCAACAAGCATAATGGCTTTTTCAGGACACTTTCGTCAACAGCAGTCAAGCAGACATGAAGGACAATAGGCACTAGTCCATCTGCAAGACTTCAGGCGCAAATTACATCATCATGAAAAGCCATTATTACTTCTACCATTATAAAGCAGTAAAGCAGCAAGGGTGCTTTAGAAAGCAGTTGCCTGAAGAGACCTTACCTGAATGACTACACCTTCGCCCAAAGTTGTGAGCGAGTCCACCTGCTTGATTTTGGCATGACAGTCACGGAAGTTGAGCTGCATGATACGTTGGTGAATTTCCTGCTGGCCCATGACACACTCCTGCTTTTCAGGGCCCCCATGCACAAAGGATGAGTCCTGGCTGTAAAACCTGAAAAATCAAACAAGCAATGGACATACTCCACGAGAAACCAATGCAACACCGGTCCAGATCGAATATATAAATTAGATCTGGGTACAAAAAAAGTTAAGAACAGTCCACTTCAGTTTTTTTTTTGTACATGCAGTTTTCATGTGAACATCTGAAAGGACAATGCACAATGGAATAAAAAATAAGTGCAAACATAAAAGATTTCTAATGTGAACTTAACACATTTTTTATTCAGTTCATACTAAATTCAAGAAATAGATACTTGGAAAATTACGGAACACTCAGCAGTGATAGAGTACCACTAACTTTCATAAATCGTACTATAAAGGCATCCTACTTTGTTTCATTTTAGTCACTTTATCACATGGACCAGTCTCATTTCAACGCCACCACCAGGCTCAATTCTCATGCAAAATTCCACAAGTGGGCTTCCCGCATAACATATTCAATAAAAACAAGATTTCCAACCAACCTTTCATGTTTCAAGCAAAAAAAAAAAGCATGTGGTCACAAAGCTCAAGCCAGAGCATTTGTTAAGGCAGAACAAGTGGCGTTATGCCACTTGTTCTGCCTTAAATGTTCTGGCTTGAGCTTTGTTTGCACAATTTTGCAAGGAGATCCCAAAGGAGGTGTCACCAAGGCAAACAATCATGTAAAAATTCCACCTATGGGCTCTGCGTGCGCCCAATCCCAAAGCAACGTCTGCACCTCTGGCAGCGGCGCAGGCATCCAGAGCGGGTAAAAGCAGTAGGATTTCAACATGCATCGCAACAAGTTCGTCACGGACCTTCTTTAGGGCACTCATGGGCCCAAAAAGGAGTAATGCTAACTGCTCTGTTGTTGACTGCAACAGCACCCAATGGATTTCGCCGGGAACCAATAAAATGAGTGCAAGGCAGAAACCATAAATTGAACTTGCTCAATTGTTGTCACGTGCAAGCTCTTGTTGCGTTCATGACGGATGCATTTCTTATCACTGCACAGTGCATTTTTACAGAGTTCCACTACCAGCCTAGGACAGTGGGGCCAAGAGCTGCACATTCAACAACCATCCAAACCAAGCTGCACGCTGCTTTCGGCCACCAAGTGGCCCAATAGTTTTGTTTTAGATGCTGTTTTTCTGTTTGTTCCAATGGCAATACGAGTTCCCCTTATGTCCGAGTTTTTTTTTAACATGTCGAAACTACAAATTCATCACAGGCTGTTTGTTGTGCCACAGAACCTCCAAAGGCTTCCCTTCATTTAAAGTTTTTTTTTTTTTTTTTTTTTGGGGGGGGGGGGGGGGGGGGGCACACCTAAACCTTTGAATAACTAGGTCATTTCCCCAATTTGGTTTACAAGGTTTTCATTTCATTTTATTACCCTAAAGGTCCAAGAGGGCATTACATAGAGGAGGAGGTCATCATTAAACCTTGTCAAATCATTACAGTGTCCATTACATGTCAGCAATACAAGCAAAATAAGAGGAAATGTGATCTACAAAAGTAAGATAAACAATATTATGCAAGTCGATGGCAACAAGAGCACAAGTCAGAGAAGAAAATAAGTAAACCAGCATAAAAACTAGACAGAGGCACAGCCCTCATTTTGGTCTGCAATTTTGACTAAGCAGTCAAAAGCATTAACAAAGCTTCTCCAAAATTTTAGCAGTTCATGATGCAAACAATTTCTTTATTGAGATTGTTCCATTCACCAATCGCCAGATGAAGGGATGAAAACTGTAACACGTTTGTTCGTGCAAAAGAAGGTTCCACTTTGTGATCATGGACGTGGCGAGGAAAGACTTGAGTGGCCGGTTTTATTTTCTAAATAGTGTAATTTTAAGGGTTATGTAAAGCTCGTAGAAAATTTTGCAGACGATTATGTTGCTTTCTATTGCGAAATTTGAGCGCAGCTCATCAGCTGTTTCACCTTTTCGATAGATTAAGGCAAAGATTTTGAGCAAGGCATGTATGTACAATTATAGACAACTATTTTATTTTTCACACATATTCCTTCAAGAAACACTCCACTAACAGTTCTCGACTCTCATGAAGGAAGATTTGTGGCCGGAGAAAGGAAGAGAGCAATTAAGTTATCGGGAGGTTGCAGGAGGCAGCGCGTGGGCCCATAGAAATGTTGTGCGGTGAAGAGACTTTCAATCTGTTTTTAATTTTGCCTCATTATTGAAGTTTTTTTGGCGTGTTATTTGTTGTCCCTATTTTAGACTTGTTTTCATGAGTCACATTTTCATGATTTCTGTCTTGTTTACTGTTGGCTCTTCATTGCCATTTTTCACTTATCTTCCATTTTGTTTTAGCTTGCTCCTATGCCTTGTTTTTATAATGCCACAAGCTACAGACAAGAAGAAAGAACCTTCACAAATATCAGCCAGACTTGAAAACGCTGTAGTTTAAGTTAGCAAGTGTCTCATCGAATTTCTAGCAATATATGTTTTAAAGGAAAATGAAGGCGGGCTAGATCCAAGCCAGGCCTTCATCGAAAACCAAAGGACGATCGACTAGAAATCTGAACAATCAAACTAGCTGCATATACACAAACTACACCAAAATATGCTTTTCTCTGCGAGTGCATGAATTCTCGGTTACTGCCCATTACCCCGCAGTTCGGTGTGGGCGCTCGCATTATTCATAAATTATCTTAGCAGTGTGTACCATGTGTGGTCAAGTCTTCCACTTCAGCTCTGAAGCGTGCTTTTCATAATTAGTTCACAGGAATGGAAAGGCGCAGTATCTGTCATACTTGCTTCTGTGAACACCTGAATCTTGCAATAAGGGAAGGAAGGTGGGAGTGAAAGTGGAGCTGGTTACAATGGAAAGACTCATTATCTGTCCCACTTGCTTCTGTGGACACCTCAATCGTGCCGTAAGGGAAGGAAAGTGGGAATGAAAGTGGAGCTGGTTAGAATGGAAAGGCGCATTATCTGTCACTTATTTCTGCGGACACCTGAATCATGCCGTAAGGGAAGGCGAGAGTGAAAGTGGAGCTGTTTACAATGGAAAGGCACATTATGTCACACTTGTTTCTGTGGAAACCTGAATCGTGCTGTAAGGGAAGGAAGGTGGAAGTGAAAGTGGAGCTGGTTACAATGGAAAGGCGCATTATCTGTCACACTTGTTTCTGTGGACATCTGAATTATTGCAGTAAAGAAAGGAAGGTGGGAGTGAAAGTGGAGTTGGTTACAATGGAAAGGCACATCTGTCACACTTGTTTCTGTGGGCACCTGAATCGTGCCCTAAGTGAAGGAAGGAAGGCGGGAGTGAAAGTGCAGCTGGTCACGGTGGAAAGGCGCATTATCTGTCACACTTGTTTCTGTGGACACCTGAATTGTGCTGTAAGGGAAGGAAGGTGGGAGTGAAAGTGGAGCTGGTTACAATGGAAAGGTGCATTATCTGTCACTTGTTTCTGTGGACACCTGAATCACGCTGTAAGGAAAGGTGGGAGTGAAAGTGGAGCTGGTTACGATGGAAAGGCACATTATCTGTAACACTTGTTTCTGTGGACAAGGAATGTGGGAGTGAAAGTGGGGCTGGTTACAATGGAAAGGCGCATTATCTGTCACACTTGTTTCTGTGGACACCTGAATCATGCTGTAAGGGAAGGAAAGTGGGAGTGAAAGTGGAGCTGTTTACAACGGAAAGGCGCATTATCTGTCACACCTGTTTCTGTGGACACTAAGGGAACGAAGGTGAAAGTGCAAGTGGAGCTGGTTACAATGGAAAGGCGCATTATCTGTCACACTTGTTTCTGTGGACACCTGAATCGTGCTGTAAGGGAAAGAAAGTGGGAGTGAAAGTGGAGCTGTTTACAACGGAAAGGCGCATTATCTGTCACACCTGTTTCTGTGGACACTAAGGGAACGAAGGTGGGAGTGCAAGTGGAGCTGGTTACAATGGAAAGGCGCATTATCTGTCACACTTATTTCTGTGAACACCTGAATTGTGCCCTAAGGGAAGGAAGGTGGGAGTGAAAGTGGAGCTGGTTACAATGGAAAGGCGCAGTATCACACGTTTCTGCGGACACATGTATCGTGCCCTAAGTGAAGAAAGGTAGGAGTGAAAGTCGAGCTGGTTACGATGGAAAGGTGCATTATCTGTTACTTGTTTCGGTGGACACCTGAATCGTGCCGCAAGGGAAGGAAGGTGGGAGTGAAAGTGGACCTGTTTACAATGGAAAGGCGCATTATCTGTCACACTTGTTTCTGTGGACACCTGAATCGTGCTACAAGGAAGGTGGGAGTGATAGTGGAGCTGTTTACAATGGAAAGGCGCATTATCTGTCACACTTGTTCCTGTGGACACCTGAATCGTGCAGTAAGGAAAGGAAGATGGGAGTGAAAGTGGAGCTGGTTACAATGAAAAGGCGCATTATCTGTCACTTTTTTTTTGTGGACACCTGAATCATGCTGTAAAGGAAGGTGGGAGTGAATTTGTTTTTTTTTTTTTGGGGGGGGGGGGGGGGGGGGAGGGGGGGTTGTCCCAAAGAGACTCAGGCTATCAGAGATGCTGTCGTAGAGGACTCCGCAAATTTCGACCCCATGGGGTTCTTTAACATGCACTGACATCGCACAGCACACGGGCGCCTAGCTTTTCGCCTCCATCGAAAAGAGGCCGCCGAAGACGGGATTCGATCCCGCGTCCTTGGGCACAGTAGTCGAGCACCCTAACCACTGCGCCACCCCAGCGGGGTAGTAGTGAAAGTGGAGCAGTTTACAATGGAAAGGCACATTATCTGTCACACTTGTTTCTGCGGACACTTGAATCGTGCTCTAAGTGAAGGAAGGTGGGAGTGTAAGTGCAGCTGGTTACGACAGAAAGGCGCATTATCTGTCACACTTGTTTCTGTGGACACTTTAAGGGAAGGAAGATGGGAGTGGAAGTGGAGCTGGTTGCAATGGAAAGGCTCATTATCTGTCACACTTGTTTCTGTGGACACCTGAATCTTGCTGCAAGGAAGGAAGGTGGGAGTGAAAGTGAGCTGGTTACGAGGAACAACGCCGACGCCGCGAAACCCAAGAACAGGTGCCAAAGAGCTGCGCTCAAAAACATTAGGCGAATTTTTCGCCTAGTTTCTAAAGCTCAAGGCCTAACTTGCAGTTAATTAATGAAATGCTGGAAGCAGTTGCATGCAAATAAGCGCAGTTGTTTTGCAGAGATTGAAGTTTAGCTATTAGGCACGATTTATGAGGGTTCCAGACAAATGAGGCATAATAGAGTTTCAGCCGTACGATTGTTTAGAGTCTTAGTTGCTATGACATAATGACTGCCCTAATATGTAGTCAATAGGAGTGTTTCAAAACAAGTTGGCTGAGAGGTATACTCCTAAGTACTTGTGACTGGGTGTGCTCTCAATGGCTAGATTATTGACCATATATGTGTAGTAAATTGCTTGATTAAGTGCTGTGAAACATTTTTTTTTAATATTAAGTCATCTGCATTTCACAGCACCGTTTGGTTAGGCATTGTAGGTCATTTTAGAGTTGTAAACATTCGGTGAGGTTAGTCACAGGGCAATAAATAATGGAAACAATCAGTGATGAAGTAATGTTAAGAAAGACATTTATGTAGATCAGGAATAATGTGGGCCCCAAGGCAGAACCCTGGGGTACACTGGATTTTATTACCCGAAATGAAGATAGGGACAGAAACAGCGCCTCTTTCTGTCCCAAGGCACTTCTGTCCCTCTCTTTCCAGCGTTCCGTGTCCTTTGCACCGTACCAACATATAACAAAAGATTAGATTTACTCAGCCCACTTGTACCTTACGTGAAATGAATGACCCAGGGAGTGAATAAACGAGAAGATATATAGGAGATGGATCTGTACATTTTCAAAATATCATTCTTCAGAAAACTTTTTGCCATTTTTGGAACCTCAAAGTCCTGTTCCCCCATAACGAGTAGAGAATGAATGCATAAAACTTGAAATTTCTCCAACCAACACTTTTATTTTATAAAACCCCACAACAAGTACCCAGGCAAAATTGAACAAGGTATTAAAAGAAGTTTTCAAAAACCTCCCAAACCACCAAAACCTCTACCTGCAGTTATCGTGCACCAACGGATCAGCCCCAGCCTTCTACGGTCTGCCCAAAGTCCATAAACCTGGGACTCCTCTACGTCCAATTGTCGACTTCCGCTTCTCCCCCCTCCGTTCGTTGTCGGAATGCCTGCACAAGCTCATAACACCAATCACGGGGAAAACCGTGACCCACGTTCGACACGCCAGGCATTTCATCGAACTCGTGTCCCAGGTGAGCCTTGAGGCCGACGAGTGCCTTGTTTCCTTTGACGTGGCGTCCCTTTTCACAAATGTCCCTGTAAATCTCGCGTTGGCCGCCACTCCAGAAGCCCTACAACGCGACGATACACTCAGCGCACGAACCCCACTCAGTGTAGACGAGGTATGCCGCCTTCTGGAACTATGCTTATCAAACACATACTTCTCATGCCGAGGAGAATTCTACAAACAAGTTAAGGGAACACCAATGGGTGCCTCCATCTCTGTCGCTATGGCGAATATAACTATGCAGCACATCGAAGAACGAGCTCTCAACTCTTTCCGCCCACCGCCAAAAATTTTTCTGAGATATGTCGACGACTGTTTCTCAATTATTAAGAAATCTGAAGTCCAAAATTTCCTCTCTCATCTAAATTCCATACAACCGGAGATTCAGTTCACCCTAGAAATGGAGAAGCGAGGCTCCCTGCCGTTTTTGGATGTTCTGGTGACCCGAAAAAACAACCGTCTGCGATTCTCCGTATACCGAAAACCCACCCACACAGGGCGATATCTGCATTTCACTTCGAACCACCCGACAAGCCATAAAGCGTCAGTTGCGAAGACCTTATTACAAAGAGTGGAAACACATTGCACCACAGAGCCCGACAAAGCAAACGAAAAACGCTTAATATTCAAGGAACTAACCATGAACGGCTACCCAAAAAAATTTATCCGGAAAATCATTCGCCACCAAAAACGCAACGACAGGCCCCGGGAAGAAAATAACCAGCAGCAAACAACTACATCTCAAAAGTACGTCACTGTCCCCTATGTCCGAGGCACCAGCGAAACCATCGCCCGTATTCTAAGAAAAGAGGGAATTCGAGTGGCTCGCAAGCCTTCAAACACTTTGGGGAGCCTGCTACCCTTCCCCAAAGATCGACCACCAAGAGAAAGAGCCCAAGGCATTGTCTACAAAATTCCCTGCGCCGGCTGTGATGCTAGAGCTACATTGGCGAAACAAAAAACCTAAAAGAAAGAATTCGGCAACACAAGAACGATGTACGAAATTTTTCAAGAGAACGCAACCCCGTAGCTGAACATTGAGAAGATTCCGACCACAGAATAAATTTCGAAGAAACATTCATCCTGGAGACAGAGACCAATTACCGCAAAAGACGCCTCCTCGAGTCATGGCACATACAGTCGACCGCAAATAACATCAACCGGACAATAGGCAACCTCCCTGCTGTATACTTGCAAGGTCTTCGCTCTCTCCTGGCCACTTCACAGAAGAAAAGAAAAAAGTCGCCAGCGAGCACACCTGCACCTGCGGCACCCTCACCATCTAAACCCCCCTCCTTCCTTCTCATTTCTTTCACACACATCTCACCCCCTCCCCATTCTCCCCCTCGACCATTCCTTTACTTATAGCTGCACGCAGCCCCGCGTCATGCACCCCTGAAGAAGGAGCCGAGCCAGCTCCGAAACGTCGGGTTTTATAAAATAAAAGTGTTGGTTGGAGAAATTTCAAGTTTTATTTAGTTATCAACCCAACCAGACAGGCAAATCTGTCGAAATGTTTAGCTTTCAGAATGAATGCAGCATTGTTTGAAACAGTTGTCACTATTAATACAGCAAAACCTGTTAATTTTGAAATTCAGTCAATCTGGACTGCAGCACGGTCCCAGCCAATCCCAACGCAAGCCTATGACACTGTACACCTGTCAATTGAGACTCAGCAACAGGAGGTTGCAGCAAAGTGTGATACCACAGAAGGCGACCTTGCAAATAACCTCACTCGAGCCTAACTTCACGATATCCTTAGTGGAAGCTGTGACAACAATCCGAGGACCTTATTGCTTAATAGTAAAACAGACCGGCCACACAGTTTCGATTGCAAATTTGTAAGCAATACACCTGCTTGCAGCCACAGTGGCTACCGCTAAAAATGTCAGCAAAGCCAATTAAGCCAAGCTTTCAGACTTGACTGGCACATAGTTCGTCATTTTTTACATCTCAAAGGTGCACCCTGATGTGCATTGCCACATCCCTCCCACGTACTGCAAACGAGGCACTGCTGAGCGGTTCTGCTTCGACACTGTCAATAGTGCACACACAACTTCAAAAAATCACTGCCACACAGTTGTGATCTCAAAAGCAGTGCATAGTTTTTCACATGAATGTATGTGATGCTAACATGTTTTACCAGTTTTTGGAGAAGTCCCATTCAACAATTTGGACTTTTGTCAATCTGCTTCAAGTCGGAATTAACGAGGTTTTGCTGTACTGCTTCTTAAAGATGCCAGTATAAAACACCCTCACAAAAATAGTGAACATGTTGCCACCAGAGCAACCATGTACAGGCAATCAACAGAAATTGGGGGTGAGTACAGGACCCTGGCTTTCAAGAGAGTTCAGATGATTATACCAATCCCATTCCCATCACTACTGATGTGTCCAATAACACAAAGAGTATGTGGCTGCTCACAAGCAATAAGAAGATGCTCAAATCAACAATTTTTCTACAAGAAACCGTGGTCATATTTGTGCTAGTGGTGGAACTGCTCATCGTCACATCCATAACAGTACACAGTATAAGTCATTCCGCAGTGCCAGTTGGTCATCTAAAGAAACAAATTACTTGGTGTTCCATTCTCCCCAAAAATAGTGATTGCTGATAAAACTGATTCAAAGAACTTGAAAGCTCTGTTCCTGCATACCTTGTTGATGTAGGAAATACTGATGTCTTAACACTTCAAATGGGTTTAGACTGTCAATGAGCAACAACAGCCCAAGTGTAGAGGGGTCACAAGTAACCCTTGTGCCTCTACACTTCGAGACTTAAGACTAGTCTCCCTTTAGCGCACCATAAAGACACAACACATGGTAAAAAGACCCAAATACCTACACCCAGTTATGTTGTGTGAAAAACAGCATGTTACAAATAAGATGCACTCATCACACCCATCAAAAAGCTTCAGAACACAGTAAAGTCAATAGCCCCAAAGCCCCAGACACTGATAAATTTCAGGCATGCAATGAATATTATCATGTGTCATACAACCACTGGCGAGATAAGGCGAACCACAAAAGACCACAGTATTATGTCTTACCAACTGCACACATGACAACATTAATCATGAAAACAACAACCACCCCTAGAATAAAATGGCCAAATTCAAAGTGCCATGCTAACAGTTGCTTTTCATAACCACACTAGCAGGCACGCAGGCACTAACACCACTAGCCATGAGTCAATGGTATCTAACTGGTGGCATGCAACCTCAGAACAGTACATACACACACACACAGTTAAGGGACAAAAATTCAGGAAGCTGTTACCAAACTACAAGAAACTAATTTTGATAATAAAGTAGCAACCACCAAGCATATGTGTGCCCCAAGATCGTTTTAGTCTACTGAAAAACAGTTATGATAAACACGTCAGGTCCACACGAACAAATCCTGAAAACAACCCCCCCCCCTCCCCTCCCTTTCTTTACATACAATGCAAGGTCTGTCCTTTCCTAAAAAGTGTCACCTGGAATTCAATGTAGATGCCTGATTACTATTAGTTCAAAAGACCAATTTCATCAAGCACCTGCCATCGACAGTAGCCACAACCCTACAAGTTCGCTCTTTAACCCTTTCGCTGTCATGAACGTACCGGTACATTTTCGCGCTTCCCCCCCACAGTGTCACCGACCTACCGGTATGTTCTCTATTGTGCATTCAAAACTGGCGCACTTGGACAGGCTGCACCATCTGTCAAATCTTTCTAGTTCGTATATTCGCTTCGTGTTGTGTTGGTACGTACACACTGAAGAGTATGGAGCGACTGCGCCCACCCCCACCCCCGCCACCTTCTTTGTGGGAAGGGGGGCGCAGTTGCTCCGCACGCACTACTCTCTCGCAGAGTGATTATGCGGTGCGTGCGTGCGGTTACGGGTTCAAGGGTTGTTCTGCCATCTGCCAGAGGTTTGCAGATTTTTATTTTTATTCTGTTGGCATGTCTGCTACTATGCGTCACATTCAGGGGCTCGCCGCGCCGTTGCCTCTCCAATAGATCGACACGACTCGATCGCTGCTTTCGCTCTTGCCGCGCCCTTGCTTGCAGCAAGAAACAGCAAAGGAGGTTGTTTTAGCCTCTTTCCATCTCCCTCTGCCATCTTGATTTCACAACATGCCATTTATCTCCGTTGTGTGGGTCACCGAAAATGCGCGCGGCTACTTTCGTATGGCTGACCGCGCAAGACCTTTGACTGCGGACTGGAGCAATGGCTCTTTTGATTATAAATAAGAGCCGAGCTCGGATTCAGTCTCTCAAGGAGTATTGAAGTTTTTTTCTTATATTATCCTCATTTATCTAATTTATAATCAGGCTGATAATGATGTTAACAACACCTGCAGAACAATGAAATGTGCATATTCCGTTGACTATGGTATTTGTATAGCACTCATAATCAAAAATTGCTATGCTCATTCCCTGAAACCAAGAAGACACTGGGGGGTGTGTCACGGCCAGAAACACTCGACAGCGAAAGGGTTAAAAGAATGCCACATGCTTACAACATTTCATTTTTAGGCTGTCATTTTCAAAACTACATGGATGAAGCTCTGGCATTCTTAGTACTTTTTGATCTCATCTGGAACAAATGCAATTTTTCTGGAAACCTGAAAATTGGACTTTACACAATACTGTCGTAAGAAGACTGGTCTCAAAAGGCATTCATTCATTCTTGGCGAGAAATATTTTCCATCCATAAATTACAAAAATTTCACCGTGACTTTACCATTTTCTGTTTGGTATTTTCAGCTTTTGAAAATTCTAAACTCTGTTCCTTTCATTTTCAGAGTCCCACTCTTTTTATTACCTCTCCGGGAATGAGCAGAAGTCAAATTTAACCAACAACAAAAAACAGTTTAAGGATGCTCAATGAACAAGACCAAAAAAGCAGTAAAATGGATACAGCTGAGAGCCAAATATGCAAAACGCCAACTTCACTCAGCTACACTGTTCCACTCACTACTACTTTTTTGCATGCTTAAAAAAAAGGCAAATTGAATCCACACAACACAGTGTAATTTTCCTTGAAAAGTCCCTCAAATGGTTTGTCAAGACAGGAATAAACGAGGACGGACTACTTTAGAGCCCAACAGATCACACGCACACCGATAACAGTGCCCATTCCATCTACCCATTTGTGTGTGTGTGCGTGCATGTGTATTTGCTGTATCATGTAGTAGTTCACTCCTTAACCGTTGAGCAAACAAGCCGCAAAGCAGACACTACTTAAAGGGATGATCCATGCAAAAAGGCCAGTTTTCTCTGTGGAATTTCTGCAACCCATATAGGGAAGCTTCATGCAGCTTCAAATTACCCTCCTCTGAACTTGTACACCTCAGCAAGTAGGGCTGTGCCCCAACCCAGAAACACCACATCGTCCTGTGACGCGTGATCAAATTCCAGCTGAGCAGCTCCCTTTGATCACCATGTGTTTTTGTGACCTGCACCTCTCTGTAAACTCCCACTTGCACAGCTATGCCCTAAAGGTGCAGAGATTTTCAGCCCAGCAGTCAAGTATGCCAAGGCAGCTGAATCTGCTCTGAAGCCAACAGAGCAAAGGTAACCTCTTTTAGGGTCAGAAATATGTATGCAACACACAAAACAGGCTGCAGAAGATGACCATGGAGTTCAGCAATCGAACAAGATTCGCTCTTCAGTAGAAGAATAAATCATTATGTAAAATTTATTATAAAATTTCAGTATACCTAATGATTTCAAAGATACCATAATTATTCGTGACTCGGATTATTGTGCAAAGCCTGATGACAGGCCTTGCCTAAGTAACATTTAGCATCCATGCGTAGGGCACTAAAAATGCAGTTATGTCACACTAATGATAAATAGGTCGTGCAAAGGAATTTCTAACTAAATTGCAAGGCTCAGGCAGAGCTCCTACTTGACTTGAATGTTTACAACTTCCACCATGATTTTATTGAATGAAAATCATTTCAGGACTCCCTTAAAGGAGCTCTGTCACAAACTTCCTGCAGTAAATTTCCTTTGAAGCTGTGCATATGACACTAGTAAACAAGGACCACAATATAGAATTTGCTAGCACTCAATATGTAACCAGATTTTTTTTTTATTCAATATTTTCAGCTTCATTTTCTGGCTACCGTAAGGTGGCCGTGATGCACAACTGAGTGCGAGGTCGTGCAACACAGCTTTACTTTACGCCAGCTCTCATACCGAGCTGTTCCAGAAGCCATAATCTATCCTACTGTAGTTTCAGGGTGTCTCACACGATCTCATACTCACTTGTGACATCACAGCATCATTCGGAAATCAGAAATTGAACAGTGTGGCAGTATAAATTGGATCATACATTATTTACTCGTCACAAGCAAATTTCACATTATGATCCATGTTCAATACTGTCTTTAGCATAATTACAAAGCAGAAATACACAAAAAATTTGGTGCATCTACCCCTTTAAGGATTCATGTGGTATGTGAGGTGCAACGTCCCCAAGCAACTCGGGCTATGAGGGACGCCATCATGGTGGGCGTCGGATGAATTTCAACCACGTGGAGAATCTCTCTAATGTGCACTGACATCCTACAGCACATTTTGCCTCCACCGAAATGCGTCGAGGTTCAAACCTGGCTACTGCAACTCAGTAGCCAAGAGTCACCATGGAGCCACAGCAGTGGACCTTTAAGGCTTTGAAAAACAAAACAAGCATAGGCCATGAAATTCATCTCCAGCATCTCGGCAACAAAAACAAAGCATTGTTTTCATGAAGCCACACCTGCCTCTGCTTTTAACGTACCCAAATTTGACAAAAATATCCCCCACTATGATATTAAAGTCTACAGCCTTACAACAAGTGAATCCAACGGTCCAACTACAGATACAACTTGCCAACGAAGCAAAAAATGGCTACTAAAGGCGGCTCCCTTAACAACTGTCGAAAATTACTAATACGGACAATTCCCATGCACCGCCTAGCTAGGTGCAAAGGCATGTGATGCAACCATGATGTCGTGAGACACCAGTGGTTCAGGGTCACTTTTTAAAGGCATTTGTTACCTTGTTTTATCAAGTTCTGTTTTTCCCACAACTGCTCCAGCAAATCGAAGTTGCTGATAAATCTAAATATGAGTTTCATTAAGATTTGCCCTCAACTTCCATTCACTGTGCTAAGCTTGCATAGCTTATTCAACAATTACAAGTAAGCAGAAAAGAAAATGCACCCCTTTAAAGATGCAATAATGCAAACATAAAACTTTCATATGAAAATACACTCAATGTTCACTGCACAAAATCCGCAAACATAATATATTTCACAATGCAGGCAATGCTAAGCCCATGTAACATGCACCTCTTTTCATATTATGGCACAATTTATCAAAATATTGTGCGAAAGAATATAAGGCTAAAAAAAAAAATGCCAGCTAAGACAGGGCCACCATGTAATGTCCACAAGTTTTAAAGCAAACACGTGCATTTTAGTCATCAGCAAGACAAAAAAGTGCACTGTTAAGCCTGCGATTTTAATTTGAAAGACCATAACATGAATGCTTAACATACATAAGAACAAAATACAAGTAGCAGATCAAAACTAGCTCATTGAAGAACACAGAGTACTGCTTTGTGCAAACATCTGATACAGTACAATACTACTTTGAAGTACAAGAGCAGGCCTATGCAGAGTCCATAACATATCACCTCCAGCTGTCCTGAAGTTAAAAAGATACTCACTTTGCACTCTTATGTTCAAGTGAAAGCAACACCAAGGCTATGACAACACTGCCTTCAGATAGGCACATTTCCTTCACTACCGATCAAATCCGACTGGCAGCGTACTTTTTGAAAGCAAGATCAAATCAAAAATCCAATGCGGCAGAAATTTTCAACCCCGCTTCGTTGGTGCATCAGGCTTTGCATAGTTGTAAAAGGCAAACACTCACCGGTGCAAGTGTAGGGGAGTCTTATTGAGCACCGTGTAATACTGTCGGACAAACTCCCGCCCTATGTGAAGAGCGGTCGGAGTTTCCATGACCATGACTCAGTAGCCAAAAGAAGGCTGTGAAGATGGAAGCGATGTCTGCACACACACACACACACACAAAAAAAAAAGTAAATTCGTGACGCTAGTGAGCTCTTGTCGAGTAATTACGAGCATCCAGTCAGTAAACGGCAATGCGAGCGCCACGCGGAATGCGTCACAGGCTCAGTTCAGACAGTCATGAATCCAGTACGCGGTGACACCGTCAAGCTAACAGTGTCCTCAATAACGCGCGACCTTGTACACAAATCGCCGTTAACTGATCGAAAGGAGAAAAAAAAAAAAAACTGCTACAGCGCGCCCATGACGCGAATTTAACGCAAAATTAAAATTTGCAACGCAGCGCTGCCCTTAGTATACATATATATACTGCGTAGCAAGCTCAGACCGCACATCTGCGCACTCAAAGGCTATTCAATCGTCAATCCTATTGCAACGCAATGGGCGAAGCTGAGCAACGGCAATTCAATACCTTTTCAACCCTCCCTAGTTAAAAAGATCACCGTTGCAAATGTCGGACGAGAACCTGGCAGACAAAGCTGGTAGGCATTTCTCCACCCCTACTTTCAGATGCACGCATTATTTCATCTGCAAAATGGAATCCGCACCCACCAAAATCAATTAAGTAGCGCACGTTCTAAAATCCAACACTGCCAACACCGATGGCTTCGCACCACATGTCCGGCACGTTCCGAGGGCGTGCAGCCATGCTCGGACCTCTTATGGAAAAAATACGAACCATTTAAGAAGTTCATTCGTACTGCAACAGTAAAAACATCACTGCTTGACTGAGCAAGCGAACAATGAATTTAATTCCCCTTTACAATATAAAAAAATGCGCCGTTCTTTGTGATGCTTTAAAATACGCCCATTTCCAGCTAACTTCGATCGAAGACGAATAAACTGCACACTACGACATTACATATAGAGTAGCTAATGTGCACCAACAATAGTAACCGAGCGAAAATTTTGAACAGTTATAGAGCATTCGAAGACCATGCAATGCGGGCCCCTTGACGTTAGGCTTAACGTCTATCAGGTGCATCTACCATTCAGCTTAATTATTACGGTGAAACGTTCACTGTTCACACTTTTTGTTCCAACTAGAAAGCATATTTTCTCCTGAAACCAATCATAGCAAAGCACTACAGGCCTGTGAAAACTCTGAAACCATTTAACTCCGGCCAAACGCACAACCATAACAGCAAACTGTACTCACGCCGGTCAGTTTTGCAGACAAATCAAAGAACCCCGTACTTCGGTGCCTTGTTGAGACTATCGTCGTCATGTGGCGCTTCAATAGCTGTGTAAAGCGCACCTTCAACGTTTTGCTCAATTGAATAATTTGTGCAAACTAACTAAAGTCGCGAAATAATAACCAGACCAGTTACGAAATAATGAACAGACCACAGACAGTTTTTTATTTAACGCTTTCATTTTCATACGAACTGCTAAATGCATACAGTCAATGCATCTCGTGGCAACTGTTAACCCAACGAATTTCGCGTTTCTGTCTAAATAGACACCACTCATATTTGAAAAAAAAAAAAAAAAAAGCTGGCATACTCGCAAGGAGAGGAGAATAATCACAAAATCAATACAAAGCACTTGATTGTTTTTAATGCTACGTTCGCCCCATTTTAAAACTCATGTCAGCATGTCGGCATCACAGAAACCCGAATCCTGTGCCGAACGGCTGGTGTGGCAGAACACCACGCGGAAGGACGTTGTACTGGCCGAAGTAGGATCTTGGAAACGCCGGATCTGGTGGACGTCGAGGCAGCTGGGGAACGTACGGCGGAGAAAACCTTGGGGGCCGTGCTACAAGGCAGAGGAGGAGAGACGGGGAAAATAAAAGCAGAATGGTTACGCTGGTGCGAAATTTAAAACTTGATAAAGTGCGACGTGGCTACGCGTTTTAAGCAGGCTTATTTTCGGCACTCATACTGCTGTGGATGCTCGCCCGCTCAAGTCGATGCTGGTGGCCGCACATATGTCGCAACGAAAACTTACAAACAATTCCTCTGGCCATGCAGCAGAAGATAAGCGCGCAAGGAGACGACTTCAAGACGCCTCGTGAGAAGGCTTACAAAAGGCTTCGCGTAGATTCTGCTGCATGGCCGCAGAGAGTTGCCAACTACGAGGCGCGTACCTGGTTCGCGGCCCGTTCACAAGGCCGCTCACAGAGCAAGCGCTGCGCATGGCATCGGCGGAACGTTCGTGCCTCGATGTATGTGATCTGAAGTGGCGTGGCGGAACCGCTACGCACCGCCTGACGAAAAAAAAAGGCCCAATTTTTGCCTAGAAAACGTCCATCCAGCAGGTCATTCAACTGAAGAACGGCTTTTCCAGCTGGAATGGGTACTCACAAAAGTCTGCTGTGTCTATTTTCATCTGGCCAAGCTACACCCTGTACTCAACCTTCATCCTCCCATTTGTAAAGCTTATAGAACTTAGCATCTCAGCACTCCAGTAGCTCCTTCTGCACCCTTTGAATTATTCCTTCATCATAGCAGGTACTTTGAAATTTAAAACCTTACAAATTTGTTCTGCAATAATTTGGGTACCATGCCTTACTAAGCCACAGTTTCCACAACTAAAGTAAAACTGTCAATTATGCTTCACAAGTGCTGCAAACTTCATAAATGATCTTCCCTCCGACATTTCATCGACAATTCGTCTTTCTGCAGATGACTACGTCCTGTAGCGCCGCATAACTCCCAATAATGATCAGGAATTGCTCCAAAGTGGGACCTAAACAGAACTGAAAGCTGGTGTTCCACATGGCTAATGACACTCAACATAACAGAGTGCAAATTCATGCAGATAACACGCAAACGAACTAACAAAAACTACGCATATTCTCTGAATTCAACCAACCTCACCCAATTCGAATCATACCGGTATCTTTGAATACATACCACAAACAACCTTACTTGGTCCGAGCACATCACAAAGATTGCTGTTGATGCATCGAAAACACTTGGCTTTATCAGACATCACCTGTTCTTCCCCTTCTTCCATTCGCAGCCTTGCCTACAAAACTTTCGTCCGTAGCAAACTAGAATTTGAATCCCCAATTCGGAACCCATATCAAGCCTATTTAATTATAGCCTAGAAGCTGTCCAAAACTGCGCAGCCCGCTTTCGCTCTAGCATTACCAGTATAAAATTATCTGTCGACATTGAGCCTCTCGTGCAAAGGCGTAAAATTTGCCTATTTATCATTCCATGTATCATTGTTCCATTAACTATACTACTGTTTTCCCTCACTTCGAGATCCCCTTTCGCTCCCTCCCCTCTGAACATCGCGGCGTCTTTTCAATTCTATGACCACTTTAAGACTCCAAGGCTCCTCTAATGCATTTAACAAGTCATTCCTGCCTCTTGTCATTGAAGAATGGAATTCATTACTCGAATGTATTGTAATTGAACGAGCTGCTTCTAAATTCTGGCAAATGCTGTCTTTACACTTACAATCCTAATGTGGTAACTGTTGCCTTCCCGTTTTGTCATTGTATGATTCACCGTACCTGTTTGCTTGATTGAGACACATGAATTTTTTATTTATTTTTTTTCCTTTGCATTGAAGCCTACCTTACATCGATTGTTTCACCTATTTTGTTTGCTTTGACTTAAAATGTCATATCTTATTCCGATGTCTTTCCCCCCCACTTATGTAATACCCCTCGAAGGGGTCTGGGTCAATAAATGATGATGATGAATGTACTAGTGCCTCCAAAATAAAGCGGAGCACACGAACAAACAAAATTTCGTTTTGCAGCATGCCCTGCAAGCAGATGCGCATGTGTATATCTTGTGTGCATATGGGACACCCGGATGTTCAGCTTGACAGTCTTGGAGTTCACCCAATCAGCAGCCTGGACAAACGAGAGGAATTTTGCCACAGGGCCGTGCTTCATTTTATTTTGGGGGCACTAGTATATAACATACCTCTCCGAACCTGTGCAATATATGCAGATTACAAATTCACATTCATACATTTTTTTTTTTTTCAGGTGCATATGAAGGTGACAATTACATCTTTTGCTCAGCAGTCTCATTACTTTCACAATGCTAATGTTTCACATCCCAATGCCACTTCAACCATCATTGAAATTGCTGTGCTGCTGCTTTCTTTGAGGTTTGTTGGCTCCATTCTTTAAGATGAGCCAATTTTATTTGCCCAAGAGAGTAATTACGCTATCATCATTAACCTGCACGAACACCAAGACCAACTGAAATACAGACCTGCACAGATAGCACAATATGAGGGTAGAAACAATACTGGCCGTGTGGCACTAGCGTATAGACCAACACCCATCTCTGACGTACGCACAATGCGGTAGCACTGCTGTTGCCCCCCAGGATCAACTGGTGGTGAAAAGCAGGCTTAGCGCCCATAGGGATATATCAAACAGTTTTCAAGTCAATTTTCTGATTTAATAGCTCGCCTATGATGTCGTCCTTTAGTGTGGAGTAGCCATTAACACACTGAAACTGACTGTGAATGCATGAAATCTCATTTGAAAAGAGAAGTATTTTTGAAACACCACATAGAGTGTGAAGGTGTGAGTCTGGAACGCTACTAATAGACACATGTTATCAAAGCTTATAGAAATATTTCATTCCTTCTCCGGGCCACCAATGGAGTCTATTCGTCATTAAAACATCACAACTGCTTTCACTCGATAAATGAGTGATGTGAAGCCAGATATACCCCCAAAAGGCTCAAAGTATACGCAGGGTGATTCTCCAAATAGTGCAAGCTTCTCTTGTAGTCTGACACGCTGCAGAATTTGCTTTCTAATAGTGTCATTCAAATTATGCAGTCTTATAGAATTGCATTAAAGAATAAGTTCTTGAACACCATGGAAAGGGAATGAAAGAGAATGACACTGTAGCAGATGATGGCATAGACAAAAGCCACTACAATCTGCGTCTGCATCCACGGTATTGCCTATACTCGGTATTGGTTGTCTGCTACTGTCTATGGGTCATATGCCGTATCTCATGCTTTCAATGCACAAAGAAATGATAAATAGGCATACCATTATTCGCTTTTCAGCAAGTGAAACCAGTGGTACACAAGTACTGCTGTCCTACAAAAAAATAGCACTAGGCTGTTGTATACTGTCATCTTCAATATGAAAACATGACTACACCCTTGAGTGTAAGCATTTCCCTGTGCTATTAACAGCAGGAATTTAATAATGCCATGACAGTTTCCATACTTGCAATACTGATATGTTGCATGTGCACATTTGAGGACCAATTACTATCCGAGGCCATCATACTTGGTGATTATTAAACACCATTGCACATTTATGTTTAAGAACAGTTGACTTTAAGGCGAAAGCCTTTTTTGGCTCATGGGTGGTGTAGAAAAAAACATCTGTATCCACCGGAGCGAACCACTATCCCTCCAATCCTAAGACAAGCGTGCAAACCCCTACTCCCAGCCTGGTTCGTGAGAAACAGATCGTGATTGCAACTTTTCTTATCTAACAAAAGGATGATAGCGATGATAATGACAACACAGTTAGAGATAACTATAATGATGATTGTAGTGATGATGATGATGCTGCAGTTAGTGATAATGATGGCAGTAGCGCTTACATTGGCGGTGCCTTTAGTTGATAATGATTACAGTAGCTATAATTATGATGATGATGATAGTAGGGATGACAATGCAGTTAGTGAAAACAGTCCTGTCAAGTGGCTTTCGCCATTTCTGCTTTTAAGCAGACTTGAGTGCAATCCTGTATTTTTTTGTTGTTTTCGGTTCATTAAAAGTTAAAGAAACCTTGCAGCATTATAAAATGCCTGGATGGTTAGTTATGTGCTATCCATGAACATTCTAGAGCACCAGCAAAGCCCCAAGGAGAGAGAAAACCTCTCTGCTTTGTATGAACACTTTCATTCAATGTATAGACCATTTTACGACCCTTGGAGAAACCGGTTTGACTGGGCTGCTAAGGGGAGAAGTCGTCAACACTTTCCTGTGCTAGGATAGCAGCCCAGCTCCCCAATATTGGCAGCACCCTTCAACCCTTTGTAAAATCGTGTATATTTAGAGAAATATTCCGAAGTGGAGATTTCAGTAAATAGAGCAACCACTCAGTTGTAGCCATTTGCTGTGTTCAGCAAGATCTATTGAACTACCAATCTGCACAGATAGCGGGACCCTATGGAGCTAGCTGCATGTGCCAACTTTTGTTTTCCCAGCTTACTTTTCATCCTAAAACCGGCCGCAATGTCTGCGGGTGCCTTCTTTGTTTGTAAACCAGGTGTTGGCTTCTCTGTTTGTCAGCTATAACCATCACCAACGAACAACATTTTGCACTTGCAATCTAACTCTTTTGGGACTGGAAAAAAATCTGGGGATTTTTTTACATAAGCAAACTTTAACCAACCATGGCATAACATATATCAAAATGTAGGTACTATTTAAATGCACTTCCAAAATTATGAATATTTCCTTATGCTCAATAGATAACATAAAAAAAATGTTTCAGTAACAAGTTTTGGGGAAAATATTTACTAAATGTTTCAAAAGCATGCATATAAAATTAGAAAACGGTAATAACAATTCCAGACTATACAAAAGGTGCCATAACAGCTTTTTCTTACTTCTGAAAATTGTCTTTCAGGATCATGGAGTAAAACAGGTGACTCTGAAAAGTTCTGGAAACACAATTTTCTTAAATGAAATACTTAATACAATTCTGCTGTAAAATATACTAAAATTTAGTTACCTAAATGGTCTTTCAAATACACGTGAAATATTTGTTTACCGTTGTCAATGACAAAACCCACTTTCGGAACTTGCTGGAAAAAAGACCTCACAAGTAAAAAAAAAAGGCTTGAATATCAAAATAAAACACTGCAGTAAAGATATTTCAGGATATAGGAAAATTGCTACAGTACTATATCGTTTATTATTTGTGAAAATTTTGTGTGCCTATCTGCACATTTATTTTTAGTGCTATTTGGAGGCAATGGTCCCCATCAGTTATTGGGAGTTTCATGTGTCCATTCTCCCAACTGCACTAACAAGATGCAGTGAAGCCGAATTAATAAGGAACAAATATGATATGTGGTGAAGTTCTGAAAGGCACAGAACACTGGAATTTCGGCACTGAAGTTTTTCCGGCGCAATGGCAAGATTGCTTTCTAAAGTGTTCAATTCCATAGTGGCTTTGGTAGAAACGCTGTAGAAATTTTTACCGAGAGTGTTTCGATCAGTGCATGCACCCGTTTTTATGTAGTCTGATGCTGGAAACCATGAGCAGCGACCGCGATGACGACTGGTGGTAGACAGAAAAGACGTATCGAAAACAAATATAAATTTCACTTGCCAGGCAGTGATTTGTCATTTTAAGCGTAAAGTAGCGTGACACTCAAGGCTCTTATGGCACAGTAACGTACGTCTCGTCGACAAAAGTTTTAAGGGGCACTATCACTGCCTCATCCATGGAATTCAAAACCCTGTGGCCATCTAGTGATAAAAGGTGAAAGCATGCCACTCGCGATGCGAAAGGAAGGGTAGTGCAAAATATAATGTGACAAGCATTCCTAGAAGAAAACAAAAAGCAGTGGGCACTGAAAATCAGTGGTATTTTGATATGTAGTCATGTGGGATACTTAAGCGATAGTAATAGGGTTTCTTCGCAAGATGCATCTCAGTCGTTTTTATGCGATTTTCAATGCCAAATTAAAATTGTAATGCCTCTTTTCTTTAATATTATAGTGCTCGAGCTGTACTATATAAGACATGAACTTTTCATTTCCACCATAAAGACATATTTTGACCAGCGTTCTGTCCCTTGAAGGCGTGCTGTTCTTATAACAACATTGTTAAATTGATGAAAACGTTTGTTTTTAGTTGGGTCTCCTTCTGCTCATAGCACAGCTTATGGTTTTTGTGTTTTCAACCTTTTACGTTTCATGGCCAGCACGTTTTGCAACACTTTTTGTAGAGGGTGGCAGAGTGCAATCTAGTTTGCCATCAAAATTGAAATCTACTCTAGAAGCAGTTCTCTCTAGGAAGCTAGGTGTTCAAACCATACTTGATGTAAAGAGCTTTGCACTTGTCAAAGTTCTGGAGGAGTCACCTCACGTCTCGAAGCTTTCTTTTTTGCTGAAACCCTAGAATGAACTAATGAAACTATAGCGAATACAAAATGAGCATGTGTAACTGCTCAAGAGCGAGCTGAATCTGAAAGTATGCTTTCCTCGGGCCGCTATACAAAGTCACAGGCTGATATTTGACTGACTTATTATCATAGCTGAAGTTGGAGTTCGCAAAGTCATCTTCGGGCTCTTTTCTACTGCCGTCATAAAAAAAAATGCAGCCATCGCCGATAGGCATTGAAATGCAACAGCGTAAGCTGTTATGTTTGAATGATTAAAGCAAGTTTTCTAAATATGACACCGTGTATATTTGGTCATACTCTAGGTTTCGAATCCGGGTACCAATGTGTTAAGCATGTAACGATTCGCTCTGTACCACCCATGTCCTCCTGCTACTACTGGTTCGCCCGCCATATGCGCCACAGTAGCTCAGTGGTCAAGACGCTTGGCTACCGAACTGGGGTACCTAGTTAGATCCCAACCGCGGCGGCCGCGTTTCGATGGAGGCGAAACGCAAAGGTGTTCAAGTGCTGTCCGATGTCAGAGCATGTTAAAAATCCCCAGATGATTGAAATTATTGCGGAGCCTTCCACTACGGCACCTCTTTTTTCTTTGACTCCCGTCTCCCTCCATCCCCCTATGGTGTGCGATTCAGGTGTCCACCGAGAAGTACGACAGATACATGCACCTTTCCTTTCCTCTAAATCAATTTAACAATTTATTACCACGGCTCCCGGCAGTTCAACCCCCGTTACGGTTTATATGACTAGAGGTCGTCGGTACGACCACGTCACACATTCTAAAGCTCGACTCGACTAGCAATTTTGTGTGCATTAACCCAACAAACAGTTTAACACCGGTATGAACCTCGGGTGACCAGCGATTAGACACAATTTTGAGCTAAATTTTCCCCCACCCCTGTGGTCCAACATTTGGTGCCTGCGATCTGCCGACAGACCAAAAGAAATCGCCAAACGCGAAAAGTCATGCATCAAGGAATCATGCGAAAGGTGTCGAATTCGCTGCGCATCTTGGCACGACCTTGAAGCCACAGTTGTTGACATCTGAGACCACTCCGCTCCAAATAAACGTTGCTTTTACGGTGCCGTCTGTTCAAAACAAAAAAAAATGAGAAGGAAATACATGGAAACCAAAACTGCAGTCGGTCTAAAAGCTGCTAAATGTGGCTACATATTTCATCATATGGAAATTTGCATTTGGCAGCGCATAGAAGATCACCGGTCACATGACAGATTTCCCATGATTGCGGTTCTGCACCAGTTTGCACCTATCTGCTTAGGCTTTCTCTCCTCTTCTATAATCAACAAATAGTATACCAATAATGTCAGCTTGCGGAACAAGAGAGAGGATGGAGAGATTAAACATTGCCTGTTCCATGCCTTTGCTTTCCATCCGCACCATTGCATTTAGTGTAGATAAATGGATGATTACTGCGTGAATAAATGGTAGCAATATCCTCTTCAAAATAAAATATTCAGGAGGCCATTTGAGCCAACAGGTATAGACCAGCACTGTGTTTTTTTATGTCAGCTTTAGGTACCAAACCTCTAATCGCAAATTTGTGTTTGGTGCATGATAACTAGAGCTGCGTATGTGTCATAAAACTTCATATGGAAAAACCATTAATGTAACAATTGACTACGGAAGCATGAAGTCTCGTTTGAAAAGAGGAGTATTTTTAAAATACAGCGAAAAATCCAAGTGTGCGAGTCGGGAGCGCTGCCCATAGAAACATATGTTAGCAAAACATACCTAAATATTTTTCGCATTCCACAAAGCACCAATAGGGGTAGGTGGTCATAAAAACTTGACGGACAAGAGTGAAGAGGAGGAGATACAAAACAGAATGAAAAAATGAGAGGGTTTCTTAGATGTCTCTTAAGAGGAGAATGGCGAAAGCCTGCCCTTCCTCTCCTATCATTTGCCTCTCATCGGCATTTGATGCAGCACTACATATAATTGGTTTAAAGGAAAGGAAAGGCGCAGTATCTGTCACACTTTCTCTGGCAAGTGTGAGTTCCATGGTACATCATCGCTCCAGTCGCGTGGCGTTCCTTGGCGCGTGTTCAAGCGTGAGATTGCAGATAGTAGGTATGCTAGACAAGAACACATCCCACAGAATCTCGCAAAATATGACAGGTCGCACGTACAGCTCTCGTGAATGGGATTTTGTTCCATGAGCCTAGAAAAGCTTTTGCCTACAAAAAAGAGGCAGAAAATACACAACATGGCGAACACCGCCCTCCATATATGGTACAACTCTATACAAGCCGACTTCTAACTCATCGACTAAGCAGGACAGGTTAAGCAGGCATTCCTAGGGAGAAAAAACGTTATTGGTAAGCGATGATGCAGTAGGTAGAAAGGATGTGGAAGTAGAAGGAAAAGAATGAATGAAGAGGAAGTTAAACAGAATAAGCACCCCCCACCCCCTCCAAAAGAAAAAATTGTAAAGTAGACATGCAGCCATTCTAAAAAATAAAAACACAGAACCAACACCGTGATAAAACAAAAACACTCAACCCCCCCCCCCCCCCCCACCCCCACCACCGCCACCTATTCGGCATTTATACTGACGGAACAACAGATTAAATAATTATGAGGGACTATAACGACTAAAGTATTGAAAGGCGAAAGCCTGACAAGCCACATCTTGTCTAGCGTTCCTGCCATCTGCAATCCCACACTTGAACGCGTACCAAGGAACGCCACGCGACAGGAGCAATGGTGTTCCGTCCAAACTCACACTTGTCGGAGAAAGTGTGACAGGTACTGCGCCTTTCCTCCAGAAGTGTCATCTTGTCTAACGTTCCTGCCATCTACAATCCCACACTTGAACATGCGCCAAGGAATGCCATGCGACAGCTGCCGCAAAAGCGGGACACACATTGTCCACAACAGTAGGAGCCATTAAAGGCTTTCGCCTTAAAATGTCTCTGAAAGCGTACGCTTCCTATCCTATAATTTGCCTACCATTGTTAGCCTGTGCTACAGTGCTACATATAATTATAATTGATTTACAGGAAAGGAAAGACGCAGTATCTATCACACTTTCTCCGGCAAGTGTGAGTTAGGACAGTACACAATCACTCCTGTCGGGTGGCGTTCCTTGGCGCGCGTTCAAGTGTGGCATTGCAGATGGCAGGGATGCATCCCACCTCGGCCAATCAGAACGCCGCAAAAGCGGGACACACTATGTCTACGACAGCATGAGCCATTAAAGGCTTTTACCTTAATAATGATTATGCAATAGCCAACTGCTTCAGCGCTCATGCCACTGGACGTGCTCTGTCACCCTGGTGCACACGCTTTCCTTCTATCAGACATACTGAGACAGGTAGTACAGAGGCATCAATGGTGAGCAACACAAATTTTTTAGCTCTATTCGACAGGTTTCTCATCAGGTAGGCAATTTAACCTTGAAGTGTTTAAAGCAAAGTAGGCCGCTTAACAATGTGTTGGCCAATTACCCCAATGACCTTGTCCTTTGACATGGAAGTTTGACAAGAAGCGAAACCAAACTAAGCAGTGCTCTCGCTCTGTATCTAGGTTTAAAAGGTTAAACCTCCATAATATATATATTTTTGCTTCAATACTAAAAAAAATTTCAAATGTAGGGACATTAGTGAGCCCTCTTGCTCCCTTTTAGGAAGAACATCTTGGCATGAATCCAGACATGACTGTCAGCTCACTGCTCGTTGGGACGACAATGATCCATGTTTGTCTTGCTTTGCTTCATAGAGCTTGTTTGGGAAGTGAAAAACTTTGTACCTGGCGAGTGAAAATGTGCGTCATTGCAGACTGCAATGCAGCAATCCATAAGTGACAGAAAGCCAAGAATATAGAGACCACAAGAACACAGGAGAAACACGACCCAGGCATGGGTCACGTCTCACAGTCAATCTGGCCATTCTCCAATGAGGAATGCGCACATCGCGGCCAGGGTAAATTCTGTATGGAACCTAGACCTGTTGGGTCAAATGGCCTCACCTATTACAGTGGCCATCTATTATCGTATTTTATTGTGAAGAGAACATTGTTATCATTTACCCACGCAGTCATCGTCCACTTATCTATGCTAGATGCAACGGTACAGATGAAAAGCAATGGCACTACACAGACGGTGCTTTCGTTCTCTGTCCTAGAGCAAAATAGTTGTCAATATTGATATAGTGTAGCTGATTATGAGAGATTAGAGAAAGCCTAAGCAAATGGTACTTAATGGAAGCACAAAATACTGTTCATTGATGATGGTTATAGTAAACAAACAGGGAGACAAAACACACTCAATAGCCACAAATGTAACAAAAGTTAGCGCATGCAACTCTACAGGGCCCCGCTATCTGTGCAGGTCGATAGTTCGATTTGGTTTGGTTTATGGGGTTTCACACCCCAAATGACTCTATGAGGGACGCCGTAGTGAAGAGCACCAGAAATTTTGACCGTCTGCGGTTCTTTAACGCCCACTGACATCACACAGTACGCCTTGCTTTTCGCCTCAATCGAAAAGCAGCCGCCGCAGCTGAGACTCGATCCCACATCCTTGAACACAGTAGTCGAGTGCCCTAACCACTGCACCACCGCAGCGGGCTTGGTCGATAGTTCAGTAGGTCCTGCTGAACACAGCCAATGGCTACAAACGAGCGGTTGCTTCATTTACCGGAACCTGCTTCATTTTGGAACATTATCCTAAATAAATTGGATGCAAAGTAAAGAAGTTTTCTTTCTTTTTTGGGTTTTGCCAGTGCTCTACAATGCATATGGACAGCACATAGCTATCATCATGCTGCAACTCTTCTTTAACCTTCAATGAACCAACAACAAAAAAGTCAACTGTTCTAAACATAAATGTGCAATAATGGTTAATAATCACCAAGTATGAAAATGACCTCGGGTAGTAAATGGTCTGCAAAGGTGCACATGCAACATAGTATTGCAAATACGGAAACTGCCATGACGTTGCCGAATTACTGCTGTTAATAACACAGTGAAATATTTGCATTGAAGGGTGCAGTTATGGTCGTTATGGATGACCACATGCAACAGCTTGGTGTTATTTGTTTGCACGACAGCAGTCTTTGTGCACCATTGACTTCAAGTGCTGATAAATGAACAGTGGTGCACCTATTTACCATTTCTTTGTGCATTGGAAACTACCGAACTATCAACCAAACCATTCAGCGGGTTATTTAACTGTGGTAATAGGTCTCCTTGGTGTTCTGCAAGTTTCTACAAGTAGATGTGTACAGATCAATGCAGCCCATTTCAGCATGCAAAACAGAAATTTGAAAAGTTGTAAGCTTTTGAGCTTTTTCCATCAGAAAAAGGTCACATAACAATTCTTGAAGCAATTTTTAGTTTTATAAGTCAAATCTTTCCATGTACTTCAAGCACAGTGGTATGGACCAGTACAGTGCCGCACTTGGCATTTCGGTACAGACAGTGGCAATGGCGTCGCTAGGGTCACCCGCACCTGGTGCGGAGGAGTGGCACAGCACCGCTTCCCCCCCCCCCCCCCTCCATCCCCGGATTTTAAGCACCGGATAGCAACTTCCTTTCTACCTCCTCTGTCCTCATGGTTTGCTTTGAAGTAAGTTCACTCTGCACCCAACCACGCAGTGTGAGTGAAGTGGCATTTTTTTTTTTTTTTTCCTTTTTAACCCTAAGACGCAGCGATCGTGCCCCACGATATTTCAGCAAAACATCACATCAAAAGCACATATTTCTGAAAAAGGAACAAACACTAGCACGTGTAAGTTGCGAGGAAATTCACTGAGCAAGCGGCTTAAGACAGGTGATTACCCAGTATGAGACCACGCATTGTAGTTAAGTCCCAAACAGAGCCTTTCAGATGCCACATGCATAGGTGAAAGCCTTTTACTTTGCATTCTCTACATTTAACTTTTCTCCTCTCCTTTCCTCCAAAAGGTGCAAGCTGACTTTTGCATCCAGACTGCAAAGTTACCAACGCGCATTGATGCCATGCCGACAGAAAATGTTATGCGAGAAACGGCTTTTTGGAGCTGGGAGACGCTGGGTGTCTCCAGACTCATTTCTTTTCATGCTTTCAGTTGCGTTTCTCATTTTAACAATGACTTTGCCTTTATCAGACAAAAAGAAAATGTAAGAATCGTATAATGCACTACATGAGCAGCCTTGGGTACACTCACTCTCAGTATTCCCCTTCTAAAGCACCTGGCCTTGCTAAAGGTGCTCTTTTTCTCACTAATTTTATTTTTTGTAGTCAGTGCGTAGTGATAATTAAGACTTGCTATTCCATTGAGCAACAGGCATTCCGTGCCTTCCGGCGTTTTGAAAGCGTGAGGCGAATGTGTGACTGGGCCGAGGAGCGAGAAAGACATAGCAGATAAATGATCAAGACAAAAGACTGCCGGAGAGATACTGCCAGTGGTCCTCACTTGGGAAAGGAGAGTGTAACTACACATTCACAAAAAGAGGCGGCGGATGGGTGCACGCTCCTGCACATAGGTTTCCGATGGGTATTGAGTTAATGGTGGTGTTTCCAGAGTACACGCACGTACACAGGCCTAGTCCAACGTTAAAATGGTGTGAAGCATCTGGCAAAAACTGAAGCATGTGTTTTCAAGCACTCCTCACAATGGAATAATTCGTTCTGAGAAGATCACACTTGCCAGTCAGTGTCTCAGCGGCAACAATGTGCGCATTCTCGCACATTGTTCGCGCATCTTTACAAAATAATTCATTTCGCCCCCTGTCCCTTCCTCCCTTTCACTGCTCAGCTGCACACCCCTGAGCGCTGCACCCTGTGCGGACCACACCCCCCCCCCGCCCCTCGCGACGCCACTGGACAGTGGTACATATGAGTAATATGTTTCTTATTCCTACCAAACTAATGATCAAACCCAAGCAACCACCGACGTCCGTTGTACGTCCGAGCTAGAGCCGAACGTCCTTTTCCGAAATTGTACGTCCGTCGGACATACGTACAACCTCCGGTTTCGGACATCCGTATTCGTACGTCCGTCGGAGGTACAGACTACGTCCGTTTTTGTATATCCGCATGAGAGACGAGGTGTACGTCCGATGTACGTACGGACGAGTATATTTCCAGGACATATATTTCCTCGCTGACAAAATTCTGTTTCAACATTCACACTTGTCTTCAATGCTCGAGATGTGTCCTGCCTGGTCAAAAAAAAAAGAGAAACATTGGGGCCAATTGGGACCTGCAAATGGTTATCTGGACCCAATATTGGACACCACCTCTCCAATGGATTAGTCCAGTTGGATTAACCAAATGGTTCTGCAAATACCAATTGGGCATTCCAAATAGTTCCAATTGCGTGTAAAATTCCATTCGGATTTTCCAAATGGTACTCAAAATTCCAATAGAAAATCCAATTAGGTTTGCAACTTCCATTCGGCCCCTGAGATAGCGAATTGTATTATATACCAAATGATTAGCTGGTTGGCCTAAAAAACTCTGGCACATACAGTATGGGGCGATGTCATTAATTTCTCAGCTTTCATGCCGCAATTCGTTGTATCCGTTGGTAGCGGCGGTCGTGATCTTCAATTGTTACTCTAGTTGAGCCTTAACGTATGTACTACATGTACCACCTGCGCGGCTTCGCCATCCACGATGGTCCACGACCACGTCTTGGCGAACAAAAGCGCCGGATTACCTTGCACTGTGGGTCTTTACAAAAATAGTTTTTTTGCTGTTTGAAATCCCCGCCAGTCCCCGCCGGCCGGTGGCCGTACTGTTTGGTTGAAAGTTGCGTATTCCATTGCAGTGTGTGTGTTTGTGTGTGTGGGAGGGGGGGGATGGTAGGTTTCGCTTGAATATCCTCACAAGAAAGGGTACCTATTTAAAGAACCTAACAATATTCAGTAAAAATATAGTGTTAACTTATTACGGCCAATTCATTTCTGCGCATGAATGTTTCTGCCGTAGTTTCGTACCACGTGTTTCTGTGCCGCCATTGCCGGCTGTCGTCCTGCCGCCACGGCTCGCGGCAGCAGTTTTTTTTTTAGTTCTGTGCGGGTGCACGCAACTATGCTCTAATCCCTTCACCCATCTGTGTGCGCTGCAAGGACAACGATTGCGCAGTTGTGCCAGTTCCTAGTGTGAAAGGATTACCCCCTTGGAGCAACAGTGGTTCACGACGACAACACATCAGGACGGACGACTCCGGCGAAAGCGACCGCGTTTGAAAGTGAGTACTGCGATCGAGCTTTGTGAAAATCTGCGCAGCGAAAATTGTATGAATATGTAACAGCGCAGTGAACCTACTGACACATTTCAACGCGATAGCATTAAGGAGCTAGTTACACCGAAAACCAGGAGTAATCGGCGCGGTGGCGTCCGTGTATGTCGATTGAGTTGGCTCTCCCTCTCCTCTACGCAAACTAGGAAATTGCTGGAGGTGCTATCGCGTTCCACTCTTACAATCTTGCGAAGCTTATAACCAACCTCCTTGTTTTCGTCAACCAAGGCGCTGGGTAAACAGTCGGTCTTCAAAGATTTTTTTTTTTTTTAATATGCTTGCCTTCGCAAGTGGCATGCTCTGCATTTTTCAATGCAAGTTGCAGGTTGCGAGGGCACAGTCTGCGCTGCAGTGCATTACAGTGATAAAATGCATAACTGCTCCTGTACAATGCGATAAGCGATAATCACCCAAGCTCGCGAGCTTGAAAGTTGTGCACCACTACAAAAAAAAAAAAAAAAAAATCATTTCAGATAGCCAGTGGCCTTTTCTGTGCTTGAAATTATTGAAGCTCGTTATCAGCTTATTTTAATTTAGGTATGGCCTGTATGATACTGCCTTCTGAACTGTTTAGCTTATTTAGCTTTATCCTTGAAGCATTGCAGATGAACCTATGTGATATTCGAAAGATAGCGGGTGCGATATAACTGGCGTGAACTAAGGGAAAGGAGGGCAGAACTTCGGTATTTGAGACTGCTTGTAACAAGTGTTGTAGGGCAGATACAATATGAGAAATACCCAATTTTCTTGTTATTGGCCTCCAGAAAACCTCGAGTCAAGGATTATGCTGTGCATGAGCTACAGGCGATTTACTAACCTGTTTTTTTTTTTTTTTCTCTCTTTTTGCAGAAAGCTGGTTGCTTCCACTTCATCACGGAAGATGGATGTGCGCTTCAAGTTTTACGTCATATTGATGAATTAGATATTTTACAATAAAATATGCCTGTTGTACTTTAAGCTGCTTTTCTATTTTATTGCCTCGTGGGAGCGAAAAAAGCATGCATGCAGCATATATGCGAATATGCGAGAAAGATCCGGGAACGGACGTCCAAAATGGACGTCCATTGGTCAGACAAACATGTCCATTTGGACGCCCATCGGACGGCCGACGGACGTCCACTGGCTGTTCGCGGACGTCCATCGGCCATCCGGAACATCCGAAACGGATGGCCATTGGCCGTCCGATGGATGTCGGTGGTTGCTTGGGAAGTGACTTCAATATGATGTCATTCAATTTCTAGAGCCATTCTAAATTCAATTTTCCTGCCTGCATTCATATGAGAAGTAATAAATTTCATGGCTCTCGAAGGGCAATATAAATATTTAATGCAGTGGTTATACAGCAGGACAAAACAATAAACTGCAATTTTACAAGAAAGGACTTGTTTTAAAAATGCGGCATAAAATATTTTATGAGTCAGCATGTCACTGCAGGTGTCTACTAAAGGCAGATGAGAAAATTCAGCATGAACAAACTAAGCTTTACATTTTGTTTTCAGAAGGAGATGAGCAAGAGGAAAATGTGGCGCAGAAATACTCACGCATGAACATATCGAAGTCGAAATCATCATCGCTGAGTTGGGGTACTGGGGGCAACAGGAAAGGCCGATGGGCATTTCTGAGTGGATTTGGCATTAGACGCATGCGTGGCGGCACACGAAGAGCATGCTCCTGATGCTCCTTGCGCAGCAGATACTCCCGCTTGTACCTCTGCAACCATCAAGTGTGTGTGTTAGGCCATAATGGACCATTTTATGTGCCACTGCTGCGCCTGATCTGGCACCAAATGCAACAAAAGCAAAACTGAAAACTGCACACACAAAGTATTTAGTGGCAAAGCCAACAACACAAAACACACTTCACGGTCCCCTAGCTGTCGAAAGATCACTCGTGCCTACTTTCCACTCCCAAGTAAGTACAATACTGATCAAGTGGCATAAGGTAAGATGGAGTCCTGCTTGCTTGAACAGCGGAGGATGGGAGTTCAGACTCCCTGTCTGCAACAGCTATTGTCTTCCAGCTATGCGTGTTCAGTTCAACTATTGACAGATGTTTCCAAATGACGAGAATATAAGTATGAGGTCACTTTCAGTAGTAATGAATAGAATAACTAAAATTAATAAATCTGTCCTAATCCATGCTAATGCAGCTAGACAATTTTACTTATTGCCACTGATTTGTCACTTGGCCCTGCTTAGACCCTGCTTAGACCCTGCTTAGACCCTGCTCACATTAGGGAATGAGTCAACCATCAATCTCCTCCACATACAATATATTTACATTACATTAACAATTTCTCCCACACCACTAAAGCAATTCAAGCTTATGAACCCTTTTGTATTAAGCATCAATATACAAACCCCTATAGAGTCCATGGAGTTGATACACAAGCCTGCTAATAATCCAATAGGAAAAAAAGCTTCCGTTTCCAAAAACTAGAAGCACAAGCCACGGCATACATTTTTTTGTCAATTGCAAGGTTTAAAATGAAAAACAACTGAGAGGCATCCAAATTTTCATAAGCACCAAGCAGAACTTAGCTAGCACATACTACTAACTTTAAAGTCATCACCAGTGCAATTGCAAAATATTGCACTTCAAGCAATCACGTGCCAACCCATACGCGACAAAGCAACCCACTATTCTTATGTATGCTGAATCATGTGACATGTGTCAACTTCTATCTATGAAGGGGAAAGCAGCTCATGCAACCCCTTGTCGGGAAAGTACAAAACTCGAGAACACAATGTTGTCTTTAATTATTTCAACATACTAGCACGTTTTCACTACCACGACTCCTGCACAACAAAAGCATTAAAAAAAAAACTGCCATTAAATTTTTGTGTGTCCACTCCTTTAATTTATAAACTGCATAGTTGCATATACCAGCAACTTAAAGCTTTGAAAATACCTGTCATAGTGAAAAAATGCTCCAAGTCACTAAAGAATATGAAGAGTTGCTTTCCCTAACACAAACTCATACTTTTGCTATTCAAAGCTGTTAAAACTTGTATAACATAAACCCTTAGCCTTAGAGTCAGGTCTAACCTGACACAAGAAACGGTTGTTCTGGTCACATGCCCTGGAGAGCCTGCCAGCCTTTACCATACCTGTTCAGCCTCTAAACTCTAACCCTTTGTTATTTGCCTTTTTTTTTCTACTGAGCATTCAGCAACACCATTTCTTGAGGACTTTCTTTTATTTCTGCCACAAAAAGAAGCACAAAGCCACACAGCAAACTCATGCCTTGTAACCAATTGTGGTGTCATTTTTGTTGCTTGCATTAAAAGCAATTCAGTTGTGCGAGTTCAGCTATAGAATCAAATAAACGCAGGGAAAAGGGGCTTCATTATGAGATGCATAAGAGAGCCAAGAGACATTGACAACACAAAGGGAAGCATAGGGTATGATCTTTTTTTGCATGGAACGTCCTGTGATATCAATGGGCAGCGCATGTCCGCCGCTATGGAGGAGGGTGGTGGAGGCAAACACTGTCAAGGATAGGTTATGTGCAACACAAATGCCCAAGAAAGTAGAATTTAAAACAGCAGTCACAGCAGTTGAGTCACAGAGCGGCAGATGCGAAATCTGGAGATCGTGGTTTCGGATGCTCCAACAGCATGTGGTTATTTCCTTTAAAGATGCGCTGCTTGATGTTTACAAGGACAGGGTTAAAAGACACAAACGTCTAAGCGCAATTTGCACTTAAACATTTCTGTAGCCTTTAAACTTGCCCTTGGAAATCCAAGCAGCACACGTATCTTTGTCAAAAATGTTCTAGCTAACCCAATCACAAGCAACTACTTGGTTGTTTTCTCTACTACTTTCTAATCAACTATCTCCATGACCAGTTACTGCTTCACACTAATCAAAAGCAAAAAACAAATGGCCCTATGCATTTTCTTTGGTCAGTGGCTGTTGGCTTCCTT
Organism: Amblyomma maculatum; assembly: GCF_055883805.1. Taxonomy (NCBI): domain Eukaryota; kingdom Metazoa; phylum Arthropoda; class Arachnida; order Ixodida; family Ixodidae; genus Amblyomma; species Amblyomma maculatum. The sequence continues at coordinate 162,178,000 of NC_139344.1, read as the reverse complement.
CTTCAGTGATAGAAGGTATTCCTTGTGAAAAAGATAATTATGGTCCTTCATTGCAAAACTTGGGGAGTTGATCTGATGACTCTAATACAAAGTAAGGCAGCAAGGGAAAAAAAATGCAGTTATAAAACGAGCACACCCCTCCAATTCAGAACGCTATGAGCACTAGCATACAGAATAAAACTACAGTTGAAAGGTCAAAGGATGCACAGAGATAACGCAGGTAAAGATTTCAATAAATATTAGCACCCAGCAGTAGCTTTCTTCACAATGTCTGAGATTCATGACAGAGTTCCCAACCACAACCACAAAGTAGGTGAAACTGCAGGACATAGATAATTAAAAGCGCCATTAGCATTTTGAAGGCTGTCAATCACACACCACTTTTAGTCCATTCATCCCTGCTTAGTTTTTAGAACGAAATTTCTTTCAACATACAAAATAGACTAGCTATCGCTAATAAAAAAAAAATGGCATTACAAATGGATACATCATTTGCACACTGCAAACAACTTTATTTTATTAAAGGCCTCATTTTTACATTTTTTTGCAAGCCACTATGACCTCAGGCAATGTTAAACCAAGTTACACATTTTTACATTCTAATAGAATGAAATGAAAAAAAAAAAAAAGAAAAAAGAAATAACTGTTCATTCCGAGCAACTATGTGCACACACAGAAATGCACCACATGAAGGCAGCCACCTCCTGACATATGTACTACTTCTAAGAGTTATGTGCATTTCTACAGCTCTTTTAATAGCCTTAGGCACTCAATGTACATACACCTTCTTCCCTCACAGCATACCTCTCTCCAGTCCAACACATTGTCTGTTGGTGACACTTCCACTGCAAAGAAGATAGTTGACAAATAGTTAGCTAGCTCTTGGAAAGCAAATAACATATAGGAAAATGTTTAAGGAAGCCATACCAGATGGAAAGTTCTTGAAGAACAGTTTCCGCCAAAGCACAGGATGGGATGCCAACTGAAATAAGTCTGTGCTGACTCTAGATGCAGCAAGAAGGTCTCGCACATTCAGGTAGCCCAGGATAAGGAGCTAATGAACAAAAACATAAGCACATCAAGCAAAGATGACATTCAGCAAAGCTTGGAAAGGCAACTACACTATGAACATTAAAAATATCAACTCATACAAAGCCGCCGTGTCCATACCTGGATTTCGGAGCTCAAGGTCATGAAACCAAAGGTGGGGGCAACATTTGTCGCTGTAACAAAAAAAAATGAAACGAAATTGATTTCTGTTCATTTCTGTGTGCCCCACCCCTTATGTAATACCCTCTAATGAGGGTCTTTAAGGTATTAAAGTGATGTGATGATGATGATGAAATTGAAGTCACTTATCACAAGCAAACAGTTATAAACATTTTGAAAAATCCAAATATATTCACGTACATGTGTTTGAATGTCAGCCAAGATAATAAACATCACTAGTGCAATTTTCTATGTAGATATGTCAAAATAATATAGTAAGCCAGAGGCAATTCATTTAATTAAATGTTAAATAATCAACAAGACCGGACTAAGGTAGGTATAGACACGCACACATTGGCGCACATCAACGGAAGGTGATAATGCACACCCACGTGACAGAAAGCAGTCAGTACACACTAATGTGCACCTCCTACCTGCATGTGTGTACTGTCAGCATCATGTAACGCACAAACAAGACCATTGAAATGGGAATGGCAAAAAGAGAAGAGTTTAGTTAAGGAAGATGACACACTAGCACAGTTGATTACCACTTCGATGGCACAAAGATCGATGCATGGAGGTATTAATGCAGCCTATCTGACCTTTTTCTCCATCAGCTAGCATTTTTTTTATATACTGATTGGTTGGTGAATTTTACGACATCAAGAGACATGTGACATGGTAGGAGCTGCAAACTTGGGTTTGTACTTCCAGATAGATGGTTGAGATGGAAATTCAACCTTGCAGGTCCCTTGGGCAATGAATAAAACATGGTGTTCTTAGGCCATGCAGAAACGTTTATGCGGTTCGGTTAAAGCAAGGCTTTACAGATACATACTTATGTCAGGTGGTCTTTCACATGAATATATGCTAATGAATATCTGATATAACAGAGGCTAAAATAAAAGAAGCAATGATGAAGCGAACAGCAAAGTGGATACACGTGAACGAGGGTCAAGCAGCAGCAGACAACGGCCATTAACACTATCACATCATATTCTTAAAGATGGACATCAAATGTCCAGTCAATCTGTCCTTTTTAGCATGTTCAAATGTGTGTGTGTTTCTTTTTTTGGTTAACATTTCATTTCACACTTGGTGGGCATTTCGGTTTCCAGCACCCAGAGTCAGGTTGGCAAAACAATGTTGTATTCATGGTATGCAAGAGTTCCAGAAACAGTTGAGTCTTCCTGGTATTAAAAAAAAATAAATAAATGTACGACTAGATAAGGCAACTTGTAATGATGCTGTAACTATTCTTTTGTTTTGAAAGAAACCTTTATGCAAGATAGTATGAATTGTCAGCACACATAATAATGCTTAATTTTGTGATGACTTGTAATTTTCTTAAAAAAAATTAATGTCATTACGAATACAGAGGAGCATTTTTGCAATTTGCACTAATACTTCAACTTGGCAACCCACAGCAATAAATACATTTTACTTAAACATTTTCAGCAGAATGTTTTATCAGAATCCATCAATACGTTTACAGGTCATGTATGCTTTCCCTCACATTTTATGAAGAGGGTGTGGGTAGATGAGGCACGGGACAGCTGTCACGTGACTGTTTCCGCTTCAAGGAGAACAGAATTGTCATCAAACCGAATGCCATTCCATTGACTGCCAAAACACGACGTTTTTAATTACACTAAACTCAGATGCCATTCGAGCTGACAGAATCCTGCAGACATTGAGATTTTAAATGTCTTCAAAACATGAATGCAATCTCCACTGGCAAACTGCCGTCGCCATCATTTCACCCTACTTCGCCCACGGCCAAGCTATGCCTCAGCTTCGGTTAAGCGGCTGTTGATTGCGATACCTGCTACTCACTTCTTTTTGTTGATTTTTTAGCAAATATCTTGTGCACTAGCTAGGTCGTCATCCTTATCAGCTGGATTATGCCCACTGCAAGACAAAGGCATCTCCCATATTACTCCAACTAACCTGATCCTGTGCCAGCTGCATCCACTTGAACCCTGCAAACTTCTTAACCTCGTCCGCCCACCTAACTTTCTGCCTCCCTCTGTTATGCTTTTCTTCCCTTGGAATCCAATTTGTTACCCTTCGCAACTATCGGTTATCCTCTCTTCGCACTATGTACCCTGCCCATGCCCATAATTTCTTCTCAATTTCCACTAGAATATCATTAACTTGAGTTATTTCTCTGACCCACTCTGTACGCTTCCTATCTCTTGATATTACATCTACCATTTTTTATTCCATAACCCTCTGCGTTGCCCTCAACGAACCCTATTTGTTAGCCTCCATGTTTCAGCCCTATAGGTGAGTACAGATAAGATGCAACTGTTATAGACTTTCCTCTTAAGCGATACCGGTAAGCTGGTAGTCATAACCTGTGTGTAATTTCCAAATGCACTCCACTCTAATCTTACTCTCCCAGTTATTTCCCTTTCAGGGTCCAGATCTGCTGTTACTATACCTGTCCTAAGTATACATATTTGCTTACCACCTCCAGTGTTCCGCTACCTATTGTAAACTGCTGTTCCTTCCCTAAGCTGTTGAAAAACCTTAGTCTTCTGCATATTAATTTTTAGGCCTACCTTTCTGCTCTTCCTGTCTAGGTCATCAATCATTTTTTGCAATTCATCCCCTGAGTTACTTAGCAAGGCAATGTCATCAGCAAACAGCAGATTACCGAGATATTCTCCATCAGCCCTTATCGCTAACTGCTCCCATTCTAAGTCCCCGAGTACTTCTTCCAAGCAAGCTGACAATAGTACTAGGGAGATCGAGTCTCCTTGCCAAATACCTTTCCTTATGGGAATTTTATTACTTTCTTTATACAAAGCTACGGTTGCCGTGCAGCCACTAGACATGTTACGGACGAAGAAGAAGGCGGCAGTGACGTAGGCTGGAGCGCTCATGTTAGGCTCACTGGCATTCATTAAAAATCGTCTCATCTTCATCCGTCATCTGTCTGTTATCTGACTTGCTGCCTCGTAACATTTTGGCTGGAAGTGCGAGATATGTCATCTCACCCTGGCTTGGAGCTTCACCACCACGCGTCTGCCTCTGCCGTTGGCAGATAGTTCCTGGGACGCATCGCCTGGCTGTTCTCTGCCTCGCCCGTCCCCCACCCCAACCACAAGACACAACAAAGAAGAGACAACCAAAGTGCCCTACCAACTCAAGACATCACCAACAAGACATGTCGGGAGACCAGACCACACGATCCCAACCGAACCGGCCACACGTGAGAAAATAGCCCCTGCCTATGCTGTCAGATGAGTTTCTGGGACTCGGCCATCGGATCTTGACAACTTGTGGCTGCAAGCTTCCTGGGCCAGGTTTCATCTGGGGATCATGGCGGCAAGCCATCATATCTTCCCTTCTGCCTTCCCTCATTAGACGACATGATGCACCACGCAGCAGAGTAGGCGACGAAACACAGGAGAGGCACACAATACACACATACACATAAACAAGGACAATGCTGCACTGACAACTGACAAGATGCGTGGTGCATCATGCCGTCTGTCCAACTTCCCTCATTAGTCGCACCCTTCATAATGTCATGCATCTCTACACCTTCGTCGTACAAGATCAGGACAATCTCTGGGTGGCCCCGGGTAGTGTTACAGACAAGACGCAGGCAGTGGCGCGGGCACGAGCGCTCGTGCTAGGCCCACGGGCATTCATTGAAAACCGTCTCATAGTCATCGGTTATCCATCTGTTCTCTTGCTTGCCACCTCGTAACAATACCTTCCAGGACTTTCAAACACAGCTCATCTACCCCCTGATTTCGCAATGCCTGCATGATTGCCAAGGTTTCGACTGAGTCAAATACTTTTTTGTAATCAATGAATGCTATGTATAAGGGTAGGTTATATACCGAGCCTTTTTTCATCACTTGGTTGATAGTATGGACATGATTGATAGTAGAGTACCCTTTCCAAAAACCTGCTTAATCCTTTGGTTGATTGAAGCCTAAGGTTGCCCCGATTCTACTAGTGATTACCTTAGTAAATACCCTGTACGTCACGGATAGCAAGCTGATTGGTCTCTCCTTTATGCCCCCTTTCTTATGAATCAAGATAATGTTTGCATTCTTCCGTGATTCCGGTACCATTGATGTCACCAGGCATTGCGTATACAGGGTGGCCCCTTTTTCTAGCACGATATCCCTCCCGTTGTTCACTAAATTTGCAGTTACCTGATCTTCCCCAGCTGCTTTGTCCCTTTTCATAGCTTCTAAAGTTTTCCTGACCTCGTCCTTTGTTACTGGCAGAGCGTCTGACTGCTCCTCACTACTACCATCTCATTATTGACCTGACTACATCGGCAACTGTATAGGTCAGTATAGAACTCCGCGGCTACTTTGACTATCTGTCCGTATTAGTAAAGAAACTGCGCATACATCTGATTTTTGCCTATGCCTAATTTCCTCTTCACCGCTCTAAAGCTGCCACAGTTCTTTAGAGCATGCTATATTTTCTCCATATTACATTTCCTTATATTGAACGCCTTGCATATATAATGCTTAGCAGTGATAGCTCTGCTAGTTCTATCCTGTCTGTTGAGTTGGAGGCTTTCATACTTTGTCATCTCTTCAAATCTTTCATCTGCTACAATAATTTACCAGTATCCTCTCTAACTATCCTGCCACCTACTTCTATCGCGCACTCAGTAATGATATCTCTGAAGGCACTATTTATCACTTCTACACTAAAGTCTATTCTGTAGAGAGATCTACATTCCCTCTCACCACTTGACAGACTTCTCCCTTACTATGTAATCTTCCCTCTTCAAATCTAGGCTAATGTGGTACCTTACCATCCTGTGGTCACTGCATCGCACCTTTCCAATTACCTCTACATCCTGCATAATGTCGGGGTTAGAACACAGTATGAAGTCAAATTCAGTTTGGTTTGGCGTCTCTCATAGCGACTCAGGCTATGAGAGATGCTGAAGTCAATTTCATTTTTAGGGGGAAGTTAGGGCTTTTCCATGTCCACTTCTGCTTCTTCCATTTGCTAAAGAAGGTATTCATGATTCTTAAGTTACTGCACTTTGCAAACTTAACTAATAACTCTCCTCTGCTATTCCTAGAACCAATGCCATAGTCACCCACTGCCTGATCCCTAGCCTGCTTTTTTCTTACCTTGGCACTAATGTCGCCCACTTTCACCCAATATTAACAGTACACTGCATTTTTACTTTCTCCACGGCCGATTCTATATTTTCGTAAAAATATATTATATATCTATATCTTCTATTCTATATCTTCGTAAAAAACCATATTAGGTTTAAAACTCTCAAAAATTTGCCAGACAAGAGATTGTCCAATCACCGGCTTCTTTATTATTGTGTAAAAATCATACTTGTGAAAATAAGGCAGATCAAAAATGCTCATGACATTAAAAAAAAAAACCTGCAATGATATTGCTGAGAGCAATTTTTTGGTATTCAGCACTGTTACTGTATGCTGTGAATGATGTGAGTGAAGCACATTAATGCACTGCTCAATACTAAAAAGCATGTTACTTCATTTGTGTCCTTCCCATGCTTTGTTCACATCAGTTATGCCATACCAACAAGCTGAACTGTAAACACTATTAACATGCCCCAGAGCATGCTCTATGCACAAGGTTGTGTGAATACTTCCAACCTTTTGAATTTAGATACTGAAAGGCTTAATTTGACCTTAAAACAACCATATTGTCTGTCAATTTAAAGCAGCATGCCTTATTCAAGTCAAGACAATGAAATGCAAACTCAAAACACGACCTGTACATGATCTAATAATATGCCAGAAGTGCTCTCTGCGGAGTTTCTTTTTCTTCTTTTGTAACTACAAGAGGACATTCTTGCTCTAAATTTTCAATCTAGCGCATTTGAAACATATGCCTTACTTGGCCGAAAGCAGTTGAAGGTTGCAGGTACAATGCAAAAGCATTAATAGCTCCCCTCGGCCAGCTCTTGTTGCAAATCCTTGTTCGCATACATGCACTTGGTTACTATAACTTTCATCGCTAATCACTTCACTTAAACCTCTATTATCCTATACAAATTCATTAACATACAGTCCTGCTTGCTACCCCAATAAAGTTGAATCTCGACGATACAACTTAATACTTTCTCGGCATAATACAACTTTTGTTTTAGTTCACAGCCAATGCCCTATAGAAGCATTGCATTTCTGCATGGCTAATACGATTATATTTTCATTTGACGTTTATATAATAAGGTCACAAAAATATATGAAAGACTCGCATGGTTTCAAGTTTCCCTCCAAGAGCCAGAAAAAAAGTCCCAATGAGGAGCAATAGCAGCTGCAGTAATGGTTATGCTCATGGCCATTGTTTCAGTACTATTCGCTGGTGTAATGACCAACCCCCCCACCCCTCCCCTCCCTCTTTTGTGATTGGGATTTTTTTTCTTTTTTTCATGTGATCATAATGGGTGCCCCAGTTTCAAGCTGTTGATGTCACAGCCCCCAGGGCTTACCTTGGCAACATGCCAAGATGCCGCTCACTGTAACATCTGGAGGCATTTACCTTGTAGTGCACAACGATGCTATAAAGCAGAGGCGCTAAGATCAGCGTTCCAAGCCGGCGAAAGAAAATAAAGTTGAATGGCACGTGCTCGATGCGCATGCACGGCCCGGGCTGTTCAGTTCGAGAAGCCTGCCACATTGGTCGTTTTGTTCTGGTACTTCGCTGCGACCTCGTAAATTCCCCATGGTGACGACTCCGACCTATGAGATGACCGACCCCAGCAACCTATCACTCTCAGGCAACTCCACCTGACGATATCTTGCGTCCACGGGACGTAGCAGCTATCCTGTTGTGCCGGTGGGGTTATCACACAGTAGCCCACCGTCAATAGGTTGTGCCAAGGAGTTGGTTGCAGAGCGCTCGTCACCCATTTCGTGAACGAGGGCTGTTAGCTCCCTGGGTGGTAGCGATGAATCCGAGTCAGCGCTGGTGAGATGAAGAAAAAGCTTTATACACTATTTACAGGCATTTACACAACGAGATCGGCTCTGGGGCCGGAAGCTAACATAGCCATACGCGACTGTTCTCACGCAGCGACGGCCGGGAAGATTCCGCCGCGTCCGCTCTCTCAGGGGGTGAGCTGCTCCCGATGGACGCTAGTGACGAACTCACACTCGGAGTCTCAAACGGAAGCACTTGAGTCTCCGTAAATCAAGAAACCATTGACGCTCAAATGGTCCAGTCCAACGGCAGCACTTTCGCAGGGCCAATGGGACAGCTTGCTGTGCCCTTGCTTAAAATATGCCGTGGGGCGAGAAGGGGTCCACCACCAGGGCCACGGCGCCGAGCTGTCTGGATGCTCAGCTCATGTTCAAACACGTCGCTTCTCTCCCCTTGGCGCGGCTCGCCTCCAGTGCACCAGTGCTTTGCACAGAAGTATCCGGATTTTGTGAAGGAGGCGTTCGCCAGAGAAGTTTGGCGTCCAGCTGAATTTGTGGACGGCTTTGGCCGGGCACAACAATCCCCACCTGCCGAAATTCTGGCCCAAGCATCCACAGACCTGGTTTGCCCAGGTGGAAGCCATCTTCCATCTGCACCACATCACCTCGGAGGCATCTCGGAGGCATCTCGATTTCGTCACTTACTTTCCAACCTGCCTCCGGAGGTGGCTCAAGAGGTGGCGGATGTTATTCTTAGACCCTTGGGCGATACTCCTTACCAGCTACTTTAACAGTGAATCCTGGACAGCACCACGGCGTCTGAAACTGCCCGCCTCCAGCAGCTGCTCACCTGCGAAGAGCACGGAGACCGCTGCCCCTCCCAGCTACTCACTAGCATGTGGCAGCCCTTGGGTGAAGCAACGCCGACTCGAACAGCGCACTGTCAGGAGAGCTCTTCCTGCAGCGCTTGCCGCAGTCCACCCGCCTCGTCTTGGCTGATGCGGGGGACTTGACCCTTGACCACCTCGCCCAGCTAGCTGATCGAGTCCATGACACAACTTCTCCTATCGTCGCCGCCCTCTCCTCTCCACCAGAGTCCTCGATTATTTCACGATGAGAGACCCAGATCAATCAGCTGGCCGCTTCTCTCGATGCTCTTCAGATGTCCTCTCATACCCAGCACGGGTTCTCCTCAAGTCCTCGCTGCCGTTCGTCTTCGCCGAGAGGTTCGCGCTCTACCAGTTCTCACAGTTAGCGTATTTGCTGTTATCACCATATTTTTCAACACCGCGCGCACCAATGCACTCCACCATGCAACTGGTCGGAAAATGCGCTGCGAGATCACTGACGGTGGCAAGTGACCTCACTCTTCACCCTGGCTGCCTTTTTGAGGTCATGGACCGCATTTTCGGCCAGTGTTTCTTCATTGACATTGGTGCCGAAGTCAACATTCTGCCGTCCACTAAGGCTGAGAGTACTTCCAAGTCACCTGGACCTACTTTGTGTGCGGCCAACTCAACCTCCATCACCACGTATGGTCTCCGGTCCCTCACTCAGGACCTTGGCCTGCGGCGCACGTTTCGATGGGTCTTCACCGTCGCCAGCGTCCATCAACTTATCCTCGGATGCGACTTCCCGACGCATTTTGATCTGGACGTCAGCATGTGTCGCACTCATCTCATCGACAGCATGACACACCTTTCCATCACTGGCGTTATATCGGTTGTCGCCACTCTTCTGGCTACAGCAATAAAAATTGGGAGATCATCATCATTTTTTGTACAGTTCATGAAAGCTCAGCCTGTGAATTCTTTCTGTATTACACCAATAGCTGCTAACTATATGATTTAATTCAGAGCTGCTCCCTTTGAGTCAATAATTATTTAGACAGAATAATCCCTTACCCCGCATTCATTTTGCAGTGAAAATTCACATGTGAATGTGCACACATCTAGTGCTCTGTCCACTAACTGCCGACCTAAAGCCATTATGCAGAAACCAATGGCAAAAGACATCATACAAACCACATTGTGCCCATCCAAGAAGAGGAAGTGCCACCGAGTCCTTAACAAGTCTTGATAATGTGGGAAGGTTTTTATAGACTTTGTTCGGCTCTGGATCTAGAAGAAAACGAAACAAAGCAGGAAGCATTGCAGTCAGCTAACGAAAATAAATGAGTACATATTGCTATTAAGGTTTAAGCAAACAGCAGAGTAGGGTCACATGAAAATTTCTTAAAGCTACCACATGACATTGTAAGCACTGTGATGTGTTATGTGAGGTTTGAACACATCAAAGGTGCATGTACTCTTTGAGAGACTCCACAGCGAAAGGCTCTGAATTGATTTACACCACCTAGGGCGCATAATTGTGCCCGCACATCGCACAGCTCATGGGAGTTCTTGCACGCCGGCTCCATCAAAATGCAACTGCTACTCCCAGGATTTGATCACACGTCGTTGGGCTCAGCAGCCAAACACCATAGCCACAGGGCCATCGTAACGGGTCCAATGTGAAAGCTACAACATTAATTATGATGGCATATCATATTCAACAAGATACTTCCATGATCAGCCATGTTGACTACTGCATTACAACAGCCTCTCCAAACAATCTTCAGTTACGCTTTATGTTTTGAACAAGTTACAGCCACCCTTTGTCCACTTAATTTTCTGAAAGTCATTATTCCAACAAGCTCGTTTGATATTCACAACTTCCTTTTTTTTTTTTTTTTACTTTTAGTATGTGTCCACTGTCAAGCCTAAAAGAACCATTGTGATTATCTGTTCTGCACGTTATTTGTTCTCCCCGAACCCATATCTTAATATTAGCTGGAATCTGCAATTCATTCTCCTTCATTTCCACCTCTTAATCCTTTGCACAGTTCACAGTTCACAGTGCTGCTCTTTGATAACTACTACCTTTTCCTTAGCTGACAAGACATCAGTAAGCTGCTCATCGGCACTAGGGGGTGTCTGCCAAATGTGCTCAAACTAACTGTTATTCGCGCGAATTTCTCATAATTTAGATCTGTGAAGGCTAGTTGCTGACCACTTCCTGCACCTCAAAACCTGTCACTCGCTAGCCTGAATGTTTACCATTAACTTGGTTTGCCTTATATTATTTTCAAGTCTACTATTACCGCTTTCCCATCCAGATCTTCAATCACTCTCAAATAATCTCCCGAGTTGACGCACAGCTTTCTAAATTTTGAAAAATATTGCATGAGCCTCTAATCCTAGGTGCAGCGGTGCCAAAACAAAGCAGAGCAGAAATTGGGAGAAAGAACAGGCATGTGCATCAGTCACGAGGCTGGAAAGAACATTGTGCGCCTGGTTGTTCCGCTTTGCATGAAGCAACACCAATGATACAAAATTTCTGGTACGTTTCCAAAAGTTTCTTTTTTTTTCTTCCACATGCTGTATTTTATGTCACGAAATTGGTGTAAACATGTACCGTTGCAAGCCCAGCAGTAGGCTCTGACTGCATTGGCACATCGCATTTCTCTTAATCAATGTTAAGTAATTACTCCCTTAACCCCTTCACCGTTTTGTTATACCGACGAATTTCTTAACAAAACTGCTTATTTTTTTCAGTCCTGATTTCGGTTATTATTGCAATAAAAAGCATGCATTCGATCTTTAAAAATATTTGAAGCAAACACGAAGTCAAATTAGCAAATTGAACTTTATTATTTCTCACAATACGGAAAACCAACTTCCTGCTAGAAATGAGCAATAAAAATTAAAAAATGATCACAGCCAACAAATTCTTAACTCTTTCACTGAGTCATGATGATTGTCCGAAGGAGATGACGACGAAGAAAAGCGTTGTTTCCAAGAAGACGGGCCAGCAATGCACGTGTCGCCTCCGCCGGATGCCATATTTAAAACCCATGTTTCCATACGTAAATTTATGTGGTAGAAAAAAAAAACGAAATTAACAGGTCAGTGCTGCCATTTGTCGAGCAAAATGCCACCTAAGCCACAAACGAGCGCTGCTCGTCCGAAACGCTGAAGGGAAGAACCTATTCAGCGAGGACGAGCTATAGTCGTCCAAAACGGTTTGGGGACGGCTTTGCAAGGACGAGCGCAGCTCGTCCGAAACAGTTAAGGGAATAAATTTACTCCACCTTGGTGGATTCTCCTAAACTTTTGAACACCATTCACACAGTTTTTGGTCAATTCACTCTCACAATATCATCTGATCTGCTAGCCTTTTCGTTTTTCAATCACGTGAAAAAAATACTTTTAGAGCAAAGACAACTAAGGTTTATTTTCCAACTGCACACAAAGAGGCATTGGCCAGACAGCGCCGAAATAAGCGGTGCGCTGCTCCGGAATCTCTGCTTGCCTGTCCTCCAACCTTTGTCGAAGATTGTCCCCTTAGCGTCTAAGCCCTTGACCCACATATCACTGCCACACACAAGCAGAGTCGCCTCTCCGAGGGAGATGGGAAATTCCGCTCTGTTCTTGGGACGGGCGGGGCATCTTTCCCTCGGAGATGGCGGGAAAGCCCCAATGTGCTAAGAAGACGAAGGTAGCCGAAGCGGCACACGGAATCTTCAATACAGCCTTTCTGGTTAGCTCAGTTGGTACACTGACCGCCCCAAGTAGGCACTGGTCCCGGATTTGAACCCGGCATGAATATAAATTTTCCTTCATCTAAATTGCTGTGAAAATTTTATATAGCTTTGCTTTGTAGCTATATGTCTGCACTTGGATGGACTCCAATGAGTAATCACTCTTTTATATTTAAATTAATGCACAGACATCGAGGGTCCTTTATGTGATTTTTAAGTAAAGATTGCAAGCGGATTTTTGGGCATGTTTAACTGCCTGCCAAAAATTTGTGCTTTCGGTATCATCCACACTACACGCAGTGGATGAAACAATCACAGCTCTCTGGTGCTCCGATGCATTATTCAGTATTCTTTTTGGCACTCTGATGCAGCCAATGACTGCCAGGGGTTGCTTCACATCAACCAAAATAGCCTACCACGCAGCGTGTGAGAACGGGCCCAGGCAGGGCTTCACTCCAAGCTTTGTGAGTCTAGCCAGGATCAGTAAAGCGATAATTTAGCAAGCCCAGACTGGACCACTGAAGCTGTAACCCCACTGTGGTGGCTGGACCCACAGGTGTTGCTGGCCAAGGTGGACACCACAGTCTAACAACCGCTTTGGCATCAATAAGTACCCAACTGTCTTCTCACATCAAGGAAACTTGACCGAATCTTTTCGGTTGAAGGGATCATTGATACAATGGCAGAAAAGACAGGCTCAATGCTTAAGCCCCCAGCAGAAGCACCACTCGAGCTGAAGACCGTAAGTTTTACACTATTACCAATGCCAAAATCATGCTGGTCTACTTCTAGGCCCCAAGGTGTAGCCACTGCCGTCGCATGTCCCCTAAAGTTCGAAGAGGTGGCGCTGTGCCTCAAGGAATATGGTATGCCGCTGGGCAATGTGGACGCCACCAAGGAGAAGAGACGGCATCCAACGGGCAGCACCATAAAAGGACTGCTGCAAAATGTCCACATCACGCTGCACTGGAGTGAGTGGCCATAGCCATGAGACAGCACCACTTGAGAGACTGCCGTGCCCTTCGGCCGGCCTTCCTGGACGACTCTGACAGAACTCACATGATTACATTTTTACCCCTCCCCCAGCTCTGGTACTGTGGAGAGATGTTGCACGTTACTGCAGGCGTATGCCGTCCATGAAAGAGCTGCGAGCATGCAAGTCAGAGAATAAAAAAGGATTGCCGCCGCCAGCTGGGTTTTTCCATGGCTTCTGCATACCTGGGTGGGTGACTTCTGCTGGACAGGCCCTTGAGCCAGTAACAATATATTGCAAGTTTTCTTTAATTGATTTATTAATTTTATGTAATATAAGACTAACTTTTTGGTCTCGATTGTAGTTTTATTAAAATCTGCGCATTTTGATTATGTCATGCTTAATACTGCCACTGTGGCGGCCCTGATAACCCGGCAGTCGTATCTATAGAGTTGCATAGTGTTACTATCTTAACTCTATATCGTGCCCCCAAAGTTAGGGTTCGCAGACACAGTGTGCCATTGAAAAAAATGTGCCATCATAATTAAGTTTGAAATTGTTCTCCTGTGTTTCTCAGCACCATAGCTCGGGTATTCGTTAATTTGAGAAAGGAACTCATTTACCATCCACAATTACATTTTCTTTCTTTTAGTATGTATCCACTGTTGAACTTAAAAACCACTGTGATCCTCTGCTCTGCAGGCTTTTTGTCCTTCCCGAACTCATTTTTTAATCTTAGCTAGAATCTGTAATTCATTCTCCTTCATTTCTACCTCTTAATCCTTTTCAGATATGAAGCCACTGTGAACCTTCCTTTCTTTACTTAAATTGAGAGTGCTGTACACACACACCTCACAAATATCGCTGTGCAAAGACAAGCCTGTTTACAAGCTACCAGAAAAATTTGCCTCCACCAAGAAGAATGCAAAGCGATTCATATCGTCTTATTTTTTTTTTTATGCTTCACAGAGTCTACAAAAAAAAAAAAAAAAAAAACAAATACTCACACACAGTTCACCACACCTAAAGATTCGTCTTCACTAAATATCGTTATGAGAGTCTAAAATAATACGTCCGCAGCTAAGGAGACATCTAGGGGCCGGCACTCACCTGAAAGGAATGCCTTTTGGATGAAGTCTGGAATTCTTAGATTAAGTGAGAAACCTTCAGTGTTGTTATCATGCACAACTAGCCCTGCAAAAAAACAAATACACACTGTCATAAAACATATATGGCACATCATAGCTGCTCCTGTTAGGGAAGAAATAATGAAGCATGATCTTGAATTTAAGTAAATTGACACCAGTTAAAGTCAATTTTAGAGCACAAAAATACAGCTGCATGTTGAGTGGAAAAAAAGGATAAAAAAAACGTCATGACTAACTACTCTGATGTCATATGCTAGAAATAGGAGATACCTGTCACAGAAAAATGCAATGAATAAGCCAGTCTTAGAGAAAATATGCTTACAGTAGAAAATTTAACACACTTCAGCTACTAATATACACAAATGCTACACAAGATGTTCCAGTGAACACTTTAAAAATTTTCTAAATATAGGAAATTCAAGATATAAGAAAAATACCTTTTAGGAAAACTATAAGCCATGGCAGACGTAATTTACAATAAATATTCTTCGAATTACATAGCCAATTAACCAGAACTCCCTAATGAACTCATGACAATTGAAGTTTTTTTTTTTTTTTCTTAGCAAAAGGCAACTGTGGCCAAAGAGCCCAAGCACAAGCTTGGTGTTCTACTCAGATTGATCACCTATACTAGAGGTGATGATTGTAAAAAAAAGAAATATAAATACAACAATGGTGCATAAAATCAAAAATTCGGTAGGAGTGTGCAGTGATGGTATAACCCTTTGTGACATGGCATCTGCCATTGTACATGCAAATTTTCCAACCTTTTATTCAAATGAGGTGCATTCACAATGCCAGTGATTCTGGCTACATCTAAATCCCCACTGGATAGAATAGCAAAGTCATTTCGAGCCTAGAGGAAAGGATTGTTTCAGAAACAAGAAATAAAGCTGGATATCACAAAGTTTTAGTGCGCCTATGATCCACCATCTCGCGCTGCACTTTTTCTTTTCCCTCAAGCAGTGGACCACCTTATTAAGGACACTATGGCCGAGTTTCGATCTGGTAACACATTTAAATGATAAAAAAAAATGATAAATTCGACACAAGTTTGTTATTCTGAAGAACAGGGTGGCAATTCCATGACCGCGAAAAAGTGTGGTATGCATAAATTTTTAAAGGCTTTAAGCTGTTCAATATTAATTTTGTGAAATGGAAATTCCAAATTTATGCATATGAATTTTCGAATTTCTCGTGATAGTAGGAATTACATAATGCGTGTCTAAAAGGGATATAGAAAAAATTTTTAAAAGGGTAAATGTATGATCTTAATAATGTCATAAAGCCCCTGAAACAGTTCTTGAATATACAAGCAATGCTAAGTCCTCTGATATGAGAGATAAAAAACCCAGCCATACCCTTAGAAATGGGAAAAGGCTCCGGTCAATTACAGTACGAAATTCCATGTAGCAAGCCTTGGCTGGCTAGAAGTTTCAGGACTCTTTTTAGTGAAAGAGAAAAAAGGACAGGTGTGAAGGTATTTGGTTTCTGTACAGCCCTAGAAAGTGACGTCTCCTTTTGAGTACTCACTCTCAACCAACAAATTTACTTTTTTATTAACACAGTTGGGTGGCTAGTGCGAATGGGGAGTTCAAAGCTGCGCAAGGCTATGCCTCATCTGGTTTTGAAATCAAGAACAATTCGGATGAGGAAATATGGTACTATTTTTAACACAAAATGAAACTGAGCTCATTAGACGTAGAGGAAGCTCAGTGGGAATACAATGTCCGCTGATGACGTGCTGCAATGACTTTGGGGCTTAATTCACGCTGCATGCATTATTGTGTCACATCACATACATTTATTTGCTTCACAACATGGTGCAAGAAAACTTGAGCAATACCAGTAAACTGATAGCCATAATCTGCGATTACTTGCAAATGCACTCCATCGCAATCTTATTCCCTTAGTTATTCCCCTTTCATGATCTGGATTTGCGGTTACTACCTGCCCGACCACTTCTAGCGCTTCGCTACTTATTGCAAACTGCTATTTCTTTCCAAGCTGTTGAACATTACCTTAGTTTTCTGCATATCAATTTTTAGATCTACCTATGTGCTTTTCCCATTTAGGTCATCAATTATTCTTTGCAGTTCATCCCGAGTTACTTAGAAAGGAAATGTCATCACCAAATCGCAGATACACCGAGGTATTCTCCATCAACCCCTATCCCTAACTGTTCCCATTTCAAGACTAAATACTTCCTCTAAGCAAGCGATGAATAGTACTGGGGTTGCTTAACACCTTTTATTATGGGAATTTTATTCTATTATGGAGAACAATGGCTGCTATTCAGCCACTATAGATATCTTCTAGTACTTTCACATACGGCTCACCTACCCCCTGATTTCGCAACACCTGCATGACTGCCGAGGTGTCGACTGAGTGAAATGCTTTTTTCTTGCAATCAATAAAGGCGATATATAAGGGATGATTATCACCTTGCTGATAGCATGGATATGATCAATAGTACAGTACCCTCTCCTAAAACCTGCTTGACCCTTTGGTTGATTGCAGCCCAAGGTTGCCCTGGTTCTATTAGCAATTACCTCAGCAAATACCTTGTATGTAACAGATAGAAAGCTGACTGGTCTAATTTTTCAAGTCTTTAGCGTCCCCTTTCTTATGAATTAGTTTGCGTTCTTCCATGATTCCGGTACCGTTGATATCACCAGGCATTGCGTATACAGGGTAGCCCGTTTTTCTAGCATGATATCCCTCCCTTCCTTCAACAATCTGTAGTTACCTGATCCTCCCCAGCTGCTTTCTGCTTTTTCGTAGCTTCTAAAGATATCCTGACCTCGTCCTTCATAAGTGGCAGAACATCTGACAGCTCTTCACTACTGCCAATCTCATTATTGTCCTGACTACTTCGTCTACTGTATAGATCAGTACAGAACTTGGCTACTTTGACTATCTTGTCCATATTTGTGAAGACACTGCCCGCCTTCTCCCTTAGCGCAAACACCTGATTTTTGCCTATGCCCAATTTCCTCTTCACCACCACTGTTCTTTAGAGCATGCTAGGTTTTCTCCATGTTACACTTCCTTATATTGGAAACCTTGCATATAATGATTAGCTTTCATAGCTCTGCCAGTTTGCCAGTTATATCCCATCTGTTGCATTGGAGACTTTCGTACTTTGTCATCCCTTAATCAAATCTTTCATCTGCTACAACAGTTTACCAGTACCCTCTCAACTATCCTACCACCTACTTCTATCGCGCACTCAGTAACGATATCTCTGAAGGCACTGCTTATCGCTTCTACACTAAAGTCATGTTCCTCGATGAAAGCTGAATATCTATTCTATAGAGAGATCTACATTCCCTCTCATCGCTTGACGGACTTCTCCCTTACTTTGTAATCTGTTTCGTTCCCTCTTCAAATCTAGACTAATTCGGATTACCATTCTGTGGTCACTGCATCGCGCTTTCCTGATCACCTCTACATCCTGCATAATGCCGGGGTTAGAACACAGTATGTAGTCAATTTCATTTTTAGCATCCCCATCAGGGCTTCTCCCTGTCCACTTCCGGTTCTTTTGTTTCCTGAAGAAGGTATTGAAGGTTCTCAAGTTAATGCACTTTGCAAACTCAACTAATAACTCTCCCCTGCGACTCCTTGAGCCAATGCCATATTTACCCACTGCCTGGTCTCCGGCCTGCTTTTTGCCTACTTTAGCATTGAAGTCGCCCATCAGTACAGTGTGCGGAGTTTTTACTTTCACCCTTGCTGATCCTAAATTTTCGTAAAACTTACAACTGCCTGGTCATCATGACTACACATAGGTGCATAGACCTGTAGAGCATCCAGTTCATGCCACTTAATAAGCTTAATTACGATGTCTGCCACTTTTTCATTAAGCTATAGAATTCATCTACATTACCACCTGTATGCTTTTTAACAAGGAACCCTGCTTCTAGTTCTGGTCTGTCCAGTAAACATCGATAACATAACACATGCCCGCCCTTCAGTACAATACAGTACAGTACAATACCTCACTAAGCCCTCTGATATCCCATGTTACTCGCTAGTTCCTCTAAGAGTACTGCTAAACTAGCCTCACTGACTAGGGTTCTAGTGTTATACATTGCCAGCTTCAGGTTGCAGTGGCGGCCTGTCCAGAGCCAGACATTCTTAGCACCCTTTGCTGCGTCACAGGTCTGACCGCAGCCGTGGTCAGTTGCTTCACAGCCGCTGGGCACTGAGGGCCAGGGGTTTGCTGGAGTATTCAGAGGAGGTTGTGGCCAAATACTACACCATAATGGCCAAATCCTGTTCTAGTGAGGAAGTGCGTTTTCGGAAGTGTTCACCGACATCAGGCCGCACCCCAAACCTGTATATGCAATTCAGCTTATGCAATTCAAAATGAGTAGTAGAGCCACTTAGTTGTGCTGCTTAGGAGGGATGCTTAGGGGAGTGCTCTTAATTTTAGCTAAGTGTTGTTGCAAACGAATACGTGGCTGCTGTTTGCTCTACAGCGTGAGGCCATCATAAACTCGCTGCTCACATTTCTATGCATGTTCAGGTGCATCAAACATGCCTGCTGCATCCAGTTCTGGCCTTTACACAGAATAACGTTTTTACTTTTTATTTATTTATTTATTTACTTATCAATACTGCAATCCCCTCAGGGGATTTTAGCAGAGTGGGACACAGTACATATGGGACACAGTACAGTTCTCTTTTTCCCCGGGCAGCATGGATTTAGAAAGGTTTTTCCTGTGAGTCGCAGATATTTGAATTCACCACTGACCTACATTTCAACATGAACACTAACTTACAGACAGACTGCATCTTTTTGGGCTTCTCTAAGGCATTTGATCGTGTAGCACACTGCCGACTAATAGCTAAACTTTCTGCCCTCAAAATAGATTCACTAACTTTATCATGGGTCCGTAACTTTCTTTCTAATCGCCAGCAGTTCACCGTTGTTAAGAATTATTCCTCTCCTTCCTCCTACGTCGCATCAGGTGTGCCGCAAGGAAGCGTCTTTGGCCCATTACTCTTCTTGATCTATATTAATGACCTGCCGAATAACATCTCGTCTTATACATGCATATTTGCTGATGACTGCATCATCTATCGTGCAATAAAGGACACTGAAGACCATATTTTACTTCAAAATGATCAGAACCGCGTTAACGACTGGTGTAAAACATGGCTGATGACCTTGAACACTTCCAAATGTAACATAATTTTTCTCACGAAAATCAGCGAATTCGAATTTTTTCTACCCCATTAATAATGTTACATTGGCTCCGACTACACGGTACAAATACCTAGGTGTCCACCTCACTCCAAATCTTTGTTGGGCAGATCATATAGCAACCATTTCTGCTCACGCTTCCAGGTCATTAGGATTTCTTCGCCGCAATCTACAAAACACTACATTTCACGTCCGTAGATTAGCCTACATAACGTTTGTTCGTCCGCTCCTAGAATACGCCTCCTCTATCTGGTCACCTCATCAGCAATATTTACTAGAGAAGTTGGAAGCAATACAAAACAGGGCTTGTCGTTTCATCTCGCGTAATTATAATTTCCATTTCAGCGTAACCCAGCTCAAGCTTGAACTTTCACTTCATCCGTTAAATGTCCGTCGTGATATTGCCCTTCTATCTCTTTTTCATAAATACGCCCATGGCACTCGGTCATCCCTAAGTCATCTACAACGTCCCTCCTACCTATCGCATAGACTGCATAACGACTACAGCTATGCTCGCATTGACGGCAGTTCTAACGCTTTTAACTTCTCATCACTCCCGCGCGCCATCCGCCTGTGGAATGATCTTCCGAATAGCATTGCATCTCTCCACAATCACGAAGCGTTTCGCGAAGATCTACTAAAGCACTTCATTGATAACGCTTAGCATATCATGTACGTTCCCGTCATTTATGTAACTATTCCTTGAAGGGGCTTTTTTCTTTTTTGATGCGAAGTAGTTCTGTGGCATAGTTCAATCTACATTTTTTTTTTTTTTTTGCATCATCTCGCTTGCCTTATATGATTTGTGCTTAGTAGTTCTTATAACTCCCTCTGCGTTGCGATATATTGTTTATAGATTTGTATAATTACCACTGTTTTCCTGTACTTGCGATTGTGATTTTGTTTTTTACCCACTTTGCGGATATCTTTGTATTTGTCCCCCCTTACACAATGCCTCTCTGGAGGCCTGTAAGGTATATGTAAATAAAATAAAATAAAATATGTGAAGGGTACAATAGTAACACAAGTAAACAGGTAAACACAGGTAAATGAAAACAAATCAATACCAATCAGATTCTTTCTGGTGCGAGCCCTGAGAGCACAAGACGAGCGTTGTCAAGTCCATTTTATTTACTATTTATTTCGACCTCAAAGGCCCCACTGAAGGGGTATTACATGAGGGAGTCAT
Organism: Amblyomma maculatum; assembly: GCF_055883805.1. NCBI lineage: Eukaryota > Metazoa > Arthropoda > Arachnida > Ixodida > Ixodidae > Amblyomma > Amblyomma maculatum. The sequence continues at coordinate 162,156,779 of NC_139344.1, read as the reverse complement.
TGTGTGCGTGGCTCCAGGCTGAGTATGGCGTGCAGGACAAGGCATTTATGGTCATAACGATTTTTACGTGACCAAAATTATGCACATATAGAACAGTTTTATTGTTTTGTTTTTTTCTTTTGGTTTACTGGCCACCAAGCTCAGAGTGCAGCCCTTACACGTGAATGTACAGTTTTCACATTGTGGCTCAATGTAAAGATAAGGTTCAAAAGTATGGTTCAGAAGAAACAGGTTGGAACACAGGTCGCACCCCAACCTGTGTTCCAACCTGTTGCTTCTGCAAGATTATCAGATGATACATAATGAAAACAGTGCGGGAAAACAAGACGAACGAAGAAAGACACAGCACAAGCGCTGACTTGCAACTGATTTTTATTCAAAGAAAACATTCTTTAAATGCTTTCCTATCCAAGAAAACACCAAAAGTAAAAGAAGACAACCAAAATTACTGATCATACATAATAGTGACAAGACACACACATCATCACCGTGGCGCATGCACGTAACACAGTTAGATGTCTTTTCCGGATAAATAAGAGAAATCTTTATCATAGAGAGCGTTCGTCTTGTTTCCCCGCACTGTTTTCACTAAGAATCAGTACCAACTCGCCCAAGTCGCAGCCTTAATTATCAGAAGGTACCCTTGCTAATGACATCCTGCTCCACAAGTCTCTTGTGCATTTGAAGGCACTGTGCAGTCAATGAACACTTTGACTGCACAAGCCCAGTACAGGCAAGACGGGTGCTCTGCATGGAGGTGATAAAATGAGCAACAAAAATTGTACAATATAAAAAAAAAGGAGAGGATACCTCATTTGATAAAACTTCTTGAGGTAGCCCATCATTTCTGGACTGCTTATAATATACTATAGCCAAAAATGGAAGTCTGTGGGTTGCACAAAAACCAATACTAATAGTATATATTTTGCAGTCTGAATTCTGATAACCTATTTTGTACCCAAATTCAAGCTAAGAAAATAGCACCCAATTTTTAACTTGTCCAAACATCTGTAAATGAGCACATAAAATAAAAAAAAAAAAAAGAACTCTGATTATCAGTAAAATGCCACCCTGCCGTACCTGACATACACAGCTTGGTAGTTTTTGCCCTCCCAGTAGCTTTTCTTTCTCTTCTTTAGATTGAACTGGCCTCCTTTTTTATTTCCTTGTGCACATTTCCTGATTCACTTATAACGCATTTCTTCAGTAAGCAACTCAAGAGGGACATGTCCATTAATCTCACCAAAGACTTACAGTGTGCACAAAATTCTTCAGCCCCAACTTACCATGAACAATGAGACTTGAGTCAAAGAGCACAAAGGCCACTAGGAATGACACACTGGGGCAAGTAGGATGGCTGTACCCTATTTTCATTAAGCAATCGCCCCTTTCCCAAAAGAAGTTCTTGCTGGCAGGGTGGTCCTTGGTGCCACCATCTGGTAATGTTTCTTGCCATCCCTGTAAGTTATGGAATATAATATACATCAGCCTCAGAACAATTCCAAGTGGAGCATGACATTTTTTGCAGCCACAACCACTTGAATGAAATAAGAGCATTCAGTGGAGCACATATCAAATTCATTTCAGTCCGTATACAGTGCATTACAAAGTGTTATGGTCCAAACTTTCCAGCTATGTTCTTAGTAGTTACACTGTTTCGCCTCTCAAATATGATGACAAAGGACCTAGTACCTAAACGGCAATGCCGATCACAACACAATAAATTTAACAACACTGGACAGTAAAGCACCTATCATCATCATCATCATTAGCCTGACTATACCCACTGCAGGGCGAACGCCTCTCCCATATTTCTCCACTTAGCCCGGTTCTGAGCTAGCTGCATCCACTTGACCCCTGCGAACTTCTTAAACTCATCCGCCCACCTAACTTTCTGCCGTCCCCTGCTACGCTTTCCTCCCCTTGGAATCCAGTTTGTTACCCTAAGCGACCATCGGTTATCCCCTCTTCGTACTACATGTCCTGCCCATGCCCATTTCTTATTCCTAATTTCCACTAGAATGTCGGTAACTTGAGTTACATCTCTGACCCACTCTGCCCACTTCCTATCTCTTAATAATACCCCTACCATTTTTCGTTCCATAGCCCTTTGGGTTCTCCTCAACTTAAGCAGAACCTTCTTGGTTAGCCTCCATGTTTCAGCCCCATAGGTGAGTACAGGTAAGATGCAACTGTTGTATATTTTCCTCTCGAGCGATACCGGTAAGCTGCTAGTCATAATCTGCGAGTGCTTGCCAAATGCGCTCCATCCCAATCTTATTATTCTTGTTATTTCCTTTTCATGGTCCGGATCTGCGGTTACTACCTGTCCTAAGTAGACATATTCGCCTACTACTTCCAGTATTTCGCTACCTAATGTAAACTGCTGTTCCTTCCCGAGGCTGTTGAACATTACCTTAGTCTTCTGCATATTGATTTTCAAGCCTACCTTTCTACTTTTTCTGTCTAGGTCATGAATCATTATTTGCAGTTCATCCCCCGAGTTGCTTAGCAAGGCAATGTCATTAGCAAATCGCAGATTACTGAGGTATTCTGCATCTACCCTTATCCCTAACTGCTCCCATTCCAAGTCTCTGAATACTTCCTCTAAGCAAGCTGTGAGTACTGGGGAGATTGTGTCTCCTTGTCTAACAACTATCTTTATGGCAATTTTGTTACTTTCTTTATGTAGAACTATGGTTGCTGTGCGACCATTATATATATCTTCCAGCACTTCCACGTACGGCTCGTCTACCCCCCGATTTCGCAATGCCTGCATCACCGCCGAGGTTTCAACTGAGTCGAATGCTTTTTCGTAATCAATGAATGCTATGTATAAGGGCTGGTTATATTCCGAGCATTTTTCTATTACCTGATTGATGGTATGGATATGATCTATAGTAGAGTACCGTTTTCGAAAACCTGCCTGATCCTTTGCTTGATTGCTGTCTAAGGTTGTCCTGATTCTATTAGTGATTACCTTAGTAAATACCTTGTACGCAACAGACAGTAAGCTGATTGGTCTGTAGGTCCTTAGAGTCCCCTTCCTTATGAATGAGGATAATGTTTGCATTCTTCCATGGTTCCGGTACCATCGATGACACCAGGCACTGCGTATAAAGGGTGGCCAGTTTTTCTAGTATGATATCCCCCCGTGCTTCAGCAAATCTGTAGTTATCTGAGCCTCTCCAGCCGATTTCTCCCTTTTCATAGTTTCTAATGCTTTCTTGACCTCGTCCTTCGTCACTGGTGGAACGTCTGACTGTTTTTCCCTGCCGCCAATCTCGTTGTGGTCCTGACTACTTTTGCTACTGTAGAGATCTGTATAGAACTCCTCGGCTACTTTGACTATCTTGTCCATATTCGTGATGACGTTGCCCGCCTTGTCCCTTATAGCATACATCTGGTTTTTTCCATGCCCAATTTTTTCTTTACCACTTTAAGGCTTCCCCCATTCTTTACAGCATGCTCAATTTTCTCCATGTTACACTTCCTTATATCGGCCACCTTGCGCTTATTGATTAGATTCAATATCTCGGCCAATTCGATCTGGTCTGTTGGATTGGAAGCTTCCATACTCTGGCGTTTCTTAATCAAATCTTTTGTCTACTTAGACAGCTTACCGGTATCTTCTCTAACTATCCTACCACCTACTTCTACCGCACACTCAGTAATGATATCTCTGAAATTATTGTTCACTGCTTCTAGGGTAATGTCGCCATCCTCGGTTAGAGCTGAATATCTATTCTGTAGCGAGATCCTGAACTGTTCTGCCCTCCCCCTCACCGCTAATTCGTTGATGGGTTTCTTTCTTACTAATCTGTTACGTTCCTTCTTCAGATTTAGGCTGATTCGGCACCTCACCAATTTGTGGTCACTGCATCGCACTTTCCCCGATTACCTCTACATCTTGCATAATGGCAGGGGTTGAACACATTATGAAGTCAATTTCATTTTTAGTCTCCCCGTTAGGACTTTTCCATGTCCATTTCCGGTTCTTCCGTTTGCTGAAGAAGGTATTCATGATTCTTAAGTTATTGCGCTCTGCAAACTTAACTAGTAACTCTCCCCTGCTATTCCTAGAACCAATGCCATAGTCACCTACTGCCTGGTCTCTTGGCTGCTTTTTCCCTACCTTGGCAGTGAAGTCGCCCATTAGTACAGTATACTGCATCTTTATTTTTCGCATTGCCGATTCTACATCTTCGTAGAAGCTTTCAACTGCCTGGTTATCATAACTACATGTAGGTGCATAGGCCTGTACAACCTTCAGTTTATGCCACTTATTAAGCCTAATTACGATGCCTGCCACCCTTTCATTAATACTATAGAATTCATCTATATTGCCCGCTATATACTTATTGACAAGGAAACCTACTCCTAGTTCTCGCCTCTCCGGTAAACCTCGATAACACAGTACATGCCCATCCTTCAGTACAGTATATGCCTCATTCGGCCTCCTAACCTCACTAAGCCCTATGACATCCCATTTCATACCGTCTAGTTCCTCTAACAGCACTGCTAAACTAGCTTCACTAGCTAGGGTTCTAGCGTTAGACGTTGCCAGGGTCAGTTTCCAATGGCGACTTGTCCAGCGGAGCCAGGCATTCTTAGCACCCCCTGCTGCGTCACAAGTCTGACCGCCTTTTAGCACCTAAATATCAATCTAAACCTTTTGACTCTAGTGGCGTCGATCGACACCACAACACGAATTTTTCACTCGCACTGTGATAATGTAAAAAAAAAAGCTGATTTCTACAGCAGCAGTTTCTCTGGGATAAGTGTAGCAATCGGTATCACTGCTCTCACATTTATACTAAGCTGTAGAGCCTGAGAAAAAGCAGCAGCAGCAAGGAAGCCATAGCTGAATAAGATGAGGTATGGCCAATTTGTACATTTTTTTCCTCATCAACTTCTCTTCAGCAGATTTTTCTACATGGTTTGCGAGATGCCTTTCCAAACTTTATCCACTTCATGTATATTTATTTACTTTATTTATTTATTTACAGCATACTGTAGGCTGAGTGCCCAAGCAGGAATGGCATATAGATATACACACTACAAAAAAGCACAAAAACACAACTGTACAAAGCACAACAACAAATTTGGTAGGCCAGCAGAAACTGTTATTACTACACATAAGGCATGTGAGCCCAAGCAAACCATTACTCTAAAACACAGATAAAAATTCTCAACTCTTTATATGTTTAATACCAGCATTTCCAAACACTGGAGAGAAGAAGTAGCAGACTATTCCAATCTGTAATTGTATTAGGAAAAAAAGAGACTGAACAATATGCTTCACAAAGTCAAGCCTTTTAAATGTGCAATTTTGACACCACAGGACTCAATGGTTGTCATTGGGGTCAATTGAGTGATGCTAGGTAATCTCTCTAGAGGAGCATCCGCTTGTCTTCTGACAGATGGGCAGTTCTTGGGCTGCTTACATAAATATTGCAAGCAAATAGATGGAATCACAAATTAGAATTTTGAAGAACTGGAAAAAAAGAAGTTTTTGCTATCATAGAAGACGAATGTTAGGACTGAAATAGCGATAACAATGTGAATGATGCCAAACAGCAACCCGGACCAATGAACAGCACGGATAAATAGACCGCTAACCTTGCACTTTTATTTATTTTTTTACTCCTCTATTCATCCTGTGAACATCACAAGCAAGCTGCAGGAAGTGACCGGCCTGCATATTGCAGCTCGTACACCCCTGCTTGTGTCGCATGTGTGGCCCACTATCAGCACTAGGAACATATAACATGTTTGGCTAGTTTTTCTTAAGAACGTGTGCACAGTGCATAAGTAAACACGTTCTCTGTTCGTCCTTGAGCACGTTTTGGTGGACGCGAAATGCAAAAGGCACCCGTGTGCTGCACAATTTCAATGTTAAAGATCCCAAAACGGTTTAAGTTACAACAAAGCCCTCTGCTATGGCACCTCGTTCTCTCTTTCTTCTTTCCCTCCCACCTTCCTCCCTTTCCCAAGGCACAGTTAAGTGTTCACTGAAGTGCAACACAGTTACTGCACATTTAATTCAAAAAACCAATTTTCAACATATAACCATGCCACATGGGGCTGCAGACCAGACAAAATTTCATGTAGCTTCTGTATAAAAGAGCATATCGAGTCTAGATAACAAACTATAGACAAACAAACTCACCTGTTGTGAATACTAAAATTAAGAACAGGCACAAGCCAGATGCACCATGCATTTTGCATGCAGTAACTTCAACGCGATGGACCTTATGCTAATCATCACTATACCCATTTTATGAAGCTCAATTCTTAAGGCGACACAGATATGAAGAAAGCCTTTGCACTGTAACCTTGCAGGAAAGCTATGCTAGATTGAATAGGTCTATTGCTGACCTCACATATTGTCTATCACTTGGAACACTCATCTGTCTAGGACAAGTGCTAGAAGAAGCGAACATGAGAGAGCAGCATGTTGCAAATGAAGTATCCCTCTATCTATTCAAAGTATAGGAATTGTTTTAACAGTTGTCCACATGGCAAAATAAAACACATTTAGCACAACAGCACTAGTCCAGAGGCTACTAGCACGAGCAAGGTCTTGCTTTGCTAGTGAAGCAGCTGTGAATGGCCAACAGCTACATAGCAACAACTGCATAACAGCCGCATAGCAATGCCAAGGCAACAGAAAGTCCTGCAATATGGCATTGCAGTCGCACAGCCAGTCAATAAAGAGAGATTTCATTGGTGACAAGTGTAAGTCTCATTCCTGCCAACTACACAAAGCTAGGCGACAGAAGAGCAAAACCTGTGCAACCTCGCTTTTGTACGATATTAAAATTTTAGCCAAAATTCTCTGCATCTTTTCAGTCATTCCTTGCCACGTTTACAGATATTAGAAATTTAGCTAAAATTCTCTGCATTGTTTTTTTTTCAGTTATTTCTTCATTTTGAACTAAGGCCCACATTTGCTTCCTAAATTTACACCCGCTAAGCCCTCATGTCCTATTGTGACACTATGGCTCTAAACCTATATATGCAAGCATAACAAACAATAAATTTTCCTGGTGTTATGGGATAATAGGCATTAAGTGAACACAGAAAAAGAAATATGAAGCCAAAATTAAAATTCCAAGGCTGAACGGTTTAAGCAAAAAGAAATGCGAATGAATGTCACAAAAACAATGAAAAACAGTACAGTTAACCACGAGAGTGGCCTCCTAGAGACTGCATTCCAACTCTATTAAACTCACTTCCTTTTTTTTTTTGTTGTAGCTATACAGAAAGATAACAGGCTGTGCAGCAATGCAGGTGTCAGATGAGCAAATTTAGTGCAACTTCCAGCGACTGCACTTTACCTCATGGTATGTCACTTAGAAAGCTAAACGGGGAAGAAAAGTATCATACGGAATGGATCTTTTTCCAGCAACGTACTGGGCACCCAGCCTCCATATTTGTCATTTTTGCACGGCCCAGTTGCAACAATTATTTAAGCATGGCTGCCATTTCCTTGAACAATGATGCCATGAACTACGAAATATATATAGTGCACATTTTAAGACTGCCAAGATGTGAACATAGTTTCCACATTTGCTGGCCTTAAGAAAGAAAATGTGGACTGGTTTTCTAGCACCCTTCAGTCAGGATTTAAGCAGAATTAGTGCAGCACTGATAACATCCTGCATGGAAAGTGTGTCCACAAGCAACGAGCCCCCCTTTTTTTGAGCCAGACAATACTTTACACTACAGTAATATTTTTCAAAGTAAGACCACTGTATAGAAACGGCCTCAAGCGAAGCAGACTGTGCAACAAACACGAAGAGTGTGAAACATGTTTAAGGTGAGTGGAATGAGCTGTTGAAACTTACTTATTCAGCTTTTGGCTGCACGTGCTAGTACACTACTTTCACATTCATTTTATTGGCGTAGCACATGCCAGGTATATTTTTATTGTTAAATCCTTTACGACCAATTTTTTTTTCTGTCTTAGTGGCCTCGAACGATTATGAGTAAAATACAGAGCCACATATTTACACTACAGTTCAGTTGTTCAGTCATGTCCGACTCTTCGTGACCCTATGGACCATGTCACGCCAGGCTTTCCGGTCTCTATCTTCCTAACATCACATAACTTCATCTGCAGTGCCTCGAGGATGCCATCTAACCATCGCGTTCGCTGCCTACCCCTTCTCCGGCGACCCTCAACCTTTCCCAACATCAAATCATCCTCCAGCGACTCCTCTCTTCTCATCAGATGACCAAAGTAGCTGAGCTTTAACTTTAGAATTTGACCCTCCAATGAGCAGTCAGGGTTTATGGTCGACAATATTGACTGATTTGATCTTCTGGCAGTCCAAGGAACTCTCAAGAGTCTTCGCCAGCACCACAATTCAAACGCGTCAATTCTTCGGCGGTCAGCCTTTTTCACAGTCCAACTCTCGCATCGATACATCACAATTGGAAAGACCATAGCACAAGTTATACGGATCTTGGTTGGCAGACTAATGTCTCTGCTCTTTACTAGGCGGTCAAGGCTAACCATTGCTCTCTTTCCCAGAAGCAGGCGTCTCCTAATTTCATGGCTGCAGTCTTCTTCCGAGGTAATCTTGAAGCCCAAGAAGAGAAAATCTGTGACAGCTTCCACTTCTTGTCCATTGATGCTCTAGGACTTGATAGGGCAAGACGCCATGATCTTTGTTTAAGCCCAAACTTCTCACTCTCTTCTTGTACGCGCATCAGAAGTCTCATGAGTTCCACTTCATTTTCTGCCATTAAAGTGGTATCATCCGCATATCTAAGGTTGTTGATACGTTTTCCAGCAATCTTCACTCCAGCTGAAGACTCGTCCAGACCGGCCTTCCTCATGATGCACTCTGCATATAGGTTAAATAGGCAGGGCGACAGTATGCAGCCTTGCCTCACTCCTTTCTCGATCGGAAACCAATCAGTAAGACCATGCCCAGTTCTGACTGTGGCCTCTTGCCCTTCATACAGGTTCCTGAGGAGACAGATGAGGTTAATTGGAACTCCCATCTCTTGGAGAGCTTGCCACAATCTGCTGTGATCTATGCAGTCAAACGCTTTCGCGTAATCAATAAAGCAGAAGTAGATGGGTTTCTGGAACTCTCTTGCTTTTTCCATGATCCAGCAAAGGTTGGCAATTTGGTCTCTAGTTCCTCTGCCCTTGCGAAACCCAGCTTGCACATCCGGAAGCTCCCGATCCACATATTGCTGCAGCCTACCTTGGAGGATTTTCAACATCACCTTGCTAGCATGAGAAATAAGCGCGACCGTGCGGTAGTTGGAACAATCTTTGGCACTGCCTTTTTTGGAATGGGGATGTAAACTGACCTCCTCCAATCCTGTGGCCACTGCAGGGTTGTCCAAATCTTCTGACATAATGTATGCAGAATGTTAACAGCGTCATGGTTGAGGTTTTGAAGCAACTCAGCTGGAATGCCATCAATTCCGCTAGCTTTGTTCTTAGCAAGGCTGGCTAAGGCCCATTCAACTTCACTCTTCAGGATGCCCGGCTCGAGATCAGTAATCACAACCATCTTATGTTGGGTTTGCACATTCGGGTCCTTCTTGTACAGTTCTGTGTATTCCTGCCACCTCTTCTTTATCTCTGAGGCTTCAGTGAGGTCCTTGCCTCGTTTGTCCTTTATCATGCCCAGCTTAGCACAGAAGCTTCCTTTGATATCTTTGATTGTCTTATACAGAGCTCTTGTGTTCCTCAATTGGCTGTTGTCCTCAACTGCTTGGCACTGTATGTTCAGGAAGGCATTCTTATCTCTCCTTGCTATTTTCTGAAAATCCGCATTGAGAACCTTGTACCTTTCTCTTTCCCCCATAACTTTTGCCATCCTCCTTTCCTCAGCTATTTGCAAAGCCTCTTCAGATAACCAGTTTGCTTTCTTGCATTTCTTTTGCTTTGGAACTACCTTAGTCGCAACTTCTTGTATTATATCACGAACATCAGTCCACATCTCTTCAGGCTTTCTGTCTTCTAAATCTAATTCTTGAAATCGATTCCTCACTTCCACAGCATATTCTGATGGAATTTGATCCAGTTCATTCCTGAAAGGCCTTCTAGTTTTCTGCGCTTTCCTCAATCAAAGCTTAATTTTGGCAACAAGAAGCTGATGATCGGTGCCACAATCGGCCCCAGGCCTTGTTTTTACTGCTTGTATAGTGCTTCTCCATCTCTGCCGGCAAAGAATATAATCGATCTGATTCTTGTACAGACCGTCCGGTGAAGTCCATGTGTACAGGCGCCTCTTGGGCTGTTGAAAATGAGTATTCGCTATGGTCAGGTTGTTTTCTTGACAAAATTCTACTAGCCTCTGCCCAGCTTCATTTGGCTCGCCAAGACCGAACTTGCCTATAATTCCGGATATTTCTTCACTCCCGACCTTAGCATTCCAGTCTCCTATGAGAAAAACTACGTCTGATGATGGGGTGCGGTCTAAAAGGCATTGTACGTCCGCATAAAATCTCTCAACGTCAGCTTCTTCGGCAGTAGTGGTCGGTGCATAGACTTGGATAACTGTTATGTTGAAAGGGTGACCTTGGATCCGAACTGAAATCATTCGGTCGTTTTTGGGGTTGTACCCTAGCACTGCTTTGCCCATTCTTCTGTTTACTATGAGAGCGACCCCATTCCTTCTCTTGGATTCGTGCCCACAATAAAAGACATAATGGTCGCCGGAGTTAAATTCTCCCATTCCGGTCCACTTGAGCTCGCTGATACCCAAGATAACAATGTTCAATCTATCCATTTCTTGCTTGACGACATCCAGTTTACCTTGCGTCATACATCTTACATTCCATGTTGCTATGTGATATATCTCCTTCCAACATCGGACTTTCCAGTCGCTTCCCGACACATCCACAACTGAGCGTCCTTTTGGCTTTAGCCCAGCCGCTTCATTTGTCCTGGAGCTACTAGGAATCGCCCTGTGTTCATCCCCAGTAACATGTGGGACGCCTTCCAACCTGGAGGGCTCATCTTCCGGTGCCATATCATTAATGGTATTGTGACTAGCCATAGGGTTTTCTTGGCAGGAAATACTGGAGTGGGTTGCCATTACCTTCTCCAGTGAATCACATTTTGTCAGAACTCTCTGCCGTGACCTGTCTATCTTGGGTGGCCCTACACAGCAGAGCTCACGACTTCATCGAGTTTCGCAAGCCCCTCCGCAATGACAAGGCAGTGATCCATGAAGAGGATTTACACTACACCATTATACTATTCAGGAAAATTAGGTAACACGTGACCTCAAATTGTGCCAAGGACTACAGGCTGGAAAAACGTGCGAGCAGTTGACAAATGACACTCACTTCAAGCTCAAATCCAGTTTCAGTCATGAGCACATGGACTGCAAGCACCAATGCTTCCCGAGGATGGTTTACATTGCATGTCATATGCAAATCTTCCAACTGTTTTGGCAGCGGCATGGTGAAATCCTGTACCTGGTAGCAATACTGCGGCCGTGCTTCTTCCCTGCTAATAAAAGTGATAAGTGGATGAAAGGACATTGGACATATTAATCTCTAAAAGTCAAATATAGTACAAAATTATCCTTTAGCATGACCTACCAAACAACAACAAACCAAATAAATTGTGAACTGTAGGGTTTAATGTCCCAAAGCATCCTCTGAGCTGTAAGGAATGCTGTAGCAGAGGGTTCCACATTAATTTAGATCACCTGGTGTTCTTCGAAAGGAATAAATGTTGACCAAAGCATGTCATTATGGTAGCAAGGAAAAGTTCTCGCCTCATATTATATACACTGAGCACTGCAATAACAAGGAACAAGAATTTATAACCTTAATTTGGCACTGAAAGTCGCATAAAACAAACTGAAGCGCCATCTTAACCTTGCCATTATCGGTGTAGCCCAACATGTCACCACATCCTAGGAGAACAACACTGATTTCTTTACCATATTTTCTGGTGCATAAGACTTTTTCATTTTTTTGCATTTTCTAGTGCATGCTATAAAAAAACATTGAGTCATATATGTTTTTTTTTTTTTTTTTCTGCACAACATTGTTAACTTTATCGTGAAACAGGTGCGGCAACGACTTCCCAATTACGAAGCCTATGACAGCCTCACAAGCTCCAAGCATTAGTAATATAATAATACGAAATTCCAAAAGATAGCAACATCAACGCTTCTCGCTTGCCCATACTGCCAAGATATGGCAGGACAAGCAGACCCACTTTTACAGTTGCCATCAAGGGAATTGTAACCATTTACTTTGTAGCCATTTTAACCTTGTTTTGGTGGCTACTGCCCGCATGCTCGCCACTTCCTGCCTGTACTGCGTCCGATGACCAAGCACAGCGGTCATCAGAACAGATTCTGAGCGCAAAGAGGATGTCTCAACGGCACTGCTGTATGAAATCGGCTAACTTTTTGATAATGCATCGGAAGATGAAGCCTTTGAAGGCTTCGAGTAAAAAGAAAGTGCTGCTGCTCTACCTGTGCAAGACATAAGTGATTGCAGCCTCTTTAATCATTTCACGCTACGTAAGGAGAGCTCTTACAGGCACAGAGCATTTTGTGATGGCCACTCAAGCATGTATAGTAGAGTCCCATTGTCTTAACTACATAAATTCAGACGTGTCTTATACAGGGATGCATCTTGCATACCAACATTTTTGTTCAAAGCACCTTAATATAAGGGGCAAGTTTTATACACCAGAAAATAAGATACGCACAAACTGTTCATTCTTCTTTCATTTTTATGCTCCCTCATGTGCACCCTTAAATATAAAGAAATGCTCCCTTCAGACCATCAATGATGTGCTTTTAGCTTTTGTCACTAGATGATGCCACAGTATATTGAATTTCTTGAAATAGTTACCAGTGTCCACTGAAACTTCCTTTTATAATATTTATGCCTCTATGATGTCACAGCTTTAAAAATAGAAACTGAAATGGATGCTACTATATATATATATATATATATATATATATATATATATATATTTACTGTCCAGTGAGTGATCTTTGTATTGGTTTTCGGCACATAACTTTTGCAGACATGCAATCACTATCGTGCTCACTGATCATGGTTTCGAGCAGTGAAGTACGTAAACAGATGCATACACTGATAGAAAAATAATTCGTAAAAATTTTCTAGTGTTTCTAAGAGAACATTCAGCAATAGGGCACTTCAATATGCAAGCTCTCCACTGCACCAAACAAACTGAACATTCAAGATCCAGTGTTCAATCCCTTCAACACATTCATTACACTGTGGGTCACTGGTGGGTCATATCCACATACAAGCTATGCAGTCCTGGATTCTGCATCATGCCATGAAGGCATGAATAGCCACTAAAGCACAAATGCAAAGTTCACTACTGATATCAGTTGGGAGCACAAAGCCTGTTTCACCAGTGGCTCACTCCATATACAAAAAAATTCGGGTTACAATGCACAGGAGTTAGAGCTGTGAAAATTACTGCCAGAGTGAACGTGTTACTGTGCACTGACATCAAGCACAGATGAATTTTCACATTTCAGGTCCAACGAAATCAGACGATTGCAGCCAAAGCCACAGAGCCTCCACAGCGGGTCAACGAACAAAACATGTCACCTAGTGAACATCACTACAATGGAACTTTGAATTAGCACCGACGCCTCATACACGTGCATCCAGAAATAGATTACTCAGCATGAGCATGAGGACTAACACCTCTCTAGAACACTTCTACACTTGCCTCCACACTACATGTCAGTAGTGTATGTCCACTGCCAACCACAAAACCAACGAATTTTATGTGCCAATATAGCATGCAGCTGCTTATTTTCTTTTCCAAAACAGATACTTGTGTCACAGTCATAGTTTCTGGCTGTGACACAAGCAAAATGACAGTTATTGAACCTGAGGTTGTATATGTAAAAAATGACTTAACACTTCCAAAACGTGTGTTGCTCACAAGGTAACTTACCATCTGTTCGAAAAGGAAAAGGTAAATAAAAGGATACAATAAAAAAACAATGCAATAAAACGGTCAGCATATCTGGAAGAATTATGGTACTGGACAGTGAATTAACACTGCACGCATGCAGTTGTACAGGTTGTGTTAATTCAACACTGGCTTCAACATTTGGAATGTACACCAGTGTATATTCACTGCCAACTCCAAAACCAATGAAAGTTGTGTTAACATAGAAAGCAGCAAATCATCATCATGTCCAAAAGATATACTTAAGATAAGCCAGTTTCTGGCAGCGACACAAGCATGCATGACAGGTACTGAACCTTTGGTTGCATCTGTAAATAATGCCTTCAAAAAGTGTTGCTAACAAATAAACTGGCCATCTGCTTGAAAGAAAGAAGATTTACACAATAACAACTGCAATAAAATTAAGTCAGCACATAGGGCAGAATGCTAGCTCTGGGCACTGATTTAACACAACCTGCACGCGTGCAGTCGTACAGAACTCGCACAAGCTCGTGTCAACAGCTATCTACGCAGTCAAATTTAGTTTCCATTCCAAGCAATCTAGGGGTAAACTTCCCAATTTTGAAACTGAGCGCCGCCACCGAAAGCAAGCGTTTGCGTGTTGCTTTGCAATAGACAAAGAATAGGATCGTGTCACACAACTATTTCACGCTCACAGCATTGAAAAGGAAAGCTACGGCAGTATTAAAAGTGTCAACGGTTACAGGTGAGCTCCCCGGAACACGCGATTTCCGAAAACAGCGAAGAGCAGACGGTTACGCAGCCCGTAGTTTCAGAATGACACGTTAGAACTATAACCCCGCTGTGCTTCCAAAATGCTTAATCCTGGAACTGCGTAGAATTAATCTTACGAAAAGTATTATTTCTGAAAAAAACGTAAGTACGCAGAGAATATCGAACCTTGCGCCAATTGGCAAAAACGATAGAAGACCAAACGATTTGTCAATCGCTAACGTCAAACAAATTCCTCACAAAACGTTAGAAGCTTAACGGCACACTCACTAGGAAGACCCCAATTTGTAAAACCAAAAGTATTACGCAGCGTTTACACAACATACCTCATCGCTGTCAAGCCGTTGGCTAGAAAAGCAGCAGCTGCTAAGCTCGGCATGAATAGAAGACTTCTGAACAAATTTGTATATTTAAAATCTTGTATCGTGCCCCGTCAGTGGCAGCGCAAGGTGCGAGTTGGCCGTGCAAATTTTGACTGCAGGCCACAGCTACATCAATTGTATTTGCGCACCGTGATCAAGCGCAAGCACGGCGCAAGCAGCGCAAGCGCGCCAGCGGGGGAGCGTCACGAGAGCACGCGAAGGTAATGATGGTGATAGTAAGGCCCCTCCCACTCATCCAAAACCAAAAGTAACCCATCCTTCCGAGACAACGAATCGTACGCATCCCATCACTGATCTCCAATAGTGGA
Organism: Amblyomma maculatum; assembly: GCF_055883805.1. Classification (NCBI taxonomy): domain Eukaryota; kingdom Metazoa; phylum Arthropoda; class Arachnida; order Ixodida; family Ixodidae; genus Amblyomma; species Amblyomma maculatum. The sequence goes on along the minus strand of NC_139344.1, from coordinate 162,141,384 downwards.
GGTCAGTGCATCCCATGAACATACTTCTTCCACCTAACCCGCTGAAACCACAGAGCTCAAATAATAATAATAATAATAATAATAATAATAATAATAATAATAATAATAATAATAATAATAATAATAATAATAATAATAATAATAATAATAATAATAATAATAATAATAATAATCAATCTTTATTTAATGTGCGCACGAACAACCATGTGGTTTTCGTGCTGCAGCACAAAAAAAAAGAGAAACAAAAATGAAAATGCACAAACATGTTTACACACGCATAGAGAACACAAAAAAGAAATAAATAACACATGAAATGAAATTGAGACGAAAATTATCACGGAAAGAAAGCAATCAATGAGTAGCGTCACTTATATACACAGTCAGAGAAACAGAGAATTGTTGAGCACATCACGAAAGGAAAAAAAAAATGAACGGAAGATAGAGAGAAAAAAAAAACAAATAACTGACATTGATTATAGTGATATAGAAATATACATAAAATAAATAACCATTCCAGGCGCAACAAGTGCGTGGTACTTAAAACACAGGCTAGAAATACAGAATAATACAATAAAGAAATAGAATTGAACACGGGACAGTAAGCTTCGAATATAAAGTTTAAAGTTGAAATATAAGTAAGAAACGGATAAAAAGCAGTTCAAGATACAGACAGCATTGAACAGGAGAAAAAAAAAATTATAAGTAACAATGAAATAAAAAGGAAGCAAATACAAAACAAAAATAACAATTAAATTATTTAAATAAGAAAAATAAAAGATAATAATAACAAATACGCCAAATAAGTAATACATAAATTACCAAACTTCGCAGCAGCGCTAATTGCTTTCGCAATCTCCCAATGCAATTTATGCAGTGACCTATGAGGACCTAATATCCAGCAGTAGTCTTGGGGGCTGGGGGTGGCCCGATGTTTCTGCCGGATGGTATGCATGCAAAGATGGACTCGTTAGGCACGTCCAGCATTGCGTCCAGCAGATGTGCGGCGTCTGCCTCGGAGACAGGAGCGCAAAAGGGGCAGGTGTCGTCGGACGTGGCATATGGTGCTGTAATACTGTGCAGGCCACAAGGTTACCGCGGGAGTGAAGGCGACAGGAAATAAAATGAAAAAAGAAAGCGTAAGTGCGTAACCTTCGAAGTAAGACTTCTTCGCAGCGCAGAAGGCAAAAAAAGGAGGTCCGATACATGCCAGTACGGAGCGCGCCGAAATGACGGGGCCATTTCAAATGAGGCGTAATTGTGTTACGACTTGCTCCAGTCCCTATAATTGAAAGACTTGAGTGGGGTGTGTATTCCGGATCCAGTAGACGTATGTCTTGAATATGTGTAACATAAGGTCAAAGTCGCTTACAGAGAAAAAAATGGCGCAAACCGCAACGTAAGGGAGGTCTTGAGATTCTGAATGACATAAAGGAAGGGAACGTGGGATTGAAATAATGGAGGAAGAGGTGGTGCAGTGGAGGACTCTAGAATAATTTCGGCCATCTTCAACATGCATTGACATAGCATAGTACACAGACGCTTTGTGTTTCGCCTCAATCGAAACGCGGCCATCCTGTGCAAGCTTCAGAATTTAGAACCCGCCGCAAACTATGGATGGCGGCCAGCGGAGCAATGGGGCGAGATTGGCGAGGTGTCCGCTTTGAGCAATGAAACGCGCAGATGGAGCTGACAGTCAGAGGAGTTAGGGTAGCCTAGCCAATGTAGTTTAGGAGCATCAAGGGGGTTATAAAAAATAGAGGGGTTCGACGCTGTTGTACCGAATGGGGAGCGAAAGCGGCGGCGGAACCATGGTATCCGAATGCGAAGCCGACCGCCGGCTTCGCATTCGGGATAAATCTAGTAAGTGACGCTAAAAGCTTAGGGGTAATCTTTAACCAGCACTTAAGTTGAAATACGCATGTGGACCATGTGGCCGGAAAGCTAGCAAAAGTTACTGGTTTGCTTTGTCGGTTCAGGCAGATGCTTCCTTTAAAAATTGAACTTCTGCTTTACAATTCACTATTTCTTTCTCACATCAATTATTGTAGCCTTATCTGGACTGACACAACCCAAGATAATATAAATAAATTGTGCCTACTTCAGAAAAAAGCCATTCGACACGTTACAAATGTCCCCTATGATGCCCATACTAATGAACTATTTTCCTCTTTTAATGTGCTTCCTCTCCAGCATGTCCACAAATTCAACCTCATTATTAAATACAAAGAAGCTATCGGACATAATAATAACACTTTTATAAACATATGCAATCTTAGAACACTAGAAACATTTTACCTGATTAGAAGAAGGGAATTGTGGCTAATTCCGTTTTCACGTACAAATCATGGCCTACACAGACTACAATATCACATGCCGAAATACCTTAATCTATTAGAGGAAAGCAGTATCGGTATACATAACATCTCAAAGAAAAATGGAAAGAACACTTGATATTAGAAAGCATCTAAACCTGGCATTTGTTTACTTTTTTACTTTATTTTGCTTTTGTTTTTTACTTTTCTTATAGTGAATACCAAACAATCATTTCGTGCAAAGTGTGCATTTCAATTTCCTGTATTTTCTTTTTCTTTTAGGGAATACCAAACAATCATTTCGTGCAAAGTGTGCATTTCGATGTCCTGTATTTTCTTTTTTTTTACTGCTGTTAATTTGATTTTCCGAGCATAATTACGCGATGCTGTGTTTGAGTGTGTGTGATCTGAAAGAATTGCGAATTCTGTTTTGTGCATAAGTGCCTGTTTGTTTTTGTCTTCCACCCATGCCAAGACAGGAGCAGGAACCCTGTCAAGCTACTAGTACAGTAGCTTTTTGTTCCTGCCCTAGTATTTTTTGTACAAAATACTGAATAAAGGATTTAAAAGATTAAAGGCTGCTGAATTTCGATGGAGGCGCAATGGAAAGGTGTCCGTGTGCTGTGCGGTGTAAGTTGTGGAAAACCAGTTTCCTCCCCCTTCGCCGCGACCGGTCACCACCACTCCGGCGAGCGTCGTGGCAGCGCCGGCTGGGAGAGGAGGTAAATGCCTTCCCTTGGGGGAAGGAGAATCAACGATGGATGCGCCACTGAGACGTCTACGGTACCCTGCAGGTCCGGGTTGGACAGACCCTGAGCTCGCCTCGCCCCATCAACACCGGAGTGCCCCAGGGGTCTGTTCTCAGCCCCTTCCTGTTCAACCTGGTGCTGGCCGGTCCCCCGAGTGCCATCAAACAGGATCGGGACCACAGAGTGCTGACCTCGATCTACGCTGATGACGTGGCGCTCTGGGTCCAGGCCCCAAGGAGGAGGATGATCTCTGCCAGGAAAGCCCTTCAACGAGCCCTCGACTCCGTGCAGCAGTTCCTTCGCGACAGGGGGCTCAAGCTCTCTGCCGCAAAGTCTGAGGCCCTCATGGTGCACCCTTTGGGAGCACGAGCGTCAGCTCATGCAACCACCCTGATGATCGACGGCACCAGCCTGCCCTGGAGACGCCAGGTCAAGTACCTGGGGCTGGTGATCGATCACCGCCTCACATGGATCCCTGCAGACAAGGCCTACCTGGGTCATCTGAACCGGGTTGGCCGAGCAGCCCAACGTCTTCTTGCAGGGGGCAACGGCTGCTCCACATCATGGGCAATCCGGCTGTTTGAGGCGGCCGCCACCTCTTCCATACTTTATGCCCTCCCTTTTGTTTCCCTCAGGCCCACCAGAGTGAACATCCTGGACGGAGCACGCAGGAAATGGATCCGACGCCTGCTGGGAGCAACGCAGTGCTCTAGGATTGCGGCAACACTGGCGGAAGCCGGTGTCTACCCCCTGACCCTGCAGCTCCTCCAGAGAGGCCTCACTCACGTGGACCGCCTTCACCATGCCCCTGACGGAGCTTCCCTCCTGGCACGGCTGTGCAGCGCCCCCCATTCACGGATGGGACAACTGACGGCTGTATACAGGGACTTCATCGGAGATGCCCCAGGGTATTCCATCCTCCCTCCTCCACCAACACGTCCTCCTTTGCAGGTCGCCCTTGACCTGGAGGGGGTAAGCAAGCGCCGCTCCCCAGCTGCTGCCCTGGGCCAGGCTGCCGCAGCCCTGATTGAAGAGTGCAAAGGGAGCACCCTCCTCTTCACTGATGGCTCGGTCCTGCCTTCCACGGGCCAGGCTGCAGCGGCTATGACGGCTCCACAGGTGGGGGTGTCCAGCCCTTGCAGGCTCTCCTTTCCAGGTAGCTCTACTGCAGCCGAGCTGGCGGGCCTCCATCTGGCAGCGGACTTCCTGGAGACTGGTCAGCCCCCAGGCTTCTACACCATCCTGTGCGACTCGAGGCCGGCACTGCAGCTCCTGCGCAAGCCGTCCTGCTTCCAGCTATCGGCTTGCCACCTACGAGCGCGCCTCCAGGCCCTGGAGGATGCCGGCTTCGTCATCTTACTGCACTGGATCCCGGGCCATGCGGGCATCCAGGGCAACGATGAGGCCGATGCACTTGCCAAAGCGGCCCACTCCGACCAGGTAAGTATGACTAATCATGTATCTGCCTTTGACTTTTCCAGGCTCCCCCTCAAGAAGGCCGTGAGGGCCCTGCACCCCGATCGGCGGATCGCCGAGGGGAGGACTTTCCACCGCCTGTCCGACAAGCTCGCCCGCAGGGAGCGAGCTCTCCTCCTACGCCTCCGCACCGGAGGTTCCTGGACGCCCACGGAGATGTATGTCCGTGGCCGGCCCCCACCCCAGCATGCCCCTCCTGCGGTGATGCAGGAACGCTGGGGCACCTCCTCTGTGTGTGCCCGGCACACGCCCACCACCGTCGCAAGATGGAGGCAGGCTACCGGGCACTCGGACTTCCTGCTGCCACCGAGGAGCACCTGCTCTTCCCGGCCAGGAGCCCCCTGGCAGCCCACCGGCTCCTGCTGGCCTTCCTGGAGGAGTCCGGCTTGGCTGCAAGACTGTAGCCCACCACCGGGCCTGCTGACCTGCTGGCCACAGCGCTGGCGACGGAGCCGATGACAAGGACGACGAGAGCGACTCCACGACGACGATGATGACCCCCCTCCCCCTCCCAACATCCCATCTCCCCTTCCCCCGGACACCAAGAGTGCCGCCGCGAATTAAGGCCGGCATAACCCGTGTCCGGTATCCCCCCCCCCAAGAATAACCCAAAGACCCCATCCCCATCCCCCATCCCGCGAGAAGACGAGAGAGAGCTTCTGGATCCAGCCGGCAACGAGAGCGGTCGTCTCCCGCCGCCTCTCCCGGCAAATGCTGGGGGATAGCGGGCACGGAGTACGCATCGCACACGGGAGGACCGGTCGTGCACGACCGCCCATCTTCTGGTTCCTAACGGCGAAGCGACCGGTAAATACCGCACGCTCTCGCCGCCTCCCGCGGCAAACGCCGTGGTATGGCTTTGTCCGAAGAATGCGGCGCGCACGGGAGATCCCGGCCGCCATATTCACGGCGCGTGCAAATGTCCGCCGCCGAAGTCGCACCCCCATTTCCCAGCCGGTGAGTCAAAAGTCCTTCTAAAACCTTGTTGATGTATAGCTAGCCGGCACGCTCTGTATTATTTGCAAGTGCAATAAATAGCATTGGAGTATTAACTATGTGTCGTCCCCGTCCTTTGTCCCCTTTGTTTCCTCCGCGGGTCGCTAGCGAGGACGCTGCACCTGCGGAGTAGGAGCGGGGCGGAAGACTGTTCCCCCTAATATCGCCACAATGGCGCCTCAACGTGGTTCTTTCGTGCAGAAGCACTTGAGCTAGTTACCCCTCCCTAGGGACAAAGGGCGATTTGGCGTGGAGTTCCTGCCCGGACGTTTAACATTAGGCCTGAACCGACATCGCTATGCCAGCAAGGCTGAAGTGCTTTCTTGACGGCGAGATGAGAGGAGTTGCAGCGAGAACAAATGGTCGTGCATGTATTTGTGTGTGTGTGTGTGGAGCATTCTTATTCGTGTGTGTGTGTGTTTATGTGTGTGTCGACTCCCGAGACCTTTGAGAGGTGCAGCCACGAGGTCTGTACATGGAGCGCGAGACCGAGCCGTCCACGGAGAACAGCACGCCGGAAGCGCGTGAGTGCCTCAGCCGGGACGGTGGCCCTACTTTTCTTGTATATAGTTGCAATTGTAAATATTTCCTCTTCTGTCTCTTTGGCTCTGGGAGCCAGGTGCCGCAATCGGCTGACTGGTATTGCAGCCGTGATTGCCGGAAAGCACCGGGGCGCTCCGACACCGCCGGACGTACAAGCTGGACGCGGTGGGCGCCGTTCGCTCAGAAGTTGCCTTTGGATGGCAGCGAGCGAGTAGGGCCATCCTGGGATCCTTGGCGGAGATGCACATCCTCGCGGCGCTGCGCTGTCCACCCTCCGGTCGAAAATATTTTCTTCCCCGGTGACTGTGAGACTTCGCCCATGGAACGCAAGGCCGCAAAATGTTTTTGAAAAGAGTAACTAATAACGCAGTTACAGCCACCGCAATCACCCGATTCTATCCTGCCTCTCTCCTTCCGTTCCCTCGCAAAGGTTTTTCACTCTCCTGCCCGAGGTCGTCTAGCCTCCGCAATACAAATTCCCCTTCCTCCTCCGCGTTTGGCGGGAGGTGGGGCGTGGCTCTCCGCGAGCGCGAAAAAAAAAAAACGGTCGAGGGAGCGCGCGCCGCTGGATTCAGTCTGGCCGTGGCGAGGGAAAAGCGCGCTGCGAGCGGTAGACACCCATCCTTCTCCCGTCAGTCAGCGAGACGGACCAATGGACGTCGTTCCCGGTACGTACGTCATTATCGGGGCCCGTCGGGCCAGCGCAGGAAACGGTGAAGCTGGCTTCTCAAAGGAGAGCATGAGGGAGCTTTGAATTGTATTTTCGATGCGTTGCGGCGCGCGTGTCGCTGTATAATTTTGCACAGACTGTCTCCGGTACCTGATCGAAACACTGGGCTCTTTTTCTTAAAAGGGCCTTCCCTGGACAGTGGCCCTTTAAGGCTCTTTTGGGGAGCTGCCTGTCGCACGTCGGAGGACAGTCTAATCGTGGCATACAGCATGCGCAAATGCGTTTTGCCTGTTATTACTTAACCTCGCTGTAGCCGAACATCTCGCTGAATTAGAGAAAGCTAACTTCGTTCAAATGAACTTGGGTATTTTTGGGCTGAGAAGGCGAATCGGAAATTTCGTGGAACCAGATTATTATGCCGGCAAACGAACCGCGGATGCCCGTGCTTCGTTCGGATTAACGGAACGCAGTGCGGGTGGATAGCGGGCACGGAGTACGCAGCGCACACGGAAGGACCCGTCGTGCACGACCGCCCATCTTCTGGTTCCCAACGGCGAAGCGACCGGTAAATACCGCACGCTCTCGCCGCCTCCCGCGGCAAACGCCGTGGTATGGCTTTGTCCGAAGAATGCGGCGCGCACGGGAGATCCCGGCCGCCATATTCACGGCGCGTGCAAATGTCCGCCGCCGAAGTCGCACCCCCATTCCCCAGCCGGTGAGTCAAAAGTCCTTCTTACGTAGCCTTGCCCTTCCAAGGAAAACCTTGTTGATGTATAGCTAGCCGGCATGCTCTGTATTATTTGCAAGTGCAATAAATAGCATTGGAGTATTAACTATGTGTCGTCCCCGTCCTTTGTCCCCTTTGTTCCCTCCGCGGGTCGCTAGCGAGGACGCTGCACCTGCGGAGTAGGAGCGGGGCGGAAGACCGTTTCCCCTTAAACCCCCACAAAGTGCACGTTTAAGATCTCCAGGTGGTCGAAATGACTGTTGTAGGGGAATCGACTTTCATGCCCTGCGCATGTCATGCCGGCAGACGCTTTCCTGTTCCACTCGGTCAGCTCTCCGCGTCGGCGCACACATCCGCTGGGTTGGACTTACGGGGCTGGGAGTCTGGGACTGGCAGGTCCCCGCCGTGTACGGTGAGGTCTATAGGCTGCCGCCGGCGGTTCTACCTGTTGTAGGCCGTCATTGCACCCGCCACCGCTTCGGTGGCGGACGACGGCTGTTGGGACGCGCTTCTTTCTCCCTATTTTCTTCTCCATTTTCTCTTCTGTCCGCACGAGACAACGGAAGTGGCTCAGCTACAGAGGCAGTTGCAGACTCGTGCATTTCCTTCTCCTTCTTCCTACAGTTACAACAACATACCTGCTGGGATGCCGCTACCCTCCTCCTCTCTGTAGCGAGCGCAACGGCAGAACACCTGTGGAACAGTGCAGCTGGTTGCCATGGTTACGGCGCATGCTGCACAGTAGCGGCGTTTTAGAGGCACCGGTGAAATGCGCAAACCTAGCCCAGTTTATCTCAGCTTCTAGCTATGCTAAGATTTCGCTACAAAACTGCTGAAGCTCTGCCGTGGTAGTGCAGTGGTTAGGGCACTGGACTACTGTGTTCAAGGATGCGTGATCGAATCCCGGCCACGGCGGCCGCTTTCGATGGAGGCCAAAAGCAAGGCGCCAGTGTACTGTGCGATGTTAGTGCCCTCCATTATGGTGTCTCTCATAGCTTGAGTCGCTTTGGGGCGTTAAACCCCATCAAAACTGCTGGAGTGGAAGCCGCCTATGCCAGCCAATGGGCTTGGGTCACGGTGTGGCTTGGGTGAAGCCTGCGGCGGCCATCTTCAGGGGGCAAGATGCGGCCTGCCAAGCGCTTGAGAACGCTGTTCTCCGGCATTACGAGTGTGTCTCAGCCTGTGTTTAAATTATTTTTAAGCTTGATCAAATGCTGTGGGCTATTAGACGAGCCATACTGGACATCTCCAAATCGATTTGAATCATTTGGCTTTTTAAAAACCTTGACGATATCCGAGTACAGGAACATTTTTAGCTGTAGTGCAAACGTCGCAGCTCAACCTCAATGTTGGGCCTTTGAGTCAATCCATAGTAATACAAGTGTTATATCGTTGTGTAGCTTATGTTGAGTGCAATAGCATGGAATTAATGTACGTACTTAATAAACATAATTAATTACTGCCATTCAACTTTGGACTTTATACGACATCATGGAGTCATATATCGGTAGACAACTTATATGTTGATTATAATTGCACTAATCGAATTCTATAGGTTCTAGTTTTTAACTTCCCGTCTAATTCTCCCAAGCGGGGGCGAAAGGAGGAAAGAAAAAGCTGGGAGGAGGACGTCTCCCTCGCGCCTAAATTTTCCCCTCGCACTGACGGCGCCGCAGACTCCGCTGCGCGGCTTGCTTCGTCCTCGCGTCAACCGCTGCAACCGTTACGACTCCGCTCGTTTTTGAATTAGAACCGTCGTCTGCGTCGGTCGTCTGCGTAGCCTAACGCTGTGAATTCTCTGCGTGTTGGCTTATCGGCCAAAGTCGCGATTTTTTGTCGCGGTTCTTTTACTTTGTGCATCTCATTGCTGCTGGCTATTCGTCCCTTCGTGAGACGAGAGACTTGTCTGCGTGCACCTCCAGTTCCGTGGACCCATCTCGTCTGCTGATTGTGCTGGCCATTACAGTCGGCGATATCCGCTGTGTTTCGTGTTGTTGAACTTGTTACCTTCATGTACTGTGGAGAAACGTAAGTGCGTTTCGATGAAGACGGTTCTTCCAGGAAGGGTAGTGTAAATTTTTAATCATGCATTTTGGTTATGTATAGCACAGTGACATATATATGTGATTACTTGCATCAAATACCAACCACTAGGTAACTAGAACGCAGGTATTTGCTCATGTTTCTACATTGCTTTGATGGTATGGAATGCGTAGAATGAATATGTGCATCATTTATTTAATTTCAAATCAACTGTACGCATTCAGAAGCAGTGCCGGCAAACTGGGTTCTTTTGTAGTGATAAAGCAAGCATGCAAGATTACAATGTTAGCGCAGAACCCAGAACACTACTGTAAACTGTTGGCTATGTAAAGTGCGAGTGTGTGAGGGATACCTCGTCGCATCTTTTCATTTTCTGTTTCACGTGCAGTTAATAAAAAAGAGAAACGATATCTGCTGTTCTCTGTGCTATTTCTTGCTGCGGTCGGGTACGCTTGCTCGCGAGCGCTTGCGCCCTCGAGAGCGCTATGCTTGTGGTTTTTCTTTTCATCACACTGTGCCGTTGTCAGATGGGAGGAGGTTTGGCACCAGAAGGCGCCGCACCTCAAGGTCTCACATAACCTATCTGCCCGTCATCATTCATACATCATCCCTGGCACTTTCCCCCCTCCCGGATGTCCGGGGGGCGGAGGTATTTGTTTCGGGATGACGGCCGTACCCTGGCAAGGGGGCAGTCGTGTGTTGACACGCACACAGCAGTCACCGAACACTATGCCAGCTGTGTTTAAGGTCCCCACTGTGATAGCAGGCCAAACACAGGGAGACCGGACCTTCTTTGGACCTCGGATGTCCTGAAGGACAACTGTAACTTTAAAGGGCTTCATATTGACACTGTTATGGTACGCCCAGAAACCTCGCAAATAATCGGTGGCCTGCTCCACGTGTCTATGAACTCTTGCTCGCTGAGGTGACGCTGCTCACGGCTTAGGTGAAACCAGACCTCCCTGCGGACTCGTGCGAGCACCTCATGAAGGCCTGGAACACTGCACGAAAATGCAGCGGCGCACCTGGCAGACCAGACTTGGTACATGCACTCAACGAGCAAGAGCACAAACTGTTTCACAGCATGCCTGGGTAACGGGTTGAGGTACCTGACAGTTTGATATGGCACTCCTGGTATGCTAAACAAGGTAGCCACTCGTCGAAGGAGGGCTGCTGGGAGAAGACATTGTGTAAATATGTGCACAATGTCTTCACGACCACCACAGAACGGGCAAACTGGATGCAAGCTCGCTCGTGTGAACGCCTTGCTGCGGATGGGGAGCCGTCCGTGTGCAAAGCGATACATGAACGTTGCTCTGCTTGCATCCAAAAAGTCTGCCAGTATCAGATTCCAGCTTGGACGCATATTGGACAGATCTGTTTGAATATACCTAGGGGGGAGCTTCGGCGTCAAAAGATTGGCTAGATCTTTTAATGGTACTGCCAGAATATCTATGTCGGCCTGGAGGCCTCTGAGTCGCTCCAAGCAGTTAGCTGCTTGGGCGTAAAAGGGCGAAGGAGAGCCAGAACGGGGAACACAGTGGGAAAACGTGCTTTGCGAAAAAAGACGAAGGAGGGTGCTCAGGAAGAACGAGGTCAAGCTTCGAGTCAGTGACATGTCTGAATTCAGGGCTGTCTGGGTCCATCTGACGTGTAGCACTGCGGTTACTATGCCCAGGTCGGGGAGGCCATGGCCTCCCTTGTCCCGAGGCTGTTTCACCACAGGCCTCCTGATTTGATCTATCAATCCGTTCCACAGGAAACGGAAGAGGATTCTTTCAAGCTGCAGCTTGGTACGTGCCGGCAGAGGTGTTATGCAGGCAACATACGTCAGGAACGAGAACAGAATTGACCGAACGACAGTAGCCCGCGCCGTGAGAGGGCACGCCAACATCCCATATTCTCTCTCTTCTCAAGCTTCTCTTTAGCAAGAGGCCAGTTGGTCTCTGATAACCCGTCGGAACGGAAGTGGAATCCTAGTATACGAACTTCATCCCTCACAGGAAGGCCATGAGAGGGGTTTGGACTGGACGGTGCTTGCCTGATATACAGGGTGGCACTCTTGGATTTATTCAGCCTGGCCCCACTAGCCCTGCAGTACCCTTCTATGACGTTCAGGACGGAGCACACAGATGCTTCGTTCGGAACGACGATAGTCAGGTCGTCTGCATAGGCAAACTGGGGACAGGCGGAGAGCCTGGCGGTAAAGGGAATCTGCCTATCTGGGAGTCTTTTGCTAGTCTTTGGAGGAGAGGTTCGATTGCAAGCACGTAGAGAGCAGGTGATAGGGGACATCCCTGTCGAACTCCACGGCCTACATCGAAAGCCTGCGAAACCATACCTTGAACTGTTACCGTAGAGGTAGGCCTTGAGTACAAGACTCTCACCATCCTCTGAAAATCAGAGTGGAAGCCAGCCTCCTCTAACACTCTGAACAAGTAGGCATGACTAATGATGTCGAATGCCTTTTCTTGATCAAAAGAACAAAGAATACCTGATACATTACGCGCCTGCGCCCAAAGAAAGAGGTTACAGCTGAGAGGATGGACTCTGTGCGTGCTAAGTGGCGTCGGAGCAGGTGCCTACTGCACCACGTCTCCCTTTCCCACTTTTCAGCGCGCAATGTGGCCCTCAAACGATTCCATCTGCGCTGGAGGAGAGCGCGATATTCTTTTCGAAGTGACTGCAGTGCAGCGGTCACCCCCGCTCCCCCAGAGAGAGGCGCGGAAGCCAGGAGGATCGCATCAGAGACTATTTTAATCTCCTCGCGCTCCTCACGTGCCCTCCGCATTCCCCAGGACCGGCAGCAATTGCGTACACTAGCCTTCACTCTATCCCAATCAGCACCATCGAGAGAATTATTCAAATCGGAGCTTAAGATAGACTTAATGTCATTCGCTACCTCCTTATTTAATAATAATCGCGGGTTGAGACACCACGGTCCCTTGCCGCGAGGAACTAACGAACCGTGAGCGAAGCGGAGAATACACTGTTCCTGCCGCTAAAGTCCCCCTGCCGCGAGCCGGTTGCGCCGCGGCAGAACGATGATGCGGTAGAAAATCCACGGGCAAAGCGTTCTCTCGGGCGCGGGCGCACGCGAGCGCGCGACCCGCGCTGCTTGAAACAACCTACCGACACCCCCTTCAGCGCACCGTTTCGTTGGACCAGTCCACTATACGGCCTCCCCCGTCAAGTCCATTTTTTAAGCGCCCCCTCCCGCTATAATCCTATAATGGGGAGTTTGGCGCTAGCGTCTGTAATTCGTCCCGCTTTATCACTTGGTGACCTGCTCATCGCCGCCGTCTCTATAGCCCCCGATTTGTTGTTGCTTGTTTAGTTCACCCGAGCGCCGCTGCCCTCCGTGAGGGCTTTACCCCCTGCCTTGATGCGCGCGCGGGTGAGCGCGCTCATTGAGGCACCCCACGCCACGCTATCGTCTGTCGCGTGTTGTGCTGCTGTTACTGTTGTGTTTATCCCTCGTGTATGCATGTGCGCCTTCGCAATGTGTTTTTGGCTATTAAGGCGAAAGCCTTTCTATAGTTCATTGAATGAAATCCAGTGCGCGAGAGTTGTGCGCGGATGTGTCACTTGTCGATCATCCTGAAGATATTATCAGAAAAATAAAATTCCTGTCTCCATCCTTTCCGAGATCACCGTAGAATCTGCACCTGAGAATTGCGTAAGCCTGTGCTGTCAGTGAAATGCGTCAGCGCGATTCCCCGTACGACAGATACTGCGCCTTTCCCTTGCTATTAAGGTGGCAGTTTGGGCTTGTTGGTAACAAGTCTAAAAAAAAAAAAAATAGCGCAGGGATAGAACGGGGACCAGCATTTATAAGGCAATTATAGAACTTCCCTGTAAAGCAATTCCCTTCCTGTAAAGCAATGATAGAACGCCGGTGAAATTTGATGCGTTCAACGGAACGCTGGTTGTGTTCGACAAGGGGCGCGCGATGTACTGCATGTTTGCTGCAGCATGTTACGTTTGGCCACCGACAAGTGTGTCAGCTGACGCGGCCACCGCATAGCAACAGGCAGAACCGCGAGCGGATCGGCCATTTCGGCGCCGTTCATCGGCCGCGCAACACTTCCTCCCGCGGGCGAGTCTCAACGTGATCCTGCCTGCCACGCGCCAAATGTGTGTGTGTGCGTGTGTGTTCAAACGCCGGCCAAGCCTGGAGCTCTTGAGAGAGTGCGCTGCCCTCGCCCGTCTGCAGGAGGTGGAAGAGATGCGTTCGGACCACCTGCGATTGAGTCATCGCCTTGTCTGAACTTGAAGGGCTTTCTCCCTTTCCCTGTGAACTGGCAAGCCTATAAAAAGCAGCGGCCGACTCCGCAGCGACAGAGACTACTTTGACGCGCCGTTGAGACTACGCAAGACACCAGCTGGGTGAACGTGTCTGTATTCTCTCCGGGTCAGCTTCTCTGCCCGCTCCTTCATGATGTTTTAGTAAAGGTTGTTTCGTTAAAAGACGCCTCGTCTTTGCTGGGACCGTTCATGCCGTCCGCCGTCCACGGAGCCGCCAGGCCAATGCTACCGAGGGGCGCGCAAGCGCGAGCCGCACGTAATAACTGCTGGCAGTGGTACGCTACCCATGCGCACGCGACCCAAACCTAACAAGCAGCAAACTCAGGCTTTCGCATTTCTCCTCGGTAGATTCTGCAGTGCTCTCAAGTTTTTGTTGCTGTTGTGTTGTTTTTTTTTTTTTTTTTTTTTTTATTTTTTTGCGTGGTGCCAGAATACGAGCCGGAAATTTTATTACGGCAAACAGCATTTAATTTTCGTGGGGCACCAATGCAACAAGGACACAGCTGAGCCTCACAGAATGGCGCTTCAAGCTGCTTATCCAGAAAATCATGAGGCCATTTTGGGGGGGAATTTCACCTCCGACCTTGCAGAACAGCATGCACAACGGAAAGTCATCAATGCTAATCCAAAATCACGGAAGGTATAAAGTGCAGGAACTTTCCCGCGCTGGCATAAAAAAAAAAAAATCACATGTTTAGCGCACAAAATCCAGTCTGGCTATCGCTTATTATAATTTTTTTTGTAAATTTCGTTAACGACTAACAGTCCAGTGAACCCTCCTGATTACAAAATAGGAGGTGTATGCATGGTGCGCATTTTGTTTTAAATAGGCGGAAAACGGCGTGGCGTCACCGCAGCTGCGATGTTGCATAGCACGAGCAGAATTCAGTTTTGCGGCTGTGCAGGAAAAAAATGGATAATCAAATAGCACTGCAGCCGCACCTACCAGTACAGCTGCTTTCTCAGCTAGTTCAAGAATAAAATAACTGCAGCTCTGGAAAACATCAGTATCATAAATTGTTTATGGGAACAGCTGTTTTACCATGATGAGAAAACGGTATTTAGAGAAGCCGTTACAACAGCTGGGTCTTAATTTCAGCAGCCAAATTTTATTATCGTTCGGCGCCACCATGCTTGGGTACAGCCACAGGCCTGTTTTTAACGCCATTCAAAATTTCTTAACAGAGCAAATCGTCTACCTTGCTAATATGCTTTGAAGTTTTAATCGGTACATATAAATCTTACTATTCGCCTACTGCGTGCGTTAGTATTTACTCTTTTTTATTTTGGTGTTTCATATTTACATTTCCTTCTCTATTCCCTAGCATTTATTTTTATTTATTTTTGCGATGTAGTTATACATCTCAAAATCTAATATCTCTGCACCCCAACTCTTGGCCGATCCCCCTGTGTGGGTATGTGCCATCAAATTAGAGGAGAACAACAACAACAACAGCTAGCTACGAGCTCACCGACAACGCTAAGAGCGGGAGCCTGCTCCAGTTCCTCACGGAAAATAATTTACAAGAGTTTCTATAATATGCCTGATAACAAGCTCGCGTAAAAAAAAAGAAAAAAAAAAACTACGAGCGCGAGATGCCGGCTCTCGCAAACGCATGTTCTCGGGTGCCAGCGAGCCCAGGACAGGCCTCTAAGCTGGCGGCACACGCTCGTAGCATTTATGCATGACCACAGAAAGCTAATATATGCCTATAATGCCACGTGATTTTGCTCAGCAGCAGTTATCAAGCGAAACACTACCAGACTGTAGTTATCCATACTATAGCGGCAGCGACGGAGTGCGCCGAAATGAGGGGAAGTTGTAGCGCCACCTGACGCGGCGCGCCGTCCCTACTGAGGAATCACGTGATATTTTCGCGGACACGCGCTACCTTGGCTACCGTAGGAGGCGGCGGGATGAAAAGGTCGCCAAGTAATAGAGCCGGTCGTGCTCGTACCACTCGTATCTCGCACCTCTGTTTGTAACTGGCGGTGCCGCAGCAGCCATCGCGGAACCAAGTCGGCTTCAACAAACAGATATATGTCATTAATGCGATCACTTGGCGTTTATGAAGGAAAAACGCATACGTCAATCTTTCTATCCTCATACGCGATCCTGCTTCGAGAGCTCAAAACTGCGCATTCGCTAGAAGAGATAACTGAAGGAATTGCACAGCGTAGCTGTTGAATTAAGAAGACAAAGGTATACTTGGAGAGATGTCCCCGCCTGCATGGAAGGTCGTCAGGCATTTCCTCGCTCTTCGTCTCGTGGAGAGAGGAAACTGCCGCAAAATATGGCATGCCGCGGCTTCTCGTCAATGACCCAGGTCGTTAAGAAACCCGGTCCTCATCGTTAAAGGTAGATAGGTAATTTATTTCGAATGACAGCGCCGCAGCAGCGAACTCGCCCTAACCACTGTCAGCAGGAACCAAAAGGTAAGGCGGCATGCTTTGCACCTTTGTAGGGAACGCGTCCTAAACGCGCCGAAAACAGGCCCCACGACGCCGGTAGCATCGCCTAAAACGTTTGTCCCCAAAGAGTTGAATATGCCCCTTTCAAGTGCGCAGTCACAAATAGAAAGGAAGCTCCCCAACCAGCGCCCGGAGCACTCGTCGCTGTGTACACGCGTATCAGTTCTCAACGAGAAGGCTGGACCCTTCATTCCCTGAACAACATGGGCAGAGACATCAAGAGGTGCCGCCTCAAGTCCTTCAAAATACCTGTCGCTTGCCTCTGCCTTCGAGTAGCGAATTCGCATTCATTTTTTTTTTCTTTTTTATGTCTGAGCCAGCCACAAAGCCTTCTTTGAAAACAATTTCCGCGGCGATCAATTAATAATAATTTCTCACTTTCGGAAGCACCGATAAAAAACGTGCCTCCAGCCAGCCTCTATGTCAGCCGGGGCACAGAAAAAAACGAAAATAAGAAACCCCATTGGCAATGAGCGGCGGCTTTGAGCGCGCAGACGCGCGATCATCCCCCCTCTTCCTCACTCTCCTTCTCCCGCTCCGCGTGCACGTGCGGCTGCCTGTAGCACGCGCTCCCGAGCGAGCGGGCTGCGCAGACTCCGGAGACAGCCGGGCGCAGCGCGGGCGCGGATGCGTGTAGGCGTGGTGTAGGTTTTGTAGTTCCTCTCCGCTCCGCTAGAAACCGAGCGCTGGCGTCGCGAAGCAAACGCCAACTTTGATTCCCTATATAAAAAATGGAAGACGCGTCATTATATCTAACTTATTTCCACTTTACAATTTCTAGGGATGAATTAACTCAATTTCTGGCGATTTTATGAAATTTGCAGATTTCTTTGCCCGACCGTAAATTTCAATGAAAAAATTTGTTGATCCGTCAATACACTTACAATAATACTTGGCCAAAATAATCCGAAAATGTATGAATGAACCATGAACAATCGAAATTTTAATAATCAATGTAAAATATATGTGTTTTACCTTAATAATATAAGGAGCTAGAATCTATTTTTCTGATTTTTCAAAGTACCGCCAGATGTCGGGAAAATATTTCCTTTAGGAAATCCTGAAAAAGCAAGACTTTGAGCGTTCTGCAATAAATTTTTAAATATAGGCAGAAAAAAATGAATCCAACTTCTCAGTTCAATACACATTACTTACAGGCTTGTTTTCATGAGAAAAAACAATAGAAAAAGCGGTTCGAGAAACATCCGATTTATAATAATTTTATTTCCCAAAGACTTTAAGCTTCACCCAGCCGCAAACTCTAAATAGGGCTAAAATGGCTAAAAATGTCCATTTGAAGAGACTTTGCGGCGAACTGACTTTTTTTTATGAGATACAAGAGCGTAAAAAATTTCATAGAATTGAGAAACAGTTGAGCGCGTCACATAGGCGACGTTTGATATGGAGCGAACCTTTGGCGCTGCGCCGTTTCATGCCCCTCCCAAGATGGCTGACGCCGGCTTCACTTTTTGGGCGCCACTTCCAATACAGCAGCTTTTTTTTTTTTTCTTTTTTTTTTTTTTATAACCTCCTTGGGGAGCCTACATGTTGCTCTACAGTAGTGCTGCCGCTTCGCTCGCCGTATACGCGGGGACTCGTGGCATGCAGTGAACACGCACGGCATCTGCTAGCAGAATTATCTAGCAGAAAAGAAAAGGCCTATTAACCGTATTATACATGAGGGTGCAATTCTTGTTGACAAAACTAACATCGCTGAACACTTTAACAGGCACTTCCATAGTGTATTTTCAATTCCAAATCCATGCAGATTGCGCAGTGATGCATTTTGTTTCCCTGATCCAGACATTGTATCTTTGCAAGGATTAACTTCACTGTTGTTGAATCTCAAGACTAAATCTTCTCCTGGTCCGGATAAAATCCTCAACATCTTTTTGCGTCGTTATGCAGAAATTATTTCTAAATTTCTTGCTATAATATTTCGCACCTCATTTGCCACAGGAAGGCTACCTCCCGACTGGAGGTGCAACATCTGGTGGGAAGAGCGATGTCCGAGGCGTGATTCGTGAATCAATTAGCAGCTCAGCGGAAAGACGGGAGCAGTGCAACGAGCCCTGTGTGGTGACTGGTTGCCTGCAGCGGAACGACTGCGTTGGATTCTTGGCTGCGAGGTTTGGTGAGTGCGGGACTTTCTTCTACTGAGTTTTGCCAGGCTTTTGTTAAGTAGAGAACAGAGCTGGTAATTGTGTTGACGTTGTTGCTGGGTTAAGTGCAGCAAGGCAATAGTGGGCAGTGGAGAAGGCAGCACTCGGAACAGCCATGGGTTTGGATTTGAAGTCGTTGTGCAAACCGAAATTGCTGGAGCTTGCGGAGGAGTTGGGTCTGAATTTGTCAGACAAACTCAGAAAACCAGAAGTGTTAAAGGCTATTCTTGCGTTGGAAGCTGAAGATGATGAGCTTTCGGAATGCCTTGAGATCATTGACGAACGTCGAGAGGAACGTGAACGTCACGAGAAAGAGATTCGTGAACGTAGAGAACGCCACGAGAAAGAGGATCGTGGGCGTAGGGAACGTCACGAGAAAGAGGACGCCCGCGTAAGGAAACTGATGCAGCTGGAGATTTCAGCACATGGAATGAGCGTGGAAAAGATTAAAGCTTTTAATGCCATTCATTGTAACGGTTCAATACCGCGAGACGGTCCACCACCGTTCCTCATCGCCGAGGATATGGCAAAGTATTTGGCAGACTTCGAGAGTGTCTGTAGAAGTAAACGCTTAGAGCGAGATGGTTGGGCGCAAAAGTTGGTAGCTGTTCTCTTCGCTGAAGCGTCAGAAGAAATCAAGCGATTGGTTGGCAACAGCTTTCAAAATTATGATGCACTAAAAGAGTCATTGCTGATACAATATCAGATAACGCCTCATGATCTTCGGAAGAGATATGAGAGCGAGAACAATTGTTACAAGTCGTACTTTGATTTGGCGTACCAGTTGAAAGCCGCTGTAAGCGAATGGCTAGACAGTGCGGAAGTTTCGGAGCAAATCGAACTTGCACCGGAGTGTGAAGAACAGCACGTACGCCGTAGACACAAGTGAGCCTGAACAGTCAAAAGTACCAGAGAGTAAACTACAGCTTGGGGAAGCGGCTGAGCAACGTGACCGCAGTAGCGAGCCGACCGAGCCTCGAACAGAGTATTGTGTTACCTTGGTCGAGCCACTAGCTGAGACGATTAGCACAGATTAGAAGTCCGAAGTGACGCCGTTAAGCGAGGTGAACTGCACGCCGACCCAAGTAGCTGCAGGAGATACAGTTCCATCATATGAGTGTGGGGAACTGGTAGTAACTGAACCGTCTCTCGAGTCGAAAGCAGAAGCTTGTGTAGAGCGTGGCAGAGATGGAAATAAGCTAGAAAAGGAGAAACTTTCAGTTTCCGAAATCAGCTGTGTCGTAGAGCAGGGCACGCAGAAAAACGAAGAGCCGATCAGGGAAACTGCGCAGCCCGCGAGTTGTGATCAGCCAGGGCAGACCGACGAGGAGTGCGCGTACGCTGTAGAGAGCGAGACATGCGAAGGCGACAGCGAGCGACCAGAGCAGAGTCAGAATCGTTCGAGCTCCGATACCACGCTAGGTTGTATTCGCGAAAGCAACCCCAGTGCGAACGCGGACGTAGCACACATGGCCCTCACGCAATCCGAAGCGCCCCAGCTGTCGAAGGAGCTTGATGCTGCGCCGGTTAGCGCTGAGCAATGCGGCTCATCGGAGGACCCGTGTAACGTGAGTGGCGAGCCGCCAGAGGAAATGCCTAGCTTGAGGGCTGGCATGAACGGTTGTTGTTCGGATTTGACTGAAAGCGAGTCATGCGATGCAGCCGCGGCGCCGCCAGAGGAAATGCCTGACTTGAGGGCTGGCGTGAGCAGTTGTTCGGACTTGTCTGAAGGTGAGTCATGCGCTGCTGGCCGCGATGCAGACGCGGCGCCGCACTTTGACCAATTTGACGACACCGGTGTCCTACTAGCTCCCGGTTACCGCTAGAACGTTGACCACTACCTTGCCGGAGCTCGCGCCGAAAGAATGTGGGACTAGAGTATTCAAGTCCTGCCACCGAAAAACGCGGAAAGGCAGGCGCGAGAAAGAATGCTGCCATCGTAAGAAGAGCAAACTCAAACGATTGCAGAAAGAAAGCAGAAGGCTAGTATTCCAGTGCTGCCGACGAAAAACGCGGAAGGGCAGGCGAGAGAAAGAATGCTACCATCGTAAGGAGAGCGAACTCATACGGCTGCGAAAAGAAAGCAGAAAGCATGTGTTCCAGTGCTGCCGCAGAAAAACGCGGAAAGGCAGGCGCGAGAAAGATTGCTGCCATCGTAAGGAGAGCAAACGCAAACGATTGCAAAAAGAAAGCAGAAAGCATGTGTTCCAGTGCTGCCGCAGAAAAACGCGGAAAGGCAGGCGCGAGAAAGATTGCTGCCATCGTAAGGAGAGCAAACGCAAACGATTGCAAAAAGAAAGCAGAAAGCAGAAAGCATGTGTTCCAGTGCTGCCGCAGAAAAACGCGGAAAGGCAGGCGCGAGAAAGATTGCTGCCGTCGTAAGGAGAGCAAACGCAAACGATTGCAAAAAGAAAGCAGAAAGCATGTGTTCCAGTGCTGCCGCAGAAAAACGCGGAAAGGCAGGCGCGAGAAAGATTGCTGCCATCGTAAGGAGAGCAAACGCAAACGATTGCAAAAAGAAAGCAGAAAGCCTGTGTTCCAGTGCTGCCGTAGAAAAAAAACGGAAAGGCAGGCGCGAGAAAGAAGCGAGGAAGTTGAAGCTATCGCGAAAGAGAAAGCGACTATCCCAAAGGCACAAATGCGCCCGTGCAAAAAAAATGCGTGACTGGTGCGCCAAGCGTAAGGAGAGGGATAGGTTGTTTAGCAAAGTTAGTGACTTATGCTCGTATGTTTCTTTGCGCAGAAACAGGAAGGTACGGTTGTTCCGTGAAACGGACAGTCGAAGCTTTAGTGAAAAGGGTGATCTCAACGGTAACGCCGATGGCTTAAGTCGAAGCCCATAATGCGAGATGAAGCCTCAGTTTTCACTTGTTGGTGTTTTTCTTCCTGACATAGGATTTTTAACTGATTGCATTGTATTATTTTTGTTTGAGAATGACGTTTTTGAAAGCGCGATTTTCAAATTTGTGGACGCGTTCCAAGTGCTGCTGAGCTGCCCTTTAATGTAGATGGGGGCATAAGAGGGAAATAGTCTGGCAAAACTTAGTAAAGTTTGTGCCGTGCTTGCTGGCTGACCAGTTGAGTTTTTAGCGTGGTTGTGATGCTGTAGGTTATCAGAAATCTCTCCTGAAGACAAGTTGCAAAGTGCCTTGGAAACCCGGACTTGCCAAGGAATTCTTCAGGCTGACTGGCTCAAGAGAAACAGAGTCGGATGAACCCGGCTAGCAGCAACATCCCGATCCCTCCGGACAGCGGATGCAGTCCCCTGCCCTTCGGGATCTCCCTTCCCCGGCGGGGCAGTCTGTTACGTTTCTCCACCGACAAGTGGGGCAGCTGACGCGGCCACCGCATAGCAACAGGCAGAACCGCGAGCGGATCGGCCATTTCCACGCCGTTCATCGGCCGCGCAACGCTTCCTCCCGTCGACAAGTCTCGGCGTGTTCCTGCCACGCGCCAAATGTGTGTGCGTGCGTGTGTGTGCAAAAGCTGGCCAAGCCTGGAGCTCGAGGGAAAGTGCGTCGCCCTCTCCTGTCTGCAGGAGGTGGAGGAGATGAGGTCGGAACACCTGCGATTGAGTCATTCGTCGTGAACCAACATGTTTGGCTCTCCCTTTCCTGTGAGGGTTTACCCTTTCCCTGTGAACTGGAAAAACTATAAAAAGCAGCGGCCGACTCCGCTGAGAGAGAGACTACTTTGAGAGAGAGAGAGAGAGAGAGAGAACAACTTTTATTTAAAATGCCTGCAGAATCGGTTAGGCTCCCTCCAAGCAGGGAGGACAAGCTTTTACCGCGACGCGGCCACTACGTCAGTCTCGTGCGTTGTGCTCCTTGAGGTCTTGTTACGTCCCTCGCTACTTCCGCGGGTTCGAGAGGGCCGCCGCCCCCTTCTTGGGGGTGCTGCCCCCCCTCTCCTCGGTTTCGCTCGGTCGCTGCCTCTCTAGAGCTGCCGAGACCTGCTGGACGGCCTTGAGTTGTGTCTCTTGATCATAGCTCCTCGTTGCAGCCTCTAGCTGCGGCGGGATCGTCGTCTTCTCGCTGGCTTCGCGCGGATTTACGCTACAGTCCCAAAGGATGTGAGCCGCGGTGGCTCTCTCCTTCGCGCACAGTCTACACATGTCGCTCGCGTGCACACTCGGACACATGTGCTTAGCTAGCACCGGGGTGAGCAGGGACCCCGTCTGTAACTGTCTGTATAACACTGCCTCCTTCCGGGTAAGCCCCGGGTGAGGTGGCGGCATAGTCTGTCTGTTCAGTCTGTACCATTTCACTATTTCGTTGAAGGTGGTCATCTTGTCCTTGGCACTGCGCCGCGACCAAGACTCCGAGTCGGCCGTGCTTGCAGCCGCGCGGTTGGTTAGTCCTCGCGCGGCCGAGTTGGCCGTCTCGTTGTGGTTCACGTTTCCGCGTTCCGACACGTCACTGCCCATGTGGGCCGGAAACCACTTGATCACCACAGGACTTTTGTGTCCGATGTCTTCGGCCTTGCGCAGTATGCGTGCGGCCTCACTACATACCCTACCATTGGCGTAGTTCTTCACTGCCGTTCTAGAGTCACACAACACTGTAGTGCATCCGGGGTCGGAAACGGCCAAGGCGATGGCCACCTCCTCCGCCCGGTGCGCTTCTCGAGTCCGGACGCTCACCGCGGTCTTCGTTGCACCCGTCGATGCCTCGACAACCACCGCCGCGTATGCGTCGGTGTTCCCTCGATACTCCGCCGCGTCCACGTAGGCGGCGCCTTCTTCTCTGGCGTGGATGTCTACGAGAGCCCTGGCCCTCGCCAACCTCCGCTCCCTGTTGTGCTCGGGGTTCACGTTCTTCGGGATCGGGAAGACCCTGAGCTTTCTGTTGATGCTATCTGGTATATGTACGTCTTTCTGCTGCTTACCTTCTCTCGGTTCGAGGCCAAGGTCCCGCAGTATCTGTCTTCCGGTTCTCGTTTCAGAGAGACGCTCGAGTTGCGCCGTTCTCTGTGCTTCGGCTATTTCGTCCAGCGTGTTGTGGACTCCCAGCGCCATGAATTTTTCGGTGCTCGTGCCCCCGAGGAGACCGAGTGCCGCCTTATACGCCTTGCGTATGGTGGCGTCTATCTTGTTACGTTCACTCGGCCTCCAGTTGTGGAAGGCGGCCACGTACGTTATGTGGCTAACTGCGAAGGATTGAACGAGCCTAGTCAGGCTCTCCTCCTTCATCCCCGCTTTTCTGTTGGACACCCTCTTGATGAGTCTCATTGCCGCAGCCGCTTTGCCCGCGAGCTTGTTGACCGTTTCACCGTTGGCTCGGTTTCGCTGGATGAGCAGCCCGAGTACTCGAATCTTCTCGACCTCCGGTATTACTTGTCCTCCCGTCGTTTTGACCGTGATCTTGGGACGCTCGTACTTGACTTCCATATTCTTTCTTTTCCTGCCCGATCCTTTCGGGGGAATCACCAGCAGTTCTGACTTGGCCGGAGAGCAAACGAGTCCAGACCCGTCCAGCTGCTCCTCGATGGCGTTGACCGCTTCTTGCAGCGTTGTCTCGATGTGTCCGTCGCTTCCTCCCGGTACCCATAGCGTAACGTCGTCGGCGTAGATGGTGTGCCGGACTCCCGCTACTCTTTCTAGCCGGGTGGCCACCCCGATCATCACGAGGTTGAAGAGTAGCGGGGAGATTACCGACCCCTGCGGAGTTCCGACGCTGCCCAGCTTCTTCTCTTCGAGCTGCAGGTCTCCCGCACAGATTTTGGTGGTCCGCTCCGTCAGGAAGTCTGATGTACTGGTATGTCCTCCTGCCCATATTTAGCCTGGATACTTGGGCCAGGATAGCCGAGCGCCTCACTTTATCAAAGGCGCTCTGCAAGTCCAGCCCGAGTACGGCTCTGTTGTCCTTGGTGCCCGTCGTATCGTCGATGATCTCGTTCTTTAGTAAGATCATGGCGTCTTGCGTCCCGAGTTTGTTCCGAAACCCGATGATGGAATTTGGGTAAAACTCCGATTCTTCCAGGTAACGCTGCCACCTGTTCATGAGAACGTGCTCGAGGACCTTTCCCACGCACGAAGTGAGCGAGATCGGCCTGAGGTTCTCTATGTTGGGCGGCCTGCCAGGCTTGGGGATGAGGATCGTCTTGGCTGCTTTCCATTGCTTGGGTAGCATTCCTTCTTGCCAGCACTTGTTGTAGAAGTTCGTGAGTGTTTCGATGGCCGCTTCGTTGAGGTTCTTGAGCGCTCTGTTGGTCACTCGATCGGGACCCGCGGCAGACCTTCCATTGAGATCCTGCAGGGCAACTCTGACTTCCCAGGTCTGGATGTCGCGATCTAGCGTATCGTTCTCTTTGCCTTGGTAATCCGGGTGTCTTTCCGTGGGGGTGGTCGGCAGGTACTTGGCGTCCAAGCGCCGCTTGACCTCGTCTTCCCCGTGTTCGCAGATTGCCTTGTGTAGGATCCTGGCCAGGTTGTTGTGTTGGTGGCCCTTGGTCTTGGTTTCGTCGAGAAGGTTCCGCAGCATGTTCCACGTCTTGCCCTTGTGCATCTGTCCGTCGGCTTCGTTGCAGGCCTCGTTCCACTGTTGGGTGCATAGCACCCTGCAGTGGACCTCGATCTGCCTGTTGAGCTCGGCGATCTTCTTCCTTAGACTTCGGTTGGTTCGTCGCTTCTGCCACCTCGCCTTTATGGACTGCTTGGCTTCTATCAGGTGGGCCAGCCGACTGTCCATCTTGTCTATCCGTTCGTCCGTCTCTAGCTCTTTGGTGGCTCCTTCCGTCGTCTGAACGACGTTGGCCGTCCATTGCTCGATGTCCGTAATGTCCACTTGCTCCGCGGGTAGCGCCTTTCGAAAGGCGTCCCAGTCCGTAATGCGATGCTTCCTTATGCCGGTGTTGCCTTGGCCTTCGAGCGGTACGACGACCTCCACGATGTAGTGATCGCTGCCCAGCTCTTGGCCCGTGTTTCTCCATTTCGCTTCTCTTGATCCTCCGTCAGTTTTGACGAAGGTAAGGTCCGGAGTTGTGTCTCTCGTAACAGATGTGCCGATCCTGGTGGGAAAGGCCGGATCCGTGATTAGGTTCAGTCCGACGTCGGTGGCGTCTTGCATCAGCTCTCTCCTCTTGACCGTCGTTCTGTGGTAGCCCCAGTCTTGGCTCGGAGCGTTAAAGTCTCCGCACACTACGAGCGTATTGCTCCCCGCGACTGAAGTTGCCTTGTGGAGCAGTGCCTTGAATTTCTGTTGTCCGTGGGACGGATTGCTGTAGACGTTCACCAGGAAAGTGCTCTCCTTCCTCTTCTTGCCCGTGATTACTTCCACCGTGCAGTGTTCGATGGCGCTTTTGCCGATCATTTCGTGTTCCACGAAGGTGATCCCTTTCCTAACGAAGGTGCAGACCCCTCTGCCCTTGCCCTTGGACGTGTCCCTTTTGCTCGGCGGGCTGTCGTGCGACCGGTAGCCCGGCAGTCTCGGCGTCTCTTCGCTGTGTGTTTCTTGAATCATTATGACGTCTGGTTTCCTTGTTAGTTGCTGCAAGTGTTGCTGCAGCACCGCTCTCTTGCCGGTAAAGCCGTTGCAGTTCCAGTGCCAGACCAAGAGGTCTCTCACTGGTGGTGTGGATGTTGCTGTACGTGCTGTCCCGTCCATGATTGCTGCAGTTTGGCGATGATCTGTGCTTCCATACCTTGTATTTGTGCCTGTATCTGCGTCTGCAGCTGTGCTTGCGTTTGCGCCATCATGTTCTGGATCGTGCTCTGTATGTTCGTTGTCATCTGCTGAACCGTTTGCGTGAGCGCAGTAAGGCTTTCGTTGGTTACCTTGCTGATCGCCTCGAGACGGTCGAGTCTGTCGTCCTGTTTTTCGATTCTCTCCATTGTATTTCGTTCCTTGGCGCCCTCTATGGCTCTCCTCTTGGGAGCCGGTCCCGCCGCTTTCGTGGCTCTCGGGTCCACCTCGACCTCTGGTTCGTCCTCGGTTATATCTTCTTGTTTCCTCTCTTGTGCGGGCTTCGGCAGCAGCTGCTGCTTTTGCTGCGTCGCA
Organism: Amblyomma maculatum; assembly: GCF_055883805.1. NCBI lineage: Eukaryota > Metazoa > Arthropoda > Arachnida > Ixodida > Ixodidae > Amblyomma > Amblyomma maculatum. The sequence goes on along the minus strand of NC_139344.1, from coordinate 162,114,929 downwards.
ATTAATGTCGTTAGCTTCGCGTTGATTTCCTTGATGGTTGCGTCCTGTTCGGCGATTCTCTGCTTTAGCTTCTCGTTCTCGTCTCTTAGGGCTTTTATTACCACCCCGTTCTCTTTTTGGAACTTCTTCGTGGCGTTTTGCGCCGGTGGTTGTCTCTTCTCTGCCATGTTTGCCTTGACTGTTTCGGCCCAGGCGACTCTTTCCCCCGATTGCGACGGTCTGTGGCGGCTGGCGGGCCTGCCTCCCTTGCTGTTGTCCCTCTTGCGGCTGCTGTCGCGCTGCCTCGAATCTCCGCGGGGTCTCTCGGCGGACGGCTCTCGCAGCGGCGGAAAGCTTTTCGGATCCAGTTGTTGCTGCTGGGCTTCCATCTTGCGTTCCCATTGCCGTTTTTTGAGCACATACGGCATCTTGTACTTGTTCTTGCATTCCCTCTCGCCCGTTGGATGCTGTCCCCCGCAGAGCCTGCACTTGGGCTTGCATTCGCGTTTGTGATCCTCGCTGGGGTTCGCGATTCCGCAGCCGAAGCATACTCTGGTGTTGGGATTCGGGCATACGTCTCTTCTATGGCCGATCTTGCCGCATTGCCTGCACACGTCAAAGTGCTTGCGGTAAAGCCCGCACCTGACTAATATCGAGCCATACTTGACGTAGTTCGGTACTTTCTCTCCTGCGAAGAGTACTATCACCGTGGTTGTATTGCCGATTCTGTGCGCCTCCACCGCTAGGGGGTTGCACGGGTTCACGATGTTTTCGGCTATCTCCTCCGGGGTGTCGTCTACGGCTATGCCTCGGATGACTCCCTTGACCGTGCCGTCCGGCGCCGTTCGGTAGGCGCTGACTTCGTATGTCCTGTCTCCTACGTTAAGGGTTTTGACCTTAGAGTACAGCTTGGCACGCCTCTCGTCCGGGGTGCTGACCACGATGATGTTTTGCTGCGCGTTCGTGCAGATGGTGTCTGCTTTGGCTTCTTCCTTCGTTACTCGAGCAGCCGTCATGACGGCCGACATAATTATTGAAACCTCAGTTCTCGCTACGTTGAGACCTCCCCGTGGTCTCATGACTATCTTAGTGTCTTCCTTCGGCATGTCCATGGGCATCCTCGCCGCTTTCGTTACCGAGGCTGCAACTCTCTTAGCAAAGCTGGCCCTAGTCTTGGGTCTAGACTGACGAGTAATGGCGGCGGACTCACCGTTTTCCTTGCCGGCCATGATCTGCTTGACGCGCTTGCCGGAGGCCGACCAGCCTTCGACTTCTTCCGGTGTAATGTCCTCTCCTTGAACTTCAATGCACGTACGCCCGCCGAGACTGCCGATGCTCGGTGCTGACGTCATGTTGTCTTCCATCGACATGGCCACTTCCATTTCGGACGCCATCTTGGTCGTACTCGTCGCCGGTTTAGGCCTAGCGGCCGGGCCCGTCGCCACCGGTGGCCGTACTCGTGGTAGGCCGACGTTAGGCTTAGAGAAAAGTCCGCACCGCACCAGAGAAAAGTCCTCGTAAATCGGGAGAATCACGTACCGCTTGGTCAAAACTGGTACCGGTCGATGCCCCGCACCTTCGCGCACACTTTGGTACCAAATATATCGCGGTAACTGTAAATTAACACTGCGTTAATTGGCATAATAGCAGGGGCCGATGAGAAGCACGTCCCCTCCCGTCGGCGACCGCAGCGCCACCAGACTACTTTGACGCGCCGTTGAGACGACGCTAGACACCAGCTGTGTGAGAGTGTCTGTATTCTCTCCGGGTCAGCTTCTCTGCCCGTATCTTCTCGATGTTGTAGTAAAGGTTGTTTTGTTAGAAGACGCCTCGTCTTTGCTGGAACCGTTGATGCCGTCCGCCGTCCACGGAGCCGCCAGGCCAACGCTACCGAGGGGCGCGCAAACCAAACCTAACAGCCCTGAACCTTACCTTACGCCCCTTACAACACGTCCAACAAGACATCATCATGCACAGTCTGTAACTCCGTATCAAGCCAAAATCAATGCATTTAAGTATTCTTTTTTCCCTCGTACTGTTGAAGAATGGAACAAGCTGCCTTCTGATGTAATAATGTTCATTGAATCTAGTGATAAATTGCTGGCGTTTTAACCATAGTCGCGTTTCATATTGGTGTATATTTTCTTGTTAGTGTTGAACATGTCTTAGTGTAATTTGCTTGTCACTTGTGTTTAGTATGTTACTTTTGATGAATTCATATTTTATTGCATTGTATTCTTTTCGCCCCTCCTGATAGGGCTCAGTTAGGGCCTGCAGTATTTGGTAAATAAATAAATAAATAAATAAATAAATAAATAAATAAATAAATAAATAAATAAATAAATAAATAAATAAATAAATAAATAAATAAATAAATAAATAAATAAATAAATAAATAAATAAATAAATAAATAAATAAGTGACAAGTGAGCAACAGCGGTCGCCGCTCGCGTTTTCTGCCGCATCACGCTGTTTTGCACTCTTGTCAGGTTACAATGTTAATTGAACAGAGAGAGGCGGAGAAATGACACAAGAAGAGAGACAGCACGCGCTTATTAGCGCCGGTCGCGGATAAAAGCGCGCTTCGTCTTTGGCACTCCGCTGGTAGCCTATCGACGTGAAGCTTATTCACGGTACGCGAAAAAAAAAAAAAAAGGGAGAACGGCAATTGCATTCGGTATTGTGAGACAATTTACTGGTAATAAAGTTATTCCTGGAACGCACCAGTTCTTACTCATGCTAACGTTAAATAGGCTAGCAGAAATCCCCGGAAGCTTTAATGTTAAATAATCATTGCTGTTTTTTACATTATCAAGTGTATGCCATCGTCGTCATCGCTTCGCCATCTGTTTTTAGGTGCGTTTCATCTTCAATGTTAAATAATTATTACTATTTGTTGCATTTTCAAGTGTATTCCCACCTCTTATGTAACACCCCCTGTAAAGGGGGCCTTTAAAGAATAAAACTGAACTGAACTGAACTTCGCTCAGGGCGCGTTGGCAGGAGGATTGACAGCTTTGAAAAGAGCAAAATCATTGTTACAATACACTTGACGACTGGACTATCGGTACCACTCTTACGATTTGAGAAAATAATAAATTACCGCCAAAACAATTTTGGTTGCGGGTATTTGTTGCATGATATTTGGTTACCAATGAGTTCAAACATTAGACGATCTATGGAGAAGAGGCAAGAACGGACGCTATCTGATCGTAGCACCTGTTCATGTGTTTTCTCTTCTCTGTACATTGTCTTGTTTTTTTTTTGTTTTTTTTTTTGGGGGGGGGGGGGGGTTGCTCTAGCCACAGGAATTAGCATGCATCATTTGTTCTATATTTAGATATTCTCGAATCTCGACGTCGTGATCGATTCGTTTTGATAGGCAGTGCGCTTCTCTTATGTAAATATCTTTATTTATTCCAGTCGTGTCGTAAACCGATTGGAATAGCAATTTCGCATGAAGTTTTCTTTGAGGAGAGAACAGCTAGCGGTTCCTATTTAAATTCAGTTTCTTATATAAGAGTAGTTTTTTATTCGATGATACCAGCGCATTGGAAACATGTTTAAATTTCAAAATGCGCGCGTTATATGCTATTTCTGTTTTGAATGTGATGCTGACGGAATAAATATAAAACCAGACTCCAATTATATTGCCAGCATATGCCATAACTAGAGCGTTTCTTACCCTTGCACAACAATATTTTTCAACCCCCTGAATTTGTTTACATGTTTTCGCTCATTAACACTATACATCCCATACGGAACACTGTTTAAAGCTGACGCTGCAAGCTAATTGCCTGTAGCAGAAGAGCTGATTGCAGTGCGTTTCCTCGTTTGCGTCGCTTTCTAGTGTCGCGCTGTTCTCCGTTGGTTTCTGCAAAAAGGTGGTTGTGTGTAAAATCATATTGAATCAACAGGAGTTCTAAAACAGAATAAAACGCCCGAAGGTGAGGATCGAGGTGCAAATAAACGCTGTTGCGCCGCAACATCCATTCTCGTTCTAGCTAGCCCCAACATTCACCTTGCCCCTGTTATTTATTATATATGAACATTTTCTTGTGTTTGGCAACATCATTTATATGTACTATACTTCAGTCGCACCTTTGTACGCGTGATAGTTTAATGTAATGTAATTAACCTGTGAATGAATGGCTGTTTGGTGTAGGTCGTCAGTTATCTATGTTCAAGCTATTTACAACGTCGAATTATTTTATCACTTTATCTTTATTGGGGCGGGGTCCTGCTTACTGCCTGTACGTTGTTTGCAAGGTACTTTGACTTCCCGCTAAAATAATTTGCTTAGTTTTAAATGCGTTGATTTCTCGTAATTTGATAGCTGCTTTTTGCGAAATAAAGTGCCCAATGTCATTGATTTACTTCTTTTCTTCAGAGGCTCTTTGCATAGTTGCCAGCATGCAAAGAGCACGAATTACGCACATTTTAACGCGCTAGCTACCCTGCTCGGGTAAACACGTTCGACAGCCTAACTCGTGCGAGTAATCAATTTTCTAGAATGCTCACTAGTACTAGCGAGCGGGCTAGTTTGGCTATACGACTCCGAAGACCTCCGGCGCTGCATGGTTATACACAAAAAACAATACACACATAAGAGAATTAAACCAGGACGTTAACACAGATGATGCGCATCATCTGTGTTAACGTCCTGGTTTAATTCTCTTGTGTGTGTATTGATTTTTGTGTATAACCACGCAGCGCCTGAGGGCTTCGGATTCTAGAATGCGATGAGAAAATTGCACACATTTTCACACCAGCTTAACTACATTCCATGTTGCTACGCTGGTCACAGTTGCCATTCTGCAGGCGCACCCCTCCCCCCCACCCCTGCCCCTCCTCCTTTTTTTTCGCGATCATGAGCCACACTTTTAAAAAACTACGATAATTCGGCGCGAACCGCCACGGTCTGATATGTTAGGTGAAGCTCGTGGTATTTTCAAATTAGTGCCTTCATAACCACACCAAATATTGGACTGTGACGATGAATTCAGCACAAATCGCCGTGACGGAGACGGCTCTCCAAGCTATCTGCATTGCACTCAGGTAGCACCCTCCTGTGACTTTCATCGCTGAAACGATACGCGCGCACCGCCAGGAGCCGGCACACTTCCCAGTATTCTAGTACACTATATATAGACCAACTCTGATATGGGGCGTACGTAAGCAAAATGCGGTGGCACTGCTGTTGCCAGGCTGGGCCAACTGGAGGTGAAAAGAAGGCTTAGCTTCCCTGGGAAGACATTTAACCAAACGGTTTCAAAGCCGTTTTCTGATCTCACAGTGCACCTAAGATGTCATTCGATGCAGAGTAACTATGACATCGAGCCGCTTCCGAGACATGTGGAAGGGGGCTCTCCCTTCAAGGTGGCAACCCTGCACTCTGTGACCCCGGACTTGCGAACAGTTCAAGCCTAGTTTTGGACGCTTCTGGCCAATGCGTCGTTGTGTAGTACCAGTTGTAGAATTAAACCTCGGTTGCTTATAAAAACCTTCCTAACGTTACTGAAAAAAACGAACATTTTTCGGTGCCGAAATCCGGCAATAAGCGAATAACAATGGTAGCGCGAGGCAAGCGATTTCAACTGCAACGGACAGCGGCGATGGAGCGACTTCAAAAAAGTTACGGCCGATTTGCATAGTTCATCAAATGCGAAGTAGGTTCATAGCACTGCTTAACCTCTGTACTTCAGCACGTCAAGCACGGCGAACCTGCGCCGCAGACAGCCCGGCTTCATCCATTGCGACTCGAAGCAAACGCGCGACCCAGCCGCATCCCAAGCTTTCCTTACACAATCTTCAAAGATGAACGCAAACAGGCGCAATGTACCTATTTACGATGCACTGCTCTGCAGCCGAAAGGGCATCATAGGAGGCGAGAAAGAGATGGGAAATGCGCTTGAAGGCAAGCGCCAGTTAAGGCGCGGACGTATAAGCACAAGCAGCTTCACGACGCGGCGAGCGGCTCGAAGCCGAGGTCCAGAGGACACCGCGCGTGCACGTCTGCTGTCTGTGAAAACTGAGGAGTGACTGATGCGAGGGGAGAGATGCCGATGTTGAGGACGTGCGAGTGACACACGACTGCTCACTCCGGAGTAACACACGCTTGTGAAACACTGTCCAGTGATGGCCGCCACATCTGCAGACTGCAACTGACACGCCCCTCTCTCACACCGGCGAAATCCGTGATTGCGGCTAGTAGCGCTACGCACTAAAAGAGAGAGGTGACGAGCGCAGAACTGGACCGACTCAACGCGGAGCTTGTTGGACTCTAGGACTTACGACAGATTACCTGAGCCCCCAGAAACAAGATCTCGTCGCGGAAATATCAGATGGCATGGACGTTATTTCTAGAGATAAAAGAACTGAATGCCCTGATTGAGCCCCATGTGCGTGACGAAGGCCTCGCAGCAGAATATAAAGGTGTTCGTCAGTGTCAAGCTTTGATCACCCGAATGTGGACAAGGCTTCGGCGTTTAAGAGCAAGAAATCCCAACGGTGTAGCAAGCACTGTGAATATGGAAGAGTTCACGACCATGTCATCTGATACCTCTTCGAAACAACTGAGGTTGCCGAAGGTGGAACTCTAGCAATACGTATAGCGGCAACAAGCTTGACTGGCAACCATTCTGGAAGCAATTCTGGCAAGAGGTTCACGAGCATAACGCCTTGACCAGCATAGAAAAGTTCCTGTACCTGCGGACAGCGTTGACGGGGAAAGCAGCGGCAGCCTCGACCGGCATCCAGGCAACGGAGAAATATTACGACTACGCTGTCAAGACACTCGAACAGAGCATCGGAAGACAGGATGTGCTCGTGAAACAATAACACCTCGCACAGCTGTTGGGCCAACCCCGGGCTAGAACTTTGAGCGACGTGAACGCGCTGCGACGCTGTTTTCCACCACCACCACCGACCCCGTTCAGCGAAACATCGCAGGACTTGAAACTTTAGGCGTCAAATCGGACAGCTATACGGTGTGATGCTGTGTGCTGCTTTGTTTCGTGTACTGCCGGCCGAGTGGGTTGTTCAGTATGTGCTGTATGTACAGCTCGATTCTTCAATCCATTTTACAATCAGTTCGCCGAGAAGTGGACTGCAAATAAAAAGTACACTGAGGAAGCACCTGTCAATATACTTGAACAGAGCTTCGGAAGACAGGATATACGTGCTCGTGCAAGAACACCTCGCACAGCTGTTGAACCTAACCCAGGTTAGAACTTTGAGTGACGTGAACGAGCTGCGACGTCTCCACGACCACGTTCAGCGAAACATGCAGGACTTGAAACTTTAGGCTTCAAATCGGACAACTACGGTGTGATGCTGTGTGCGGCTTTGTTTCGTGTACTGCCGGCCGAGTGGGCTATTCAGTATGGGCTGGGCATCTCGAGTCTTCAAACCATTTTACAATCAGTTCGCCTGGAAATGGGCAGCAGAGAAAAAGTACACGGAGGAAGCACGCAGGCTCCTCACTAAACACGAATGCCTGATCAGCCCAAAGAACGGTTTCCCAACAATATCAATGGCAAGGGCTCAGTAGCCAGCTTCCAGGTGGGGGCCAAATTGAGCAAGGAGAGAAGACCTATCGGCACTTTCGAAAGGCGTGAGGCGGCAGACTGCAATGCACCGATGCCAATGGAGGAGAAAAAAAGAAAACTGCGAAATGAGAGGGGGGGGGGGGGGGGTACTAGCAATGTGCGAAAATAGGGCACATGACGAAAGGGAGCAAGGATTGAACACTACGGTGCGCGAAGTGTGGCCGACGACACATCACTTCGCTTAGCGATCCGCTTGCTCCGAATGCCGACGACGATACCGCTACAGGATTGCGCTCACTGACAGCGTCTCTCAGCAGCAAAAAAAACGTCGTGTTGCTTCAGACGGCGCCGGTGTAGGTGGACTGATCGGAAAGAAAGCGCCTCGTTCGCTGTCTTTTCGACGGCGGCAGCCGAAGATCATTCGTAACAGAGAAGCTCTCGCGAGAGCTAAATCTAAAGGTGTCTGGCGAAGAAGTCACCATTTTTACACTTTCGGTGGCTGTTCTGCACACTAACGTCTGTGATAAGGATGCCAACCCGTTGGACGAACTTCAAGCGTTCTGGGAGTTGGAAAGCCTCTGCATCTTCTCAAGCAGCTGCCTGTCTGGAAAAAAGGAACAGCAGATGAAAGAAGAATTCACTCGTTCTTTGTATTTGACCGACGGCCACTACGAGGCAAGGCTCCGTTGAAGGCACTTGACCAATGGCTACGAAGCTGTAGCAGCACCGTTGCTACAGCAACGAGGCTGTAACAAGAGAACGCATGGATAGGTTTATGCGACATCTGAGACCCAACAAAAAGAAACTAATAGTATATGATGCCATTAGCGAATATGCATAGGCTTTGCTGAAAAGGTTCCAGCCGATGAAACGGACAGCACCTCGTTTAGAGTGTATTATATGCCCCATCATGCAGTTTTCCGTCCAGAAAGCTTTACCAGCAAAGTTCGCATCTGTTTCGATGCACCTTCGAAAGTGAAAGGCTGCATCACAAAACGATGCCCTCTTCACGGGCTCGAACCTAAACTCCGACCTGCTGCGGCTCATTTTGAATTTTTGATGCCACGGAATTGCATTCACCGCCATCAAGAAGGCTTTCCTTCAAATTGGCATCAAAAGTGAGGACTGCGACGCACTCCGGTTTCTCTGGCATTCATCTCCATCATGTGAAGGCTTATCCGAAGATGATATAGAGGTCTGGGGTATGACAAGAGTCCCATGTGGCGCCAAGAGTAGCCTTTTTATGCTTGCTGCCACAATACATCACCTGGCTAACGTCTCTGAGGACCCCTCTCCCTCAGCAGAAATTTTGGGCAGCTGCCTGTATGTGGACGATTTGATAGCCGGAGTCACCAGCTTTTTTCCTCGAACCTGTCCGTTTACAACTGTACTTTGCAAACGGAAAATAAAGCACTTACTTACTTACTTACCAACATGGAAGAGGCGACGAAATAGTATGAGGAAGCACACCAAATAATAAGCTCAGCAAGGATGAAACTGCGAAAGTGGGGTTCCAGCAATGAATTCCTGCAACGGCGCTTTGATGCTGACGGTGTTGGAAATCCTTGCAGTGATGTTGCAACCACGACTTCAGCTATATGAAGAGTACTGGGGCTAGAGTGGGACAGATGAAATGGCGAGCTGATGTAATCACTGAAAACAGCGCTGGAGCTGCACACTGTCAACAGGAACACTAAACGCCTTGTGCCAGCGTGAATCTTCGATCCACTCGGCCTGCTGAGTCCAGTGACGATCACCTCAAAAACGCTGTTTCAAGAGCTTTGAGTGCTTGGATTAGACTGGGATGAGACATTGCCTCAAAGTGTGAGGGAGAAATGGGGAAATTCGGTCGGTTCAGTATATCACCTAAAATATATTTCCCTCCTTCATCGGCACGGCAACCAATTCAATGTCAGAACATTTTCATTTTCACGGACGCAAGTCTCCAAGCCTATGTTGCAGTCGAACCTAAACTCGCATATACGCATACCTCAAAGAATCCTTGGCACTGAATATCGGCAAGGTCACACTGTGGACAGACCGCATGATTTCTCTGTGTTGGGTAAAGGGATAAGCATTGCAGTGGTAGCCTTTTGTACCCAACAGAGCTGGAGAAATCCAAGAGAAGACAAACCCAAATGATTGGAGACACTGTCCAGATATAAGAAACCCAGAAGCCCTTCTAACTCGAGGAAGTTCTCTAGAAGCACTCAAAAGTTGCAAAAAATGATGGAAAGGACCGCTGCGGCTTGAGAAGTCACCAACAACCTGGCCTTTGTGACATCCGCGCTCCGGTACGCGACTGAGTGGAAAACCAGTTGCTGCCCCTTTGCCGCGACTAGCCGCGACCGATCACCACCACCCCAGCGAACGCCGTGGCTGCACCAGCTGGGAGAGGAGGTAAATACCTCCCCTTGGGGGAAGGAGAATCAGTGATGGGAGCGCCACCAAGACGTCTACGCGGGTTTCCACAAGAAACATGGAGGACGAGCTATACAATTCTACAAATGCAACACACCCCCTAGAAATAAATAATAAAAATAATTATTGTGATTGGTTAATTAGAGAAATAATAAATCAGTTTGCATCTTACCTGGTGTCCGCCATAGCCCCGAATATAGCCACAGGGCTAAAATAAATTGAAATCGCCTTTGTCTTATAATTTCGGACCTCCTAAAAAAAGAAACTGCCGGTAATTTGGTACGCCGCAAATTTGCATTGCGACAGGGCACGCGCGCCGAGCACCCACGCCGAGACCTCTGGTATACCATTTGAATTGCTAATATCATTTCAGCTGAGGACGTGCACTCGGATGAAAGCCAACTCTAAGTGCTTGCGCTTCAACATGGCATTGCCCTTCATCAGACTATATGCATGCAGTTCGTAGCCGCTAGGCGCTTACCATTCCGTCCATATCCGGTACTCAACAACTCTAGAAGTGCACACTCCCTGCTAATGCATGAGGCAGCCAACGTTCACCCCTAAAAGTTCGCGTCTCGGCCGTTGCCGTCAACCCTAATTGTACCATCGCATACACGGTCAAGCAACGTGGTTTGTGAGTCCGACACGGCAGAGTATCACATTCAAATTTCTACCGCGAAGGTGTTCGCAAGCAGCGAACTGTGTAGAATTTTCGAAGAACATGAATACCTAACTTACAACAGTACGAGGAAATAATAAATATTACATCCTGTTGCAAAACCAATGAAAAAAGTTATTTCCGACTTTAAAAGCATTACTTGTTGGGCTAGTTGGTGACCAGTGTTAAAATTTACAGTAAAAGCGAGCATGCACTGACTGTCTTTTCGCTCGCGAAAAAAGAAATTATCTCTTGTTCTTCTAGTACAATGTCTCAGTCACAAGCCTAGCTAGTATCGTGACGTGACACTATGCACTACCTTGGTTCAGAATGGTGAGGACCTTACCAAACCATAAGCACACAAGGCCGAAGGCAGGCTGTATTCAGGTATTTTGCTAGTCGTGTAAGCATCGTTTATCCCTGAAACATTGCACCACAGAAGCGCAGAGTATACTCCCTGGATAAAGCCACGTATACCATATATGTCGACGTACTGATACAACTTTGCGGCCTCTGCGCGTGCTTTGTTGAAATTATCGAAGGACATTTGACATCACTGCCCAATGTGGCTGGCCTGCAGCGACCGAAGGCAGCAAGGCCAGCAGTGACAAGCAACAGTACTTGCAGTGTGCAACCCATGGCTGCTTCCGCCATAGTCTTTTATAAAGAAAACGCTAAAAATGTGCACGGACACGGAAAAGTGTACAAGCTACCTTGCGCATGTACATAATACACGTAAAAGAGGTGTCGTGGTATATATCAGTAGTGTCGCTCAGCGATAGTTCATTCCATGCACTCCTTTCAAGTCACTCTCGAAGCCACTTCGTGACCAGTCCGCTCATCACATTCATTTCAGCATCGGAACACCCACTATGGCCTCGTGCATATCATGCCTCCCTTCACTGGGTGCAGACATGTAGACTGGTTTGAGGAGGCACTACTTCTTTCCCACGTCGCGGACGAGTTCGCAGACACAGCAGGAAGGCACGAAAAAGTTCTCATCCGACGTGCCGCTGCCATCCGAGTCCAGCGAAAGCAGCTTCTTCTTCAAGTACTTCTGTGTGCAGCGGCTGGTGTAGCCGAATGGTAGGCTGATTGCGTTCGAGCAGGCTGCATCTGGGGAGCTGCCGACAAAAGAGGGGGAAAAAAAAGCAAGTTACAATCCCGCAGCACTTCATGCTCTTCGAAAGGTTCAATTTGTGCACGTGCAAATTTTAAACATTCAGAGAGCAAGCGTCGTTCGGAGCCTTGAGTTCGGTCCTCCCGATGTGGACACGTGCAATTTCGCCAGTGGTATCTGAGTCAACCTTGACTTGTGCCCCTCGAAACTTGACGTCATACTTGAACCAAGGGACATTGAAAGAGCGCACAGAATCGGTCGATTTGATGCTAATAAAAACAGGCCTATTATTATCTGCTTTTCTCATTACAAAGATAAAGAAAGCGTCATATCAAGCGCAGAAAAAAAAAAAAAACTCAAAGGATCAGACTACAGCATATCTGAAGATTATTCTTCAGAAACTCGTCTTGCACGGAAGAAATTGGCTGAGTTTGCGAAATCCTAGGACAAATAAATAAACCTCCGGTACAACAAACTGGTTATTGATGACGCCACGTACGTTTTCGACCACGTTGCCCAACAGGTTGTCATGCGCAACCCTTCATGCTTCTGCTCACCCTATCCGAGATCTCCATGTCCCTTCTTTATACTAATATTAGAAGCATCATACCGAAACGCGACTCACTTCATCACCTTACCGAGACTACCGAATGCAACATAATCCTTTTACTGAAACCTGGCTAAACCCATCAAAAACCGATAGCGAGTTGTCATCTTGTTTCCCTAACTTCGACCTTTTTGGTCGCGACCGCATTGATAAGCGTAGTGGCGGGGTACCCATATCTGCGCGTCAGCAGCTGAAGTGCTCTGTCGTCAACAGCCGATCATCATTAGAAATCTTGTTCGTATCATGCAACGCATCTTACCCTCCAATTATTGCCGGAGTTTGCTATCGTCAGCCAGACGCTGAAGCTTCTTTCGTCATGCACTTTCACGAAGACCTTCAGAACATTTCTGCCGCCCATCCTCTAGTTCCGATTGTGTTACTGTGTGATTTTAACTTTCCTGGAATAATATGGTCTGATTTGCCACAAACAATGTCTAAACACAACATCGAAAGCGACTTCCTAAATTTATGTCTAACGCTATAGGCTATCCCAACTTATATCTGAACCAATTAGACAGACTACTCATTCGTCCAACATCCTTGATTTGTTTCTTACGTCACACCCCGATCGCCTTACATCGCTCACCCATCTGCCAGAGATACGGGATCACGCCATTAGTCACGCTTCATTCGATTTTCACCTAACTCCATTGAGTGAGATAAAGAAGATAACCTTCTACGACAAAGGGAACTACAACGTCATTAACGAAGAACTATAGCTACTCTCTGTGACTCCTTCCCTGGATTTTCCCATCGCGATGTTGAATCGAACGGACTTCTGTTTAAAAACAAGATGCATAGTCTAACTCAAACGTACATTCAATCCATCACCGTTAGTGAGCGATCTCAATCACCATGGTTTCACGCAGCACTGAAACGGCCTAACAATAAGAAAAAAACGACAGTTCCGGTTTGCTAAGCGCGCAAATACACCGAGTGCATGGGAAAAATATCACTGCACCGAAAATAATTTTCAATCACTTTCCAAGAAAACTAAACGTTCATTTTTCACATCAACTTTACCTAATATGTTGCATACTAACCCTAAGCGGTTCTGGAAGACTGTTAGCCCGCAACCCTACTTATCATTATGTGATGACCAAGACATTCTCACCTCTGAAAAAGAATTCCCGAACGTCCTTAGCGCTGCTTTCTGTTCAGTATTTACACCAGAACCCGAAACTCAACTACCTTTTTTTCCCTCCTGTAATCATTCACCCATGCCTGAAATAACTTTTAACGCTAGCGGCATTGCAGCATTAATTGATTCCCTGAAGCTAACTTCATCAGCCGGAATCGATGGCGTTCATTCCAAAATATAAAACGTACTAAACATTCAAGTAGTGCCATCTTATCGCATATTTTTCAGCGGTCGCTCTCATCTGGTGTGGTTCCACAAGACTGGAAAGTGAAGGTCATCACAGTTCCAAAGAAAGGTAATCCGTTTTCCCCCAACAACTATACCGTAAGCAGCGGTGAGCGGTGGCGTAAGGAGTGCGCGCTGCCCCGGTGGCGTCAGCTGGTTACGAGAGACACCGGCGACGGCGATGACGCCGCGAAACGCAGAAACGGGCGCCAAAGAATTGCGCTCTAAAAAAAATTGCCGTCAATTACGTTACTTCCTAATGCTAAATGTGAGCGCGCAGCTCACCAGCTATTCGGTGGCGGCTATGCGTTTCGGCTCGGGCGGTGCACATATCAAGATCCACCGCCACCGATCTGGCGCCCGAATTGCCGCTTCACAGGAGTCATTGGAGGAGGAGCGAAGAGAGCAATTAAGTTATCGAGAGGTCGCGGGAGGCAGCGCGTGGGTCCATAGGAACGTTGCGCGGCGAAGAGATAGAAGCGACTGACTGATGCCGGTGCGTTTCGGCTTGGGATGCACGCACCATGCTCCGCTGACGTCGAGCCGAGGCTTCGGCAACCGGAGAAAAACCGTCGCCACCACGCAGGAAGAGGAAGGAGGGGGGGGGGGTGCATGTAGCGGCGAAGGGTGGCGGCAGGAGCGCGCGCTGCCCCGGCTGCAGGGCTGGTTACGAGGGACGACGGCGACGACAACGGTAAACGCAGGAACGGGCGCCAAAGAGCTGAGCTCTAAAAAAATAAAAAAAAAATAAACGTGCGTCATATTCTCGCCAAATTCACCGTACGCCTGATCTTTGCCACCCATGCTAGCTATATATCCCATCCCAAGAGATAGAGAATGGAATCCATCTGCGTGTACGTCGCTGCATGCCTGCGAAGATTTACCGCCCTCCTCCGGCAGGACAGCGTGCTTGCTGTATGATTGAAGGTTTAACAAGAGCGAGGAAGTGTGTCCTAAGTGGCTCCTCTCGTGGTTTTCTTCCGATCCGCAGCGCTCCACTACGGCGCCCCTTCTTGCTTGAGTCGCTGTGGAACATTAAGCCCCATAAATCATAAATCAGCCGATTCCTGTTAAGGGGTCGCATACTGCGGGTGTCGCTTTTGGAGACCCGCCTCCTGCGTTGATGCGACCCACGTCGACTCGAGCCCGCGAATTCTTGGGGTCGAGCCACTCTGTTGTTGCCTTTTGGCTCGAGGCCATATGGGTCGCATCAACGCGGATCGAAGCTTACGGGTCGCAAAAACGACACCCAAAGAATGCCATTCATGGTCATTCGTATATGGTGCGTAGACATCTCAACAAAGCTCTAAAGAAAGTAGCATATACTGCTGATGTGATGTAATTGAAGGTGCGAATTTTGGGCACAGCATACGCATAAGCATCAAACTCAGCATATGCTAGTTTGTGAGTTTTATGATGTGCAGAAGTTACACGTGTGCATTCCGGATTAATTCTGACCATCTTGGTATCACATATTATTGAATTTTTTTCAGCTATTCAAGTAAATTGTGGGATTCCTAGGATGTTTAAGTACGCCGCTTCACGAATATATCCCAGCCAAATTTCTTTAATGCGTTCCGAGGAAGCGAGGTTATCTGCAGCGAACAAAAGGAGGACACTTAAGCCCCGCCGTTTAAGGTATGACGCGACAGTTAAAGTCTCCCGTCTAGGGCTCCCCTTGCGGATCCTCGCTTGTTTACCTGAACTTTACGACTCGATTAATCTCTAATCTCTCAATTTGTGATTACCTCACACATACCTATAAAGCCTCATTTCACCGAAGTCCTACTAACGTACCTGCTAGGCCCGGGGCCTGCGCATCTGGCTCAGGGTCCGCGGGTAAGTCATCCTCTATATTTCTCCCCCAAATTTACAGCTCCTGCTAACTTTGTCATGTAACGTGGTCTATTAGCGCTACACAACCCGCCGACCAATCAGTGCCCAGCCATGTCACCTGCCAACTACCACATGTCAGAGTCATGTGATCGAGAGGATGTGATGTGATGTGATGTGAGAGGCTCGTGAATTTTCGCTCACAATGGGGACGCCGGGATTGAAAGATGGGGCCTTTAAAATATAAATACCAGTGTCTTCAAAGGTACTCCTCACCTGTCGTAATTTTTTTTTCATGCTCAAAGATCGACGGTCATTCAGGCCCCACCTATACGAACCGATGGCTGGGGTGCAGACTCGCGCGGAATGTATGCTCGTGTTTAAAGGAGGGTGGGGGAGGGGGGGGGGGTGCACTGCAGACGCTACTGGCACGCCAAAGCGACACGGCTGACCGGCTTCGGCCACGCCATCTGCGTCACGCCCGAAATAATCTGGCCAATAGCTATTTCTAGGCCAACGTACAGGTGCGGTGGTAACTAAACTGAGTACCCTATTTTGTCCTAATTGAGATCCCACTTTCCCTGTCGGACATAAACGTGATTCTTCAATGAGAAAGCACACTGACGTCTACGAGCCTGCACGGAGGGGGGGGGGGGGCGCATTCCAAAGTCTTCGAAATGCCCATGATATACGTTCATGCTACGCATACCGGCAGTTTCAGCGAGCACTTAAAAAAACTCCTGAACTAGGGAGTTCGAAATAGAAATGAAAAAATCCTGAACGTTCAAAATTTCCTGAAAATAGGATGACTGACATAGAACAAAATTTATTACTTTCGGGGAAAACTATAAGCCGTATTTTACTATAAAATCTTCTAATAATCATGCATATAATCAAGTAAAACTCACTAACTTTACATTAATGCAGTTAGGTGGTTAGTGCCAATTAATATTTCGAAGCACTGGAGAATACGTTACCCTATCAGTTTTTGAAACGAAGGAAAACGCATCTTCTAAATCTCTGCCCCTTCGGAATTCCGGCAGTTTATGCTGCACAAAAACGAAACCGAGCGCATTAGACGCGGAGGAAGCTCTGTGGAAGCGGCATCGTTCACTGATAGAGTGCTGAAGTGACTATATATGGTGCACAAATTCAAACTCTACCATTCCGTGTCATACACTTCCTTTTTCTCCGCCAGTCTAAAAGATAACGGCCACATAATTAGCAATACCTGTCATTTTCATCTTCCCTCGTACCAAGCGAAGAATTAAGTTTGGAGGACGGAAAAAATGCTGCAGACTAGGCCATGCGAGAATCATTTTAGCCATCAGTTAGGTTTCACCAGGCTAGGACACACGGTATTTTCTAAATGTTTGGTTGAATTTAGCTGGAACACCCGATATGTATAATATGAGTAAAATGATAATGTTCAGATGGTTCGCAGTAATAGACCATCAAGTTTGACTTTAAAACGGCCGTTATCGTATATACTGAATAAAATGTCATTTTATATGTCATGGGCGTTTGGTGTTCCTATATTTACGGCATGGTACAGTCAACAATATATTTCTGGCTCGGTTGGATACGGGTAGGTACCATGCGTTGTTTGTGCCTTGCACTTATGAAGCACACGTAGAAAAAGGTATGCACTCTAACTGCACGATACTTTACACAATATGTAATATCTACTCGTGCCCAGCTTTCTTGGACAAGCCATTTAATTATGTGGCAACTGTGGAATACTGCAAGACACTGGCATGAACATATTAATAGGAATGACCTGCGTTTCTTATACACAGCAAAACATTTCGTTTAAAATTTGTCCTACGCTCGCACTGAGTAGTTCATATTTCCACAAAAAATCAATGGCGTTCGTTTTGCAGCAGAAGCTGTTTTAGGAGGCTCGTCCACGACAGCTTTCGTGTCCCGTCGCAGGCGCTGCTGGAGCACAATCGGAGTAGGCATGTGAAAAATTACAGAGGTGCACTTAAGCGTGCTTGCCTGTAGAAATGCGAAAGCATTGCGAGTTCTGTGACTAGTTCTTTTATGAGTTCTGCGTTTCATTGCTTAGTAATATTGCTTGGTTGGCGTTCTTGGTGGTCAAATTCGGACGAAGAAACATTTTGGGGGGTCGAGAGATCAAATGTTTGCGGGTGCCCCATCACAATTTGCAAGTCATCATTCAGTTGGCCATACTCAAATCATATGTGTAGGCTTGACACCAATTTCGGTCACATTCGGACGAAGTCAAATTCCGGGGTCCAGGGAAGGCAGATTTCGGGAGTGGCCGACGAAAGTTTGGAGGTGACCACTAAATTAGCCATACCCGAATTCGGTTAGACATCAGTTTGGTCAAATTCTGACGAGGTCAAATCTTGGGGGTACAGAAGGCCAACTTTTCGAAGTTTCCCATAACAATTTGGAGGTCACCTCTGAATTGGCCACACTCGATTTAGGTTAGACATCAATTTTGATCCAATTCTGAAGTGGTCAAATTTTAGGGGTCCAGAAGGCCAAATTTTGGGGGTGGTCCTTTGAAATTTGGAGGCCACAGTCGAGTTGGCCGTACTCGATATAGATTAGATGCAGTCTTGTGGCGCCACTCATGGGACAAATACCATAACACTGATCCATGACTGACAGTTCGTGGGGACAAATTATTAGAGCATAAGCTCTACTCATCCCATGCACAAACCTCAAGGTTTATAGATGGTGCAATTTGGACCTTGAATTCTCGTGCTGTACAGCATACATCGCCGTCATCACCGTTGTGCCCAGGAACGAGAGCGCTACTGTATACGCTATAGCCGCAGCTGTCATGCCTCGCTTAAAACTGAAACACACTCTTGCCCTGTGTGGTAAACATCGTTGTCTTTAAGCTTCAACTGCAAAACACTCTCGCACTGTGCAGTGAACATCGCCGTTTTCATAAAGTTCCATCTGCATGTACCGCTCCTTCATCTAACAAAGGTAAAAACTCCATACACATATGCCATCCCGCTAAAGACAGAAACCGCAGCAGTGCCAGAAAGGCTGCCGAGAACTTCGAACAACGAGAAGCCAGAGTAGCCGCTTGCTGAGAAGCTTACCAAGCGCGGAAGCGAGCCAAGATCGAAGCGGCAGTAGCAACTGCGGCAGCGGCCGATGGCTAACGCTTGTGAAACTTGGTTCAAGGATAGTTGAAACTGTAAAATTTTTTATGACATGCTCTGGTCCACGCCACCCATGAGCTAAGAAATACTTTCGCATTAAAAACGAAGCACTGTAGAACCTGCGCAGGATAAATGCGAAACGTTGATTCTGCTATTGCGACATAGACGCGTAATCATTTTTATGGCAACATGGTCATGTGACTGCCACCTGACTCGATGACATCATGACGTTTTGAAAGTCATTCTGGTCGTGTAACTGACATGTAATTTGATGATGTCATTACCCTTTTTGGAAGTCATGTTAGTCATGTTACCTTGTCACGAGAGTTGAGGATGCTATCATACTGCTTAGTGACTTGAAGCTATCACCTTTTGCAAGTCATTATGATTACGTGACTATCACATAACTTGACGTCATCACTTGTTTGGAAGTCATCCTGGTCATTTGTTTAGATGACGTCACCCCCTTTTTGCTAGTCATCCTGGTGATGTGACTGGATGTCGTTGCCTTTTTATTTACGACATACTACTGTTTTTAGTTTCATATGATTCTTATGACTGTCACGACACTCATGGCGTCAAGTCATTAATGTCATATGAATTGGTGAAGTCAACACCAAATTAATTGGTGAAGTCATCAAATATAATAGTAACAGCATACTGCACATCTCATTAACTTCATGCTCACAATCACTCCCTCCCCTCTAACTCTTGCGATTACGTGACTGAGACCACTTTTCGTGGACACATTTTGCGGGCAGCCTTTACGTACAACTTCCGGCCGCAAATTTTGCGTCGTGGGCCATACAAGGCTTTCGCCTTAACGAGGGCGGGACAGTTGCGTTGCGCCGACCACTGCAGCACAAGGCACCCTACGCGGCACTGGAGACTTTCAGCTTAACTGAGATGTACTCGCGCAGACGTTACTGTGTTACGGGACACACCTACGCACGCACAGTGGCCACACCTTGCACCATTCCCGCGTCTGCGCTACGCTGTTGTGCCGGTGGGGTTATCACACAGTAGCCCACCGTCAACAGGGTTGTGCCAGTGGACCCCGCAACTGCCACCAATGTTGTGCCGGTGGGATTATCACACAGTAGCCCACCGTCAACAGGGTTGTGCCAAGGAGTTGGTAACGCAGCGCTCGTCACCCGTTTCGTGAACGAGGGCTGTTAGCTCCCTGGGCGGTAGCGATGAATCCGAGTCGGCGTTGGTGAGATGAAGAAAAGGTTTTATACACTATTTACAGGTACTCAAACAAGGAGTTCGGCTCTGGGGCCGAAAGCTACCATAGCCGTACGCGACTGTTCTCGCGCAGCGACGGCCGGGGAGATTCCGCCGCGTCCGCACTGTCAGGGGGCGAACTGCTCCTGATGGACGCTCGTGACGAACTCACACTCGGAGTCTCGAACGGAAGCACTTGAGACTCCGTCGCCGAGAACCGTTGACGCTCAAAATGGTCCAATCCGACGGCAGCACTTTCGCAGGGCCAATGGGAGAGCTCGCTGCGCTCTCGCTTCAAATATGCCGCGGGGCGAGAAGGGGTTCTCCGTCAGGGCCACGGCGCCGTGCTGTCTGGACGCTCAGCTCATGTTGAAACACGTCGCTTCACTCCCTTTGGTACGGCTCGCCTCCAGTGCACTGGTGCTTTGCAGAGAAGCATCCAGAGTTTGTGACGGAGGCGTTCGCCGAAGAAGTTTGGCGTCCGGCTGAATTTCTGGGCGGCTTTGGCCAGGCACAACAGCACCCCCGCCATCAGACAATGCGCCGGGAAGACGAGCTGCTCGCATGTGGCTCGGATGCCGGGCGCGCTCGTTCGCCAGGTTCCTCCAAGCTCACGTACAGTGTCCGGGCGCCAGGTAGCCTCACGTGCCTCGGGTTCCAGTCGCCAGGTCAGGATCTCTGCCGACAGCCTGGTTGCCGGGGCACGCCGATCAACTTCGCTCGGGTCGCTCCGATGCCCTTGCCACTCGCCACTGGTAACGTTAGACTGTTCTGCGGCTTGCGAAACCGACCGACAACAGGCAACACCCAACACAAGCAAGTACCCTCGGTCACCCGTCAAACACCAGACAGAGGCAAAATTTCAAATTTAATTAGCTAAATTGTTGTCCCCTTTTTGCTCCCACTACAACAAGAGACAAGTGTATAGGATGCAGTGAACAAGGTTCAAACAACAATTTTGCAAATTAACGATACTATAAATATCAAGGAAAATTATTAATCAGTAATGGAAAAGAGTATCCTTGAAATCACTTGGACCGTAGACCACAACTGAGGAAGCAAGGAGGTCATTCAATTTTGCCCCGATCTGCCTACAACATTACCGTTGGCGACGAAACGCTCGTCTTAGGTAGCTATGTCTCAAATGCATGACTGAAAGCATCAGAGTTCGCATTGTGCTGCTCTTTTCCGCAAGCGGCAGAATGCGTAGCAGTATTCGGGCGGTTTGGCTCTCCTCCCTCCGCTACAGCCTCGGCTGTTCATTTCTCTACGAGACCTTTCTTTCCACTTTGGGTGTGAAAGAACAGACGTGCACAATTTGCTCGCTTTGTTGAACGATCTGTCTCGTTCCTTACGCTTTGCGCACCAATCGCGCATTTTCTCAGCACGGGTGCATTTGTGCCGCTGGGATCGCCGCTTGTTTTCCTTTCGTGATCGTTTGCGTTTTCTCACCTTTCGATGAGAGCATTCTTTCATGCACCTGCCTTTCCGCTCTTTTCGGCGGCTGCACTTGAGTTTTTGCTTTCTTTCTTTTGGTGCCAGCTCTTTCAAGCTCCCGGTAACCGGAGCGGGTATGGCGCCGACATCGTCGGAGTGCGGTGCCGCGCCTACATCGCGGCCAGCAGCGCATGACTCACTGCCAGTCGCGTCCGAACAAGGACAAGGCTCGCTCACGCCAGCCCCCAAGCTAGGCATATCCTCTGCAGGCTCGCCACTCAAGTTACACTGATCTGCCACTGTGCCGCATTGCTCAGCGCTAACCGGCGCACGATCACGTTCGTCCGACAGCTGCGGCGCTTCGGATCGCGTGAGGTCCATGTTCTCACCAAGGTTGTTTTCGCCAATACAATTGAGCGCGTCAGGACAGGAAGATTCATGGCTCCTATCTAGTCGCTCGCTGTCGACTTCACAGGTGTGGTTCTCGACAGCGTCCGCGTCATGGTTCTGCCTTAGCTGTTCAACACTCGTGGGCTGCGCAGTTTCTTGAGCGCCACTTCGTTTTTCCGCGAGTGATGATCTACGACAACGCTGATCTCGGACATTGCCAGTTTGTCGTCTCCTAGGTTGACTACATCTCCGCCACGCTGTACAACTTGCTGCTTCTGAGGAAATCGCCAACGTGTCGTCTACTAGCCTGACTACATCTCCGCCATGCTGTACAACTGCTGCTTCTGAGTTGTCAGGTGGTTGATTTACTGCCAGGTCGCCACTCTCGATTGGTGGAATCGGATTGCTTACAGCTACGTGAGGCGGCGTGCAGGACGGTGTCACTGCGGATTTCTCGCCGATGGAGTCGGCTCCAACCGTCTCAGCTGCCAGTGGCTCGACCAAGGTAACCCCAGATACTTCCGTTCGAGGCTCGATCGGCTCACTGCTGCGGTCGCGTTGCTCGGCCGCTTCCCCAAGCTTGGTCTCATTCTCAGGTGCAAGCACAATTTGCTCCGAGACTTCCTGACTGTCTAGCCATTCGGTTACATCGGCTTTCAATTGATACGCCAAATCGAAGAACGTTTTGGTACAATTTTTCTCACGCCGATACCTGTCCCCAAGCTCTATTGGTGACAGCCGATGTCTTTTCAGTAAAGACTCTTTCAAGTAATCGTAGTTTTTCAAGTCAACGCCTAACACGCGCTTGATTTCTTCCGACACCTCGGCGGAGAGAAGAGCCACCAATTGTTGTGCCCAAGTATCTCGCTCGAAGCGCTTACTGTTGCAGACACGCTCGAAATCTGCCAAGTACTCTGCCATATCCTCGGCAATGAGGAATGGTTGCAGACACTCTCGCGGCTTCGAACTGTTACCTTGAATGGCAATTAAAGCTTCATGCCTTTCAACACTTTTTTCATCTGCCGAACGCTCGAGCTGGATAAGCTTCTTTAAGCGGGAAAACCGCTTTTCACGTTCATTGCGCTTTTGGAGTTCTAGCCTTTTGGCTTCCTCCTCCCCTTTTCTTTCTTGAATATCATCCCAGGCCTCTGCGGCTTCCTCAACCGTCACTTCTTCTGCCTGCATGATCTCAAGAATTTCCTTTTTTCTTTTTGTTGAGCCCAAATCGATGCCCAACTCATCACAAATTTGGAGAAGTTCTTTGACCTTGTAACTCTCCATCTTTTACCGGCCTCTTGTTGTTTGCCTTTTTAGAATAGAGTACTATACGTTCGCTATCTCGCTCCTAGCAAGAGATGCGCAAGCCTTTCTCACACTGATTCCCCTCTCAGCATCCCTTGGTTTTCAAAACACTTCCTGTAGGCTTGAAACACGCAAGGTTAACACAATGCTACGCTCAGCCTTTCTATAAGCTACCCTGTGTGTTAGAGAAGTCTGGCGTTTGAGGGAAACTTCAGGTACTCACCGCGCCGAGGTGCCTGACGCCGGTCGATCCCGCAGCTGCCATCCAATGTCGTGCCGGTGGGGTTATCACACAGTAGCCCACCGTCAACAGGGTTGTGCCATGGAGTTGGTAACGCAGCGCTCGTCACCCGTTTCGTGAACGAGGGCTGTCAGCTCCCTGGGCGGTAGCGATGAATCCGAGTCGGCGTTGGTGAGATGAAGAAAAGGTTTTATACACTATTTACAGGTACTCAAACAAGGAGTTCGGCTTTGGGGCCGAAAGCTACCATAGCCGTACGCGACTGATCTCGCGCAGCGACGGCCGGGGAGATTCCGCCGCGTCCGCACTGTCAGGGGGCGAACTGCTCCTGATGGACGCTCGTGACGAACTCACACTCGGAGTCTCGAACGGAAGCACTTGAGACTCCGTCGCCGAGAACCGTTGACGCTCAAAATGGTCCAATCCGACGGCAGCACTTTCGCAGGGCCAATGGGAGAGCTCGCTGCGCTCTCGCTTCAAATATGCCGCGGGGCGAGAAGGGGTTCACCGTCAGGGCCACGGCGCCGTGCTGTCTGGACGCTCAGCTCATGTTGAAACACGTCGCTTCACTCCCTTTGGTACGGCTCGCCTCCAGTGCACTGGTGCTTTGCAGAGAAGCATCCAGAGTTTGTGAAGGAGGCGTTCGCCGAAGAAGTTTGGCGTCCGGCTGAATTTCTGGGCGGCTTTGGCCAGGCACAACAACGCTCAGTCTTGTTTTATCACAGGACTTTAAGCAGCACGGATTAGTGGTGTCCTCATTTCCGGTAGCGGGAAGTTGCGCATGCGCCGTTTTTAGCGAAAAGACTACTATAATTCTGTAGTTGCAGTCGCTCTCCGCCGGTGCAAGTAACCGACGCAAACTTTCTTTATAAATTAAAAGCATTCGTGGCATCGGTGAGGCATGGCGTGCGGCCTGCCTTCATGTCTGCGCTATTGATACCGACTGACTTTATGTAGAAGAATATATATTCTGATGTGCACACCCAATCATCCCGCAGCGGTATAACCACGCAAAAAATGTGCAAATCTGCGAAACCGTACAGGTTACTATGCATTACCTGCCACCGGAATGGCAAGTTATAATGGCCTTCCGACGAATGTGAAAAATGGCATTTATAGAGCGCTTGACCCCTGCAGACTATTTTCTGGGGCGTGCAATATGCCACGCATTTTAATGAGTCGCTGCTCTTTTTGCCTTTAACACGCGCAACCGAAACGGGCTCGGCGCACTCGTATGCACGCCCTGAGCAAGACTGTGCATGGCTTAAAGCAGTGCACAGAGCTGTTGCACGAACAGAGAAAAAAATTAGCTGTGGTTTAGTTTGTGGTTAAACCTGGAGTTACGCGAGAGCTATCTTCATGGCTACGCTTAGGTTCGGCTTGAAAGTAAAGAGATAGCTTTTGCACATAGTAGTTTATGGTTTCAGCTTTATTTATGCCATAGGGGGCATTTTCGACCACTAAGTGCGATGAGGTGAAAACCTCTATCACGCGGTGGTCCGAAGCCCTCCACTACGGCACCTCTTTCTCTGCTTTCATTCCAACTTCGCGATGGCGCGATAATGTAAGCTTCCAGCCAACATATAAGGCTCCGCTTTAAACGATTCGTATGAACGTGCCTGTGTGGCCCAGGGATAACGTGAATGAAAGGGTTTTGGCAGGCTGATTGTGATATCATCCTCCCATATGAAAGGTAAGGCCCGAGTTGGCAGCTCCTGCCGAACGTAATGTCAGGAAGCCCTACGTTCAGTTAGTGCTCCGCCATGTCAGCTTCCAGCTACCACCTCCCACGACTACTACTTCTTCTTCTTTCTTCGTTCTTCGGACAGGCACGGACATGCGCGGACAGGTACGGGCAGGCACGGACAGGCACGAGAAAATGGCGAGGCTGTGGCCAATGTAGCTCTCGCTACAAAATTAGCTGTAGTTTAAGCTCTGGTTAAACCTGGATGGAAGCGGAAGCTTTCGCCTGGCTACGCCTGTGGCCGAATTATGGGTACACTTAATATCCGCCTTTAAGCGTATGACGCTAGTCTATCAGGCCACATATAATGACTTGCTTTAACCAAGTCGTATCAACGTGCCTGCGCGGCCTACAGTAACGTGAATGCAAGGGTCCTGGCAGGCTGTCTGATATCAACCCTCCCATATGAAAGGAGAGGCCGAGTTGGCAACTCCGACCAAACGTAACGTCAGGCAACTTAGGGTCTGTGGAGATGATTCACAGACACACTCGTTGTCGGGTCTTCACAAATATCAGGAACCTCTGAGCCAGGCGGGAACGGGACCGCGAACCGCCGGCATTCAGTCCTGCAGCCACGAAGAACAATCTGCGCGCGCTTGGCAGGTGTGCTGAGGCTGTCGTCAGCTGCCAGCTACCGCCTGCCACTGACCCTACCGACACCTACCGACACTGACGCTGAAGGCCCGAGCTGGCTGGCATAGTGAAGCTTCCGCTTCAAAAACTGGGAGCATTGACTTGGCGCGCCTTGTTAGCCAACCTCGTTTTAGATAGGATTACCATGCTACCAAAGACGCTACTGTCAAATTCAGGAAACAAAAAATGGTTGCCCGTCACAGATCCTTCGTAAGGGCCCTGCAACCGCAATCTCCAGCATATATGTGCACTCTGAAAATGTACTCTTTAAACCTGCCGGCTGTGCCTCATGCTCGTCAGAGTGTCGTCAGAAGAACGGAAGTCATGTACAAGTCCTCAGTTTGCATGTAGATACCACGCAATTTTACAACAAAGGATAGTAGTTGGCTTTGTACCAATTACAAGTTCGATACGCTTCCTATCTGATGGAGTTCAAGGCATGGACGTGCACGGGACACTTCACGCTATGTGTCTAACGGTGAACCTCTGCTAAATGGGTGCCCACGTACGATGACAGCTATTACCTATTTCATTAAGGCTAATTGCATTTAAACTTTATGCTCAATTTTTGCCAAAATCAGACATAATAATCCTTCTCCGTCAAAGGACGTCGCACGCGACGCTTCAAGGCTCTGCATTCGACCAGCAACGAGGTACTAAACCAACAGAAACCTGCAAGTTAATTAACCTATTACAAAGTGCTAGGATGCACTCCGGTCAGCTGTATAAATCTTCCAGTTTTGAAACGTTGTTTACCCAGCGCGCAGTTATTATTTATTTGGTAAGAAACAATTTAAAATTCTGTTCATTCCATCTTCCTTTCGTCAAAGGCAGTCATTAGGCAAAATGTCACATCCTCAGGCTCTAACAAGTACTTTATGAGCTATGAATGTGGGAAACCCCAGTCGTCTCCACAACTGCTAGCGACACAGCCACCATGCTATCGTTTACGTAATGCCTGTACAAGCCCGAAGCTGTAGGAATGCCCGAACCCCACATGGCAACCGCCCATAACCCACTCCACTCCCTCCACATGGGAAGGTGATTCACTGAGCTCTAGCCCGCATGATCAGCAACGGCTATCAGAAGCTGCCACAGTCCTGGCCAGAGGATTTCGCCTACGAGGGAAGGCGCCAAAACACCCTACCGTTTAATCAAATAACCGTTTCTAAATAAAGATGCAGTGAAGATGAGGTTCGGTGCTTACCTGCAGACGTCGACGCGGATGACCTGCTTAGCTGAAGGGTCCCTCTCCTGCAGATTAACCACGTACTTCCACTGGGAGCGGTCGCTGAGCGCCGCCTTTGGAGACACGAACATGGTTCTCACGGGGCAGGCCGGGTCCACCTCGGGAGCTCGCTTCACCAGGTCTCTACGCAGAGCGCCAGGTAGCCTTCTCACAGCACGCCGGACCGAACGAAGAAGACACTCAAGAAGCTCGGTACCGAGTTTGTCATCGTTACTAACCCACGTGCAAAGCAAGTGGACTAAAAACAAATTAAAGAGCACTGCAGAATCTGTATTGGAGTAATGCGAAAGCATGGATGCTGCTGTTGGTTGTTTCTGGTTGCTTTTAGTTGCTTAATTCACTTCTTTTTTTGCCCATTTTAGTCTTTGGTACTTTCAACTGGGCGCCAATCCCTTCCTATGCCCTTTTTCAGCTGCACTTCCGGTTGCGTGACGTCACATCCTCTACCTCACACTAATTCACTTCTTGTTTACCCCTTTTAGTCCTTGGTGCTTTCAAATTGCCTGCCAATCCCTTCCTGTGCTCTATTTTTGGCTCTACTTCCGGTTGTGTGATGTCACATCCTTGACGTCATATGCACTACGCCACCCCTTTCTTTCTTCCCGCTTTCCTTCCCACCTTCCTCCCTTCACTTACGTTGCGGTTCAGGTGTCCACAGAACAAGTGTGGCAGATATGTGATCCAGTTATTCTAATTAACTACCTAATTAACTTATCGGTCTAATTATTTTTAGGGCACAGCATTACGTCACCCTCTATCGATTGAAACTACTCATTGACGTCTACCTATTCCCATTTACTCACAACTGCTGCGGACACGATTTTGCGACACGTTCTGCGGACACGGTCTGTGGACACTGTCTGCGGACATGTTCGTGGACACGGTTGCGGACACGGTCTGCGGACAGAAATCTGTGAACCTAGCGAAGTAGTGCTTTCGCATTAAAAGCTTGATACAGTTGGATACAACCTAATCCCGCAGTGACCACCACACTGGATTCTTTCGGGACAAAAGTGTAGACCAGTGTTAAAGCCTTGCTTGCTGCCCAGACAAGAAGCTAACAATCAGGCGAAAATAAAATTTGGAGAAATTTGACGCCCCTGTATTGTTTGGTATAGTCAAATATTCAAAAATCTGAATTCGTTTGCTGTTGGGGTTGTTCAATGGAGTAATACTAGACGCCATCGACCATGGCCCGATGTTACACAACTACTGCTTTTATTGATTTGTATCCTGATGCAGTCTGTCAGCAGTGTCGCCCTTTTCGAATGCAGGCCCATTCAGAATAAGGCTTAGCATTCCGGCGTTGCCCTCATGGGTAACCCAGCAACAACAAATAAAATTAGCCACTGTAAAAACGATAGAGCCGTGGCTCGAGAGTTGTCTGGACCATCTCTAGACCGTTTCGTCGTCGCGCACACGGTGTCCCTGCTCCGAGATCGTTCTGTGTGCTGCGCCTTTCCTAAAGCCTTTTTCTACAGACACCACGCCTCTCGCCAAACGCGGAGGAGAAAAGAAGGGGAATTTGACTTGCGGATCCATGTCAGAGGCTAGACAATCAGGCAGGAGAGGGAAAACCCTCTGTGAGGGAACCGGAGGACATACCGCCCATTTGGTTGATTGCGGTGGCTGCAACTTCGTTACTGATTACTCTTTTCAAAAAATGTTTGCTGCTTTGCATACGGTGCCGAAGCCTCAACAGAGGAGGGGGGGGGGGGGTTAGTGGACCATGGCCTTTTTAAAAAAATGGCGATACACCTTAACAAAATCATCACCTGCAAAACTTCTAACCCCTTCCCTTACCAGGGTTTTCCTTCCCCTTATTCGTTCTTCATTCTGTAAATACACCGAAAGTGGATCGCTCGAGAGAGAGCTCGGGGGACTCATTGCGAATGCGGTCCGACTGTAGTAGTCACGCATTATGGTGTCGCAGCGCTGGCAGACAAGGACAAAAGGACGAGGGACACACACGACTGCGCAGTTGTATGTGTCCCTCGTGCTTTTGTCCTTGTCTGCCAGCGCTGCGACACCATAATGCTTGACAACCACCACCACCAACTAGCCCAGCAGCATACCCTACAGTAGTCACCTTTTGTGGTAGACGAACGTCGGAGGCAGCACGATGGTGGCGTCCGCCCAATCGTTCGCGTCGTGTGGCGGCTGGTGGTGGGGCGGCTCCTGGTGCGGTTGCTGCCTCCTCTGCTGGTGCGGTGGTCTGCGGTGCTGTTGCTGGCCCCCCTGGTGGTGCAGGCCGCCCTGGTGATGCGGGCCCCCCTGGTGGTCATAGTCGTAGTGCACAGCCGTCTGATACACCACGTAGCTGTCGGTGCGCGGCTGGTCAGGCAGCAGCGCACGATTGGGCTGTGCGTCGCCCAGCCGCTCATCCGAAAACAGCGAAGAAAGGTTGAAGTGCTTGCTTTTGCTGCCCAGCAGCACGTGGTATATGTAGTCCCTGCACAAGCATTGTAGCAGACTAAAATGAGCGACAAAAGTCTATAGTGACGAGATGCGAATTGAACGGTGATGAGGGGCCTGTGCGCTTGATGAGAGATGAAGGGGCGCGTAAAGGAACGCTCAATTTGAAAGGGAATACTCCGTTTGCGCAGAAGGGCGAATTCTGCGGTTGTTTCTGCACTCAAGTCGTAAATGCGGCATGTCATTATTCGTCCAGCTTAAAACTATTTAGAACAAAGAAAAATGTCTGTTTTACTTCACTCAGCGGTTGGATGCGCTCAGTGGTTGGATGCGGATACGGTGTTATTAAAGCTCTCGGTACGTATATATCCAATACATAACAGACGTTCATGCGACATGCTACACGACATCATGCAGTGTTTCTAGCCTCTTTTTTCCGCATCTTGGAAGCTGATCTCGTTGGCTTTCACTGCAACATGTCGAGAGAAATCAATAGCCAAAGTAATTCTCAAAACCAAGCATCAAGACCTTTAGATTTGAACCAATTACAGCATATATGTTTATGCATACTAAAGAGTTTTATTGCGATAGCAATACTGTGCCAGATTTCAGCCCGTCGCGTCGTCTCGGGAAGGGCCACGTTTGACCTTGAAAAGAAGAAGAACCCTCGGTAACCGGCAGCTAATGCTTCCGCTCAACATTCGGTTCAGCAGCATTGAACTCTTCTCACTTATGTGTGGGCTGATAGCTTACACTCTCGCGTCGTACTCATAAAGGATGAGTTTAAGTGTCCCCAATAATGTAGCACCTTACACTGATAGGGCGTGATAGGTAAATAATGTAGAAGGCAAAAGAAGCTTCCGCCGTTGCTATCGCAATTCAACTAGGGTTAACTAGAGTTAAACCACAACTAATTTTTTTTAAAAATGATTCATATATATCTTAAGTGCGATTAGAATGTTTAGTGACAGAAAGCGTTGTGTGTTGAGATTTTTTTGCCAAATGGGCAACTAAGGCCATCATGCGTCAAACACAAAACGATAGAAT
Source organism: Amblyomma maculatum (assembly GCF_055883805.1). Lineage (NCBI taxonomy): Eukaryota > Metazoa > Arthropoda > Arachnida > Ixodida > Ixodidae > Amblyomma > Amblyomma maculatum. The sequence goes on along the minus strand of NC_139344.1, from coordinate 162,084,558 downwards.
GGCCAGGACTGTCCAGAATGCTTAAAAACGACCACAAAGTACTACGTCTGCCGACTTCCTTCGCTGATTGCACCTTCTGCGCCGCAAAAGGCTCCAGTAAAATGTTTCATTGTCAAATTTTACGGATATGCGTCCTCAAATGTATCGGAAAATAGGTGGTTGTCCATACATGGAGACATATACCTTACATGCATACACACACGACGGAGATCCGCCGTGGGTGTATTAAGGGCTCTATAATATAGTTCACCGCGGAAGTTTATGAAACAACACGATAAGGGCCGTGAAATTTGACGAGGAAATTTTGAGGACAGGCAAGGAGCTCCTGAAGGGATCATTAACCAAATAGCTAAGCCGAAAAGTAGGGCGATATGAGGTAAAGCGGGATCACGATGCTCTTTCTGTAGATTCTGGTCATCGCACGTCAGGAAACGGGCGAGTTGGTGGCACGCCAAGGCGTACGTCACAATTTCGGTGGCAGGCTTGTAGTCTTATGCATCAGGATGGCAGGGAAGAATGGTGTAAAGCAGGCTTGAAGGTTCGCGTCCATGTCTAAGATCAAAATTAGAATGATCGCGACTGGTATACATTGTCAGCATGTCAGCGAGCGTCCGGTTGAACCTCTCAAGCAGCCTGGTCACTGAGGATGGTAAACCGTATAGTTTTCCGGGGAATAATGCAGCATTCTTCTAGAAGCGCCTGCATGGACTACACTTGGTAAAAACAAGAGGATGACGTCGCGCAAATACTCGTGAGAACCGCCGTGGCGGACAACGATTTGTCGGAGAAGGAAAAAGCCACCAGGCTGCAGCCGCCGGAAGAGCTGTCGTTTCGGCATCGTAAGATAATTCATGGCGACAACAACCCAGCTCTAACCGGAAGTAGAAGACAGCAAGGGCCCTAAAAGGTCGACGCCCAGACTATGAAACGGACAGCCAGATCAATAGCTGCAATGGACCAGAGAGGCCCTTCGGGGGTGTCTTGCGGCGCTGGAAATCAAGGCATGTGCGAAATTACTTTCGTAAAAAGCTACACATTCCACGGCAGTAGTTCCAGTGACGAAATCGGGCATATATATTTTCAAAGCTCCTCCATGAGGAACCTGGGAGTCAGTGTAAAAAAACGCGCAGATTTTAGAGCTTAAGTGGAGAAGAATTTCGAGCAGCCATAAATAAGGTTATCTTGGAAACTGGCAGGCTTGCCGCCGAAGTGAGCGTAAGTGTGCTGGGGTGGTGCAGCAGGGCAGAAGATCAACGAGAAGAGAAGAAACCCAGGGGTATTTATTCAGTTCCACAGTCATGCTTGGCCGGCGTAAGAACAACAACACGGGGTCAGTGCTAAACATAGTCGCATTCCGGAGGGTAGCGGATACCGGGAGGGGGCGCCAGAATCACTGTGCTTGCGCCCGGAGTGGTAGACGACGCGAATTTTGTACTCTTGAAGGCGTAAGGCCCAGCGGCCAAGGCGATCCTCCGGATCCTTCAAGGACGAGAGCCATGTACATATAAAGGGTGATGATGGGTAACAGCGTCGAACGAGTGACCCAGGTAAACGGGTGAAACTTGGTTATGGCTCACAGAATGGCCAAGAATTCGTTTTCGGTGAGAGAGAAATTGATTTCGGTCTTGGAGAGTGTGCGGCTAGCATAGTCAACAACATATTCGTGGAATACATTGCTTTTGCTTGGCAAGTACAGCATCGGTGCCGACGCCGCGCCTCTTTGTTATCTCGGTTTGTGCATGTGGCAATGGCGGTGAATGGGTGGTTAAGTAAGCAGCCAACGTCTAGGGTCAACTGGGCGTTAGTGGCGCGAAGTGAAATCTCAATGAGCGGCGTCATACCTTTCTTGATTTGTCCAGGTTCGCGTCTATAATCGACAAAGCAGGGCCGCCAGTATCAGCGAGAGCACACGTCCATGAACACAAAAATGACATTGGAGGGCGACGTCGGAGCTAGGCCTCCTGTAGAATTCGACGTATACGCCTAGCTCTTGTCACGAGAACTGCTCTCTCTAGTTTTCCGCTCCGAGAGCAGCGGCGAGGGTGACCGTCGGTTGAAGAAGTGGGGGCGTCTCAGCTTGGCTTTTTCGACGTGCAGGGCATCCATGATATGACCTTGGATGGCATGCTGAAGAGCTGGAGTAGCGCTGGTGACAGGTCCCGAGTTCCAAACACGAGCGCTAGTTGACGCACTACCTCTTCGCGGATTGTTTCATCACCCGAATTAGCTCAGCCCCTGCACCCCGCCCCTAGTGACAAGGGCATCAGCGGGCAGGACTTCAGACTGGCATATAGTGCGGCGAGTGAGACGCGTTGCATGCGGAGTTCCTCTTAGTTTTAGCGCAAGCTGATTACGTAAGTAATTGTGCCCGGCTATTTCGCAAGAAGCATTCGAAATGCTTCTTGGTTTGGTTCGGTTTTTTAACGCGTTTAACGCCTAAAAGCCAATCAGGCTATGAGGGACGCCGTAGTGGAGGGCTCTGGTAATTTATAATGATTAACTATTATTAATTAGCTCTAGGGCCGAAACATTTTCTTTAAATTGCGGAGCGCGGATCCGAAATATCTCGAACATATCTCCTGCACGGTCTTTTTTTCTTTTTTAGCATTTTCCCCGCCGCGGTGTTTGAGTGGTTAGGCGCTTACAGAGCCGACGACCTTGGTTTAACCCTGGCCACGGTGGCCGCGCTTTGATCTATTGGCGAGTGCAAAAGGCGCCCGAAAGCGCACCGTAAAGAACCCTGATCACCTAAATTAATCTGGAGCCCTCCACGGCGCCCCAGATAAGCCATGTGTCGCTTCAGGGCGTTAACCCCCACAATTCCCCAGACCCATCGCTCCGTTCACGCGTGCACCGACGATGAGTGATTTAGGTTCACCGGCTGACACTAGCAGCACGGGTGACATGCTGTCAGCCTCCTGCTGTGTCACGTGCCACGTGCAAAGCTATTCAAGATCTCGCTGCAAAACTTGAGGACGACCACGTGCACTGACGTCCAATCTGCGATCTATTCCAATTATATTCGAAGTCTGATTCCATTTACATTCTTATTTTGCTTTTATTCCGTTTCTATTCGTGGTCGTTTCTTTGATTCTTTTTTGCTGGGTCATTCTTAGCCCGGCCTCTTCCTACTCTTTCTCCTACAAATGAAGAGAGAGAGAGAGAGAGAGAGAGAGAGAGAGAGAGAGAGAGATCTCCCTCTATCCACCTACCAACCATAGAAGGTGATGTGCAGGGGGTGCCTCCTGCCACGGTCGGCAAGTTAAGTCTTTGCAGAGACGTCGCTACTAACGTCGACAGTTCTCGCCTTCATGGTACTCCTAATTCTAATACATTAAAACTGATTAGGATGTTCCCGCAACGTGTTCGGGCTTAAAACGACTATTAAAGTTTTTACATAATAAATCTCAGCTAATTAATTCATTAGTTCGAATTTTTAAACTAACCTGGGCTGCACCACCCAACGGCAAACAGTATTTTGCTGGCTTCACACACCTGCGTTTAACATTGTTTTAAACATTGGCTCAAGTTACGTGCAACACACTCCGCAAATAACGAAATTGCAGTTTAGGCCGCACATCAAAGCGCTCATATTCTTCGCCAGGTGGCATGGAGACCGAGACGCCCATACTGAGAACGGACAAGGGTGGCGCTGGCTGGACACGTATAAGGTAGTTGCGGTGGACGGTACAGCTTCTTTGTATTGTAAGCAACTTCCGCTCCAAGGGGTTTAATAACAGGAAACAAACACGCCAAGCCCAATAGCTCGCAATCTCCTCCTGCCAACACTTAAACTCATTAAAAGAGTTTTTGACGTAAATATTTATGCATTAACTACAACCACCCGGAAGCACGATAAAGACGTATTAACCCTTATTTTCAAGCCAGAGAGAGAGAGAGAAAACTTGGCACCAGTGAGCGGAAATCATTGCCATTGCTTAAAGCAGCCCTCAGACTCAGACGGCAAGTTGGTTCTGGAAAAGGTGCACGTATCTATGCGATGAGCGCGAATTATGAACTTAAAAGCATTTCTTAAACAGCGAGAGTGAACGTAAGTGCCATCCACGCTAGTGCATGAGTTTCGAATATGTTATGACGTCGATGTGCACCATGAAAGCCAAGTCACCATTGTCCTCTACTGAAAGCGCAGACAATTATTTCGCGCGCAATTATTATTTCCATGTCCAAGCGCGAAAAGCGGCGGACCTTCGAGTGCGCAACGTTCACGAGCATCATTTTCAATGCCATTCCCCTTCCGAGCCACGAATCTGCGAAAAAGCTAAAGGAGTCTGTTTTCATTTTATGCTACCGTCTTTGGCTCCATATTACGGTAAAACCAAACATGGCGGCAGTTTGCGGGACCCGTTGAGCGACTGTCGCTCAAAGACACCAACCACGTAGCACTTGCAGGTGTGTATCGAGGAATGGTGGCTATAATGGAATAGAATTTTAACTATCTTTTTTTTCCCTCGTTAAATATAGTCATCCCCGAACAAAGCGCCGCCGCGCTTTCGCCGCAATTTGATAAACAAAGAAAAGATTGCCGGTCGCGCCGTTTTGCACTTTTTACAGCGACGATGTGGCCGCTTGGAACAAGGCACGTCATCAGCGTTTAACGCTTCTGACGCCGTATCCAGTTCACTGCGCCATGGAATCGACCTAGGCAACATACAAAAGAACATCGCTAGCAAGGTTTATACCTCTGTCATGCCATCTTCGTCGTCGCTGGGGTCAGAGTATTTGAAAATGCTTCCCCAGCAGCGCCAGCTTGAACGCTCGACAGTGTCTGTCGAGTGTGTTGCTCACCGGTGTTGAATTTGCGGCAGACAGATTTGACTTTTGATACGTATTGGGACTGGCGATATTTTCTGCTCTCTCTGTGGGGATCGCAGTTCAGCGCCATATAAGCATCCGCGTTCTGCGCGCGAGCATCGATTCTAATCCCACGGAGCCACAAACCCATCCGTTTTTCTAGCGGGGTCTGATTACAGAATTTTCCCGCAGGAGGAGCAAAAAGGTACCACCCGATGTTTGAAACCAAAACCTGAATAAAACGCAGATATTTCGTATTCTGTATTTCAAACATCCGGCAAATAAGGTGACGCTGTAGCTTTGGTGCTGCTCCTCGAGGTTATTCGCTGAATGCACTGCATACTGCGAAGAACAGCAGCCGAGGGATGCCTCAGGAGGAGCTAGCTAGCGCAGCCAGTGACGCAATTCAGCCTAGCTTCTACATCGCCCTCATCCGCGAGGGTGCCACGCGTTCATGTGCGCAGCAACGGCATTATCCAGTCCATCCACGACGGACTTTGTGTGGAGCGGCACGCAGAGCGCGTAATTGAGCCATCAGGACTCACCGCGCCGGCCGCGGCAATTCCTGCTGCCTTCCATCGTCTCGCAGCTGACGCAACAAAATAACCCTCGTCGTATTCTTATGCGTTGCAAACACTCTTTCTTCGGGTAGAGACCTTCTACTTATTTTCTTGGCCGCCAGGAGAGAGGGTGATAAAATGCGGGCATGAAATCCGCGCGGTTCGTCCCTGTAGCAGCAGCAGCAGCAGAAGCAGGAGCTCCCGTTGCCTGGTGCGCCTTGAGATCTCAAGAACAACGCTACAGTTAATCGTGACCATGAGTGTGCGCAGCCGCATTGGAGCTGCGCGGTAAGCGTGTATGCACACCACACGTCGTCACGAGTGGCGCTCGTCAGCAGCAGTTGCACAGCTTCCGGCGCGCGACCTTAACGCACCGTACCTCGCGCTCACTGCAGTGCCCTCAAGGAAAGTGATGCATACCTGAATTCCGGCACAAAACACCTCGGGGCAGGTCGCTCCCCAGAGCGAGTTCCGGAGAAACCGCGATGCTGGTGAAAGCAAGAGCCACGCTGTTCTTTTAATTGCTTTCGGGGGCAAAAACTTACAATTTGCCAGTGGCACGTGCAGTTACATGGTGGCCCGTCGTGCAGCGCGTATCAGCCACTCTGGCCACGGGAGAGAATTCACACACCCATATATTGTGAGCCTTCCGTGGATCTTCTTTAATTTGTACATACCATCGTCATCGTCCCGCGGCGCCGTCTCCGGCACGCGCCTCGGTTCGTGATCGGATTAAAACGCTAGACAAGGCTTCGCTGTCCTTGCCGTCATGACCTCGCCGTCTATATATATATATATATTCTGCCGAAGGCCGGTCCCGCGGCCGCAACGACATTACATTGTTCCAAGCCACAGATGTCTTCATATTTTTTGCGTATATTTCTAACTGGAGCCTAAGCAAGATTCTCAACACATATATTTGAAGTTGAGCGCTCTAGTGTATTTACGGTTATTAGTTTTCGGGTTTCAAATTTTTTCCAAATTCAGGGGGTAAAAATAGGGCGTTATTTTTCGACGATAATAGGGGAGACATCGGGCTTTTCTTGTAAATACTCAGAAATTCGGATTTTATCGGGTTAAATTTATAAACTAATAAGTTATTTGCATTGGCCAAATTGGTGGGTAACAATTAGAGTAATGTTCTGTGCAGCTTTCAAGAAAGTATTTCATAATTCAGCGTTTCTGTCGTAACTATAGGGATGTGAAACGGTCAGTTTTTGGACAAGAAACACTGCATTCACGTGAGCTCGTCATGGACGTTTTACACGTCCTTATTAACGTATACATAATCATCGTCTGCATGCGCAACATTTCGGTTTCCATCCGAGACATGTCTGGTCTCTCAGAGGTATCTTAGCTGAGAAAACGTTCGCATAACCTCACAGCTGCCATTAGCTATCAGCAGCCGCCTCTGGAATGCATTCGAGTATGGCAGCTAGTTTCCACATTGTCATCTGGTTTTCTTCTCCGTCTTAGACGCTCCGTTTCAGAGTGCAGTCACATTCTGTGGAGATGTTCGCGCAAAATTCTTCACAACAAGTTTTTACTAATTTGGAACTGCTCATAAGAAACATAGAGCCCCTTTTGCTCGATCGCTTTTACCGGCCATCGTGGAAAACTCGTTGACAATCTGCTATAGCTTGACGTTTGCGAGGTGACCGAAGCTTGGCATCAGACATTTTCCGCTTTCCAGCGTTTTCTGGACATCTAAAAGTGCTTCGAGTGCATCTCTCTTCAAGACTGTCTTTGCATAAAGAACCTCTTTTTCAGAAAGTATCACTCGAATAGCTTCTGCTTTGGTGCTTTCATTCGAGCTTTCAGCAAAATCTGTTAATGAGCTACACATTTCTATGACGACAACAAGCGCACAGCAGCTCTGTGGGCACAGCTGTTCCAGCAATCGCGAAAAAATCGGGATTTACCCTATTTTTTAGGAACATCTTCGCAGTGCGAAAACCGGGTAAAATCTGGTTTTAACCGAAAATGAACCCTAAGTAAACTCGATGGACGCGATGGACAAAGTAAGGGTTCTTGTACTGGCTTTGTTAATGAGGCGGGCCAGTTCTGCGTGCAACACTGGCGAACTAATGCAAATATTGGGGGACACTTAAAAGATGTTATAATGCAACAAATCCGTAGATATGATCTTTGTGAGTATGCGAGCCAAATATAAAATCTCTGTGTGGATCCTATCATTTACAAATAAGTTTTTTTTTCTTTTCTTTTTTAAGCGGCCCTGGCAACCCCTGGCAGCCGATAGATCGACGTTCTCCCAGCGTTAGTAGCCGCCTCTCCGTTGACGTCAAATGGGCTTTCTGGGTGCGCCCTCTCACTGGGCGCTCCTAAGGGATGCGGGAGGGACGGTGAGTGGTAGAGCACCGTCGCGACCTGTTCTCTTTTTTTTTTTTTTCCCTACGTGTAGGCGTGCGCTTAGTTGAGGGGGAAGAGAAGGAGCATCATTTTTAATCGCCGATATGTTTGGTGCTAGTGAGGCTGGCTGAGAAATTTCGCGTTGCAGAGATGACTGACGGAATGACAACTGTTATGCGCGTTTTATAGTTTTAGAACATAGCTTTTCATCGGCCCTTTAAGCCCTGCTTGCTTCCACGTGCGCCTCCCCACGTGGATCCTCATTCGTGACATGCACTTTGCTACTCGCTCAATCACTAATATCACTTAAATTTCGTCTCTAATATCTCACACATGCTAGTTATCATACAGCATTAAGCTACCACCTTATGTGAAAGACCCCTTGACATAAAGTCCCTTATGTACGACCGTGTCTGTCTGTGTGGCTTATGGGGGTAGCACGTCTGGCCCGGAATACACGGGTTCGGGAAGAGAGGATGTCGATCTCGCCCTCTCATCTCAAAGGACCTACTAGAATTGGCAGCCAAATCGGCCATTTCACGTGATAGTGTGACGTCACGTAACCTGCCGACCCTTCAGTGCCCGGTCATATCACCTGCAGCCGACTACTCTCTTCTGAGGAATGCTCGTGAGTTTTCGCTCACAACGTCAACGCCGATGCAGGATTTTCTGTGCCTTTAACTCTGTCGAGTTATGTGTTTTCAACGTTCCCGCCCCTGATTTTTTTTTTAATGCGATAACATTAGCAGTGTCTCGGAAGCGAAACCTGTCCTTCATGTGTCTGAGGCATCTGCCACTTCACCTAGCAAGTGAAAAGAGTCTCGTATACCACTTATACCGCGGGGCGTTGCAAGGATGAGCCACCTGACACGGCTGACAGGTGGCAAAATGGAGAGCGAAATCCCGATAGACCCGGATATAACGGAAGACTTTCATGGGCTTCTCATTACCTCATAAGCTAATTTGAAAAGGCATGTCCTTTCGCATTTCCTCTGCACCAATCAAATCGCCCTAATTTTTTGTACTGCGATCACTGCCTAATGTTTCCGGTCCGCTACTTATCTCAACTGAAAAATCGAGCTTGGTCCAACGTCGACATAAAACCATGGCCGACCTCGGCTCAAGCTGGGTCAACAAGGTTGGACCGAGGTCGAGATTGGTTATTTGCCTGATACCGTTCCACCTGACGGCTGCCGACATAGGGGGCCAACCTTGCCGACAAAGTCTACCCTAGCAAAGCAAACGTTGCCTGAATAGTTTCAAATGTCAGGCCGTAACGTTGCTATCAAAACACCCACCTTCTTTGTGAAAACAAATTCGCGACCCTCAGAATATTCTGCAAAGCTGAAACGAATATACGGTGACTTTTAAGGTAACGGATTGCAAGGAGGACAGTGACCATAATTAACACAAACATTTCCATGCCGAGCAGGTCCATCATATAGTACAAGAAACCCTACACTAAACAAACACTACGTAACAAGGCACCACCACGCTGCATGCACAGCAACTGTCAGCGAGCCCCCCCCCCCCCACATGAGGCGCTCATTTTAGAGCCAGTGACCCTCGCAAGTCGAGTGAAGTTACTCCAATCATCTTTGAGCTTGAGACGGCAAAAATAGAAAAAAAATGGGCATGATTGTGTTGCTGATCATTTTTGCTTAAACTCTTCGTTCTGTTGCCTTTGTGCAAGCATTCTGCCAATGCAAGAAGCATACATGCTACATGACCAACCTCGTGGGCAGCCAACCACGGTCCGACATTGGGCCACGCTTGGCTGCCGATCATTGGGTGCGGGCTGATTCCCTACCTTTTGCCGATAGTTGCCTGAAAGTCTTGCAACATTTGGCCAACTATTAACAGCGTAACTGGCAGCCAACCGTGACCCACCTTTGGGCCTTCATTGGCTGGCCAAGAACACCGTCTTCCGAGCCCTGCCCTGTCGTTTACCTACGGTCGGCCGTCGGCCAATTTCAGTTCGGTACTGAAGTCCGTAGTGGGAAGGATCGTGCGGCGACAATCCCATTCTCCAAAAGACGCCGCGGCGCTCGACATGGCGTGAGCGCGCATATGTACGCACGTGGGATAGTCGTCGACCTGGGCGCAGACAGTGCGGCCGGTCTCCGGGCAGTAGGGCGGCGAAGGCACGAACCCTCGCCGAGGCCTGGGCTGCGGGAAGCTCACGTCGGCGATGTAGTAGCTGGAGCTGGACACGGCGCGCCACACGGGTCCAGCTGCTCCTGCCGCCAGCGCGGGGAGAGCGCCCAGCACTAGGCCGCCCCAGCAGCAGCAGCTGAGCAGCGGCACCATCCACACGGCGAGACGCACGGGGCTGCCCGCCTGCACGCGCCCAAAGGTAGTACGCCAGTGGTGAACACCGCAGGTCACACCCTCCTCAGGACGGAATGGCCGAAAGCCCCCTATAACGCCAAGCATGTCCCGGAGTGCAGTAGGCCGTCGGATGTAATCAGAAAATGCACAGACGAATTTTTCAGTCCTTCTAGAGTACAACTGCCATAATGTCGCGTTAGGAAACGGTACGAGGCATAGGAATACGGAATGACACCAGAGACGAGCTTTGGTAGGGTTCGCAGTAAGAGACAGCTAAAAACGTAAGGTCCACAGTATAGTATATTTCTTGTTGCTGTTATCTTAATCTTTCGAGTTATCTTACTGATAGGTGGATGTATAAAGGAAACCTAACCCAACTATTGAACAGCAGTTCAAGTTCACGCACAACGCTAGCTGTCTCGTTTCTATCTTATTAATTGTTCGTTTTAGAGCCTCCTGGAGTCTTCTCTGGAGTCTAGAGTCTTCTCTGGAATGAACCTGTAAAGGTCAAGGCAGTGAAACGGGTTGAAAAAGCAGTGATTTTCTATACTGAACGGCCTAGCTTGTTGTCTTGGAGTGAAAGCAAATCAATGCCGTACCGACCGCACATAGTTTCCTGGTAGAAACACTAAGACCATGATCTCTTCTCGCAGTCTTAGTAAAATCCGGGTATAATGTTACAATATGCAATCAATAGACAGACATGATCGCAGTAAACAAATTTTCCGCATTTAGGGGCACAACGCTGCTGAATACACCCTTTCCATGTTCTTAGTTTTTAGCTGTTTTCTCCAACAGATGTCCTACGCCTATCGGCACACTTAATGTTTTAATGCAAGCACCCTCTAAGGGTGAGCTGACGCAAAGCTATACGTGACAGCGCATGAGCTATTTCAGGCTTCTAAGCAGCTTCATAGCAGTTCGGAAAGCGTGTGCGTAGTATATGTTGTGAGGTGTGATCTGATTTTATCTTCTTGTTAAATAAAGGATGCTTGCAGTTTCATGGGCGCAGGTGTGGCCACAGTTTGCACTGCCACAGTTTGATGAATAATAATTTATGACCGCAACTGCCAAATGTAACTGGCTGCAATGCAGGTTCACATAAAGAGGAAATGCACAAGTGAAAAATTAGCGTGTCGTGTGTAAATACTTTGGAGGTCGTTTACGTCTTGGTATAGCCGATTTGTCAAAATATATAATTCGGCCCCGAAGTTTTGTACTCCGTATACGAAGCGCCTTAGCTAATTTGTGTTCACGTGGCCTTACAGGATGGATGCTGGTTGTGAGAAGAAATGCACGGCGTGAACCTCTCGTAAGTGATAAGGACTGCGGTGATGTCAGGCTCTAAGAAAGCTCAAAATGCCGCCAGACGAGAAACCGTTACTGCACCGCGTGCTACTTATGGTGCCCGCTTTGAGTGCGACAAGCACAGGGTGCACCTTCATTCTTGTGGTCTTCTGCACACAACTTGCGCGCTATTTATTTGTGGTCGGAGGAGTGTCCTGACAAATCTCTGGTTATACGCCGTCTGTAGCTCCAGAATTCTGCCAGTGAAATTACAATATCAATAGTATCTCTTTCAGCACGTTTCAACCAAGAAAGACGCAGCCTTAGAGGGACAGGTGTGCATAAACGATGAAGTTGGCATTCTTGAAAGATAACTGCAGTGCAAGAAACCCAATCTCTTAAGGAAAAAACACACCACGCCCGGACGAACGCTGCTTCGTCCGCTGGCGCTCGTACGTGTGCTTTATGTTCCTTCTTTATGCGATTGTGTTTCACTGTTGTATTATGTTCTAAGGGTGCGATCAACCAGCCCGAAAGCTCGTTTTACTGACGCTGGATTTTTTGTTCCTTCTGAAAAGAATGGAAGAGGACGCTCCCTGAACGATTCAGATATAGATCGGATCTTTTTCCGCACGTTACAGCTGACTGAAAAAATGTTCTAGCTATCGGGAAGGGTCACGGCCTGCCACACGCAGCCATTGCCATCACTGTACTCAAATCCTGCCCGATCTTGATGATGTCTGCAAACGGGTCCAACGCCCATTCAGTGAGCCACGTCCTGCGGAGCATCGGCGGCCGATTCAAAGATTCTGTGATGCCTGGCATCGACTAGGCCACGAAGAGACTTGAGTTTCTTCCAGGAGACTGCATCGCAGCTAAACGATGGAGGCGCATAATGCGTGATTCCCCCTGCTCTCGGTTTAGCGAGCAAATGAGCGAAAAACACTGCGTCGCGTGCAAAGTAGGATTAGACGTTCCGCGTTGCTTTCTTACAGAGGTGTCGCGCACGAAGTTTCGGAGGCGCGTAAAAAAAGGTCAATCTCCGTTCAGGGTGAAACGATCCGTCATTCAAGCTCATAGCCCTCCGATCACGCAAGCCGGCGGCGCAGCACGTTACGCGGGCCACTGGGTCATCACTGAGGCCCATGAGCGGATGCAAAGGCGACACACCCGGAAGGGAGGTAGCGCGAGCGAGGCAGACAGGGCCAGCGCGCATGCGCGTTAAGAAAAGGGCCGGCTGGCAATGACCCGCAAGATGCGGGAGACGACCCAATGCTGCGAAGCGGCAGTCGGGCGAACGCCGAGAGTAGAGAGAGTGCACGCACCCGGTGACGCGCGAAACACGAAAACACTCTCCTTTTCCTTTTCTCGCAAGTAGCCGGTATACGAGAAAGCGGCAGAAATGGAGATGCCGACCAAGCGAAATAGGCTCTACCATGAACCCAATGGTAGCCATGATCCGTTTTTTTTTTCTTCCTCACCCACTATTGGCTTGCCAGACCTCTCTTTAGAGCCGAACGGGTGTATGTACGTACAGCCTTTGTCAAAAGTGTACAGCCAAAGGGGTTTGCTTTTGAGCTGTGTAGTGGAGCTGATTTAGCATTAGTGGAGGTTCTTCCCATTCAAGATGGTATACGACAAAAAATCTTACCATCAAGAGATTCGGAACACTGGAAGTGTATTGCAAGCCGCACGAAGTGACTCAGAAGCAGACCCCCTGGGCTCTATACTTTTGGCAAAGACTGTACATGCCTACATTTTTTAGCGGAGGAGAAAGAACTAGCAGCCGCTCGCGGCGGCATCATACGCTCGCAGCGGTCTCATGAAGTGGCAGTGATATAATTTTTGCGCCGAGTGCATGGAAAGGGGCCTGACATTTATACGGGCTCAAAATCTCTTATAGCGACGTCTTAAACAGCACAAGGAGTTGTTTTATGGGTAGAATCATTCATTTCAAGAAATTTTCCGTACTTCCTGTGTGGACGAACTTGGCAGTTATTTATTGGTAATCAGCTTTCACATTTTCGGTGCGGTCCTTCAATTTGTATGCAATGGTGAAAACAAGAGCTTTTTATATAAGTGTAACGCAAGAAACTGCAGCGAGTCAGAGCTGGAATGTAGAGAAAAGAGGCGGCATCGTGCGTGCAGATTAAAAACGAAACAGTAGAAAAGACAGTTTCACAGGTTACAAAAAAAAAAAAAGAAAGAAAAGCTTCTGGCGCAGTTTCTTTGTCTAACCCGCCCAAAGAAATACGTGTTTAAAAGTAACAAAATGCCGCCTTTTTACAAGGACGCCCCAAGCAGTCTCAGTCTACGATTAAGAAATATTCTTTACATTCAATGGGAGCGACTAGTTGGTGCGAATCTATAATATTGACCCAACGAAAGACACAGAAAGACAAGAAAAGAAGTACACGGGACATGTTAGAGTGAAAGTCGGGAAGCGATATACCCGCGGCCCGCAGGCTTCACTGGACCGTTCGAGCGCTTGGCATAGTAGGATATTTGGGCCGCTCAGTGCTGGCCAATGGGTCCAACATTGTGCTAAATGCGAGGCACCTGCTATCATCGATAGCCAAGAAAACACCGTGCAGCACGGTGTCGGACTTAAAGCCCAGTCGGACTAAGCGGCCAGCGCTCCCTGGCGCTATAATGTCAGTCGAAGTGACGCGCTCTGCTGCTTCTTTTTCGCGGTCCTGAGGTCCGTTCAAGCTAATGAGAAATGCGAATGAGTACATTACTAATGCTGTGGCTAATGCACCCCGTCGTCTCGAAGCCGGCAATGGAAGCACTGTGGAGCTTGTGAACAAGGTATAATTCACATATACACACACACACACACACACACACACACACACACACACACACACACACACACACACACACACACACACACACACACACACACACACACACACACACACACACACACACACACACACACACACACACACACACACACACACACACACACACACACACACACACACACACACACACACACACACACACACACACACACACACACACACACACACACACACACACACACACACACACACACACACACACACACACACACACACACACACACACACACACACACACACACACACACACACACACACACACACACACACACACACACACACACACACACACACACACACACTAACAAGAATACATTCGCAAACGATTAAGATACTTGGTAATGCGAAATTTGAACGCAGCTTTTCAGTTATTTTGGTTTTGCACTATGCTGAGATAAGAAAACTTGAGAGAAGAATGAAACATGGGCGCGCACTTAGACACTACTCTTTAGTTTTCACACATAATAATCCTTCAAGTGGCACTCCTTTCCCAGTTCTAAATTATTATAAGGGAGGCATTGTGATATGGGCAGCAGCAGATGCTTTCCAGATGCTGGACCAATACCTGGCTCTGAGAGAGAGGTTTATACACGACTTACCTGAGGTCGTCTCGAGCGGACCGTGGGCTATATAGAGCGCCTCGATGTACTGGCCTCCGGCCACCGAGGCACCCCAACGCGGACGACGTGGGCACGTTTCGCTAGCGACCATTTTCCACCCTGGCATTTTACGCATCAACCTGCGTTTATTGAGTGTGGCCCCTCTTCCCTGCCCGCGCCTTACCCTCCTCCTCCACTTCCCACGTCACACTTTTTTTTTTACGTAAGCTTGCCATAAGGCATGTTATAGAAACTCGTGTTAATTATTTTCGGTAAGGAACCGGAGCAGGCTCCCACTCTTGTCGTTGTCGGTGAGCCATTTAGGGAAGTCCTCTTCCCTTGTTGTGGTTAGTCCCACTTCGCGCAGAATCTGTGTCCTTGATGCCCTTGTCCCTGCACAAGTCCACAGCAGGTGGCAAACATCCCCCTCTGCAGCTGGTGTGGAACACTTCGGGCATGTGGTTGGTCCGATGTCTGCTTGAGATTCCCATCGGCACGTTACCGACGGGGTAAGGGCCGCCCCAACTCTTATCCTTCTAAGGAAAACCTCCTCCAATCTCGTTAAGTTACGAGGGAGTGGGAATGTACACGGGGGAATGAGGGCACGTGTACTTTTCCTTAAAGAGGATGCTAAGATGGGAACAGCGGAGCGGGCATCAAAAGGGAGCCTGGTGGGGGGCGCATTAGTGTTTGAAACTTCGTGTGTGAGGTGGTCAACTTTTCTCTGCTCAGCGTTCTCAGCATCGTCTTGTGTCCAATGTATCTGGATGCGTATCTTTGTTTTTTTATTGAGTGCGTGGATTTCCTGGGTTACAGGTAGCGTCTTTGTTACTTTCTTCAGTTGTTTCAGTTCAGTTCTTCAGTCTTACACTTCCACCTTTCCATATTCCGCCGCTGCCCTCCTCACTTTCGAGTTGCATCTCCTTTCTCCACCCTTCGTTCTCGCCCGCCAGTGATTCGTTCCTCCGTTCACGCCATAACCTTCAGCTTACATGGCAGGCATACTTTGGCTTCTTTAGCACCGCCCTGCGGGACTCGTCAAATCTCCTCCACCCATGCCCTTTCCACATGGCAGCCATGGTTGCATATTCGTCCGTTATCTCCATGTCCCCAAGCCACTAAGACATTCATAGCCCTCTCCTACCCTCACCCCTGAATGTGGGGAGGGAATTTACAACTCTCCACTCTGCCACTTACTAGCCATGGCTAGTAGCAGGCGGCGCTTCGCCGCCTTCGGACAGGATGGGCGGTGGTGTTGGTATGCTGATAAATAAAATGACCAATAGGCACAGGGTAAAATCAGCTTGCAAAGAACCCCATGCCTGGGTATCAGGAACAATAGCAGTAAAAAGACAAGGCTAGCGGTAGGCTATTTATGGACAAGACAAATACAAATAAGAAAACAGGAATCTAGTTAAATGCATCAGTGAAGATATCAAATAGTCCTATTGAGCCCTATTGGGCCCGAGATAGCCCTATTGGGTGATATGGATAGACACATTGAGCACCTGGATGGATACACTGACGGCAACGGGAAGTCAATGCTAGAACTCTATGAGCAGTTTAACCTAGTTATTGTGAACAGATAAAATAAATGTAAATGACAGATCACGTGGGCATTCCGCAATATACAAACGACCATTGATTACTGTTTAATGTCACCAGGAATCTACAATACGCTAGCGAGGATGGAAATAGATGAGAAGGGCGCGAGCAGCCTGGGAAGTGAGTATAAACTTATTGGCCTGCAGATCGTACACCTGGTAAAAAGGAAAAATCAGGAAGAACACAGAGCTAACGCAAACTTAACCGACAAACAACTAAAGCTATAGCACCAGGCATTGAAGAAAAGGCAGAGAAATACTTCATGGAGGAGTGGGATTATAATAAGTTAGCATGATTCATCCGTACAAAAATTCGACAAGTAAAAGAGTCAAATGGGTGGAAAGGTAAGATGACTCCTCGAAGCTGGCAGAATTGTGAAATTAAACAGGCAGTCGAACGAATGTGGATGGCCTCCAGAGAACACAGAGAAGCAAAGAAAGCGCAGCTTTCTAAAGACGAGAATCCTACAGGCAAAAGAAATTGTAAGTGCAGATACTTGTGAAAGGTAAAATAAAACAGCACACCGATCGATGGATGACCGAAGTGTGCGACTCAACCAGAGGGGCGGCAAAGAAATTTCAGAGCCATATAAGCTGCCTGGGTAAACGAAATGAGAAAGAGCAGGAACAGGTGCAAGGCGCCGAAGGAAAGTTTCTAGAGGGGGACGACGCCACAGGATACATTACAGTTATAGCCGAATCATTAGGCGTGATGATGAGGCAATCGCCCCGAATGAAGAAACAGTATCAGACAGCATAAACTAAAAGAGCTTGCAATTGACCTATCTTAATTGGAAGAAGGCGGAGACAAATATTCTATATATGTACAACCGTAGGGGTGGACGAAATTCCAATCACGCTAATTATTGGACTTGGTCCAAGAAGCAAGGAAACGTTGATTAGGGCATTGGAGACGGTAATAACAAATAAAGAAAATCCGGACAGCTGGCGACCAGACAAAGATGAATTTAATCTATAAAGCAAGCTTATATATGAAGAACATTAAATCATTTATACAGGTCAGGATAAAGTCATTTACGTACAGGCTGGCAATGAAGGCAGTGAAACGAAAAATGAAGGCATGGATAGAAAGCAATAATGTACTGGGCAAACTGCAGAGCGAGTTTAGAAGCGGTAGGTCCCTAGATGAATGCACTTTCATAATAACCCAATGCCTAGAAATAGCCAGGGCGGAAAACAGACAGCTGTATTTATTCTTTCGGGACAAAATCGTTGCATATGACCGCGTATATAGGGAACTCGTGGAACACCCTCAAATCTGAAGGCATTGGTCAAGAAGCTACTGAATTGGTAAAGGACATATACCGAGATAATAAAGTTGAGATTGCATGGGAGGGATTTAAGAGTGCGTCTACTGTCGAGGAATGCAAAGGATTAAGGCTAGGATGTCCGCTATCACCGCTGTCGTTTATGATTTATATGAAGTATACGGGAAAGAGTCTACAAGAAAGCAATCTTGGTTTTAATCTCTCGTATAAGCTAGGCGGAACGGACGTAGAACAAAGGCCTCCAGGATAAATGTTCGCGGACATTGTTCTATTAGCCAATAGCCAGGAAGATATACAAGCATTGGTTAAATATATGCGGATACGAGGGAGATAAAGTCGGCTTTATATACCTTCAGCGCATTTAAGCCGGGTCTGATAGTATAAAAAAGCTTAAAATAAAAGGGAGCGGGATACAAAACTAGCGTCATATAAACATCTTGGCGTATGTATAAACGAAGGACAGGTATACATGAAAAAAAAAAAAAATCATGAATAGACCACCAGGGCGAAGGGACGAATGGATGTTGCGATAATGAAGCACGGAGCATTATGGGGGTGCAGCAGGTATGATGTACTAAAATGTATTGGGAAATGAATAATCTTCGGGAACACGGTTTTGTGCTTAAGGGCAGAAGTCCAGTCAGGGTCAGAAATAAGTCAAACATATGTGGGAAGGTTAGCACTTGGAGCCCACGGCAAAACTACAAACGAAGCAGTACAGGGAGAGATGGGCTGGGCGTCTTTCGAGGCACGAGAGGCTCAGAGCAAAATATGGTATGAAGAACGACTCAGGAAAATGGACGACAATAGGTGGACAGCTGATGTGTTTAAATACTTATTCCGAAAGGGCATTGATTCACAGTGGCGGAAAAGGTCAAGAAAACTAACCAGTAAGTATGTAGGAAGGCAGGGCGAAGGCATAAAGAACATCAAACGACAGGTAAAGAGCACGGAGGTTGAAATCTGGAATAATTCAATAGAAAAGAAGTTGACCCTAGACCTACACAGAAACTCGAAAGCTGAAAATAAGAAGGAGACTTTCTATGACAAATCAAGAGGCGGCGGCCTTCTCTTTGAAGCTAGATCAGGATGCCTTAGAACGCGAAGCTATAAAAGAAAGGTTAATTAAGAAGACGAAACTTGTGCCATGAGCAGTAGAGACCCAGGAACAAGTGAACATTAAAGTGTGGCAGCCTGTGTGCCGAACCGGATGTTTTTCGGGTTCGGTTCGCGAATGGCACACTTATGAACAAGTTTTTCGCTACGCCAGTGAGCCGCGCGGCCCACGCCGCCTGGAAGAATCTGCTGAAACAAAGGTTGACGCATGCCATCCTCGGCTAACCAGGCCCATACTTTTGATCAACAGCAGTGAAAGCTAAAGTAGGTCACGTGAAAGTGACCCACGGGTCAATACGGAACCTCGTCTCCCTCCTTCCAGGCTCCGCTAACAGCTGCCATCTGTCACTTTCGGATAAAGTGTATTTATTCAACTCATCGTTGTGTTTGGAGATTGGCATAACAAAGCAGAAATCCGCCCTTGCGGTTTTCGGAGGTGTGCACGGGGCGAAACTGTGAGCCCGAGCTAGACCTGGGCCCTATGCTACAGACCCGAGGCTGGTCCGGCCCGACAATGAAAGGCCTTGATCCCGGCTTGGCCCGGCCTTGTGTTCAGGCTTAAGGCCCGGGCCCGGTCCAGCCGACGTGCTATAATTACAGCTGAAGCGGCAATACAGGAAGAAATAATTTCGGGATCACTTTGCTTTGAATAATTTGAATAATTTTAAGATGAGATCCTAAAACGTTGAGTTCTTACTTTTAAGATGACATATGTGAAGAATATATACAGGAACAGCCCATACAAAAATGATTCTAAGTTATTATGCAAAAACAACAGCTTGTGCAATGATGAATGGTTGAGGCGTTTGTGCCGCTTCTGGATCATGAATCCGGCAGCGCTTAAGTTTCATTCGCTGCTCTAACTTGTGATTGGGCTTATACATTTTTAGCAAGAAGAGCAAGTTTTGGGTAGAAGGCTTCCTTGCCTCTCGAAAGGCGCCCTAGCTGGCTCAAACTATTAGCAAGGGGCTGATTTTATGACCAAGTACTCGGTGAGCTGGTCTTGCTCACCGTGTGCCGTTTACGGTGCCGGCAAAGTACCACCACTGCATTGCCTGCGTTCATATTCGCCATTAGCGCTGACACGTCACACCTTTTAAAAACTGAGCTTACGTGCCCCCACAATTTTTCTTTTGACGTCCGGCCTGAACATCCGCACCTGTATCAGCCACTTTTCCAGGAACTTTATTACAGTGCGCAAATGCGTAGCGGTTAAAATTAAGCGCGCATTTCACCTATCAGTTGTTCGCGTGTTGCTTCTAGGATTACAAAATGCGCCCAGCGAAAAAAAAAAACACGGTTTTGACTCGCAAAGCATAACTGCCGAGCCATCTCCAGCGGCTTCTTTAGCAGTGTTAAACTTCGGGTTTCATTGGGTGCGACAGAAAAACTTTCCTGACAGCAAGCCAAGAATGATATCTGAGCAGTCGTTCCAAGTGAAACGGTTGAAACAAGTAGCTTTGCTCTTCGTCGAGACAGATATCGCATTCTTCGTTCAGAGATGTTGAACAAGCTGCCGTTCTAATGGACGAAAGCATTCACGGGAGCACGCCCGACGGTGGAAATGAAACAGAGGCGCGACCGCGACCCACCTCCACAGAAACGTCATTATGTCGGTATGCAGGGCAACGTTACGTCACATTGCCGCATCTGAAGCGACGAACGGGACTCGCCTCCGTGGCGCTGCAGGCGTTTGCATAGCGAGCGCCGCGGTGCGCATCTCCACCGGGCGTTAAGACCTTTTCCGGGGCTGCACTGTTGCACGCGCAGTGCCGAGTGAGTGAGTGAATAAACTTTATTCAATTAAGACAAAAACAAAGCTAACGTAAGTGGGCCCTTAGTCTAGAGCCGCACACACACACAAAAAGAAAGAATTAGGCATCCGGAAGGACCCTGTTGATATGGCACACGAGGGCCCTCCAACATGCCACCGTGTCTGCCCCTTCAGGTGGAGCGAGCCACTCCCGAAGTGAACTAGGTCGATAATTGGGTGGGAGAGAGTTTATGTACTGTTGGCGTGATTGGAGGCTGTGTGGGCAGTCCCACAGTGCGTGCGTGGTGTCAGGGTATCCCGAGCAGTAAGAGCATTTAGGGCGGGAGGGGCATCCGGCTATATAATGGAGGATGTGAGGGGTGGGAAGACTATGTGTCTGTGCTTGTCGGACAAGACAGGAGTCTCGACGGGAAAGGAACTTGGAAGGGGATGGCAGAAGGCAGGAGCTCCTGGAGGATCTTGTGGCGCCTAGCTCGTTCTTGGCGGGCTATGGTCGGGGGGTGATAGTGGGTGGGCCAGGGAGTGCGCGAGTCTCCCGGAAGAGCTGCTGCACGGGAGAATTGATCAGCCAACTCGTTGCCCGGCACTCCATCGTGGCCTGGAACCCAGTCTAGTGTATAGGTCGTATCCTGGTATTGGGCTAAGTGAACTGAGAGTTGGTGGAGGATGTGAGGGGGAAGCGCGTGCTCAAGAAACGCACGAAGCGCGTCTTGGCTGTCAGTAAGTATGGTGTGTTGGCTAGGAGTGGTGTGACAGAGTATGGCTGAGCTTAAGGCCTGGATCTCAAGAGATAAGGAGGTGGGAACATGTGAAAAGTGGGTGACAATAGGCAATTGTCTTGGGGCTTTAACAGTCACTGTGACTTGCTGAGTCTCGGCATGGTATGAACTGTCTGTATAGGTAATATTTTTCGGGTCGGGGTAGCGGTGGTGTAGTGTGCAGATGCGAGCCTTCCTGCGGCCGGCATGGTTTACTGGGTGCATGTTGCGGGGTAAGGGTGGTATATGTATACGAGGCAAAACTTTCCAAGGAGGTGGTTTTGGTGGAATCGGGGGAAGGTCGTTGACGTTGTAGTGAAGAGAGCTGAGAATCTGTCGGCCATGACGCGTCAGGCGGAGGCGCGATTGCTGTGCTAGGAGGTGTATGTCGATTCTCGCGTCGAGAGGTGTGTGGAGGGCGGTTTCTTTGAGTTTTGAAAGCGGGGTGTAGCGGGGCACCCCGAGTGCCAGGCGTGTGGCGGGGCGCAGGAGTCTGTTAAGTTTTTGTTATTGGGAGGGGGTAAGTCGTATGTATGGGAGGACATACATGACTCTAGTGTAGAGGAGGGCCTCTGTGAGGCGGCGTATGTCATGCTCCTTGAGGCCCTGGCGTCTACGTGTCATGCGTCCGATTATGTGAATAAGTTGAGTGAGCGTTCGTTGGCATCTATTAAGCCATTCGGTGGCTCTGCCATCCTCCGTGAGGTCGAAACCGAGTACTTTGATTTTTCGCTCACGGGGAAGGGGTGTGTCGCGTAGGATGAGGTGGATAAGATCGCGATCGGCTTGCGCTCGAGCTCGGTGAGGGTGATTAGTGACCACTACATATTCAGATTTAGTAGGAGAGAGGGCTAGCCCTACCTGACGAGAGAGGTTGACAACTATATCAATGCCTTGTTGAAGGGTAGATGAAATAGTGCCGGGGTTGCCTGTGGACGTCCAGAGAGTTACGTCGTCCGCGTAAAGCCCAAAGGAAAGTGACGGCATCCTTTCGAGGAGGAGGGGTAGAGGGCGAAGAGCAAGATTGAAGAGGAAGGGTGAGAGAACAGAGCCTTGGGGAACCCCGCGAATGGGTGTCCAGTAGGGTTGAAGGTAGTTAGGCAGCTTTATAGCGTGGCGACGGGTCGTGAGAAAGTTGTGAATATAATTGTACAGGCGGGAGCTGCAGGTTAGACGTTTAAGTTGTTCAAGAATGGCAGAATGGTAGATCTAGTCGAAAGCTTTTTGGAAGTCGAGACCTACAATGCGGCGGAGTTGATGACTGCTAGTGTACTGATAGACCTCTTGCTGAATACGGCGCATCGTGTTTTGCGTGCAGACATGAGCTCGAAATCCAGTCATGGTCCAATGAAGGGAGTCGGGATTATCTGTGAGCCAAGTGAGGCGAGCGAGAACCATCTTCTCCATACGTTTGCCCACACACGACGTGAGAGAAATCGGTCGAAGGGTGTCTAGGGTTGCTCTTTTGCCGGGCTTCGGAATGGGAACTATATGAGAAGTTTTCCACTCCTCGGGGAGGATCCCTGTACGCCATACTTCGTTCATGAGACCGAGCAGGGCTTCTAATGCAGTGTCAGGGAGATTGCGAAGGTGGCCATATGTTATGCAGTCGGGGCCAGGGGTCGTTCGTTGTCGAGACTGAGAAAGAGCCGTGCGGAGTTCAGCCATGCTGAAATCCACATCGATGGGAAGGTCAGTGGGATTGCTTTTAGGTGGGTCTGGTACAGGAGCTGCAGGATGGGGCGGAAAAAAACTTAGTGTGGAGTTCGGAAGAAAGTGTGGAATCAGAGAGTCCGGTAGATATCTGCAACTGCGGAATGTGCGTGTGAACACGTGCCTGCCCAATCATTGCTTTGAGTATGTGCCATACTCTGGCCGTGTGCAGCTGGCCGCCAAGCGAGTCACAGAACTGGAGCCAGTTGCTGGTATCCAGCTGGCGTGCGTAGTCCAGGGCCTCTGCTGTAATGGCCTCTAGCTTAGATCTGAGCAGACGGTTCTGCTTATTTCGCCTCCACTTCTTTTGCAGCGCGTGGCGTTGGTCCCAAAGATGGAGCAAGTGCGAGTCAATGGCAGGGATTTTGTCAGTTATTTTAATATGTTTAGTCGTTTCGTGCGCGGTCTGTGTGACATTTTCTTGCCATTCGGAGTAATTTTGAGAGGACATCGATTCAAGGCGCCTTCTGAAAAGGGCCCAGTCCGTCAAGTGAGCTCTGCGGGCGCTTTTTGTACGTTTGGAACATAGAGGAAGGTGGTAAGTGATAATAACGTGATCGCTGCCAAAGGTGAGATCAGTAGTTTCCCATACCACGGCCGCTCGATGGAAGCGCAGGCCTGGTGTTCTCAGGGACCATGTGAGGTCAGGAACCGTGTCGCGCTGGATGCTGTTGCCCTGACGTGTTGGCGATGTGAGGTCGTTACAAAGGCTAAAACCGAGAGTTTGTGTCATCGTGCGTAGGATGCGGCCCGAGTGAGGAGTACGCGTGTAGAGCCAGTCGGGATGGGGAGCGTTGATATCACCAGCCCATACGACTGGAGAGACGCGGGACATTGGACTGGGTGAGAAAAGGTGGGTTTCGCAGCTGCCAGAACGAAGGCTAATGCTGAATTTTGGAAAATGTACGCGACGGGAGGGTAATAAAAGAAGTTTATCGATGCCGATGCAAAAGATCAATCGCGTAGAGAGGATGGTCATTCAAATGATGACTATGATTAATTCTGGCTAACGTAAGTAAGGGGAATATTATTCTGGAATAAATTATTGTCACTGGGAGACACATCTGTCCTGCAATGAACTCGGCTGTTGATGCTAACAAATGTCGTTTTCTTTTCAGACTCCCACCAAATTTGTTATTCTCCTCTTGTGAAGAGATTTGCCTCTCGTTGCTATCATTAGTACTCTCGCGTCCTCGTTGATACGTAACAAAGCTAACCTCCAACAGCACTGAATTTTATTTCAATAGTCATCGTCACCCTCAGCCTACACTGCTTCTTACCTGGTTATTTATTCTATACAAAACATGTAATGACTCATAGCTCTACTCTGATTTCGGAGTCCAAAAAGTGATGACAAAGGCGGAAATGTTTTGTTCAAATTATTCAACGATTCATAATGGGTTGTTGTATTTGGCGCTAACCGTACGCACGTCTTAAATAGCGGGAAGCCGTGTCCTCGTGTAGCGTCAGACAGGGCTATAAGAACACGTTGCTTAGGCGTTGCGCTGTGGCACTGCGCGCAGGGAGAACGAAAAGAAAAAAAAAAGAGGAAAAGGCAAGTTATTGTGATAGCCCTGAGTAGCGGTGGAAAGTTCAGCCACGCACCGGACCCGTGTAGCAATAGTGCAATCACACCAACTTCGCACGTGCTACGGTTCCATTCTACAGTAAAGATAGCAGTGAGTATAGAATACGGGCGCCGAGTTTTCTCTTGTTATCTGCTCTCACTGAAAGCCTTACTACCTTATAGAAGCGAAAAACAACGAACCCATATGCTGTGCGATATCAGTACACGTTGAAGAGCCCCATGTGATATATCGTCATGTTTATTTCAATACAAAAGTCGATAAAAAAAGAACCGCATGGTTATTTTTAAGCAAAGATCGTGATGAAGAAATAAAGATAACACACTTCCTGTGACGCGGCTAATGAATGACTAAATAACCCATGTGCTGTGCGATATCAGTACACGTTGAAGAGCCCCATGTGATATATCGTCATGTTTATTTCAATACAAAAGTAGATAAAAAGAACCGCATGGTTATTTTTAAGCAAAGATCGTGATGAAGAAATAAGGATAACACACTTCTGTGACGCGGCTAATGAATGACTAAATATGAATACCACGAAAAATTAACAGGGGAAAATGAGGAAAGCAACGTAAGCATTGCGAGAACGTTCAAACGCGTGCATGGCTACGCGAAGAAATTTCCATTTGGCAGAAAGAGCAAACACGGCGGCCAAATGCATTTTCATTGTCGCCTGCAACATTTTAAAACACGAAGGTTCGTACGACAAGCACAGCATTGACACCGCGGCCACCCGACTGAATGCCGAAAGTGCACACCCTATCAGGACTGAACCACCCGGAACTCTGTAGCGTTGCCTCTGTCTCTTAGCTGAACACAATAAATGGTATGGCGAACTGAGTGTAACGTACTTGAAATGAAAGGCACTGCATAAAGAGAAGAGGACAAAGAACACAGAAGGAGAAGTTCTCTGTCCTCATCTGCCGCGCCTTTCATGTCAAGTATGTTTTACCAATTCGCCCCAACGTTCACGCTTCTTGAGTATTACGGCATTCAAGGCGCGAAGTGAAGCGGGTTTTCAAGCGGACGACGCCGCGAAGGACACAACCAACATGGCACTAGGCAGCTCTTGGCAAACGCGCATACGCAGCGGGCTTAGAGACATTGTTCTCTAACTCGGGTCCAGCACGAGAAAGGAGCAGCTCTTGTTTAGCGTTCTGAATATCTCATTAGGATGGAGATAGCCGGGCAGCCTAAATTTGGGCACGCGAGAATCGCTTGTGAGGCACTTCGCAAGTCGACTCAAATGCCGAACAAATTAAAGTCCTCATATTCGATGGCAGATCCCTCTCTCGGCATCTGACTCCTGGCGGACTGCACCCGGGCCCCTCGCGCGAGGAACACGATCGGGCGCACTTTCTCCCCTCTCGGGTGATTCACTCGGCAGCGCGGTGTTGACGCAATCCTTCGACAACGGGTGACCTGGATATCGAATCTCCCGCGCGCATCTTGCCGATCTTGCCTAGCCAACAATCGCGACAAGCGCTGCGCGTGGGAAGGACGGCCGTAATCGGCGCGACTTTGCATGAGGTGAGGTTCGCTCGACGTTCGCTCGTGGCGGCGAGCGCACTCGGTGCGAGGAAGCTCCGTGCGTCCGGGCATCCAAGGAAACGGAAATGTAGGGCGTCGCTCCCCGAACCGCGGAAGCAACCGCCGGGCCTGGCTGGCAGACGCAGCGGCTGCCAGCGGCAGGGGACTTTTCCCCGGCGCCACTTCTCGCCGCGACGACACAGTTCGCGGCACGCGACCCCACCAAGTTCGCGCCGCCCGCCGCTGTCCTTCCTATCCAAAGTTTCTGCTGCGGCTGGTTTCGATGCCAGCGGTGTTTCGGTACCGTGACAGCCTCTAGACGGAAACGCTGCTTACTCTGGCGTAACACGCAAGTGCGGCGCGGAAGCGCGAAAGCGTCCGTTTTTATATACGCAGTTAAATACGGATACGCGTCCAACAAATTTTGCTTCTACGGAGAAACGAAAACATACGGCTTCGTAGCATACGATGTTCACGCACGTGAAGCTGTGGCCTTCAACCTGGTTTCAACAGAGGGCCGTTTCTTGCAGGTAAGGGCGACTGTCCGCTCCAAGTGACGTCAACGATTTCAGCATATATATGTGCGCGACGTCCAGTTCAGAAGAATCACCGAGGTGCATCAAAACTGAGCCTCCGGGCGCACCGCGCATACTGTGTCTGCCCAGTCTTCCCAACCATCAGTCTGACGCCGCTAACTCCACAAGTTTAAAGCATTAGCTATATAGTCTCTTGGTGATACGAATGAGCCGCCCATATCAACGATTACGATAGACTACTACCGCAGCCAACACGCCTGAAAATGCTACACCATTAGCCTCCAATTCCTTCGCAAAGGGGTCTGACCTGTTTTCTGCAGTTTAGATATGTCCGAGGTTACTGTCACAGACAAAGCGTTTTCCAATTTACCGCCTACACAATGAGTTCGCCTGTGCCTTTCATCGCATCGAATAGATATAAAATAAGGCGAGTGCATTTCAGGTTGCACAGAAAATCCGCATCAAGCCTTGAGACGTACAAAGTCACAGTCCAAGCGGCACGGACAATGACCATAAAATGGGTAGACAAGGATGCGTCTCGAGCTGTCACGTTCGAGAATAAGAATGCACGACGAACTCTCTCTCTCTCTCGTTTTCCTTTTTTTTTTTTTTTTGAAGTGGCCTCGCTGCTTTCGTGGTGATTTTCCCTTAGCAACTTCCTCGTATACTCATTCTCGAGCGCTAATGCATTCGGCTTTATCAGGCCAAAAAATATTATAAACGGTTGATTATCCGGAAAGCACGTGAAGGACTTCCCACAGAAAATTTAGTTACGTCGAAGGGTGGGTTAAACAATTGCTTATGTACGTATCTCCTCCACTCCTCTCTCTCAAGCTCCCTATTTTCTAGCGCTTTTCTTTTGTCATTCTTTTTTAGCGACGTCTCCGGAGTACGCATTCAAATGTTCTACGCACTGTTTCGAAGGTGTGTCATTTCTCACGCGTCGCATGTGCCTCGAAAAGCGCTCTTGACCTAGGACGCATCGTCGAGAGGCGCCGTACTGCTGTCCCCGTTCCCTCCATCTAGCGACCCAGAGCAGCAGCTTTCAGAGACTATATTTTCTTTATACGCACCACCCTTCAGCTGATGCGAAACTGAACTGAATACATGACAGTGTGTTCTATCCACAAGTGACAGCTTTTAGACGCTGGTATTGGGAACCATTTGCGTAGCTTTACGCTGGCGTGGGTTAACAGAAATGCTTCCGCGAAAACCTCATAATTTAAGTCTACGAAAATCAGACTATTTAGGAGAAGTTCTTCAGAGCCAGAGTTGTAGTTCACAGTAAATTGATCAGCTTTTACAAGATAATGCTCTATAGCCAACTCTACAGCGGCAGCGTCTTACATACCCGAAATATTGTTTTATTGTGTGGCGTCTGAGCTACTTGGCTGCTGTAGCATGCCCCAATCTCGTTTAGGCGGTTTAGAGCTGGCATACGTGTTTACCACGAAAAGGTAGCGGTGATGCCCGTCGCTTGCAAGCGGTTAAAAGCTCTTAGCGACGGCAGCTGCCGCTTGCTGAGACAGACTCACGTCACCCCTGACGTCGACCGGAGAAGCCACAGCGGACCACTGCGCAGAACGCGTTTCGTTGCCACGCCGCCGTCTCCGCGTTGCAGGTTCTACTTCATGCCCCGAACAAAAATATCAAAATGCGGACTCGACGGTCACGTGATTGAAAACCGTTCGCGATGCACTCTCTCTCACACACACAATATATATATATATATATATATATATATATATATATATATATATATATATATATATATATATATATATATATATATATATATATATATATACACATATTATAAAGGAGCGAACAGTCTAGGAGTGCAAAGAAACTTTTTTTTTTTATTCATACTGTTAACATTTACAGGAATGTTGTCTTGTGTTGATTATTGGAATAAAGAGTATTAAATGCAAAGCGGGAGGAAAAACAACGCGCCGATGGTGATAGTCGAACCCACGACCTCCGAATGTGGCGTTCAGTGCTCTTCCAACTAAACTACATCGACGGCTGTCCCTCCTCCGCTTGCTTGGGTATATATGTTCACTAACCGGTTTAAACATGTGAGCGTGCACCAGCGCCATCCAAGAAGGAAGTGCAAGCTATCCATATATATATATATATATATATATATATATATATATATATATATATATATATATATATATATATGGATAGCTTGCACTTCCTGTAGAACAAACATTACATGCACGGCAAACTACAAGAAATTCGTTGCGTGGCTTCTTGACTTCCGACCTAGACTGCGAGTAAAATAAACCAAGATAGCCTTTTAAGAACCCGCCGGGATGGCGCTGTGTTTTAGGGCGCTCTACTACTGTGCCCAAGGATGCGGGATCGAATCCCGGCTTCGGCAGCCGCTTTTCCATGGAGGCGAAAAGCTCCTGAGCCCTCCACTACAGCGTCTCTCATAGTCAGAGTCGCTTTGGGACGTTAAACCCCACAAACCAAACCTTTAAAGTTGCCGCTCCTCCATGTAACGAAAACTTCTATAGATGATGATTCACCTATATTTCGCACAATTATTTAAAATAGTATTTTTTAGTTTTTAGTTAGAAGACCATATCATTGTCATCAGTGGTGCGCATCGAATTACAGCTAAGGCATGTTACAATTAGCAGCTGGTTACCTAATGTTAATTTTTAATCATTACTTCAACGCTCTTAAAGAAAGAAAAGGTTTACAGCCCGCCGCAAAGGAATATCCACATGTGTTTTTATCTTTTCAAAACTGCCTTTCTCTTCGCAGCCGCAGCGAGACTGAGCGGCGACAAATTTCGAGGCCGCACTAAGGAAAAAGCGAAATTGAGCGGCCTGGCAGCGCTATAGCCAAGCCGACGAGTGCGCGTCGCACAACGGCGTGTCTGTATTGTGCTCGCCCGTTCAGTCTGCCGCTCCAGCACTGCGACAGAGACACGCCGCAATCTGACATGCGTTCGCAGCGTGGCTAGCGCTGGCTCCGGCCGCTCAGTTGCGCTTTCGCATTAGTGCCAGCTAAACATAGCGAAACTTTAAAGCAGGGCGGATTGTCCAAGCCCCGTGAACCAACTGAAGGCTGATAGGTGGCATATTGCATAGTCTGCAGTATTGTTTTCTAAAATAAAAACACTAGCTACCTAACTCTTTAATTATTGGCTTTGGAAACAGGGTGTTAATTGAGGATATGTAGATCGTTACGAAAAAAAAAAAAACGGTGCTGACTGACATGTATACGCCTCGAAGTACCGTTTACGTGAAGTAGATTTGTTTACCGGCGTTAAAATATGACACGCAGAATAAAAAAAAAAAAAGGACAAAAGAAAGATTCCTCGTGACAGCGATGCTGCCCCAAGACGGGCCTCTACACTCTCCCCGATGAAGCTTCGCTCGTGCAGTGGGCTACAGATATGTATCCTGCAGCTTTGAAAGACAACCTGCAGTTTCTAAATCGACCCTTCGTTCCTATAGCCACTTACTGCAGGTTAGATAATTAGTCTTAATAATTAATCGTAATTAGCTTTGGTGGCCGAAAGATGCTGTGAACTATGTCACGCGACTCAACAGCTCACGGTTGGATTCACCAAGCTGGGACTTCATACCAATCAATCAAATCGTATATAAATGCCTCATTGAGAAGAGGGAGAGAGAAAGAGGGAGTGTGTGTGTGTGTGTGTGTGTGTGTGTGTGTGTGTGTGTGTGTGTGTGTGTGTGTGTGTGTGTGTGTGTGTGTGTGTGTGTGTGTGTGTGTGTGTGTGTGTGTGTGTGTGTGTGTGTGTGTGTGTGTGTGTGTGTGTGTGTGTGTGTGTGTGTGTGTGTGTGTGTGTGTGTGTGTGTGTGCGCGCGCGCGCGCGCGCGCGCGTGTGTGTGTCTTGCGTCCGCGCGCGCCCGCGTGTTCATTGTCGACGAGTTTCTGGCTGACCTGCAGCTGACGCACGAAATGCTCGATTTTTCAAAGTGTTAAATCTTGAAGCATCTTCTCACGATATATAATTAGAGATGTCGTTGTGTTAGGTTTCAGGCTTTCAGCAAAATGGTAATTTTACTTTAACAGGAACTTCACAGACTTTCGGTGGCACCTCTACCAGGGCAACATCCCCAGGAGAATTACCAGAGGCGCCTTCATCAATCGCAATGAGTGGGAGATATATGCTGAAATATGCTACCTGGCATGACAATGCACCGAAAATCTGGGTCGCTTTGACATCACGCAGCACACGTTGCAATTCGGACATAATGCTCGCGGACGCCAGAAGGCAGGGCTGTATGAACGTCAACGTTTTCTGGATATCGCAGGGACATCTCAGCGTATCACCAACTGCTGTATCGCGACCAAGATGTTATGTTTTTTTTTATGAATGATCCAACCGATTGTCGATTCCATTTTTGAATTACCCAATGAAGTCAATGTGCTTACATACGGCGCTTATCATCGTCAATGATCCGAAGGTTCTTTGAGAGAGGCGGCCTATAGAAGACCGTGTGTTTCTGGCTGACGTAATTACCTGACGCGATCAATGAATGCAGCAGTGTATTATCCATCTCTGAATTCTGCAAAACTGTCATTGCGTGTTCCAGAGCTAATTTGAGCTGCCTGAGAAATAGATCCGTTAATTGATTATACCGTTCGGAAAAGTGCCCAATCCTGCACACGCGGCCCAGCTGCTGGCGCCGTGCCCAGACGTGCCTGCGCGATATCCAGATTGCAGTCACGTTCGTACGGACAGCTCCTTTCCTCTCCGAGTTCGCGCGTGCTATGGTAGAGCTGCGAGGCGTGTTGCGCAATGCCAGCGGTGGCCTACATACATCTTGGCCGTATCACTGACCACACACTACGCGTATCCGCACCAGCCTCATAGAAGTGAACACAGATACCGGAGAAAGGAGCTCAAGCTGGCAGGCGTAACAAAAAGACAAGTCTCTGCCGTAAGATGAATTTTTATGCGTATTTTTTTTTTTTAGACTACACTTAAACAAAATGAGTGCTTCAGAGCAGATATGTGAAGGCTGGAAAAAACACAAACATTTGAGGGGAAAAAAATGGTTTCCTTCGTTGTTGTTTTTTTTTTCAGTGGAGGAGAAATTTAAATAAACATTGAAAATTTCCAATTGCGATCAGAAGGTTTCATGACTTCTTGCTTTCAAGTTATGTTTATTCTTTGCTTTAAAACCCACTGCAGTACACTTAAACAAATATGTTAGTGAGTAATTGTCATCGCCTGTTTTTAGGTTTTTGTGGAGTTTAACGTCACATAGCTACATCTGAGAGACACGATTTAGATTACATAGGATTCTTTAAAATGCACTGAGATCCGACAGCGCACGGCACACGGGCGCTTTAATTGCGCCTCCCCTCCATCACGCGGCCTCCGCGGCCAGGGTCGAACCCGAGTCACCTGACTCAGCAGTGGTCTAGTCGAAGGGCTATGTCATCATTTGTTAAAATAGTTTTTTTCAGACGTTGGTGCTGCTAAGAAATGGGTTGAAAGCAGGTGATACTGATGCAGCAGGCTGAAAGCAACAAGTCAAATTTAACAATTATGGCGAGCAAAGTGGCTCACCTTGCTGCCGTGCGAGGAACACGACACAAAACCACAAAGGCTTTGCCAATGTAAGCTGCTTTATCCGAACGCAAGCCTTCTACCGGAGTGACATTGGCTGCTGTACACGTTAATTATTTCCGATAAGGCTATACGATAATTCCACGCGAGGTATATTCGTGATGTCATGTAATGACATTTCGAGAAAATCAGGCAAAGGTAGTTTCAACTTATAAGGCTGAGCAGCCCTACCATGTGTCCTTTCACAGAGTAAACACAAGAAGGACAGTACTCATATAGTGTATGAAAGTCAGTTAGCGTATGATGTTGTAAATATTTAAAAAATGTTCGCCCGCTGTTTAACTTTTGGAACTACTTACTGTGTGTGAAATAGCCACTAGTCGAGCAAAAGAGAGCAGTACGCGAGTACTGTAACGCTGAACATGAATTTCCGGATGTGACGAGTTTGACAAGCCATCTTTTTTAAGCGTAAGATATTTCGGCTAGACATCAATGTAATTTACGTCTACGACACAAATGCTAAGGGGCGGGATTGTCTATCAGCGCCATCGTCAAGTCAAACAAGTAAGTCGTTAGTTTGCAGAGGCGAATAACAGCACTGACTATACCGAGAAAAATCAAAGGGCCAGCTTATCCCCTAGATCGTATTACTGCAGATCTCCAAACCTAGACTGAAGCGGGAAACGCATGTGAGCGAAAAAGTGAGCGAAGCGACAAGGCGGCGCGGCGTAAGCGATCATGGTTCGCTCCGTCGCCTACTGGGGAAGACGCATGCACGCGACAGCGCGAACCGAGCAAAACGGCGACAACGCTCTGTGTAGGTTGTGTGGCTGGCATAGTGGCTTAGTACACCGCAAAACTATTGCCAAATCCAACAACAGTCATAACGATTGCAAGAATTAAAGTTATTTTGCGACAACATGGCAAAGTAAAATGTATTTACAGCAAACCGTATCGAATGTGTGTGAACTTGCACCTTGCTTGCACTGTAAACGGCACGAATAGTCACGTGACCCCTTGGTTCTATTGTTGTTTCGGTTGCGATTAGACGTTCTTTGAATCCTTGGCTATCCACCATTGTTCGTACAAAGCGAAATGTTTACGCGGTAATGCACAATCACAATGCAACACAGCAAAATAAAGAAAGCGTGCAAAATGAGCGGCAGTGACGTACGGTTACTTCCGGGCGAACGAGCGAAATTTTCTATTTCGGCAGATCCGAGCGACGAGCCAAGCGACACATGCATTTCTGTTCGCGCGAAGGCTTCGCGCGACGCGTGCCGCCGTCGCGTTCGCGTTCGCGTGAGTTTTCGCGTGCATGCGATTCAGCCTTGACACTGTTTCAGCTCAAGCTCCTTGATCACTTCTGAGTGGAGCTTTGCTCGATTCGAAATACAAGCTACTGAAGCGTCATGCAGAGAAGACTTGAAAAAGACGTCACGTTGGGCGCCTCTGACAAATGGATGGACTAATATCCGTCGCGAGGCGCTGGTTAATTGACCGCGCTGGGTCAAAGCCATTCTTTTTTACTGATCAGTAGAAACGGGAAAGAATCGGCAAACTGTGGTATATGTTACTAGCAAGATGTGCAATGTTACTGAAACGCTCGGAAGCGATAAGCTAGTGGCGTTAGCCATGGACAATACCAGCAACATACTAGCAGCTAGCGATACTGTTGAAAGCAATTTCTGCATATCGCATGCATTGGATATGCGGCTCAAGGCCTAAGGTCCCTTATGAACGGTCTGATAAAGCCAATGTGACTACTAACGTTTCGGCCTTTTAGTGAAAGAATTCAAGCTGTTCTAGCCTAGTGTTTAATTTTCCCCCGAATTTGTTTTTTTAAGAAAAACATGAAAAAAGAGCTAAGTTTTTATTTTTAATTTCAAGCAGTTTCAAAATTTCAAGAAATTTTGCATCTCTACTTCTTGAAGCCCCCCCGCAGAGAATTAAAAAAAAAATGTCTTTTTTTTTCCTTCTCTACGGCATTAAGAGTAATGCGTGTGACATCACGGCTGCGCGCAATTCCAGCCCAAAAATTCTGGAAAAGCACATTTTTCATCGAGATAGTCTTGAAACCAACTTTTTTTTTTTTTTTTTAATGTAGTAAGATTGCACCATAACACTCAAAATATCTACAGATTCCCTCGTCTGGACTTTTGTGGTTTTCTGCTAATGATTGTCCAAACACACCCCACTGGCTTTCTATGCTCGTCTCAATAATAACTAGTGTGAGTGCAAGATAAGCTTTGAAAGCAACACTTTGCTAAGCTTATGCAGATTAAACGATGATTCCCGTCAGGTCCTACAATAATGCACTATTGCCTCATAATTACAGATGGCGTCCAAGAAACCTGCACCTGAAGGTGCCAGTGGACCCGTACAAGGAGGAGCGATATGTCAGTGCCGGTTAAGGAGCCTATATATGCTGAGCGCCGAAGCGCAACATGTAGCCTGCCAAGTGCAGGTGCATATGACCAAGAATTAAATAAGTTTATCTGCGCACGCGTGACAAAGCAAACAAGTCCGGAACACGTGCGCAGCTAGCCTAACGCGACATCTGACTGCGCACCCTTAGTTCTACTGCATGACTCAGCTCTGCTAACCCCATTCGTAAAACATTTAGGTAATAAATGATTATCCCGCCGCTGCTCTCTTTGCCCGAAAGGACTGGAGAAACGGTAGCGGCGTCGTTAACAAGCGCGCGGTCCTGGACTCGGAACGAACAGAGCGGATGGAGGTGCGAAGGCCGCGAAATGGCGATTGTCCGTGCTCCATTATTGCGCGGCGTCCCCCCCCCCCCCCCCCCTTCACCGCACACACACACTCCGTGTGTTTTCTCATTACCCCTTTCTCTTATTTGGTGGGTGTTTCTGCCGGACGCGGTCACGGCGATCGTCGAGCGTGTGCGCCGGCGGCGAGGCACGTCCGCCCGACATGTACAATGTAGAGCACGCCGAGGACGACGCCGCGCCTCTGTGTATTTGCGGAGGCAAGGACAGCAGCCGCCGCATGCAACTGTCGGCAGCAAGCGAACGTGGCTCAGCCTCACCCCTGTCGCCCAGCGCGGTTTCCGCGGCGCTGGCGACAAGCATCGTCGAAGGGGCCAGTACCAGACCCCGCATGATACCTGCGGCCAAATGCGGAAGGTTCCAGGCGAGGGGGAAAATCCGGCCTCCAGATAAACCCTCTCGGAAACAAGGGCAAGGTAGTGACACTGGACAAGTTTGGGGGGAAATTGAAAGCGGGGGGGGGGGGGGGGGGGGGCAATGAAAGAGAAGTCTGCGCGATGATCGCGAAGCGCAATACTGACGGTAGTGGAGCCACTAGGGAGGGCGTCACCTGCTGCGGTGGCTATTGCGCGTCACGGCATTTTTCCTGGTCTGTCATCTTCCGCATTGTTGCAGTATGTAAGCTGGAAGTACTGCTCATCGCTATATCACCCGCTCCGCAGGAGTGTGTGACTTGCGATCCAATAAACAACATTCTGTAAACACTAGATAATTCAATAGACAGCAAAATTAAAAAAAAAAAAAAACTATTTCTAAGGGAAGGTATTCCTATGCTTGTATCAGAAGAAATAGAAATGCGTGAAAATTGCTTTCTTAGCAGAGAAACACTAATGACGACATTAGTAAAACGTTCTTTTGAAAGTGGATGATTTGAGAAAATGAGCAGGGCAGAAAAAAGTAATTATTAAAGATCGCAAGTGTTAGAACCAAATGAGTAGGCATATTTAGGAAGAATTAAAATGTCAACTAGCCAAGAAATGTTTGAAAGCATACTGAAATACAAGTGTGATATCTGCAGAAATTCTGCATTGTCCGCGCGTCTCAAAACGTATGCACTGATCGCCCAGGAATGATTAAGGATAACAAGTGGCGAATGGTGCTGGATTGGGTATACTCAAGGGGAGCATACAGAAAATCACTCAAATTATATATGTGGGAGTTACCAAAAGAAAAATGCTAAATAGCAACCGATAAAGACTGTGTCAAGTATATATTTGCAAGAACGTCAAGGAACAAACATTAAACAAGGAAAAGGAAACAGTTACAGAACGTCCCTAGCTATATGTGCAAAGGGTCATCAGTAAGTTTTCCGCCCTAGTATGTTTTGCCAGTGTTAGGGAACTGAGCTTGCCTATGCTGACTTAAACAAGCCCGGACCTGAACTCATGGCTCATTCAATCCGATCAAGTCACTGTAAATGGCAGTATGGCAAGATACGGCAAAGTGTTGGCTGAAACGGAAGCAATGAATTTTTAATTATGTTTTGTGATTAAATTTCCTACAAAGGAAACAAAAGAAACCTAGAAATATGCATGAATGGATGCACATGGCTGCTAGCTGTACGTACATCCTTCCAATTTTTTAGCGGTATCACGCGAGCGTCGACCGCTCGCTTGATCAGCGTCTTATGACGGAACGAACCGGCAAACTCTCTGAGACTTGCCGCATGCGCACGAAGACCAGGCCACGGTGACCGTCGTCTGCTAAGCTGTTCCAGAAGCTGTGAGCAGCCGCCGACCCTTTTCTTCGCTAACCGTACTACCTGGCATTCTAGCCGCTAACACAGCAAAGAGGGTAAGAGAGATTGCTGATAGTAGCAGTGTAAGCATTCCACAAACAAATCTCACTATCTGCGTTTCACGCTTATCAAAATCGGGGGTCACAGCCATATGCGCAAACAACTGCGTACAATACAAGAGCAAACGAAAAATCGATTGCAAAGTTCGTTCGAGAAACACTGAGTACGCTGGTTGCAGCTCTGCGGCACGTGGATTTTCCTGAATTTCTGGGGCGTGTGCCAGCATTATTACGATCAAAAGAAAGGGTAAGGGGCTGCGTGCAGCTCCTGGAACAGCCTGGCCGGCGACGGCCACCGGGGCCTGGTCTTGATGCGCATGAGGCAACTCTAAGCGAGTTTGCATGTTCGTTCCGTCATAGGGCGCTGATCAAGCGAACGGTCAACGCTCGCGTGCTACCGTTAACAAATTGGGTGGGTGTACACAGCACATTGTCGTGATCCACCTTCCCAAGCAAAGTTTGGTGTCAAATATAATCGCCGTAAAGCGGCGGCCATTATTTCGAAGGACCGTTGTTGTCATAGCTCATGAATTAAGCATTTTAGTAGAAGCAGTCTTCAGACTTATTAAGACATTTTATCGTGTCAAAGATGAGAACCCGGCGGACTCCACTAATGTTGACGTCTACCGTCTACGGACAAACAAGCATGTTGCCAGCAATACAACAAAGATTTTTTCGACAAACTTATAAAAAAGAAATATGGAAGACTTCTATCCCTAATTTTTTTGGATGATAAAACATGGGTTCACCATCACATCCCGGAATCGAAACAAAAGCTCACGAAATGGAAGCACAAAGGTCAACAATCGCGCAGAAATTTAGGGCGCAAATAACAGATGCTAAAATTGCGGCACCTGCTTTTCAAGACACATGCAGGTAGGTGTATTAGCACAAATAGTGGCACACAAGGCGATAATTGGTGACACCTATCCTTCAATAATCAAAGCACTGCATGAGCATGCAATCAAGCGGAACGCCGCGGGAAGTTGTCGACAATCGTGTTGCTGCTTCATGACAATCGGCAAACAGCAAAGTCTTGCTAATCGCAAACTGCTACCTTTGGATGCGGCAACATAGGGCTTAATCATGGATCCTGTATTTTACACCTGTGGCAAGGGAATCAGTTTCCCTTCCGTAATCAGGAGAAATTTCAGGGCAACAGATTCCCGTTGCGAGGGTAACCACAGGAAGCAAGTATATTCAAGTTAGTGCTGATGTCCAGAGGAATTAAAGGCTGGTTCGTTTGTAGTGTTTAATGTCCCAAAGCGACATAGACTATATGAGAGGTGCTACAGTCGAGGGCTCCGTCAGTATCGACCACCTGTTGCTCTTTTGAGAGTACTGACATCGCACAGTACACGAGCGCTTTGCTTTTCGCCTCCCTCGAAAAGCGGCCTTTGCAGCCGGGATTCGATCCCGCGTTTTTGGGTTCAGCAGTTGAGAGCTTTAACCATTAAGCTACCGCGGCGGGGCGGAATTAAGTGATACGTCGTAATTTAAATATTCTCCAAAAAGGTTAGTAAAAACCATTCATATTATCCTGGTAGGGAACTAACGGATGTTGAAACTGAGGATGCACTTGGTAAACGCATTCATCAAGTCTGTATACAGAGAAACAGAAAAACAAAAAACAGCACGCAATTAAAGTCATTCCTTTCGGACTTCGAGGGCAGCAATGGTAACATGAAGTAATGGTATTTTGTGGTCCATGGTACGACCGTACCAAAATGAGAAATATGTAAATAAACGATGCCGTATCAGGAGCCGGTAAACTGATTCTTCGACCAGCTGTCCTCCCCATCTTTCTTTTACTCTGTTTAGCTTTTTTACGCATGAAGACCAAGAAGTAATTTAGGACTATGAATTGCATCACTCTATGGAAGAAACTGTAACGTAGTGTCGATCATTATTTATACGTTTTGGGAAGAGTCAATGGTAACCTTTTTAAAAGTAATTTTGTCATGTATGACGAATATGTTCGATTCGCTATGGACAGTAATATCCGCACATCCTTTTTATAAGCTACTGATGTCTCTGTACACAGCCGATAATAAGTTAATAGCAGCCAGCTATCTACAAGACATTACTTAAGCAAAATGAAAAGGCGTTGTTTCTCACCCTAACACTTCGCTAAACTGACCCGAAAACGCTACCTCAGCCGAGTGCAAAAAGCGCAGGGACACATGCACGATCCTGGGCGGACAGGCGGCGGCGGCCAAGGCCTTCGGCGCTCGCCGTCAGCCGTGCGGCGAGGAACCGTCGCGTGCGTGATCCGGGCACCAAGGCTCGCCCACACACTTGACCCGCTTGAGCCACCGCCGCCGGAGACGTGGCCCGGTCCACGCTCGCACGCCATGCTAGCCAGCCGGCTGCCGATTCTCGAGGCTGCAAGTGCGGGTGCTCTGGAGCCATTTTAGGGTTTGGCTGGAAATGTTTTCGCGCCAACTTCCTCACTCTCGCTCGTTTTGCAAAATACGACAAGAAAACCTGTGTGTACCGCACAATGTCCCCATACCACAGCACTGTACTTAAAGAGAGCTACGCCACGCGTCATGGTCACTGCCTTCCGACGCGCGCCCTTGATTCGCCGAAAGTCACTTGTAATCATTGCGCCATAACAGCTGGAAGAATGATCACCGAGTGCCCTGATACTTCACTGCGCAACACTCACATGGATCTTGCTGTCTCAGTCGATGAACTGAACGCCTATTTCAGCGTACTTAAAAGGTGTCTGCGCGCGCATCCGTTCCGATGAAACAAGCCCTCGCCCTGCCTGGTAGCTCGTTCGTTAGGACGTTTGCCTGCGGAGCCCGGGGGCGCTGGTTTTTTCTCCGCCACGACGGCCGCGTTTCGATGGAGGCGAAACGCAAGATTCCAGAGTACTGTGGTACATCAGTGCCCCCCAGAGGGCCAAAATTATCTAAAGCCACTATAGCGTACCTCATTGCCGATGTCGCTTTGGAATGTTAAGGTCTATGTATCTTCCCCAGCATCCTGACTATACCCACTGCAGGGCAATGGTGTCTCCCATGTCCCTCCAATTAACCCCTTCCAGTGACAGCTGCATCCACATCATCCCCGCAAACTTCCTAATCTCATCCGCTCACCTAAATTTCCGCCACCCCAGTCACCCGGTCCAGCGAGATCCGGTCTGTCACCCTTAGATACCATCGGGTATTTCGCCTTCGCATTACTTGGCCTACCCATGCCCAATTCTTCTTATTGATTTCTACTATATAGGATATCATTAACTCCCGTCTTCTTTTTCTTTTTTTTTTCTTGACCCATTGGGTACTCTTCCTGTCTCGTAAAGTTACACTTACCATTTTCCGTTCCATAGCTCTCTGCGTCATCTTCAATTTAAGTTGAGCTCTTCGTTAGCCTCCCTGCTTCTGCCCAAGACAGTACTGTTGTTACCGGTACTTTGCTCTTGAGGGATATTGATTACATGCCATTAATGGCCTGATAATACTTCCCGAATGTACTCCAACCCAATCTGATTGGCTTAATTATTTCCGTTTCGTGACCAAGATCTGCAGCTATTACCTGTCCTAAGTATGCGTATTCTCTTACCCCTTCTAAAGCCTCGATGTCTGTTGCAAAATGTTGTTCATTTCCGAGGATATTGAACATTACTTCAGTCTTGTGCATATTAGTTTTTAGGTCCATACCGTACTGTTTTCCTGCTTATATCCTTAACATCATTTGTAATTCGTCACATAGACTACTCAACAAGGCATTGTATTTAAAGAATCTCATATTACTGAGGTATTCTCTTTAACCCTTATCTGTAATTGTTCCCAATCCACTTCTCTGAATATTTTCCTCTAAGGAAACGATGAATAGTACTAGAGAGATCATGTCCTCTTGCCTAATACTTTGCTTTATTGGAATGTTATTACTTTCTTTATTAAGGGATATAAGTTGCTGCGCAGCCACTGTAGATACCTTCCGGTGCTTTCACATATGGTTCATCTACACTCTTGTTTCACAATGCCTGAATGACTGCTGGTGTTTCGACTGAGTAAAATGCTTTCTCGTAATCAACGAAAGCTATGTATAAGCGCCGTTAATATTCCGAGCATTTTTCGATCACTTATGCGTATGATATATTGTAAAGTAGCGTTTACAAAAGCCTAGCTGATATTTTGATTGACTGAAGTCTCAGGTCGCCCTGATTCCGTTTGCGATTAAATTAGTAAATACGTTGTAGGTACCCCACGTATACCACAGGTATATATCATATACAATATGCCATATCATCGTGTAACGTATCATAATTTGCCATGCCATACAGAATTACGCTTTCAAGCAGATAACTTTGCATGTTTGTGCGAACATTCATTACTAATTTCAAGGCACTGCCTGTCTGCGATATGCTTTAAAAACATGAGGGCACAGTTACCGCATTGGGACATTGACTGGGAGCGTCGAAAGCGCCAGGCTTGTGCTGCAGCCGGCTTTCCCATCCAGAGGGAACGCTATACGCTGTCAGCCGCTCTGTTCGCGCCGTACAACGTGGGTCGTCAACCAATCTCAGCTCTCCTGAACCACCCGTAGTCGACTTTCGCATTTATCGCCCCTCTCTTCGCGCACATACCGTGCCCATCTCGGCACGCTTTGCGCTCCCGGCTTTCACACCAAGCACGACCCTCGCTGCGAGGCGTGTGCGGCATTACTCAAGGTGCCAGTCCTGGTAGCACGAACTTATATCACGAGCCGACGTGAGTCTGCGCGTGTCCCGCCGTGAAATGCGGGCGCTCTCTGATCACCCTCTGCGCGTAGTGCGGACATCGTCGCTCTCAGGATATGGCAGTTTTAAGGTGATAGCGTTAAAGGCCCGTTTCCCAGAAAATCCGGGGTAGGCTCTGTGAGAAAAAAATAGCGGTCATGCCTCTGACAGGTGGTGACATGGCCCTGCGCTGACTGGTCGTCGGGTTGTGTGACGTCACGAGACCGTATGACGTGGCGGGCGCTGCCAACTCGCGGTGCTTCTTCGCATTTCAGATCGGAGGTTGACGTCAGAATGCAGCCTCCCAGGATCATTGGATCCTAAGTTAGACACGCTACCCCTATAGGCCACGAAGGCACGTTCGCACGGCTGGGTTAAAGCGGGGCTTCATATCTGCGTGGGCTGAACTTTCGGTACATTTGGAAGCTTATACGACTCTATGCTAATCGGTATGAGTGGGATACACACACAAAAAGCTAGTGATACACTAGCAGTAAAGTGTTGTCAAAAGTAAATAGAAGACAATATTACAGAAATTTTAATTTCGTTGCCCTCATTTCGTGCAGCATTGAAAGGGCGTATGCAGATTATGTAATTGCCATTGCGCGAACTACACAGGTAGTCTAAATTACTCCACAGCCCACAACTACCGCACCCCGTTCCTCTCTTTCCTCTTTCAGACCCATCTTCCTCCCTTCCATTACGGCGCGGTACAGGTGTCCACAGAACAAGTGTCACAGATACTGTGCCTTTCCTTTCCTGTGAACCAATTATTATTATTATTATTATTATTATTATTATTATTATTATTATTATTATTATTATTATTATTATTATTATTATTATTAGCTCAAACTTTTTCAACCTAAGCAACGCAAGTTTTGCATAAGCACCGAACACACGAAGAGAAACGGCTTAATTTAGTTTTCAGCCATACCAGGGAGCTCCCACACTGCTGCTCTCGCGCCTCCTACAGGTCATGCTGAACAAAACTGTACACACCCATACCTATTCCTGAATAATTAAAGAGCACTGCAGAATCTGCATTGGAGTAATGCGAAAGTACGGATGCTGCTGTTGGTTGCTTCTAGTTGCTTAATTCACTTCTTCTTTACCCATTTTAGTATTTGGTACGTTAAAATTGCGTGCCAATCCCTTCCCATGCCCTTTTTCGTCTCTACTTCCGGTTGCATGACGCCAAATCCTTGACGTCACATTAAATCACTTCTTGTTTACCCATTTTAGTTTTTCGTACTTTCAAACTCCGCGCCAATCTCCTCCTATGCCCTTTTTCGGCTGTACTTTTGGTTGCGTGATGTCACATCCTTGACGTCACTTTAATTGACTGATTTAATTAATTACTTAGAATTTGATACATCTTGACGTCGCCCTAATTGACTGACTTAATTAACTATTTTAGCATTTGATACATTCAAATGTGGCGCCAAGCCATTGGCTAATAAGGCCATTTTCGCCTTTACTTTTACATTTTCTACCTGTAATTAATTATCTAATTAACTTAATGGTCTAATAATTTTTTCGGACACACCATTACGTCCCCCTCTATCGGTTGACACCACTCATTAACCTCTACCACTTCTCAATTATTCACAACTGCTGCGGACTTTTATATTTTTGCCTCTAAATAATTACCTAATTAACTTATTGGCCTAATTATTTTTTGGACCCAAAATTACGTCACCCTCCATCGACTGACACTACTCATTAAAATCTACCACTTCTCAAATACAACTTCTGCGGAGAACTTTTACATTTTTTGCCTCTCATTAATTACCTAATTAACTTATTGGCCTAATTATTTTTTCGGGCGCAACATTACGTCACCCTCTATCGATTGACACCACTCGTTAACCTCTACTACTTCTCAGTTACTCACAACTGCTGTGGACAGGATTTTGCGGATGCTGTCTGCGGACGCAGTGTGCGGACGCGGTTTGCGGACAGAAATCTGTGAACATAGCGAAGTAATGAAAAAAAAAAGTTTGCAATGTCTAAAAAATGCCCTTTTCACAAGCCCTGCGCACCGCCGGGGTGGCGCAGTGGTTAGGCCGCTTGACTACTGTGCCCAAGGATGCGGAATCCCGGCCTCGGCGGCCGCTTTTCGTGGAGTCAAAAAGCTAAGCGCCCGTGTGCTGGTGATGTCCATGCAACTTAAAGAACCCTAGGTGGTCGAAATTTCCTGAGCCCTCCACTACGGCATCTCTCATA
Organism: Amblyomma maculatum; assembly: GCF_055883805.1. Lineage (NCBI taxonomy): Eukaryota > Metazoa > Arthropoda > Arachnida > Ixodida > Ixodidae > Amblyomma > Amblyomma maculatum. The sequence goes on along the minus strand of NC_139344.1, from coordinate 162,040,701 downwards.
GCCTGAGTCGTTTTGGGGCGTTATACCCAATAAACTAAACTAAATTAATAAACTCCGACCAATAAACTTTGAATTTATATAAATTAAATATTTTCGACAAAGCCGCCAATTCCGTTTACTTTTGGCGGCGCCTCTATGTGAACGAGTATTCCCTGAGGCTGCCGGCGAACGGAAGCCGTTAATACTGTGGCGCCATTGTCCTTAAAGGCGTAGCTTAGGTATCCCACCCAATGTTTGAGCTGCCGTTGTAAAATAAGAAAAAGGGTAACATCACGCAGCTTAGCATGAATGCTTGAATAACTTAAGCTAGAAAGGAGCACTGAACAATGGTAAATGTGTCTGGGCAGGGTCCAAACGAAGACAAGTCCACTTGTCGAAACGTTGGCTCGACCTGCGAACTGAGGCGTACCCCATTTACCCTTGTTCAGTGCTCCTTCATACCGCGTAAACTATCGTTTTCCTCCCGTTCTACCTGGATCTACGACAAGCTATAATATAGCTTGGTACTTTGACGTTGTTCAAATAATCATCTCGTCCGACCTTTTTGTTTTCTTAGCCATTCTACAACAGCGCCATAGGTGTGGTATAGGGTATATTCGGTTCAATGTCCCCAAGCGACGCATGGGCGACCAGTGACGTCGCAGTGGAGGGCTCAGGATTATCTTCAACATCTTTGAGTACACAGAAAAGGGACCGGTGTCGAACTCGTGTTTTCGGGCTCACTATAGCCGAACGCTCCAACCAGTGAGCCACCGCAGCGCTCCCACATATCGTCACTCAATCAACGTCATTTACACTTTGCGGGTAAATAAGCAGACCCCGCAGCTAAACAGCTGGAACTCCTGCGAGAAACAGCGATCCCTACTCGTGACGATGAGCACTATACAGCGAAAGTTGCAGGCTGTGCACGGTAGCCGCGTGGGAAAAGGGCGCGCCACAACGAGTGCCATCGGGCTGGCACCATTTGTCAGCGCCGACCTTTGCAGCACGCGCGGTGGGTGCACCCAATGGGGTGCCTCCTGAACCAGATAGCGCTGTCGATGACCGCTTCCAAAAATTTATTGGATTAGGTTAAAGGTGCCGCTGGGACCGCGAAAGAGCAACAAGAAGCTACAGTGACAGATGCAAGGCGCCGGGCGAATCATCGATATCGTGAGTCTTCCGCAGATTATCCAAGGTGCACAGATGGTTATCGCGCGACAGCACGCGAGCGGAAATCGCAAACTGAAAAGCGAAACCGCGCGCACATTAAAATGCGCAAGAAGAACGCAGTGACCGAAATGCCCCCTTGTTGCCTATTCCCAAGACGTCCCGAACTACACCGGAAGCTTCCTTTGCCTCTGAGGAAAAGGAAAAAATTACTGCTGTACAGAAAAGGCGCAGCCATTATTTTTTTAATAAATCATGTTACGACGGGGGATCAAGTAAAGGGCACATCCCTACCCACTGCACATCCGGCCTGGCTGCAAATCGGGAGCAAAATGACAGCTCGTGCAAACCACTATCTACAGGTCCCTGAATACTTGATGCAATTTGCTAGCCGGCCTATTCGACGGCCTTATACTGAACGTCATCGCTTGAAACTATAGCTTATCCCAAGCGTCTTTAGCGGGATCAGGCAACTGTTTTGAGGGATCTTATAGACTTTGCACGACAAGATCACATGGTCGATGTTGTCTTCCTCGCCACAATTAAAAGCGGCACTGCTACTTTTGTGGCGAGAACCAAGAGGAGCCCCCGTTCGTTGCGTCAACTTCGGCGCCGCAAAAAGAGCAGCCAGTTAAAGTGCGCGGACAGCCCAAAATCTTCAACGCAGGTCCACGCTGATACACCGCATGCAGGTATGCACAGGTATAGTCATCAATAGTGTCAATGCATACCTGCCGACTTTAACCACCTGTGCTCTGCGTGCCACCGTTATGGGGCCAGGAAAAATGCTATCGACAATATCCGAATGAACCAAGGACTTGTTCATCGAACGCGAAGAGCATATAAAAATAAACAGAATAAAGAGGTGACAATTTTAAATGATGTTATTATGATTACTTCTTTTCAGAGCTGGAACAATGACTTTAAAAATTTGCCTGTTAAGCCACTCAAAATGCAAGTTTCTGCCACCAATACGTAATTGTGTAGTACTGTAATGTCGTGGCTGTGATTTATGTTACTAGACAACATCCGTTATGCTTAGTTCCTCTGCATGTGCACTCCATGTCTTGGGCATTGCTGAGGGCTCCTAGAAGCAGACATTTATAACATGTTATGTTTGGTCAGAGTGGCATGCTCAAAAAGACGACATAAAAGCATTAAAATACTGAATGTTAGGTCTGGTCAAACTACGTTTGTATCTTTTTGGTATTCTGCATGGATTTTGGTGAAGTTATGTCGCCTTTCTATATAGTATCTGAATGGAGATGCACACGTACAGTGCCATCTGGAAAAAGCAGTTGAGGGAAACTGGCAGTTGCCCTTGGAGATATCTAATCCAAGTTCAGCACAGATAACTTGAATTTCATTTTCCCTTCTTTTGCAGGAGGAGCCCAACGTGCTTTTTCCAGCTTATAACTGCAAGACCAGCAACAGCTGATCGAGTGAGTGCGCAGGATAGTAGCGGCTCCCGGCCTACCGGCTTGAGGAGGTCGCCCGCAGAGGACTCGATCATCTCCTCACCAGTTCCCAAATATTAGGTTTCAATAAACGCATTTTCCTCCTCCACCTCTGCACGGAAATAGCTGTCACGGCCAAGGATATTTTAAACAATTATTCAAGTAGATTCTTAATACTCCAGCTAGCCTGCATTTTACAATGCCATTACGTCTATTCTTGCATGCAGCTTTAGCATGGATATTTTTTTTTTGTGTAGACCATGCAATGTTTGCAATAAAGCCTAAAAAGAATCTAAAATGCTGTTTTTACAACTATGCATGCTGGTATGCTTATGCACTTCGTATGCTTTCAGAGATGGTGCGTTTGTGTAAAGCTCAGCTATCATATGGGCCTCTTGGATGGAAGTTTTAATCGCACACTGCTGTTCAGTGCTTTGTTGTGTTAAAGTAAAGCAGACAACAGGAAACTTGAACTCCTGTTGTATGTTCTGTTGTCTGCTTTACTCTAACGACAAAGGCATTGAGCACTAGTATGTGTCTGAAATTTCCACGGCACGGTGAAGGCCTCCCATGCATTGCTCCGCTTCATGAAAGCCACGGGCTTGATCGATAGGCTGTGGTTTTGCTGTGATGTGACACGATATGACTGTGACATGATGTGATATGACATGATATGTCTATGGTGTAACTATACTGGCTTTACCCATCCCTCTCTTGCCCATCACTTTATTCCAGTCACCTCGTTCCCCCAGTGCAGGGTAGCAAACCGGTTTCTTTTACCGGTTAACCTCCCTGCCTTTCCACCTCCTCATCTTCCTTCTTCCTTCCATGACACATGGTTGCTGAGCTTTACAGGAATCTTATTGGCAAGTTTTTACGCCATCAGCGAGCCTTGCGAGCAAGTTCAGGGAAACGTCTGAATATTCGCCTCCTGCTGTCCGCCGGACGTCAGTGGGACGCGGTCCGGATCCACAAACGATAGTCCGACGGATGCCCGCTGTACGTATGTCGAACATGACTGGATTTCCGTCGGACGTCCGAAACTCCGAAAACAGACGTCCGTCGGTCGTCCGCCGTACGTCAATGGCCGTCTGGGACCGCATGCAGGCATGCACAGGCAGTATGTTGCTGTCGTCATCACAGTATTAAGTGAAATGCGCCGTCAGAAAAGTGGCAGCAAGGGGGCGTCTGATGACGTTCGAAAATGCTCTAAACAAAATATCTGACGCGTTCACAAGAAACTAAATGTGTATAAAATTAATCTAGAGCAACTGCCCTGTTAGACAAGAACGCATCCTCAACGCAACAACGCAACCATCAACAATACTGCGCCGGGTTTTTGTAAAATCTACGTCCGATTTTTGTCTTTCATTTGCTGCCCTGTGTGTGTCTAAGGGTGGTCTGTTCAGTAAGTTTTGTGCATCGGGCAGCCCGTCACTTTCCAATATAGTCACCAACAGTGTCAATGCATATCTACCGACTTTAACCACCTGCGCTCGGCGTGCTACCGTTATGGGAGAAGGAAAAATGCTATCGACAATATCCAAATGAACCAATGACTTCTTCATCGAACGCTAAGAGCATATCCAACAAATTTTCATTGGGGGTATCATCCAGAACTGCGGTGGCCCGAGGTCCGGGCCGTAATGTGAGTGAAGCGAAGTAGCCGCCCTCGTATACGACGACATTCGGAGGCTGTAGCGCTCCGCTGGCCCGTATAGTACGTGGAGAATAGATCATAGGGCGGCATGCGCGTCTCTCATATCCTGAGTCGCTTTGGGACGTTGAACCCCAAAACCAAACCAAATTACAGTGGCAATATATATATATATATATATATATATATATATATATATATATATATATATATATATATATGCAATATTAAGAAAGCAAAAAAGGGGGTGGGGGCAAATGGAAAGTGCGAGAGCGTCAGAAAAAAATGGCTCATTGCCTGTGTGTTTATTTTAATGCTCTTAGGTCAGCGCGCGAAACCTGAAGAATAAAATTGTGACCGTTTGTGAGTGCTAGTAGCGTCCGCGTGGCTGCAACGTGAGTGCACCACGTGAACAGCCAGTAGACACCGCTTTCAGGCATGGAAGTAGTCAAGCACGCGCTCTTCCTACCATCGTCTTTTATAGATAGGCCGAGTTTCGTTTCCAAAGCACAAAACATCTTTTTTTTTTTTTTTTTTTTTTTAAGGAATAGCTTATATTTCATAATGCGTATACACCTTTTCAACTTATCCCTTTTGCTCGGAGCCATTATCAGAGGCTTTTAGCATAGCGGAAACGCACTTCTAATATATACGTATACGTACACCAGCAGTCTAGCCGAAGCCAGCTGCGGCCCTTTCCACAGCGTGTGCGCAGGAGACGTCCAGTAAACCGGCATACGTCTATGCTATAGTATACGTCTCCACTGAACTAAGAGCCTCTGTTGCCGCTGGGTTACGGCAGCTGCGTTATCGTTGCCAGATTTCACAGAGGCAAATTATTGAGCATGCGCGACACAGTATAAAATGCATTGCCGCTGAGCCCAATAGCAAACAATCAAAAGGTCTCTAATGCGCGAAGGATTTAGAGAGTTTTTAATTTTTTTTTTGCCTCAAATTTTTATTCGTCGACAGCGCAGCTTTAGCGTGCACGGGCGCAGAGAGCGCTGGTGCACGCGCTCAGCTGTGTGTATACGTCCCCGTTGTATTGGTGCCGTGTTCCCGGGCTGCAGATTTCAGAATTGTCTTCCGAGATCATCAACTACAGACAGTCGGCAGCTTCAAAGCCAAACGCGCCTGTATTCCTTGCACAATGCTGTCTTTCTTCCCCGCCGCGAACACAAGTGTACCCATTAACATATTAGATACGAGTATGCGCGCAAGAAAAAAGGAAAATGATGAAAAGAAGCGAGAAAAACTAGCAAAACAGACAAGGAAAGGCCAATCCCCCGAGTGCACAACGCGTGACTTCGCGTGGCTATGTGGGTCAAGAGGGTGATCAATACGTCTTAGCAAGCGGGCGAGCCCTCGCCGGAGGCACAGTTAAGACCAGCAGGTGCCGATAGCGCCAGCCACTCACCCATCCGCTAGTAAAAGCCATCCGGCGAGAACGCTCACGTCCGGCCGATAGCATCGTCTACTTCGCGGCGGAACGGAAGGGTGGACAGTGCCTCTCGCTTTCCTGCGACGACGGAAATGTGCGACCGAGCAACGCAAGGGCAACGAAGGCGCCGCGCACGGGTCACTGAGCCGTTGCGCTGCCACCCGCTGTGACGGCACGATTAGAAAACGCCGCTCTAGTGAAACTTCACCTAGCCGGCATAAGTACCGCCGTCAAGAGTATACATTGAAGAAAAAGCTTAGCACATTAGGAGGGATCATAGACGCTGGCATAGCAGCACTCTTGGCTGTAGGGCGCCTCTATACTACTTGGCTGCTGGACAGGACGCCACCTTCGTATGCTTTTATGTTCGAGCTAGCAGTTCGCTGAGCACTGCTGAGAGATACTGCCCGCGAGAATTTGCAAGAGCCGAATAAACAGACAAAGATGACGACTAGAATGTTTATATATATTAGAACAAATAGCGCGAGGTGTTGCAGCGATGGAAGAAGTCGTCTCTCACCATAAGTTTGTTTTTAAGTACATTTCTCGCACTTACATCATTTCACTGTAATAATCACAGAGCTTAAAATAATTCAAGTGGTGACTGGGGGTTCCTGAGGCGTTCGATACAAAGCTGCTCTATGCTCGTCGGCCTTGCGCCAATTACCGCTCGGACCGCTGGAGTATTTCGTGTGTGTGTGTGTGTGTGTGTGTGTGTGTGTGTGTGTGTGTGTGTGTGTGTGTGTGTGTGTGTGTGTGTGTGTGTGTGTGTGTGTGTGTGTGTGTGTGTGTGTGTGTGTGTGTGTGTGTGTGTGTGTGTGTGTGTGTGTGTGTGTGTGTGTGTGTGTGTGTGTGTGTGTGTGTGTGTGTGTGTGTGTGTGTGTGTGTGTGTGTGTGTGCGCGTGTGCGCGCGTGTGTGTGTGTATGTGTGTATGTGCGTGCGTGTTGCGTTTATGTTTTTTTCTTAATTTCTAGTCAAACGGAAAGTAAATCCTATTTTTCAGCGTCGGTTTCACCTTCACCACGATTTCGGGACGGCGTTCTCCTGATTTTGCCGAGAATGAAAGCTAACACAATTCAGTTTGAAAATGTCGTGCTTGTTGTGGAAATAAATTGAAACTGAAGCATTTGCTATGCATCGCAAGAAATATGTTCATAAAAGTATCTTACATTATTCTCCAATCGCCGCACACACTTATTTTCAGGAAAGGGACCATTTATATATATATGCCAGTTTTATGACTTACTGCGATGAAAAAAAAAGAGTTTAACAGCAAATTTTTACAACATATCGGAAGCTGGGACCATTCCCATGAACATGTGCAAACGGTATGTTAAATTCCCCGCAGTCGCGGCCCAGTTAAAGGGCGCCTCAGAAAAGTTATGGGACACACAGTTTCGTGGCATGCATCTTTTCGTTACTCTTACCACAACGTGCGTTGGGCTTCACTGCAATGCACCATGTCGCAGTATGCAGCACCAAAAATTAAGACATGCTTGGGACTGCACTAGTTTTAACATGTTCTTATGCATCGCGGAATAAATCGGGCACCATTAATAATAAGACTATCGCATATAACCCAGACACAGACATAGGAGAAGGCAGGACGAGCGCTATGTCTGCGCCTGTGCTATATCCGCTAGTCTTTTTATTAATGATGACACACCAACTAGCCCAGCTTTCTGCCTTGACTAAATCGGGCACGGAAGGCGATTTCGTAGGTTTCCCCTCAGTTGCTCTCACCAGGAGACAGATTGATATTGCTGTGTAATGATTAAAAATTTACATGAGCAGCTACTACGGACGTGTATCAGTTTTGACATCCCATGGTGGTCATGGTTACGCCGCGGAATTCCAAGCCGAGCCTCCCAAATACTTGTTAAGTTTTCTTTATTTTTTATTTTTTTTATTTGTCAGTGTATTCCCGTGTTGTCTTCTATTTCACTTTTACTTTTACTGAGCTTATGTCACGACGCACGTGAGCTTGTTTCCTCTCTTTTCCATTGGAATGGAATAAACCTCAGTTCGTAGATTGCGCTTGACCATTTGTGTAGTCTTCCTAACCCTGTCTTCGTCAACCTATAAGCAGCGCACGTTTTGCATAAGCACCGAACATACGGAGAGAAACGGCTTAGTTACGTTTTCAACAATACCGCGGCCTTTGCAAAGACCTCTGAGCTCGTAATACCAGGGAGTTCCCACCATGCTGCTCTAGCATCTGCTACAGGTCATGCTGGGCCGAAACTGTACAGACTTTTACCCACTCCCCCCAAAAAAATTGTTAATCTAAAAAAAAAAAAAAGGCCATTTTCACAAGCGCTGCACCCCGCCGTGGCAGCGCAGTGGTTAGGGCGCTCGACTGCGGCACCCGAGGATGCGGGATCGACTCCCGGCCGCGGCGGCCGATTTTCTATGGAGGCGAAAAGCAAGGCGCCCGTGTGCTAAGCGATGTCGGTGTACGTTAGAGAACCCCAGGTGGTATAAATTTCCGGAGTCGTACACTACGGCGTCTCTCATAGCCTGAGTCACTTTGAGACGTTAAACCCCATGAATCAAACCAAACCAAGCCAAGACAAATGAGCCTACAATAACTGTTCATAGCGCCGAACAGTCACCGAGATCAATTGCATGAAATGCGTCGAAAAGTAGCCTCAGTGAGCGACACAGAAGTTTCTCTCGTAGAATAGATTACAACCGTAAACGCAATTTAGGAAAATGACAACGCTGTTGGCTGTGCCAGCTGACCGCTGTCTTAGATCCAAAAGGCGACAAGTTCGATCGCGGATCTGCAGCTAAAAGATTTTCATTACCTCAAAGTGTTATTATGTCCGTGCGATACGACGTGCAACTCTCACTCAGACCCCCTCAATGAGGCAGCGCTGCAGCGACTCTGCTCCGCGAGGAGACAATTTAAAGTGTTCACTAAGGTCGCATTGAAGTCAAACGCGGTAGTAGAAGAGCATGCTGAGAAAGTCACTGTATACCATTTTACTATTAAAAAGTATTCTCTAGTGACAACGACTAATACTGCTTTCGTGGTTGAAAATATGTAATCCATATTTCACACACACACACACACACACACACACACACACACACACACACACACACACACACACACACACACACACACACACACACACACACACACACACACACACACACACACACACACACACACACACACACACACACACACACACACACACACACACACACACACACACACACACACACACACACACACACACACACACACACACACACACACACACACACACACACACACACACGCGCGCGCGCGCGCGCGCGCGCGCAATCGCCTAAACAAAAAGAACGTGCGAGTTTAGTTCGCATTGTTAAAATACTAAATTCATAACCATCGATTTCATTATTATATATTTGCTTTCTGGTGCACTCCCATTTTCTTCCTGGGGCTTTCCGTCTCCGAAACACTCTCCCCATTTCCGAGTAGCATGCTGGCAGTATTCGCACTCTGAGAAAAGTTAATAATTCTACCGATCTTTATATCGCATTTCGCCCGAATAAATTCAAGAACAAGGATGAATTTGGAGATATCGCACGCTCAGCTCCGTGAGCGTGTTCTTCGCGTGCACACATTGAACGCTCGCCGCATCTATTGACCCGCAAAACAAACGCATATGCAGATAGGTGCTGCTACGTATGCGCAACCGTGCGCGATTACACAGAAGCTCGGCACTTTATTCAGCACACCGACGCGTCGGGTCACGTGGGTCAAGCGAAACAAACGAAGCGGTAAGACCTCGTTGTTACCTTCCGCCCGCCTTTTGTCGAACGGCTGCTGCCGACACACAGCTTCGAGCTCTGTTTTCTCAGCGGTCAAGTCTTACCGTTGGGGAAGACTCGGCGGGTGCGCGCGACGGGGGATTTCCCCTGGGGCAGCTCATCTTCCGCGCCGCCGCGCTGCCCAGAAGCAAAAAGGAAAAGCAATAGGAATAGGAACTAAAAAAAGAAAAAGCCGTTTGAGGCGCATCTCGAGGGGCCAGAGTTTAACGGGTGAGTGCTCGAGGCAGTGGCGAAGGCGGCCGCACATCCGCAAAGGTCGCCGCGCGACGCCTGACCCCAAAACGGTGCGGCGGTGAACGCCCGCGCAGCCGCGCACACGCTCTCCTCAACACCCGCGTGGGAGAAAAATAAAAAATAATACAGAAGCACAGCTGCACTTGCAAATACGGAAAAGCGAATATCCTAAGAGGGTGGTGGAGGGTAGTAATTGTGTCGCCACTTTTAGACGCACAGTGGGGGAGAGAAAGGTCGCGGTGGCTTCCGAAGTTGACTTGGAGAGTCATTCGTCACTTGACGCCAGAAACCAACCGCGCTGCTTGCAAGAACCATGAAGCACAGACGGTTCAAGGTGATAAGTGCTTGGCTATGCCAATGCCACTATGTAAACATGACGTGGCAAAAAGGGAAGTTAACCTCGCGAACGCAAAAATATAGTAAATCGCTGCTTGAAAATGTGCACGAGAAGAAATGTCTAGGCTATATGAAGTCCGGTGATAAACTCCAGTTTTTCGAACTTGTCCGACGTGAACCATTCGCGAACTTGTAGAGTGAAATTGTATACACATATAAGATGCCCTTATAGCTTAGGCAGCATAGCGCGCATCGTCTATCACAATACCTGGCTTCGACTTTGGATACAGAAGAAATGATGACGACAGATGATGGCTACGTTTCATCACTATATGCGATCCACATGGCAATGACGACAGACAAGAAAGGTATCGACCACAGTGCTATATAACGGGGTCATAATGACCAGCAGTATCATCCACCTGCCACAAATACATGGGCAGCACACTTATGCCGATGGGAACGATGTTTAGTGTATCATGACTGCATCCAATGGTAACGAGTATTCAGCAGCGTTCTGCCTTGGCTTTGCTTCTATTAGACAGGGCTCTCATACCCATGCAACATTTCGCGCCTGTGATGCCCAAGTCGCTCTGTGGGCCACACACACTAATACAGCACTATAGAAATGCCCTGCAGCTCTTTATACGAAGCCTTATTCCTTCTCCAGAGCTAACCATGCCCATGAAATTGAGCTGAGAACTACCATGCCCATGAAATTGAGCTGAGAACTTGTCAGTATGAGTTATGTTCGGCACATACGAACAGGTCGAGGTGCGAAACAATCTCCGTTATCTTTACCACAGGTCGCCTCAGTAATATACAAATAACGAAAAAACTGCGAAGCCCACATAAAAGGCCACTATATTCATCTCCGGGGCTCACGTTCTACGTGACGCTGGCGGTAACACAGGACTTTCCACGTCCACCGCTATGGTTGAGGGTGGCGCTGGTGAACACTCTCAAGGTTCGTATACAGACAACATTAATACCCAAGAAAGTAGCAGGTGGGACAGCGGCCGATGTAGCTCAGTTGGAAGAGCACCGGACGCGATATTCGGAGGTCGTGGGTTCGGTTCCCACCATCGGCCCGTTGTTTTTCCTTCTACTTTGTGTTTAACTATATTTCCCCTGAACAGATTACATGACTAATTTATGTGATTACCAAAGTAAAAATTAAAAAAAGACAAAGTACAATCCCCAGTGCTTTCCTTGGCCTCGCCGACTGTGGCTTCTTTCCTTCACACACACACACACACACACACACACACACACACACACACACACACACACACACACACACACACACACACACACACACACACACACACACACACACACACACACACACACACACACACACACACACACACACACACACACACACACACACACACACACACACACACATATATATATATATATTGTGGGTAAGAGCGGAAGTGGGGGATTGCAGTGTAAATTGCTTGAATCCTATCGCATCGTTGGCCTTCTTCCTTTTTTCGCTTTGCTGCGGATGGAAATGTGTGCACATAGCAGTCCCACGTAACATGAACGAGTTAAAAGAAAAATTCAAGGACGATCAGCGCAACTGATTAGCGCTATAATGTGGGCTCCGATTGAGCGATTTGAGCTGAATTCATCCACATCAATAATAGCTTTGGCTGCGGGTGGACAAATTATTTCTTTGCATGTTTCCCAATTCCTTCAAATCTTTTCAGGTGTTGCACAATTTGTTCAAATCCGATGTCCAGTTTGATCAAGCATTTGTTCAAGTGCCACCAAGGGCGGCTTCAAACCGGCCATGAGTTTGAACTTCGGCACGCGCGTGCTAAATAATAAGTGCTAATGAAGATGGCAATATCCGAAGCATAGTGCGAGAAACGAAGCTTACCAAGCGATGAGAAAGGCTGCATGCGGTGACAACCGAATTCATCCTACACAAGTGGTCTTTTGTAGAAACAACAGATCTATAGTGTCAGCCCATTATGCACGTTTTCCATGCGCTGTGTAATCTAGTTAGAAAGTTCATGTTTAAGGACTTATCAACAAATGACAGTCAGGTATCGTAGGATGTATGAACAGAGTGAGTTCGAACCACAGTGACAGTCACTCATAAGGTAATCGAGGTCCCATGACCATTTTTTTTTGTTTTCAATAAAATTTTTATATTTGGTGAGAAAATGTCTCGACACAAAGTAAATAACCTTAATTTTGCATAATACGATGCACTTTTCTCGCGAAAAAAAAATCGTATATCACTAGAGGTGGAAAAACGTCGTTTTTGTCATTTGAAAAAGTTGCAAGTTTGGATACCTGCTACTTCGGCACTAAGACTTTGTCACGTCCGTGTGCTGTGCGATGTCAGTGCACGTTAAAGAACCCCAGGTGGTCTAAATTTCCGGAGTCCTCCACTACGGCGTCTCTCATAGCCTGAGTCGCTTTGGGACATTAAACCCCACAAACCAAACCAAACCAAACCAAACCTATTATTTTTTACTCACTAAGTCTATGCAACTTCTACTTTTATAAGAACTATTATAAACCTGTTTTGTTGTTTCAGTTAGTTTAGTGAAGAATAGCAAGCTTTGCTTTATGAGCGGCGCGCTGCAAAAATGTTAATTTTAAACCTTACATACTGGCACGATACCTTACGTTGTTTGCACTAAAATTTTTTCTCTTTATTATGCGGGTTACGTTCTTAATTTCACACAAAATTTGGAGCTCTAGACTGCTAAGTGTGTTCTCCACAACGCATCAAAATCGCGCAAAATTTGAAACCGTAAAAAATGGCCAACTTTCATTCCAGTCAATCCCAGTTAAGAATTTTCAGTACCTCAGAAATATTACGGACTATTCACTGCAGCTAAGCGAGTAAGAACTTGTCAACGGCCAGCAGCTAGAAAGCAAGGCGTTCAAACGGCGCATTCCTGCCGCAAACATTCTTCGCGTAATTTTTTCTGAGTGATATCAGATTACTATGAAACTTGAGCCATTCATGGCTTCTTGCAGCGCTTACAACTAACAGTACGACTGAAAATTTTCCGGCGCTATAGCTATGCGGCGTTTGAAAAGTTTATTAACGAATGAATTGGTGTTTCAATCATCATGAATTCAAAAAGTTACTATAGTTTCTCGAGTAGAACGGTTAGTGATCAGCGCTAGCTGGTTCTCGGAATAATAAACGTAATGACAAGGGCACGTATGATGGCAGTCACCATCGAGATCTTGATATCAGCCTACCTCACACTACCAGTCGGGCAATAAAGGCAGCAAATCAAGCTGCGAACGCGGACCTGAGTCAGTCACGAAGCGTCTCCTCTTCACTTTACTCATACCCAAGCACGCATATTCAATCGCTGACCCTTTATCGCCCATCCGCAGTCGTGACGTTCGCTGCTGAAAAAGAGGGTGATGCACTGCAGGCTTCTCAGGGTGGCGTGATGATGCGATGATTGTATCTGTGTTAGAGGAGAATTGCAATGTTATTACTTTTTTTTTATGGTACGAGATGGTGTAACGCTGCCATGCAGCGCGTTTCCGGTCAGCGTCCCGAGAACGCCCATACTATATTTGACCTGCCACACATACGTGGTACCCCTGCATGGCATCCTGCAAATGCTGCAGCGTTTCGACTGCGACGCTCCGCATTCCGTCTAGGCTCCCATCAGTGACCTCCCTCAACGCGACTGGCGTGCCAAACAAATCGCCGCTGGCGCGGTTTTATCACCACTGTGGTGACCACTGCTGCGCGGGCGCACGCGCACAGCTGCTAATCACACTCGGCGCTGGCGAATCTCGTCCATAAAAGTGTTAGCGAGAACCGCCTCTCGGGAACACACGCACCGCCACGCGGTGTCGTGACGCTGGGGCTACGTCGACCCGGCCTTCACTTGGTAGCGTGCAGAGACTCGGGGTTGAAGTAGGATTGAATCTTCGAAGTTGGTGAAATATGTACAAGCAGGTTTAATGGCACTTTGAGAAACTTATTTACAATATTTACATGGAAAAGAAGGGTACATCAGCAAAATGGCAAGCGTTAAGAGTTCATAGCGAGAAGCGACTGGATGAGCCGTTTACCCAGGGCTCAGAGCGACATTTCGTGCTCTGCAGCGTCCTTAAAAACCCCCTATGTCCAGCCCCTCTCTGAAGATGCTGACCAACCAAATCCAGGGCACGCCCCTCAGGTATCGGCATCCAATCGAACACATCACTGCACTGATGGTCTGAAGCACTGACTGGTCCGGCATTCATTCGTTGGGCGTGATCACTTGTTGGCGGGAAAAGCTTGGGAACGGCGAGGAGAGGAGGTACATTTCTATTCTTCAGCAAAGAAACCACAGGCTGGTTCTGACAAGGGGTTTTACTTCTCAGAAACCCGAGTGCACGTGGCGCCGCATAGGGCTCCCAACATGGTCCCTTTTCGACAATTGCAAATCTTTCCTGCATTCCCGGGAAATCACTTAATGGCCGTATGAGTCATGCTCCTTTCTTGTCCTGCACGTCAGCGGACATGTCACTCTGTCGTCTCCTTTGGATAGGAGGCATTCATCACTGGAGGATAGCACTTCTCGACTGGAAGGGTGAACAAAAGAAAGAAAGCACTTCCTGCTATTTCCCTCAGGGGGACGTTTCTTTGTGTTTTTCCAGACGTTCTCTTGACAGGGTCAATTTGGCATTTGCAGGTTGTCCACAAAGCAAAACATGCTTACAAAACAGGATTCCTGGAAACAGGCTCACTTAGAGCCATTGGACCATCACCACATATTCACAAAACTTATCCATGCCCACAGGCGAACAATAGAGCGCGCAATTGCGGATGCTTGGTCGTAACAGCCTCCTCCCCCGCCAGAAGAGTCTCGGAGGGCAGCAGTCCCAGCTGCTGCATGAAGAGACGACTTAATGGCCTGCACGTGAACGCTTGAAGCTCGCTGTTGCTTGTCGCGTTGTCTTGATTGTTGTAGGACAAATTGCTCGAGCTGTCTGAAACTCAACCACATGCCGAAGCAAGCACTCGGCTCCCGTCTGAAGAGACCAGGTTAAAAGAAAACTGCCATTGTTGTTCGGGAAAAGCCCACTCTCAAGACGTTCAGGACCCACGTATTCCTAGAAAACCAAACGTGCTGCTTTACATAGCCACACATATACAAGCGCACGAAAAAAAAAAAAACCTGATTATCAATTTGGATACATGATGAGGAACATCTCGGACCGCTTAGAAAGAGCGGCTAAGCGCGTCCGCATTCGCATTTAACTTCCCCTTTTTGTATCTTATTTCAAAATTGTACTGCTGTAAAATCAAGCTCCACCTAAGAAGGCGACTGTTCTTCGATGTCGCAGTTTGCAGCCAAGCTAGGGGACAATGGTCCGTCTCTACGGTGAATTTGGCCCCTCCAAGATAGCACTGCAATTTTTGAATGGCCCATACAATGCAAGCGCATTCTTTCTCTGACGCGCAATAAGCCCTCTCTCTAGAACTCAGTTTTCTGCTCAAGTAGAGCACGGGGTGCTCATTACCGTCGTCATCTCTCTGGCAGAGAACAGCACCTAACCCTCGATCACTGGCATCACACTGGACCGTGAATTCTCGGCCATAGTCTGGAGCTCGCAATACCGGACGGCTAATCAGCACAGCCTTCAGGTTTACGAAGGAGGCTTCCTTTTGTTCGTCCCAGACTACATTTGTCGGTTCTGTCCTGCGGAGAGCGTCGGTCAGAGGGCTAGCCAAAGCTGAATAGTTAGGGATGTAGTGATTGTAGTACCCAGTCAGACCCAGGAATGCTCGAATTTCCGTCTTCGTGCTCGGCCGCGGGTAGTCTGCTACCGCAGAAATCTTAATCTCGCTGGGTTTCCTGAAACCCTGACCTACATTGTGACCCAAGTAGTCCACGGTCGCCCTTGCCAGGCAACATTTCTCGGCCTTTACGGTTAGTCCAGCTCGACGCAAAAGGCTCAGTACAGCTCTTAGATGTACCATATGGTCCGCCCATGAGTCGGAAAAAACCGCAATGTCGTCTAAATAAGGCACCGCGAATGTTTCACACCCCTTTAAAACCCTATCCATGAGTCGGGAAAAACAAAATGGAGCATTTTTGAGCCCGAAACTCATCATTGTTGGCTGGTAGCTGCCCGTCGGAGTGACGAAAGCCGCGTATCTGCTGGCGCGTTCAGTGAGCGGTACTTGCCAGTATCCTCGAGTAAGGTCCAGCGTAGTCACATATGCCGCTCTACTGACCTGTTCTACTCTCTCCTCAATATTCGGAATAGGATACACTTGATCCCTGGTGAGAGAATTTAGCTTTCGGTAGTCTACCACAGGCCTAGGGTCTTTACCTGGAGCTTCTACTAAGATCATAGGCGAAGCATAATCGCTTTCCGAGGGTTTTATTACTCCTAATTCCAGCATGCGAGTTACTTCCCTATCCAGAATTTCTCTTTGCCTTGGAGAAAATCGGTAGCACCTTGATCGCACTGGCACGTCTGAAGTCAGCTCAATATCGTGCTCAGTCAAATCAGTCCTGCCTGGCCTGTCCACGAAGCAGGCCTCAAACTCTGTTATTATCGCGCCCAGATCGGACAGCTGGGATTTCTTTAGTTCTCCTCTCTGCTCCGTCTTTTTGAGAAGCTCCTGAGCGTTGCTTCCTTTTTCGCTGAGGCAAATCAAGTTGTCCCCCATCTCCTCAGGAAGGTTTAACGTTAGATTTACCATGGTTTCCCTCTGCTCATAGGGCTTCATAAGATTGCAATGATAAATGCGCACTGCTTTACGCCTATCGGGGATTTTCACTGCGTAGTTAGTGTCAGAAAGCTTTGCAACTACTTCAGCAGGTCCTTCCCACTGTACTTCGAGCTTATTTTTGGGATCATTGGCTTGCTCCATAGCTAATTCCTCTCGGTTTTCACTTAAAAGTCTCGTTAGATTACTAGACGCTGGCGGCAAGAGGTTACTCCCAAGGACGTCCTCATTCCGCGTCTCATCAAGCTCACTTTCAAGTTGACTTATTTGAGATGCCTTGCTCTCAAAGTTTTCTGACCCACTGTCTTCCGCATCGACCACTGTTTTAGCTGTCGTTTCCTCCGCGGTGGATTTTTCTGGAATTAGCAGTGTAGCTAGTTCTCGCGCCTTTGAACGTGTTAAGGCTTGCACAACTCTGTCTCCGAAAAGGATGCCCCTCTTTCGCAGTAGCATGTCCGATTTGTTGGAGAACAAATACGGATAGCACTTAGGAAGCTTTCCTGAAACGGCAGCCTCGGTTGTCAACTTGCCGAAAGGGCCCTCGATGACCACGTTCGCGATTGGCAAGCACACACTCTGTTCCTCCACTACCTGGCGGATCCACGCACACTGTCCTGTATAGTCGGAAGGCGACACATACACCGGATGGACAACATCCATCGTTGCGGCCGAATCGCGCAGTACCTTGCAAGGCTTCCCGTTGACTACTAGGTCATGCATGTAAGGTTCCAAAAGCTGCATATTTTCATCGCAGTCACTGACATACGAGAAAACAAACTTTTCTTTCCGGCAGTTGACGGCAATGTGACCCTGCTCATTACACCTAAAGCATGTGAGCGGCTTCCTAGCCCCAAGCTTGTTCTTTGTGTTCTGCGCGTTGGTCACTTCCCCACTTTTCTCACTGCCGTCCTTTCTAGGGCGTTTGCCTGAAGAAGCCTTCCTTTCTTCGTTTGCAAATCTAGCAAAGTGCCTTTTCTGACGGTTATTTACACTCAACTTGGGATTGCGGAGCCTATCCACTGCTGGGTTGCTGAATTGTCGGCGCGAAGCGTACTCCTCAATGACTTCGGCAGCTTCAGTTGCCGACTTAATGTCGCCTCGGTCCTGTAACCAATTTCTTTCTTTTTCTGGGAGGCAGCTATAAAACTGCTCCAAAAGAATTCGCTCGACTACAGCGTCCCTATCACTGTAGGAATCAGTGCTCTTTAGCCACTCGCCCAAATTAACTCTTAAATTGTATAGGAATTCAGGGTAACTCTCGTCCCTGGACTTAGTAGCTTTCCGAAAACGTTGTCTGAACGCCTCGGCGCTAAGCCTATACTTTCTCAGAAGGCAAGCTTTGACCTTCTCGTAGTTGTCCGCGTCCTCCTTGCTTAGCCGCGCGACAACCTCCGCTGCCTCGCAGGGCAGAACCGTCAATAATCTCTGAGACCACGTGTCTCGCTGGAAGGACAGTTTTTCGCAAGTTCGCTCAAAGTTAGCCAGATACAGACCGATATCCCCTGATATCACATATGGCTGCATGTACTTTGACATCTTGAAATCTGCCTCCTTGTTGAGACGAGGTACCGCTAGCTGGGGACAATCGCCCGACCTCTTGCTCAACTCTAGTTCTAATTTCCGGAGCTCAATTTCTAGCTCCAGCTTTTTTGCTTCTCTTTCAATTTCACGCTCTTTCTGCTGTCTGAGCTGTTCCTTTTTTTGACCGATGAGGTTCCATGCTTCACTGAGCTCCTCATCATCGGTTCCTAGATCAGTGATTGCCTTTATAATCAAGGGTTTTCATGCCAAACCACTTGTATCAATTCCCAATTCCTCACACAATAGCAACAGGTCCGGTTTCTGCAGCTTTTGTAGGTCCATGATCGCTCCGAGTGTCGGCTACTTCCAAAACAACTGTGCAAACTACCAACCTAAAGGCGTTTCCACACTCTCTTTACCAGTTCTAAAATCTAACCCTGTTCTAGAACCTGGTCCACATCAGAAGAAAAGCCAAGCACTCACCCACACATGCGATCGATGTTCCGAGCTGCCCTCTTGGCCGATTGTTGCTCCTGCTTGTTGCTTGAGATGCCACCTCCGATCACAAGGTGTTGTGGCTTGTAGCTTCAGATCCACCTCCAATCACCAGATGTTGTGGCTTGTAGATTCAGATCCCAACGCTGGGCACCAGTTGTCGTGACGCTGGGGCTACGTCGACCCGGCCTTCACTTGGTAGCGTGCAGAGACTCGGGGTTGAAGTAGGATTGAATCTTCGAAGTTGGTGAAATATGTACAAGCAGGTTTAATGGCACTTTGAGAAACTTATTTACAATATTTACATGGAAAAGAAGGGTACATCAGCAAAATGGCAAGCGTTAAGAGTTCATAGCGAGAAGCGACTGGATGAGCCGTTTACCCAGGGCTCAGAGCGACATTTCGTGCTCTGCAGCGTCCTTAAAAACCCCCTATGTCCAGCCCCTCTCTGAAGATGCTGACCAACCAAATCCAGGGCACGCCCCTCAGGTATCGGCATCCAATCGAACACATCACTGCACTGATGGTCTGAAGCACTGACTGGTCCGGCATTCATTCGTTGGGCGTGATCACTTGTTGGCGGGAAAAGCTTGGGAACGGCGAGGAGAGGAGGTACATTTCTATTCTTCAGCAAAGAAACCACAGGCTGGTTCTGACAAGGGGTTTTACTTCTCAGAAACCCGAGTGCACGTGGCGCCGCATAGGGCTCCCAACATGGTCCCTTTTCGACAATTGCAAATCTTTCCTGCATTCCCGGGAAATCACTTAATGGCCGTATGAGTCATGCTCCTTTCTTGTCCTGCACGTCAGCGGACATGTCACTCTGTCGTCTCCTTTGGATAGGAGGCATTCATCACTGGAGGATAGCACTTCTCGACTGGAAGGGTGAACAAAAGAAAGAAAGCACTTCCTGCTATTTCCCTCAGGGGGACGTTTCTTTGTGTTTTTCCAGACGTTCTCTTGACAGGGTCAATTTGGCATTTGCAGGTTGTCCACAAAGCAAAACATGCTTACAAAACAGGATTCCTGGAAACAGGCTCACTTAGAGCCATTGGACCATCACCACATATTCACAAAACTTATCCATGCCCACAGGCGAACAATAGAGCGCGCAATTGCGGATGCTTGGTCGTAACAGCGGCCTCTCTGTAGGGCACCTTTCCCTTCTGCTCATGGCCTCCGAGATCGGGGAGGTAAGGATGATCTTGGAGGCCAAATCTTGCTCCTCTCCTACCCCGCTCTTCTTCCCCATTCTCCCTTCTCTTCCAGCAGAGGGAAGGAGACAATACGGGCGCCACGACACCGACGACGACTACTCAAAACCGGGCCCTATACAGCTACAGCTATCGTTGTAAAAATTATTGCTCTAAACGAGCGTCATAAAACAATGTGCTTCATTTCAGCATTACATAGTGGCTCTTTTAAACGTGTACTTCCTTCACGCACTGAAGGTCGTTGGGTACGTCTTTGGGAGTAAAAGGATTCTAATTTCCAAGCACTCCGTTAGTCTATAAATGATATTTCGTTCGTTTCAGAGCTCCCGTTTCTGAAAAAGAACTTTCACCCATGAATTCGAAACAAGTACTCGCGAATCCAACGGCGAAGCGTGCGATATTGTACTGGCTTGATCGAACATACAGTAGGAGGATAGGTATGAAGGCCAGTTGGTGAGACATTGGAAAATTAAAAACCGCGTCCGACACAGGACCGCGCACCGTCCTGTGTCGTCGCCTCCCGATGTCCTATGTCTGCTGCCGTTTTTAATTCAATATTTCGAACTGACAGTCCTAACATGCCACATAGTGGATGGACCACTGTTTCGAACAGATCCAACTACAGGAGTCGTTAAAAGCTCCGCTGGCTTGCGAGGAACTCTTCCGTTCAGCACAATTTCTTCCTGGTGCGTGTCGTTACATGCAGCTGAACAGGTTCGCAGGACGCGAGCTTTCGTGTCGCAGCAAGAGCGCGCTGACGGGACGCAGCACTCAAAGGCGCCCGTGGAATGTACTGTACGTACCACTGCATGGGCGCCTCCGCAGCGGAAACGAGAAAAAGAGTTCATGGCGTCTAAGGAGCAGTCTGGGATGCACTGAGGCACTTTCATTGGCAAAGATAAGTACGCGGATAGCAAGCTTGGAAAACTCAGACCACGATAAGTGAGGGCGCATTATGAGGCCGCTACGTTCGCTGACGCACTTCGCGGAGCCTTGGTGCGCGTTGCTCAATACGGTGGTGCGTCTCGTCTCTATCGGAGACAGCGGCGGCAGCAGCCAAGATCCATACCAGCTCGGAAGAGGCTAGATCCCGAGGAGCGGCTGGCGTCGGCAACGTATCGGTGCCTCGTATGCGTCAAGGTGACAGCGTGAGCACGAATTTATGCAGAAACAGTGCGCACGCATATATCGGGCTTGCGCGGCGCTCGACTTTCGGCCGCGCTTGTTCATGCATGCGGGGAACGCCCGGCCGGGCCTGCAGTGTGCGCATACCTCGTCGCGCGCAGATTCCAGTATTGTGGACGCAAGGTGGAGACACGGGCATGTCGAGACTCGTGCGGCGAAGGCGCGCAGAAAGCGTGTGCGTCGTGCACTGCGTCGACAATGATGGAGACGCTGCACTCGTCTGGATGCAGCGCGTCAGAGAAGGTTCCATTCGCTGCGCGCGGATGAAATAGCTGATTTGTTTCCTTGCTGGGCGTTAGCGCGCATTACAACCGCGTTCGCGTTTTCCGCTTCTCGCAATGAGATGGAATGCACTATCTTCACCCATATACCCCGCTCTCGTTTTAGCTGTTTCTGCTGCTTAATTTTCTACTGCAGGAGGAAACCTTACCAGCTATATATATGCATTACGGTACTACATGTCGTGGCATTAACGAGCAGCCGGCTACGCGCAGTCACATAGCTATGCAGAGGTTTACGTACAAGGTCACCGTTCCCACTACATTATCTCGGTGGCTCAATGGTTGCGGCGTTGTGCTGCCCTCGAGCATGATGAGTTCATGGGTAGGATTCATATCCGCGGCGGCTGCATTACGAAGAGCAAAAACTTCGGCGAGCTGTTCTCACAGGATTTTCTTGTGGTCGATGTCAAGAGCAGCCTACTAAAATGTGCGTCCTCTCAGGACGTAATCGTGAAAGGTGTCAATGCGTCAGTTTTAATAAATTGGTGCTACTCTTGAACATACTAATCACGCCTTTACAAAGCTACCGAAGAAAAAAAGAAGGAATAAATAAGAAAGAAAGCAATCAAACGAATCACTTTCTTTTGTCACAAATTACGTTTTCATGGAGAATATATGGGACGTGGAGACGACAGACATTCGTTATCATAATGCTTTCAACTCAAAAGTTCCAAGCCGTTTAATTAATCAGATGCGCCCAGACTACGTCCCTATAGATTCGGTGTATTGGAGCAGTTGCTTTTGTTACAGTTTACGCATCACTGATTCCTGAAAGGTGAAGGCAAAGGAAGACATTTCCACACGCTCTCCAAAGCATCCTCAGGTGCGACCGGCTCACTCTCGCTCGTGCCTGCAGCCACAAAAGTAGCGAAAGGCGATGGAAGGCCAAAACAAACGGCTGTCAGTGACTGCTATAGCCAGTGCTCCAGAACGTATATACAGAGGTCGCCCGTCCTTTCCGAAGTCCGCCTTCAGCAGTGGACACTCAATCTGAGCCGAAGGACGACGGAAGTAGTGATCGGAGGGGACGCCGCCCGGAACATGTTCTGCACCAAGGTGACATCGAAAAAAGCCCGCGGGTTAGCGTTCAGTGCCGAAGGAGCTCAGCAGATTGGAATGCGACAAAGGCTTTCTCAACATTCGCGATCTCTTTCCACAGGCCAGCATAGTGAAAATGGAAAAAAAATCAGGCTGCCCGCAATTCTAGCGGACAACAACAAAAAGATGATGCATATCTACACAGCTGTTTGCATATCAGCAAAGTTGATCCGCAGGACACTTAGCAGCGCCATGAGCCGGCCATAAACAACTGCAATCGGGAGGCTTCGGAATATACGTACGGTTATTCATTTCCGAGCTTTTATTTTTACTTCTTCAATTTGGGGGAGGGGAAGAGAGGAGAATTGGGCGCTATATATATTTAAACCTGATAATATGGGAGAAATTGTGTTTTTCGCGCAAGCAATCTAAAATTGATTTTTTTTTTCCGTGCTAAATCTACAAGCTGTAATAACTGAATCGGAAAATGTAACAACTAAGGCTATATTTCAGGCCAGTAAGCTGGGGAAAATCGGGGTTGTGAAAAAAGTATTGAGGAATTCCGTATATTTTGTTAATTAGTAATTACAGACAGTAAAGAGCCTGGACCAGTTTGGACATAAAGCATTTTCGATTCACACAAGCTGGTCATCAACTTATTACACGTCCTTGTTAACATCTGCATATTTCGTTTTCATGCGAGACCTGGCCGGCCTTTAGAGGTATCCGAACATAATAGAACGTTCTCACAACATTACAGCTTCCATTGCCTGGATACAAGTGTCAACGCGGCATTAGCTAGGCCTGGGTAGCGCACAACTGCGCACCGCGAGTAGTCCATGACTTCGGCATTTCCATTAGTGGGGCTCGCTTCCAGCAAGTACTAGCTAGACTCCTAGCGAAGCGAGTCTACATCGTCGGTCAGGGAAATTGAGAGAGGTCAGTGGTCATCCAACAACTCCCTCAGGCAGGGACATGTTCGGGGTGAAAAAATAAGGTAAAATCAAGTTTTACCTGAAAACGAACAAACCTAAGTATAAGGCGGTTTTTAATGCGCAAGGTTTAAACTTTTGGGCGAAGATTTTTTCAGCCGGCGCATAACCCCGCTATCTTCAGTACAAGGACGAAAAAAAAACAAAACAGGGATGTTAATCAACATTTCACCCCACACCTGGGGAGGTACAAACGAAAGAAATCGTACAGTTCAAGAGAACAGAGCCACGAAGCACGCACATAAAGAACCATGTGTTAAGATCACAGACTGTCTCTAAGGCTGGCTGATGTGCCTTATATTAGTCGAGTGACTTTCTGCGTCATTCACTCATCAGAAAAAGAACCCACGATTTTCGCTGCAGAGAATCGTTGGGTGCCCAGCCAATTTAAACCAGTCCGCAATATTCGAAGTTCAACTATAAAGTGAGACCGGGAGCCCAGGGAATGAACAATACTTTCCTCGCATCTACATTGACCGCACACCGAAATACCCTGCATCCCATTCAGGTACGCTTCAACGACCATGAAGGCGAGCGATATCGAAATGCATTGAAAATATAAGGGCATAAAATAAAATATATCAGCTACTAAAATCAGTTGCTTAAACGCGCACATATCGTTTAGGTAGCCTGTAGTGATAACATAACGAAGACGAGCTCAGGGCCGAGTAGCACATGAATTTATTTTGCAGCGGCACTTACAGTGAGTTCGCAACGCCACGACGGTAGGTTTGTCAAACGAAAGGAAAAAAAAAAAAACGGATATATATTTGCAGTAAAGTATGCTGGGGGGGGGGGGGGGGGGAGGGGGGCTTAAAAGCAAGGATAACTCATACAAGACGCTCTGACGATACGTGCGCACACGAAAAAACAAAAAAAAAGTTCTGTGGCGACGAAATGAATAGTCACCTCCCTGATCGGGAAAGTCCGAAATTACGAATTTCTCCCCAAAACAAAGCAATTTTAAGTTGCGGAGATTAGCCAAATAGTTCAATAGCTTAAATCACGCACAATCTGGCTGCGATCTCATGAATGCAAAAATGTTTGCTACCCTGGAAAAAAAAAATAATATATATATATATATATATATATATATATATATATCCAGGACCATGAAAGCCTACCAGCATAATACGATGGTGAACACTTGGTTGGTTTGTGGGGTTTAACGTCCCAAAGCAACTCAGGCTATGAGAGACACACGATGGTGAACACTAAAAATTAGTGACGCCAGCAGGGCTTTGGTCTGATTTCATTAAGGGTCAGTTGGCCAAATTCTTTTGCGCAGCAGTCCAAGAAAGACAACCAATGATCTATTTTGCCGCTTCTTTCTACCAGGCGCTATAAAAATTTCCCGAACCACGGACGAACCACATCGCGCACGGCGATCGCCGGTAAAGTTTTATAAGGGAGAATATTATAGACGCCACCGATCACCGGCGTCTTCGCTACCTGCCGGTAGAAATGGGTGATAATGTCCGAAACAAGAGGCGCGCTCTCCCACGGCGCACTCTATGGAGAAGCGTCGCACCGAAACGATGGGCCGCCAGTCAGCGAAAGGAAAGCGCCTAGCCTTGAGCAGTTCTCCGGGCCACTGTCACGCACGTAACACGTCCTCTTCGCACTCCACACGAAAATCCGCGGTGCTCGGAGGAATGCGATGAGGAGCATGCGCGGGTGCGGAGGAAGAAGTGCAGCGGACAAAGACAATGCGAACGTTCGCTTTTGAAGCTCGTTTTTTTTTTTTTTTTTTTTTAATGCAGTTCCAAGATCTTAAAGCGGCGCCAACTGCAAAAATTACAGCAGCCCGTGGCGCGTTGAGGTCAGGTACGTGTTCTTGCAACGACAACAAAGCACGCCTCATTACTGAACTGTATAGATTCCTTTCATTACAATAAGAGCTTTTAACAACACTTCGATGGAAAAACCGTTGTCGACTTCCAGAGGTAAGAAAAGTATCATGCACCGAATGACGGTGAAAAAAATACCCTCTATAGAAGAATAGTAACATATCCCTTTCGAAAATTCCAGGCACCCCGTTTCTCATCTGGGCCGTATACAGAAGCTTCGACATTGCCGCCAATACTTTAGAGGCCTGAAGGGCTGAGGGGGAATGTTGCTCGGACTGTTGTCTGCATTCGCAGCAATCACTGCGGAAGTGATGGCGAGGCAGATGTTCTCATATGCGGAACAGTGCAAGGGAGCACTTGCCTTGACGTAACACCATTCAAAAGTCTCGACGACACCCAGTACAGGGACCAAAAGTAACATCGCTGTAACAATGACGATCTTAATCATTTGAAAGGGTGGTACGTCTCAACGCCGAGCGGCATCAATCACCACGACAAACAAGTTAACTGCTCGCCTCGCGGCACCTCGGCGCAGCGACAGTTTATTGATGTTTTTTTTTTTTAGAATATTTAACGCCCCAAAGCGACTGAGGGGTTCGTGGAGGGCTTCGAAAATTTCCGCACCTTAGGTTTCTAAATGTGCACTGACATCGCACAGCACACGGGCGCCTTCTTTTTCACTTCCATCGAAAAGCGGCTGTCGCAGCTGGGATTAAACCCGTGTCCTTGGGATCAGAAGTGGTCTTGGGGTGATGCTGGCGTGGTGAATATGGAACTGTATTGTTCCAAATTTACCGCTGAGGTGGAGGCAAACTAACCATAGTTCCTGCATCTCTCTAGTCTTAAACCACAGGAATCGTCCCCACGTGAGGCATGCTTATAGGGGTAATGCTTACTTTGATTTGAGAAAACTAGAAAACGCATTAATAACGTTGTAAGCGTCAACGTTTTATAATCATCTATACTCATACCGAATTAATGCTGCCAGGCTGAAACGGTACCTCGACAGAGAGCCAGTAACGCGGTTATTCGCGCTATCGGGAGCGCCACACTACCCGGCTTTGCTACACGTCGGTATTACGGGCAGAGCGTTAAAATTTAGTCCACAGGGGCACCGTTGTTTCCAGTCTCGAGAAGCTGTGGCTGCACTTTTATCATCATTCATTTATTTTGTACCCCCACGTTACATTACATCGCTTGCACCTTGTTTATAACGTTACCAATAGTAATTTTAATTATATTTGTAGTTATCGTCATCGTATCATGGCCTCATTACATGCTGCTTCGCGGCTATATATTGTATTTCATCTGCATCCATGCCAGCTTTATGCATTTACATGCATGATGTTAAAGGAGACAGAGACCATGCAGTGCATGCTACTTCTTCCTGCAGCTTTTGGTCCGCGCTCTTGAATTCTTCATAGATGTCGAGTATATGACATTGACCTCCTCGCTAATGTCCTTAGCGCCGAGAGGTATGGGCGAAGTCCTGGAGGGCTGAGACGTCAGAACAGGCATGTACGAGGTCAGAATTGTGTAGCTCCCCCTCAGACCTGAGGAAAGCAAGGAGGCCCATGCGGCTGCCAATCGCGACCGAGAATCCCATCGCTTGTGGCGCTGACGGTGGTGACTGACACCGCGGTACGCAAGAGGGCGTACATTCCATCAGAGGGGCAAGGGCAGCGTTGCGTTGCACTGGCCCCCCTGCTCACAACCTCTTTCATCCGTCCCCTACACCTTGCGCGCCCTGTGGTTGCGTCAGACAAAATGTACACAAAGCCACGCTTAGCACTTATTTTCCGCTCTCCGCTGGCATGTGCGAAAACACTTTTTTTTTTTGGCGTTGGCAAATTTCAAAACACATAGTTGGATGCACATATTTGACTGGATGTTGGCAGCGGAATCCAATCCGAAATTTTCATATTATGCTACTGAAAACTGTTTTTTGCTGTGGTCCGAAAAGTGAATGACAAGCGCTATATAGAAGCTGTTTGCTCTCGAATGTTCTGTTTTAGCAGGTTTAAAGAGATACGATCTACGGATAAGCTCTCAAAATAGCTTGTGCTGCCAGTCCTCAGCTAAGGTGTTGAGCCGCGCGCGGATACCCTTTGTCGGTACATATTCTTCGTATTTATATCATCTGAACACGACTCGGAGGACAGCTCCCAGCCTGCATGCTCCCATCAACAGCGACGCTATGTGGGTGAGCAACTTTCGTAAAGTGATGATTTCAGGAAAACGAAAAAATATTTGCAACGTGTTCAAGGAAAACAATCACTCTTATCCCAACATGGTACGCTGCTGGGTTTGTTGGCGAACAATATTCCTGGCTGATAGAGTAGCAAAAAAAAGCAGTACAAAATACTAACACAGACGACATGGCACAACACTCTCACCTGATACGGTGGTCTCTTAAAGCAACTTGACAATCAGCAGCAGTGTGTTCATACATACTGCGCGCTTTGTTGTGTCATGCGTACACTTTCACCTGAGAACCTTTTGACCGCGGCGATCAAGGCAGCGTTAGAAAAGCGCCTGCAGGCGGACTTACCCTGGCCGAGGCCGCCCCGACGAGCAGCACGAGCGGAAGCGTAGGGCCCACGAGGCGCAGCGTCATCTTTGGCGGCGGCTCGACAGAGAACGCAGGGTAGGACGCGGCCACGGCGCTCCGCGGAGAACAGCGGCGCGCGTCAGCAGGCTACTCCGGGGGCGGCTGCAACTGGGCCGGGTGGCCGCGGCGCTCCTGGGCGCCCCGCGTGCTGCTGCATGCTCCTCCTCGGCCGGCGGCTTCCGACGCTCTGGCTGGTGGACGGCACACGCCACAACCGCCGACGCTCTCTCGCCGCGCATCGGCTACGGCGTCCTCGCCACCGACGACGGTTCCCTCCTCTCAAAGAGCTTCGCAACAAGACCATCAGGGAGCAGGAAGACGATCAGCAATAAATCTACCGGATTGTGTCGAAATGCAGGGGTAACATTACCGTTCCCTGAAGGATAGATTTCATCGCTCCCTCCTTGTTTGCTCCTGAAATTAGTCACGTCTTCTTTTCATTCCCTCGATTGTGTATGTGTGCGTGTGTCAGTATACGCGCTCGTGAAGTCTGAGCTATATGCATCTGGCAGATAACAAGAACATACAAAATCGAAGATGCCCTCGCATGTAGCCACCACGAACCCTTGAAACTGATCACGAGCCAGCATGATTTCTCTGTTACAGTGGCCCTCGGGAGTTGCCGGAACTATGACCCGGCAATTATTACCTCCTCCTTGGATTTGCTCAGCTATCTGACGCATACTCACTAATGCGTAGCCCTAAATATCTAGGCTTAGGTCCCTCCATGTCCAGACTCCATGATAATGAAAACACCCACATTGCATGAAAAACCATGACTTTCAACATTAGGCTTCAGCTTTAAATTGAAGCTTGGCTACCCTAAAATCGCAGTTTGACCCGAATAACCCAAGAAGCCAAAGTGGGCAATATGCAGGGGACCGTGCTGCGCCCATGGGGGCAGCCCTTGCGGGCCCCATGCTGGTTTTGCAGCTCGTGCCCAGAAGGGCCCCAACTGGGCTGTCCACTTATGCCTCGATCGGTTCCAATTCATACCCGTGTAGGCCGCCCAAATAGGGCTGCCCGCATATTCATCCCAGATAGCTGAATGTGAACAGCATACCAAAATCACTATAACGGACCCTACTTTTGTACAGGCGAGTGTCGCCCCATTGATCAACGTTTTAATGACCATGTCGGTTAACCCCACTAATACCTGAAAAGTACCGTCGCGGGCTCTACGGAGGCCAGCCCGATTTGGACTGGTCCTCTGTTGCCCTCATGGGTAGAAGTTGGTATTTTCGGGGCTGCCCAAGTCCCGATTGCCATCAAGTGTGAAGCATTGAGCGCTATTTCTTTACCTGGTATTCTGTACTGAGCAACATAAGAGAAGTTTATTCCCAACACAACAATAATATGGGATGGCCCACAATGCCTCCTAAACGTTGATGTGAAAATTTTATTTTGGGCGCTCTGTGTCGATAATGTCGCTGGCTGGCTGGAGTCAATGAGGAAAATATCAAAAAAGGGGAGATGCACGGGCCTGTTGACTGCCAGCGAAATCGACAAAGCCACTTCCGGCGTGCAGATAACGCAGGGAAGATTCGGAGGTAGTCCTGTACATACTCGTAATGCGGAACAGTTATTGCTGCATATTTTCTGCCAAACTGCATAACTGGCATAGGTGCGAAAGTAAAAAAGTAATGGCATAAGTATACTTAGAACTGTTTTGTGACACTTCCAGAAGAGGCAATTACCGGCGCGTATAATAGGAATTACATAAATAAAATAGCACCTAGGATGGAGGAGTTTCAGAGTGTTAAGCTCGGCTATAGAACCCGAATATATTTTGCATTTGCCCGCAAGTACCCCAAAAAGGCCCGCGTGGGAAACGTGCGGGCATGCGCGCTTTTCAGTTCAACTCCGCCAGCCCCGCCACAGCTCAAGTGGAACATATCAACTTTTGGTGGGCAGCTCCATTTGGGATATCCCAGTAGTTATCTGCATAAAGCCCACAATTCCTTCAGACCTTCCCTCAAGCACCCCACAAGGGACCCACGTAGGCAACGTGCCCCGTTTTTAGATCCGCCAGGGCCCATGCGGGACCAATCGGGCTTTTGAGTGTGCAGCCCCATTTAGGTTACCCGAAGTTTTTTCTACATAAAGCCCAATTTTTTTACATCTGCCCTAAAGTTCTCCACGAGGAACCCTTGAGGGTCTGATGTGGGAATCTGTGCTCAGTTAGCCCTTGCCACGCCTATATTATGCCCAAATGGGATAAACAGAGGCAAGCCCAATTCGGGCTTGCTCACTTGATCCACTTGATTTAAAGGGTACTATATATTGTTTGCCCCAGCCCAAATTGCCCATAAGGGACCCAGGGGACCCCGTATTGTGTGCAACTTGGGAAGCATCACATTCTAACGTAAACTTTCCACCCGAATCAAGCAAAAAAAGCTGGCTATTGGACAAAAGCCCAGGAAATTATATATATATATATATGTATATATATATATATATATATATATATATATATATATATATATATATATATATATATATATCGCGAGTTTCAACATTCGTCAAATGCTGCGAATCTCGGGGAGCAACTACGCTGAACGGCACGGCACGCCTCAACATAGTATTGATTATCCATATACAGTTTCCGATTAACTGAAATTGGATTGCCCTGAATTAGTGATGCTGGCACGTGGCTATAAAAGAAATGCCATGATTGCACTAACTCTCCCAATATGACTCTGATGGCGTGCCCCATGATATGCATTTCCCATCACGAAGGTACGGCAGCGCGTTTGCTCCTATACACCCTTCATAGTTTCTTAATAAATCGGGAGTGGCAGTAAACTGTTTGTTATGCTTAAGAAAACACGATTTTCTTTTTCAAAAGGTACTATGTATGTATTTATTTTCGAAATACTAAGGGCTGTCAAGCATATATGGTTGGCTTATGGTTTACCGCATTTAGCATCCAAATGTGACTCAGGATATGGAGGACGTCGTAGTCGAGAGCCTGTGGTTCTTTAACGTGCTGTTGCGACGCCGGCGGGGCTAGAGCCGAAGGTAGCGAAGGCCATCAAGGCGAGGCGACGAGGCACCACGGAAGCAAGGAGCTTTTGCAAATTTATTTACATGATAGAGATTTCAAGGAAAGTCTCCCAGTGTCCCCAGCAATGGTCAAACCCCGGTTTTTATACACTGTCTTGTCCCTAGGTACCTAGATAGACAATCCTTTGTCCTTGAGCACTGGCCAATACAAGAGCACCAATTGGTATTTTTTCACACAGCACCATGAAGATCAGCCTAACGGATTCCTTCACGTAGGCCCCGGCACGTCGACGAATACGTCACCAGCTTCCCACGGGTAGACCTGGTTCTTGACGCTGCGAATGCGAGGGTATCATATTATAGGCGCGTCTGTTCTCTCAGGCGTGCTCTTGGTAACTGTAAACCGACCACAATTCTGCACCGGCGATGCATGCCTCTTTCTTCCACCGCTGCCCTTGGGAAGAGCGTAATTTCAACGGCAGCCTCCCGTAACGTTCGCCGCACTTTGGTATCCGATGCCACGCGAGCTTGTTGCTCGCGCAGGGCCTTGCTGTGGAACCACTGTCGTCGAAACAGTCCTGCTGCTACGTCCAGGTTGATATCCGCTTCCTAAAGTGCCCCTGGCAATGAAGACACGCTGGCGCCTTTGCCGACGTCACCGCACAGACATCACAGTGCCCTGACATTGCACAGGAAGCCTTGCGTTTAGGCTCCACTGTAAGACCGCGGCCAGGATCGAGTCCGGGTCATCCGGCTCAGTAGGCAAGCTCCCTAATGCCCTAACCACTGAGCCACCATGGCGGGACGCCATGCATACCGCAAAAACCCGCGTATAATATGTTTTTTTTTTCAATGTTACCAGGACAGATTTCCATCTCGTATTATACGCGATTCCGAACAAATTTCAGCCTAACTTTGTAGTTCCGGTCTCGTTATTGATCAGCCACTATTAGAATCAGGCTTACAGCGAGAGGCGTTGCTATCTAGCGATTGAATCGGCTCAATGTTTCGATGGTTTCGGTTTCGCCACGCTGACCCTGCAATTCTCATCGTGGGACCACGGTTCCCGCGACGCACAAGCGACTGGAAGGAGGTCAGTCGCACCTCACACGATGAAGGGATAATGAAATGATCAGTGGGAATGTTGCAAGGGTCTCTCACGGACCTCTTCGGCTATGCTAGCCACTCCCTACAGCCGAATCTCGGACGCTTGACTAGCATTCCAAAGGAGCGCGTCGGCCACGCTATCGAGAAATGCGGGATACCGAACGCATTGAGGTACCAAAAATATTTTGTACAGAAAGATGTCTCTAATGAGGAACTATCAGTAGGCGATGCATGTGTAAGATGACCACGATCGTGAAAACCCCGAATCTGAGAAGACTTCCAGGGCGCACACGCCGCTCGCCTGCTCGCGGTGCTAGGCGCGAACAGGCGCGAGCGCGCCACACTACATGGCCGATACTGCCGTACCACATCCGAGCTGGAAGCGGCTTACTGATTTTAGTGCAGCCGGAGGACCATGCGGCTTACGCAATTGTTGTGGCGAATATGAGCAGCTTTTCTCCTCGTGATGCGCGAAATTCTCCGCGAGAAGGGCACCGAACCAGCACCGAAACATGAAGGTTCGTGGAACTATTCGGCATCATTGGTGGGGGGTATTTGCGTTGGACGCAAAAGCGCAGAACGCGTACAATGCGCGGAAAAACCGCGAAATGTACTCGGAAAAAAAAAAAAAAACTTTTGCTGATTGTTCCTCGCTCGCATTATATGAGGATGAAAACGTTTTTCCTTTTTTCATTTTGCTATCCGGAAATTACCTCTTATTATATACGGGATAGTAAAAATAACGCACCGTAAGAATGGCATATGCAACATATGCCTTCCAAATATTTTACTGAGAATGTGTAATCTATGCAGTCTGCATTACAGCAGCACTTCTGGGTGATTTTCCTTCCCTACAAAAATGATTTCATGGCACGTTGATGCCATTCTCTTGGTAGCGCTGAAGATCTTGCGTTTGGATGTGGGCGTGCCTGGTATTTTTTTCAGCAGTTTTTAGGCAGAAACTCTTTCAAAAGTAATTAGTTTGAGCTGAAACCGAGCGATATACATGACAATGCTTGCGGCCGGTATTTCCTTAAAGCTTGTTTTACTTCGATGCCACCCTTTTGAGCTCTTCTCCTTCGTAGCCATCCCGCCGCGAAGGTTCAGTGGTTATAAGGCGCTTGGTTCAATCTTGGCCGCGGCGGCCGCTTTTCGATGGAGGCGAAAAGCAAGGCTCCCGTGTGATGTGGAGCACCCTAGCCACTGCACCACCACAGTGGGGCAGCAGATGGTTACTTAGTGTTTACATTTATTGCATTTACTGCTTAAGAAATCGTGATGCTTGTGTTAGGAAGGTGTTAAAAAAGCTTAACGCCTACTCTTAGACGAATCTTCAGTGTCCCGCCCCCCCTTTTTTTTTTTTTTTTACAATACTGCGCCAGGTGTAACCGCTGGTCGCGTGGTCCGTGGCCCGTGGACCTCCTTGCCCCTCGATGATGAGAAGACGACGAAGAAAACGAAGAAGAAGAAGACGACGACGAAGACGATGACGAAGACGGCAAAGAAGAAGAAGAAGAACGCTCGGTAATCCGCATCTAATGCTTTTGCTCCATATTCGGTTCAGCAGCGTTGAACCCTTTTTATTTTTTTTCTATGCGATATTTGTAGCGCAAAAGGACGAACATAGGGAGTACAGAAGCACAGGACAGCGCTCGTTTCAACAAGGCTTTATTACCAGAAAACGCACAGAACATATATGCTGTAGATTACTTTTTTTTCTTTTTTTGCCGCGTGTTGCAATCTTCTAAAGCTATCAAGAAAGATTTATTTATTTTTATGCAGCATCAGTGTAATCGAGCTCACGCACCCGGACCAATGTGATCGGATTCAACGAGCTGTAGCGCGATCGCATCTTTGCATTTCTTCAAAATGGTTGTGTGGTAGGAAGGTGCGATCGTGCGAGAGCTGACGGAATCCTATCACACTGAAAAAACTAGGTCTGTGTGCGTGAGCTCGACTATATGAAAGCTGCACGAAAATGAATACGCTTTTCTGATAGATTTGGAAGAGTCTAGCACTTGGCAAAAAAAAAAAAAAAGTAATCTGCAACTTATATATTATGTACCTTTCCTCGTAATAAAGTATTGTTGAAAGTGTAGCGCCTTCCTGTGCTTCTTTCTTTCCTTTGTTCGCCCCTTTTCGCTGCAAATATCCTGTTAAACTATGTCAAGCTCTCCCGCTTGTGCGCCGTTGTTCAAAAACGGGCGGATGCTGTACCCCGTCCTGTCAGCAAAATATGTGGTGTCAAGCATGTCAACAGATATGTTGAATGCTGCAAGAATGTTGTATACCGAATTCCGACGACCTCTAGACACGCTTACATTGGCCAAACTGGCCGATGCCTAAACATACGCCTCATGGAACAGAAGAATTCATTTAGCCAAGACCGCTCTAACTTGGCTGACCATTGCCGGGATTGCAATAGATGAGGAAAGCGTACGCGATGTATGCCAACATTTGACAAAACTACTGTTCTTTTTACACACCCTAACAAATTCACACGCGAACTTACGGAAGCCTACTACATCGCAAAATCAATTTAAACGTGTGTCAGCACCCCCTCCGTCACCCTAACAACCCCTGAAATTGCATTTCTTGATTACAAATGAGTTTGCCGCGTGCTTGTCCTGTGCCGGCGTTCTCTGCTTTTCTTCACGTTTTATCACGCGCGTGTTTTCATGCCCTGATTAGGATTCCTGATGTGGCATCGGGTTTTCTTTGTAGTTTTCCTCTCTCTTGTGTTATTAAGCTGTTTCTTTCCATATAAACCATTCAGTTCAGAGTGAGCGCTTGAGTCGTGTTGTCTTCTGGGCCGTATTCGTCTTTTCGCGCTCGTTTACCATGAACCAGCAAGCCCAGCTTGAAGTTTTGCAACCTGCTCCTACTCCCAGCAACGACGAGATGGACCGAATATGTTTTTCTTCCCATATGCATGGTTAAAGAAAAAAAAAAAAAACAAGGAATGAAAATTTATGCTGACGTTTCGTGAGGTTACAAGAAGACCAGGTTTTTGCCATTTCCCCACAAGCAGCCAAAATATCCGTTTTCTTTTTCTTTTTTCTGGTAAGTGCCGTACGTCCGAATCACAGTCAGTGTCATTAGAGAGTTTAGAATAGGGGGACCCAACCGGATAAGGGATTAGGATAACAGCGAGGCGACAATGCTCATGCCCAAAATGCTTCGATGACGAAAGGGCGGAGGGTTGCGGTAATTACTGTCAGCATGTGCACTAGCGACCCACTGTTACCCGTTTCCACTAACCAATAGGGTCCCCCCTATTATAAAGCTCGCTATTGACCATATATGGTTAGCAACTTCTGACTATCAGCAATGGTACGCAGCGTGTGTTTTACTGAGCTGAACAGTGAACAGTGAATGTCTACAGCACTGCACCCTTAATACGCCACGAACTACGGGCTACAGATTCTTAGATATTATCTTCCCGCATTGCTCAACCGTCTCTTTGACGGAGGCAATGACATTAATAAATGCAGCAATGCTTACCTCCGGGCGTTCTTTCACTAAATGATTCTCTTTGTGTGTGCGTGTGTGTGTGTGGGGGGGGGGGGGGGGGGGGTGAGGGGGGTATGTATATCGATAGCATCGAAATGTGCAGTCTCATTGAATGTTTAGCGTAACCCGTGAGTACGCCACGATTATGTTGTCTTCATTCATGTATGTTGAATGCATACAGAATGTTTAAGTAATGCTTTCTGTGCATGCATTGAATCTTGTCATTTATGTTATATCGCGCGCTTACTTTGTGTTTTCGCTGTTCATTTATAGATTGTGAATTATGCCTTAGGATTATGTATGCGTTCTTTTTTCTTTTTTTTTGCATGTGACCAATGACGCCACTGTTGCTGGATGTTGTGGGCCTCGGGAGCTTGTCAAGCTGCGGCTTTCTTTCCCGGGGCCCACTGCTCTGTAGCAAGAAATAAAGCTGAAATCAGTTATGGGTATCTGACTATAACAAACACGTCAGAGGCATCGAAATTCCTTAATTGTAATTAGTTTTGTAATTAGTTAGTGATTTATATTTAACTAGGTAGCTTTCACACAGGAATCGTGTGTGGCGGTTACTGCAGACTTGAATTGTGTCCGACATGGGAGTGCAATCAGATACAGCCAACGGTCAAGCGAGTTCATTACAGTGCTCGCGCGATACGAACATCATGGCAGAGAGTGCGCTCTCTTCTATTGCTTCTGCAAGGAATGCTCGCATCGTGCGAATACTGTCAGTTACTGACGTGCACCAGCCTGACCGGTGGGATATCTTAATTGCGCTCCCTGATGAAACAGTCAGCCCCGCGGTATTTGTGTGTGTCAGACAGAACAAAGCGAGGCGAACTACCAATACATGACGCTGAGAGTGATTCTACAATGCCTCCACAAGAAACGAATTCATAACTGAGTCGTGATGGGCTGGACGGCAGTTATAGGTGCATTCGTACATATGAAACCATGCGGCAAATGTGCATACTGCAGCTGATTTTGTCGCAAGCACATATTGTCTGGGAAAAATATAAATTGGCTCGGGCACGCACGAAGTCAAACAAAACTCGATTCTTTAATGCAATCGTTAAATCGTGGCGCAAAGAGAGAAAGAGCCGAGGGCCGCCACGGTCCTTACCGAATTGCTAGGCAAGGCGTGGTGGGCCAGTCATACCGCCACTTCAAATATAGCGCAAAGCTCGTGCATCAGGACTGTCGTATGAACGCTTTCCTTTGTTTCAAAATTGAAACAAACGAGCGCCCGACGACAAGCTGCTATTTTCGTACTCGGACGGACTGCGCATACTTTCAGTCTTTCCACACGTGCGAGGCCGGGTTTCCGGCGGCCATCTGAGTATCCCTCCCCCCAGCCTATCTTTCCTCCATCATCCTTTCTCCTACTGCACAATGGAGGCGTCACATTGGAACGAGTGCGCTTGCTACGTTTCTGTGATGTGCACGATAGCTTGGTATACAGCACAGCCTGATTATAGTGATTTCTTTTTTCATGCCCAAAATATATGGCACGTACATATTTTAGAAATTTGTTTCAGGCTCAATACAGAATATGACTTCTTGTCCTGCGATCGCTTGTCCCATGTCCTTCTCCCGCCTCGGTGTTTGCCACGCCCGTGCTCTTTAATTACTGCCTTTTGAAATTAGGAGCCATCTTGACCGTCTACAAGTTTTGACCGGATATGAATGCTACGAGAAATATATTCGAAAAACTAGTCGTTTTGTTTATCTTGCAAGAAAAAAGTGTGATCTTGCTTACCAGTAAGATCCAGAAAAAGAGTCTTGTTTCTTATTTCTTTCGATTCCGTTGTGGATATTGCATACACGTTTAATTCATGTAATATAATATGTTATTATGCCTTAGAGAACGCTGCACTGTTTTTCGCCCTTTTGATTTGACTTTGTATTTGCGTTAAGGGGATGAAAACTATATAAAGGTCCTCTCATTTACTAAATAAAGGATACAAATCAACTATGTTTTTATTTATGAAGGACTCTAAAAGCCACTTACACCAAGGAAAGCATAGGATATTTTCTGTGTGGAGCTAATCAGTGCGAAATGGTAATAACAGTAATAATAACAACAATAACAACAACAAGAATAACAAATGCATATATATATATATATATATATATATATATATATATATATATATTTAATGTCTAAATGGTTGCAGAAATCATTCACAGACGACGACAGACGACCACATGTTTACAGCACGCTAAATGAACATGTTATCTCCTATGCAAAGTAATGACACATTAATGGTCGTTTCTAATCGTATTGTACGGTGGTAATTTCCTTTCAGGTGACAGAGCACATGGAATGTCTTGTAACCTTCGACGTTTCTTTCAGGTGAAGATTTTGAGCTCAGTGGGATCATCATAGCCTTGCGGTGAGAGGAGTAGACATTCCCATGTAGCTACCAGAACCATATATGCTCGTAATCCTTCAAACCAGCGAGGCTTTGAACGGGGGTGCAGGGGTCCCATGCGTTCTATTCGTAGCTCTCTTTTTCATGTGAAAGGAACTGCCCCAGTTTACAGCTCATTTCAACTGGAAAGCGTTTTTTTTTTTTTTTTTATGAAATTGAACGTCCCAAAGCGACTCAGGCTATGAGAGGCGCCGTAGTGAAGGGATCCGGAAACTTCGGCCACCTGGGGTTTCTTAACGTGCACTGACATCGCACAGCACACGGGCTTTTCGCCTCCATCGAAAAGCTGCCGCCGAGGCCGGGATTCGGTCCTGCATCCTTGGTCACAGCGGTCGGGCGGCCTAATAACTGCACGCCACCGCGGCAGGGCCAACTCGAAAATTCCATCTGGTCTCGTGAAGGCAAAAAACCCCCCGCCTACAAATCACAAGTTAGGCGGATTAATTTCATGAGCGAAAGAGACATTAGTGCTGGTGCGCCATTGCTCCTCCGACCAGACAGTGTCCGACCATGTCACCTGCGTCCTGGCAAGAGACATGCTCCTGATTTTTCGAGAAGGCTGCAGGCTTGAAACGGTCGACGCCGACGGCTGTTCGATCCTTTATTCTCCAGCTGAAGTCAGCTAATAAGTATAGCCCCAGAACTGAACTTGGCAAGTTCGTGCCGATCCAGCTTGTGGTCTGAAAACCTACCCACACCCAGCTTACAGCTTCTACTAAGAGGAAGAACGAGTTCTAAAAAAAAAGCAAAAAAACTCAAGCTCGTGTAGTATCAGCACCCGGGCGGAAAAGCCTGCACTAGCATCAACCGCACTCTTGATGAAAGCAACCGCGGGCATTTCCACGTGCTTGGGGCACCTTGCGATTCGGGGCGTAATTCTCGTCACCTCCCGATGCATGCACCTCTCATCCTCATCACGAATTCCATCGCGGATCTTTGGGGTTTGGTTTTAGGGGTTTGAACATCCCCAAAGCCGCCATGATAGGCGCCATAGTGCAGGCTACGGAAATTTCGACCGCCTGGGGTTCTTTAACGCGCGCTAACGTCGCACAGTACACGGGCGCCTAGCTTTTCGCCTCCATCGAAAAGCGGCCGCCGAGGCAGGGATTCGATCCCGCATCCTCGCCCTAATCATTGCGCCATCCCGGCGGAGCACGGCGCATCCCAAATACGCTGCGCACTGCTGAAGAAACGCGCACTTCCTTTTTACCAACTGATGCGATGCAACCAAAGATGGCCGAACTCGCGCCTTTGGTGACGTACCTACAACGTACGCAGGTAATGGTGATCAAGGTAGACCCCACTGGCCGCCTCCTCTATATGTTTCGTCCTCCGCGAACATAGTACATTTTTTTTTATCAAATCAGTTGCGAATAGCGTGGCTAAAATCTGAATAGGGCAGCAATCAAATAGTGATAGAACCAACTCGAATACTAATCGAATATTTTTGAAAATATTCGCTACTTATACAAAAAAAAAAACTATGGGGGCACTTTACCAGCCTGAAGTGCACGCTTTGCCGCGCCACTTCGACTGCCAATGACTGCCAATTATTCGCTATTAGCGCTTACTTTCTGCCTCTCTTGCTTTTGTCTCAGGCGAAGCATTTCGCCATCGCAAATGCTTTCGTTCCGCATCTCTCGCCTTAAGGCCCGAATATAGTCCAACGTTTACGACGCGACTGGCGGAGCCAGCGACGTCAGCCAAAGTACGTCGGCCATGACACGCGCGTTAAAAAAAATTGGAGGACGCTTAAGCTTCGCCTTCAAGAGTGGAACGCGATAGCGTTATTGCACCTCGTCGAGAAAACTTATTAAACGCAAGGGTATTGGGGCAACCTCGCACCGGTACCCGCGCGGCCCGAAAGTCAGGGGCGAGTGGCGCGCCACGTGTCGGGGCAGCGCCGCACATTGCGAGGAGGGGTTCTTCTGTGTTTGCCGCAAGATGGCTCTGCATGTGCGCAGAGCGCAGAAGAAATGTAGCGGAAACGTACTTCGCTACACGTGTAACTGCGACTTCTGTAAGTAACATGCTCATAATAACCGATATACACCGCAGTATAACGTTCTACGGCACGTTTCTAAGGCAACACCGCATTCACTAGAAGCGCTTTTGTACCGCTTTCAAGCATCGAACTCGTGGCTGAGTGATAGCGTCTCCGTCTCACACTCCGGAGACACTGGTTCGATTCCCACCCAGCCCATCTTGGAAGTTGCTTTTTATTTATGAAGTGCATGCCGGGATTTATCGCTCACGGCCAACGCCGCCGACGACACCGGCTTTTCTGCGACACGAGCTTCTTAAAGGGACACTAAAGAGAGAAAGGAAGTGGGTTTGCATTAATAGAATGCTAGTTCCTGATTACAAAAAGACCACTCTTACTGAAAACAGAGCTGTTATAAGGTAGTAAAGAAGAATAACAGAAATACAGGTATCGCCACCACAGCCAAACGGCCGAGGCTCGCAACTACAAATCACGTGACGCGCTAGGGATCCCGGAGGCTGACAAATGTGAATTACTTTGCATGTTTGAATGCGGTAGTACGTTCTTTCTCAAACATGATAACACGCTTTTATCATACGTAAACGACGGCGAAAAGACAACGTAAACGTTGCAAGGCAAATACAAAAATATACTTGGAGGCGCCACAGGCGCCCACTTCAGTTTTGGTTATGTTTCGGCTCAGGCATTTCGTGCGCACTCGGATAGTTTGTTTGAACCTGCAGCGCCTGAATTACGAGCTTGGAGCAGCAGATGCGCCTTGATGGTTCCCATTTGAGCATTCGGAGGCACAAGCGAGCGAAATCCGCTACCGCCGACATGCTCCTTCGTTCACACTTCTGCGCCAACATATCGCCGCCGTTGCCGCTTCGATTGCGACCTGACCGCTGGACTGCAGCTACATACGCCACGAAAAGCATACATATGCTAAGTACCGAAGGAAAAACGCAGTATCATTCAATTGTTCACTAAATCATGGCACATCTGACCAACATATACTGCGTCAACAAGACCTTCAACGTGCTATTTGCAGGCGTCGTAAACAAAAGGGGCATATTTGCCGCTCATACCAAGGAGAGCGTCGATATATTGCGCTCGTCGCCCGGCGAAAAAAAGGGCCTCCGGTAAAAAGTAAAAGCTAAAAATAACGAAGCACCAGAAATACAACGAAGCATCAGAAATACATTACAAAAGTTTAAAAAAAAAGACGATTTGTAAAAAAAAAAAAACGCCAGAAGCGGTAAGACTCGAACTCGCTATTGCTTGCTCCGTAACGTTCGGCGCTAACCGCTCGGCTACGCTGCGTCACAGGAACCTTGGAAATATTTCTAGTATTTATGTCATGGCCCCATTTACAATAAAGTGTTTCTGCTGCCGGTCTAAAAATTACAACTTCTTGCTCATTGGCGCATGCTGCCTGCTCTCACGTCTTGCAACTAATGTTCTGGATGCCTATGCGCACTATATTGTGCACTGGATCCATTTTAACATGTGGAATTTCACAGCGCTGGCAAATGTAGTGGCGCCGGCACTTCGGTAATGTTCTGCCACCGTGGACGTAATTTTCGCTGAACACGGAGCTGTAGCACAAACCCTGAAGGAAAAAAGTGCGACGAAGCTTCAAAACTGACAAGCGCAGCAGCGAGGACACTATTTTGCTGGTAACTAAATCTTATTTGTGCGTAAACATGTCAGGAAGCGTTGCGATGACCGAGGGCTCGGTTTGTTTATACACAGTGCAAGAAGGAGCGCAAAAGCTTGAGATACATGTAAAGTATTGTGCATTACAAGCGCTCTATGTTTTTTTTTTTCTTCCTTTATGGGCCCATCGCTAGGTAAATTACTCTCTTCATCGTTTTATTTATTTCGGCTGAGGCCGTCATTGCGAGTACGCTGTTGCATGTTGGCCCTTGAGGGATGTGACGCCGCGGGCCGCGCCGGCTCGCTAGCTATCACGGAGTCTCCGCTTACGTCATAGTGTGCGTCACTCAACTCCAACTACGCAGTCGGAGGGCACAGTTTGAATTTGACCGGCGGGAACAAGAAAATCTTATCGCAATATCTCAGCAATTATTCGATTTTTTGCTGCCGGATATGCGGCGACAGTGTCACCGAATGTAGTTTATTAGATTTTCATACCATCTTTGGCTGTATTTAGTGTCCCTTTAACGCTACCGCGTTAAAAACTGGTGCTTCTACAGTCTGGCGCAGCTGGCGTGCCCGGTGCCGCGGCGCGCATGCGCACAAGACGCCTCGAGGGCTGGTACGCATGGAGAAAGGAAACAACTTGCTGGTACGTTTTCGGTGCGCATTTTCGAGCAGACGACAGGGCACCTGCAGATAGGAATTGATCGCCCATCGAGGCACTAAATACTGTCGTGATTAAGGCAATGGTACGGTGGGTTTACTGCGAATGTTCAACTGGCGCAAGGCCAGCCGTGGAGACATCCAATCCATAGATGGATAGATGGATGGAACATGGGAGCGTCCCCTTTGAAACGGGGTGGTAGCATGCTATCATGCTCATTTTTCTCCCTATATCTTAATTATTGATTTAGAATGCTTAACTAAACCATCATTCTATTTATTAAATTTTTGTTCCTACAATACTAACGTTATGTCACTTCTCTGCTTTTAAGCCACCAATCTTCCAGTCGTTTTTTGCTTGTTTCCACCGCCGGTTTGTTCACCCGGCCACTGTTATCTCTAAACCCCAGAGCTTCAGGAACAGTGATTGCGCCTGCATCAACTTCCGGATGGATACCATTACATTCGAGTATAATATGGTTAATTGTTTCACTGGAGTTTCCAGCAACGGCCTGAGCCCGCGTCGACGACGGCTACGGACGGAACGATAATGATTGTGTACGGGCGGGTTTTACTGAAACCTAATCATCATTTAAGTATCTGTACGATTACAGAAAAGTTAGAGATTACACAGTCATGAGAATCACTTTCTCGGTCGGCCGCAGTTCCTGTAGAATTCCATCGATCTCGCGAATTCCCAGGTTGTTGAGCCGCTGACATTCCGTGTGGCCAAATAGAGGCCTTCGATTTCGGCGTATACCGGTCACAACTCTATGCGAAGCCACTTCCGCAGTTTCTGGTATTCTCCCACTGAAAGTACTGCAGATAAGGGAAACAATACCATCGTTACACCTCCTCGAGCACTGTATTAAAACGGGCATGGCACGGGCATCCCCAGGCATTACTTTTTTCCTCCCAACGCCTCTGTAGTTAATCCGTTTGGTATCATAGACGCAGAGATGCGCTCGAATGCCTTCTAGCAGCTTTTCGGCAACAGTGTCTGGAACGCGCG
Source organism: Amblyomma maculatum (assembly GCF_055883805.1). Classification (NCBI taxonomy): domain Eukaryota; kingdom Metazoa; phylum Arthropoda; class Arachnida; order Ixodida; family Ixodidae; genus Amblyomma; species Amblyomma maculatum. The sequence continues at coordinate 161,997,296 of NC_139344.1, read as the reverse complement.
CGCTGTCGATGTCTGCATAGCAACCCGCCACCTTCACTGCTCGTGGGGAATGCTGGGATTCGTTGTCGGCGCGGTCGGCGAGAAATAGGCGAGATTCTATTTGGGCGTCGGGGACGTTGGGCCGCGTCGGCTCGTGCTCGCTACGTCCGTCACGCCGTGTCGTTGGAGTATAGATCTCGGTTGTTTGCCGACGTAACGTCGCGGAGACCGACGTGCGCTCGCGCGTGCGTTACGTCGGACTATATTGGGGCCTTAAGTCCTGAAGCCACCGTTGACGCATTCGTTCATCGATCTTTCGCCGTTTGGTATTGGCGAAATCCGCCTTCCTGCGCTTATCCGAAGCGCTTGGTGCGGAATCACTGGGCCGCTTGGGAGCCATCCGGCTCACTCACTCGACTGCAACGACACATCTGGCGAAGGAGCGCCGTCGCAGCGCGTACTCGCTCCGCCTGCCTTCTTCTTCCAGCATTTAGATGTAACGGACAGACGTTTACCGCGAGTATGAGCGCTTAAAGGCTTCCGCCTTAATATTGGCACAAAACAAATAATGCATGCCAAACGGCAAATAGCTATAAAGGCGGGGGTTCAGTATCCAGCGCTTTAGTTTATGCAGTTAGAGCTATACACACTATATAATATGCAACAATGTATCAATGGTACACGGCAGAAATTAAATGGCCTCGTGTCACAGATGTACGAAAACTATCATTTGCTTCTGATGACGACAGCGAGTAAACTGACGTCACATATCAGTAGGCAGTGTAAGCGAGAGTCACACATGAACCACGGCCTCCGAGATAGGGCACTTTGCTGACCCTGCCTGAGCCCTGCCGCGCTGTTTATGAGCACTATGCATGCCACCACCGAAATAAACCACGTCTCAGAGCCTCTTTCCAGCGCAAATATATAGAGCGTGGCAGCATGCCGTGCTACGTTAGAGCAGACTCTGGTTTTGAAACAGCCGCCGGAGAAAAGTACGTCGAACTTTGGGCAAATTATGCAAAAAACTGTGCGAGTTTGAAAGCATATTCGATCCGTCTCGAAAATTTTGAACGTGCGCTATTTGATTTTTTTCTTGGTGAAATGACAATGGGGGGATATCCGCACACCCCCCAATAAAAGATCAAACACGTTCTTCGTACCACTCTATCTCGCTCCCTCTACATTACTCATTCACCCCATCAGGTCCACTGATGGACGTTTTAGGCTATCACCAAGCCCTTTCTCCGATAGCGAAAGTCAGAGGATAGTGCCTGCCCACTTATTTGTCTCCTGACTACATTTTCACGCACGTCTTACTGTGCACCGTTTTGCTGCATGTTCTTAACAGGCAGGGAATATATGACAGAGGCAGGGACGATGACAGTATTATCTGATTGATCCGCACTAATACTCCAGCGTGATGACTTTCGAAAAACACTGAGAGAAATTTCCTAAATTAAAAAAAAAAAAAGATACACTTACTGTACACACTCGAATTGCGGCTCGAAGCCCTGTTTGCAACGTGTACGCCCTTGCCAATCGGCCGTGTCGCGTGGTCACGTGACGTTACACAACTCTGCGACCAAGCAATGCAGTCATGTCAGCTGCCACCTCACAGCACAGCCATGCCCGGGATTTTTCGCTCACTGTGCCCGAATATTTTTTTTTTTTTTTTTTGAGAACGGGGTTTTTAACGACATCGTGTTAAAAACTGCCAACAGTGGACATTAAGGCTTCGCAAGAAAGTGACAGATTTCCAAAAAAACAAAAGAAGCACGCCTGGCTTGGATCTTTCTTTGAGATGACGTGTGCAGCGCGTGGCTGCCAGGCAGACACACGTTATATACAGCAGAGCGTGGATGCTCGTGCCTCAAGTTATTCAAATGCAGACGGCATCGTGAAACCTCTACACGCATTCCATACTGGCTATGCTTTACGGCACAGCAAACAGCAAGCAAAGTTCCAAGGCACTCTGTAGTGATGCATGGCAATATGTACGCTTCAGATTGCTGGCCGTTTGGACACGAGCACAGGGGGTTACAAGATGGTGTTTAAAAACGTATGGCAGCCAGGAAAGTGGTCCGACAACGGCATGGTAATTTTACAAAGGGCGTTTATTATTGATTTCCACTGATCCCCTCTTTTTCGTGCAGGGTGCGGAAAGTGTACATTTAGAATGTCCATATAGGGTATACGTGCTAGTTTACAAGACTAAACTATAGAGTGGTTTGATTTATTGGGTGGTCTAACGTCCCATAGCGACTCTGGCTATGAGAGACGCCGTAGTGGAGGGCTACAGATATTTCGACCACCTGGGGTTCTTTAACGTGCACTGACATTGCATAGCTCGCGGGCGCCTAGCCTTTCGCCTCCATCGAAAAGCGGCCGTCGCGGCCGTGATTAGGTACCACACCCTTGAGTGCAGTAATCGAGCGCCGTAGCCACTGTACCACTGCGATGGAGCAACATTAAACTAGTAATAACCTTTCTTTTGCATGCGCTGAGATGGTGGAAGAAACGGTTGGTTGGTTGGTTTGTGGGGTTTAACGTCCCAAAGCGACTCAGGCTATGAGAGACGCCGTAGTGGAGGACTCCGGAAATTTCGACCACCTGGGGTTCTTTAACGTGCACTGACATCGCACAGCACACGGGCGTCTTGCTTTTCGCCTCCATCGAAAAGCGGATAAAGAACCTTGTGCAATACAGAGCAGTCATCCAGATTCTGAAGTTAAAACGCACAAAGACACGTTCGGCGAGAGGAAGGAGTTTTATGGGGAGGGAAGAACTTCTCACCATATGGTACAGTCAAGAACTGCCATCGTAAATTCAAATTTAGTAAGATATCTGTGCAAATAGCTTCGATTTCACCGAAATCGAAGCACTGGTATCGATCCATCCAGAAAGTGCATAAAGGCCGCCATTTTAGAAAATCGCAGAGTAGGCATTCGAGACTCGACCCAAAATGTCAAGATTACTGCGGGAACCGCAGAAAAAAAAAATATTTAAGTCCATCTCCACGAGCATTATATACCCGCTTCCTGTACACCTCATCTGCTCACACCTCTTAACAAGCAGGAACGAGTCACTCGAATGCTCCCAGGCTCCTTGGAGGATATGGCATGGAAGCAGGGAGGTTTTTTTTTATTTTTTTTTTTGTTTAGCAGACTTATCTCACAGGAAGAAAGCTGGAACCATCTGTATGATACGAACACTTGAGCGTAGTTCGTCCTTCGGAAGCACCCGAACTCATTGCTTCCAGTGTGGCCAAACCTTGGCAGGCAAGGTCATGCCTAGTCTTTTTGGGACCAGCACAGAGTATATTGCCTTGAAGATTTCCTTCCAAGGGTAGGCGACGATTATGGGGCATACTAAGCAAATCTGATGTAGTAACTCCAAGAGGTCATCAAAGTTAAGAGCCTTATCGCGCTAAAAAAAAAAAAAAGAAAAAGAAAGTCCGTTTTTTTTTTCTTTTTTCTTTTGAAGCCTTTTCTGCTTTTAAACTTTTCCGTTAGTGAAGTCGGGAGCACAAGTAGAAAGCACATTTGCATTGACCATAACAAGATAGTCCCATTTTTTTTTTTTTTTTTCACACATGCAAGCGGTTACACAGCGAGGCTTGGTTACGCTGCCAAAGCGAGGAAATTGTGTGTCTGTTGATCGCATGCTACTACTTCCTGTTCCTTTCGGCAGTTTTGTTTGTTTGGTTGTTCGTTTGTTTGTTTATTCGGATTTCGCACCAGCCCGGGTTTTAGAAATAACCTTATATGTTCTTTCCTCTCTTCTTTCCTGATCACTTGACTTCAAGGTTGTTACTTCTTAAACGCAACAACGTTAAAAGCCTCGTTCTCTACAAAATCTGCCGTCGATGTTGGCGGCGACGTTGTGAGCGAAAAAAATTACGGGCATATGCTTCTGGCGGGTGGCAGTTAGCAGGTGACATGACCTGGCACTGATTGGTCGGCGGGTTGCGTGACGTCACGAGACCACGTGACATGGCCGAGTAGGCAGGAGCTGCCAACTCGAAGAGCTTTTTTGAGATGGGAGGGTGCAGATGAAAATCGAATCTTTCAGAACCCTTGTGCGATGTGCAAGACACGCTACCCATAGTCCACTAAGGCACGTTCGTGTGGCTTGGTTGAAGCGCGGCTTTATATATCAATGCTGAGTGGTCTTTCACATAATGTGCGTAGCTTACAAGTGCATGCTAATGTGTATGCGTGAGATAACCGAGGCACCAAATAAAGGGTTAATGATTAATCCAGGGCATGCACACGAACTACGATCCGCAATGGGTGCCTGAGACGGGAGTCATTAAAGCTGTCGCGTCATATGCTTTTAAAAGCGGAGCTTAATTACCCCCCTCCCTTTCCCCCATTTTCTTTTGCGGCGATGACATTCGAAATGGCGACTATTTCTTAAAACACGATATTATAAGCATTACTTACGGGTGCAGTCCCTTGCCCTTGGTAAACATAAGCCAAGATAGTATACACGCCACTTTCAAACATACGGGCATGCCATATTCACCACCGAAATAAAAGCGGCAATTCTTAATTCCATCAGAAGCTATGTTTCCGGGCGGAAAAAATGAAAACTCCATTCCAGAAGTAAACACAAAAAAGGTCAGGCGATTTCCAGAAAATAAAAATACGAAAGTCTAATCCTCATGAGAGACGTGGTATATTTATTTTTGTTTTGCATTCATATAATTAGCAATTAGGATAATTTTTCTAAATCACTAAATACTGACTTTAGAAAGTAAAAGTGGTTCGCAAAGATGAGCACCTTCAGAAACTCCCATTTCATTTATATGCGATAAAGGAAGTCTCACGTGATTTTTTTTCCCGAGCTCCAAAGAAAGGCCGCGAAATAAAAAAAAAATTACGTGACTGGCGCATCCGCGCGCCGCAATTGTGCTGCTCTCAACCGTGGTTTGAGCGAAAGAAATCAGCTGCTCTATGGCCCCGTTGCAGCGGCAGGCCGTTATGTTCGCGGTGGTTTATTCACCCGCGTCAGCCAGTCCGCTCACGTGACGGTTTAAGTTGCAGCGAGCTCGCCGCGCTTGCTGCAACCATCGCCAACAGATGCAGATTATTTCGTTTGCTGAAATAACGTTTGGGGGCACCGCAACTGCGGCGCACGAATGCGCTAGTCAGGTGATGGTTTTTGCATTTCGCGGGCCTTCTTTGCAGCTCGGAAAAAAAGATACACGTGAGGTTTCCTTTACCGGAAATAAATTGCACCGCGGTTTCTACAGGTGCTCTCCCAATCCCATCTATTTTGTAAAGTCAATATTTAGTAACTTAGAAAAAATATCTTAATAAACAATTTATTTCTAAACAAAACAATTGCCTGTGGTGCGCAAGACGGCTGGTAGATCTATGCAACTGGTTTCCCTTGCTATACTTCAAATGTTTTATTTTTATCTCTTGGCTAAAGATAGCGTGGACACCCTGTATGTATTGGAGGGCTGAAGAGCTGCTCTTTCAGGCGCTGCCCTTCACTTATAGAAGAAATTTCGTGTTAAGTGCCTCAAAGCTAGGAAGTGGTAACATCGAAACACCGGGAAGGGTAAATGGGTTTTCGAATGACCAGAGGATAAGTTTTCATTTCGAAAATGCACATGACGCTAGAGGTGCAGAAAACATGTTATAATGAACTCTTTGCCCCTTCTATAGCTTACCCCCTCACTGCGCAAGAAATATTATTTGCTGCACTCGCCATAACGAATTTGAAAAAGTTACATATGTAGTCTTAAAGAGTGCTACGTTTGTCTGAAACGAAGAAATCATTGCGAGTGCAGCACATTATCTGAAAACGCTACGGGTTCGCATGTGCGCAATCAAAGTGGCTGAAACGTTTTTCTTCATTAGTGCGCACTGTCGTCGCACAGCACACAGACGTTCTTGCACTTCGTCTCTATCGAAATGCGCCCGGCGCGGCCAGGAATCCATCGCGAGAACTCCGGCCCGCGTACGTGAACCGGTAGCCACTGCACAGCACGCCGGGTAAAATACACGCGAAGTGGGACTAGTCCATTCACAGAGGTGTTCGAAATGCCCGCAGGTTTAGCTGCAATTCGCAGAGGCCACATGCACATTTACTGGCGGCTCTGCTACTGAGTACGAGGACGCGTGCATTACGGAGTTTCAGGTGCGTGATAAAGAACCTGCAGGTGGTCTACATTAATCCGGAGCCCTCCACGGCGTGCATCGCGAAACCACTGCTTGAAGTACGGCACGCAAGATTCGCCGGCGCCTGTGCATTCTCAGTGTACTTAAAGATTTTAGAGATGATCAATTAAGGTTACTGCGAAGGAAATAATTTTACTTTCACTCGTCGATCTATTCCAATTATGATTCTATTCCAAATTTAATTTCACTGTATTTTCCTCAGCAATCTATTCCAATTCTGATTCTATTCATATTCGATCTGTTTCTATTCGTAATGACGTCTTTTATTAATATTTGCTTAGCCATTTCCGGCCTGTTCTCTCCCTCCTCTAACCTACAACTGGAGAGGAGGAACCTGCCACCTGCCACCCGTGTCAGATGGCTGGTGGCATACATAACAAAAATACTTTTGAAAAGGAATTAATTTACATTACTAATTACTGCTCCAAAACAATGTAATTACAATTACTTTTGTTGAGTAATTCAATTACATATTTAATTGCTTTCTAGTTTTCATCTATGCAAAAGCTAAGTAAAGCGAGTAAACAAAACAACTCTCCAGTCGCGACACACATTCTTTCGTCTCGAGAACTAGAGAACTGTTGCCTCCCTCTTTTCTACAGCACGTGTCATTACAAAAGGAAGATAGTGGCAACAAAACAACAGGAACAGAAGCATGGTCGAACTTCGTTGGCCCAGAGCCATCTCCGCCGTTTGAAGTTCCCGAATAAGCGAGGCTTTTTATTGCTTCCATGATCCCAAGAACCGACCACGGCACCTTGCGCTCAGTAATGTTCCCACCATGGACCCTTCCGCTTGCCTGCCTCCCTCCCTCTCCCCCTACCTCTCTCTCTTGTTCCATGGTGACGAGTGTGTAATCATGCGCCATTGTGCCCTAGCTGAAGCAACAGGGAATGCCGCTGTACGCTTCCAACTAGTTTTGAACTGTCTCGGCTACACAGGACACATTCAGGAGGTCTCAGACGCAGAGCTCTGCATCTCCTTTCTCCTTTCTCTGTTCTGTCTCCTTTTGTCGATCCAATACGCTGGCCCAGGCTTGCTGCACGTCGTTCCTGCTTTAGCGCCGCTCTACAGTGTTGTTTATTGAAAGAAAAATGGTGCCCTTTAGTAATAATAATTTCGGAATGAATTAATTACTTTTGTCGCGGAAATAGTGCCAAAAAGTGATTCATTACATTATCAAATTACCAGACCGTAATAGTAATTCCCCCTTCATGGATCACTGCCTTGTCGTGGCGGAGGGGCTTGCGAAACTCGATGAAGTCGTGAGCTCTGCTGTGTAGGGCCACCCAAGATAGACAGGTCACGGCAGAGAGTTCTGAGAAAATGTGATTCACTGAAGAAGGTAATGGCAACCCACTCCAGTATTTCCTTCCAAGAAAACCCTATGATGTGGCGCCGGAAGATGAGCCCCCCAGGTTGGAAGGCGTCCCACATGTTACTGGGGATGAACAAAGGGCGATTCCTAGTAGCTCCAGGACGAATGAAGCGGCTGGGCTAAAGCCAAAAGGACGCTCAGTTGTGGATGTGTCGGGAAGCGACCGGAAAGTCCGATGTTTCAAGGAGATATATCACATAGCAACATGGAATGTAAGATCTATGACGCAAGGTAAACTGGATGTCGTCAAGCGAGAAATGGACAGATTGAACATTGATATCTTGGGTATCAGCGAACTCGAGTGGACCGGAATGGGAGAATTTAACTCCGGCGACCATTATGTCTTTTATTGTGGGCACGAATCCAAGAGAAGGAATGGGGTCGCCCTCATAGTAAACAGAAGAATGGGCAAAGCAGTGCTAGGGTACAACCCCAAAAACGACCGAATGATTTCACTTCGGATCCAAGGTCACCCTTTCAACATAGCAGTTATCCAAGTCTATGCACCGACCACTACTGCTGAAGAAGCTGACGTTGAGAGACTTTATGCGGACCTACAATGCCTTTTAGACCGCACCCCATCATCAGACGTCGTTTTTCTCATAGGAGACTGGAATGCGAAGGTCGGGAGTGAAGAAATATCCGGAATTATAGGCAAGTTCGATCTTGGCGAGCCAAATGAAGCTGGGCAGAGGCTAGTAGAGTTTTGTCAAGACAACAACCTGACCATAGCGAATACTCATTTTAAACAGCACAAGAGGCGCCTGTACACATGGACTTCACCGAACGGTCTGTACAGTAATCAGATCAACTATATTCTTTGCCGGCAGAGATGGAGAAGAGCTATACAAGCAGTAAAAACAAGGCCTGGGGCCGATTGTGGCACCGGTCATCAGCTTCTTGTTGCCAAAATTAAGCTTCGATTGAGGAAAACACAGAAAACTAGAAGGCCTTTCAGGTATGATCTAGATCAAATTCCATTAGAATATGCTGTGGAAGTGAGGAATCGATTTCAAGAATTAGATATAGAAGACAAAGAGCCCGAAGAGATGTGGACTGATGTTCGTGATATAATACAAGAACTTGCTACTAAGGTAGTTCCAAAGCAAAAGAAATGCAAGAAAGCAAACTGTATGGTTATCTGAAGAGGCTTTGCAAATAGCTGAGGAAAGGAGGATGGCAAAAGTTATGGGGGAAAGAGAAAGTAATTAAATTATAGTAATTTCATTGCTATAATTCAATTACTGCCATGTATGGCTGTTGGAGAGATGGATTAAAATGCCGCTAAACCCCATCAGCCACGACTGGCGAGGCTTCACACTCACTCCGACGCCACCGGACAGTTTTCGCCCTCATCGCTAATGGTATATCTCATTAAAACGCATAAGCATACCACGACGTCGATGCGAGTGGACGAGGCCTGCACATGGGACTAGATGCACTGTGCAATCATTCTGGACCTCCATGCCTCATTTCCTGGACCTGTCACTGCCTCGAAGGACGGTGGCTTGGACAGTACATACACTATGGAGTGAAACCGCTAGAAGCCGGCCGCGAGGACCCGCTAGAGAGCCGCGCCATCCTTAGCAGGAACGTCTGAAGCAATAAAGCCTGCAATGATCAAGGCAAATTGACCTCGACTGATAGAAACTGTTGATCATACAAACGGCGCGATGCAATCTTCGACCGAATGAGCCCGCATTTGCATTCATCAAGAAAGTACTACGTACCCTCAATAAACAGCGCCGTCGGATGCCTGGGTTTCTAAACAGCTTTTATCGAGTCCATTCATCGGACAAGCGGCAGCCACGCAAGAAACCATTGTTGCGAAGTCTTCAAGTGGCTAGCACTTTTGCTTCTTATTTTATTTCCTTCGCAAAGGAAAAAATTAAACGACAGCTCTCGGCCTTTGTGGCTTGCGTTATAATGCGGCAGCGCTCCCCCAACGAAGCGTTTCCACACGTATATCACACGGTGATGGTACAATTAACCCTGCACGAGCCAGAAGGTATTTCCTTGTTATCTTCTTGGCGGCAAAGAGTAGCAGGGTTTTCGCTTATTGCAACTGCATTGCGCTAGGTTCATTTCAGTGCCCCAATCTTCACGCGACACCTCCACTCGAATCTGAGAACGGGGAGGTGGAACTACTTTAAATGTTTCCAGTGGGCCACGTTCAAAGCGTTGCCAAACCTATAGTTCAAAAGCTAAATGTACCGTGATAAACAGTGAACTAGAAAGAGGCACTATTGCCGTAACAAACGCGTTGACCGTATCATTCACATGACAACCATCGCACAGACGCATAACATTGGACAAACGCATACTGGGGCCGCCATTGGTTTGAGCACGACGTTGCAACGCAGACGCTTCGACTTGATCCCACGGCAAGCACTTGGTGCTGAAAAATATCTTCTATTGAGGTGCAGAGTCCAGTGGGGAAGTGCAACAGTCCCGAGGATTGCAGAAAAGCTCTGAATTAATGACTTTGGTTGTCCTGTTCGCGTTTACGTATCCTATAGACCTTTGCATCTGGCGAGGAGAATGACGAAAATTCTTTTCTCTGCGCAATTGCAGACCACTCCTGCAGGATAGCGTCAAGAGCACAAAACAGCCCAGTGAGCAATAAGCGACTGCCAGGGAGCCCTTGTTGCTGATGTCTACAGCTTGTGTGGGAGCCAGCTGCTGAGTACTGGGCATGGACGCTCGAGGACAGCACTAAGCCTGGTGATGAACACTAGAGAATGTAAGCGCGCAGACACGTCGCACGCGTTTCTTAGAGGATTGAGCTTTGTTAAGACTTGGGAAGTTTGGTACATTAGATTTAATTGTTGGTATATTCAAGGATTGGAGTCTATTCTCTTCAACGCTGGCTGTCAGCGCTCATTCACTGCGAAAATAACGCTATTGAAAGAGTCTATCTATTAGCACAATAGACGCAAAATTTGCCCGCGAAAAGATCAGGCATTTCCGCAAAGCTTTGTAATCTATTTTCTAGCCAAGTGACGTAATGTTAGCGCCGTACCTCAACAGCTTCCTAGTTTTACCTCATGCATTCTAAACTGGCGCCTTCAAGCAAATACTTTTCCCCCTTCGAGTTGTTGATCAATTCGCTCTCGCCCAGCTAGCTATCCCGTTTGGCTCAGTTAATAAAGCGACTGCCCCGGTGAAGCGGTGGTCCTAGGTTCGAACACGGACTTGCAGGAATTTTCAGTTACGATGGTTCCGTGGGTTCAAGCTGTAAAGCTTTCATTTGCACTCATATGATTGCGCTTAGGATGCTAATGTGTTTGATTTGGTTTGTAGAGTTTATAACTAGGGGTTGGACTTTGCGGTTTAAACCGAAAAACACCAACAAAGGTACGCCGAAAACATTTTAAAAGGTTCGGTTTAAACCGAAAAATGTCAGTACCTTTTCATGGACACCGCGAACTCTCGATGATGGGAGAAAATTACAACAGTGTTCATGCCAGGGGCATGATGTGAGACAGCGGGATTGTTGGTTTAAGCACAGCGGTTGAGGAATTTTAGGCATTGTTCATGGCCTCACAAACGAAAAGAGAATAGCAACCGTGCTTCCTGACCCTCATAAACATGTCAAGCGTCCGAGGAGGGGCGCCTGCGGCAAGGCAGGCACTTCGAGGGGTGAAGGCTAGACCAGAACATTCGCAGCGCAAGTGCTTCCAGGAAATCGCGAATACCAAAGTCCGCCAGTTCTGTGCCACGTGACACTTCTCAGACACAAGTCGAGAGAAGCGCATTTGTTTTTTTTTTAAGTGATTTTTTTACACAAACATTTGATCGTAATAAAAAATATTTCAGTTACTCCTTTGTCTAACGTAGGAGTTTATGTTTTACATATGCGTTTTGTCATAACGCTAATTTTCATCATGGCAATATCATTTTCTTACAGCAGCTTAGCTGTACATATGATCAACTGTACATTAAATAAAAGCGCATAATACAACATGCAAGAAAAAAAAAGCCAAAATGAACACTGCGTCACTTTTAACTGTAAATGGATGTCTCTTGTATCACCGAAAAAAGCTGACATTTCTTCAGCAGAAAATATTAACAGAAAAAAAAAAACGGAAATTGTATTTGCAAATAAACACCGGAACAAGTGAGCCGAATTCTCCGAAAATAAAAACTGAAAGCTCCAACCCCTATCTATAACGTCCAAAAAAGACATGCTGTAAAGAACGCCGTAGTGGAGGACTCCAGAAATTTCGACTATCCGGGGTTCATTAACGTGCACTCACAGTTGGGCGGAAGCTATGTGTGATTGCCTCTTTACTACAAATCTGCTCCACCACCTTGGGAGATACATTAAACATTACTGGTACGATTCTAGTGCCATAGCGTTCATCTAGTAGCAGAGCCCCTACGTATCCGCAGGATGTCTCATGGTTGTTGGTGAAGGCATTAATGCACCTCATCAGAACTGAGGCTATCCTTTCTTTCGCGTATACGAGTCAGTGTGGCGCGAAACACATTTACCGAGGCAAAGGTTGTGCTTCTCAGTCATTCGGGCACTCCAGCCAGCTGCTCCATGGTATCATCCCGTTTACCTATTCCTCACCTGACATGCCTCGGTGATTTGGCGTGCGCCCTATCTTCTCAGGTCAATATTCGGGCTGCTGGGCCAGCGATCATCGTCCCCCGTTTTTCTGTTCTATGATTTCCAGCTTCGGCGTCGACGCTGTTGCCGAGTTGAGACTTGCTCCGTTCCTCTGTGCATTTATCGAGCAAGCAGGTGCGCCGTCTTTCTCACTCATCGCCAAGTAGATACGCGCATTACTTGAACGCCCAGTGTATGTTGTTTCGAATGGTGTGCAGCCGGGTGTCAGTGTGAGGCGCTCCACTCGACGGGGGTGGAGTGTGCAGCGCGCGCGATTTAAAGTTGTAGTGCTTACTTTCACGCAGCTATCTTTCAGACACTGTATGAACACAATTGTTTACCTTAGGTATTACGATTTGCTTCCTAGCTGCCGCTCCCCCTCTGCTTCTCTTTGCTATGCCCCCCCCCCCCCCCCCCCCACATTCTTTTTATTTCCGCCAGCCGCAGTTGACGGCAACATTATAAGAGCGGAAGCTCTAATACGCCAGTGTTCGCTAATGTTACCGGGTGGGACAATTTGACCTTGAAGCCAGGAACTTTCACTTTGGTTTGAAGTTAAGTAGGCCTCTTAACATTGCGTTGAACAACTCAATGACCTTGACCTTGACCGCCGACATGGTCGCTTAATGACAAGCGTAAGCAAGCCAAACAGCTCTAGCTATGTATTTTGGTTTAGGAGAGTTGTCCTATAGACCGTTTTATCATGGGCGCTGCCATTTTGTGTATATGGCGCCATGTAGCGGCCGAGTTGTGGACAACCGCCATGCTGGTATGTGAAGTCCCATCCGCGTAACAGGCGACAAGTAGCGCAAATCGGCATTTTGGAGCTTTCGCATGCAAATTTTTGCTTTCTGACAGTACCTAGCTGAAAGAAATTTTTTTTTTTTTCAGTAGCAGCGAAGCCATTCGGTCAGAAATGACAAAAATTATGCTCCTGATCAGGTCGGCTGAAGGCTACAAGCTTGATTACAATTAGTGCGTAACTTTTGTGTGGCATAGAGAGGCGGCGGGGCACTACTGGCCGCGACGGCAGCTTTCGATCTACTTTTTATTCCTAAATCATTTCTAGAGACGGCTTACCGTAACAATTTGAGGAAAGAAAGAAAGCGAGTGTAGCAGTTTCATGTCACGTTTAGGAGCAATGCTAATCGCGCTACATTTGTTGGGTCAACCGATCATTCATATACTCTTTACTGCTTGAGCGGCTACTGCGGAAGTTCCCACACCTCTACTGGGGTTCTATTCCTAAGTATCCATTATTCATTTCTGATCAATTTACTCTACCCTGTCTACTTTTGTTGGATGACAATCAGGCAGGGTGTTCAAGCGTCCACTACGAGACAATCGGTTGGTTGGTTGGTTGGTTCATAGGAAGGGAAAGGCGCAGTATCTGTCACACTTGCTCTGTGGACACCTGAACCGCGCCGTAAGGGAAGGGATGAAGGTGGGAGTGAAAGTGGATAGAGAGAAAGGGGAGCCGTAGTGGAGGGCTACGGAGTAATTTCGACCACCTGGGGATCTTTAACGTGCGCTGACATCGCACAGCCCACGGATTTCAGCATTGCCTACATCACTCAACCACCTGTTTGCAGGTATGTGCGAGGATGGCGATGACTTGTTAACGGCGGGAGCGGCTATCCTGCAATTTCTCTGACTGGGCGTTAGTTGCGTTTGTCTGACGTTGCCGCCATGCTGAAATCCAAATACAAGATAGAATGGACAACTGATACCCATGGAATAGAGACCTTAAATTATGTCCCATAATGACCTCATCGAAAGTTGCTTTTATCAACAATTATACAGTCCATTTTTCGTCGCAAGGTTTGCTTACTGCAAGCAATCGCTGCTATTCCTATGATCATATTCTCATTTATTATCCGCAGCAAAATCTTACGAGATGCGTGTTTTCAAAAAATGTATTGTAGCGCTGTTTCACTAAATAAGCTGACAACCAATTTATTAGTATATCGTTGTCTTCAAGTGCGACAGGTTCTTTCATGCTTGCATTAACCTCAGGTGACTGAATCGAAATAGTTCTTTACCTGGCGGCGTCTCGTAAATATTTGCCGCAAGGAATATCATCCGCTTGTTGCCCAAAGACTGCCGTTGTTGCACGGGTATTCAGTTTTTCCGGTCCCTACTCAACAAACACAGTGTTCGGAACTCCCACGAAAGGCTGCCAAAGCGAAACAATTTCGGTTGGTACTTGAAATTCAGAAGCTGCTAATCTTCGCCCGATTGAGTGAGTTGCAAGTGGAGCAGTGTAGAGCAACACACGCGCATACCACCGCTGTTAATCTTTTATCTTCTGTTAATCCTCTTCTTTTGATTGTTACTTTTTTGTTAATGCGAACAACTGAGTAAAAAAAGATTGTGCTAACCGCGGCAGCTCTTATCAGCTAAAATGTGTCCGGCGGAAATGAAATGATCCGGGAAATGAAGGAAAGAAAGGGGCGAAAGAAGAAATAACAGGGAAAGAAAGCACATCGCTCACATCAGCTAATCGGCTTAGATACAAATTTGCGGCTCTTCAAGACACCCTGTGTGCAAAAGACTGCAACGTGTGCCCTTTATCCGTAGAATGGCCTGCCACCCCCGCTGCTATCCCCGCGTCCCCGCATACCAGAGAGGAGGAGCCGCGCAGCGCGTTCCGGTTCGAGGCTATTTTCCTCCTCGCCGCGAAAGCGGTCTATACCTGTACAACACTGTCCCATTTGTACAATCGAAACACCAATTGTCCTATCTATACAACGTTGTTCCGGTTTACATGGTTTAGCGTCTCTAAGCGATTCAAGCTAGAAACGGCGTGCTGGAGGGATCCAGAAATTTGGACCCCCTGGCGTTCTTTAACGTGCACTGGCATCACACTGCCTTGCCTCTGGCCTCCATCGAAAAGCGGCGACCAGTCTTCGATCCCGCGACCGTGCAAAGTCGAGTGCCCTAACCACTGAGCACGGTGGTGGGGCACAACATTGTATTAAAGCGGGTGCAGTGGATTGGTGCTCTATCAGCAGCAACTAACTTTTTTTTTCTAAACTTCATACGTCGACTTTGCCACTCAGAACGTGGCTTCGCGTTAACGGGATACTGCTATGGTTTTCAAACTTGCTCACCTTCCACTCTACTGAAGTAGACTCATTGTTGGACAGGTCTGTGAAGTTATTTTTACAATTATTGCAAAAACACCAGAACAATCGCCGATTGAAAGCGCATCGTTCAAACTTCCCGCGGACCGCGACGGCCCAAGAGAGGAGGGCAGTGAAGAGAGAAACCTCACCCGGCGCCGGCGTGCGTGACGTCATCGTGATGATAAGCCAGGAGCTCCCAGCAGCCCGAGTGCGTTTTTAGCCTGTGTTGTTGCTCGTGTTTCGAGGTTGCGGAAGCTCAACGTGTCGCTTCAGTTGAACACTCGTCCCAACATGCAGTACTGCTTTGCCTTCGGGTGTACGAGCACCTTCGGCCGCGACGGTGTCAGTTTCCACACGTTCCCGCAAGACAAAAAGCTCCGAACGCAGTGTGTCGCTTCTGTGAAAAGGGACAAGTTCACGCCGACCATGTTACTGGGCAATGGAAACTGCAATAATTGCTGAATTCAGTATGTTGTATTCTTAGAGCAGCTGCAATGCACCTGACAGAGCTATTTTCTAGCAATGTAGAAACACCTATTGTGAAAGAATATAATGTCCGAAGCGAAAATACGATGATTCGCGCGAACAAAATCGCAGACGAGCAGCGGGCATGTTTTTTTTTTTTTTTTTTTTTTTATTGACAACGAGCTAATTTGGGCAGTTCCCTTTCGGAAGGAGGGTTTCCACCAGCGGCTGCGAGCCTCGACTATCTGTTGCGTCAAGCTTCCTCTATAGTTACCACTCGAGCATAACCATGCAAAAGCAATATTGCGAATGTACTGCTGTGGATCAATGCACATATGAAAGGTGAAATAGCATATTCCACTGCCGCATTCCTATTGCAAAAACCAGTGCCGCTCGGTCCCATCGCCTCAGTGCCATACCCGATTACGGGCCCAGTATGACGCTGGAGACTGGGCGCACTAGAACGCGGCATATTGGCACGCGCCGCCCTGGTGGCACTGGTCGCTCGGAGAAAAAAAGCGCCTAGGATGAAAAGTAAAAGCAGAAAAGTAACGAAGCCCCTACACTACATTAAATAAAGCAAATAAAATAATATAAAAACTAGGCAAAAAAAAAAAAGAAACTGCAGCACTAGTAAATTTCGAACTCTTCACCTTTTAGTCCGTATCTTTCTTTCTGTACTCACCACTAGGCCACATCCTTCTTTTTCTTTATTTCCTGTTAACAATGATATTTATAGTGGGGCAAAGTATAATGCCACAAAACGCTCTAGCAAAAGTAAGAGTTCACAAAGTTTCAAAAACGCTTTAGGTTGGCCAATTCACTCAAAACTGGCATCCATTCAGGTTTCTCACTTTGGGTATTATAGATGGCTGTCAGGCTGTTGATACTCTCAATGAAATACTCCCTCGCTGAGCGAGCATCCACGTCCGCGTGTCTCACAGCCATTCTCGTTTTCCATACACTGTGGAGGCAAAGCAACATGAATAAGTTATATGGCACACCCCCTTGGTTATGGACCGGCAGGAACCGTATACCATGGGGGTAATTGGCAAGTCCCTTTTTAAAGTCCTCTATAAAATATCCCACAGAAAGACTGCATCTCAGCAGTCACGAAAAATATGGTCTTTGGTTTCCGGTTTATGAAAAATCAAGCAGTCCACCGAGCACGGAACAAAAACAACTTTTTCCCTCAACCACGATTTAACAGATAATGTACCACTGTGTAATAGGAAGAAAAAGCTTTTTTTTGCTGACGACCGTTCTGGGATCTTTTTAACTCTTTTTAGGACATCCTTGCCTTCCCCTCCACAGTGTAATGATCGATACAACAGCGCTGGAATCATTACATCAAGCCGGTCCTTATACAGTTGCTTTTGGGTTACAGCGCTTAGGTATTCCTTTGAGAATCTGACTTTTAAAATGTTAAAGGAAGCCACAACCTCGCGCAAAAAAAAAAAAAAAAAAAACACTGTCTGTGTTTAAAGTTGCTAGAGGACACCGAAAATTCGGGTAAGTCTTTGCTCAGTCTAACTTGAAAAACCGTATGCAGAAAAGAGTCGGCTTGGTTCCGTAAGAACATAAACCTGAATACTATTTGTCGTAAAAATAAATGGGCCAACCAAGTCCTCCACTTTTTACCGAGCGAAACAAATTTGTACGACTTGTTCTCTCCCAAACTGAACCCCAGACGAAAACCGCCAGCAATGGGTGAAATTTCTGGACGCTAACCCTTGACATAGACAATGCTCGCAAAACATACCAGACGTTCGCAACAATGAACAAATCGCATACAGTTGAACGCGCGAACATTGATAAATCAAGGCCACCCCACTTTGTTGTTTTTGACTGGACACGTTCGCGTTCAGCATTCCAGTAATCTTTTATATCCTTGTAGTGTCAAAGCGGCACTCCAAGGTACCTCGCAGGTGTGACAGACCAAGAAACATTTTTGAAAAGGGAAGGTGCGTTACACCAAACCCCATGCCACAGCCCCAAAGATTTCTCCCAGTTGACTTCGCTGGCCGTTTGCCTACAAAATCGACCAGCATCTTTGATTGCTTCTGAAATGCTGTCTTGATCTTGACAGAAAACGTCTCTGTCGTCAGCATATGACAATATCGTTACTTCGCTTTCCATAAGTCTAAATCCTCGGACCCTTTCATTTTTAATCACCTTTAAGCAAAACGGTTCTACAACATATATGGCAAATAACAGAGGAGAAAGTGGACATCCTTGTCTTACGGACGATCTTATCTGAAAGCTTTCTGTTACTTCCTTATTTACAATAATGCTAGTGAAGCAATTTGCATATGCCATTTTAACTCCATCTATTATGACTGAGCCTACATTTACATAATCCAGCACTGAAAATAAAATTTCGTGACTGACCCGGTCAAAAGCTTTCTCCAGGTCTAGTTGCAACATTGCAACATGATCTGCAAACACGTCACAACATTCCAAAATGCTTCTAGCTATGTGAATATTTGTATATATGCTTCTCCCTTTAATTCCACATGTTTGATGTAGTCCAACAATATCTTTAATTACGTTCTGCAACCGTTTCGCTAGGACCTTCGTGAAAATTTTGTAATCCACATTAGCAAGTGTTATAGGCCGGTATGACTTCACTGAGAGCAATTTGACGGGGTCATCGCTCTTTGGTATCAACACGTGCGTCCTTCTAAATAACGGTGGCGTTTCTTCTTTATCATATGCCTCACTCAAAACTCGATGCAATGCCTGCGCAACTTCCTTCTGCGCCCAATCCATCAGGACCAGGCGATTTTCCAGCGGTCAGCTCAAAACTCGATGCAATGTCTGCGCTACTTCCCCCTTAAAAGCTTTATACAAAGCTGTGCCCAATCCATCAGGATTAGGTGATTTTCCAGCGGTCAGGTCATCTATAGCAATTTCTATCTCTCGCATGCTGATGGGCTTTTTCAAGCTTGCTTTCCCGGTGTCAACGAGTCTTGGCATCAGTGGCAAAAAGTCTTTTTCAAATCCTTCCTCCTCTCGCCTTGCGTGGCCCAGCAACGAACACTTGTTGTATCTCCACCCTGTCGCTTGTGACCCCATGCTGGTGTTGATCTCTTTTATTTCATTCTTCATCGCGTACCTTTTCTCATCTGCTATTGCACGCTTGGTGGGCGCTTCTTGGGAAAATAATCTTTGTGCACGTGCTCGGACGACAGCCGTTTTATACTTGCGTATATCGATAGCCGTGGTTTTTAACCATTCTGATTTCCTTCATAAATTGCCCTGGTTGTGCACTTTCTAAGCATAACAAAAGGTCAAACTCTCCTTGCAATTCTTATTCTCTATATAAGGAACCCGATCGCTCAATTGCATGTATCCTAACATCCTCATAAAATGCTCCCATGATTCAAGTACTGTTTCAGGTTCTACTTCTAACAAGGTTATTATGCGTCGCTGCACAGTATCTACAAAACTTTCATAGTGAGTAGATTGTCGTTAAGCATCCATAACTCCCAGTTAAACCACGGCTTCGCTTCTTTGGATCCAATGGTGCACACAACCAGGCTATGGTCACTGAACGGAACAGGCTTTAGCATATAGTTGTTGCAGAGAGGCGCAAGCTGATAGATAGATAGATAGATAGATAGATAGATAGATAGATAGATAGATAGATAGATAGATAGATAGATAGATAGATAGATAGATAGATAGATAGATAGATAGATAGATAGATAGATAGATAGATAGATAGATAGATAGATAGATAGATAGATAGATAGATAGATAGATAGATAGATAGATAGATAGATAGATAGATAGATAGATAGATAGATAGATAGATAGATAGATAGATAGATAGATAGATAGATAGATAGATAGATAGATAGATAGATAGATAGATAGATAGATAGATAGATAGATAGATAGATAGATAGATAGATAGATAGATAGATAGATAGATAGATAGATAGATAGATAGATAGATAGATAGATAGATAGATAGATAGATAGATAGATAGATAGATAGATAGATAGATAGATAGATAGATAGATAGATAGATAGATAGATAGATAGATAGATAGATAGATAGATAGATAGATAGATAGATAGATAGATAGATAGATAGATAGATAGATAGATAGATAGATAGATAGATAGATAGATAGATAGATAGATAGATAGATAGATAGATAGATAGATAGATAGATAGATAGATAGATAGATAGATAGATAGATAGATAGATAGATAGATAGATAGATAGATAGATAGATAGATAGATAGATAGATAGATAGATAGATAGATAGATAGATAGATAGATAGATAGATAGATAGATAGATAGATAGATAGATAGATAGATAGATAGATAGATAGATAGATAGATAGATAGATAGATAGATAGATAGATTTATTGGAAGGAAAAGCAGAGAGTTTGGCCGGAAAATTTCAAATCTGGCCTGCTACTCTGCACTGGGGAAGAGGAAGGGGAGAAGAAAGAAGATCATGATGGGTGACGATGTGGGAGAAAGCATATGAAAAATATATATAGAGGCACAGTAGCTTGCCTCACAAGCGCGAATAAAGCCCGCTGGCGCACAAAAAACGGCTAAGAGTACTCACTGCCTGGACATCCTTCCCTTAGTCCTGCCAAGCGCCCCGCAGCAGTTCCTCCGACAAAGGCCTCTTGTCCAAACGTTTCAAGGAAGCGGCTAGCACACTTCTTTCGCCCGCAAATATTGGGCACGTCAATAATATATGGTCCACAGTCTCTGGAATGCCACAAGTTGAACATTCCGGCGAGTCCACCTGTCCAATTAAATGCAAGTACTTGCGCGTGAAAGCCACGTTTAAACGAAGTCTATGTAGCAAGCATGCCTGATGACGCGGAATATCACGCGGAACATAAAATTTCAATGTTCGATCGAGCCTTTGTAGACGAATGTGTCGGGCTTCTGGCTGGGCCCAGTAAGCTGCTGTAGCATTCTTGATACAACTCGTAAGAAGGCATGTCGTATCCGCTCTTGAAAAAGGCACAGCTGTTTGGATGCCATTGTTGAGTGCGCTTTTCGCTTCAACATCGGCCTGTTCATTCCCATGGAGCCCGTAGTGGGCAGGAATCCACTGAATCATTATCCTGTGACCTTGGAGCTGGGCAGATGTGAGGTTTAGTGCCAGGGACTGGTAGGCAGTTTGGCGTAAGAAGTTTTCCAAAATTTACAATGCAGTCTGAGTCCGTGAATACACACCATTTTTGAGGTGGCTCATATAGCGAATATATTCCCGAATGGCTACAAGTTCAGCAGCGGTTGATGTAGAGGTATGTCCCAAAAGGAAATGCAGAATCGTTTTCTGAGCTGGTATGACCACAGCTGCAGCAGATGCCTGTGCTGACACAGATACATCGGTGTATACGTGAATATATTTAGGATATTCTGACCAGATGTGCGCCAGAGTAAGTTGTTTGAGTCCACTAAGTGGCACCATTGTTTTCCTTAGTATTCCGGTAACACGAAGGTGGACGAAAGGTTTGTCCATCGTCCATGGTGGTTGGGCGGGACGATATGGGAGGGCATATTCTGTCGGTACTTGCGATGATGGCAGCGGAGTGCACTTGTAAAACTGCAGTCCGGCCGCACGTCCAGAATTTTGTTGAGTGGGTGAAAACGGTGTCTAGTAAGTGCTCGTAAATATACACGAAGTGGTTCGTGTGACAAGTGTATGGATATCGGGCAAGCATGTGCCTCTTCAATTGTGCCTTTGTTAAAGGTGCATCTGGGCAGTCCAAGGCATACTTTCAGTGCCTGCGCTTGCACGCTCTCTAAAGTCCGCAAGCAGGAAATGCTCATACTAGAGAGTACTGGGAGACTGTACCGCATGTAGCCAACAAACAGAGTCTCGTAAAGTCGTATTAAGGAACACTCAGTTGGTCCCCATTTGATGCCAGCTATGAAACGAAGTACATGGCAAAAATTAATTAGCCTTTTCTTCACCATAGTAATATGCTTCGACCAGGATAGTCGGTGGTCAATAATTATCCCAAGAATCTGTGCCTGGATACGTACGGTATTGCGACTCCATGAAGAGTAATCGGGTAGCGGCTGACACATTTTCCCGTAAATGCGATCGCTGCCCACTTTTCTGCCGCTAATAGTAAACCTTGACGCCGTAGATATATCGATGTCGATGACAGAGCTCGTTGAAATCTCGCACGTAGTTGTGGGCGCGTCGAACCAGAAGCCCATATGCAGATGTCGTCAGCATATGCACTGATGTGAATGTTAGTTGGCAGTTCACTCACCAGGCCAATTAGCGCAACGTTAAATAAAGTTGGGCTGAGGACTCCTCCCTGTGGAACTCCACGACCGACCTGATAGCGGGTAGTATCTCCTGCAGGCGTAGTCATGTAAACAGACCGGCCACTGAGATAGCTCACAATCCACAATTACAGCCGGCCACCAACTCCCACGTCGTCAAGTCCATCAAGAATAGCATCATGGAGGACGTTGTCATAAGCCCCCTTAATATCTAAAAAGACGGCAGCTACTAGTCGACGGTGACGCTTTTCGTGTTCTACTGTCGCCACAAGGTCGATGACGCTGTCGATGGAAGAGCGTCCCCGGCGAAATCCAGTCATCATATTCGGATAAAGATCATTACTCTCTAGAAACCAGCACCATTCGCTCCATAATTTTTCCGACACAGCTTGCCAGGGCAACTGGCCGGTATGAGGCAAGTTCGAGAGGGGGCTTTCCAGGCTTCAAAATAGCAACCAGGCGGCTAATCTTCCAGTGTTCAGGAACAGTACTTGAAGCCCATATATCATTGAAATAATTAAGTAGTGCAATTCTACCATCCTTGCCTAGGTTTGATAATGTTGAATAAGTAATCCCGTCAGGACCAGGTGCAGATAATGCCGACAAGAAGCAAGAGCGGCGTCTAATTCAGCTATTGTAATGGGCACGTCGTATTGATCATTCGGCGAAGGTGGCGCAAAAACCTCTGAAATTGGTAACTGTGGCTGGTTTGTGCCCATAACCATTTTACAAAAATCTTCAGCTACGTCAATTTCATTGTGGCGTTGATAAAGGGCCAGGGCACGAAAAGGATGCCTTTCTTGCGGAGGTGTGCACAAGCTTCTCGGGCGCAAGCCGAGCAGACACATACGCTCTATCTAGCCTTGCGTGACTGTCTCTCTGGTAATGTGTAAATTGCGGCACATCAGAATTCGACAATAAATTAGCAACATCCTCGAGGTAACACTCTTGGACAAGCTCGTTTAAAAAAAAAAAGCACTGCAGTCGCGAACAGATTGCTTTTTAACTCTATCCTCCGACGCACACACACAATTGAAATCTCCCAGGAAGATACATTCCGATAACTCCTCACGTAGGGAGCAATCCGCTCGAAGAAATCTTTGCGTTCCTGCTCTCTGTTCGGCGCATACACACATACAACCCTTCATTATGAACCAGAAAAGGTAAAGTCACAAACTATAAAGCGGTCACTTTGACATACTGTCACACTCTCCACGGTAATGCCAATTGAGTTCCAGAGGAGGAGAAGACAACAAACTGATTTACCTAAAGCATGGCACACACAAGCATCGTACCGTGATCGGAAAGGTAGCACCATGTAATCCGTCTGGTCCTGGCTTTCAACTTTTGTTTCTTGGATGCCTATAACGTCCAGATCGTTTTCAAGTAACAAAAGGCTAAGTTGGTACCGTCGGCGTCTTGCAGCCAATCCCCTAGTGTTTAGTGTAGCGATCTTAATGGAGCCGCCATTTCTGTGAAATTAGAGTACTAGACCAGACGGGCACATTATGCACCTCTCAGGCAAACAACAAACATGCCTATGAATTTGGATCATCACATGACAAAATACAATATGACAATCACACTGCATTGGAAGACGCCATTGTTGTTGGCACGTCTAGCTGTCAGGTGTGCCTCTGAGACGCCTCCCCGCCACAAAGAAAGATTACGTTGGCGGCGTCGCCAGCGCCTGCCTCCGCTCTGGAGGCACGTTCGGCCGCGAACGCAGGGTTGGTCGACGTTTCGGAGCAGCCTTTGCCGGTGGCTCCCCACTGCCGGTCTCCACTTGAAACACCTAGGCATCAGCGGCATCCTCCCACAAAAAATTAGACTTAGTGGCCCCGCTTCCCTTCGAAACATCCATAGGCTGCTGCACATCTTCGTCTTCAGCCTGAGGCGTTGCAGCTTCACTGATGTTATCTTTTTCGAAGTTGGCCCCTTCTGGTCCATCCATCTCATCTGGATTGTCGCCAATATTTGGAGGCTCTTCACCAGCGGACTCAGGTTTGCGTGTCTCAGTAACAGTGACACTGATCTCAGCTGCCTGAGTTGCGTTCGTCAAGATCGTCTCCAGACTTGGGGTTGCTGCTTCCTCCGCATCGCCTCATCCATGAGGAGCTCTGACGAGTCATCACTCCTCAAGGGCCCTGCGACGCTTGCATAGCTGCGCACACACTGCTTTTCTTCATGCTTGAACCCACGTCCCTGACTGTGAACCTTTGAAACATTTCACCATGTTATGCCATGATCGCTCATATACTCAATCTGAAACATGTAGAGCGCGTTGCACAATTGCATGCATGCCATAGGGTGCTCCTCTCGGCTAAATCGCTGAATCCTCGCAGCTCAAATTTCGCATAGAAATGGCATTTGGTCAGCAGTATTGCCGAAATTACAGGCAAGTTCGGTCTTGGTGAGCCAAATGAAACTGGGCAGAGGCTAATAGATTTTTGTCAAGAAAACAACCTGAATATAGCGAAAGCTCAATTTCAACAGCACAAGAGGCGCCCGTACACATGGACTTCACCGGACGGTCTGTACAGGAATCAGATTGATTATATTCTTTGCCGGCAGAGATGGAGAAGCGCTATACAAGCAGTAAAAACAAGACCTGGGGCCGATTGTGGCACCGATCATCAGCTTCTTGTTGCCAAATTTAAGCTTCGATTGAGAAAAACACAGAAAACTAGACGGCCTTTCAGGAATGAACTGGATCAAATTCCATCAGAATATGCTGTGGAAGTGAGGAATCGATTTCAAGAATTAGATCTAGAAGACAGAGAGCCTGAAGAGATGTGGACTGATGTTCGTGATATAATACAAGAAGTTGCGACTAAGGTAGTTCCAAAGCAAAAGAAATGCAAGAAAGCAAACTGATTATCTGAAGAGGCTTTGCAAATAGCTGAAGAAAAGAGGATGGCAAATGTTATGGGGGAAAGAGAAAGATACAAGGTCCTTAATGCGGATTTTCAGAAAATAGCAAGGAGAGATAAGAATGCCTTCCTGAACATACAGTGCCAAGCAGCTGAGAACAACAGCCAATTGAGGAACACAAGAGCTCTGTATAAGACAATCAAAGATGTCAAAGGAAGCCTCTGTGCTAAGCTGGACGTGATAAAGGACAAATGAGGCAGGGACTTCACTGAAGCCTCAGAGATAAAGAAGAGGTGGCAGAAATACACAGAACTGTACAAGAAGGACCCGAATGTGCAAACCCAACATAAGACGCTTGTGATTACTGATCTCGAGCCGGGCATCCTGACTCAGTGAAGTCGAATGGGCCTTAGCGAGTCTTGCTAAGAACAAAGCTAGCGGAATTGATGGCATTCCAGCTGAGTTGTTTCAAAACCTCAACCATGACGCTGTTAACGTTCTGTATACATTATGTCAGCAAATTTGGACAACCCTGCAGTGGCCACAGGATTGGAGGAGGTCAGGTTACATCCCCATTATAAAGAAAGGCAGTGCCAAAGATTGTTCCAACTACCGCACGATCACGCTTATTTCGCATGCTAGCAAGGTGATTTTGAAAATCCTCCAAGGTAGGCTGCAGCAGTATGTGGATCGGGAGCTTCCGGACGTGCAAGCTGGGTTTCGCAAGGGCAGAGAAACTAGAGACCAGATTGCCAACTTTCGCTAGATCATGGAAAAAGCAAGAGAGTTCCAGAAACCCATCTACTTCTGCTTTATTGATTATGCAGTCAAACGCTTTCGCGTTTGACTGCGTAGATCACAGCAGATTGTAGCAAGCTCTCCAAGAGAGGGGAGTTCCAATTCACTTCATCTGTCTCCTCAGGAACCTGTATGAAGGGCAAGACGCCACAGTCAGAACTGGGCATGGTCTTACTGATTGGTTTCCGATTGAGAAAGGAGTGAGACAAGGCTGCATACTGTCGCCCTGCCTATTTAACCTATACGCAGAGTACATCATGAGGAAGGCCGGTCTGGACGAGTCTTCAGCTGGGGTGAAGATTGTTGGAAAACGTATCAACAACCTTAGATATGCGGATGATACCACTTTAATGGCGGAAAGTGAAGTGGAATTCAAGATACTTATGATGCGCGTACAAGAAGAGAGTGAGAAATTTGGGCGTAAACTGAACATTAAAAAGACAAAGATCATGGCGTCTTGCCCCATCAAGTCCTGGAGCATCAAGGGACAAGAAGTGGAAGCTGTGACAGATTTTCTCTTCTTGGGCTCCAAGATTACCCCAGAAGGAGACTGCAGTCATGAAATTAGGAGACGCCTGCTGCTTCTGGGAAAGAGCGCCATGGCTAGCCTTGACCGCCTAGTAAAGAGCAGAGACATTAGACTGCCAACCAAGACCCGTATAACTCGCGTAGTATTTCCAGTTGTGATGTATGGATGCAAGAGTTGGACTGTGAAGAAGGCTGACCGCCGGAGAATTGACGCGTTTGAATTGTGGTGCTGGCGGAGACTCTTGAGAGTTCCTTGGACTGCCAGAAGATCATATCAGTGGATATTGTCGACCATAAACCCTGACTGCTCATTGGAGGGTCAAATTCTAAAGTTAAAGCTCAGCTACTTTGGTCATTTGATGAGAAGAGAGGAGTCGCTGGAGAAAGATTTGATGTTGGGAAAGGTTGAGGGTCACCCACCGGAGAAGGGGTAGGCAGCGAACGCGATGGTTAGATGGCATCCTCGAGGCGCTGCAGATGAAGTTATGTGATGTTAGGAAGATAGAGACCAGAAAGCGTGGCGTAATATGGTCCACAGGGTCACGAAGAGTCGGACACGATTTAACGACTGAACTGAAGTGATTTTGTATACCAAATTTGTTTGGAATACTTGCCTGATTCAATAAGAAGTCGGATGTTTGTATCGTATTCGGCAACTGCGAAGCAAGACAAGCCGCTGTTGGCACCGGTAGCGCAATCTTGTGCTATTTCCAGCAACTCTCTTAAAGCAAAAGAAGAGGCGTCAGAAGGTTGTTGCAAAGATCACAAGATAGCGTCACTGGTGCCAGCGCTGAGTCAGTGGCTTGTCTTGCTTTGCAGCCGCTGCATGCGGTACTATCATCCGACTTCATAAGATCGAATCAGGTAAGTACTCAAAACAAAATTGGCATAAAACGTACTGCCGACCAAACACCATTTCTGTGCGAAATTTGAGCTACGAGGATTCAGCGGTTTTGCTGAGAGAAGCAATCTAAGGTGCGGATGTTGTTGTGCAAGACGCTGTATGCATCGCTGCGTTCAGAGGTTGCAGCCGAGGCTCCAGCTGCCGACGAAAAGAACCAAGCTAGTCCGTCGAGCGGCAACCATCGCCACCGCGTGCTCCGGCAACATCGTCCCCACATGCAGCGGTGGTGAGGCACCTCGCCGGGTCGGAAGGCCCGGGAAACTTTCCATTCCTGACGCTCGCAGGGGTGATTACGCGAATGTTTTCCTTACTGTTGACGAGAGAAAAGCACACAGCTTTTCGGCGATTGGGAGTTCCCGCGACATTCCGAAAATTAAGTGCCGTGGAAAAGTGACCCTTATCAAGGGCGGACTGAATGTCTCAACTTGGTGCTGAAGATCGCCATCGCCACCAAGGAATTTCACCCTCACCACATGAAGGCGTGCGAGGAGGCTCATAGCATCCTCGATCACCGCACCAGTGCGCACCGGGGCGCCCTGGTGCGTACCATCTATCCTCGATCAAACGCACCGGTGCGCACCCGCTGTCCTCGATCACCGGAAGTGCCCCTTGCCGGGGCAGTTTTTCGTTGCCCTGTCACGCATCCAGAAAATCGGTGGTTCGTAGAGGTGCAATCCCGGCAAGCACTGCGGGACGCGCGCTGCATAGAAGTCGCTTTACCCTGCTCGATGTGCTTGCGTCTGCACGCAGACTGACGCGATGGAGAAAAATAGTACGGATGGTTGCCACCATCGATAAACTGCCGTAAAGATCATTTGGTTGTGAAGACGGTATGACAATCGACCTCACACAGCGTAAACACGGTGAATGCCCGAAAGTCGACCAGTTTTTTTATCGGGTCGATCATCTGGCGCCTCAACGATAGCGAGCGGCTGTTTACGATTCCCTGCTTAACATAGCAGCTGTGCAGAACCTTTGACACGTCAAGCTTGTAACGTACGACATGCGCCTTTGAGACGTGAATTGTGTGATTTATATGCAGTTCCGAAAGCATTTCTGGATGAGCAGGAACGTCTGCTACAATGTGATCGGCCTGGCTATGAGAAGTCGTGCTTTTAAGCTCTGCGGGGCCCTTACCCAAAGAAGACGGCTGAAGAACACGTCCTTTCATTTCTTGTTTTTGAGTAATCACGATTGTGTGCGTAATGACTGAATTTAACTCACTTATCGTACGCGGGTAACAAAAGTAGCGAACAATTCCGTCGTCGTAATATTTGGCATAGCAGAAAGTAATGTCACAATCGACCGTGTATCCGCTTCTATGACATCATTCAGTTCTCTTACCGACATTGCCGAATGACGCCTAACTCGTACCGTTGATATTGTTGCTTTCTAAAATGGTGTGTGGGGCACGGAGTTTGGTGAGATTGCAGCACACAATCAAATTCGCGCTCCAGAAGAAAGGTGTCGCTGCATGCATGCACCCAATGGGTGCATTTTGTCCTCGATGTTGATTCTTCTCAGGGTGCCACCGCCGCGGTGAACAGGGCACCGCGCCGGTTTTGGGGCGCACCCAGTGCGCGGTGATCGAGGATGCAATCAAATACCACCGTCGGCAGTGGGCGGCACTTCGAACTCTCACCAGTGTATCCCCGATTGGATTGCAGGACATGAACTCTTATGTCCTCAGTTCCCGAGCTGGGGACAACAAACAGTATTTAAGCTGCGGAATTGTATCCAGCAGCAGATCCGCCTTCTTCTCAAGACTTGTACATTATTCACTATATAGAAAGTGTATATAAACGCTCCTTTTCGCCTCTTCTCCCTGGCTGTCTTCGGCCCCGATGTCTCGTCGCCTCCTGACCCCGCTGCGGTGAAGCTCTACTCCCGAACCCGACTCACTTCAACTGGTTGGCTCCCGTGGAATCGTCCATGTTTGGTACTCTGGCGTAGAAAATGGTGAGCGTGTGACCTTTTGAGAATCTGCCAGGTTTGATAACTCAGAAACTTTATCAAAACCAGTAGATTTCATTTCGTGCTTTTGAAGCAGCAGTTTTTTACGGAAGTCCCGTTCAAATGTGGCCATGGACCTGAGCAAGTTAATGAAACAGAGTTGGTTTTGCTTTGCGAAGATTGGGTATTGGAGATGGGGAAAGGCCACAGATAGCCGCAGTTTGTTGAGGCTATTCAGGAGCAGAGGGCATTTGACCTAAAAAACCTCGACCTCACCTCAAACTCAAAACATATTTGGCGACCTCACTCAACCTCGACCTCATCAATTGAGGTTGAGGTCCCCCAGGCGACCTCAACTCACTTTTCAGGTGACTATTGGCGACCTCGCTCAACCTCACCTTAAACTCAAAATGTGAGGTTGAGGTCGGGCGCTTGACCTCAAAAAAAAATCATTAATTTAAACCGTAACTTAAAGCAAATATACATTTCTCGGTAATCCTGGGGTATATATAGGCTAGCCAGAATTTTGTCGTATGAAGGCTCTATTTTACTCCTAATTTTATACTACAATTAATATCCTGGATAAAAGCAGAGAACCTCTGGACACTACATGTCCAACTCTGCACTAAAGTGGCAATCCTCTCCCCCTCCTCGCCTACCCTTTTGTGGTCGGTTTCAATCTAAGGCCTACATGGGTACCACGTTACTACGCATAGGCCCATAATGCAATACAAAGAGTTTATCCCATCTGACCCACGTGAATAAGATTCGTATTAGAAATAAAACAAGCCAGTTCTTACTATAAACTGAAAAGACAAATGCTGTTGACCCTAGTGACGACGACAACAATGAAGATATGCTCTTTTTCTTTTCTTGCCACATAGCGCTAAACAGACAGGGATACAGCGAGACACACGGGACGGGCGCTTTTTTTATCGCCCTTCCCGCTGTGTCCCTGTCTGTTTAGGGCTATGAGACAAGAAGACCGACACCAACGCGCCCAAGCTTTCATCCTTGCTCTTTTTCTTAATTCGAAAAAAAAAATTGATGATTGTCGAGCTTTTTTTTAATACACTGTGCATTGTTTTGCGACAGAATACATTAAATTAAGAAAAAATAGGAATGAAGTCGTGCCTCGTTAGTATGGAAGCTTTGGTTTCCGACCAAAACTGTCCATAAAGCGAGTCATCCATAATAACGAGTCATGAATAAAAACGAAAAGTATATAATTGAGAAAAAATTCATAATCAATGGCTTCTGTTTTAATTAATTTGGGTATATAAACACAGCCGAGATGTCGATGCTACCCTCTTCTCCATAAATCCGTCGACCCGAAACGTCCTCTGTTCTTAAAACTTGTCAGCCATCCTCTTGAGTAGCTGAAGTCAGTAACGCCTAGACAAAGCGTAGAATAATATTTCTCAATAAACATCTCTCTGTTTTACTGAACAAAAATTCGATAAGTCATCACAGGTAAAACCTATCAAGACGGAGGAGAAAAAGCACCCATAGTGTTGCCGAGGCAGCGAGCCTTCTCTTGAAGCATTTCGTCGCTCACGACAGCAACATTCGCGTGCACATTCCCGAACCACATTAACAAGGCTGACTCCATTTCTTCGAACTGCGCTGGGCGCTGTCGGACTGTCGCTTACGCTGTGATGCCGACGTTGAGACATTTATCGGAGTCCGGTAGTATATACATATGGTATACCGTCGACCTGACGAGGCTGAGGCCTAGTTGAAGTTGGGTCCAGTCTTTCACGGCTTGGATTGACTGAGATTGCTTCTGCCTCTTGTATTCACAGATTTCCCGCTACGCGCCTAAGTTCAGCTCCATTCTTTTGCGTTTAACTCCCACCATGCCAAAAGTCAGACTAAAATTGAGAATTACAGGCTCCGGCTTCTTCGCATTGTTTTTTCCTAGTTAACCTCCCTGACTTACCGTTCTTCTGATTCTCTTTCTTGCCTTGTACTGTTTTTGTAAGAAAGCGAGGGAGTCAAGTTGGCAGGCTACTATACAGAGGGCTATCAAACAGCCCTTTAATGTGCCGTTTGTATGTGTTCCTATGAAACAAACACTGCAAGCTGAAGTACAGTTTAGAACGACGGCTAGCCGACTACGAAGAGCTCAGACCTTGTCAAGGCCGGATCGTTGACTCAAGGCGAAGCCGACATGCGCATCGCTGTGGTGCAAAATGTGGTAGTTCGGCAGCGCGACAGTGACGAAAACCAGGAGCATGAGAAGGAAGGGCGTCCAGGACGAGACGCCCGGTCCTGGTTGCGTGGTCGTCGCGTTTCTTTTGTCGCTCTACTTCGTGAGTGTGTCTTAACCATGACCAAAAAACGTTAACGGCTTCATGGAACCCACTTCCTGTTCTGGGATAGAAAAACTTCTGTTCCTACCCCCAATTTTGGCGCTTGTCTTTCTTCTTATTGTTTCTTTCTTACGCTTTTACCGGCCTCTCTTCTGTTCACGTTCAGCAGAATTTATTGCGATCACATGTTGCTGTTTTCCCGACTGCGGCCTGTAGTTGAGGCGCTGCCGCTGCACCCAGAAATCTCCCGATTCCCTCCTTTTGCGGTTTTTCTTAGCTGACCCTCGGTTTGCTGTGTACGATCCCTGTCATCCACCCTCCTTTTCTCCTCCTCCTCCCTTCCTTTCAACTCTTACCCCCCCCCCCTTCCCTCCTAAAACGACGACACGCCCGCTTTGGTTCTTTCCAACTCTACAGGACTCGTTCAGACATCCGACCGTATCGGCTGTCGCATAGGTTCCCGGCCTGCGCACCTTTCTTTAACAATTGCGTTCGGACTCCACTGCTTTTTTCAAACGATGTCCATATTAACGAGACAAAAATACATGGGCTGAATAGGCTGTCTGCATTAATCCCATCTCCATTGTTCTGAGAGCGAGTTTCTATATTAACGAGACATAAATACATTGAAAAATCTTCGCCCCTAGAAAAACTGTCCATAATTCGGGTCCTCCATATTAACGGATGTCATATTAACGGGGCACAAATTTTCCATAATAGCCACTCATGAAACGACTTGTGAAGACTAAATCCCCAACAAAACAAACAAAAGAGGAAAAGACAGCAAAACACCAATTAATCATGAAACTCGGCCAACGCCGAATAAACCTTCAGAAAATTTCGAAGAGGAATGCTGTTTATCGTATGAGGTCCCAACCGGCCACTCCTGGGCTTTAGTTTATAATTCTATAACCCCGTGGCGTATTGCAAGAATTGGCAAATTGCTTCTTCGAACACCACGCTTACTTTAAAAAAATTACAAGGGTCGGAACTGGTAGGAAAAAGGGTTAAACGTGAACCACTTTGCTCTCGCGAACATCGGCTCGCCCGTCAAATTTCGCCGGAGCAAAATGTCCAACTCACACCCGCCTAAAACACACACACACACACACACACACACACACACACACACACACACACACACACACACACACACACACACACACACACACACACACACACACACACACACACACACACACACACACACACACACACACACACACACACACACACACACACACGCGCGCGCGCGCGCGCGCGCGCACACACACACACACACACACACGCGCACACACGCACGCACGCACGCACGCACGCACACACACACACACACACACACACACACACACACACACACACACACACACACACACACACACACACACACACACACACACACACACACACACGCGCGATATAAATACTTGTACGTCCGAACCGAATACTGGATGCCATTTCGCCAACAATTCTGAGACGAGCTTCTTTGTGGTATTCACTTGTTTTCCTTTGAAGACTGAACTAATAAATTGCGCGGTGGTGTCTCCGAAGCTGCTTCGCCGCATGCACCGTAGGTGAATCTAGAGTAACCGTTTCCCCGTTAGTGTCGTATAGTTACAGCACATAAACGTAAAATAAAGACAAGAACAACAGAAAGGAGGCGAGCTAGCAGCCCGGAGGGACCGCGCCCCCCGCTGTGCACGCGCTCCTCCCTTCGCCGTCCGTCTGTAGGCATCTGGTTTTGCTCATGCGGTGAATGCCGAACTGTCACCAGTACACACCAAACGGCAATGGCGTATGTGTGCCAGCTCCGCTTTCAGAGACTAGATAGCGCTTTCCAATACTTGCAAAAGAAAAAGAAAAAAAAAAACTAAATGACCGCGCGGGTAAGTGGAAAGGAGGGCTAGGCTATGGGCCTCTGAGAAGATGCCAAAGAAAGAGCCTAATGTGAGGGAAGAAGCCTGTTCTCTTTTCGGCAGTGTACGAACTTAATTGACATACAAGAAAATATATATAAATAAATACCATGTTGATGAAAGTAATAACAAATATCGCACACTAAAAACAGAAGAGAACTGCGCTCCCCAGAGCGTATAGAAGGTTTGAGACATCGACTTAATACTGCATTCCTCAGTGCTAGCATGTAATTGACATCATATCACGTTCATCTAAATTGGTTTTTAAAGAAAGAAAACAAATATCTGAAAAAATTCTTCCGACATCTGGCCACACAAATTTTCATCCGATTGATTTGTCCGTCTCGAGCAGACGGGAGCAAAAAAGAAACACGTTCAGTTCGCCACACGAATTCGTCCGCCTAGACACCAAAATGTGGAGCCGGAAACCATCTCAATGCTTTCTAGCTCATAAAAACATGTAGGAGAACGCTTTTCTCTTTTTTTTCTGCGCCTGAATACGAGATTTCAAGAGAAACCTGATATTATGAAGTTAAGAATCCCTTACTCTCCTCCTTCCTCCTGCGTTGCTTGATTTCACTAGAATTTGAGAGAGAAATACAGGGCCTTAGCGGAGCGAAATCATTTTTTTTTTTTCATTGCGCTTGACTGCATACAAGCCCCATATATTTTTTTTGTCTGTTCTATCTCGGCAAATGGTTAACATGCGCAGGCTTTTTCCTGTATACCAGTTGCGTCTTATAAGCTGTGCCGTCCATTTCATCCTGTTGCATGTTTTACCGCTACACTAGCGCCTTCATCCCATTGCATTTGTTCGGGGCCACCTGTGAATCTGTTAGAAGAAACAAGCAGCACAACACCAAAGATAGGTTGTTCTGGAGAATACAAGAATATACATTTACAGGACCGGAGTATAGAACGATGACGTACAATTCGAAAAGGAGGGCTTCGATAAAATTCCCAGATGGCATTGTGCCGGTTTTTCTGGTTTGTTCATATTTTTTTTTCTCTCAGTATCACGTCCCCTAACAATTTCGCTGCACCATTTTCTGTTAAGTTTCCGTGTAATGTACAGCGGGGTCGTTTATCGAATGTAAGGCAGCAGCCGTGACGTTAGCGCCTGGAAACGGGCATGCACAAGACACAGTTCTGCTCCGCGCCGTCTGTGCAAAGACAATTTGCTTCGCTTTTTAGTTTGCTGGTTTCTTTGCGGCATCCGACAAAAGCACCGCAGGTCAACGTGAGTTATGTGCTTTGCACGCTTCTGGGTGTTTGAGCCTGCGGCAAGCATCGGCACAAACAAGTCAGAGGAAACGGGGGTGGCTGGCGGGGGGTATGAGGAGTTCGTGAAGTACAAAAAAAAAATATCTCCTTCCAAGTAGACCAGAGGGAAGCGTTCTCGGGCTGCGGATATTACGGTGGAATGCCGAAAGCTGGGCAGGGGCTGCGGCATCCGGTCGTTCGATTAGGGGGTAACCAAACACCGAGAGTCGGCGGGCACACCGCGGCAGTACGCTCGAGCTCCGCGTCAAAAGGGGCGCTCTTCGAAGAAAGCCGCGGCAACAGCAAAAAGCCTGGACCTCACAATTTCGACCTCACATAATGACCTCACTCAACCTCAAACTCACGCGTGAGGTTGAGGTCCAATTTCGTGACCTCTCCTAAAAATTTCGAGCTGTCACCGACCTCACCTCAACCTCACCTCACTCCGTGAGGTTGAGGTCATTTTGAGGTTGAGGTCGACCTAATGAGGTCGAAACCTCATGAGGTTGCCCACCTCTGTTCAGGAGTGTGAGGTGGACGGTAATAAAATTTCAGGTGCTCGGGGTTTCATCCAGGAGACGTCCAGGGAGGGTAAAGAGGAGGCCATCAGAGTTGAGAAAGCAGAGGAGAGCAAACTTGCATCGAAGCAGTTAAATCTTCAAATTTCTGAGGCAACGCGCGCCGGTAATAATTCTAGCGCCATTCAGGCTATTTCGACGAGCGCAACAATTAAAATGAAAAATATTCGACAGTCCTACAAACCAAACGAGGAAATAAGACTATTCCTTGTAAATTTTGAGAGGATTTACGAGAAGGAATGAATTCAGCGGGACATCTGGTCCCAGAAAATATTAAACGTACTTCCCTGTGAAGCGGTTGAAGCCATTGCAAGATCGTCGAAAGAGGACTCTGAAAGGTACGATGAAGTTAAAGCAGCTCTCCTTAAGGATGACCGGCTCTCAGCTGATGCTATCTGGCGCCACTTTCGAGAGGCAGCCCGGAAGCAAGGCGAGACGTTCCAGGACTTTTCGTATAAACTGAAAGCAGATCTGATCCAATGGCTGAAAGGTGAGGACGTCTACGACAGTCCCGATAGTGTCATTGGGGTAGTCTGCTTAGAGCAGTTTTACAGTAGTCTAGGAAAGGAAATACGCCAGTGGGTGCAGGACAGGTCCGGTAAAAAGACCTTGAAATGCACTGCAGAATTAGCCGAAGAGTTCGTGGCCCGTTGGGAGTCGGAGAAAGCACGTGTCAGATCCAGTGCGAAAGTCGATGGGGGTAATCGGGTGCACTCTCACGCAAATGGAAAAGCGGGAAATTCATCGTCTAATATCCCGGCTGCACAGCCGAAGGAAGGTAGGAGGGAAGAAAAGTGTTTTGTATCTAAGAAGCCGGTTGTCTGCTTTCGCTGCCAGCAGCCTGGGCACGTAGCGGCCGGCTGCCGTAATCCAAAAGTGCTCTTCTTGTTCCTGGAGAACGAGGACGACAACTTGCAATTGTTGCAACCGTATCTTATGGAGCTGACCGTAAATGGTAAACCATGTAAAGTTCTCAGTGACTTCACTGCTACAATGGACGTCATCCATCCTGACTACGTTAGGGCTGTAGAATTCACGGGTGAATGCGCCTGGGTACGGCAGGTGGTTGAGAACAGCGTATGTTTGCCCATTGCCCGGGTCGTGATCGAGGGACTGTTCAGGTTGCTTCACATCGTGGCAGCAATCTCGCAAAACCTGCCCAAGCAGGATCCTTACATATTTTCCAACCGCTCGGACATGCTGCTCATGGAAAAGGGACTAAGTTTTGGAGACCATGCTGTCCAGGCTCTCACCCTGTGCGAATGCGCGAGAAATCGCAGCGCAAGAAAATCTAGAGGAAAAGAGGAAGCACGAAACTGTAAGCCACGTGCAGGATCATGGTGGCAAGAAGTAAGAGAGTTTGCCTACAACTATAGTGCTAATCTAGAAAGCACCCACAGCAGTGCCGGCTGTACTGAGTATCCAGAATTATGTGCAACTGCTCAAGCTGAGCCAGGATAGGAAATCAGTACAAATCCGGTGCGGCCGCATTCAGCCGGATTTTCTCGAGATCTTTCGTGTGGACCGAGAAATGTTTCCCGCCGAGCAAGAGAGAGATCAGCATGTTCAAAACTTGAGCGGCCAAAGTGAAACGGGGGTGCCGCGCAAAGACATCACTTTCCAGTGTCGGTCTGGCCAATGTTGTTGCCAGTATATGAGGACCAGGAAGGCGTAGAACACGACCAATTTGTTGTTTCATGGCTCAAACTTTTGGTCTCTCCCATGGAAAAGATTGGGCCTGTCACTTGAAAAAAAAAACTAAAGACAGGTTGCTGAGAGAGTTCTACTGACCCGGGTGTTCTAAAAGCCGAAAAATGTGTGCAGACGTGCGACACTTGTCAGAGAATTAGAAAGCCACACGAAACCAGGAAGGCAGTGGCGTCGCGAGGGGGAACGGGGGCTGTGGTCCTCACCGGGTGCAGCACTCCGGGGGGTGCGCAGTGAGAGGAAGGAAGGTGCGGGGTACGAAATGAATAATTGTGTAAATACGCGAAAAGGCGCGCATTCGCGCCGCTGAGACACTGACCAACAAGTAATGATATTGATACAAACTATAGTCGACGACGAATCGGAGACAATTATTGGCTAGTTGACGTAGACGATGAAGTGGTTGCTAGTTGGTGTAGACGACGAAGTTGGTTGTCTGGAACCGCGCTCAGACCGCTGCTCGGACCGCTCTCGGACTTCGGCAGTCTTCTAGGCTCAGGGCGTTGCCTGGACGTTTGGCGCAATACCCGTTACAGTCTGGTGAAGGTGCTGGGTATTTCATCGCCGCGCTGCAGTACGTTGGTGACCGGGAATTCACGAGCAGCCTGGCGTACCTCATCTCTGACGACTTCGGTCAGTGATGTCACTGGCGCACTCTGAGACAGACGGAAACGTTGGAGTTCCCCTCGAACAACCGACCGAATGAGGTCACGTAAAGCGTCCGCACCGCCTCCATGGCACGACGAAAAAACATCTGGGGCCAGGCTGCTGACATCTCGGTTGTACTGCCGGGCCCGTTGTTGGAGCGTCGTTTCCATGGTCGTTGCTTCCGCGAGGAATTCAGCAACGGTACGCGGTGGACTGCGAACGAGGCCCGCAAACAGCTCCTGCTTAACTCCACGAATGAGGTGGCGAAGCTTCGTCTCCTCTTTCATATTGGGGTCTGGAAAAGACGGGTCATGTCTTCACAGAACATGCGTACACTTTCATTTGGCCGCTGGTTTCTGGACTGAATTGCAGCTTCAGCTTTCTCGCGGCGATCGGCGTTGGGGAAGGTGGTCAGAAGTTCATGGCAAAATGCTTGCCAGGTGTTAAGGGCGCCCTCGTGGTTTTCGAACCACGTACGCGCAGACTCTTCTAGGGCGAAGTAAACATTATTGAGCTTTCGCTCGTCACTCCAGCCGTTGTACCGAGCCACTCGCTCGAAGGTAGCCAGCCAGTCCTCAGCGTCTTCGAAGACGTCGCCGTGAAAAGATGGTGGTGTTCGCGGCGGGTGGCAAAGGATCGGAGCTGAGAGCCTGGGATCAGTGGCCATGTCGAGGTGGCTCGAGAGTTGCGGCTGCGTGATCCTCGTAGGGGTGGAAAGGTGCCCACCCTCAGGCGACTGTCCGCGGAGGCGGCGGCTGAGTCGCTGGTGGACCGGAGTCAGATCCGTCGTGAAGCGTGTAAACAAGTGTACGGCTCACCCCCAGGTGGCCGGCGGTGGGTTCATCATGACAGGCACTCAATATATCTCGGCGCAACTCGGAGGGCACAACAAGGAGAAACGTCTCTTCACTGTTAGCGAAATTTCGCTTGTAGAGCACGTTACCACGCAGAGTGAACATTTGAAGCCCACGATGAAAAACACGGGGAATACGGGCGTCGACGCCCTGCAGATAGTCGACGAGTGACGCTAACTCTGGGTCCATTCTCTGCAGCTGCACTATATGTCCAGAAGAAACGGCCGATGATTTTCCCTTTCTGGGGGCTATTAGTACAACCCAAATGGCGCAGCTGCAGAGAATGCACCCAGAGTTAGCGTCACTCGTCGACTATCTGCAGGGCGTCGACGCCCGTATTCCCCATGTTTTTCATCGTGGGCTTCAAACGTTCACTCTGCGTGGTAACGTGCTCTACAAGCGAAATTTCGCTAACAGTGAAGAGACGTTTCTGCTTGTTGTGCCCTCCGAGTTGCGCCGAGATATACTGAGTGCCTGTCATGATGAACCCACCGCCGGCCACCTGGGGGTGAGCCGTACACTTGCACGAATTCGTCAAAAGTATTATTGGCCTAGGTTACTCCCATCGGTGCGGGCCTATGTACGCCCATGTCGTGACTGCCAACGTCGGAAGTCTCCGCCATTGAAACCCGCTGGATTTCTTCAGCCTATTGCTCCGCCGAAGACCCCTTTCCATCAAGTGGGCATGGATCTTCTCGGTCCTTTTCCGAAGTCCTCGTCTGGCAACCGTTGGGTAGTCGTCGCGACAGACTACCTAACACGGTACGCAGAGACCGCGTCCCTTGTTAAAGGTACTGCAGCCGAAGTTGCTCAATTTTTCGTTCATAACATTGTCCTACGTCATGGCGCCCCCGCCGTGGTAATCACTGACCGTGGAATAGCTTTTACGGCTCGCCTAATCCGGTTGGTCATGACTCTGACTCACACTAGCCATCGACGTGCGACGGCGTATCACCCTCAGACCAACGGGCTGGTGGAGCGCCTCAATCGCACCCTCACCGACATGATTTCTATGTATGTGGACGCAGAACATCGTAGCTGGGATGCGATTTTGCCCTATATAACTTTCGCGTACAATACCGCCACTCAAGAGACGACGCGAGTGACCCCGTTCCAACTTGTCTTCGGTCGCCAAGTGAGCACGACGTTGGATGCCATGATGCCAGTTAGTCCTTCTTGCGGCTCTGACGCCGAAATTGACGCCGACACCTTTGTTCAGCGTGCTGAGGAAGCGCGGCAACTAGCACGCCTCAGAATCCACCGACAACAGGCGAATGACGCTGCTCAGTATAACCTCAGCCGAAGAATCGTCACTTACGAGCCGGGCGACCTTGTCTGGGTTTGGACACCTGTTCGTCATCGCGGCCTATCTGAAAAATTATTACGCCGATATTTCGGCCCTTACGAGATTGTTCGCCGTATCAGTGAAGTCACCTACGCCGTTGTTCCCGTAGCTTCAGCTCCATCCCGAAGGCCATAGCGTCCTGAAGTCGTGCACGTGGTTCGGCTGAAGCCCTATCATGATTGTGCATGACTGAACTTTTCGTCAACGCCGCTGCGTCCTTGTGACACTTTAGTGCACCCTTTCGCTGACTTCTTCCTAGTAGCACCGCGTCGCATCGAGTCGACGCTACAGAGGAGGGGGGCAGTGGTACAAACTATAGTCGACGACGAAGCGGAGACAATCAGTGGCTAGTTGACGTAGACGATGAAGTGGAATTGCTAGTTGGTGTAGACGACGAAGTTGGTTGCC
The DNA here is from genome assembly GCF_055883805.1 of Amblyomma maculatum. Classification (NCBI taxonomy): domain Eukaryota; kingdom Metazoa; phylum Arthropoda; class Arachnida; order Ixodida; family Ixodidae; genus Amblyomma; species Amblyomma maculatum. The sequence continues at coordinate 161,957,146 of NC_139344.1, read as the reverse complement.
TGGAACCGCGCTCAGACCGCTGCTCGGACCGCTCTCGGACTTCGGCAGTCTTCTAGGCTCAGGGCGTTGCCTGGACGTTTGGCGCAATACCCGTTACAATATTCTAGTAGAATGAATTATGCTGTTGTGAGGAGTGCTTGAAAACACGTGCCTTAGTTTATGCCCACTCCATTTTAACGTTGGACCGGACCTGTGTAAGCGCGTGTACCTTGGAAACACCACCAACTCGATACCCATCGGAAACCCATGCGCGGGAGTGTGCACCCATCGGCGGCGTGCCTCCGCACCGGGTGCGGATGACCCTAGCGACGCCACTGCAGGAAGGCACACAAGAAATTAGTTTCCGTAATCTGTCGTGGACATAGTGTGACCGTTTCTCGTGACTACTTCGGGTTACTAATATCTTTTGACTATAGCATGTCCGGCCACTAAGTTTCCAGAAGCTATCCCTCTAAAGTAAGTAAACTCGGTAGAGGCGGTCAAAGCGCTACTTTCTGTGTTCGCTCGAGTAGGTTTCCCTGCCGAAGTGCAAAGTGATCAGGGCAAAGTATTCTCACCAGCGCTCTGGCAACTACCTTTCTCGAGAGATGCGGTATTCGCATTATACACAGTTCTGTGCGGCACCCACAGACCAACAGTGTAGAAGCACGGCGCTCCTTGTTGGAAAAAGTGCTAAGCGCTTTGTGCTATGAAAACAAGGAAGACAGGGAGGCTTTCTGGCCTGCTACCACGTTCGCGTTGAGATCTGTGCCACATGAGGCTGCCGACTTCAGCCCAGCAGAGCTATCTCAGGTCCCCGCTTCAGAGGCTCCGCAAGGCATGGGAAGGGCACGGAGAAGACCCCACAGTGGTGGAGTATGTGTTGCAGCTAATAGAAAGTCTCCAATCATGTCGCGAGCTAGTGGAGGCCAACATAAAAACAGCACTTAGAGCAAGACATAACTATATTACGACCGGAACGCCCGAAAACGAACTTTTGCTGTTGAAGAGAAAGCTCTCTTGCTGACTACGTCGCGGAAGAACAAACTAGACATTCTATGGCAGGGTCCCGCAGAGGTTGTACAGCAGCTGTCTGACACCATGCTATACTATGCCATTAAGAAACTATGCTATTAGGACTCCCGGAAGAGGTGCGGATCTACCACACTAACTTAATGAAACCATACAGAGGGAAGCAGTCGTGCAGCTAGCTCTGAATGTTCCCGAAGGTGGAAACTGATTTTTTTTTCTTCCAGAATTCTAACTAGGTTCCGCGCCCGAAAATGTTTGCGAGAAACTTGAATGCGACGCCAACCTATAGGATAAACAGAAAAGGAACTAGAAGCGCTTCAGCGAGAGTTCAGAGCTCGGTTCGTTGACCGGCTCGGCAGGACTAGCTTGATCGAACACGACATGGAGCTAACTTCCACAGAGCCCATCCGGAGCAGGCTTTGCTGTGTTTCACCCAGGCAGAATGAATTCTTGGCAACTGAAATCCAGCCGATGTTAGACATGGGGGCGATTGTACCATCGGAGAGTGATTAGACGTCCCCCATCATATTTTTGAGGCGCCCGGTAAAGACCCTCGGCCATGTATCGAGTATCGCCGCCTGAATGAGATCAGATGACACGGAATCAGAGCTACCCGATTCCAAAACTTGATGAAAGCGTCGAAACTGTAAGCGGTGCTCGTTATGTCTCCACGTTGGACCAAACTATAGGGGAAACTGGCAGTTTCCTTTGACCGAGCAAGCGAGCCGAATCGCCACTTTTATTTCCCCTCTTCACTCTAGGCACATTTCGTCCTCCCGTCCTTACTTTTGGCCTCAAAGACGCGCCCTTTCGTTTGTGGGGATTCACAATCCCTTGCCTCCATTATAACGACCACTCGTAATTAACACGTGTGATTACGCGCGCCGTTATGGAGGTTGGCGGAGGAGAGGGCACACTGGCCAGCCCCCACCGCCTCCCACTCTCCCGCGGCGACGCTGCCACTGACAATTCCCCCTTTCCTACCGGCGTAACCGGGAGACCTCCTCCCTTGTTCCGAGTCGAGGAGCGTGTCAGTCGCAACTCGCACGTGGCTTTTCGGCGGTTGAATACGCACGAGCGGTTCGTGATTTCCGCCAAGGAGAAAACCGCCGTCACCGAGAATCGTCCAGTCACCGTTCGCACCAACCGCAACGGGCTGTGAGCGCGAATCCGCGCCAGGTGAGAGACTCTTCCTATCGCCTCCTTGCGCGTGCTTCCCCATTAAATGGCTTTATTTTACCCCCGTACGTGAGTGGGACGTTCGCTCGCTACGGCGGTTGTTCTTGAGTGCTATTCTCTTGCCGTGTACTCGAGCACAATAAACTGTTCGAGTACATAACACGGCGTTTGTCCCCTCTGGCCCGAACCCGCCGCAGTGGCGACTTCTCGCGCCGCGGGTTGGGGGTCACAGCTCTGTCTGCTGGGCTGGCACATCGCGGCTAGAAGGCGACTGTAGCGTCTAGCCCCCCCCCCCCCCCCCCCCCCCCTCGTGGCGCATTCTTGTGACAGTAACCCCCATATTCTTGGCGCCAGAAATTGGGGCCAGTGACAGACCGAGTGTCTGTGTATTCGACTACTGACACACAGGCTAGCCATGGCAGTGAGCAGGACTGAGTTTCAGTCCCTTCTAATACTGCAGTGGTGGTCGCACAATGGCAAGAAAGCAAAGTTACCAGAGGTGGGCAACCTCATGAGGTTTCGACCTCATGAGGTTTCGACCTAAACCTCAAAATGAACTCAACCTCACGGAGTGAGGTGAGGTTGAGGTGAGGTCGGTGACAGCTCGAAATTTTTTGAGTGAGGTCCCGAAATTGGACCTCAACCTCACGCGTGAGTTTGAGGTTGAGTGAGGTCGTCATTTTGTGAGGTCGAAATTGTGAGGTCCAGGCTTTTTGCTGTTGCCGCGGCTTTCTTCGAAGAGCGCCCCTTTTGACGCGGAGCTCGAGCGTACTGCCGCGGTGTGCCCGCCGACTCTCGGTGTTTGGTTACCCCCTAATCGAACGACAGGATACCGCAGCCCCTGCCCAGCTTTCGGCATTCCACCGTAATATCCGCAGCCCGAGAACGCTTCCCTCTGGTCTACTTGGAAGGAGATATTTTTTTTTTTTTGTACTTCACGAACTCCTCATACCCCCCGCCAGCCACCCCCGTTTCCTCTGATTTGTTTGTGTCGATGCTTGCCGCAGGCTCAAACACCCAAGAGCGCGCAAAGCACATAACTCAGGTTGACCTCCGGTGCTTTTGTCGGATGCCGCAAGGAAACCAGCAAACTAAAAAGCGAAGCAAATTGTCTTTGCGCCGACGACGCGGAGCAGAACTGTGTCTTGTGCATGCCCGTTTCCAGGCGCTAACGTAACGGCTGCTGCCTAACATTCGAATGTGGACCCCGCTGTACATTACACGGAAACTTAACAGAAAATGGTGCAGCGAAATTGTTAGGGGACGTGATAATGACAGATAAAAAAAACATGAACAAACCAGAAAAACCGGCACAATACCATCTGGGCATTTTAACGAAGTCCTCCCTTTCGAATTGTACGTCATCGTTCTATATTCCGGTCCTGTAAATTTGTATTCTTGTATTCTCCAGAACAATCCTCTCTTCGGTCTTGTGCTGCTTGTTTCTTCTAACAGATTCACAGGTGGCCCCGAACAACTGCGATGGGATGAAGGTGCTAGTGTAGCGGAAAAACATGCAACAGGATGAAACGGACGGCACAGCTTATAAGACGCAACTGGTATACAGGAAAGAAGCCTGCGCATGTTAACCATTTGCCGAGATAGAAGAGACAAAAAATATATGGGGCTTGTATGCAGTAAAGCGCAATGAAAAAAAAATAATTTCGCTCCGCTAAGGACCTTTATTTCTATCTCAAATTCTAGTGAAATCAAGCAATGCAAGAGGAAGGAGGAGAGTAAGGGATTCTTAACTTCATAATATCAGGTTTTTCTTGGAATCTCTTATTCAGGCGCAGAAAAAAAATAGAAAAGCGTTCTCGTACATGTTTTTATGAGCTAGAAAGTATTCAGATGGTTTCCGGCTCGACATTTTGGTGTCTAGACGGACGAATTGGTGTGGCGAACTGAACGTGTTTCTTTTGTGCTCCCGTCTGCTCGAGACGGACAAATCAATCGGATGAAAATTTGTATGGCCAGATGTCGGAAGAATTTTTTCAGATTTTTTTCTTTAAAAATCAATTTAGATGTACTGATATGAAGCCAATTACATGCTAGCACTGAGGAATGCAGTATTAAGTCGATGTCTGAAACCTTCTATACGCTCTGGGAAGCGCAGTTCTCTTCTGTTTTTAGTGTGCGATATTTGTTATTACTTTCGTCAACATGGTATTTATTTATATTTTTTCTTTTATGTCAGTTAAGTTCGTACACTGCCGAAAAGAGAACAGGCTTCTTCCCTCACATTAGTCTCTTTCATTGGCATCTTTTCAGAGGCTCATAGCACAACCCTCCTTTCCACTTACCCGCGCGGTAATTTAGTTTTTTTTCTTTTTCTTTTGCAAGTATTGGAAAGCGCTATCTAGTCTCTGAAAGCGGAGCTGGCACACATACGCCATTGCCGTTTGGTGTGTACTGGTGACAGTTCGGCATTCACCGCATGAGCAAAACCAGATGCCTACAGACGGACGGCGAAGGGAGGAGCGCGTGCACAGCGGGGGGCGCGGTCCCTCCGGGCTGCTAGCTCGCCTCCTTTCTGTTGTTCTTGTCTTTATTTTACGTTTATGTGCTGTAACTATACGACACTAACGGGGAAACGGTTACTCTAGATTCACCTACGGTGCATGCGGCGAAGCAGCTTCGGAGACACCACCGTGCAATTTATTAGTTCAGTCTTCAAAGGAAAACAAGTGAATACCACAAAGAAGCTCGTCTCAGAATTGTTGGCGAAATGGCATCCAGTATTCGGTTCGGACGTACAAGTATTTATATCGTGTGTGTGTGTGTGTGTGTGTGTGTGTGTGTGTGTGTGTGTGTGTGTGTGTGTGTGTGTGCGTGCGTGCGTGCGTGCGTGCGTGCGTGCGTGTGTGCGTGCGTGTGTGCGTGCGTGCGTGCGTGCGTGTGTGCGTGCGTGCGTGCGTGCGTGCGTGCGTGCGTGTGTGCGTGTGTGCGTGTGTGTGTGTGTGTGTGTGTGTGTGTGTGTGTGTGTGTGTGTGTGTGTGTGTGTGTGTGTGTGTGTGTGTGTGTGTGTGTGTGTGTGTGTGTGTGTGTGTGTGTGTGTGTGTGTGTGTGTGTGTGTGTGTGTGTGTGTGTTTTAGGCGGGTGGGAGTTGGACATTTTGCTCCGGCGAAATTTGACGGGTTCGCTTCGAGCAGCTCGAAGCGAACAGACGTGTTTTTTCGGCGCTCCCGGTGCTCGCGCTGCCATTCGATCTTCCTTCTCTTTCAGAGAGCTTTTCCCGGGCCTTCCAGGACTTCTGGGCGGCCTCGGAGCCTCCTGATTTCATCTGCGGGAGTTCCGGCGGCCTCCGCGGGCGGACTGCAAGGTCCGCTAGCGGTTTTTGGCCGCTTTTTTAACGTACAGACTTTGCCGGCGGCGCTCCGACATCACCGCCACGGTCGCGCCGGCCCGGCAGCGGCCTGCCAGCGGGTCCTGTTTGACCAGGTGGGCGCTTCCTCATAAGAACCGCGGACGCGACCGCTCGTCGGGGGCGACCTTAGCGGGTCGCTCCCCGTTTTTTGGACGCTTCCCGAGGTCCGAGGACTGATTCCGTGAGCCTCGCCTACCACTAGCGAGGCCTAACACCAGCCGCGCCCTGTGGTGGCCGGGTAAGCGGTCCCCCGCGGCCGCGGGCATGGATGCATCCGCTTCGCCTCTTGCGGGCTCGTCCTCGGGACCGCCTTCGCGTGCGGAGACGCCGCGGCGCGATTCCCCGGACGACACTTTGATCGCGGAAACGTCGAGCGCCTACAAAACGCCTTCAACCAGGTCACCGATCAGGGAGCATGGCGAGGCTGCGTCGCTTCAGGCCGCGCAGGATTTGCACTCCGGAACTTCGGCTGCGGTCGCCTGCGACCTCGAGGTCCCCGGTTCCGGTGTGCAGTCCCAGGATCCAACCAACATTCCTGCGGCGGGTTCGGTCCCGCACGAGATTCTGAACCTCGGCTTCGCGGAGATGATGCCGTTTGCCGAGGTCACAAAACACCATGAGACCTTGGTGAACTTCCTAAACGCGCCTGACCACAAAATTGGTGTTCAGGCGCGTATTTTTCTCATGAATTTATTCGGCAAGATGATTGACTGCTGCGCACACTACCAGGCGCTGGCCTCTGATGCCCGAGGCCGCGCAGACATCCTGCGGTCGATGTGGTATACCGAAAAACGCGACTCGGCTGTGGCCAGGGCTCGGGCGGAATCGGCGGAGGCTCGCCTCAGAGCTGCGCCGCCTCCGGGCCTTCAACTCACCTTTGCCGAAATCTTACAAGGTTCCGGGGCCAACGGCGGCGCCCCGGTAACAACCCAACTGCGGACGACGGACCAACCTCCTCAGCAGCGGCAAGTCAACCATGTCGCTTTTTTAACATCCTCCGCGCCAGACTCCGCGACGCCGGCACAACTCATACAAACATTAAAAGCTAACATAAACCCTGAGGAAGCCGGCATAGGACCTGTGACACTGCGTCCTACACCTAGCGGTGTCACAGTACTAGCTAAGGACAGAGAAACAGTAACTAATCTGCGCCAGGCAGTTCAGGATAATGAAGTAACACGAGCCGTGATACAGGTCCGCGTTGTGGATCGCCGCCGTCCCCATATTAGAATATGGGGCGCAGACCCAGATGTGCCAGACGCCAACGTGGTAGAAAATATCATTGCTAAGAATCCTGACGTACAATTAGATCCACAAACCACGACGCGAAGATACACATTCAAAGCTCGCGACGGAACTAAGACGCATATATTGTCCATGGCGCCAGATGCATTCTCACGAGTTATGGCAAAAGGCAGGCTAACAGTTGGTTGGTCATCGGCGATGGTTGCGGAAGACCTGCACGTACCAATGTGCACCTTCTGTGCAAGTTATGGCCACTCGCGGCGCAACTGCCGCCTGAGTGCGGACGCGGCACACGCGGTGTGCACAAGGTGTGCTGGAGCGCACACTGTTACGGACTGCACTGTACGCGAGAGTGAGTCCGCCGTGGCGTGCGCGGTGTGCCGCAGGGCCGGAAGGGAGGGGCAAGCGCACAGAGCCGGTTCCCCAGATTGTCCCATCCTGGCCGCAAGACTTGCGCGCCTTAAATCCAGGACAGATTATGGACAAACATAATCTGGGCTTTAAGCGGGGGACCGACGGGGGAGCCATTTCCTATTCTTTTTCTTTTCTACTAGATGAGTTCTCTGCACTTATCTGTGCAAGCTCATCCAAAAATCTCCCCACTCATTTTTCTTCTACCAAATTATACCTTAAAAGCACCAATCTTTCCTTATTGTTCTTTTTGACATTTCAAAATTACATCACGATTCTTACAGCAACTTTTAATAACATAATGCACATTGGTGATCTTGTATTTTCTTCTTCTACTGTTATAACACATATCCTTCAGGACTGGCTCCCCCCGGTGTCCCCGCAGCGCCCTTCCGTTACTGTAAAGTTGTATCTCTGTTTGTTCCACAAACAGAGATCTGAAGGCACAGCGTGGCTGTTAAAGGCTACTAATAGTAGAAGCCTACACATCTTTGGCGTGGCTGGGAGTGTCCCCACAGGCTCATATTCTCACATTTCTTTTATATTTCAATTAGGTTTAGGCGCGTCAAACTTGACGGCCTCTTTTATTTACGGATCACTTCATGGAACAGTTGGAAAAGAGTGCGTCATGGAAGAATTAAAATTGCCAACTGGGAGCTTCTGTCGGCCATGTCAAATGATGCTACACAATCACGTTAGCTATGAAAACACACATCAACCAAATATAGTGGTAATTCTTTTTTCTTTCTTTTCTACGATATATTTACCTTTCTCACATTTTCTTCGTTCTCCTTTCTGTTACTTTTGTCTCTTCTCATCTTTTCCTTTCTTTTTCTTTGTTACCACTATATATGGCCTGACTATGCATTTTGGAGGAATGTTAGAATTTTTTAATGCAAGGGGTCTCCTTTTTTTTTTCCACAAATTATCGAAACCTATTTGAAATCAATAATTTAAATGACAACTAACATCTCCTTTTCATTTATACAGGTAAATTTAGACCACTGTAAGAATGCGACCCCGGTATTAGTAGAAAGTATTACGAATGCAAACTATGACTTCGCACTAGTATCAGACCCCTATATAATTGGCGATAAAATCACAGGATTTCCTCCAAACTGGATAGTCTTTGCACACACATCGAAGCCACGCTGTGCCATCATCTCAACAACTACAAGATTTGATATGTTCCCCGTCCTAATAACTACAAGGGTGGTAGCTGTTGCATGTACATCAACTACCGCATCATTTTTATTGGTAAGCGCCTACGCACCACCACACGTTCCAATGTCACCAACATTACACGACAAACACATGCAATAACACTCACCGAGGACATGCAGGTCATAATTGGGGGGGATTTCAACGCTAAACATGCCGTGTGGGGACCACACCAGTCCGACACACGCGGCGGGGAATTATTGCAGTTTGCAATGTCATTAGGTCTGATAATATTAAATGATCCTGCATCTCCTCCAACATATACAAACGCCTACACAGACAGTTGGATCGACGTGACCATGGTTTCATCACAGTTGATGTCCTTGGAACCATCATGGCACGTCTCCGACACCATTACACTCTCAGAACACAAACATATAATAGTCACATTAGGAAACCCGACACGAAACACAGAGCCCAGATTAACTCGCCTAGGAATAACAAGAATACTAAACACAATATTAAAATTAAGATTCTTTGATGCGGTAGTTGGTGCGCACCTGGCTTCGCCGGAGGCATTGGAATTGGTCATAGAGAAATTTTATAACATTTTTGAACGTTTAAGGCGAAAGAATTTATCATCCCGACCCTTCCGTCCAAATTCGAAAGCCGCAAATTCTAACAATTGGTGGACGGACGATTTGGCAATTGAAAAATCTAAGGTTAAGGCTCTCCGCAGGCGATACCAAAGAACAAAAGATCATTTATTGCGGCAACAATTCGGAAAAGACTATTACCAAGCCTTAAGAATATACAGAAATAACATCGCAGAAGCTCGAAACTCCGAAATGAGAAATATTGCTAAAGATTCCCTAAAATCCAACATTTTTGGACACACATTCAAATTTGCATTTTCCAAATTACAGGCGCCTGTCATTCTTCCTCCATTAAAGAGGGAGGATGGCACACTAACTACATCAACATTAGAAACGGCCCAACTTCTATTAGATAACCAAGTAGCTTCGGACGATCGTCAAATTGACACTCCGTTGCATTCGGAGATTCGAGCTCGGGCGATGAACCCCACATTAGGAGGTCCCGAGGATGTTCCCTTCACTTATGGTGAGGTCCACCTCGCCGTCTCCAGGGTGAAACTGGGAACAGCTTCGGGACTGGATAGAATCACCCCTAGATTAGTTCAGGATTTATGGAAATTGAAACCAAATTTTCTTATTTTCATATTTTCTTCCGCCTTGCGTTTGGGACATTTCCCGATAGTATGGAGAAAGGGAAGAATCATTTTTCTCCCCAAACCAGGCGGACCGTCAGATAATACATCTTCGTATCGACCCATAGTGATGAACTCGACACTGGGCAAAGTGTTGGAGCGTCTCTTGTATGGGCGACTATACCACTTCTTGGCAAGACAAAACCTTCTTCATGCCAATCAATTTGGCTTCACCAAACAGAGAGGAGCAGTTCACGCTCTCCACTCTCTAATAACCAAAATTAGAGAAATAAGAGCAGAAGGACTTCACGCACTGCTAATATCTATAGATTTCCGGGGAGTTTTCGACAGTGTTTGGCATCCCCTAGTCCTTGCGTCGCTCGGACAATGGGGATGCCCGAGAAACCTCTGTGCACTGCTGCGGTCATTTCTAACGGACCGCGAGGTGGTGTACCGCTCCAGGGCGGGAGACGCGGTTGCGCGTCCCACCTTGGGCAGCCCACAGGGTTCTCCACTGTCACCGCTCCTCTGGAATATAGTGGTGCGTGGCTTGCTAGAGCAGCCGATGCCAGAGGGCGTGTCGCTCCAGGCTTATGCAGACGACGTAGTCGTTCTTGTGCCTGGCTCGGGCAGAAAGGCTCTACAGACCTTGGCAGAAGATGCACTCGGACGAGTGACGACATGGGCGGCGAACGCCAGGGTAACCATCTGCGCTCAGAAGACGGAGTGCGTCCTGTTTTCTCCTCTGAGAGGGGGCATGGGGCGCACGCCACCAACCGTTCGCCTGGACGGCGTCTGTCTGAAGTTCAGACAGTCTGTCCGCGTACTGGGAGTCTTCATAGACCGCACCCTGTCGTTCATACCTCATGGCGAATATCTCAAGGAGCGCGCCGAGATGCTTGCTGCGCGTCTTGGAACCCTTGTGCGCATGAGTGGCACGTTGGCACCGGAACAGCTCAGAAGGCTATACAATCAAGTCATTCTGCCAACTCTAACTTATGCCTCGCCTGTGTGGTGGACTGAGTGTCCCCACTCGGGACTCCGTGCAAGACTTATAACTGTGCAGCGAGCTCCGCTAATGGCGTTGGCTGGAGCTTACTCCACAACAAGCACGAGGGCTCTACAAATTTTAATGCATGCGGCTCCGTTACAGTTTGACCTTGATAGGTTAAACGCGGAGTTTAGACTATTCGTATTACGATTGGATACGACATTTGGCCAAAATTCGTATCTTGCCTCGGAGATAGTTTCCCCTTTTGATGAAGCGCTTCAACATCCGTCGGAAGTAATTTCTTTTGAACATGTCCGTTTGGACATGGTTGCGGCGGCGGCGAAGACGTTGCTGCCGGCGCTCCATGTCTTCACGGATGGTTCATATACTTCCACGGCTGCAGGTGCTGCGTTCGTAGCATTCACACAAACCGGCCGAATTTTGTCAGTAGGCCGGTTTAGGGTCGAATTGGCCAACAGCGCGTATTGCGCCGAAAAAATAGCATTTGAAGAGGCATTGAGGTTTGTGAAGAATCACAGTGGACGAACACCTGTCCACATCTACACGGATTCTCTTTCACTCCTCAAAGCCCTTTCAAATTATTCTACATTAGACCCACAAATTAATACTATTAAGCAACTTTTGAAAACGGTCGCCACTGTTCGCATAATAAAACTATTTCATGTCCCAGCCCATTCGGGCATCGAAGGGAATGAAATAGCAGATATAATTGCGTCCAACGCCTATAAATCAATTCGAATTCGGCATTCTGCTATATCCAAAAATTCAGTACGCACAAATTTCAAAAGATCAGTGAAAGCGAAATGGCAGGCCTGGTGGCGGGAAAACAATGATCATACTTTAATTTACAATTGGATCCCTAATGTGTTTAACATACCCCTAAATTTCCCTCCGGCAAAACCTTTAGTTACACTGTTAACGGGACACGGTCGATTCCTGGCATATTTTAACCGATTTGGACTCGCTGCCTCGGCAGCCTGCCCGTGCGGTTATGCGGACGGGGACGTCTCCCACTATCTAACATCATGCCCAATTACATCAAACGTAGTTTCACAACTACCAGATATTATGCCAAATGACCAACCAACGGCCAATTGGAGACGTTGGCTTGACAACAAGCGATGTTGTGCATTACTGATGCGCATAGTTTCAATTATCAGTGCCAATTTACCTGAATATACACGAACAAGAACACGAAGAATGTAGCTGCACTTTTTCCATTTCCGGGGAGGGCCATTCAGGCCACATGAGGTTGACATTTATGTCAGCCTTCTCCGGAATGGAGAAGTGCAGCAGTTACTATGTTAGGTTATTTGTTTTTTTTTTTCTACTTTTTCTAATATTAACATATACTACCTTTCTTTTTTTTTCCATTTATTGTAAATATTGTACATATTTTGTACATATTGTACAGAATATTTATTGTAAATATTGTACATATTCTTACATATTGTACAGGATATTTATTGTAAATATAGTACATATTGTACAGAGCACCTAATTTTACTACATTGTTTATTCATTGCAAATATTGTACATATTTTGTACATATTGTACAGGGTATTTCTTGTAAATATTGTAAAGAGCTAACGTATTTATATAAATATTAACACTACTACCTCCTTTATCCTTTTCTCCCAAATATTAAGTATATATGATCTCCATTGTACTGTCTTGTACGTCTTGCTCTGTCTTTTTTGCTTTTTTCCTCTTTCTTACAGATTGGACATCACAACTCCAGAACACCTGCATCGTAAAAGATATCCAACCGTTCTTTTCATTTATTCATTTATTTATTACATTTCAATTTATTTATTTTACAATCTCAGGTCCTAAATAAAACTGTACAATTTTTTTTTCTTTTATTTATTTACTTATTTTATTTTCATTCTTTTATTATCAATTTTCTTATTTTTTCAATTTTATTTATTTTTTTTGTGTGTGTGTGTGTCACTTCTTCGGGCACTTCTATTGAAAAAAAAAAAGAAAACTGAAAATAAACCAGCTCTGTGAGGATTGCCCACCCTCTGTGCTCGCTGAGCCCTTCGGACACAGATACGTTACCGTCCCCACATTTATTTTTTCAATTGGCTTTTTCCCACCAAATTAAAATTTTTGGCCGACTGGGCCTTATTCATTTTATTTTGATTGGCTTAAGCCTGTTGATGCTCCGCAGGTGCAGGCATTTTCTCATTCCGCTTTATTTTTGCATTTATTTTCCAACATTGTCAGGAATGAGACTTTGGATTGGGGCGAGCCGATGTTTGCGACAGCAAAGTGGTTCACGTTTAACCCTTTTTCCTAGCAGTTCCGACCCTTGTAATTTTTTTAAAGTAAGCGGGGTGTTCGAAGAAGCAATTTGCCAATTCTTGCAATACGCCACGGAATCATAGAATTATAAACTAACGCCCAGGAGTGGCCGGTTGGGACCTCATACGATAAACAGCATTCCTCTTCGAAATTTTCGGAAGGTTTATTCGGCGTTGGCCGAGTTTCATGATTAATTGGTGTTTTGCTGTCTTTTCCTCTTTTGTTTGTTTTGTTGGCGATTTAGTCTTCACAAGTCGTTTCATGAGTGGCTATTATGAAAAATTTGTGCCCCGTTAATATGACATCCGTTAATATGGAGGACCCGAATTATGGGCAGTTTTTCTAGGGGCGAAGATTTTTCAATGTATTTATGTCTCGTTAATATAGAAACTCGCTCTCAGAACAATGGAGATGGGATGAATGCACACAGCCTATTCAGCCCATGTATTTTTGTCTCATTAATATGGACATCGTTTGAAAAAAAGCAGTGGATTCCGAACGCAATTGTTACAGAAAGGTGCGCAGGCCGGGAACCTATGCGACAGCCGATACGGTCGGATGTCTGAACGAGTCCTGTAGAGTTGGAAAGAACCAAAGCGGGCGTGTCGTCGTTAAGGAAGGGAGGAGAAAAGAAGGGTGGATGACAGGGATCGTACACAGCAAACCGAGGGTCAGCTAACTAAGAAAAACCGCAAAAGGAGGGAATCGGGAGATTTCTGGGTGCAGCGGCAGCGCCTCAACTACAGGCCGCAGTCGGGAAAACAGCAACATGTGGTCGCAATAAATTCTGCTGAACGTGAACAGAAGAGAGGCCGGTAAAAGCGTAAGAAAGAAACAATAAGAAGAAAGACAAGCGCCAAAATTGGGGGTAGGAACAGAAGTTTTTCTATCCCAGAACACGAAGTGGGTTCCATGAAGCCGTTAACGCTTTTCGGTCAGGGTTAAGACACACTCACGAAGTAGAGCGACAAAAGAAACGCGACGACCACGCAACCAGGACCGGGCGTCCCGTCCTGGACGCCCTTCCTTCTCATGCTCCTGGTTTTCGTCACTGTTGCGCTGCCGAACTACCACATTTTGCACCACAGCGATCCGCATGTCGGCTTCGCCTTGAGTCAACGATGCGGCCTTGACAAGGTCTGAGCTCTTCGTAGTCGGCTAGCCGTCGTTCTAAACTTTACTTCAGCTTGCAGTGTTTGTTTCATAGGAACACATACAAACGGCACATTAAAGGGCTGTTTGATAGCCCTCTGTATAGTAGCCTGCCAACTTGACTCCCTCGCTTTCTTACAAAAACAGTACAAGGCAAGAAAGAGAATCAGAAGAACGGTAAGTCAGGGAGGTTAACTAGGAAAAAAGAATGCAAAGAAGCCGGAGCCTGTAATTCTCAACTTTAGTCTGACTTTTGGCATGGTGGGAGTTAAACGCAAAATAATGGAGCTGAACTTAGGCGCGAAGCGGGAAATCTGTGAATACAAGAGGCAGAAGCAATCTCAGTCAATCCAAGCCGTGAAAGACTGGACCCAACTTCAACTAGGCCTCAGCCTCGTCAGGTCGACGGTATACCATCTATATATACTACCGGACTCCGATAAATGTCTCAACGTCGGTATCACAGCGTAAGCGACAGTCCGACAGCGCCCAGCACAGTTCGAAGAAATGGAGTCTGCCTTTTTAATGTGGTTCGGGGAATGTGCACGCGAATGTTGCTGTCGTGAGCGACGAAATGCTTCAAGAGAAGTCTCGCTGCCTCGGCAACATTATGGGTGCTTTTTCTCCTCCGTCTTGATAGGTTTTACCTGCGATGACTTACGGAATTTTTGTTCAGTAAAACAGGGAGATGTTTACTGAGAAATATTATTCTACGCTTAGTCTAGGCGTTACTGACTTCAGCTACTCAAGAGGATGGCTGACAAGGTTTAAGAACAGACATGACTTTCGGGTCGACGGATTTATGGAGAAGAGGGTAGCATCGACATCTCGGCTGTGTTTATATACCCAAATTAATTAAAACAGCAGCCATTAATTATAAATTTTTTCTCAATTATATACTTTTCGTTTTTATTCATGACTCGTTATTATGGATGACTCGCTTTATGGATAGTTTTGGTCGGAAACCAAAGCGTCCATACTAACGAGGCACGACTGTATGCCTATTTTTTCTTAATTTAATGTATTCTGTCGCAAAACAATGTACAGTGTATTAAAAAAAGCTCGGCAATCACCTATTTATTTTTTCGAATTAAGAAAAAGAGCAAGGATGAAAGCTTGGGCGCGTTGGTGTCGGTTTTCTTGCCTCATAGCGCTAAACAGACAGAGACACAGCCAGACATACAGGACGGGCGATAAAAAAAAGCGCCCTCCCGTGTGTCTCGCTGTGTCCCTGTCTGTTTAGCGCTATGTGGCAAGAATAGAGAAAGAGCATATCGTCATTGTTGTCATCGTCACTAGGGTCAACAGCATTTGTCTTTTCAGTTTATAGTAAGAACTGGCTTGGTTTTATTTCTCATACGAATCTTATTCACGTGGGTCAGATGGGATAAACTCTTTGTATTGCATTATGGGCCTATGCGTAGTAACGTGGTACCCATGTAGGCCTTAGATTGAAACCGACCACAAAAGGGTAGGCGAGGAGGGGGAGAGGATTGCCACTTTAGTGCAGAGTTGGACATGTAGTGTCCAGAGTTTCTCTGCTTTTATCCAGGATATTAATTGTAGTATAAAATTAGGAGTAAAACACAGCCTTCATACGACAAAATTCTGGCTAGCCTATATATACCCCAGGACTACCGAGAAATATATATTTGCTTTAAATTACGGTTTAATTTAATGATTTTTTTATTTTGTTTTGAGGTCGAGCGCCCGACCTCAACCTCACATTTTGAGTTTGAGGTGAGGTTGAGTGAGGTCGCCAATGATCACCTGAAAAGTGAGGTGAGGTCGCCTGGGGGACCTCAACCTCAATTGATGAGGTTGAGGTTGAGTGAGGTCGCCAAATATTTTTTGAGTTTGAGGTGAGGTCGAGCTTTTTGAGGTCAAATGCCCAGCTCTGAAAGTCACCACAACATTTTATTACCGCGAGAGCTCAGGATCTGACGCTAGCCACTGTGATCTTGGTAATTTTCTGCGAGAGAGATCACACAACTCCACCGCTCCACAGCAGGGTGACGCGCGGATGCTGGTATGATGGGCATTCACTAGTAGTGTTTTGACTTACCATCCTCTACGGGAGAACGGGAAACATTGTAGCGTATGCATTTTTGTGCGCGCACGTTGATGGCATAAGAAGTAACTTTACTGTCTTATGCCGCGCCCGTTAGCCGGTTCGTTGAGATAGCTCACAGCAGGCAGCCTCAGAGAAGGGGCGGACTACCCGGCTTCCCTGGGTGTAAGTGGTGACCGCTTTAATTGGATCGGTGCAGTGGGGAGCCTAGTCAGCCTTAAGGGAGCTTTAGGAACAGCGGTAGGATCCTTCTTCTTTCTCTATTTTTGTCGACTAGTGTTCGACGGACTCTGGGAGCCGAGCGGCGCGGCCGCGGCGCACATAAGGGCACGCAGGTATTGCTGCCTGTGCGGGCGCTAGACAGGTTGTACTGCTGTGAGCACGTTGGATCCCTGCCGGCTGTACTCCGATAGCACCTTGCGCAACTCTTTTGCCCCACGCGAAGGATACACATGAGTCCTTCGAAGTTGGGCACGCCATGCTGAGACGAGCTGTATCGCACGGCGTGTGCATCGGTGAGCATGCGAGCGGCCCTAAGACTTCTTTCAAGTTATGTCATTTCGCTGACTAGTGATGTGCATGATGGCGTTGCCGAACCGGTAGAACTTACTCTATAAGTTCGCGCAACAACGCCACGGTTTCTGCGTTGGGCACACGCCGACGCGCGATAGAGCTGCAAGCAAAGATGGCGGAGCTAGGCTTTACCCAAAGCGCACCGCAATCCGAGCCCCGCTGCGTGGCCTAAGGAGGACGCTCTCCCCCACTAGCCGGTAGCTGCAGCGAGAGGCCAGGGTCGGCATTTCGAGCATCGCGCCTCGTTACGACTTGCATTCACGGCAGACGTTACTCTGACCAACGCGCAGGGAGTAATTTCTCGTGCTGAATATGGGTAGGATGCTCTGCCGGTACTCAGCGTATTTTGCTTCCACAGCACGCACGCGCCTTCTCTTTGCAAAAGACTGAGTGGGGGTAGATTTGAAAATAAAAAAGTAATAAGCGAAAAGGCTGCCGTGCAGCCAGTAAGGAGGGGAGCCGGCGGAGGCCACGACGACCATTGCAGCATCGAATGCCAAACCATCCAGGGAGTGGCAGCGTTCCTGCACCCAGAGCCTGCTGTCACTTTCAACCAGGCCAAAAAGAAAAACGGTTTCCGGTCGGCCACGGAGCGAGCGAGCCGGAGTTCGTGGAACGGGCCTCTTGCGTCTACCAACAGCGAAACCTGCAGCAAAGAGGCCGCCTTGGTGCCACTCAAGACCCACCGTCATTGGTTCACCAGAGGGAGCAGCTTGACCCCCCCACTGCGCTCAACCTCGGCTGCGTCGGCAACATAAGGGAAAAGGGGCAAGTCAAGAGCGAGTGATCGGCCCGCTGATGAGAGGCCTGCTGCAAACTACGCAATGGGACGACGCAGTGCTGCCCGCACCCCTCGCCCCTCTGGCAGGCTGCCCCGGCCGACTGTGGTGAAGGAGTGGGACCTGCCGTTGCTGCTGTCGCCGCACGTGTGCCCCTGGCTCCAAGGTCATCTCCTGTGGTCGTAGGCCCTGCCTACCCCTCCGGCACCCGTGGCTGTGAGCTGTCTGCAACTTTATAGAAAAAGACGAAGATGGCTTTCTGACAGGCGGTTCTTTTCGTTTCTCTTGCTACTTCGCTTTTATATTAATTTCCGGGTGTCTTGGTACCCATGTTACTCGGAGGAACCGGTAAGACCTGGGAGAATCTCCGAGTGGCCTCCTTCCTGGCGGGCCGTTCCCTTGGATCGCTTTTTTCCTCATTCTGGTCTCTGGCTGCTGGCTGGTTAGGCCTACCGGCTGCCTGTTTGGCCATGGCCGACGAGGCTGCTCCAGGCAGCCCATCGTCTCTGTGCGACGAGTCCTCATGTAGGGCGGCTCATAACACCGCCGCGGACCAGACTTCGTACCACCCCGACGACCTTGCACCTCCTGGTGATCTTCGTGAGTCCCACCCTGCCTCCACCTCCGCCGGTCTCCATTTGGAACCCGTCATCTCTGAGCTTTCGGGGCTCCTGGGCCTTCCGCCGCGGACAACTGCGGACTCGGAGTCGCCGCAATCTAACCGCTTGGAGCTTGGCACAGACACGGGCGTCATGAGGGTCCATGAGCAGATTGTTGCGGCAATTCTGGACAAAGATAACAAGATTGGTCCCGGAACCAGGGCAGTCCTTTTGCCTTGGGTCTGTGCCCTGTACCGACACACTGAGTACTTTGCGTGTGCGGTCGCTGAGCTGAACCATTCAGAAACGCCCCGGACCTCTTTGGCGGTGCGAGAGCATGAGCTGGGTGTCCTCCGAATGCGGCTTGCTTGCGGGACTACCCAGGACACCACTACTGCGGCGGACCTCTGCGACGTGAGGCGGCAACCTCAGGTCCCTCGGACGTATGCTGCCATGTTGAGCGGCGTTTCAGAATCTCATCAACAGGGAGGCGCTGCCATTGCAGCTCCTGCTGCGACCTCTCATCCGTTCAGGCCTCCTCAGTCTGGAGACTCCTGCCCGGATCCTCAGCTGCACCAGATGTTCCTAACTTCTGTTGCACCCTTGGACAACGTTGGCAGCGAGGTGGCGGCTCTGCTCAAGGCGAACATCGATCCGGCAGCTGAGGGAATCGGAGCTGTTACTCTCATGGCCTCTCATCGCGCCCTGACGGTTACCTCCAGGGACCCTGAGGACCTCAACCGTCTGAAGTCCGCAATCTCACGGATCGAGGCAACGCGAACTCCGTGAACGTCCGAATCCCCAAGCAGCGGAATCCGCACGTACGACTGACTGGGGTTGACCCCGATATAAGGCCAGAGGAGCTCATCGCGGTACTCAATCATCGGAACCACGCTCTTCATCTGGACCCTTCTTCCTGTAAGGTCAGGCTCTTGTTTACACAGCGCTCCGGACAGTTTGTTCATGTTATTGAAATTGACCCACCCGCTTTTGCCCGCCTCTGTGCGGCGCGTCGTGTAACCATCGGTTGGACTTCCGTCGAGGTCCGTGAGGACCTGCTCGTTCCCCTGTGCACTTTTTGTGCGCAGTATGGCCATGCTTTGAAGAAGTGCAAGCTCAAGAATGATCCTTCGAAGGCGTGTTGTACCCGTTGTGCGGGGTCACATGCTTTGGCGGCTTGCCCTCGCTCCGTCCGGGACCCCAACATTAAGTGTACCCCCTGTGCTGCCGCCGGCCGCCCGTCGAATCATCATGCAGGACATGAGGCGTGCTCTATTTTGCACGAACGTTCGGACAAAATCCGCGCTCGAACTCAGTATGGGCCTTAGCAATCAGGTGGCCTCGCGTCCCTTGCCCGTTGGCACCCCACACTGTAGCCCAAACATCGAACACATAGAAATCTGGCGATGGAACTGTAGGGGTTTCAGACGAAAACAGGGTTTGCTGAAACAATATCTGCACCACCCTCATCAGACCTGACATTATCTGTTTGCAAGAGGTAGGAGCCGACAGGTCACCGACGCTAGACGGCTACTACACGGTCCGCCAACCCCACATGCCGTCGGTTGCAATCCTCGTCGCAAACGCCATTACTGTGATCAAGCACTCCTTATCCGAACCGGACGTTGAGCACTTAGCGATAGAAATAGTGCCCAACAAATGAGGCCGAAAGAGTACATTCGTCATCAACATGTACAAGCCGCCACAACCCGCAAATGCCGACTTCACCAACCTCCTTTCCGAAGCCACCCACCTGGCGCAAGCAAATCAGCTTATCGTGGTCGGTGACTTCAACGCGCCCCACCGGGACTGGGGGTACCAGTCAAACTCATCCAGAGGAGTGACAGTTGCGCGAGCAATAGAAGCCCTCGGCTTGGAACTCCTTACCGACCCTCTATATCCGACAAGGGAAGGCAACAGCGTCACCCGTGACTCCTGCCCGGACCTCACCCTGATCAAGAACGTTGCTGAGGCTACATGGACGAACCTAGAAGAAACCTGGGAAATGACCACTGCATACTAAGCGCATCCATATCATCTACCAAAATCCGGAGGAATCTGGGCGCTGCCCACATTACCGATTGGCCCAAATTCCGCAACACATACGTCCCATCCGGTCCACTCCGGTCCATACAGGACTGGAGCGAAGACATCAGACAAGCACACAAGCAAGCCACCGAAATAATACAACGCACACTGGAAGCCCCAGAGGTAGACCGCCATCTTCTCAAGCTATGGCAGAAGCGCAGCCACCTTGTGAGGCGATGGAAAAGACAGCGCCTAAAGACTTCTCCGTCTGCGGATTGCGCAGCTCACGGAGGAAGCCCAGACATACGCCACCAACCTAGCACAACAAAATTGGCAACAGTTTTGCGAGTCATTGGGAGGAACGCTGGGAACGTCCTGTACTTGGACAATCCTGCAGAACCTCATTGACCCCTCTAAATCAAAATCCTCATCTACACGGACCCTGAAGCTTATTGGTCACCTTTTTCCAGGGGACGACGCCACGCTGCTTCAGGCTCTTAAGGACAAATATATCGGCACCAACCCAGCTCCACCTTGCTCTTTGACCTACCAGGGCGAGGAAAATCCGGCACTCGATGCTCCCATTTCTGAAGCCGAGGTATATGCTGCAGTTCGATCATGCACCTGCAACACGGCGGCGGGAACGGACAAGATCAGCAACGCCATGATCCGCAACTTCAGCAAGGCACAAATCAGCGACCTCACCAAGTATCTGAACGACTCGCTGTGGGAGAAGAATGAAATTCCCTCTGAGTGGAAGCGCTCGGAGATAATCGTAATTCCGAAACCGGGCAAGAAGCTGGCGGTCGAAACGCTACGACCCATATCACTCACCTCGTGCCTGGGCAAGCTCTACGAGTGAGTCATCCAAACGCGACTTCAACACTACATAGAAGATAACGGCCTCTTCCATCCCTCCATGATCGGCTTCAGATCGGGCCTGTCCACTCAAGACGCTTCTCTTCTCCTCAAGGAGGAGGTACTTTCTAACATGATGAGGAGGCGAGCACCTCATTATGGCGGTAGATCTAAAAGCCGCGTTTGATAACGTGTCTCACGAGGCAATCCTATCCGAGCTCAATAACCTAAACTGCGGCGAACGCACCTTCCGATACGTCAAGAAATTTTTGCCCAACCGAATGGCAACGATAGGAATGGGTGACATGAGATCGGATCTTCAAGATATGCCAAACAAGGGCACGCCACAGGGATCGGTCATCTCCTCGCTCCTCTTCAACATCGCCATGATTAGAATCGCAAGGGCTCTGCAACAGGTTCTGAACATTAGATACACCCTGTATGCTGATGACATTACGATCTGGACAACTACCGGCTCTCTAGGCCAGAAAGAAGAAACACTTCAAGCAGCCGCAACCTGCGTGGAAACAGAGGCCTTTCGATTCGGGCTCCAATGCTCCCCAGATAAATCTGAAGTCATCCAGATACGTGAGTACCACTATACATCACCAGGCAATCTTAGCATCCTCATGCATGGGGTCCCAATCCGGGAAGTGCCACTCATACGAATCCTGGGTCTCTGGCTCCAAAGCGATAGAAAAGTAGACCACGTGCTCCACCTCCTCAAGAATACAACACAGCAGATCTCTAAAATGATCCGCCGGGTAGCCAGAAACAGAAAAGGCATGCGGGAAGAAGACACGATCCGTCTGGTGCAGCACTGGTCATCAGTCGCCTCTCCTATGGACTACCTTACCTCACCCTGCTTCGAAGAGATCTCAACAAAGGAAACGCAATGATACGTGCAGCTTACAGGAACGCGTTAGGCCTCCCACCATACACCTCCAACGTCAAATTGGAAGCTCTTGGACTGCACAACACATTTGAAGAAATTCAAGAGGCTGTCCTTCTGTCCCAAAGGGAACGCCTTCTGTCAACTGAGACAGGCCGGCTCATTCTCGAGCGTGTTGGCTATCCTTCGGACGTACAAGCTATACAGTCAACGACTAACATTCCTGTTCCGTACCGGGCAAGAGTACCTGTGTCCCCGCTCCCAAAGAACATGTCTCCAGTCCACAACGAAGGAGAAGACACGCCCGAGTGAATTATTTTAAGCGTGCAGTGGAGCGCAGTCCGAGAAGTGTCTACGTGGATGCCGCTCTATACGAGCATACATCGAATGCAGCAGCAGCCGTGGTGGTGGGCTCTTCATACACAGAAGTCTCCAGCATGTCCGCCCCGCACTGTACTATCACAGAAGCGGAAGTGGCGGCGATCGTGCTGGCCATTACCTACGGAGACGCGACCAATCGAGAGCTTCACGTAATCACCGACTCACAAGCGGCGTGTCGGCTCCTTCTTGCAGGTAGAATACCCACAAAATTAGCTCGCTTCACAACTAACCCATTGGCTACAAACTCACAGCTCAAACATCACTTATTTATTGTTTCCTCAAGGGTCCACAAGGGACATTACATGAGGGGTGGGCAAACAAAAAGTTAATACGAACACAGATGGTCTTCAATGGCGGTTTTGAATAGAACACGATTGTTGATGGCCGCCACTTCGGATGGAAGGTCATTCCAGTCATTGGCTGTTCGAAGAAAAAATGACATTTTATATGTTTCGGTGCGGGCCCGTTCAGGGTAGACGGCGTTAGGGTGACTATGACGAGAAAAGCGATGAGCGCGTGTTATCGGGGCAGTTTCATGATCGGAAGTGTGATAAAATTTATGATACAGCGAAAGACGGGCGATTTTACGCCGACAGGCCAGTGTTGGGAGATTAAGCTGAGATTTTAGTGCTGTAACGCTAGTATAGCGAGAGTAGTCTGAGCAAATGAATCTGGCGGCGCGGTTTTGGACTGCTTCGAGCGTGGTGATTAGGTTAGTATAGTGGGGATCATATGCAGCACATGCGTAATCAAGTTTAGGACGTATGAAAGTTATATAAGCAAGAAGCTTAATGGGAGGGGGAGCTAGTGATAGGTTACGGCGCAAATACCCTAGAACTTGATTGGCTGAATTGGTGATGTGGTGAATATGATGCGACCAGGTTAAATCTTTACTTAAATGAATACCAAGATACTTGTATGAGTCAACGGATGAAATAGGATTGTTGATAATTGTATAAGTATTTTCACGGTGGTTGCGCCGGCGATGGAAAGAAATAAGTGACGTTTTACTGCTATTTAGGGACATGAGCCAAGTACTACACCATTCTTCGACGCGTGCGAGATCTTCTTGAAGAATGGTGGCGTCGGAGGAATTATGTATTGGGCGGTAGATGACGCAATCATCCGCAAAGAGTCGGACATTAGATCTGATGTTAGAGGGTAAATCATTTATGTAGATAAGGAACAGAAGAGGGCCTAAAACGGTCCCCTGAGGGACGCCAGACAAGACAGGGGAGAGGGATGACGAGTTTGAGTTAGCATGAACGAATTGATAACGATCAGTAAGGAAGGCTCGAATCCAATCCAGAACTAGGGGATGAAGGTTTAGGCGTGACAGTTTAAGAATTAGGCGCGCGTGCGGGACTTTATCAAATGCTTTTTCGAAATCCAGAAATATTGAATCCGTGGGAATGTTACGATCTAGGCATGCGTGTATATCATGAAGAAAAAGAACAAGTTGCGTGTCACAGGAATGGTCTTTACGAAAGCCGTGTTGGTTAGAATGAAAAAAATTACGAGATGATAAAAACTTGGCAGTATGAGAATATATGATATGTTCCATAATTTTACAACAAACACAGGTTAATGAGATTGGCCTATAGTTAAGTGGTGAAGATCTGTTACCTTTCTTGTGGACTGGAATGACCTTCCCAATGCGCCAGTCCCGTGGTAATGAGCACGAAGAATATGACTGCTGAAAAATCAGAGACAATATGATACTGCAGAGGTCTTTGGTGTTTTTGAGGATTTTGGCATTGATGCCGTCAATACCAGCGGATGAAGAATTTTTTAGTTTATCGATGACCATGGCGATGCCGCGCGGTTCAAATGCAATGTTATCCATAGGTGTGTGAAGAAAACTGGGTGCATCAGGGAGGTTATTAAGAGGTTCGTTTGTGAATATAGAACAAAATGCATCATTTAGAATATTAGGAACCTCTGATTCAGAAGAGGAAACACCAGAATTATCAGTCAGAGAAATTATGCTAGAGGTGGAGGGGCAAATAGTTTTCCAGAAACGCTTCGGGTTTTCATGCAGCATGTTAGGCAAGGTGGATGAGTAGAAGTTATTCTTAGTTTTGATGACCTCGGTATCGTAATTAGCCGCGGCAGTGTAATATTTCTCCCAGGCGGTAGCCGTGCCTGTAGTTTTAGCTGCACGAAATAATCGCTTCTTTTTGTTATTTAATCTTTTAAGTGTTTTGTTATACCATGGGGATCCAGGACGTTCTGTTACGGTTATGGTCGGGATATGTAAATTTATTAGGCGTTGCATTTCGGACTTAAAGAGTAACCAGTTAGATTCAAGAGAGCGTAGTGAAAAACCAGACGAAAAGTTATCAAGGAAAGCAGCAAGATCGCGGTTAAAGCCAACGTAGTTACCTTTATTATAGAGGGTAAGCGTTTTCTTGATCTTTTTCGCGTTTCGTAAATCACAAGAAAATGTAGCATGAATGGCCATGTGGTCGCTGAGCCCTTTAATGTAAGTGATGGGTGAGAAGCTATTAGGTTGTGATGTCAGCACAAGGTCCAGAATATTAGCAGAATGATCTGTTAAACGAGTTGGACGGTCTATTATTTGATCTAATCCAAACGTGAGGCATGTGTGAACAAATTCACACTCAGGGTTAGATTTTGAAAGCGTGGAAGCAAGATCCGACCAGACGATAGATGGAAAGTTGAAGTCGCCAAACAATAAGATTGGAGTATTGGTATAAAGGGTCGTTAGCGTGTTTAGGGCATCATGCAACAAGGAATTAAATAAAGGATCATTGTTTGGGGGGCGATAGCATATACCAATGAGAACACGTGGATAACATGCATTACAGCAGAGCCAAACCATTTCCAATTTGCTTGAAATTGTCACACGTGAGCAACGTAATGAGCGATCAGTGGCAATGAGAACCCCCCCACCCCTCATTTCGCTACGATCTGCTCGAAATATATCAAAATTCGGAAGGGAGGGTAAAATCTCAGTGTCGCAAACAGTAGAGGTGAGCCAAGTTTTGAATCACATCACTTGGGTTCCGGGGCACTCTGGATTGGAAGGTAATAAGGTGGCGAATAGGCTAGCTCGAGGTCACACAAACCGAGCGGCCACCAATCCCGATCTCACAACCAGCATTCCTGTCCCAGCGATTTACGGCGCGCGACTTAAGTACCTACGAGAACAACGTCGGATTTATCTCCCTCCACACAAGGGTCTAAATGCACAAGAAACGCGGGAATGGAGACAGCTCCAAACCAACACTTACCCCAACCTACATCAATACAACATAATGTTCCCAGAACACTACACAGACATATGCCCTTGGTGCAACGACCAGCCCACCGCCTACCACGTCACATATGGGGGTGCACAGGCCCCAAACCTCCACACATAAACATGCACCATTCGGAGGCGCAGTGGAAGGCCACTCTGCAATGCTATGATCTAGAGACCCAGCGTAGGCTGGTAACTCAGGCAAGAGCGGCAGCCCAGGCCACTGGTGTCTTGAAATGAAGACTCCACTAACTGCCCCCCCCCTTTTTTTTTTCTTTTTTTCTTTTCCTTTTTGAAATGAAGTTTCTCTCTCTCTCTCTCTGCAACCAAAGCAAGATAATTTGTGTGCATATGTCGACGCATGCTCAGCCGACCTTGTGTTGGGTACAGAGACCTGGTTATCGCCCGATATTGCTGATACTGAATTATCCTTGTCCAGCCAGTTTTCATTATTTAGAAAAGACCGCGTTACTTCGCGCGGTGATGGGGTACTAATTGCCGTAAGGAAAAGCCTGCAAGCACACGTTGTTGATACAGGATCGTGCCTGGAAATTTTGTGGGTTGCATTACGTCTATCATTATCGGTAACTTGCGCCGTTGGGGTCTGCTATCGCCCACCTGATTCACACGAGGAATTCGCTGAAAAACTGAATGAATCCCTAACTTACCTACAGAACAAATTTCCACGTTCACCAATATTCCTGGCAGGTGACTTCAATTATCCGAATATTGAGTGGCGGGAATGCCGGCCCCTCCACGGCGCAAGAAAGCGTGAATGTCAGAATTTTATGGATGTGCTAGCACTTTTCAACCTACATCAAGTGGTTTCCACACCTACGCGTAGTGATTCAATCTTAGATCTAGTGCTGACAACGCAGCCTGACCAAACGTCTGTAAACTTGCTGGATGGTCTCAGTGACCACAAAGTTTTGCAGTGCGATTTCACAGTAGCCAGAAACAAACCAGAAAAGGCAAATAAAATTATATTTGATTATACCAGAGCAGATACTGATATGATACTTAATGAGCTATCATTGTTCTCTGCAGATATTTTTCGCTCCTTCAGTTCGCGGGACGCGAATGAAAACTGGTCTCTTATTCGGGATAAACTAACTTTGCTAAAAGATAAGTACGTACCTAAGGTCACCATCACCACATCTACAGAGAGCACATGGTTCACAAGGAGCGTCAAAAGATGTATAAACAAAAAGGAAAGGTTGTACGCGGAAGCTAAAAAGTCAGCATCTAAGCACGATTGGAATCAGTATCGTACACATGCCCAACAGTGCAAAACTGAAATCGAAATCGCAAAGAACAAGTTCTATAACAGTGACATTTCACGTCTGTTAAAGAACAATCCTCAAAAATTTTGGCGCGTTGTTAATCCAAACTATGGTACAAACACCTCAGTGTCAATAACTAAAGAAGGAAAGCTCCTTACCTCCCCTGAAGTAGCAGAGGAATTCAACCAATTTTTCTGCTCAGTTTTCACTGATGAGAGCCCTTTACCTACTGACCTGCAATTTCCAGAGCTACACGAAAGCATGCCCGACATAACTGTCACAGCAGAAGGTGTATCCTCTGCCATAGACCGCCTCCCTGCTAACTCTGCACCCGGCCTCGATAACATATGTCCTAAATTACTAAAAATAGCGAAGCCTGCAATATGCTCCATCTTAGCTGCTATTTTTCGGCAATCCTTTGATTCGGGTTGTGTACCATACGACTGGAAAATGGCGCGTGTCATACCCATTTTCAAATCTGGTGATGCCTCTCTGCCATCAAATTACAGACCAATTTCTATAACCAATATAAGCTGCAAATTGCTAGAACACATAATCTCCTCCGCCATAATGGGTCATCTGGTGAAGCATAACTTCTTTTTTCCCAATCAGCACGGCTTCCTACATGGTAGGTCTTGCGAAACACAACTGTTTGAATTGGTTACTGACCTTCATCGTGCTGTTCATGTGCACTCTAAAATAGACGCCGTATTTATAGATTTCGCCAAAGCATTCGACAAAGTCCCACACATACGTCTAATAAAGAAGCTTGAAAATTTAAACATAAATTATAAGATTATTTGTTGGATAAGGAGTTTTTTGGCTAATCGCTATCAATCAGTCTTTGTTAACAGGCATTCCTCCTCCCACTCCCCCGTTAAATCTGGAGTGCCGCAAGGGTCTGTACTCGGACCTATCTTGTTCTTAGTTTACATAAATGATATCAGTAATAACCAAAATTCCACGGTCAGATTATTTGCTGATGATTGTGTGGTATACAGACAGATAACTGATCTTTCAGACTGTACTCCTTTACAATCAGACATTGATAAGATCAACAATTGGTGCACACAATGACAAATGGAAATTAACACCTCAAAAACAAAACTTGTCAGATTTACCACAACATCTAACACCGAACCATTCCATTACACTTTGAACAACGTGCGTATTGAATCGGTACCCATCATAAAGTATTTAGGTGTACATTTAGCATCAGACCTTTCATGTAACTGTCACTTAGATACGGTCATCAATAAGGCTTCCAAAACACTCAGCTTCCTCAGACGCAACTTGCGATTAGCTAATCCAGACACAAAGCTATTAGCATACACCACATTAGTGCGTTCTAAATTGGAGTACGCCTCTTTAATTTGGAACCCTCATCAAGCATACTTAGTAACAAAATTGGAGTCTCTGCAAAATAAAGCCGCCCGTTTCATATCTAAAAACTATTCGCGATCAGCAAGTATAACTGAAATAAAAACAGCCCTCAACTTACCTCTTCTTGAAAGACGGAGAATGTTTTCCTTACTGTCCTTTTTCTACAAATTATATTATAGTAATTCTTCCTTTGCGTTGTATCATATCACGCCGGCTCATCATGTATTCCCACGCATTGATCACCAACTGAAAGTGCAACCCATCTTTGCTCAAACCAATCTGTTCTTTCACTCGCCTCTCCTCCTCGCCATCCGTCAATGGAATCTGCTGCCTGCCACCATTGCATCTTCCAGTGATTATGAAACGTTTGTAACCGGACTAAAAAATCACTTCGAGCTGTAACCTTCATCTTTGCATTTCTTTTTATGTTCGTATTAAAGCGCTGCTCTTCGAAAAACGTGAATGTTAGGTGCCATCTGTATCTTTATTTTGAGTGTTTGAAGCACTAGCTTTTCAACATTTTGCGCCTGGCTATATTGTTCACCACTGTATACTTATCGCAATTTTGGATGCATTGTTTGTACTGTTGTCCCACTCCCCCCCCCCCCCCCCCCCCCCCCCCCCCCCCCCCCCCCCCCCATGTAATGCCCGCCCGGGCCTTTAGGGTATTTGAATAAATAAATAAAATAAATAAACTTTGTATATTGGCACTTTTCTAAATGGGTTTGAAAGTTAAACGTCGTATAGCCGGCTCCACTCGGTATGTCCCTCGGTGAAAGCGGCTAATTTTTGCCGACGGCGGTTTTAAGGAGGGGGGATGTGAGGATTCACAATCCCGTGCCTCCATTGTAACGACCGCGCGTAATTAACACGCATGATTACGGGCGCTGTTAGGGAGGACAGCGAGGAGAGGGCACACTGGCCACCCGTCACAACCTCCCAGGCTTCCGCAGCGACACCGCGCGAGTTTCCTTCTTTCCTCTCGGCCTACTCGTGAAATCTCCTTTCCCCTGTCCGAGTAGAGGAGCGCGTCTGTCGCAACTCGCTCGGGGATTTTCGGCGGTTAAGCACGCACGCGCGCGGTTCGTAATTTCCACCAAGGAGACCACCGCCGTCGCCGAGAATCGCCCAGTCACCATATTCACCTACCGCAACGGGCTGTGAGCGCAAAGCCGCGCCAGGTGAGCAGACTGTTCCTCTCACCTCCTTGCGCGTGGTTCCCCATTAAGCGGTTTTTTTCACCCCGGTTCGCTCGCTACGGCGGTTGTATTTTAGTGCTGTGTCTTGCCGTGTACTAGAGCACAATAAACTGTTCGAGTACGTAACTCGGTGCTTGTCCTCTCTGGCCTGAACCCACCGCAGTAGCGACTTCTCGCGTCGCGGGTTGGGGGTCTCAGCTCTATCTGCTAGGGCTGGCAAGTCGGGGCTAGAAGGCGACTGTACGTCTAGCCCCCCCCGGTGGCGCATTCTTGCGAGAATAACCCCCATACGTTTTTCCTGGCTTATGGACCGTGTGCTGACCTGAAAGGCTATTCTCGTCCGTATTTAGACGACATAGCTGTTTTTTACAAGAGCTGGGAGGAACACCTCTGTCATTTGAGGGAAATGATGACACAGTTTTCGTGAGGCCGGATTGACTGTAAGAGCGGAGAAATGCCAGTTGAGAAAAGCTCAGGTGACTTACTTGGGTCACGTTGTTGGACGCGGTTACCGTCACCCGTTATATCCGAATTCCCCAGGCCAGTAACCAAGACAGACATTCTTTCATTCCTCGGACTAACAGCACATATCAACATTATATCCACAATTGTTCCGAAATTGCCAGTCCCCTACTGACAGCTTGCGAAAGAATGAACCTGTCAAAGTAGAATGGAATCCGGCCAAAAAAGGGAGAATATTTCTGCAGATCGTGGGCGCGCAATCACGTGACACAAACTCTGCGTGTCCTATGGAGCCACCATAGTGTGTCCTATCAGTGTTTTTTTAGATTTCTTCTATTCTACTGGAGGTAGCGAGAGGGTGGCTGCGCAATGCGCTTGGCCGTCGGAGCGCGGCTAGGGTGGCTGGAGGAGGGGGAGCGTCTAGCAATCCTGCGAGGGAAGCACTCAACAGCACGCACGCTTTCTTCTGTTTCTTTTTTTTCCTAGCAGTGCGGAAAGGTTGAAAGGAGGGGCGGGCAGGCTGTAGACAGCATGGTTTCATACGAGTGACGGCTTGGAACTGCACTCGGCAAATCATGTACGTTCCTTTCTTTTTCCCATAGTCTGAGATTGCTTAGATCAAGCCTCTTGCCGAGTTTCGGAATTAAAATGATTTTGGCCTGTTTCCAGGTATCAGGCAGGCGGCCTTCCACCCAGACGCGGTTGAAGAGATCCGTAAGTTCCTCAACCGAGAGGTCGTCAAGGTTCCGAAGCATTTTATTGGTGATCCCATCATCCCCTGCGGCTGCAGTGGTCTTAACATGATTGAGTGCAGTTCTTACCTCCGCGGTTGTAATAGCTACATCCATGTTAAGGTTAAGTGTTCCTGTGTATTCTGTCGGGTTGGGGATTTCAGCGGAGGTGTTTATATATTTATCTTGTAAGGTATCGAGGAGTTCGTCATCCGTCTCCGAGAATTGGTGTATGACTCGAGTGAGATTTTTGTGTGATGTCGACTTGGTTTTGGGTTGGGTCTAATAGGTGTTTAAGCAGAAACCAGGAATTCTTGGAACCTAATTGCCCATTGAGGCGATCGAAAGTTTGATACCATTGCTCTCTGCTCAATTGGTCAGAGTTGTTTTCGATTTCTCGCTATAGGCGAACTAATCTGAGGCATAGAGCACGATTGTGTTTCTTGCCAAGCCATCGAGAGTGGAGGCCGCGCTGTGCTTCCCACATATGGCAAAGTTTAGCATCTGGTGTGGGCCCAGCTCATCTTGAGTAAATGGAGAGGTGGCATTTTCTACATCGTGAAGGAGCAGGCTAGTCCATGAGTCAAGGTCCTCAATAAATGAGGGTGCATGGCTTTTTCGAACGTACCGAAAAGCGTCCCAGTTAGTGTGTTTCACTTTGTGGCAGGGAGCTTTACCAAGCGTGGCCGTGAAGGTCGGGCTTAGAATATAATGGTTGCTACCCAGATTCACATGTAGGTTTTCCCAACGGGCGTCTGGAATGTTTCGGGTAAAAGTGAGATCGGGACAACTGTCTCGTCCAACACTGTTGCCGATACGGGTTGGCTGATCGGAATCTATGAGAAGTGTGAGACCGAGTGTTTGGGCCATCTCCCAAATCCTGGCGCCCTTATGACTGCACGCCTTACTGGGGTAACCCCATTCAGCGTGCGGCACGTTTAAGTCGCCAAGGACCAGAAGCATGCTTGGGCGGCTAAGCAGGTCTTGCGGATGAGGGTCGCAACTCGTGTACTTTTATCGCTGGGGGAGCTGTAGATGTTGAGAATGTGGAAGGAGGTGTCAAAGCGACTGTTGCGAAGGGCCTGTACGAAAGTATGAGGAACATCGGGGTACTCGAGGTCGAGCGGATTGGCCGTCAGGTTTCTGTGAATTAAAATGGCCATATTTGGTCGTGAGTCAGAGGCGGTGTATCGATTGTATGCAGCGTAGCTAACCAAATATGTCGTGGTGTATGTTTCCTGTAGGGCGATTATGTGAGGTGTGTGTGACTGAGCCTGCAGGGTAAGCTTCAGGGCCCGCCGCTTTACCCTGAAGCCCCTGCAATTCCATTGCCGCACTGTGATGGGAAAGCTAGCCGTCGCGTTTTTCGTATTGCTCTGTGCGCTGTGGAAGCGCTACAGGTGCATTAAGAATTCCGCCTGCTCGTGGCCGCGCGTCTGCCATATCGAGGACAGGCGTGGCGGCCTGTGTTGAGAAGTTGGAAGGAGTAGCTGGGGTAATCGAAGGGACAAGGGCGTCAAGGCGCACGGTGAAGTTTTGAATGTTTGCTGCCATTGCTGCACAGCTCGCAATGAGACGGTCAATGGTGGGGGTATGTTGAGTGAGGGCGTTTTCAAGAGCGGTTAACCGCGTTTCCGTAGCCTTCTATTTGGCGTCAAGATTAGACTGGGGGGGGGGGGGGGGGGTGAGGGAAGGGAGTAGTTTACGTTTAGCGCGTGGCGTGGAGTCAGTTTCTATACGCGGAGGGCCAGGGGTGAGAGTATGGGGTTGCGCTTTGGCGCCTTTCTGTACCGACTCCAGACGATGGATTTTGGCATTTGCATTTGCTAATTGTAGCTTAAGTTCCTTTACCATTGCTGCCAGCTCTCTCACCTGTGAGGTCGGAACGGAGGCGTCTTCTCGCACCGGTGATTTCCATCCAGCTCGTTTGGTATTGTAGCGGCTGCCTGCACGGCTGGTTAGCCGCTATCGCCAAGAGGGGGAACGACTCTTCTCTCAGCGGCTTGGCATTTGGCGTAGTGCGTGTTTGAGGTCGTCATTGATGGTCTGAAGCATCGGGGTTGGGGGACTTCGAAGCATCATGCACCGATGCAGTTGACTTCGATCGCGTGAAGCGATATTTACAGTTCTTGTTGCCCATGGGATGACCGCCCTTGCAAATGTTGTATGGGGCCTCACACAAAGGCACTTGACCCTCCG
This sequence comes from Amblyomma maculatum, assembly GCF_055883805.1. NCBI lineage: Eukaryota > Metazoa > Arthropoda > Arachnida > Ixodida > Ixodidae > Amblyomma > Amblyomma maculatum. The sequence goes on along the minus strand of NC_139344.1, from coordinate 161,924,367 downwards.
TGGGTGGCTCGTCTGCTACTGTGATGTCCCGGTTATAGAGCTCTTTTCGGAGGGGAGAGCAGGAATCACACACGAAATAGGGCAAGTAACAGATTTAATCAGAGCCGGATATGCCCCCGCTCACCCGACAGTCTTGAGGCTGCGTCTGGACGCCACTGCGGTGATACGATGCTTGAGGTGGGAGATGATGGCCATAGCTGCAGGCAGCGCTGATGGTGACGGTTTACACGGCGAGCTCAGTATACGCACCGCCAGGACTAGCGAGCCGTCTTCGTATCGTCAGGCAGTCGTCCCTCGGGAAAGGAGGCTGGGTCGACCGACTCTAGAGTATCTCTCGTTCCTCTCTGCCCCACCGTCCTTCCTTTGCTTCCTTGTCACCTCGGGTCCTTTGTTCCCGTTCCCGGAACCCTCACCATCCTTGCAACAGCGCACGTGTAGCCGTCATTAGCGCGTCGTACCCGCGTTCTAGCGTGTCGTTCAGCGACCCTTCTCGTATCCGGTTTTCGGACAAAAGGCGAAACCAGCAGGCAAAACTATGGAGAGGTCGCTTGTTCCCGGAACCACGCGCAACCCGTATCCCAAGTTCCGGCACAGGCATTTTAGCCATTACACAATGTAAGCGCCGATGCGTAGGCTCTCGTGGCTGTGGGCACACATCCGCGCGGTACCCGAGAGTAATGTTAAGTTCGTGTTCGGCAGGTTAGGTGAAGTAAGATGACAAGTCAGGCAGTCTTGAATTTGAACGAAGAGGGATGATATATTTACAGTTTATATACACAAATGACAACTGAATTTACACTGGTAGCCTCACACAGAGCTCCCCCCGCCCTAGCAAAAGGGTACATCACAAGCACAAAACATCTCACACAGAGAACCGCTTAGCTCACACAGAGGACAGCTACGTGCCGAGCATGGAGTCGCCAGCTTGAGCTCGACTGGGCAGAACTGCTCAACCGGGTCTGATGGCCGCTTTCTCGTGACAACGACAAAGACATGAGGGCGGTCGCTTCACATGATCCGCCTCAAAATTACGCAGTTAATCAGACCCGTTGATTAATACTACCCATCCCGGTGGGATGGCCATAATCTCGGACTCATGTCCTCCATTCTTTAAAAATAAAAATGAAGCGTGCTTTCTGCACGCTCTCTCTATTCGAGGATTAACTCCCTCTCCCCATCGGCGCTCGTCCTCCTTTCTCTATCCCATGGTCTACATGGAAAGACAGGAATGTCGCTGCTGCATTTCCGGAGAAGCGCCGTGGGGGCGTTCAATGCCTCGGCGACAAAAGCCGATGCAGCTGAGGGGCAAGCAGGCACCTGGTGCCCAGACAAAGGGGCATTGATTGGTTAATCTTCCTTGAAGTCCCTGAATAGGAAATGGGCGCCTTTCCGAGTTGCGTCCGAAGAAAGGTGTCGCGAAGCGATGGCGCCGGCCCTATCGTGACTGAATAGGTCAGCGAAAGAGACAGGTGTCGTCGGCGGCTGGTCCGGCGGGTTAGTATCGGAGATGCGTGGGAACGAGCATCTTGGCGAGTTTTCACAGGGTCAGTTTCCCCTAAAAAAAAAAGCTGCTATTTATCGCGGCTTTACACGTCCCCCTTAAGAGGGTGATGAGCTTGGAGTCCACTCATTCCAGCCTAATACAACAAAGGCCGCAAGAAACCACGACGAAAGCAAGACATGTATGACACTTAACACATGAATGCGGCACAAAATGAACCTCGCGACACAAAATCAGTCTAACACAGAATGCAGCATAGACATTCGCATCGGCGGACCGGGCATTGTTCGTGAAAGTCCCGCGCGTGAGCAATTGGATGTTGTCACAGAGAGTTCACGTGTACTACTCCGTTCACATCACACATTGCACCGGGTATGCGGGAACATTCAAGCGTTGCCGAAAGGCCATGGCTCAAGCGTGTGCTTGCTCTACGCCTCATGTAACATTAGGGACCCGGGATAACGCGTCGGCGTTCCAATTGCTTGACCCTTTCCCATGGGTCACCTTCACAATGTAGTGTTGTAGGGCCAGCGCCCATCGCTCGAGTTTTGCCCCATGAGGCATACTAGTAGTGAGATAGGAGAGGGGGTTGTGGTCATATACCACCTTAATCTCTGCCCCGTACACCCAATGATCAAATTTCATTAGTGCACCCAGATAATGGCGAATGCTTCCCGCTCGATCGTAGACCAGCGGGTCTGCGTTGGCGTGAATCGGTGGCTGGCAAACACTATCGGCCTTTCCCGTCCCTCGTCTCCCATCTGCACTAAACAAGCCCCCGCTGCGACGTCGGACGCGTCGGTGAACAGCCAATATGGCCTTTTAATGTCGAGGATGTTCAGCGTTGCAGCTTCGCACAGAGCTGACTTGAGCTTATCGAGCGCGTTTTGCGCATCCTGGCTCCACGGAATCGTGCTAGGTACACCTCGCCTCGTCAAAGACATGAGTGATGCGGCCACCTCGGCGTAGCCTTCAACGTAATCGCGGTAGTAACCACATAAGCCCAGCAGACTTAGGAGCTGTTTCTTCGTTGCGGGGGGCGCGAGGTCTCGAATGGCCGATATCTTTTCTGGACCGGGCCCACGGGTGCCGCCTCCCGCTATGTGTCCTAGGTACATAATGCGCGCCTGTGCGACCTGGCACTTTTCCTGGCTCACTGTAAGCTTGGCGTCGCGCAACAAATCAAAAATGATTTTCAAGTGCCACAAGTGTTCAGCCCGCGAGAAAAAGAAAATGGCGATGTCATCGAGGTGTGCGGCCGCATAAGCCTGATGTTTAGAGAGGAGGGTGTTCATTATCGGCTGAAAGGTAGCCGCGGCTTTTTTTAGCCCGAACGGCATGACGCGCCAAGCATATTGTCCCTCATGACTTACGAAAGCGGTCAGATGTTGGCTCTCCGGAGCTACCCGCACCTACCAGTATCCGCGTCGCAAGTCGATAAGAGTGATATACCTATCGCGGCCCACCCTCACGATTAGCTATTTAGGGGGTGTCATTGGAAAGACACCCGTGCGCGTCGCTGCGTTTAGAGCGCGATAGTCAACGCACGTGCGCACAGATCCATCCTTCTTACCCACGTATACAACGGGATGTGCGCACTCGCTTTCCACCGGATACACCAGCCCGAGGTCTAGCAACTCGTTTACTTGGCGGCTCACCTCACTCCTTAATAACTCCGGCACGCGATATGGGAAAGTGCGTTTGAGCTGGTGCCCTTCGTTCAACTCTATCTTATGTGCACCAACCCGTACGACTCCTGGCGTATCGCTGAGCAAATCAGCGTAAGCGGCAAACACCTCCGAGATCTCGAGGCGGTTCTGAGTAGGTAGGTGTGCGAGTTTCTCCGCATCTATCGGACAACCACCGCATCTCTCAGGCACAGACCGAGGGGTGTACTCGATTTCACCAAATTCCTCGTCTTCCTCGAAAACTACTCCGACATGACCGACACGTGCGTAGTAGGGTCGCAGCCTGTTCGCATGCATGCACTACCGCTGTAGCCGTCTCTCTCCTATCAATTCTGTACGAGTTCTGCCTCTCTCGCGCGGTTCCGACGAATGGACCGAATCATTTTGGGGCCATTTTACTACCAGGGTCTGTGTCAAAGAGCAATACCTGGTCTCCGACGACAAACGTCTTGCTACGCGCGCGCCTGTTATATGGCTGCGCTTAACTTCCCTGACGTGCGCTCGCCGTCAAACACGCTACTTCTGCTGCTACTTCTAGCTGCTCGCGTAGCGGTCGCAAATACTTCGCGGGCTCTTACCTGAGTGTGTTCGGGAGGGGTTGCTGGCCTGTCCATGTTCGCTGCAGAATTGCTAGCGGTCCGATAGGGTTCCTACCGAATAAGAGCCAGATTGGCGCCACGCCTGTAGTGTCGTAGGGGACTTCCCTGTACGCCCAGAGAACGAACAGGACCAGACTATCTCAGTTCTTGGGATCTTTCTCAATAACATGGAACAACACGTTCTTCAAAACGCGATTCCACCTTTCCACTGTCACGTTGCTCTCCGGGTGCTCAGGAGTCGAAAAACGCGGCGCGCATCCCAGTCTTGCTAACATCTCACGCGTTAGCTGCACCGTGAAGTTCATTTCCCGATCTGAACAGACTACCTCAGGTACGCCCGTGCGGCTAAAAATCGTAAACAAGGCATCGCATGTTGCCCTAGCGGTCAGGGATCGCAAACATAATACCTCCGGCCACCGCGTGCACACGTCAAAGAGGCAGAGAGCGTACCTATGACCCCTGCCTGACGGAATATCGAGCGGCCCGATTATATCGACATTTACGACCTGAAATGGATGGTCAGGTCTGGTGAGAGGTGTGATGGGAACCCTGTCTTTAATTCGCCTGTCTGAGCGGATTTGACAGCCGTGACATGTCCTGCAGTGTCGCGTTACGTCTCCCTCTAAGCCTGGCCAGAAAAAGCTGTACTTAATTCTAGTCTTTGTCTTCCTTGGCCCCAAATGGCCTCCCCAAAGGGACTCGTGCGCAAGGAAGAGTACCTCTTCGCGCCTGCTAAGGGGGAGAACGAGCTGCTTGACTTACTACCGAAGATCGAGTCCCAGTGACACAACAAGCCGTCTGAAACAAACATGCCGGCCTTCCCTGCCTTTGCGTCAACCCACGCTTTCTTTAGGGTTTTGTCTGATACTTGGTCAGATCTGAATACCTAGCGCTGTTTTAGGGCTTCGTATGCGTCATCCTGGGTTGAGATTACATCTTCCTTCTCGCTTTCTTTTCGGTCTACTTCACAGGGCTGTTCCGTCGCTACACCTTGCTCACCACTCATTAGTTTGTCTGCCTCAGGCCCCGCTGCTTGCTCCTCGTGTGATGTAGAGCTCAGCTTTGTGCTCTGCTCCGCCATGGTGACGAACGCTTTAGCTGCTTCAGACAGAGGGCGTGCCTCACTCGTAACAAGTGCCTCGTAATGACTGTCTATCTCCGAAAGCAGTTCCCAATCCTCCCTGGAGAGCAAACAATCTACTCCCTCCGCCAGCTTATCAAAAAGCGTGCATACAATGTCTACTGCCTCGGGCCTTACTATGTGTGCGGTGGGCCGCCTTATGCTTACCGCAAGAGTGACCAGTTTTGCGTTAACCATCTCGCCAAAAGCCGAAACTAGCTTTATCAAGCCGGATAGCTCCCGACCTATAGTTGGCACAAGGTTTTCCCTGACCACGGTTATCTCGCTAGCTGTCGCCGGTATCCCTGCGCACACAATCTCCACTTGCTGCAGCTTCGATTTGCGTACCTCGTCGAATGACTGGGGCGTTTTCATCTCTGCTACCAGGGTTGTCTGCGAGGTTACTGACGCCGGTGTTCCGTATGCCTCTACGTCGGCTACAGCTACTTTTTGAGCTCGAGCGCGTATCTCCTTCTGTACATTTTGCGAAGTGCGAGGGCATTCCTTGGCCCGGTGGCCAGATGCGCGACACTCATAACACTGAATCGGCCGTTTTCCATCATTATTCGCCGCTTGCGTGGGTCTCTGGTTTTTTCATGTACACGTCAATTTGTTTCGCTGCACGCTCCTTGCCCTTAGCCTGTTCAAACGTCTGGAGAACGTCAGATATCTCATCTGGTTTTAGCCACCTCTCCTCCTCCCGAAGGCGCACATACTCTAAGCCCTCAGGGCTCAAGCTACCTTTTATGCGATCTGCGATGATCAATGATACCAGGTTGTCTTTGCTTTCCGCGTCCCGTGACCGAAGGTAGTACTGGAAGTACGTTTTAGTGCGCGAAGCGAACTGCGCCCAAGTTTCATCGCGGCGTTTCGTCGCGCGCTCAAAGCGTTCGAGGTATTCTGCGGGGCTAAGCTTCAGCTAATTTAAAACGGCTGTTTTTACCGAGTCGTAGCTGCCACACTCATCGCCCCCAGGTTACGGAGAAGGTACCTGACACGCTCAGCTAGTGCTGGCATGATTAAGTGAGCGCGGCTTTCGTTTGGCACCTTGTACGTCGTGAAAATTCTCTCGACTTCTTCGAACCATAACGGCACGACTGCGTCACACGGCAGCTTCAGTCCCTTAAGGTCTTTAGCACATTGGGAGACTGGATCGGGCCCCATTCGACGCTGATCGTCAATGTCTGACCTCACAGACGTCTGCCCGCTTCCCGCTATCGCCATTGCAACCACTGGATCTAGCCCAAATTTTTGCAACTCTAGAGGTTCCTGTGAAAGAATTTTCCATTTTTCCAGCTCAAAATCTAGTTCCATGCGGCGAATTGCAACCACATCGGATACTGACATCTCCGCTACTTCACGTAGCGCTCCTGCTACAGGTTCAGTTGTCGCTTGCTACGACTGCTCGTTGTCATCTGTTATATCTCCCCTTGTCACTATCTCACCTAAGCTCGCCATCATACTCTGTGCTAAAACCATGCGCCACTTTACACTTGAGCCATAGCCACTTCAACAAAGCGCAAGAAATCCCGCTTACCAGTGCTGGTGTCGCCAGATGGGGCCTCCGTCCTTTGGTGCTGCAGCCTCGTCGGAGTCCTTCCCCAAAACGCTGTCTCTGGTTCGGGGCCCGGATCACCTTGCTGCATCTGGCTGGACGTGCGGACGCTTGTTGCCTAGTGGGTGCCCAGGGCCTGGGTACTCTGGGTGATGCTCGTGGTCGCTGGTCGCCGAACCCTGTCGTGCTGAACCAGGTTGATGAAGTAAGATGACAAATCTGGCAGTCTTGAATTTGAACGAAGAGGGATGATATATTTACAGTTTATATGCACAAATGACAACTGAATTTACACTGGTAGCCTCACACAGAGCTCCCACCGCCCTAGCAAAAGGGTACATCACAAGCACCAAACATCTCACACAGAGCAAAGCTACGTGCCGAGCACGGAGCCGCCAGCTTGAGCTCGACTGGGCAGAAGTGCTCAACCGGGTCTGATGGCCGCTTTTTCGTGACAACGACAAAGACATGAGGGCGGTCGCTTCACATGATCCGCCTCAAAATTACGCAGTTAATCAGACCCGTTGATTAATACGACCCATCCCGGTGGGATGGCCATAATCTCGGACTCATGTCCTCCATTCTTTAAAAATAAAAATGCAGCGTGCTTTCTGCACGCTCTCTCTATTAGAGGGTTAACTCCCTCTCCCCATCGGCGCTCGTCCTCCTTTCTCTATCCCATGTCCAACATGGAAAGACAGGAATGTCGCTTCTGCATTTCCGGAGAAGCGCCGTGGGGCCGTTCAATGCCTCGGCGACAAAAGCCGATGCAGCTGAGGGGCAAGCAGGCACCTGGTGCCCAGACAAAGGGGCATTGATTGGTTAATCTTCCTTGAAGTCCCTGAATGGGAAATGGGCGCCCTTCCGAGTTGCTTCCGAAAAAAGGTGTCGCGAAGCGATGGCGCCGGCCCTACCGTGACTGAATAGGTAAGCGAAAGAGACAGGTGTCGTCGGCGGCTGGTCCGGCGGGTTAGTATCGGAGATGCGTGGGAACGAGCATTTTGGCGAGTTTTCACAGGGTCAGTTTCTCCTAGACCAAAAAAAAGCTGCCGTTTATCGCGGCCTTACACCGAGCCTGCGGCAGTTGAAACTGGCCTCCGGTCTGCTTCTAAAAGGGAAGACTTCGAAAGTGAATCCCAGGTACCGCACGAAGCAGGGTAAGTCTTTTTTGCCAAACGTAACGAAGAAATGGTGAGTGCCGCCCATGCGGCGCGCCGCCACCACAGGGAGGTCGGGGTTGCGAGCACGTATCTCGGCAAAGTTCTCGGTGTCTGTCTCGTGGCTGTAGACAAGCTAAAGCACCCCACGTGCAGAGTTATCAGGTGCTGGGATGTAAGTTGCAACTGGAGTAGTACTGGTCGATGCCAAGGTGATACTCTTGATTTGGGCATATTGAGCAGCGCGATGCTGGTCTAGAGTGCTTACCGTGACGGTATTATTCATGGGATGAATTCTTACCTGGTCAGCTGTTATTGCTTCTGCCGTCAATCTTGACGGCTTCGTAGATTGCCATGGCCAGGCCGACCGGGCCTACAGCAAGAAGGTCGAGTGACCTTTGTGGTCGCAGAACCACCTTATAGTCATCTTCCGGTAGGCATGGGATAGGTCGTTGTTTCTGCTGTGGGGGAGGTCGAGCACGAGGTCGCGCCGCAGGGCGTACAGGCGGAGTGTTGGCCGGTTGGTCAGTAGATGTTGAGGGGAGGCGGTACTGACGCTGCATCGCCAATGCCGTCCAGGTGCTGTTGGCCAGCTCAGCGGCGGTAATATTTGTTCCTGAGACTGCGTAGTGCATCCTCCGAAAAGTCGATGCGCGAGGCAGTGGCCCCAGCTAGACAGGCTCGGATGTGGAGGCGATGGAGCAGCGGCTGGGGCTCCCTCGCAGACGCGCGGGGTCCCGGGAGGCCGGCTTTCACAGCCGCGGCTGCGCGAGGTTCGCCAGACGCAGACGCTTTTCCAGGAAACTGGAGCCCCGCTCGGAGCGATGGGTCGCGATTTGCGGCGAGGGGGTTCCGGAGCTGTCGAGAAATGCGTCTGCTCCCGATGCTTGCTCGGAGGGGCTTTAGTATGGGCTGCTTTGGCTTGAACGGCAGCGAAGGGAGTGCTAAAGATATGACTGCTTCTACGTGCGCGCGTACTTGGCTCAATCGGCCGCTTTTGCCCATTAAATTGCAACAACAGAATGACGTAAAATTGTCTGTCCTAAGCAACACCTTGTTTAATTTCAGAGCTTAATTTCAAACATCAACGTTTACGCGCCCTTAAAAGATGCTCTCATGCAGTCTTGACAGTTATTGCCTTTCCGCCACCAAAACTGCATGTGTGTGGGCGCGCGTGTGTGCAGATTACTCGATCGGAATGTAGAGTGAGCGCGGGTTTCGTGCGTTCTCGGTCTTTTGTTTTTGTTCTTTTTCTTCCTGTGGTTTGGTGGCGCGGCTGGCAAGGACTCGGGAGTCGTGAGACTGCTTCTTCGCAGTACGCTGCAGGGATTGTGTGTTTGCTTTCCTCGTTTAGTTTTCATTTTGCTGGAGGGAGTGAGAGGGTGGCTTCAAGTAAAAGCTTCAAGATGTCTCTCAAGACTTGGTCGTCGGAGTGCGGCTGCGGCGTCGAGCTGGAGGAGGGGAAGCGTCCCTTCCTGCAAGAAAAGCCCCCTACAGCACGCACGCTTCTTTTTTTTTTTTTTAGCAGTGCGAAAAGGATGACAAAGCATTACAAGTGTTCAACGCTGCTAAACCAAATATTGAGCGAAAGCATTAGCTGCGGGTGATCGAGCGTTCTTCTTCTTCTCTTTTTTCTTATTCCTCAGCCCACATATAAAGCACCGCTTTAACCAAGCCGTATGAACGTGCCTTAGTAGCCTATAGGGGTAACGTGAATGCCAGGGTCCTAGCAGGCTGATTCTAACATAACCGTTCCATGTGAAACGAGAGACCCAAGTTGGCAGTTCCTGCCAGCCCACGGGGGGTGTGACGTCACAGCGTCACGTGGGTAAGACTACGCTGAAAGCTCGAAACCTAGAGTAGTATTTCTTTCGCAATAAAAGGGGCAGGCAGTTGAGAGGTTGCTGGTATTCGAGGCGACGCAGAGACTCGGAGTCGCGAACCCGCTTCTTCACAACGCGCTGCATGGATCGTGTGTTAGCTTTCCTCATTGTAATGAAAACTTGAGTACTGATCGTATGCGGGGCCGCACATATTAAGTACCTGCACATGAGTTTTGCACACACGCGCGCGCACGCACATGCAACTTTGCAGTGGCGGAAAAGAAATAGCTCTCAAGATTGAGAGCATCTTCCAAGGGCGCGTAAATGTTAACATTTGGAATTAAGCTGTGAAATTATACAATATGTTGCTCAGCTTATGGACAGATAGCTTTTCGCTTAATGCAGTTGTTTCAGATAAGAGCCGTAATCTAAGATGCAAATGAGGTCCATTGAGTCAAGTACGCACGCACAGAAGCAGTCAAATCTTTAGCGCTATCTAGCTGCCGCTCAGACCAAAGCAGTCCATACCTAACTGGTAGGGAAAAAAATAAACGAAAGGAAGCAAGCGTGCAACCTGCTCTGTGCTTTGCCGAGGGCAGCTCCTAGCCGTCACTGATTTGAAACTGCGCTCCGACGCAAGCGGGTCGAGTAGGGGGGAGCCGGTTGTCGGGCTGAGCCGTCCCGACTCTCTAGCCACCATACCGACTCGTCCGGGTCATGGCCTCCGAGATCACCCTCGCACGCGTGCGCGCGGAGGTGATCTCGGAGGCCATGTCAGGGTTTACATGAGCTCATTTCGGTCGGGCAGAGATCGCTGCTACACCATGCGTCGAGCAAGTGAAGCAGGCGTAGGCGGGAAAGGAGGAAGAGGGGGAATGCTAAGACGAACAGCTCACGGTCCCGCCCCCGACCAGTAAGGAGGCAAGAGAGGAGGCGTCGGACCGACGCGTCAGCATATACATGCCCCTTGCTCATCGGGTAGGGTCGAGCCAACCCACCCCCTGCAGTCAGGCTGGCGGGACCCGTCCCGACGGTCGTCTAGCTCATTCCTCTAGTGCATACATGACCCCGACAGCCGTTTTCAGCCCGACAGGCCCTCCCGACCCGACTTTGTCGGTCTCATGTAAATCCTCTACGCTAGCTAGCCTGCCCGCTTCTCCTTTCATGTCTTCCGCAAAAAAAAAAAAAAAAAAAAAAAAAGCGAACGTGCATGCGTGCTGCTGTATGCTTTGCTCGGAGGACGGCTAGACGCTCCCCCTCCTCCAGCTCGTAGCCGCGCTCTGATGTCCAAGCGCCTCCTTGCATCCTTCCCGCGCATTGGATTTGAAAGACAGCTTGCAGCCACCCTCTCACTCGCTCCTGTAAAATGAAAAAAAAAATTATAATAATAAAAATACACCCACAGGGCACGCAGGAGGGACATAGACCCACCGTCACTTTTGTGTCACGTGATTGCGTGCCTAGGACTTGCGAAGCCCTCTTTTGTTTCAAAATGTTTTTAATATATGATTTTATTCCAAATTCATCTTTTACAAATTTATGTCTGAAGATTTATATTATCAAAGTCTTGCTAGCTGTTAGATGCAAAAAATCTTACCCAGTAAGTAATAACCGTTATGCGAAAAAAGGTGCTTTTAATTTACTAAATACCGTTTAACTTCTACGACAGTTTTTCTTAATATCTCAAAATTTTGAGATGTCAGGGGAATGGCGCCGAATACAGGCGCTTAATTGATCTACAGAGCAAAGTGGCAAAGTCGCTGCAGGACCGAAGACAGAGGGAATGCTAGCTAAAGATTGCTTAAATTAGAAGCACATCTAGGTGATCGGTTAGGGATTGCATGAGTGCGATGCGAAGGCAGCGAGCGAATTTGCGTGTTTAGACTGACGCATGTCGTGTTGATCGCCTAGCTCTCTCCGTCACTCGCGTGTAACCTGTGTGAAATCGGTGCTGTGCTCGGTGTCACACAAGTTACACGCGAGTGATGGAGAGAACTAAGCGATCAACACGACATGCGTCAGTCTAAACACGCAAATTCGCTCGCTGTCTTCGCATCGCACTATGCAATCTCTAACCGATTAATCGCGTGTAACCTGTGTGACGTACAGCGGTGCTCGCTGCGGGTGGTCATCAGTTTATGAAGACAGCTATCTGCGTCATTGTGGGACAATTTGCATATTTTGGGACATGTTATAGCTCTGAAGGCGCAATTGCGCGCTTAAGTTTCATGTGCGTAGCAAGAAGAATGCGGGGATACGTACAGCTGCAGCGAAAAAAGAATGACACAAGTGACTCATGACCGGAGCGGAAAAATTGCAAGACGCGGCGCTATTGTAGCCGTATGCGTAGATAGCGAGAGTGCCAGGAATATTCCACTTTCCAAAGTGGGGGAGGCCGACAGAAAGCAGCACATCTCAAAGCTTGCATTTTAAATAATAGCTTGTGCGCTGCTTATCGGTATAATCACGCGCCAACATTTGTGAGCATGACTCCATTTCTTTATTTTTTTTAGCTGAAGTTTTGAGCAGCGACATTTTCTTTAATGACGTTTTTCCTCAAAGCCCGCCGTTTGTTGGACGATATACTGTCAATGGCTGTCAGCGCTAGCGAAGATCAATGGCATCATTCATGAACCTCCGCATTCCAGAAATGAGTTTACTTTTTGGCAACAAATGAATGCAGCAGTTTGAACCCACAATTTTCTCTTTATTGACAAATTTCTTTAAATATTACCACAGCACGTGAAAGAAAGAGAAGTCTAAAATTAGTTGATAACTGGCAACAAATTAGAAGTTTTTCTAAAGCTAGATTAGTGACTGGCGAACGCTCCACTAGCCTCCACGACATAGCGTGTTCGTGTGGGTAGTGAGGCTAGAGGCTGCTGCGAAACCAGGCATGCGTTTTAGTCGCGTCCATTCCTCTTGCACAGCCTCCCAAAGCAGATCTGGTGACGCTCCGTGTAGTTGCTGTCTTGCCAGCTGCTGCTTCATGAGGCCTCACACATTTTCAATAATATTAAAGTCCGCTCCTTTTGGAGGTCATGGAAGCTCTTGAATGCAGAGCTCTTCAAGTTTCTGCGGCACTATCCTTAAAAAAAAAGTTTTCAAATCATGAAGCTTGGAATCCTTTTCGGGTAGCGCGAACAAAAGAACAGAAGTGAATAATGGGGATGCAATAAGTGAAAGCTAATGCTATTATTTGTAAGCATATCGAACGAAAGCAATCGTTCGGCGAAAATAACAGCCTTGGATAATGAAATTTAATAACTGAACAAAAAATGATAGTAGCATATTTTTTAATGATCAGCAAGATACAAACGTTGTAAGTGGGTGAAAGTAGAAAACGAAAGTTAAGTGACAACAATCACACGTCAAGCCACGTAAAGTATCGGTAGCCCGCCAACAGATTCAAACCTCACCGCAGGATACTATTTAAAAAAAAAAGACGTTTAGTCTTCCATTTCAGTGCACTGAAATAAGTTATCCATTTACAAACTGTCAGAAAAAACCTTTAGCTCTTTTGCGCGCATATACGTTGAAAGTAATTATACCTGCTTGTGTGGTCCTGTCATGCTGAAAAATGAAACATCCATCAGGAAACGGGCCATCCGAGATGAAAGGAATTAAGTTTCTTTCAAGTATATCCGCATAGGTTGATGATGTCAGGACTCCGTCTATCCGAACGAGCGGCCCTTCGTGTGTTATAACACCCCACACATTGACAGACCGCCGGCCGCTAGCGGCAACTTGTTACGTATACTCGGGTTCAAACCTGTAACAAAATGTGAACGTTTTCCTTGTTACGGCGCAGCTCAACACTCCTTTTCGGACATTCGCGTAGTAGGATTCAAAAGAAAAGTAAACTTCTTAGCTAGAGGTTTTAGAATTTACCGGGCGTATAGAAATGAAATAAAATGAAAAGACCACCGCAGCAGCTGTCATAAACACGCGACGATTATTTTCCGCACATATTCGAAAAGAAACACTTAGAAAAGTGCTGATTACCAGCCCTCTTAAAAACAGAAGCACAAGACCTACCAGGTGCAATCTGGCCTTCAAGCACGGCGCTTTGGATCCCACTTGCTGCTAAAGCTAGATTCCTCGGTGAATACTACATTCATCCACTCTTCGGTCGTCCACGAAAGATGTCTAGTGGCAAACTCCTACCTGAGCGCCTTGTTTTTGTGAGTCAAAAGTGGCCTCTGGCAAGACATCCTACTGCGGAGCCCTACTGAACGAAGACGTTCTGTTATGGTAGTAAGGGATATCTGAAGGCTAAGTTCGTTCGGCTGTTATAAAAGTGTCACAGCAGGCGGTGGCCACGATCAACCTGTCTTCTTCAGTGGTCCGTCTTGGCCGCCCATCTCGAGCAGCGTCTCCAAGCCTTGCCTCTTGCCGAAAAGCCCAAACAATGCGCGTAACGCTGCCAAGCGAGCACCCAACCTCCGCAGCAACACTCCTTGTCCGACCTGCTTGAACAAGGGTTAATATTTGCACTCTTGTCGCCTTGTCGATTCGCGGCATCCTTATGTTGTGGCAAAGTTTATGGGAACTACACCTGCTTTTAAACTTTCTCTGTCGTGTGACGTAGGCACTGCCACACGTTACTTTTGACAGTGCATTCCCAGCAAATTTTAAAGGGAAAAGTGATAAGGATACCGTTGCTCGCAAAGCAACGGTATCTAGCCACCTTGGCGTATGGTTTGGCCGATAAGAAATCAACATGCGTTCGTTTAAGATTTTGCATTTCTGATGTGCGAATGTCAGGATGAGCCGTCTTCTGCCGGCCACCCCCGCTTTGAGAAATGGAATGTTCCTGGCACTCTCGCTATCGGCACACTCGGCAACAGTAGCGCCGCGTGTCGCGATTTTTTCGCTCCGGTCATGATTAACTTGTGTCATTCTTTTTCCATTGCAGCTGTACGTCGTGAGTTGGGCGTGTATACAGTGATGTTCACCCACCGTACTTTTGTGATCGGAAACCAAAGGGTGCGCATCTTTATACATCATATTTATTTAAACAGTATGCGTACTTGTATATGAATATAAATTTTATGACTCATGTAGTACATGGATATGCTTCGATCGTTGGTTGCACATAATTGCGTATCTGTACATAGTGCTTAAATTATCATGCATGCGTGTCACCTCCTTCATCTTCAATTATTGCGCGTATCAATGAAATTAATTTTGATGGCCCACCCTCGACATATATCTATAGCATATGTACCAATATGAACTAAAGGGCCTCCAATCCTTTCTTGAAAAGTTTTGTTTTTCATGCCTTAACTACACGTTTATATGATATGAATATATGGTCTAACATTTCCCATTTATTTCGTGAAATAAAATAGGAAAATATCAGATACATATTCGAATCAAAGCTTCACCCAAATGTCAGTTGCTATGAATTTCAGCATGCACTCAGTCGCCTAAGGGATCATTGCTGTTACGCGAAAAACGTGGTGTCAACTGTTTAACTAAATTCAAATTGGAAAATATTTTTCTCACATCTGAAATTGCTTCCAGATTTTCTAGGTGCTGTATATTGACGGCAGTAATATATACAAAGAGGTGTATCCACCTGTCAACTCTATGTACAGTATTTTATTCACTAAAGTACATACAAACCAGTAAGCGTCAGTAAACTTTGTATTTAATCATGTTCATACAAACTTAAAGTACGTACGACGTTGATAGAGTCAATAAGAGGATCATACAGGCTCTAAAGACTGTTGACTATCATTTTTATAAAGGAAACCTTCGATTACCCAAACCAACAAATTTCCAAAAGTTGTAAAACACTGGCAATGCTCCAAGAGAAGGACCGTGCACTTACCATACAGGACCGGGCGCAGACCATCACACCGAAGCCATCCAGTTGATGCGGTCGGGTTCGGGGGCCAAGGCTTCTGGGTAGCATGATCAGGCGGACAAGACATCAGACTGGGAGCAGCAGGGAGAGTTGGCAAAGAAGTTTGATATGCACTTTTTACATGTCGAGGGAGGAGGAGGAACTCAGACAAGAAGAGCTGAGCTGAGCTATTCGTGGATACAGTTCCACGCATTAGTATAGCGTCCGCAATCCCAGTTCCCTAACTGGGCAAATGAATTGAAATTGGCCCAGTCCAATCAGCGGGCACACGCGGTCAACAGAGGCCCAGCCCACTGCCAGAGGCATCACTGGAACCGCCTCGCAGCTCTTCCGATGAATGGCGAGGGTCAGCACCGATGGTGGCGATGTCGATGTTGTGCCTGGTTAACGACGCAATTTCGGTTCCCGCAGAAAACAGGCTGTCGGCGGAAGTGTCATGCCACGTGCTCTCGGGAAGTTCCACCCTCTTGACCGGGCATTACGCGGCTGAGGGCGGCTGAGGGGGGGGGGGGGGGGCTCTCTCCGTCAAGAAGGTTGGTTGATGCTCTTTGTCAAGCAGAGATGAGCCCCTTGCCAGAGTCGTTTTCCCATGGCAGAACAAAGACATGATGAGGGTTGCTTCACCCGTTCCGGCTCGGCAGGGAATCTGACCGCCGTAGCATGTGGAAATGGACCGGCCGTCGTCGTCGCCGTCCTCGATGACCGCCGCTTGCAGGCAAACGCTTTGCTTCTGCTTTGATCTTCTAGAGGCGCGTGAACTTCAGCTGAGATTCTAGTCGTAACACCTCGGTGACCTCACTCCCTCCACGACACAATCAAGAGGATTAGAGTGCCACTCTCTACGCTCAACCTTGCATCTGTGACGTTCGGTTCAACAGACGCTGAAACATTAATGTAGCTGACGTCACTTCGAGTGAAGTCTATGATCATCTTGACATAGGCTGCCTTCTGGACACTACTGTCCATTCCTCGGCAGATGGCCTTATCAGCACTATCTACGGTGTCAGCAGGGGAGTTGATGCTTCCACCATTGCTGACACCGTGGAATCTGCCGTCTCCATTCGCTTCGCTGTCCTCCTCCTGACCATGTCCTTATCTCGGGAATGCGGTTCAAAGCCCCTCCACTCGAGTCTCGACCTCTACAGTGCAGCCGCTGCGCCCGGTGCAACCACATTCCGGCCACATGCGCCAAACCTTTTCAATTTGCCATCTGTGGAGGCCCTCACCTTCGCTCTGCCTGTCATGCAGAACATCTCAGGTGTCTTCATTGTAAGTGTTGCCATGCAGCCTCCGACGCAGTCTGCCTCACATGGCGGCATCAAAGCCAAGTCACTACAGCTCCGACACACAACAGATCCGGCAGACGGGGGAAGGGTATTTGATGAGCTGCGAGCTTCAAGCCACTCTGGAGGATAACAGGGAGCACCCCCTGCCCTTAAGCACAGCTATGCTGGGGCCCTTTGTCCCCTTTGCGCGGCGCCCTTCGAATCTAGGGACATCCCCAGCAGATCTCAAGGGCACCCTGTGTCTTACTATGCTTGCCCTTCTCCCACAGCTTCCTCCCGTCTCACCAGCTCAGTCGCTCTGCCTGGCTGACCTAGTCACAACACAGAGCCCTTGCAGCCCCAACCATTGCCAGAACTAGCGAATGGAGGAACCCGCAAGTTCTTCAGTGGAACCTGCAGGTATTACCAGCCAGCCACCAGCACCTCGCCTGCCTCAAGGCTGATAGCAAGTTCCCCTTCGATGTACTGGCCTTCCAGGAAACCCACATCTAGGTGAACTCCCTCCACCTTCCATGGTTTTTGGGATACGCCAGTGCGACACACTGCACTGCGAAAAGGCCCTTGCCTCCTGCCTGGACACAAACAGCCCCCTCCCCTGCGTCATCTACGTCCGGACGGATCTGTCCCATATCATCCAGCTGGACGACATCCTCTCAGGCCGTATAGTAACCTGCACTGTCACAGTCTGTATGGGGACCACAGACAACTTTGTGGCCTCTGTTTCCATACAACCTGGTGGCTCCTGGAACCCCAGCAACCTGAATCCTGTCCTCTCTAGACTTGGCAGTACCGTCCTTGTTTGCGGGGACTTCAACACCATGCACTCGGAATGCGAATCCCGCAGAGCCACCCGCCGCAGGAGTAGCCTGCTCCAGACCGTGATCTTAGCAGGGCCATTTCTCCTCAAGCGGTCTTCTCCTACATCCGTCTGACCTGGCCAGAGGTCTACTATCGATCTCGCCTTTGTTTCGGCAGGCCTGTCTTATGCTATAAGAAGCTAACAATCACAATGCTAACACAGGGGTCAGTTGGTTGATTATATTGGGATACTTATCCGCTACTTGCTAATCAAGGGTAGAGATGAAACGCAACACACACACCAGCGCTTGCGTCGTGTGCTGTGTTTCATCCGTTTCCTTGTTTAGCAAGTAGCGCATAAGTCTCAATGCCTATAAGAAGGCACTGGATACCTGGGGATCTGACGCGACCCTCTCGGCGCCCCATGAGCGCAGAGGCTACTCTTTCGTCCGATGGGCTGACTTCCACCAGTAGTGTAAAGATATCCCAGAGGGAGAGAATATACTAAATCATGTGACCTCCTACGCTCGCAAGGCCTTTGCCAAGGCAAGTGCCTCTCCCTGCTGTCCCGTCCCAGATCTGCAGCAGCTCGATTTGTGGGCACAATGACGGCGATAGGAATACCGGGCCATCGACTACCGAACTTCCTGATGACTGGATATCCTTCCGCAAAACTGATGCCGTCTGTCGACGACACTCCAGGCACCGACGGAGAGAGCTAGGTGGCCATTTTGTCGAAAATACAAATACTCCGACATATCATGGCGGCTCCCGCTGAACCTCATCTCCTCAGTATTCCTCGGCAACCTATCCTGGCCATCGCCATCTCACGGTCTGTCACTGTGGCCGCCCTCAACAAGCTCTTGGCAGATCAGTTGGCTGCAACGTTCGCCCCAACCCTCCCATTTTCTGGTCCTCTTCCGGGACTGACTAAGCCCTCCCCAGACCCTCTTGATTACCCCGGGTGGGGCTCCCGCCTGCCTGCTGCCAACCCTCTTACCATTATCCAGCAGCAGATCGATACCCTCTGCTCTGTTCACATATTCAGTCACGAGCTCCTCGCTGCCCTCCACAGGTCCAGGAGGCGTACCGCTTGGAGGCGTACCGAGTTGGTGAGGCTGATGGCATCACCAACCAGATGTTGTGTAACCTAGACACAGCTGAGCTAGAACGCCTCCTCGACAGCCTCAACACCATATGGCGCACTGCCTGCCTGCCTTCTGACTGGTTCCTGGCCCTGGTTGTACTCCTCCTCAAACCAAGGAAACCCGCCCGGCTGCTCGCGTCTTATAGATCTGTATCGCTCACATCGGCTGCCTGAAAAACTGAAGGCAGTTGCGCTGGCCAGGCTGACGTGGATTTCTCGAGCAAACCACTTCTTTCCCTAGCAGCTGACCGCCTTCCGGTGCCACCGCTGCACTGCTGACTCCCTCGCTGATGTGATATCCATCCTAGAGGATGCCAAAAGTAATGGCGATGTCGTCATGCTCGTCCTGGACATCCAGGCGGCCTTCGATACCCTCCCTCACGCCGCCATCCACGAGGCCTTGGACCTACTCAGTGTGGGGCACCCTGCGCGCCCTCATCATGGCCTTCCTCCGGGGACGGACCTTCCAAGTCTGCGTTGGGCACCCTCAACTCCCCACGAGCCTCACAGCCGGAGTACCACAGGCTCCGAACTGAGCCCGTTTCTGTCCAACCTGTCCATGGCATCGCTCCCAGCTTGCCTACCACCCAACCCGAACCTCCCCGTGGGCTTCTCCATTTACGCCGACGACGTGTGGCAGACGTGACAGGGACCACGGGGTTCGTGGTCCCTGCCGATGTATCAAGTATGCCCTAACTATCCTCCAGGGTAGAAATCAGAGTGGAATTCTAGTAGAAATCAAATGGGCATGGGCAGGACATGTAGTGCGAAGAGAGGATAACCGATGGTTATTTAGGGTAACAAACTGGATTCCAAGGAAAGGAAAGCGCTGCATGGGGGGGGGGGGTGGCAGAAAGTTAAATGTGCGGATGATAAGAAGTTCGCAGGGGTAAAGTGGATGCAGCTAGCACAGGACCAGGTTAATTGGAAGAATATGGGAAAGGCCTTCGCCCTGCAGTGTGTATAATAATGGTAGTGATGATGTCCTCCAGAGGGAATTGGATGCCGTGAAAGCTTTTTTCGATCGTATCGGGCTATCCCATTCTACCCCCAAGACAAAGGCCTTCATCCACCACCCTAGGGAAGCTCGGGTAAAAGTAAACACGCTCAAACTGGCAGGAGTACCTCTACCCTGGAGAGACCGAGTCAAGTACATGGGCCTCCTCATTGGCCGGAGGTGACCTGGATTCCTGCTGAGAAGACCCATCTTTCCCGGCTAAAGGCAGCTGCCACGACTGTTCTTCGCCTTAGAGCAGGAGGCTACTCGTCTACCTGGCCTCTGCGACTTCACCAGGCCGCTGCCACTTCTCTCTTGCTTTTCACCCTCTTTTTGTCACTCTACGACCTGCAGAACGGAAGTCTCTTAAAGCAGCTCATCGGACAGTCCTCCGTTCATGACTGGGCCTCCCTTGCACCTCTCCCATTGCGGCCACCCATGCAGAGGCTGGCACCTGGACTTTGCCCATTCAGCTCCTCCGAACTGGGTTTCGCCACGTGAACCGGATTCACCATGCTCGAGATGACATATCCCTGCTGTCTCGGCTTCGTGGCGCCCCTTCGTGGCACCCCTCCTTTCGCATGGGACACCTCTATGCCCTGTATGATGGCACCATGAGAGGAACACCAGCATTCACGCCCCTTTCTCCTCCTCCCACCACATCTACCTTGGAGATTGGTACTCCTTGTATGCAGCAAGCAATGTACTCCGGGGGCGGCCATGCGACAAACGGTCGCCTCATTGCTCCAGGAGGCTTTGGAGGGCCGCACTCCTCTACGGTGACGGCTGTCTTCCCCTACTTTGGGAAGGCGGCGACAGCCTGTTTGATTCGCGCCCTGGAGCTGTCTTCTTCCTGTCGGCTCTCCTTTCCTACAAGCTCGACTGCTGCTAAGACGGCTGCCCTCCACCTGGCTGCTAACTTACTGGAACGATTCCCCGGGAACCAGCCTGCTATCATTTTTGCAACACCCGAGCAGCCCTGCTGATGAAAAAGAAGGGGGAGGTGACTCCTTCGGGCGCGTCTCTTGGCCACAAGGTACACGGGGCGACCGATGAGCCTGCACTGACTCCCAGCGCACATCGGTACCCCAGGCAACAAGGAGGTGGACCGACTGGCAAAGGTAGCTCATGAGGACTTACCTACTCCCACGTCATCCCTTCAAATTCTCTCGGAGGGAGCTGAACCAGGCTGTCTGGACACTTCACCCCGATACAAGACTCGCGTCGGGAAAACGGCTCCGCCCTCTATCGGATAAGATCCCATAGCCTGACTGGACCCTGCTGCTCTGCCTCCGCACTGGTTCCTCATGGCCTGCCTCTAGGTTGTATGGGCATGGGTGTACCCCTTCATCTTCCTGTTCCTCCTGCGGGCAGGACAAAGCACTAGCACACCCGCTGTGCCTGTGTCCCTCCGACCACCACCCGCAGTTTGTTGCCTGGTGGATACCGCCGCTTCGGACTCCTAGCCGACACCGAGGCGGATTTCCTCTTCCCGAGACTGCCACTGCTGTCGGTCTTTAACCTGCTGGCTGACTTCCTGAAGGCCACTGGCCTAACCTACCGGCTGCATCCCCTATGGGGCTACAGCCCAACTGCAGGCTACGCCTGGCATTCTCGCTTCTGCCTGCCTGTCACTGACAAACCCTCCGTCGCATGAGAAGCTGACCTTGCTCACATCCTACCCTGGAATGTAATGCCTTTGCGAGCCCCTGCCCTGCTGCGTCTCTTACCTATGGTAACTACCAGGCGGTCTGTTTGGTGCCCGCTATCTTCTCCCTCAACCGGTACTTTTCCTCCATCATGCCCTTTCACCAACGGCTCCAAGACGTGATGACACAAGATGGACAGCAAAAGACAAGCCTTTCCAAACATCTAGCCACTATTTTATTCTATTCTCCCCCCAGTTCAATGTCCAATCAGTGGGGCACACGCGGTTACCAGACACCACCCACTACTGGAGGCATCACATAACCTGCTCTCAGCTTTTCCCTTGGCGGCGAGGGTCAGTTCCGCTGGCGGCGATGGTGATCTTGTGCCGGCAGTGGGGATTCATCAGGAAGTTGAAGCAGTCCGGGAAATCCGACGTTGGCAAAGGTCGCTCTCCCTCGGTACTTATTTCTTGGAATGTCACGTGTACTCTTTTCTGTCGAAAAGCTGCATGCAGCTGCTTTTCCCAATGAAAGGGAAGACTTCCTCGTGGTCACCCCCGCACCAGGCATGTAATTTTACATGAATGGGTCACTATTTCTCCCCTTTCCGACCCGGCGACTGACCACCGCAGCATGTGGAGCTGGAACTCCCGTCGTCTTTGCTGCCGACTCGACGCTTGCGATGACTGCCACTCGCCGGACCAGCTTGGTTCCTGTCGCCAGCCACTGGGAGAGCCGCGTGTGCCTCGGCTGCAACCCAGATCATAACCAACGCTCAACTAAACACCCTCGATACAGCACTGCTGAATCTCTACAAGGCTGCTCTAGACCTCCCTATCACCACCTCTACCACTAAGCTCTTTGCTATGGGTCTCTTCCTCTCCGCTCTCTTATCATTCTTCACCATGACCCTCAACTAGCTCGACTTTCCCCGTTAGGGTCAGTGGCTCAGGCGGGCATCCTACTACTACCGTCTCCACTACGACCTCTCCCCTGCCACATCCCTGCTCCCAGCCTTGGAATTCTCCCCCTCCCGTACATTGTGTCCCCTGTCCTTTATGCCGGTCATCGTCACGCGGTTGCTGAGCACCATTCCCCTCTTTGCTAGCCAGGGAGTGGCCTACACCGATATCTCCTTTGTGTCTCCTGCAGAATTATGCGGCTATGCTCAGTACCATCCCCGTCTCCTAGCTAATGAAACCCACCAGTGGCCCACACCTCCACCCGCCGGAGGCATTGTCTTCCGAGATTTTCGCCATTGTCCATGCCTTCCAGCCCTTTTCCCTCCTTCCGTCTCTTCCGTAGTATGCAGTCTATTCCTACTCACAAGCCGCTCGCTCTCCGCCACATACAGAACCGCGCGTGCTCTACCCCCTTCCCTTCAACCAGAAGTTGAACGAACGGTCTGCATATTACTGACTGTTTTCCTCCATTGGATACCTACATATAATAATATAATAATTGGTTCAGAGGAAGGGAAAGGCGCAGTATCTCTCACACTTGTTTCTGTGGACACCTGAACTGTGCCATAAGGGAAGAGAGGAAGGTGGGAGTGAAAGGGGAAGAGAGAAAGAGGAGCCGTAGTGGAGGGCTACGGAGTAATTTCGACCACCTGGGGATCTTTAACGTGCGCTGACATCACACAGCATACGGACGCCTCTTCGTTTCGCCTCCATCGAAACTCGGCCGCCGTGGTCGGGATCAGACATTCATGTGTTGACGGCAATGAGTTGGCCCATCAACTCGCCCGTGACAACGGTGTAAGATATAAGGGCGGGGACACAGCGGGCCACGCCGGTGTCAGATAAAGTCCCCTAGTTCTCCAAAACCCTACGAGGTGGCAGTTCGCTCAGCGGCCCGTGACGTAGTTGGCGGCAATATTTTTCTATTGGGAATAAGCGCTTTTTGAGGGCCATTTTCTCGTAAACTGTGGACGATGATATAAACTATTTTTGCTGCGTTGTTTTTGTCTAGGCCCATTATTAAACGCAGTTTTGTGAATCAGTAGCGTTGTGCATGCTTAAAAAAAGGCGTAGAAGGCGAAGAATTTTTCATGCGTAATTTCATCCTGCTGCACAAATAAGTGGCGGCGGCTCATTGACAACATAGCATTTACCACCACTCGTCTCGTTTGTTCTTTAACTTCGCCTCTGATTTGCGCACCAATGTGCCCGCTCATCTGTTCGCCCTTTCCCCACACACTCGTTTGATTCTTAGTTCGTTCGTTACTTTATTCTTCCCTCTATTAAAGGTTCTCTAACTGGGTTCTGCGAGCTCCCACTGAACTGACCCTTCTCCTCCTCTCACTTCCTCTATAGCTATTATTTCTCTTTCATTGCTTTTTTCCTTTCTCTTTTGTCCTCAGGATACAGAGTGCATTAAAGAGTGGATGAGAATTTCACAACAATGAAAAAAGAACGCCAAGCATAATTTATACAATACAAAACAACAGAGGTAAGAATTATGGTTAACAATTTTATTAAAGCTACATTATAGATTTGATTATCAATAATGTGATATGGTGCAACAAATCAGCATAATAAATCAGTTAAGGAACACAAACACATCACTTAGCGTTATAAAGGTCTTTTTAAACTGCATGGTATCATTGATGCCAGTTAATAATGTGAATAAAGAATTACATTAATTACAGATTCTTAGAGAATATGATTTTCACATGTCACAGTATTTCAATGGTGCACTGAGACATTTTGCTCGTAATTACGACGATACGAAATAAAGGGTGGTGGTTGCTGCGCGTACGGACCATGCATCGTGCCTAGTTCTTTGAAACCTGTTTTAGAGCGTCAACTTTCCTTTACCTAAATAGTTCCTCTTTGTCGAGCCTTCGGCGCAAGTAAAAGATGCTATGCGCCGACAGCCGGGCTTGTAACGTCGACGGAAGCGCCGGCGGCGGCAGTCCGCCTAGTGAACTTGGCAGCGTGCCAACTCGCTTCATCATTGTTGGCATGTCTACCACCCATAAGATGTATAAAGGTGGCATGGAGGGCGCTATTGGTTACGCGTTTTGGAGATCGTGCTGTCGGAGTTCGTACAAATATTAATGGCTAGTGAGCTTGCTTCAAGTAAAAAAAGCTTTAAATAACGGCAGCATTAGTTCCGGTTTTTGTACAAGTAACTCGCTCATGCTTTCGTTCGCTTGCTAGTCCCATTCGCACTATTACGTTTGGGGAACGCGTGCTCAGCCCACCGCTGATGCCAGTTATTACGTGCGGGTCGCGCGCGCCTGAGTATCGCACCGCTGCCACCCGTTATTACATGCGGCGCGCAACCCCTCGGTCAGGCCTGGCTGCTCCGTGGCTCTTGCGGACGGCATCAACGGTCCCAGCAAAGACCAGGCGTCTTCTAAAGAAACAACCTTTACTAAAACATCATGAAGGAAAAGGCAGAGAAGCTGACCCGGAGAGAATACAGACATGCTCACACAGCTGGTGTCTAGTGCCGTCACAGCGACGCCTTCCAAAGTAGTCTCTGTCGCCCTCACAGGGAAGGGAGAGCCCGACAAGTCTGGGCAAGACGGGATGACTCAATCGCAGGTGGCCCGACCGCATCTCGTCCACCTCCTGCAGACGGGCGAGGGCGACGCACTCTCCCTCGAGCTCCGGGCTTGGCCGGCGTTTGCACACACACGCACGCACACACATTTGGCGCGTGGCAGGATCACGTCGAGACTTGCCCGCGGGAGGAAGCGTTGGGTGGCCGATGAACGGCGCCGAAATGGCCGATCCGCTCGAGGTTCTGCCTGTTGCTATGCGGTGGCCGCGTCAGCTGTCACACTTGTCGGTGGCGAAACGTAACAGCACACAGTTGTTTGCATGTGTTTGTGATTTGTTGATATATAAGCGGTAGGGGGCGCTGTCAAATTTCCTTCGTCAAAAGACAAAAGGGCGAATAAATGCCGGGATAATGAAGCATGGGGCATTATGGGGATACAACAAGTATGATGTTTTGAGGGGTATTTGGAAAGGAATTATGGTGCCTGGGATGACTTTCTGAAATGCGGTTTGGTGCCTAAAATCAGAGGTACAGTCGACATTAGAAATAAATCAGAGAGCCATCGGACGATTAGCACTGGGTGTCCATGGCAAAACCATGAATGAGGTGGTATAGGGAGATATGGGCTGGGCATCTTTCGAAGTACGGAAAGCTCAGAGTAAAATATTTTATGAGGAACGCCTGAGGAAATCGGACAGTAAGATATAGGCAGCTAGAGTATTTAAATACCTATACCTAAAAAGCGTTGACTCTAAACGGAGGAAAACAACTAGGAAACTAACCAGTATGTATGCTGGTCACAATAAGGACGAAGAAATAAAGAGCGTTAAGCAACAGGTGAAAAACTCAGAAGGTAAAAATTGGATAAATTCGATGGAAAAGAAATAGAGTGTGGAACTATACCGAAAGTGGAAAATGCAGATCAGGAAGGAGGCTTTCTTTGATAACTCTAGAGGCAGTGCCCTACTTTATGAAGCCAGATCAGGTATGCAGGAAGATGACACATGTGCAGTATGTGGTAAATCCACAGAAACAATTACCCATATTATACTCGAATGTTAATGTATCCATCCCGAAAGTCGATGCAGGCGCAGTCACTGTTCCTGAAGCACTCGGGTTTAGAGATACCAATGGCCGGGTGAATGAACCTGCGGTGGAAGCTAGCAAAAAACGATTAGAAGATTGGTGGCTTAAAAGCAGAAAAATGTTATAATGTTAGTAATGTAGAAGGAAAAATTCAATAAATAGCATAATGGTATAATTAACCAATCTAAAACAATAATTAAGATACAGGGGGGAAATGAGCATGATAGCAACTGCTACCACCCGTTTCAAAGGGGACGCTCCTATATTCCATCCCATCCATCCGTTAAATAAGTGGTTAAGAATGCCCAGAGGCTTTATGTATTTTCTCCCTTTCGCCTTATCGGACGCAGGATTCGCTTTCCGTGCCCTATTTACGCTGTTTAACTTGACTGTGGTTCGAAGGGATAACCATGACTCCATGGTTGAGTGATGTGCTGCTCCCTTCACCGCATTTCAGCATAAAGTGCAACTTCAACCTTTTCTTCGCTACGTCATTAGGATATAAATTGCGTCAATAGTATTTACAAGTCAATAAATTATTCTGGACTTCACTTCTGCACTGATGCAGTGGTACGGCGATGCTTACTGGCGATATACAGAGAAGCAGTTCAGGCCACGCGAACGGCTGGCGCCGGAGAAACGCGCCATGCGATATCAGCTGGTTGCTATCACAACGGCTGTGTTATGTATGATTTTTTTTTCGGCGAAGATTCACCGCTACATGCTACATTGACCCTGACGCCGCACTCAGCGGCCCGCTTCGGAGGAGATTGGCTGGTTCTTACTTTATCTGGTCACTTGCGTCCAGTGCCTCGCCCTTGCTGTGTCCCCACCATATATTGTCACGGACAACAGGGCTAGACGTGACTAACACGACGGGACGAACCAGCAGGCAAAGTTCCGCACACAGCACGCGAGGCAACTTCGGCGTCCTTTTCTTCCAGGCGCCACCTGAGAGCATCAGGTACACCAGGTGGCATTACTCCCCCTCCTAAAAAAAACGAAAGCACAAACTGGGCGCGAGCGATGGGCGATGCAAGTCAGTACAGAAAACGAATATAAAACGGAGGCGGTGCCCTACAAAACTAAACGAGTGCATAGTACACTGCACATTTCAGAGTTAAATACCGTTTCATGCGGACAACGTGCACCGCTTCGGAGCGTGGTTGCCGACGCGAGGTCTGCACAGCACCCGCTGGAAGGGCTTTGTATGTCACTTCTGTGACACGGCGCAGAACCTTGTAAGGTCCAAAGTATCGCGACATCAGTGTTTCAGACAAGCCGGGCCGGCGCACCGGTGTCCACACCCAAACTTGCTTTCCTGGTTGGCATGTGACGTGTCGATGACGGAGGTTGTAGCGACACGTATCCTTTCCCTGCTGTTGCTGAATGTGGATGCGGGCAAGTTGACGTGCTTCCTCGGCGCGCTGAGCAAACTGTTCAGCGTCTAGGATGAGAGGATTATCCGTCCAGCACGGAAGCATGGCATCTAACATCATCTGAACTTCGCGTCCATAGAGCAGGCGAAATGGCGTAAAACGCGTAGTCTCTTGGATGGCAGTGTTGTAGGCATATGTGACGTACGGGAGAATCTCGTCCCAGGTCTTGTGCTGGGAGTCTATGTACATTGCAATCCTGTCGGCGATCGTTTTATTGAGTCTCTCCGTGAGGTCATTCGTCTGTGGGTGGTAAGCAGTGGTTTTGCGATGGCTCGTGTGACTCAGCTCAAATACGTCGTGCATAAATTGTGCCGTAACGCCGTGCCTCGATCGGTGATTACTTGGGACGGTGCGCCATGGCGCAACACGATTTTCTGCATAAAAACTGGGCGATCTCAGATGACGTGCCACGCTTCACCGCCTTGGTGTCAGCATACCGTGTGAGATAGTCGATCGCGACTATAATCCATTTGTTACCGACCGATGTCAGCGGAAATGGGCCCAGAAGGTCGATGCCGATTTGGTCAAATGGTGTTCGGGGAGGCGCAATAGGTTGGAGCAAACCCGCTGGCACGACCATGGTGTCATTACTTTTTTAAGAAGCGCTGCTAGCTTCCCGCTTATAATCGAAAAATCCGCGCCAGTGTCCACCAATGCGCTAACCTTATGGCCGTCGAAAAGCACGGGTATGTCCAGCGAGAGTCGATGTTCATGTGTAGGAACTGTCGTCAGTGCCGTAAAATCCAGATCGCTCACATGTCTCGTTGTCAGGGGGTCTTCGTCACGTCGATTGCAAGCGGCCTCGTCCCCTGAGGTCGCTGTCTTTAGTTTTCCCGGTGGGGACTTGGCGAGCGTCGCTGCGCCGTCCAGGATGACCCGGGCTGCGGCGATGGTCAGCGTGGGGACGTGGATCGTGACTGCCGCTGAGAAGTTGGCGCCATGCGCTGCTGCGCTAACTAGTCTTCAATCTCTCGGGGTCTTTGACCTATTGGAGGGCGACGCATGTCGATGGGAAATCCGTGAAGTCCAAGTTGTCGATAGGGGCACTGGCGATAGAGATGACCTGGCTCCCCGCAATGGAAGCACAGGCTCTGGCGATTTGGGGCGCGCCACAGGTCCGCCTTCCGCTGGGGTGGTCGTCGGTTGTCGACGAACGGCTCAGTGTGTGCGGAATAGAGTGAGCCTTGATCGGGTGGCGGTAATGGCGCCGAAGCAGGGGCAGGGCGTCGCGCCATATCTGCATAAGTTGGACGCAGGTACTCCGTGGGGAAAGGTTGTGGATCAGCGGACGCTACCGAAGGCTTCAACGCTTGAAGCACTTCGCGGACAATGCTAGCTACAGAGTCGACCATCGGCTGTGGAGCACCGAAAAGCTTCTGGAGCTCTTCGCGTACAACTGAGCGGATGAAGTCGCGCAGGTTCGGGGTAGCCCCGAAGACCGAAAACGGCTCCACAACCGAAGCGGCGACCACCGGCCTGTCGTAAGTTGTAGACCGCTGCTGGAGCATCCTCTCTATTGTGACAGCTTCCGAAAGAAACTCGGCAACCGTCCTTAGTGGATTACGCACGAGGCCAGCGAACAGTTGCTCTTTAATACCGTGCATAAGGTGGCGCACCTTTTTGTCTTCGGTCATATGGCCGGGTCATGTCCTCCACATACATGGCCACAGTCTCATTTGGCATCTGTATACGAGACTGTAGAGCCCTTTCTGCGCATTCTCGCCGATCCGCGCTGGTATAGGTCTCACGAATTCGTCGGCAGAACTCACGCCATGATGCTAGGGCGTCTTCTCGGTTCTCGTACCAAGTACGAGCGCCATCTTCCAGGCTGAAGAAGACGTTTCGAAGCTTGGCGGCGTCGTCCCACTGATTAAACGAGGTGACCCGTTCAAATTGGATAAGCCAGTCTTCGACGTCTTCGCTCTGACTGCCGTGGAAGGGCTGAGACAGTCGTGGATTTTGCAGGGTGTAGTAAGTTGGAGCTCCTTGCATAGCCGGTCGAGGGGCGCGTGCGGTGTTGAACTCCAACGGCCCGTGCTCAGGGGGCAGGCCTTGATTCCTTCGGCTAGTACGGTGCACAGGGGTGTCGACTGGCATAGGAGTTGAGTCCTGGATATGCGCGCGGTGGTGTACGGGACATGTACTGTAATCGAAACCTAGCGCCGACACCAAAATATGTCACGGACAACAGGGCTAGACGTGACTAACACGACGGGACGAAGCTGAACCAGCAGGCAAAGTTCCGCGCACACAGCCCGCGAGGCAGCTTCAGCGTCCTTTTCTTCCAGGCGCCACCTCAGAGCATCAGGGACACCAGGTGGCAATATTGTCACATGGTGGTGACAAGGTCGATGACACAAATGAAGAGTCGGTGATTGCACTGAAGAAACTCTTTATTGGACTGACTTGCGCCAGCAAAAGAACGAAGCAACTTGGCGACGGCGATAGCAACAAACGTGTTCGTCGAACTAAGAATGCCCGTCGCACTCTCAACGCTCAATTTAAAGGCTGCTCAGAACAATCTAGATAACGTCGCACACTGCTACTAGCACAACCTGGAACATTGTAGAAACATACGCGAGTGATGGAAACCATCCAAACAGATCTCGGCGCATCTTGCGCGACAACGAAACTGATAAAGGTGCTTCTCGCGACATCGAGCATTAACAAACAAAGAATACAGAACTGATACGCGATCCAGAATCAGTGATTAGGCCCCATGCCGGCGGCTGCCAAAAAATAACAAATACAGTTTTGTGGGTTTCGCGGTGGTGTAGCCGCGGCGAGCGAAGCAGAGGCAGAGCGACTAAGCAACATATTTATTCGGCATGCTGGGCCGTACAGATTAAGAGACCCGCACGAGCGATCTGCGCGCTCACTTCTTAACAAGTGCCCCGCTCCCCCTCTCGGCGTTGCCATTCACACACGTCACAGCATCACGTGACACTACATACCAATCGCGCACAATGCGATCACATGATACTTCATTCCCTTTTCCCCTAACTGTTTTACACCAGCTCTATGGGGTATAACGATCAGGAGGCTTCCGAGAACGAGCACTGCGCCGAAGAGGTGGCGTGTCCGGAGGTGGCGCATGCTCCCGGAGCGGTGGTGCAGGCAGCGTGGACCTTGTAGGCGAACTGGCGTTCTGTCCCCGCAACGTAGATGCTTGGGCAGGCTGTGGTGCTGAGGAATCCTGTGGCTCAGACGTATCTAAAGAAGGGGTCTTAGTAGACGACTCTTCCGGTACAGAATCAGGCATTGAACTAAGCACAGAAGGATACACAGTTGGCCCGGATTCCACACTTTGAAACGAACACGGACGTAGGTTGTCAGCATGCACAAACCTCTGTTCCTGCCCTATTCTAACATTGTAGGTGGATGCACTGCACCGCTGTTCTATAACGCCTCGCAACCACTTCGATTCCCCAGGACGTAGTCCTTGGACGAGCACATGGTCGCCTTCCTCAAATGATCTCCATGACCGCCCTCTCTCGTTAGCCTTCTCTTTCGTCTGGTAGAACCTGTCGTCCATACGTTTTTCCAAGTTCGGTTGGAGAAAGGTCAGGCGTGTGCGCGGCTTCCATGACAGAAACAATTCCGCGGGTGTCAGCCCCGTGGTTGCGGTAGGTGTGTTTCGGTACGTGAACAGAAATTGGTCAACCCAATGTTGCAAGGTTTTCTTGATCCCTGTTCTTCTCTCGTCGAGAACCTGTCGCAAAAGGTCCCGCTTAATGGTCTGTACGTACCGCTCTGCGCTTCCATTTGATGCGGGATGGTACGGTGGCGTCCTGGTATGCCGCACCCCATTCCTGCGGAGAAAGTCTGCGAAATTCTTGGCACAGAACTGTGGACCATTGTCCGTAACTACTTCTTCTGGCAGGCCGTAGGACGCAAAGACACTCCGCAGCTTTTCAATGGTCTTCTCGGTAGAGGTGGATGGCATGACGACCACTTCTGTCCACTTGGAATGCACATCCACTAGGACTAGGAGCCACTGGTTATCGGTAAAAGCAAAGTCCAGATGGATTCTTTGCCATCTGCGAGTTGGCCAACCCCAAGTTATCAGTGGAATACGTGGCGGAGCATTTTGTGTTAACTGACACGTGTCACAGCTTTTCACAATCTGCTCAATGTCCTCCGTGAGCTGAGGCCACCACACAAAGCTACGGGCGAGCATTTTCATGCGCGTCATCCCGGGGTGTCCTTCGTGCAAAAGATGCAACACCCGTTTGCGCAACCCACGAGGTATAATCACTCGATTTCCCCATGTAACACACTGTTGATCTACAGATAGCTCATGTCGACGAATTAAATAAGGCATTAACTCATCATCTTTAACATGCGGCGGCCAACCACTCATAGTATAACACAGCACTTTCGACAATACTCTGTCAGTTCGAGTGCACTTCTGAATTTCAACAGCAGACAATGGCACTTCATCAACAACTGAAAAGAAATGTGCATAATCCGAGACATCATTGCGATTTGCAAGTGGTAACCTTGAAAAACCGTCAGCATTTCCAACCTCTCGACCTTTGCGGTAAACCCAACGATAATCGTACGCTGCAAGCAGTAAAGCCCAGCGCTGCATGCGGGCTGCTGTCATCACTGGTACGGGCTTACCATGAGCGAGCAAGCCTACCAATGGCTGATGGTCGGAGTAAATCTCAAAGCGATGCCCGAACAGATATTTGTGGAACTTTTTCAGCCCAAAAACAACAGCCAAGGCTTCTTTTTCGATGTGAGCATACCCCTGCTCTGCCTTACTTAACGTTCTGGAAGCATAGGCAATTGGCCTTTCGTCGCTTCCAATCTTATGAAAAAGAATGGCTCCTACGCCGTAAGCCGAAGCGTCGCACACTAGTCCTATCGGCTTTTTCTGGTCGTAGTATGTCAGCACATTGCTTTGTGTCAACCAGCTCTTACTTTCTTGAAACGCTTGCTCAGCTTCCTGTGACCACTGAAATCCCTTTTCTTTTTTTAGAGCATTATACAGACGCTTAAGCTTAGCTGACATGTTCGGTACAAACTTCCCGTAGAAGTTAATCAAGCCCAGGTAAGCTCGCAACTGTGCCGCATCTTTTGGACTTGGTGCCTCTTTTATCGCTTTCACCTTTTCATCTGATGGCCGAACGCCCTTGTCGTCCAGAATGTGGCCTAGGTAAGAGACAGATGTCTGAAAGAATTTACACTTTTCCTTTTGCAATCGCATGCCTCTTTCTAGAAAACGTGCCAACACCCTTTCCACTCGATGAAAACATTCGTCAAATGTTGAACCTGCGATAAGCACATCATCCAAGTAGCAGCTTACCCGCTCAAGCCCTTTTAACACATCATCCATGACAGACTGGAAAATAGCAGGTGCACTTGTGATGCCATAGGGCAAGCGCGTGTACTTAAAAAGCCCCAGGTGTGTATTGACAACCACCATTGATTGTGCCTCCGGATGCAGTTCCAGCTGTTGGTACGCTGTCGACAAATCAAGCACTGTGAAATACTTGCATCCTGACAACTTTGCAAACAAATCTTCCATCACGGGAAGTGGATAATGGTCAGTTCGCAGGCACGGATTCAATGTAACCTTGAAGTCCCCACACACTCTGACTTTGTTGTTCGCCTTAGGCACAACAACTAGGGGCGTCACCCAGTCGCTTTTCTGTACAGGGACTAACACTCCCCTGTTCACAAGAGACTGCAATTCAAGTGACACGGTTTCCCTCAAAGAAAATGGCACCTGTCGCGATTTGCAAAATACGGGGTTGCTCCCCTCCTTCAAAACCAGCCTGACTGGACTACCTTTGATCAGCCCCAGAGTGGGCTCGAACACCTTTGCGTACTTCTGAAGTAGCGCCGCAACTTTGTCTAAACACACGCCACGCACACTTGACCAGTCTAGCTTAAGAGCCTCCAGCCAGTCACGCCCTAGCAACGCAATGTCGCTATTGTTGTCGGTTTTAACGACAATGAGCGGAAGTTGCTTGCACTGACCATTATGTTCGACTGGAACCGTCAACTTCCCTGTGACTGTTAGCGGCGACCCACCGTATGTCCTCAGCTTTATGTGGCAAGGCTCTTTAGGTAGACTGGGCCACAATTTCCTGTATAGCGTTTCTGGCACAATGGAAACAGACGCACCCGTGTCTATTTGCATGTTAACATCCTTCTTGGCTACCTTGAGACAAATTTCATAATGCCCTGGGCGTTCTGCACAAGAATAGACATTGTACAACAACACTTGGTCACAATCCGAGTCCTCCACAGCTACCGAATTAGCCGCGTCTCTAGACTTGAACTTGCACGACAACGATACTTGCGAAATTTGCAGTTCGATGCTTCGTGCGCTGGGCCACACCGAAAACAGACCGGCGATTCAGACACTCGGTCCCTTGCTAGTCCTGCACCGGTTGAACGCTGCTGCTGGCGTTTCCCACCGCCTGGCTTATGACGTACGGCGTCGACTGTACCTTGCGTCCCGGTCGTTTGAAATTCCCGACTTTCCTTCCGCGCTAGCTCGATGCTTTTCGCAACGTCGCAGGCGTCCGAAAACGTCAACTTGCTTCTCTTCAGCAACTCTGCTTGCGTTGCGCTGTCGCAGAGGCCCACTACAAAGCGGTCTCGAAGAGCCTCATCGAGGAATTCCCCGAATTCGCATGAAGCTGCCAAACGCCTCAACTCCACTGCATATGCTGCTATGGACTCTCCCTGATGCTGGTACCGCCGATTAAACTTGAATCGTTCTGCGATGACCATGGGCTTTGGGGTGAAATGACTTCCCAGCACTTCTACGAGTTCCGCATAAGTCTTGTCCTCTGGCGTTTTAGGCTCTAGCAAAGCCTTCAGCGTCTTGTAAGCCCTCTTGCCTATTGCCGTGATAAACATCGAGACCTTGAGGTCGTCGCTCACCTGGGAGGCCTTCAGGAAGTGCTCGAACCTTTCCACGTAGGACCCAAAATCCTCGTCTCCGTCCTCGACGAACTGGTCGAAACTTCCAAGCGTTGCCATCCCTGTGCCTCGCCCAAACGCTCTCCACGAACGCCGGTGCTTCCACGCACGCCGCGATGAGTTTCACGCAGTACAGCAGGATCACGAACGCCGCGATGAGTTTCACGCAGTACAGCAGGATCACGAACGCCGCGATGCGTTTTACGTAGTCCAGCGGGATCCCATCCTCGTCGCCAATTATGTTGTAGCCGCGGCGAGCGAAGCAGAGGCAGAGCGACTAAGCAACATGTTTATTCGGCATGTTGGGCCGTACAGATTAAGAGACCCGCACGAGCGATCTGCGCGCTCACTTCTTAACAAGTGCCCCGCTCCCCCTCTCGGCGTTGCCATTCACACACGTCACAGCATCACGTGACACTACATACCCAGACGGCCATAGACGTCCGACGGTCGACCGACGGCCGTCCGTTTTCGGACCTTCGGACATCCGACGGAAGTCCGGTTATGTTCGATATACGTACAGCGGACGTCCGTCGGACTATCGTTCGTGGATCCGGATCGCGTCCTACGGACGTCCGACGGGCAGCCGGAGGCGGACATTCGGACGTTTCCCGGAACATGCTTGCAGGGCCCGCTATTCGTGTAAAAACTTGCCAATAACATTCGTGTAAAGCTCAGCAAGCATGTGCCATGGAAATTTCAGTCACATACTAGTGCTCAATGCCTTTGTCGTGAGAGTAAAGCAGACAATAGAATATTACTTTCACACACAAAGCACTGAACAGTAGTGTGCAATTAAAACTTCCATCAAAGAGGCACATATGCTAGCTGAGCTTTACACAAATGCACCATTCCTGAAAACATGCTAAGTGCATAGGCATACCAGCATGCGAGGTTGAAAAAAAGCATTTTTTTGCCTTTATTGCAAAAACTGCATGCATAAATAGTCTACACTAAAAAAATATCTATGTTAAGGAATCGCATGGTAAAATGCAGGCCAACTGGAGTATTAAGAATCTACTTGAATAATTTTTTTTAATTATCCTGGGCCGTGACAGCTCTTCCCTTGGGGAGGTGGTGGAGGAAAAGGTATTTATTGAAACCTAATATTTCGGAATTAGCGAGGAGTGATCGAGTTCTCTGTGGGCGGTGTCGTGACGCTGGGGCTACGTCGACCCGGCCTTCACTTGGTAGCGTGCAGAGACTCGGGGTTGAAGTAGGATTGAATCTTCGAAGTTGGTGAAATATGTACAAGCAGGTTTAATGGCACTTTGAGAAACTTATTTACAAGATTATTTACACGAAAAAGAAGGGTACATCAGCAAAATGGCAAGCGTTAAGAGTTCATAGCGAGAAGCGACTGGATGAGCCGTTTACCCAGGGCCCAGAGCGACATTTCGTGCTCTGCAGCGTCCTTAAAACCCCCTATGTCCAGCCCCTCTCTGAAGATGCTGACCAACCAAATCCAGGGCACGCCCCTCAGATATCGGCATCCAATCGAACACATCACTGCACTGATGGTCTGAAGCACTGACTGGCCCGGCATTGTTTCGTTGAGCCTGGTCACTTGTTGGCGGGAAAAGCTTGGGAACGGCGAGGAGGTACATTTCTATTCTTCAGCCAAGAATCGATAGGCAGCTGGTTCCGGCAAGTGGATTTACTTCTCAGAAACCCAAGTACACGTGCGCGCCGCATAGGGCTCCCAGCATTGTCCCTTTTCGACAATTGCAAATCTTTCCTGCATTCCCGGGAAATCACTTAATGGCCGTATGAGTCATGCTCCTTTCTTGTCCTGCACGTCAGCGGACATGTCACTCTGTCGTCTCCTTTGGATAGGAGGCATTCATCACTGGAGGATAGCACTTCTCCACTGGAAGGGTGAACAAAAGAAAGAAAGCACTTCCTGCTATTTCCCGCAGGGGGACGTTTCTTTGTGTTTTTCCAGACGTTCTCTTGACAGGGTCAATTTGGCATTTGCAGGTTGTCCACAAAGCAAAACAGGCTTACAAAACAGGATTCCTGGAAACAGGCTCACTTAGAGCCAATGGACCATCACCACATATCCTCAGCACTTATTCATGCCCACAGGCGAACAATAGAGCGCGCAAATGCGGATGCACGGTCGTAACAGCCTCCTCCCCCGCCAGAAGAGTCACGGAGGGCAGCAGTCGCCGCTGCTGCATGAAGAGACGACTTAATGGCCTGCACGTGAACGCTTGAAGCTCGCTGTTGCTTGTCGCGTTGTCTTGATTGTTGTAGGCCAAATTGCTCGAGCTGTCTGAAACTCAACCACATGTCTAAACAAGCACTCGGCTCCCGTCTGAAGAGACCAGGTCAAAAGAAAACTGCCATTGTTGTTCGAGAAAAGCCCACTCTCAAGACGTTCAGGACCCACGTATTCCTAGAAAACCAAACGTGCTGCTTTACATAGTCACACATATACAAGCGCACGAAAAAAAAAACCTGATTATCAATTTGGATACATGGTGAGGAACATCTCGGACCGCTTAGAAAGAGCGGCTAAGCGCGTCCGCATTCCCATTTAACTTCCCCTTTTTGTATCTTATTTCAAAATTGTACTGCTGTAAAATCAAGCTCCACCTAAGAAGGCGACTGTTCTTCGATGTCGCAGTTTGCAGCCAAGCCAGGGGACAATGGTCCGTCTCTACGGTGAATTTGGCCCCTCCAAGATAGCACTGCAATTTTTGAATGGCCCATACAATGCAAGCGCACTCTTTCTCTGACGCGCAATAAGCCCTCTCTCTAGAACTCAGTTTTCTGCTCAGGTAGAGCACCGGGTGCTCATTACCGTCGTCATCTCTCTGGCAGAGAACAGCACCTAGCCCTCGATCACTGGCATCACACTGGACCGTGAATTCTCGGTCATAGTCTGGAGCTCGCAATACCGGACGGCTAATCAGCACAGCCTTCAGGTTTACGAAGGAGGCTTCCTTTTGTTCGTCCCAGACTACATTTGTCGGTTCTGTCTTGCGGAGAGCGTCGGTCAGAGGGCTAGCCAAAGCTGAATAGTTAGGGATGTAGTGATTGTAGTACCCAGTCAGACCTAGGAATGCTCGAATTTCCGTCTTCGTGCTCGGCCGCGGGTAGTCTGCTACCGCAGAAATCTTAATCTCGCTGGGTTTCCTGAAACCCTGACCTACATTGTGACCCAAGTAGTCCACGGTCGCCCTTGCCAGGCAACATTTCTCGGCCTTTACGGTTAGTCCAGCTTGACGCAAAAGGCTCAGTACAGCTCTTAGATGTACCATATGGTCCGCCCATGAGTCGGAAAAAACCGCAATGTCATCTAAATAAGGCGCCGCGAATGTTTCACACCCCTTTAAAACCCTATCCATGAGTCGGGAAAAACAAAATGGAGCATTTTTGAGCCCGAAACTCATCATTGTTGGCTGGTAGCTGCCCGTCGGAGTGACGAAAGCCGCGTATCTGCTGGCGCGTTCAGTGAGCGGTACTTGCCAGTATCCTCGAGTAAGGTCCAGCGTAGTCACATATGCCGCTCTACTGACCTGTTCTACTCTCTCCTCAATATTCGGAATAGGATACACTTGATCCCTGGTGAGAGAATTTAGCTTTCGGTAGTCTACCACAGGCCTAGGGTCTTTACCTGGAGCTTCTACTAAGATCATAGGCGAAGCATAATCGCTTTCCGAGGGTTTTATTACTCCCAATTCCAGCATGCGAGTTACTTCCCTATCCAGAATTTCTCTTTGCCTTGGAGAGAATCGGTAGCACCTTGATCGCACTGGCACGTCTGAAGTCAGCTCAATATCGTGCTCAGTCAAATCAGTCCTGCCTGGCCTGTCCACGAAACAGGCCTCAAACTCTGTTATTATTTCGCCCAGATCGGACAGCTGGGATTTCTTTAGTTCTCCTCTCTGCTCCGTCTTTTTGAGAAGCTCCTGAGCGTTGCTTCCTTTTCCGCTGAGGCAAATCAAGTTGTCCCCCATCTCCTCGGGAAGGTTTAAAGTTAGATTTACCACGGCTTCCCTCTGCACATAAGGCTTCATAAGATTGCAATGATAAATGCGCACTTCTTTACGCCTACCGGGAATTTTCACTGCGTAGTTAGTGTTAGAAAGCTTTGCAACGACTTCAGCCGGTCCTTCCCACTGTACTTCGAGCTTATTCTGCCTTGAACTTCTCAGCAACATCACCTGGTCCCCGATACAAAACGTCCTTTGACGGGCTGACTTATCATAGTACACCTTGGAACGAGCCTGGGCTGACTTCATGCTGGCCTCAACGAGTTCCTTAGTGTTATGTAAGCGATGCAAGAGGTTCAGAATGAATTCTACTACTGTTGGGTCTTCTCCGCGCCCCTCCCAGGCTTCGCGCACCATTCGCAAAGGTGAGCGCAGTGACCTTCCGTACACCAACTCGGCTGGGCTAAATCCAGTGGATTCGTGCGGCACTGACCGCAAAGCGAAAAGCGCTGCAGGCAGGCAGGTATCCCATTCGCGCTTGTTTTCATAGCACAGTCCCCTCAGGACTCGTTTGAGAACAGAGTGCCATCTTTCTACGCTGTTGCTCTGCGGATGATGGATCGAGCTATGCACTACCTTAATGCCGCATTGCTCGAGAAATGAGGTGGTGAGGACACTCGTGAAAACGCTACCCTGATCACTTTGGACCTCGGAAGGGAATCCAACTCGTGCAAACACTGACAGCAGCGAATCCACTACACTCTCGGACGTCACCTCGCGCAGCGGAACAGCCTCTGGAAACTTTGTGGCTGGGCATAACATAGTGAGGATATAACGGTACCCTGACTCTGTCACAGGAAGTGGCCCAACTACATCTATTACTAACCGGTGAAACGGCTCGGTAATGATTGGTACTAACACCATCGGAGCTTTCCACTTATCTTGCGCCTTTCCAACCCACTGGCACGTGTCGCATGACCGTACAAAATTTTCCGTGTCCTTAAAACATCCAGGCCAATAGTATTCTTGCAACAGCCTCTGCTTTGTTTTCCTTATTCCAAGGTGACATGACCACGAGCTGCCATGGGAAAGTCGCAGTAAGTCTCCGCGGTACTTTTGGGGAACGACTAATTGGTCCCGCTCTACTCCGCGCTTATCCTTGAATAAGCGATACAGCACTCCCTTTCTCATCTCAAAAGAAATGTTCTTTGCTGTCTTAGTGGCGCGGTGGCGCTCTCTTATCTCCTGTATCTTGGGATCATTGGCTTGCTCCATAGCTAAGTCCTCTCGAGTTCCACTTAAAAGTCTCGTGAGATTACTAGACACTGGCGGCAAGAGGTTACTCTCAAGAACGTCCTCATTCCGCGTCTCATCAAGCTCACTTTCAAGTAGACTTATCTGAGATGCCTCGCTCTCAAAGTTTTCTGACCTGCTATCTTCCGCATCTACCACTGTTTTAACTGCCGTTTCCTCCGCTGTGGATTTTTCTGGAATGAGCAGTGTAGCTAGTTCTCGCGCCTTTGAACGTGTTAAGGCTTGCACAACTCTGTCTCCGAAAAGGATGCCCCTCTTTCGCAGTAGCATGTCCGATTTGTTGGAGAACAAATACGGATAGCACTTAGGAAGCTTTCCTGAAACGGCAGCCTCGGTTGTCAATTTGCCGAAAGGGCCCTCGATGACCACGTTCGCGATTGGCAAGCACACACTCTGTTCCTCCACTACCTGGCGGATCCACGCACACTGTCCTGTATAGTCGGAAGGCGACACATACGCCGGATGGACAACATCCATCGTTGCGGCCGAATCGCGCAGTACCTTGCAAGGCTTCCCGTTGACTACTAGGTCATGCAGGTAGGGTTCTAAAAGCTGCATATTTTCATCGCAGTCCCTGACATACGAGAAAGCAATCTTTTCTTTCCGGCAGTTGACGGCAATGTGACCCTGCTCATTACACCTAAAGCATGTGAGCGGCTTCCTAGCCTCAAGCTTATTCTTTGTGTTCTGCACGTTGGTCACTTCCCCACTTTTCTCACTGCCGTCCTTTCTAGGGAATTTGCCTGAAGAAACCTTCATTTCTTCGTTTCCAACTCTAGCAAAGTGCCTTTCCTGACGGTTTTTCACACTGAACTTGGGATTGCGGGGCCTATCCACTGCTGGGTTGCTGAATTGTCGGCGCGAAGCATACTCCTCAATAAGTTCGGCAGCTTCAGTTGCCGACTTAATTTCGCCTCGGTCCTGTAACCAATTTCTTTCTTTTTCTGGGAGGCAGTTATAAAACTGCTCCAAAAGAATTCGCTCGACTACAGCGTCCCTATCACTGTAGGAATCTGTGCTCTTTAGCCACTCGCCCAAATTTACTCTTAAATTGTACAGGAATTCAGGGTAACTCTCGTCCCTGGACTTAGTAGCGTTCCGAAAACGTTGTCTGAACGCCTCGGCGCTAAGCCTATACTTTCTCAGAAGGCAAGCTTTGACCTTCTCGTAGTTGTCCGCGTCCTCCTTGCTTAGCCGCGCGACAACCTCCGCTGCCTCGCAGGGCAGAACCGTCAATAATCTCTGAGACCACGTGTCTCGCTGGAAGGACAGTTTTTCGCAGGTTCGCTCAAAGTTAGCCAAATACAGACCGATATCCCCTGATATCACATATGGCTGCATGTACTTTGACATCTTGAAATCTGCCTCCTTGTTGAGACGAGGTACCGCTAGCTGGGGACAATCGCCCGACCTCTTGCTCAACTCTAGTTCTAATTTCCGGAGCTCAATGTCTAGCTTCTTTTCCTCTCTTTCCCTCTCACGTTCGCGCTCCTTTTCCTCTTTTTCCCGCTCCCTTTCCTCTTTTTCCCGCTCTTTCTGCTGTCTGAGCTGCTCCTTTTTTTGACCGATGAGGTTCCATGCTTCACTGAGCTCCTCATCATCGGTTCCCAAATCTGTGATTGCCTTTATAATCAAAGGTTTTCGTGCCAAACCACTTGTATCAATTCCCAATTCCTCACACAATTGCAACAGTTCCGGTTTCTGCAGCTTTTGTAGGTCCATGATCGCTCCGAGTGTCGGCTACTTCCAAAACAACAGTGCAAACTACCAAACCTAAAGGCGTTTCAACACTTTTTACCAGTTCTAAAATCTAACCCTGTTCTAGAACCTGGTCCACATCAGAAGAAAAGCCAAGCACTCACCCACACATGCGATCGATGTTCCGAGCTGCTTTCTTGTTGGCCGATTGTTGCTCCTGCTTGTTGCTTGAGATGCCACCTCCGATCACAAGATGTTGTGGCTTGTAGATTCTGATCCACCTCGAATCACCAGATGTTGTGGCTTGTAGATTCAGATCCCAACGCTGGTCACCAGTTGTCGTGACGCTGGGGCTACGTCGACCCGGCCTTCACTTGGTAGCGTGCAGAGACTCGGGGTTGAAGTAGGATTGAATCTTCGAAGTTGGTGAAATATGTACAAGCAGGTTTAATGGCACTTTGAGAAACTTATTTACAAGATTATTTACACGAAAAAGAAGGGTACATCAGCAAAATGGCAAGCGTTAAGAGTTCATAGCGAGAAGCGACTGGATGAGCCGTTTACCCAGGGCCCAGAGCGACATTTCGTGCTCTGCAGCGTCCTTAAAACCCCCTATGTCCAGCCCCTCTCTGAAGATGCTGACCAACCAAATCCAGGGCACGCCCCTCAGATATCGGCATCCAATCGAACACATCACTGCACTGATGGTCTCAAGCACTGACTGGCCCGGCATTGTTTCGTTGAGCCTGGTCACTTGTTGGCGGGAAAAGCTTGGGAACGGCGAGGAGGTACATTTCTATTCTTCAGCCAAGAATCGATAGGCAGCTGGTTCCGGCAAGTGGATTTACTTCTCAGAAACCCAAGTACACGTGCGCGCCGCATAGGGCTCCCAGCATTGTCCCTTTTCGACAATTGCAAATCTTTCCTGCATTCCCGGGAAATCACTTAATGGCCATATGAGTCATGCTCCTTTCTTGTCCTGCACGTCAGCGGACATGTCACTCTGTCGTCTCCTTTGGATAGGAGGCATTCATCACTGGAGGATAGCACTTCTCCACTGGAAGGGTGAACAAAAGAAAGAAAGCACTTCCTGCTATTTCCCGCAGGGGGACGTTTCTTTGTGTTTTTCCAGACGTTCTCTTGACAGGGTCAATTTGGCATTTGCAGGTTGTCCACAAAGCAAAACAGGCTTACAAAACAGGATTCCTGGAAACAGGCTCACTTAGAGCCAATGGACCATCACCACATATCCTCAGCACTTATTCATGCCCACAGGCGAACAATAGAGCGCGCAAATGCGGATGCACGGTCGTAACAGCGGCCTCCGCAGGCCGGGATTCCAGGAGCAGTTACTATCCTGTGCATTTGCTCGATCAGCTGTTGCTGGTCTTTCAGGCCTAAGATGGAAAGAGCAGGTTGGGCTCCTCCTGCAATAGAAGGGAAAATGAAATTCACGTTATCTGTGCTGAACTTTGATTACACATCTCCAAGGGCAACTGCCAGTTTCTCTCAATTGCTTTTTCCAGATGGCACTGAAGGCATGCATCTCCATTCAGAACTGTCACATACTATATAGAAAGGTCATATAACTGCAGCAAAACCCATGCAGAATAACAAAAGACACAAACGTAGTTTGACCAGAACCTGGCATTCAGTATTTTAATGTTTTTATGTTGACTCTTTGAACATGCCACTCTGACCAAACATGGCATGTTATGCTTGCTGCTATGCGCCCTCAGCAATGCCCAAGTCATGGAGTGCACATGCAGAGAAACTAAGCATAAAGGATGCTGTATATGAACATAAAGCACAGCCAGAGCATTGCAGTATTACACAGGTATGCATTGGCGGCAGAAACCTGCATTTTGAGCGGTTTAACAAGCAGATTTCTAAAGTCATTGTTCCTGCTCTAAAAAGAAGTGATCAATAATAACATCATTTAAAATTGTTACCTTTTTGTTCTGTAAACTGCACATTTCGCTGGTTTCCATGTACCCTCTACTGAAGACATTCCCTGGGCGTGTCGGGGGTATATCGACATCAACATCTAGGCTACAAGCGTCTAGAAAGCGTCTCCTTAGAGCAGCTGCGACGAAGTAACTTATCTGATAACATGCAAGCTGCTGCAGCAGAATAAAGATAGACATTTGACATGTGGCTAAAGCCCAATGTGGAAGCATAGCCCGCCGCAGTGATTGCGCAGTGTTCATGCTTCTACAAGAGTTAAAAGTAAAGTTATTTATTTACCCACAGCGCTATATGTGACATTACAATAATAAGGCTTATAGTTACACAAAACACAAAAAGCTGACAACCACAAGCTCCTGATGTATTACCGGCAGCATGCAGCATGGATGTTAGTTACTGAAATATGGTTGCATAATTCTGGCAACCAGCTGTGCATGTATGTCATGGATTTCTCAACTACGCACAACAAATTACAAAAAAAATAATGGTATTTATAAATGCAGCCAGCTGTTCACAAGAAACAGTGTAGCGTTTTTATGGGGAAGGTAGTGGGCGCCAAATAAACTGCCCCTGTATAGGCACCTAATTTGCCCCTATGTAATATCGGGGACAAGTGTGTGGACTACACAAACTGCAATCAAAGCACATAACTTTCACATCGACCAGGAAACTCGGACCATACTTGTAGATGTGAAAGTTGAACGTTAGTTCTTTCATGTGTGCAAGAGAAATAAGGTCACAATTCGTTTACATCGCGATTCTAGTCCAAAATCTACAGACATACTGTCCAGACTTTCGCCCCCGCAGTATAAGCCACCACTTGGGTAAGAGATTAGTAAAAGAAGTGTATAAAAGACATTAGTGCTGTTGGACAGCCATAGCTATAAAAATGGTATTGACATTGGAGTACTACCTTAAGGCGGGGCCTAGGGCATTACAAAAGCAAGAGTTAGTGTCCGCTGGTCCTCATTTGAATGAACAAAAAGAGAGGGGGGGGGGGGAGAAATCTACCCCAATTACATGTTTTGAGTGACACCAAGCCGCAGTTAGTATTAAAGATATCACACAGTTTTGTGGAAGATTTGGGAGCGCTTTGCAGCTTTCTTACAGGATTGGACAAAAGAGCTCACCATCTTCAGAAAGGCACGTTATATAGAAATGAAAATAGTGAATTTACTGCATCTGGCCACAACAACTTGCACACGGAGAGGAAGATGAACTGAAAATTTTATACATGAATGTACGTATTTAAAACCATGATCTATGCCGAAGAGTAAAGAGATCAAAATCTAGCTCAGAACGAGTTCTCCAGGCCGCGGGGCCGTTTCATTAACTTCGGGACTCCGCCCACATTTCTTCTCCCCGATGACAACGAACTCACACATGACTGGCTAACAAACATTTTGGCATGTCTTTCCACTTTCATAAGTTCTTCACCCTCTCCCTAATACAAGCAATGCAAAAGGGACAACAAATTCGTTTCACAACAAACGGAATTTAGAGAATGGACCTCGAAATGATTGGCTCACTAGGTCACATGCCAGACTCTCTCCCCTAGGAAAAAAAAAGAAAAAAAAATTAGAACCCATCAAAACGGTGTCCCACGTGCGCAACCATTGCCCAAAGCTTGCATCCTTGGCGGCTCCTTTTACAGGGCAATTATTGGCGTCCGAGTCAGCACCATTGCGGACCACATCAGAACAGTCAACC
Organism: Amblyomma maculatum; assembly: GCF_055883805.1. Taxonomy (NCBI): domain Eukaryota; kingdom Metazoa; phylum Arthropoda; class Arachnida; order Ixodida; family Ixodidae; genus Amblyomma; species Amblyomma maculatum. The sequence continues at coordinate 161,879,552 of NC_139344.1, read as the reverse complement.
CACATCCTCCCACTCCGCATCATACCGTCACTGTTACACACTTGCCCTTTTTCAACACCGCGATCTCCCACCATTGTTGACATCCAGGGTTAGAATTCTCAACGAGACCCCACTCAGCGCGCCTGCACTGAGTAATTGTCACTTTTATGGGCTCCCCAACAAGGAAGAGGGCCTTACACCCTTCAACCTGACAGTGTTTTTTCTTTGAACGATAAGCAGTTCTTCCAAAAGAGGTGCTCGTTTCAAAGCTGTGCTGCCTCCGGGTGATGGGTCCAGTCAGCGTACTAAGGACCCCTTAGTTGTATACTGTTCGTAAAGCTCCTTAAATAAAAATGAGCCCCCTACATGACACAGCAACGAGAACAAACTGCCTGTCCCCGCGTCTTCGAGTGCGACAGCAAAGTCCTCGGAAGAGGGGACTTCTTTCCCTCTCTGCCTACGTTTCCGTTAAGCACTGTAGCTGCTGTAGCTGCCTCTCTGTGCGCGTCTCTCCGCCTCCTGTCCGAGGGCAAGTGGGAGACGGCCACAGCTGGGCATTGAACAGGTGACCCAAAAAGAGCAGACTAATAATGGTGCCTCGCATACCCACCGATCCCTTACAGAAATCATTAAAGAAATGAAAGCAACACATAAGATAACGCTACAATGTTTCTAAGTGCAAATTCGACAACTCCAAGTCATATAAATATATGTACATCTCTGCACATTAACTACACAGAAACAGTGCAGAGTAAACTAATAATTCAGTGTCTAGCAACACTATTAAAAGGGGATAAAGGCCACGGGGGGCTACGATTATTAGCACCGTTTTGCCTTTAAACTACAATAACATACTTGTTGCAAGCTTAAAATCAAAGATTCACACCTGTCCCACCCACAGCAATGGAACACACATCTGACTCAAGTCTGCAGAGAAAGAGCGAGCTAGACTATTGCAGACGCACCCTTGGTTATTTTTCTGGCATTTCTGAGGGTGAAGAATCTGACTTGTCAGTAGCATGTATATGAATAAGAATCCTATGACAGTAAATGCATCAGATTTTCTGGAGTGGCTTTTCTTTGCTGACCGCATATGAGGTGAGCTATAATTTATCCAACTTGTCCTAGGTTTATTCTATGAATAACAAAGCTATAGCAGGTACACAGTCGTCCACTCAGGCGGAACATGCGAGTGCGTGGCATGCACTTTTTGAGATGCCACTGCATCCATCGCAGCTGCACACTGTAGCGAAGAGGCAGACAGCGTGAAGTACCAGCCTCTAGTCCCTCTACCACTACTGGGGTCCCAAATTAGGGACCCCTTGTTTTTGTCAGGACAGGCCCCCTCAGGGTCAGCTAGTGAGTAACCTCCTGTATTTGTATCTGATGGCAATGTTTTCCACCACCACCCACAATACGCAGCTGCGCATCATAGCAGATGTGAAGCAACAGCTCCTGGTCCTTCTATGCATAAGCCACTTTGCCTTGATGCATGCCTGCGCACCATAGTAAAGAGGCAGACGACATGACGCAGCAGCTCATGGTGCCTTTACACATGAGCCCCCCATTGTACTTCGATACGCACCATAGCAAATATACACACTACGCCACACAGCTGCTCCTGGTCCCTCTATGCATAAGCCATTTTGCCTCAATACGCACCTGCGTACCTGAGCGAAGAGGCAGACGTGAAGCTGCAGCTCCTGGGCCCTCCATGCACAAGCCACTTAGCATCAATGCACGGCTGTGCACTGTAGTAAAGAGGCGAAGGACGTTAAGCAGCAGCTCCTGATCCCTCTACACATCAGCCATTTTGCCTCAATGCGCATCTGCACACCGTAACAAACAGCCAGATGTGACAAAGAAGCTCCTGGTTTCTCTACACATAAACCACTTTGCTTCAATGCACGTCTGCACACCGGAGCAAAGAGGCAGATGACGTGAAGCTGGAGCGGCTGGTCCCTCTACGCACAAGCCACTTAGCCTTGATGCATGGCTGTGACGGATGCATTGCTATTTTGCAAACTGCATGCCACACATTCCCATTCAAGCTAAGAGTGGACGACTGTGTCCAATGACAAAAAGTAACATGGTGGACAATGTAAAAAGAATTTGCTGCATAAAGTTTGTTGAAACCAGTTCTACATCCTACATGTAAACAAGCTATAACCTTAATGTCGAAGGGATGTCCTGTGTGTTTAAAATCATCACGCTCAAACAACTTCAACACTGACAATCATGATTCAATATTAATAATATAGATAATGATACAATACTCACTTTTAGCCATACCAAAGAAATGAGAATGCAAAGGGATGTTGCTGTTTTTCCCCCGTGGATGACAGTTTTCCATGTTCAAAGTGCTGCTTCCTGTTGGCCAACGAAATCGGCTACAGCAAATGGCATCTGAAAAATTTTCGGAAGCCTCATGCTAGTCTTCAACGAGAAAAGCATTGCCATACAGAAGCAGAACACAAATACTTTTACAACACACTAAAAGCACCAACTGCGGTGCTGTTTTTAGGATGACTAGGTAGAGGTTTTGCTGTAGCAAGCCAAATGTTAGCCTTCAATAAGGAAAGCATTCCCATACAGAAACAGAACACAAAAACTTTTACAACACATTAAAAGCATCAATTGCACAAATGCTTGTAAGATGACCAGGTACAGGTTTCTGCTATAGCCCACATCATGTGACCAGCGGTTATCAGAAGCCTTGTATGTGAGCATGATGCCCTAGATTCAATTTATGGCTATCACTGTATTAACAAGCATGGGTTTAAAGCTACTTTAATATGATAATCTAAGAACATGGTAAGAACTTTCAGTGCGAGACATAAGCTCAGTATCGTGCACTATAAGGTGCTGCATGGCTCTAGTGTAGCTTTGGCATTATCTCGCTGTCAATAATGCAGCGAAGTTCTGAGGAGCCTTTGAATATCTGTCAGGACAAAGCAACAACAATTTTGTTTTCATCTCACTTTTGCTGAACTCCTGTTTCTTTTTTGAGCCCGCGACTTGCATGGCCTCCCAGTATGCCTGTTTTGCATAAAAGAAGGCGTTGCGAGCTCACAGCCCAACTGTATCGCGGCGGCGGTATGTTAAATTCGTGCCAGAACAGCGCAGAACGGGTCAAGAAAAAGACAAGTGCTGACTTTTTTTTTCTCTCATCTCCTTGTCCGGTTGTTCTGCGCGGTTCGGTCCCACATGCATAACCAACATGCGCAAGGTGCTGTCCTGAGTACTAACCTTTAGTTATTTAGTAGCTACAGCCGTTCCTTCTAGAAACTGTAGTTGCCGTAAAGCTCGAGAGAGAAAGATCAGCGGCTGTCCATTAAAAAAAAAAAAAAAAAAAAAAAAAAAAAAAAAAAAAAAAAAACGCGACGTTTTCACAAGTGTAGGCATGTCGCACGATAGGCTCAGCACGTTGCGCATGGTTAACAAATTAACTCCTTTAAAGCTCGGGCAGGCACTCCTTCATCAGAGACAGAGAAGTTGCGCGGCTTACTGGCGCAGCGTCCAGTAATGCCGAGAAAGATGGCCCTCAGACTTGACTGCACTTTAGTTAGTCGGCGCGGAGTCATCCTGTCAGTCTCGCCTAAAACACTCGACCGTTCGGCTGCTGTACAGAGCTGTTTCCTTACCCAAAAGCTCACCATTATCGGTGCATCGAAAAGTTCCACTAAAGAAACAAAAGTTCGGTGAAATACTTACTTTGGAATCGGCGGGTGAACAAAGTGTGCCAGCCGCACCAAGCCACAGCAAAAACAATGCTAGCAGTGCATTACAGCCGTAGGTATTTGTAACTGCGCAGAAAGCAGAACACGTAAACGTGAAGCCATCTTCCATGACTAAACTTCAACTTGTCAGGTGAATTGGATTGGCTCATTTCAGATTTTTTTGAGGATAGGTTCGGTTTCGTTCTTTTTGAGCTTGCTGCTTGCTGCGTCTATTCAGCCACTGATTAAAATTTCACCGAAGCATCATGATAGAAACATGTTTAATGGTCATTTAACTTTTAATCAAAAATTTTTGATGGAAGAATTCAACGATGAAACATGCGGAAAATAAAAAGAACTGTTTAATGGAAACGCTTTCTATCGCATCGATTCGCTCTGGCATCATATAATGCAGACTTGACGGCATTACTGATTTATACGCAGTTCAGACGAGCACGACGACTACAAACTATATCATAGCTGTGTAAAAGCAAATCCAGTGGCGGACGTACGGCGGCTGTCCGCTGGGCGAACGGATTCGACCGTCCGCTTTCGTACGTACACCGGAATTCCGGCGGACGTCCGAAATCGGCCGCCGAGTTGCGGCCGAGTTCGGTTGTCCGTCGGACGTCAGTGGCCGTCTGGGTACCAATCGCGCACAATGCGATCACATGATACTTCACGCGGCATTACTTCCCCCTTAGAAAACATCGCCTCGATGTTCCAAAATAAACAAAGCAACTTATATAGAAACGTTACAAAGTTTAAACATCACGGATTCCTTAACGCGCGTAATAAGGCTTCACAACATGTACGATTTCTAGGCGCGCGCGTCGCCGTTGTGATGCTGTCGTACCGAAGGGAACGACTCCATAGTCGAGTTGTGTACGATTTCAAGGCGCGCGCGTCGCCGTTGTGATGCTGTCGTAGCGACGGGAATGACTCTGTAGTCGAGTTGTCCGACGCGGCGAAGGATTTTGTATGGCCCAAAGTATCGACGCAGTAGCTTTTCACTTAGTCCACGGCGGCGAATTGGAGTCCAAACCCACGCTTGGTCTCCTGGATTGTACTCTGCGTGGCGTCTTCGTAAGTTGTATCGTCGGGTATCGGTGCGCTGTTGGTCTTTAATACGCAGATGTGCGAGTCGTCAGGCTTCCTCTGCACGCTGCAGGTAGGCGGCGACGTCAAAGTTGTCCTCGTTGGTTACGTGCGGCAGCATTGCGTCGAGCGTCGTCATGGGCTCCCTGCCGTACACAAGCTTGAACGGGGTCGCTGTGAAACTCATGCGCAGCGCCTATAGGGGCGCCACTGAAAGCCGCGTAGCGGCGGCCGTCGGAACCCGAGGCGGGCCTCATGCGGCAAGTACGGCAAGCGTGGCCGTGGTGCGCGCGTGCGATCTGCCGTTTGTGCGCGTCTCGCGGGCACTCCCGCGGTGACAGTGCACAAGGGGATCGCCCTTTATAATAGTGGACATGTGTTCGTTATCAAGGCCGTCTGAAACTACATCGCCTCCATATGCATCAAGTGTCTCCTGCAGGCGTCAACAAGGTTGCGTACGAAGTGGAGCTCATTTTGAGTGCCCCGCTTTCCTTACAACGCCACGTTAATTCGTTCATTCCTTGACCTATGAACCAATGTTCTTTCTTTGCTTCATCGTACACGCTTGCTTCGTTTACATGCAATAAATTGCTACAACAAACTAGGCAGCGTCGTCGAAACTGCGAGCGGTTTCGTACCGGTGCGAGCGCAGGAAAAGCCAGCGAGCTTGCAAACCAGCATTCTGAGCATCAGAAAAATAGCGCATATTGGGCTCCTGTAGCAAGAGTTCAAATTTTTCATGGTTGCGCTTTACCGCTGCCTGTACACGATGGATTTCATCTATTCCGTCGTCAAAAAGGCAGATCGGGTAGATAATTTCATGGGTGAGTGAGATATCAGCAGAGGCAATATCTGAAAAGCTGCATCACAGGTTAGCCAAGAGCATATTAGATTTAAAGTTCATATCCTATTTTATTATTGTAGTATCATCTTCATTTCATTTGTATCACCATCACGCCCAACTGCAGAATTACAGCGCGCTTTATAACAAGCTCTAGAACCTTTGGACTGAATATCAAGTGCAGCGACATATGTTATGTTTTCGTAATCTTGCCAGCCAACAGGAACTCTGGCTCTGTTCTTCAAAGTAATTGCATGGCATGTTCCAAAACGCATATTGGAAAATGTCTGTTCAATAACCTGCCGCAGCGGCTCTGGCTACTGAGGAAGATCGAGTTATCGGTACCGAAGTTGACCACCCCGCCCGTGTTTAAGTGGAGGCGAAACGCAAAATGCAACCGTGTGCTGTGCGATGTCAATGTATGCTAAAGATTGTCTGGCTAAGCATTTCATAAATCGAATGCGTATTGTATATTCCCAGCAGCGGAGGCAACCAAGTTTAAACAAGAAGTGTTCACGGAAGGTGCAGTGACAAGCAGAAAACACTCAAAAATAGTATCACTGATCAGGCCTGCTACACGGCAGATTTAATGCCTTTTCCATCGAATGACGCTCGTTCAAAATTATATTTGTTTGCTGCTACATGAGAAAATATAATGACATTCGATGAAAACGACATTAGGCATCGAATGAGTTTGAGGTCTACTCATCCGAATGCGATCAACGAGGAAATGTGTTATGTCGACACCAGGCACTCGGGGAGAGGATACACCCAAAATAAACTACAAACGTGCCACCTGCATTAAATATTACTGTGCTCCTATAATTGTGCAGCTAGTCATATATGTGAAATATGCCAAATATCATCGTAAAAAAAAAAGAAAAAAAAAACTGGCACCCATCGCTGCCAGCCAACTCGTATCCACCGCACCCAGCGCGGGCGGAACAGGTCGCTCCTGCATGCTGCCACGGTCCGTCGGCGCCGAGTCATCGACACGGCGAACTTCTTTCGCTACCTTCAGAAAAGCATGTTCTGTTGATCTTGAATAATAAGCGCTTAATCTGAAGAAGGAATAAAAATATTATCTTTACTGACGATCGCTGTTATGTAACGAAATTTTGGAAGAAGTGAGAACTGCAATAAAAGTAATTTTCTGCTCATCCGATTTCGTTCTCAAGCTCCGCTGCTAAGGCGTCGCCGAAGTTACACCTTCCGTTTACTGTAAGAAAATTTGGGAGACAATTGAACTGATACTATAAGGCAGTTTTATGAATAATAAATTTACTATTTCCAAAGCGCTTCCAGCTACGGCTTTGATGCGAAATCGTTTAGGCATAGCGACGACTAGGGCCCAGCACATGGCCTATCGCCGTCGTCGGCCGCTTTTGCGGGCAGCGTCGTTGCGATAAGCTCGCCGTATACGATGTGGCAAGCGTTACGAATTTGTCATATGCTTTCTTGATGAGGCCAAGCTCGGGCATTTTTCGACGAGCCTTAATAAGCCGAGCGAACAATCTGGCGAAAACGTGCGGCAGTCAACGGGGCTGTCGTATAGCGATACTCGAAGGCTCTATAAAAGCGCCCTAGGACAGTACACCAGATACCGCTTATTTTACGTGTTGCTCTGGACACTTGCTTCAGTGCGCAAAGTGTACGCGTTGTTGAAACTCGTACGCTTTTCGCAGTCGAGCGCAGACGTGCGCACCTTCAGTGCCCTTTCGTAAACAGACGCCGCCGACACTGCCGCTAACTTCGTAATTGATAGTCCTAATCAACAGGCTGGTTACAAGGCATGCAAGACATGAATGTCAATTTAAAGGCTGCTTTCGTTTACAGCGCAGTCACCTATCGCAACATATTGAAGGCGCCCCAACATTTGCATGTCAATTGCAGTTACCATACTTTTGAAATGGCATTATCTTTGGTCGTGTAGCAGCGCGTCGAAAAAATGACATTAACCTGAACAAATGTCATTCGGTGCGATAGCTTGCTTTCTGCGTCGAAAAACCACGATTCACGGCCGCCGTCGTTCTCGTGAAGCATCACTGGAAACTGATACAAACGTGTTCCTGGCAAGGTTTTATGTCTGCTCGTAAAACAAACTGCGTAGCAATTCTTCCCGGACATTGCTAAAGGTTGATTAAGCCACGACCAAAGACGAAAACACGACGCGCGCGCATAGACGCTGACATGAACAGCGCCCTACTGAGCCCGCCTACGATTTGCGGCTTTGGCGACAGGCGGCGTTGTCGGCGTTTTGCGCATCGCGTATACCTCCCAGCGGCCACGAATTACAGACGCTAGCGCCAAACTCCCCATTATAGGATTATAGCGGGAGGGGGCGCGTAAAAAATGGACTTGACGGGGGAGGCCGTATAGCGGACTGGTCCAAAAAAACGGTGCGCTGAAGGGGGTGTCGGTAGGTTGCTTCAAGCAGCGCGGGTCGCGTGCTCGCGGGCGCCCGCGTCCGGGAAAACGCTCTGCCCGTGGATTTTCTACCGCATCATCGTTCTGCCGCGGCGCGACCGGCTCGCGGCAGGAACAGTGTGATGGAAAGAAAAACCACAAGCATAGCGCTCTCGAGCAAGCGTACCCGACCGCAGCAAGAAATAGCACAGAGAACAGCAGATATTGTTTCTCTTTTTAACTGCACGTGAAACAGAAAATGAAAAGATGCGACATGGTATCCCTCACGCACACGCACTTTACATAGCTAACAGTTTACAGTAGCGTTCTGTGTTCTGCGCTAACATTGTAATCTTGCAAGCTTGCTTTATCACTACAAAAGAACCCAGTTTGCCGGCACTGCTTCTGTCGACATGTGTACAGTTGATATGAAATTAAATAAATGATGCACATATTCATTCTACGCATTCCATACCATAAAAGCAATGTAGAGACATATGAGCAAATACCTGCGTTCTAGTTACCTAGTGGTTGGTATTTGATGCAAGTAATCACATGCCACTGTGCTATACATAATCAAAATGCATGATTAAAAATTTGCACTACCCTTCCTGGAAGAACCGTCTTCTTCGAAACGCACTTACGTCTCTCCACAGTACATGAAGGTAACAAGTTCAACAACACGAAACACAGCGGATATCGCCGACTGTAATGGCCAGCACAATCAGCAGACGAGATGGGTCCACGGAACTGGAGGTGCACGCAGACAAGTCTCTCGTCTCACGAAGGGCGAAGAGCCAGCAGGAATGAGATGCACAGAGTAAAATAACCGCGACGAAAAATCGCGACTTTGGCCGATAATCCAACGCGCAGAGAATTCACAGCGCTAGGCTACGCAGATGACCGACGCAGACGACGGTTCTAATTCAAAACGAGCGGAGTCGTAACGGTTGCAGTTGCTGGTTGCAGCGGTTCTCGCGAGGACGAAGCAAGCCACGCAGCGCAGTCGGCGGCGCCGTCAGTGCGAGGGGAAAAATTAGGCGCGAGGGAGAAATCTTCCGCCCAGCTTTTTCTTTCCTCCTTTCGCCCCCGCTTGGGAGAATTAGACGGGACGGAAGTGCCGCTGATTTTCCGCGGCCGCTGGATCTCCTGGACTGCCGTGTTATACGCGAAAATCACGTACGGCAAGATGGAGTCCCAGGTCTTGTGTTTAGCGTCGACGTACTACATTGCGATCATGTCCGCGATTGTTTTGTTCAGGCGCTCCGTAAGGCCATTGGTATGGGGATGATACGCAGTTGTTCGTCGATGGATTGTATGACTATTCCAGGATGACTTGCGTCAGCTCTGCCGTAAACGCTGTTCCCCTGTCCGTGATGAGCACTTCTGCGGCACCGTGTCTCAAGAGAATTCGTTTGACAAAAAATTTGGCGATTTCTGCCGTGGTACCACTGGGTAGCGCTTTTGCTTCGGCGTAACGAGTAAGGTAGCCACGATGATCCACCTGTTACCCATAGACGAAGATGTAAAGGGCTTAGGAGATCCATCCCAATTTGTTGATAGGGCAGGGTTGAGGGCGGAATCGGGTTAGTAGTCCTGCTGGTTTGATCGGCGGCGTCTTCGTTGGCACTCACGACACGTCTTCACGTAGTGGGCAACTTCGACAGGCAGTCGCGGCCAGTAGTACTTCTCCTGGATTCGACGCAACGTGCGCACAAACCCGAGATGGCCTGTTGTGGGCTCATCGTACAGCGCCTGCAGAATTTTCTGGCGCAGGTTTTTAGGCACAACAAGAAGCTGCGCGATCCTGTTGGGTGCGAAGTTCTTCACGAGGAGGCCATTGCTTAACGCGAACGATGATATATGTCGCCTGAATACACCAGGAGGGGAAGCGGTCTTTCCTTCTAAGTAATCGGCTAGCGCTTTCAGCTCAGGGTCTTTTCTTTTTTTTTTGTACGCAAACTTGCCATAAGGCATATTATATAAACTCATGTAAATGGTTTTCCGTGAGGAACCGGAGCAGGCTCCCGCTCTTAGCGTTGTCGGTGAGCCATTTAGAAAAGTCCTCTTCCCTTGTTGTGGTTAGACCCACTTCGCGCAGAATCTGTGTCCTTGATTCCCTTGTCCCTGCACAAGTCCATAGCAGGTGGAGAACATCCACTTCTGCAGCTGGTGTGGAACACTTTGGACATGTGGTTGGTCCGATTTCAGCTTGCGATTCCCATCGGCATTTTACCGACGGGGTAAGGGCCGCCCCAGCTCTTATCCTTCTAAGGGAAACCTCCTCCAATCTCGTTAAGTTACGAGGGAGTGGGAATGTACACGGGGGAATGAGGGCACGTGTACTTTTCCTTAAAGAGGATGCTAAAATGGAAACAGCGGAGCGGGCATCGAAAGGGAGCCTGGTGGGGGGCGCATTAGTGTTGATAGGGTGAAACTGCTGGCGCAAGTCGTCTTCGTCGTCTTCTTTCACCGGCGCATCAACGACTGCTCTTGACAAGCAGTCTGCATCGGAGTGTTTGCGGCCTGACTTGTAGTCGACTGTGATGCCGAATTCCTGAAGACGTAGGCTTCATCGGGCAAGGCGGCCGGAGGGTCTTTCAAATTTGCCAGCCAGCAGAGCGCGTGGTAATCGCTTACCACCTAAAGCCCCTCTTACCACCTTGAATGGTCGGCGGTATAAGTACGGGCGGAACTTTGAAGTGGCCCAGATGATCGCATTCTCGGTGGTCGAGTAATTGGCTTCGGCTTTCGAGAGGGACCTGTTAGCGTAGGCGATTACTTTCTCCTTTCCGGCATTCTTCTGAATGAGAACGGCGGCTAGGCCCAGACTGCTCGCGTCGGTATGTATCTCAGTCTCGGCGTTCTCATCAAAGTGGCCTAGCACAGGAGGGGACTGTAGACTGTGTAGATGGCGCTTGAGTTCCTCGAAGGTTTCCGCTTGCGGTGCTTCCGATTGAAATGGCGCGTCTGCCTTTGTAAGCTGCGTCAAAGGTTCGGCGAGGCGGGAAAAGTTCTTGGCGAATCGTCGGTAATATGCGCACAGACAGAGAAATTGGCGCACAGCTTGTCATCGGGCTGTGGAAACTGTGCGATCGCAGCTGTTTTCTGTGGGTCGGGGCGGACTCCCTTCTTGCTTACGATATGACCAAGAAACAACATCTCTTCGTAGGTGAAGTGACACTTTTCTGCTTTTAAAGTTACACCTGAGGATCTGATTGCGTCAAGTACTGTTCGAAGCCTTCTCAGATGGTCTTCAAAGTTTGACGAGAAGACAATGACGTCGTCCAAATATACCAAATAAATCTGCCACTTCAAGCCTGCCAGGACAGTGTCCATCACCCGTTGAAGCGTGGCTGGTGCGGAGCCCAAGCCAAATGGCATTACCTTGAATTCGAAGAGGCCGTCCGGTGTTATGAACGCAGTCTTCTCGCGGTCTCTATCGTCAACCTCAATTTTCCAGTACCCGCTCTTCAGGTCCATCGACGATAAGTACTTAGCATTACAGAGCCGATCCAGTGTGTCGTCGATGCGGGGAAACGGGTAGACATCCTTCTTAGTTATGCCATTAAAGCGGCGGTAATCAACACAGAAGCGAAGTGTGCCGTCTTTTTTCTTCACCAAAACGACTGGTGCCGCCCAGGGGCTGTTCGATGGCTGGATCACGTCATCACGCAGCATTTCCTCAACTTGATCGTGTATGGCCTGGCGTTCTCGCGGCGATACACGGTAGGGGCTTTGACGTAGCGGTCGAGCGTTTTCGTCCGTGATGATGCGATGCTTTGCCAATGGTGTTTGCCGCACCTTCGACGCTAAAGAAAAGCACTCGCTGTAGTTTTCAAAAAGAGTGCGAATCCAGCCTTGGGTCTGTCTAGTGGGAGCGCTGGATTAATGTCGAAATTGGGCTACTTGGCTCGGTTGGGTGCATCACGTCTTCAAGTTGGCTGGGGAGGGCGAAGACTTCTCGGATGTCCGTATAGCTCGTCAAGGAAAGCAATCGTCATGCTCTTGTTCAGGTGCCGGTATTCGTCGGTGAAGTTCGTGACGAGAACATGAGCTTGTCCATGACGGAAACAGACGATGCCTCTTGCGATGGCAAGTCCTCTATCCAGTAACAAATGAGTGTTTCCTTCGACAACCCCTTCCGTGATTTCGTCTTCTTTTGTAACCACCAGGACGATGACGCTTGATCGGGGCGGTACGGTCAATTCGTCTTCGAGGACGATGAGAGCGACGTGATGCGTCGATGTTCTCGTGCCAGCTAGGCATTGCTTTGTCGGTCGAGAGCTTGATGAGTTTGGATTGGAGGTCGATGATCGCTCGATGTTCGTTCAGAGGAGGAGGAAGAACATTTATTTCCGCCGAATATGGTGCAGCAGCCACCTACGTGTCCGCACGCAGGCGTCCGGGGAGGCAGTCTGTCACACCGCGGCCAGAGGACACCCAGCCTCGTCTAGGAGAAGAGGTCTTCAGCCTCGGCCGCCAGGCGGACGGCGAATCGCTGTGTTTTTTCGTCGGAGCTTCTTAGCGTGGTCTCCCATTCATCGCTAGTTTTAATCGCGTTGCGCCCTGGGGCACGAACGCATCTCCATATTATATGATCTAATGTTGCCACGTGGCCGCAAAATTTACAAATTTCGGTTTCTGCACCGTCCCTCTTCCGCCCTCTGGCACCCGTCCAACTCCTCCACAGGGGCGAAAAGAAATTTCGAGCTTGGAGTCTTCTCCCGTCGTACGATTCCTTTTTACTCAGGGATCTAACCGGTGGCGGATATATCCTCCGGTCTTTCTTCAAGTTGTCGGTTACATCCCTAAAGGTACCTTTACATTTTTTGGTTTTAGATGTTGTGGAGGCGTCCGCAGCACCCCGAGGTAGCGAGGAGCGGGCGAGCATGTGGGCAGCCTCGTTGCCGGCGAGACCGGCGTGTGCTGGGGTCCAGATTATGGCCACGCTTTCGGCGAGAGACGACTCGTTCAGAAGTTTTGCAGCACGATTGCTGACTCTACCCTTGCTAAAATTTCTAACCGCCGCTTTTCTATCGCTGATGACGTGTTTCACGCCTGGTCGTGCAATGCAAATGGCTATTGCAATCTCCTCCGCCTCTACCGGTGGTAGATCTCGATTTCTTTCTATTCCTATGGCGATCCCAGTGTCCAATAGGGCGACCGAGGTTACGTCGCCTTCTTTCCCGATCGCTGCATCGGTGTAGGCGACCGATCCCGGCGGGAGTTTGTCCAATTTGTTAGCGAGGTGCTTAGCTCTGCTTTTCCTCCTCCCCTCGTCGTGTACGGGGTGCATGTTCTTCGGTATGGGCGAGACGTATAGATGCTTTCTGATTTCTCGATCTATGCTTTCTCTGACACTTTCGCCTTCCCCGGGCGCTAGTAGGTTTACCCAATCGAGGATTTGCCTACCCGCCGCCGTTCCTGCGAGTCGCTCTCTCTGGGACAGCCTGACCGCCGCAGCCAGCTCTTTCCACTCATTATGCAACCCCATTTTCTCTAGAATGTCGTTAGAAGTAGTTATGGGGAGTCCTAGAGCGCACTTCGTGCATCTCCTAATTATGGTGTTTAATTTGTGTTCTTCGGTCTTGTTGATATTTAGGAATGGAGTCGCGTAGCACATTCTGCTCGTGACAAAAGCTTGTACGAGTCTGAGTCTACTAGCCTCCGTGAGACCACTCCTTCTGTTGGACGTCTTCTTAAATACTCTGACTACGAGCTCCGCCTGATCTTTTAATTTCTTAATTAGGCTTTTGTTACTACCCCTGCGGTTGATAATCATACCTAATATTCTAATTTCATCTACTTTCCGGACTTCGTTTCCGTTGACTTTAATTTTGATATCTGGAGTTATCTTCCCACTACTGCTGGTCATTTCAGAAAATCCATGCCCAGAATCACGTCGCGTGAACAGTGTTGTAGGACGACGAAGCTGGTAGGGTAGGCACGTCCATTTACTGTAACCCTTGCGGTGCATCGCCCCGACGGCGTAATAAGGTTACCACCAGCGGTGCGGATTAGCCGGCCGTCCCAAGTGGTCGTCACCTTCTTGAGCTGGGTGGCGAAAGCTCCACTGATGACAGAGTAGTCGGCTCCGGTGTCCACTATAGCGGTAACCGTGCGTCCGTCGAGAGCAACCTCAAGGCCGCTTATTCGCGTTCTAGTATGGCACGTTGGTTTCGGTGTTCGATCTCTGCTTCATCTCGTGCTGAGGTCACGGCCGGGGCCCACCGTCGTCACGTCGCTGGGCGGCGATGTCAACTTGAAGTCTGGTCGTGATCTCATCGGCGTTGTCATTTTGTGGATCGGCGATTTAATGGCTGCATCGTCGTGACTCGTTGTCAGCGATGGAGGATCTTCCATTTTCGCAGTGAAGCAACCTCACCTCCAAAGGTGCTCTATTTAGTTTCCCCTGCGCGCGGGCTTGGGCACCTTCCGCGCACACTGTCATCGTAGGTACGGCCTAGCGACGCAAAGCGGGCCCTGTACGGCGAGGGTGAGCGTGACAGACTAACTGGCGACGCGTGCTCTCCCCTCCGCAGGAAGTCGTCGATTTCTTGTGGTCGTTCGCCAGGACGGGGTCGTGGGGCGTCGATGGCAAAGCCGCGCAGGCCGATGCGTCTGTAAGGGCAGTGGCGTAGGATGAGGCCGGCTTCACCGCAGTGGAAGCATAATGGCCGGTTGTTCGCAGTCCTCCAGGCGTCGCACTTCCTGGGGCTTGGGGGTCGTTGGTAGGCTTGACAGGCGGGTGCCAGGGGGCGGCTTGTTGCACTGGAGCAGTCGGAACCGTCACTTGAGGAACACCCAGCGCCTGCTTGACTTCTTCACGGACACCGTCCTCGAACGTCGCCACCTGAGGTTGTTGGGATGGCGGCAGCAACCGGCGGAGTTCTCGCACAATTTCCCGGATGAGGTCCCCAAGGCTCTCTCCGCTCGCAAATGCGCTGCTGTAGGGGCTTGCGTAAACCGGCTGGAGTGGTCGTTCGTAGTGGCGCATCCGGGTGTCCATCGTCCTTTCGATGATCGACGCTTCACTTTCAAATTGCGCAACGGTTTTTGGTGGATTTCTGACAAGCCCTGCAAAAAGAGACTTCAACGCCTCGCGTCAAAAAATTCACTTTCTCACCGTCGGTCATATGTTAAGATCGGCGCGGCGAAAGAGGCGCTTCATTTCCTTTACGTAGACCAGAACGGGTTCGTTTGGGAGCTGAAGTCTTCATTGGAGGAGGGGCTGAGCTCTTTCTTTTCGGACAGAACTTGCAAAGGCCATCAAAAACCCTGCTTTGAATATCTCCCACTCCTTCAAAGAAGTCTCGTGATCTTCGAACCAAACTCGGGCATATCATTGAAGAACAAAGTAGACTTGCCTGAGTTTCGCAGCGTCGTTCCAACCCATTGAATTCTGCCACACGATCGAAAAGATCCATTCAGTCTTCCGCATCTTCACTGGACAGTCCTTGGAAGATGGGAGGCTCCCGGGGCTGTACGAAGACGACATGGTGCTGTTGACTGGGCCATTTTCAAAGTTGATGCCTTCCGGAGTCGAACGGGGTCAGGCAGCAGACCGTGTTCGGGTTGTAGGCCTTGGAGTCGGTGGCTGGCTCGGTGACCTGTAGGCTGGTACCCCAGGGCGACAGGAACAAGGCTGAGGTATTCGCTTGAAGGATCAAGGGCAGCACCTTCATCAGATGTCACGTGGTGGTGACAAGGTCGATGACACAAATGAAGAGTCGGTGATTTCACTGAAGACACTCTTTATTGGGCTGACTTGCGCCCGCAAAAGAACTAAGCAACTTGGCGGCGGTGACGGCAACAAACGTGCTCATCGATCGTCGAGCTACGAATGCCCGTCGCACTCGTCAACGCTCAATTTAAAGGCTGCTCAGGGCAATCTAGATAACGTCGCAAACTGTTACTAGCACAACCTGGAACATTGTAGAAACATACGCGAGTGTTCGGAATCTTTGAGGCAGATCTCGGCGCATCTTGCGCGACAACGAAACTGATAACGGTGCTTCTCGCGACATCGAGCATTAACAAACAAAGAATACAGAACTGTTACGAGATTCAGAATCAGAGTGATAAGGCCGCATGCCGGCGGCTGTCAAAAGTTTTGTAGGTTTCGCGGCAATATCTTGCACCGTGCCAGTGAAACTTAAACGGACTCCGTTGATCATGGCCCAAGCCACCGGAGGACCGTGGGAGACTCTCCCTGAGGTATACCTCCAGCTTCGTCTCGATAAGCGCATATTATACCAACCTCCTCATCGGCCGTCACAATTACTGTGCCAGAGACTCGCCTTCTCCGGCACATCCAAATGAATGCGCTCATTACTCCCTCCCGCTTGTTCCTATATCACTGTCGGTCCGACCATTCCTGTCCCATTGTCCTTCCATCTATGCTAACCCATCTCATTGCCTCTTCTACTGCCCAGCTGTCCAGTAGTCGGCTTCCCATTCCTCCCCTTTCATCACCATGCATCTGGCTCGACTGGCTTGGCGCTGAAGGAGAACAGCGTCGACTAGTCGCCCAGGCAGTCGACATGCTCGGCCTGTAACTGTTAGCTGAATGGCAACTAAATAATGTGGCAGGAATCTCGAAAATGGCTGTTTCATGTAATTTTGAAACAAAACACATTTTTAGAGTTTTACCTCGTACTGCTAAGGAATGAAATAACATTAAAACAATTACAGACCCCCCCCCCCCCCACACACACACACACACCCCTCTGCGGTGATGGTTAGGGTGCTCTACTGCTGACACCGAGGGTTTGATACCAGACGCTTTTCGACGGAGGAGGAACACAAAGCGCTCGTATATTATACATATATTTGATGTCAGTACACGTTAAAGAAATCCAAGGTCAAAATTTTCAGAACCCTCCGCTACTGCACTCCGCGATCATAGCCATACAGAGTTGTTTTGGGACGTTAAACCATATGGATAAACCTGTTACCAAACCGAAACTAATTAAGCTATATACTCGAGCTATCCTCGATCATAACTACCTATAGTAAGGTTGGAATCATGTTTCAACTCTGTAACTAAGTTCGCCCTAGAAGCGTTTTTCCGTACGTGTTTTGTGAGTTCCTTTTCTTTGTGTTTGTGCTTCTTCGCTGCCGGTATGAATCAAGATGTTACCAACTTGCCCAAAAACTTGTTTTACTCAAATATATATGCCCTTGTGCTCCATGAAAAGTGCACACAAAAATAGCAGAGCTGGCTGGAAGATTGTTTAGAAAGATAAGTTAGAGGTCGTCGTTACAGAAAAGCAAGACCAAAACGGAAAGTACGCGGCTGCGTACCAGCTAGGAGAGGGGCTTTACCATGGCTTTACTATAGTGCCTAGAATATACTGGCTAGTGTGCCGTGCGGAGGGCTCTCTCAATGGGAGGAGGTGTCCGCGCCGGCGATGCCTTCCAACTTTGGCCGCCAGGGGCGCTGCTCATCGTAAAGGTGCCGTCGACGCCGTCGGCCGCCGGCGCGCCCTTGATTTGCCGCAGCTGCGCTGGCCGAGCCATCAGTGGGTTCGAGCGCTTTGGACGCGTCTACGCTGTTCTTTTGTTTTAGTCGTTCTGTTTCTTGCATTCATGTGAGATAATTAAATTTGCAACGACTAATGATGCTAAAAATAATGCATCAGGGCAGGGAAAAGACATGTTTCGTGTCGCTCTGTCGGAGTGGCTACCGCTCGAATCAGGACTAGGTTTCTATGTTCGGTGTGCCATCGGACCCTGCGCAGCTTGCGTAGTGGCAGCGGCTGATTAAAAGACAGGACCACAAGTTGACTTCAACGTGTGTTGTCTGCGAAAAATATTTTGAGGAGAGCTACATATTGAGAACGTTCAAAGTGACAGTAAATGGCATCGTCAACGAGCTCGCTAGAGATAGACCACGAATTAAGCCCGAAACCGTGCCAACGCTATTCGACCATTATCCGAACCATCTTCTGCCTAAGAAGACATCGAAAAGAAAGTTGAGGAAAGTTGAGGACCAACCGGCCGCTAAACGACAAAAACGCAGCGCCGTAATGCCAGTGGTGCAGACGACAGCCATGCACGCACCGTCAAGGATGTTTGACAATGCTTCCAAGGAGCCGGCAGCAGAAGAGCCGAGCGAGAACTCGTGCGGTATCTTTAGCCGTACATGGACATGACGAGCTTGTGTTTTCTTCACTCTTCGTCTCCTCTCTCATTTTTTTTTTTCTCAATAAAAGGATTTTGTTAAGAAAAAAAGAATTGTAATTAACGATGCTTTTGTACATAATGGTGTGCACTGGACTCAAATTCATGCCCGCAGCAGCAGACGTGCAGCTTTGAGCCTCGGGATCCGTTTGACTCAATTTACATACCTGCAACTTGGACCAAATTAACCGAAGCACCTGCTGGATCTGTAGCCTATAGCCTAAAAAAAAAAAAAAGAAAAAAAAGAAAAAAAAAAGAAAAAGAACTTTGTCACTTTGTACATAGAAAAAGTGATAACATTTGGAAGCCTGAACGCAGTTCTGTGGACACAGTAGTGTATATTCTCGGAAAAGAAAAAAACAAGCGCGTACAATACAACAATATCTAAAGCTGAAGATAGAGCTATATAGGTAGAGTGCACTGGAGGGTCTTTGTTCCGAATGTGCGCTGCAACAAGCTGATTCAGGAAGCCCATATCATTCATGGGAATATATTTCGCGGAAAAAGTGTCGCTTGACCGTCAACTCTGAAGGGGTTAGCTGCGCTTAATGCAAATACCAGCGGAGGCTTACACAAGATGCGCAGAAAGAAGGAAAAAGCATGCAACTAGCCAAATAAATGCTGCAACATTTCTCGCGCTCTGAGAAGAGCTAAGAGAAAACTGGCATGGAGCGCAGGACAAGTGGCTCTATTGAAAGCGCAAAATGAGGAGCTAATAAGTGAGTCTGCGGTTGAAGCTTTTTTTTTTTTTTTTTTTTTTTTTTAATCCCGCGCGTGACCTATATACAACAACCGCTCGGCTGCTGAAACCGCGAAGTCGAAACTGGTGAAGAAAGTAAAATTAATTATAAATTACTTAGCGGTGGTAAGCGAGAAACCACGTGGAGAATTATACAGGAATATCTATAGCGCACCATATGCATTAGCAAGTGAAAAAAAAAAAAAAAAAAAGAAATACCACCAAAAATTGGTATCAGACTACTTTAAAATTATTGCGGTGTCATATGTGCGGCCTTTCTCCAAAACCTTTAGCGGTGCATTTCTATATTTTTACTTGTTTATTGTTGCTGCGCCTTTTTGCTCAAATTTTGCTATATTGCAGACTTTGTAAAAAAAAAAGAATCAGTGATACAATCACCACTTTTGTTTCTTGCCTTTCCTTCTGTTACAAAAGAAAGCACACCGCATAATAATCATGAAGCAACAATTGAGTGACTTCCTAATAAAACAAATGAATAAAGAGTAAGAACAAAAACTGAAGTCAGATTCAGACTGCTTGTGTTTATTGTCGCATATGCGATCTTTGAAAACATGCGCGCGTGCAATATATGTTACGAAAAAGCAAGATCGCCCTTCTTTTCTGTAGCATATATGTGACGCTATAAAACGTCACTAACCTGATATATATCACCTTAGCAATAAGCATGACTGAATTGCAGAAACGTCGACGTAACCTATCCGAAAGCATGAGGCCCGTATTGACGTTCGTTGCACTTGACTGCGGCATCGCGATATACCATGGACCATAAGAAAAGACCGAAGAGTAAATAAAATTCAAAGTTGGATTAATGAACAGTGTAAATTATTAAGGGTATTTTCTGATACCTGTGTCACACGGACAATAACAGTCGTCGTCGATCCGTTCCGGGTTAGATCGCGATTGAGAATATAGTTCCCATAATTCGGGACAACCACCTGGGCTGACTGAGCGCTCACTCAGAAGGAAGATGCATACGATACCTTACATCCGCAATCGCGATGCGTGGATCGCAATCGAGTGGCTCTAGATCAAATAAAATCGTCATCGGAATATTTCATAGCAATATATTGAATCCGGCCCTGACTCGATCGTTTAATCAAATATTAACAAACTATTGCAACCAACGTTTCAACTTTAGGTGGTTTTCTCAAATTTCTTCTCTCGCTGGATATCAGGAAGTCAATATATGTTCTGCTTAAGACCTTATCCGGTTCAGCTGAATAAGTAAAACAGATATATAGCAGACATGGACCAGTATTTGTTAAACGCTTCCTCGAGCGCTATTTGAGCGTATGATTTTCTCCGCACAGTACTAGGACGGTATGAATGTCTTCCACCAAGACTGTTTTTAGACACAAAGTGCGCTTAAACCGTCAAGAGACAGGTTTCGCAGTGAAAAGCGCAGCACGCTATCCG
The DNA here is from genome assembly GCF_055883805.1 of Amblyomma maculatum. Classification (NCBI taxonomy): domain Eukaryota; kingdom Metazoa; phylum Arthropoda; class Arachnida; order Ixodida; family Ixodidae; genus Amblyomma; species Amblyomma maculatum. The sequence goes on along the minus strand of NC_139344.1, from coordinate 161,859,145 downwards.
GACCTATATGCCGCCTATGCTGCCGAGGCCGCGAACGCGGAGCGATAGCACCTTAGCTATTGGTAGCGCCGCCCCGCGGTGGCGGCGGGAAGGCATCACCGCGGCGGACACGCCAGCGCGCGCCCTCGGCACACTAGCCAGTATATTCTAGGCACTATAGCTTTACTAGGAAGCAGCAGCGGCCATGCTGGATGCTGGCGCCGCCTTGGCGCCGCCCCACGCCGGTCGCGGCACCCGGCGGCCGTTTATAAGCGAGGGACCTCGCCGGCCCAAGGGAGAAATGTTTTCACCCCTGCTAGTTTCTCCGAGTATGGAGTAACTGGTGAGCTAACATTTCTCGGTGCTATTTCACCTATGTAAAAGCTTCTTAGCTGAACTGCAGTCTGAAATACCATTCGTCGTCGGCGGAGATGGCCAACGTGCTTCAAAGAGTAAAATTCACTGTTTACATGTTCTCTATAGCTCTCTATAGAGTTGACCACGAATTAGGATTTATTCGCATTGCAAATGATTATCATATTGTAGCTTCATGTAGCGCAACTCTCCCGAATTGTGTAGCTGTCGTTACTCCTTCCCTAGACAACCCCGCTACTAACTCACCTGCTGACGAAAAGCTTCTTCCGATGATCAGCGCATCTTTGAACTCCTCACAACGACAGATATTGAAGAACCTCTTGTCCCAGCACCTATCCGTCTTTGATTTCACGCAGTCCAACGGCTCGCAACGTTTTCCGCTGTCGCGCGCACGCCACAGGATTGACACGGGATCTGCCCATCCGATCCGTCAAAAGCCGTACCGTGTGTCACCATCAGAGCGTAAGATCATCACCGAGCAAGTCCAAGACATGTTGAACAGGGGCGTAATACAGGAATCCTCCAGTCCTTGGGCTGCTCCCGTGATATTGGTGAAGAAAAAAGACGGAACATGGAGGTTCTGCATTGACTATCGTCGCCTCAACTCCATCACTAAAAAGGATGTGTATCCTCTACCACGCATCGACGATGCCATAGATTGCCTTTTTTCCGCGTCTTATTTCTCTTCAGTTGATTTGCGATCGGGTTATTGGCAGATTCCGATGGATCCTGCTGACAAGGAAAAAACTGCATTTGTTACCCCGGACGGCCTATTTGAATTTAACGTGATGCCCTTCGGCCTATGTAATGCGCCGGCCACATTTGAAAGATTTATGGACACAATACTTCGTGGCCTCAAGTGGGAAATCTGCATGTGCTATTTAGACGATGTTGTTATTTTTGGCCGGACTTTTACTGAACATAACACGCGACTCGCTGTTGTGTTAGATTGCCTACAGAAGGCTGGCCTTGTCCTGAATTCTAAAAAGTGCCGTTTTGGTGAACGTCAAGCGCTGGTACTCGGGCATCTCGTCGACCGCGATGGAGTTCGGCCAGATCCACAGAAGACTGCAGCAGTTGCAGCATTCCAACGACCACAGACTCAAAAGGAGCTCCGCAGTTTTCTGGGCCTGTGTTCCTACTTTCGACGATTCATTCCAAGGTTTGCCGACGTCGCCTACCCTCTGACATCCCTTCTACAAAAGGACGTCCCTTTCGACTGGACCTCAGATTGCGACGCGTCTTTCCACCAACTAAAGTTTCTGCTAACGTCACATCCCATACTACGGCACTTCAACCCCTCCGCTCCGACTGAAGTCCACACTGATGCAAGTGGGATTGGTGTTGGCGCTGTGCTTGTGCAACGTTCGACAACAGGCGAGCATGTAATTGCGTATGCAAGCCGTTCCCTCAGCAAACCTGAGCGTAACTACACTGTTACGGAGCAGGAGTGTCTCGCTGTAGTTTTCGCTGTTCAGCGGTTTCGGTGCTACCTATATGGACGCCATTTCACGGTTGTGACGGACCATCATGCCCTGTGTTGGCTTGTCAACCTTCGTGATCCATCTGGTCGTCTGGCACGCTGGGCCCTTCGTCTGCAAGAGTACGACTTCACTGTTTCCTACAAGAGTGGCCGCAAACACGCCGATGCAGACTGTCTTTCACGCCTTCCTCTTCCTACGACCGAATGTGACTCTGGTGATTTCGATCATTACATCGCCTCCGTCGTGCCCGAGTTTCCCGACGCCTCGGCTCTGCGGACTGCGCAAGAGACTGACATAAGCCTCGAGCCCCTGCTTGCGGAGGCGCGGGATTCCACTGCTTCCAGCCCATTTTGTCTCCGTGATGGCCTTTTGTACAAAAAGGCTTACTCAAGCACCGGTACGAATTTTCTGCTTGTGGTTCCCGAGAGCTACCGCTCGTGCATCTTACGCGCCATGCACGACGACCCCACTTCCGGTCACCTGGGCTCTGCAAGAACGCTCCATCGTGCCCGCGACCGGTTTTATTGGCCAAAGATGCGCCAGACAACTGAGCGATATGTGGCGAGCTGCACTGAGTGCCAACGACACAAACGCCCTACGTCCACGCCACAGGGCCTGCTGCATCCTGTGACTCCACCACGTGGCGCATTTGAGAAAATCGGAATCGACCTTATGGGTCCCTTCCCGAAGTCATCCGACGGAAATCGTTGGATCGTGGTTTGTGCAGACTACCTCACCCGCTACTGCGAAACGGCAGCTCTTCCTTCAGCCACCGCTCACCACGTGTCCCTGTTCTTGCTCCGTTCTGTGATCCTCCGCCATGGACCTCCGCGAGTGATCATAAGTGACCGAGGTCGCCAGTTTATGGCAGATGTTGTGGAAGAGCTTCTTCGTTTGTGTGCGTCGCATTTTAGGCATTCCACACCATATCACCCTCAAACCAACGGCTTGACGGAGCGCACAAACCGCACACTCACAAACATGCTATCTATGTACATCGCATCTGACCACAAGAATTGGGATACTATACTGCCATTTATAACGTTCGCATTCAACACCGCAACCCATGAGACTACTGGCTACAGCCCGTTCTTCCTGCTATATGCCCGTCCTCCTCGGTATTGTCTAGATACCATTCTTCCTTACTCCGTCCATGATGAACCGTGCATTGCGGAAATTCTTTGTCGAGCCGAAGAAGCTCGCCGTCTCGCCCGTTTGCGAATTCTCGCTTCTCAAGAGCGTTCAAAAGCTCGGTACGACAGCCGGCATAACCATGTGTCTTACGCCCCTGGAGATTTAGTGTGGCTTTGGCGACCTCTCCGAAAGCGTGGTTTAGCGCAGAAAATGTTGGCGCATTACGCTGGCCCTTACGTTGTGCTTGAACGCGTCAGCGAAGTGAACTATCAAATAGCACGTATGACATCAAGTGGTCGTCGTTCAGTCAGAACTGAAGTTGCCCATGTCGCCCGGATGAAGCCGTGTCACTCTCGTGGAAACGAATAACTACCTCGCCCGGGGGGCTTCGTCTGCAAAGGGGGGAAATGTAACAGTACGGAAGAAGATGAAGTTTAGAAGACAAGTGAAGGAGAAAGACGTTGAAAAAGGACTCTCGTGCCGGACGCGCTGCCGTTGACCAGCTGAGCTCCCGACCCTATCGTCTTGTAGTTCAGCGCTCCGACGTCTTACCCCCTTCGTAACAATATGATCGCTTCAGCATAAAAGTCAGAGAGGGCCTTCTTTCGTGATAGTGACGCGTACCCTTTTAAGTGTGTGTGAACTGCATGTTTAAAACGCTATGTTGCTTTCAGATGTTTCAGCGCCTTTTGGGCAAGCAAAGCCCGACAGCCAGCATGTCGGCTGCGTCTGGCTTCGTAGAGCAAACTTTGGAGAAGAATCCTGTGGTGATATTTTCAAAGAGGAGCTGCCCATTCTGCCACAAGGCCAAACGAGTAAGTATATTCCTTGTTAAGCTGTCGCTGTATCACACAGAGGCGAGGTGATGGCAAGTGAAGAAACGAATACGAGATCCCGCTTTCCCTATGTGCTGTCGAGACTCTCCGTCGTCCTGTGCTCTTGCGACGCTTAGCAGAAATGCCAGGAATTGAAAAGAACTGGCAGGCCTATTATTAACCTCCTTGCTTTTCTCGACAGTTGGTACACTGCCGGAAAGTAGCGCGGCAATGGTTCCCGACACTAAGTAGTATGTGGTTATTTTATTATAACCACATACTGGTGCGAGTTGCATCACTTAACTGCGCGTGTGCATGGCACCACAACTAAGATACCGTATACACAGTCCCGCTTGGACGGTTTCTTGTTAAATGCAGCGCCAAATAAAGTGCGGCCTTGACATGCAAAGCCCAGATCGGCATGAAATAGCGTTGTGCCCGGAAAGAAGCACCTTCTTTGCGGGCACAACGCCATTTAATAAATGCGTTCTTAAACGACTTAAATCTAGACGCGTGGTGTTAAGGTGGGAGGCCACACCCGGAAAACTTCTTTAAATCATCACGGAGGGCTATATTTTTTTTTTCTGATTAAGCATGTTTTATTCAACTTAACGAAGTATTTAAAGTACAACTATTGGCTCAATTTATTTTGATGGAGTTAATTTTCCTAAAAAATGTTAAAATTGCTAGTCATGCCAGCAAGGATAATTAACAACTGGAAGGCTGAATTGAGGAAAGCTTTGGCACTTAACGTAGCTGAATATGTGGCCTGTAAAGTGTACTAGGATAAATGTAATGCAATGGATGTTCAGAAAGCAATCTTTGAAAAACTGAACAAAAAGAAAAAAATATTCCATCTTCACATTTTTTTTTTTTAAGCTGTAAATTAAATGTTTCTGAATAATTTAAATTATCCTAGTTCATTGCAAACATATTTATATGAGGAATCGGTGGCTAAAATTTTCATTTCAAAATATTCATTCAGAAAAAAGTTGTCACAGTTTGCATAAGAAGAGATTGAAGAAAATCTTGTTTTGAGAAAAATGTAAATAAAGATTTTAAAATGTTAAAGATGTGAAAAAGAACACAGCTCTAAAATGCATCAGGCTCATAGCAGGGCCCTTTTGAGATGCAGTAGAGTTTCCTTTTGTTCATGTCACTGCTCTTTGGTTCTTCCTAGCCCATTTTGTCTCATCAGCTGATTTGTATAGAGCCTTCTGCATTCGCTGGTGGTCTCTGGCAAATGCAAGCTCCTGTCGTGTAGTAAGTACCCTGGCTTGATACCAGCCTTGCTCAGTATATCCAGAGTGCTTACACTGCCATTATTAAAGTGTGCTATGACATCATACAAGGCAAACAAAATGGTAGGAGAGCTTATAAACACCTTCTTGAAAGCCTGCTGCCGTATCAGCCCATTGAAACACTCATTTGCATTTTGTGCTTTGCCATGTAGACGCTAAACCCCCCTATTGGTTGGTGGAAAACGGCATGGAGGGGCTTTGGTAGACACTTTGATAGGAGCCCATTGAAACACTCATTTGCATTTTGTGCTTTGCCATGTAGACGCTAAACCCCCCTATTGGTTGGTGGAAAACGGCATGGAGGGGCTTTGGTAGACACTTTGATAGGAGGTCGCCTGAACACAGACCACTGTACACACCCTATTCAGTGTATCATTTGGAAGCCCCCTTTTGTGCGTATGCAGTCGTGCCTCGTTAATATGGACACTTTGGTTTCCGACCAAAACTGTCCATAAAGCGAGTCATCTATAATAACGAGTCATGAATAAAAACAAAAAGGATTTTATTGAGAAAAGAGAATTGTAATTAACGACTGCTTTTGTACATAACGGTGCGCACTGGACTCAAAATTTCAAAGAACACTGGCAATTTTGAGTGCATTATCCTTGCCATTGCTCTCTTCGAAAAATTGTAGTGCAGTCTGAAGCTTACCATGACACCCGTGATGTTGGGTTTTGTGTTGGTCGAACTTTCGAGCACGAACTCCTCACTGGCCGATGAATCAGCGTCTGATTCTCTACTCACCGCCACTTCCAAAATGGCCTCTTCATTGAGCAAAGTAGCCGCTAAGTAGCTGCTTGAGATTCTCCTGAGGCGAGGAAACAGCTGAGCTGTCGATACTAGTCCCTCGCGGCTTGGATTTACTGAGATGGCTTTTGCCGCTTGTATTCACAGATTTCTTCGCGCCTACGTTCAACTCTGTTCTTTTGCATTTAACTCCCGCCATGCCAAAAGCCAGACTCAAGTTGAGGGCTACAGGCTCCTGATGCTGTGCTCTTTTTTGCCTAGTTAACCTTTCTGCCTTTCCGTTCTTCTGATTTTTTCTTTTTTTGCTTTGTACTATTTCTGTAAGGAAGCAAGGGAGTCAAGTTGGCAAGCTGCTATTCAGAGGGCTATCGAACATCCCATTTATTTGGCGCCGTTTTTATGTGTTCCCATAAAACAAACACTGCAAGCTGAAGTACAGTTTAGAACGACAGCTAGCCGACTACGAAGAGCTCAGACCTTGTCAAGGCCGCATCGTTGACTCAAAGCGAAGCCGACATACGGACCGCTTAGTGTGCAAAGTTTGGCAGTTCGGCAGCGCAACAGGGACGAAAACCAGGAGTATGAGAGGGAAGCGCGTCCAGGACGGGACACCCGGTCCCGGTTGCGTGTTCGTACATCGCCTTTCTTTTGTCGCTCTACTTTGTGAGTGTGTCTTAACTCTCACCGAAAAGCGTTAACGGCTTCATGGAACACACATTGCGCTTTGGGAAAGAAAACTTCAGTTCCCATCGTCACTGTAAGCACTTGTCTTTCTTCCTGTCATTTCTTTCTTACGCTTTTACACTCTGTGCACGTTCAGCAGAATTTATTGCTACCACATGTTGCTGTTTTCCCGACTGCAGCGGCACTTCCGCTGCACCCAGAAATCTCCTGGTTCCCCCCTTTCGGGGCCTTTCTTACGCTGACCCTCTGTTTGCTGTGTACGTTCTTCTCCGCTCTTGCGCCCCCCCCCCCCCCCCCCCCCCCTAGAACGGCGACACGCCCGCTTTGGTTCTTTCCAACCCCACAGGACTCGTTCAGGCATCCCGCCGTATCGGCTGTCGCGTAAGTTCGCGGGCGGCGCGCCCTTCTTTAGCTTGCGTTTGGACTCCTCTGCTTTTTTTCAAGCACTGTCCATATTAACGAGACAAAAATACATGGGCCCAAGTGGGGCGCATGCATTCTTCCCCTGCCCATTGTCCGGACAGCGAGTTTCCATATTAACGAGGCATAAATACATTGAAAAGGTTTCGTCCCCAGAAAAACTGTCCATATTAACGGGGCACGACTGTACTTCCCTTGGCTAAGTGCTTCAACCCGCTTGTAACTGCACCAGCTGTGAGGTCCAGGTGGGCACAGGCCGTGCCTTGCCTGCTCATCAGTAGAACTGCAGTGAAAGAGGCTGGTAGGGTGGCTGGTTTCATTCCTAAGAGGGCACGGAAGCGTCCGGCGGGATATCATGTCTAACCACGCTTGGCTGGCTGTGCAGGTTAGTTATTACACTTCCTATGCTTCTGTTAAGACAAGCTGCTATGGGATTGTGATTCTGCCGTGCCCTCAAAAGTGGTTCGGTATTATTGCTGGTTGCTGGTCTACTCTTCGCTTTCTGTTGTGTGGGGACGTAGAAACCAATCCAGGCCCTAAACAAGATGAAACACTAAAGAATATCTTGACAGAATTCAAAGAATTAAAAGTTTCTGATAATGCTCGGGATGAGACTCTTAGTCAGAAAAACCAGAAACTGTCTAAACTAGGTGAAGTTCTGAACCTATCAAAAGCGAACGAGGAAAATATTAGAAAGCTTGAAGGTTCTGTGCTGCACCTGAAGAGAGCTGTAGCGGAACAGGAAAAAAAAATGATAGATTACGAGGACCGTACTCGAAGGAACAACGTTGTGGTGTTTGGGATCTGGAAATTGCCTAAGTAAACTCTGTTAGATATAGAAGAAAAAGTAATTAAAAAAATATGTTACGAGAAACTTGGGGTACCGGTCACTACAAATATATTATGTTGAGGCATGAAAAGGAAAGAAAAATAAAGAGCCTCTGCCCGTGCCACAAAGTATAACGGGCTTAACTACAGTCGGAACGCATTCATTGGATTGGCACAGCACATAACAAACATCGGCCAATAATTTTCTGAGTGTACAATTACAACGAAAGACTGGCCATCTTTAAGAACTGCCATAAGCTGAAACATGCCGGCATATTGGTTTCACACAATTATTCATATGCCACGCAGCAAAGAAGAAAAAAAGTTATGGCAGTCCACAAAAGCAGATGAACAGTCTGGAACAAAACCGAAGTTAGTTCACAATAAACTGGTCTGGTGATAAAGGACGAAGTATACATATGGGACGAAGAAAAAAAGCTGTCGAATATGGCTGTGATGATGGCCAACAAAATTGACGTCATGATGACGTCATTTCTGAAAATAAGCTCCTTAGTATAATCTGCTTGAATGCACAAAGTGTATGCAATAAGCAAGAACCAATCGAGCATATCCTATTATCTTACGATCCTCATATTGTCGTCATAAGCGAGACATGGCTGCACTCTGACGTTCCTGATATCGCCATTTTTCAGCTATCGTACACTTGCTACCAAAAGGATCGAGGGTCAAGGGGTGGTGACGTTGCTATTTTGGTTAATTAAGAGTAACATTTCTTCACGCTTGATGCCTGATATTGGTGATGATCACGAAAGTGTCGTTTGTGAGGTCAATTTCTTTAGGAACCCTGTCATTGTTATTGCTGTATATAGAAAACCTGGCACACACCCTGATTTTATGCACTGTCTGCATGATCACCAAAGTACTTTCAAAAAATGTAGTTTTGTAATCGCTGGAGATTTCAATCTTCCGCATATTAACTGGGATACAATGGCTACAGGAACCAGTGATGTTAAAAGCACCGAGGCTCTGTTTGACATGCTCCTTGCGTTTGACCTAACCCAGGCAGTCCATTCACCCACACGTGTAACTCCAACTGGGGAGTCTCTTCTAGATTTAGTTTTTTGTTCCAGTAGTATGCACAACTATAATACAGATATACATGAAGGAATATCGGAACCTACCACAGAAAAATATGTCAGTTTAAAAAACTTCGCTTTGGCTGACCATCTTAGCATCATCCATTACTTAGAAGATTCCTGTACACATTTCACTCCAATGACATTAACAAACTCTGGAGAAATTTCTGGTCCATTTGCCATTACTGTATGCGAAGCTTTATCCCCAACAAGCGAAAGAAGGTTGCCAGGACAAATCCTTGGATTTCCAGAGAAATAATCCATTTAAAACGTAAACTTAGACGGTGTCATAGAAATAAATCTGCCAGCTCCGCATTTATTGTGCACCTTAAGTCAACCCTAACCACTAAATTGCGCGAAAGTAGGAACCGTTACTTTACGGAAGCACTTGGACGTTTCGTAACAGAAAATCCAGCGAAGTTCTGGCAGTATCTTTCCCGTAAAGGTAATTCAAAGCTCGACAAAATAGTTCTGGATAACCCCACTGTCACCGATAAAAATGAGATAGCAAATGCTTTCAATCGCTATTTCCAAAGCGTATTTTCCAAAAGCGATGAGATAAGCAATGCCACTCAAGGTAGTCCAAGTGCAGTTCATTTCATTGTAAACAGAGAAGGTGCTTTAAACCTACTTATTTATGCGTCTTGATCCTAAGAAAGCATCGAGACTGGATGACACTTCAAATTCATTTCTCAAGACGTACGCTGAATGTTTAGCACCATATTTAGTAATACTATATGAGCAGTCCATAGAGACTGGCACCGTACCCGATGACTGGAAAGTTTCAAGGGTCGTTCCTGAATTTAAGAAGGGTTGTAGCTTACACGTCAATAATTACTGTCCTATCTCATTAACATCTGCCGTTTCCAAACTCTTAGAACATGTATTGGTTACTCAACTAAATAAATTTCTGGAACGGAATGAAATATTAACCAACGCTCAACATGGCTTCCGACGAGGTTTTTCCACAGCTACACAATTAGTTACAACTTTCCATGAAATTTCTAAAATCATAGATATTGGAGGACAAGTTGACATTGTTTTCCTAGATTACTCAAAAGCCTTTGATAGAGTGCCTTATAATAAGCTGATCACTAAAATGCAAATGATTGGTGTGCCTAGTAAAATTGTACATTGGATACCTTCTTATTTCGCAAAGCGCAAACAGTTCGTTACTGTTGATGGTGTTAACTCTTGTTTATTAGATGTCCTTTCTGGCGTTCCCCAAGGTTCGGTTTTAGGGCCTACACTGTTTAATCTTTATATAAATGATCTGGTCGAAGCACTGGAACCAACAGTTTCGATTAGATTATTTGTTGATGACTGTATAATTTTAAAAGGTATTAAATTCGTTCATGATCAAATAACTAAACGAAAATTTCCAATTTTTGGAACGATGGTGCAATGAATGGGCGATGGCCATTAACTTTGAGAAAACTGTTGTACTTAGTATTACAAATAAAATTAATAAATTTCAATTTCAGTATAACACAAACAGAAACCTAGTCAGGCAGGTAAGTGAATATAAATACTTAGGCATAACGATTACTTCCAGACTAAAATGGACAAAGCACGTTGACAGTATATGTTCTACAGCACGTAAAAAGCTGGAGTTTTTAAAACATCGCATGGGTGAATGCCCAAGCCCATTAAAACTTAAGGCATTCAAATCATATATCAGACCCACACTTGAATATGCCTGTGTGGCATGGGACCCTGATACATCAAATGACACCCAAAAGCTTGAGAATATTCGATGCTCAGCAGCCCGTTTTATTTTTAATTTTTACAGATGCCGGGGCTCACCTTAATCTATGATTCTTCTTGCCGGCCCTGATCCACTAAATGAAAGGAGAAAGAAAGCCCATCTAGCTTTTCTTCAATCGTTATATTTTTCCAGACTTGGCATTAAACCTGAAACCTACCTGAAAAATGATTTCTCCAGATGATCTCGCCATAAGCACTGTCTTGCCTTATCACCTATATTTGCCCGAACTAATATGTACAAATTCTCGTTTTTTCCACGGACAATCACAGACTGGAACGCCCTACCTATTGACTTGCTGTTTTTATCGCCTCCCAATTGAAGTGTCATATGTTCTACTGTGCATTGTTTTCTTTGTGTTATCAGTTCATCGCTGTGTAAAATTCTTTATTTTATTATTTTCGAACTACATGACATCTGATGTAAATGATTTCTCCTGCTTGGGCATGGTATGCCTGCAGTATTTCTTAAATAAATAAAATAAATAATTGCCGAAAGGTTTCCACATTAGCTCTTATGTCAATCCCATAGTAGTTTTGCAGGCGGTCAGTAAGGGCATCGGTTAACTTTCCCTTACCACCAAGTTCACCCTCTACTTTCTTGAGTTTTCTCAGGTGGCAGTCCACAGGCTTTTGGACATGTCCAATGCATTCAAGCTTCTTGACGCTGTTATCTCCGTACATATCCTTTACAGTGGCATAGCTGTCGGCATCGTCATCACCCTAGCAGTCCAGGTACTTCATGCCGACCTCTCAAAATATCCTGTACAGGCCAGCAGTCTCCATACTACCTGCACTGCTTTTATGGCTTGCATGGCAGGAAGTGCGACTTGCCTTCCATTCCTGGAATGAAGCACGTTTTGGGCTTAACTTGCATTTTGTTTTGGAAGCCTTGCATGTGCTCGAGAGCCTCGACATCAACTTTTCCCGTGTCAACGGAAACCACTGACACACACTCGTTCAAAGAAGAATGTCCACGCTTTTGCCATGATCCATCGCCTAAAACATCGCACTCATCGCTCCCCACCACATGACGAACTGCAGCAGCATCAACCATCGACTGCGATGCTACTGTTCCAGCCACTGCTGAGAGCAGAGACGATATTCTGTCGTAGGCGGAATGTCGCGAAGAGGGAAGCACATTCATCACCTTTCACAATGTTGACACACCTGCATGGCCCTTCCCTAACTGGCTCATTGCATACACCAGTCGACCATTGTTCTCATTTGCACGCACCACCTTTTTAGATGTGTCAAATGAGTGGTCGAAGCCACACTCCACACACACCACTGCACAGGTAGAGCATACCCCTTGGTGAGTGCGTTCTCCGAGCATCAGTGCTGTATTCATGCATTCAGGGATGTCAATGTATGTCAAAAATCCTGTTCCCTTCGTGTTTAGAATTTGGTAGCAGGGCTTCACGCATTTTTGCAACGTTCTAAAGCTCCTTCACACTCGCCGAAACACCCGCGTCTGGTGGCTGAGAAGATGGACTCTGCATAGTGTGTCAATTCCCAGCAAACTTGCATTTCCGCCTTTTCTGAGCTCGGAACTTGGCCATTCTAGACGAAATACAGTCCAATTGCTCTGAATGCTGTATCTCAGAACCTGTTGAAGTTGCAAAGCGCTGCTTTGCCACTTAACTAAACAAACCACAGACAAAAGTAAACAACAAATACATTCTTTGAACGTCAGTCATCCCCCTTGTGGCCGCTTCAAAAGATTTTTACTTAAGAATACCAACTAATTTTGCTGATATCAAAAAGTAGAAGATATAGTGAATAATAGTCATGCATAAGAAACATTAGTAGTTCAGAACCAATGCAATTTAGTTTCGGTTTCAGAATATCGCGATAAGCATTCAAAAACTTTCTGCGACTCCCAAAATAATCATGATAGGACCATAATTGTTTTGCAATGTGTACCTGAATGTTTGCAGATACTTAAAACGAAAAAAGAATCAACTTTTTTGCAAAAAAAGATTGACTTTTAAGTGTGGCTGCCCACCTTAAATGTTTTTGTTACCTTTCAAATTTATCAGGCACAGATAGTGTTACCTCATCAAGGCCGACGACTTAGCTAGTTGGTGCTGATTTATTTTAATACCAGCCGGAAGACAACACACGTCGCAGAATGTCTTGTACTGTTCTCCTGTGTTCTGTCTTTTGGTTGCTTGTAAGGGCGTCACTCATGCAAATTTATCAGCCACAGATGGCCTGTGAAGCAGAAAGGCTATGCCTTTGTGGTTTCATTGACGAGGCACTTTGCAGCAAAGAGGAAGGAGGCAGTCCACAATGGCTTAGGGCTGTTCTTTTGTGCACCAAAGTACTTGCACAGCTGTTGCAGCACAAATAAGAATCATGTACGTACAGTAAGGACAGAATGAAAACATTAAACAATGCCTGTGAACAAAAACTTTTACGTGTGTTCTTTCAGCTGCAGTACAAAACTAGCCTGGTCATGTTCATGTTGTAAAGGACTATTTGCTCCAGCCCGACCATATATATGTTACAGTGGCCTCAGGTATGAATCAGTGCAACAGGAAAACACAGACAGTAAAAAGGAACAAGCACTGACCGTTCAGCGCTTGTCGCTTCTTGTGTGTGTTTCCCCAGTGCGCTGCTTCATAATCAATGGCAAACCAATTAGCCGTATTTTCCACTTATGCTTGTTCCAGGTATTTGATGAGCTCAAAGTTCCCTACCTTGCCGTCGAGCTTGATGGTAGGACTGATGGCAGCGACATTCAGGACGTTTTAAGACAGATGACTGGAGCACGCACGGTAAGATTGCTGTGTACTGCTGCATACTGTTACAACTAACACATCAAGATGTATATTCTAGGTTCCACGAGTGTTTGTGAACAAGCAGTGCCTGGGCGGTGGAAGTGATGTGGAAGAAATGTACAGGGAGAAAAAGCTGCAAAATCTGCTACAGTCAAATGGATTACTATAGCTTGGTACCATATGCATCAAGGAGACCAGGGTACAAGGTTCTTTCTGTGCAACTCAGTGGCTCAATATTCAGCAGGTGACAGTGCAGCAAATAAACTGGAATAAAACAGATACCAAAGCGATGATGTGTGCAGATTTTATTCCAGTTCTGATCATTAAATGTAAATGGAATATGAATATTCTTTTTCTTTTTGCATCTGCAGTGAAAGAAAACCAAGGCAACATTTTGTCAACAGTAAGAGCAACAATTGTGAGGTTTTTCCTGCATTCACATCCCCACTTTCTACAGCTTCTTAAGCTTGAAGTGAAATACTAGGGCCCATGTCACAACTTGCGTCCCTTTCGAGGACATATCTTCTGAGCTGGCTCATTTGCTTCTGGCAGTTTGGTCCATTGGGTGTCCCCAAAAGGGACATTTTCAAAACAGCTGCCTGTTGGCAGTTAGAATACAGGCACAGGTAAGTAAAGTAAGAAATTACAGGCCAACACATGCCAAGACTAGATCAGAAATTTCCCCCAGTGGGGACCTCTGGCAGTGGCATATAAGCACAAGCCAACACAGAAATAAAGTCTATTTATCGCAGTATTTGTGCACCAAATAGTATTTTGGCCCTCCTGCTTAGTAGCCCTGTTTACATGAATCTAATGTGACCGAGTCGAGTCAGTGTCCGTCTAAGCAAGGTCATCCAAATTCATATTCATCCTGGTTGGTGTCTATGCAACTGCTGTTCTAGTGCGTAAAGCAGGCTTAGTGAATTAATGTCCCCCTGCAGGCAAGTTCACTCTATATGCTCTGCCACACACTCTACTAAACCCGACTGCATGTACAGAGCATTGTGTCTGTCTGGGTTTAAACGGTTATCGGATTACTTGGGTTCAAAAACCAACTGCAAGGTAAGGATGTGATGGTGTACATTCTTTTATCAGAGAAATATCTTTGGAAGTTGCATGCATTTTACAGAATTGGCAAAAAATTGGCTGTGGTTTAGCTCTGTTTAAACTTGGTAGAGTAGCGAGAGCTAGATACCCCTGGCTACGCTTAGGTTTCGCTTGAAATAAGACACACAGTTTCGGTAACGGCGAGGTGCGCGGCAGGTGCACCAGCTGCATGCTCCGACGTCGCTCCGCAGCGGCGTGGCTTGCACACCAGCTGCGGGCTATGATGTCACTCCGTGCATGCGCACAGCTGGTAGAGCGGTGGTGCCAGGGCTCGGTGCGCAGCCACGCTGACCCCGCAAAGCAGCTAGCGTAGTGTAGCTCTTTCTACAACTGCAGTCGGCTGCGATAGAAGTTTTTGTCAAGGTGGATGGAGCAGCCAATTTGACAAGCTGCATCTATTGAGCAATGAGGTGTTTAATGTTCTGGTCAGGGCGGTGGCGGACCTTATACACTACACATCGAAACAAAATGTAAACAAAATGTGCAGATTTTATTTCAGTGTATAGTCCGTGCTTTTATGCATTGATGCAAAAATCTTTGGTTTGAAACTCTCTTGTGGGACTACAGAAACTTAAGGACCTGAAAATGCACAATAACCTTTCTGCTTTGAATTCTGTCATATTTTATCATGTTTTGTCATTCTATGACCAGCAGTGCTAACAGACAAAGAATAAGCAGAGAAATTATGCCGCTGCAGTGAGCAGTTTTATTTCAGAAAGCACTGAACTGTAACATTTAGTCTGATAGCAGATTTACAAGCAAAGAATGGCAAAAATGTGTGTGCACAACATGACCCAAATATTGAATGAGGCAAGCATCACAAGATTCACCACCTTTTAGTTATCTTATCGCCAAGGCACATGAAATGCCTGGAATAAGCAACAAAGAAGGGAGAGGGAAGGCTGCAGAAGTGTGACAGTGCAATTGTTCCAGGTATTCGATGAGCTTCAAGTTCCCTACCTTGCCTTCGAGCTTGATGCTAGGGCTGATGGCAGCGACAACAATGTCGAGGAATGCCAACAATCAGTGTAGAAAAACAGTTAGTTATATAGGGTTCTATGGCACATAAGCGATTATGGCTATCATGCTCCAAACACTGTTACTATTCTTGTAGAAAAATAGTGACGCAGATTACGGCACTAAGTGAAAAATGGTAGCAAAATTAAGGGCAAGAAACAACTATAAAAGCATTACAAATTATTTAAACTGAAAATGCATGAAAAGACTGTAGATGACGAAAAATAGAAGCAAAAAGTATGAGTGCAAAACCAACAGACAATGTGGCCTAAAACGAAGTAAATATGGCTGAAAATATGACTAGATAAAGAAAAAATGAATTGGAATGGAAACAAAATTAAGCTGGGCGAGGTCGTAAAAATGGGTACAAAACAGCACGATGAGCAAAATTTTAGGCATGCCAGAAATTATATCTGGGCCGATGAATGATATCTTTTTCACAAGAGGGTGTCTGACAGTGTGTGACTGTACTGCATTCCTGCACATGATTTTAGCTAGGTTTCGGATTTTTGCATTACCAAGACTCCCCTTCAATAGCCATTTTGTTTTTTATTTTGGGGATGGGATGGGGGGGTGCTGTCACTTCCTGTATTGGCGACAATAAACGGCGGCAAACCCTTCGGGTTCTTCCTTTGTTAAATCTTTGGACAAAAATTGTGTATGCACAGCTTTGCCTTTTCTTGCTTGTGAACTTGCTGTTGAAGTATTAAAGGACAGAACACTGGAATTTAGGTCTCAAATTTTTTTCACCACAATGGGAAGAATGATGTCTAAAATATTTGATTCCATAACGGTTTTGGTAGCAACGCTGTAAAAAATTTTTACCGAGAATTTTTCTATAAGTGCATGCACCCGTTTTTATGTAGTCTATATTGGATGAAAAAACAGCACGACAGACGAACACCACAGCAAAGGAACACTAGACGAGCGCGAACACCACAGCAAAGGAACACAAGACGAGCGCTGAGACAGCGCTCGTCTTGTGTTCCTTTGCTGTGGTGTTCGCGCTCGTCTAGTGTTCCTTTGCTGTGGTGTTCGTCTGTTGCGCTTCGTCTTGTGTTCCTTTGCTGTGGTGTTTGTCTGTCGCGCTGTTTTTCCATCCAATATGTTCCACCAACTAGCCTGTTTGGCTATAGTTTATGTAGTCCAATGCTGGAAACCGTGAGCAGCGACCGCGATGACGACGGGTGATGCTACATTCTCATAAATCGGTCTAGGGGCGGAGCCTCCGCTTTTCACGTGATCAATAACGTCATGGTGTTGGCAAAAAACATACAAGAAAAAAAACTTTGCTCCAGCGCGGCGGCTGCGTGGAAAGTGTCGCTGAGGTAAGTCTTCAACTTCAAGCCTACTTCAACTTTTGAGCCATAATGGCCGCTTGTGTACCCTGCACTCGTGGCAAGCCAGCAGTGGGCACTTAAAATTCCTTATGCTAGCACAATCAGTCTTTCCAGCTATTCTACTTTTTTTTGCAAATCTTCGCCGAAAGAGCGCGCGATCTCGTTCAGTTTCACACTATAATAAAGCTGCGGCAACAGAAATGTGAGTGATTATACAAACTTACTATGTGCACTCAATGTGAGCTTGGGGATGTTGTTCTTGAACGAAGCCTTTAATTGTGATCATTCGAATTGCGTATTTGCGGAGCTACGCCGATTATCAAAATTATAGGCTTATCGATCTATATGCATATTGCACGACTTAATTCTATGCAGCTAATAAAATGGCACATTTTAGCTAGCACTGATTCCAAGTGGCGTTTCATCGGCACTTACCTCGATCATGTACAAAACCTTCATGATGGGGTCGTCATTGAATTCACCAGCTGGCACATATATATCCATTTTACTCTCGGTCTCTTAATTTATTTCATTTTGTACATATATATGTGGCCCTATATCTAATACCCCTTGTCCGTTCTTATGCTGTTGATCCTGCCCATCATATTTTCTTCTAGCTGCAGCTTAGGCGTGTTTCATGCAGTCTTCAATACTGATGTTCCATTTAACAAAATTAAACCATTAAGAAAAAAATAAAGAAAATAAGCTAATTATAACAGTAATGTTTAACATTACTGTAATAATTAGTTATAAAAAAACATTTGACTCGGTTGAAACCTCGGCGGTGATGCAGGCATTGCGAAATCAGGGGGCAGACGAGCCGTACGTGAAAGTGCTGGAAGATATATATAGTGGCTGCATAGCAACCATAGTTCTGCATAAAGAAGTATTCAGAGACTTGGAATGGGAGCAGTTAGGGATAAGGGTAGATGGAGAATACCTCAGTAATCTGCGATTTGCTGATGACATTGCCTTGCTAAGCAACTCGGGGGATGAACTGCAAATAATGATTAATGACCTAGACAGAAAAAGTAGAAAGGTAGGCTTGAAAATCAATATGCAGAAGACTAAGGTAATGTTCAACAGCCTCGGGAAGGAACAGCAGTTTACATTAGGTAGCGAAATACTGGAAGTAGTAGGCAAATATGTCTACTTAGGACAGGTAGTAACCGCAGATCCGGACCATGAAAGGGAAATAACAAGAATAAGATTGGGATGGAGCACATTTGGCAAGCACTTGCAGATTATGACTAGCAGCTTACCGGTATCGCTCAAGAGGAAAGTATACAACAGTTGCATCTTGCCTGTACTCACCTATGGGGCTGAAACGTGGAGGCTAACCAAGAGAGTTCTACTTAAGCTGAGGACAACCCAGAGAGCTATGGAACGAAAAATGGTAGGGGTAACATTAAGAGATAGAAAGCGTGCAGAGTGGGTCAGAGAAATAACTCAAGTTACCGACATTCTAGTGGAAATTAAGAAGAAGAAATGGACATGGGCAGGACATGTAGTGCGAAGAGAGGATAACCGATGGTCGCTGAGGGTAACAAACTGGATTCCAAGGGAGAGAAAGCGTAGCAGGGGGCGGCAGAAAGTTAGGTGGGCGGATGAGATTAAGAAGTTCGCAGGAGTCAAGTGGATGCAGCTAACACAGAACCGGGTTAAGTGGAGAAATATGGGAGAGGCCTTCGCCCTGCAGTGGGTATAATCAGGCTGATGATGATGATGAATGTTTAACATGTCTCTCACAGCAGCATTAATCAAAGCCGCATTTTTATTATGCCTGCTCTCATTCGATCGTACCATTCTAATTTAAACAATTCATTTTTTTTTAACCGGACAAAAATCTTGACCAGCTAGTTAAGCTCGTGGGGCTATTCTAGACCTAACTGGCTCTAGCTGGAACCAACTGAGGATTTTTCCATAAACTATACCCTAAATAGCGAAGATTTCTGCTTGATATAGTTAAAAAAAAATCTTGTACCCTTCATAAATTTAGCAGAACATACAGTACCTGTAGCTTTCACACCATTCATCAACTTTTCTATGCAAATAAAAGCAATCGACACACTCATTTTCTTGAAGGCATGATACGCAGAGAAGACTTCAAATTCATTGAAAATTCAAGTTTATTATGTACATTATTTACATTGGAATGAACGCAATTTCATTACAAAGGAACAAAAAAATGAAGCCATGTGCAGAAATTAAAAGACAGATGAACTATGCATGCAATAAAAAATACATGAGAAACATACTGCAATTTCCATACATATCCTGCACTGTCTGTAAAAACCAGCCTAAAGAAAGAATAATCCGCACATGGCATACAGTGCGTGTGACTCGGGTGTATGCATAGCATTAATGGCATAACATGGTAAACACTTTTTTTTTTTTAAGTATTATGAGTGCTTTTCAATGCACACCATTGCCATCAGGTTGACCGCACCCACGGCAGGGCAAAGGTCTCTGCTATATACATCAGCTAATTAACCATGTCTTGTGCCAGCTGCACCCACCTAGTCCTCGCAAACCTCCTGATCTCATCCGCCCACCTTTTTGCCTCCCTCTGTGACGTTTGCCTTCTTTTGAAATGCAGTTAGTTACCCTATAGTGACCATCGGCTAGCTTGCCTGAATATTAAATGCCCTGTCATGTCCATTCTTGGTTTCTACTAGAATGTTAATAACTCACGTTTATTCCTGACCGCTTTCTCCGCTCACTTACTGTCTGTGTTAAACCTATCATTTTCTATACCGAAGCTGTCTGCATTGTCTAAAAGTTATGTTGAAACCTGTTTTATTAGCCTCCTCACTGCTGCCCAATAGGCGAGTACCGAGAAGATACAGCTGTCACATATACTATTTACTTTTTGAGGGATACTAATGGGCAGCTGCCATTCATGATCTGAGAGCTAGTACCTGCCAAATGTACCCAAAGTCAATTTTATTTTTCTAGTTATTTGACTGCCATCAAAGAGACAGGCGGTTGCTATACTTGTACTAAGAAATATTTCCTAATCACTTCCAGGTCCTTGCTGCCTATCATAAACTTATGTTTGCTATCCTAGCCTGTTAAGTGTTACTTTCATTTTCTCCATATAAAATTTTAGTCCTATTGTTCAACCTTGCCTATCTAAATTCGTCTCCTGAGTTACTTTGCAAGGCACCATTACCAATGAATCACAGGTTACTGAGGCATCGTCCTATATCCTTCAGTAAAAAAAAACTGCTGAATTATTTGGTGAAATGAGAGATAGGGCACAATTGTGCCTTTCTAAACCAGTGATTGTAATGGTGTAATTTGTCGTGCAGGTGCCTTCGTTAAGGGAGAGGCTTCAGAGATGAACATCCCTTTACTGGTGAACTTCGTACAAGCAAGTCAGAACTCTGTGGCACAGAACTGGCTAGCCTTCTGAAAGCATAGTAAAAAAATCATTCATTTCAGAGAGAACTTCCTCGTCATGACAATGATAGAGAATTGAACTGCACTTTTCTCAACCTTCCACTCTTTTTATATGCATTTCTGAAGGCCCTGTAGGAACTGCTGGCTCAGACACTGCAGCCCCAGAGGTTTCTGTTGAGTCTTTTTTAACTGTTTATGGTCATGGAATGTTGACGCCGTCAATGCCCTCACATCAAGCTCTGTTCGTTGTACTATCGGGGACGAAACTTTTCAGGGCACGTCATGGAATCTAAGACCAATGTATATAACTGGTGTCAAACGGATAAAAGTTAGATGCTGTGACATATATGTGGCACTTTACAGAAAAAATGATTTTCTCGTGTCCTGCAAATTTTTGCCGCCGATGAATATATACATAATGCCGCTTTTACTACATATATATTGTAACAGTAAATTCAATTAACATCATTAAGCTGCCCTCAACCATTTTTAATCTTTTCTCCCCACGCGATTTAACAAAGAAATACCGAGTATACACAGGTTGCACCGACATCACTTCCGGTGTGTGCGGAACGCGCGTCGGCCATGCTGGTGAACCACTGCTGGACTGAACGCTTGTGCATCGCTGTGTAGGTCGGATTTCTCCGTGTTTGTTTACGTCTTTCCGCAGCTATGAAGTGGTTTTCTGTGCTATATTTGGCTGCTCCAACCGAAGCGACAGTTCGAGGCGAAAGAAGACGCTGACAAACACTTTCACCTGCCTAGATTCATCGCAGACATGTGCGAGCGCACCAAGACGCTGAGCACAGATCGCCGCACGGTGTGGCTGGCTCGAATTAATCGAGCTGATCTGGACCCCAACAACCCGAATTTACGAGTGTGCGGAGCGCATTTTGTTACAGGTGTTAGGTATGTGGCTTGCATGTACCGTGAACTTGTTTTGCAAATAAGTGGAAAGCGATCGCTGAATGAAGTTAATGCTTTCAAACATTGCTCTACTAAGACTCCTAAATTTTTGCTATGTTTGGACGCTTTCTGATGCCGCGTTACTTTTATAGGCGAAGCAGGGCTAGCGTACCTACTTCACATTTGATCCCATTTGAAAGCGCCTACTTCAACAACCATCGCATTTGATTAACTGCAATTTTTTTTTTAGAACTGATTGTATGCTTTCACTTCCACTTTTCTGTTTGTTTATGTTTGCAACTTACCCCCCCTACGATAATGCCCAATGGGCGCTGTAGGTATTTGTAATAAATAATTTTTTTTTTTTTTTTAGGGACGCCGTCTGGGCTGTCGCTGAGCCTTTGAGAGTGGTTGACTTGCAAATGAAATTCTTGGGCTTACACAAAGGAGCACTTTTCTTTTTCAATAAAATAGGTACAGGGTCGTCCACTTCTAGCTAAAACACGGTCACTGCTTTTAAAGCAACATTGTATCTTACGCAGGCAGATATCGATGCAAAGCGATGCAAGCACACAGAGACATGGATGTGCTGCTTCACATGGCCAGCCACTTTAGATTACTGCATGGCCGGGTCGGATGCAATGACACCTTGAAAGCAGTGACCGTGTTATAGCTAGAAGTGGACGAGGCTGCACATGCACAGCAGATAAACTGGTCGTGAATGAAGTATCCACTTTCCAGTAAAAACTATCTTACAGAACTTTCTATTTAATATTGCATTTAAATCTCAGTACTTTTTCACAAAATATGTTTGCTAAAAGTAACCCCAAGCAGTCACTGTTTTTATTCTTTCCCTCTCTCCAAAATCATCTGTTTCTTTTAAGCTCAAAACTGCGCTGAATGCTATAAATTTGGAAGATGTCTCTTCTCTTTTAGTAAAGGTCACTCAAGTTGCCATGCTTTTACTGATTAAATCACTCAGCTTGAGTGGGTTTTTCACGGAAGTGTGCATGCCACACGCACAAGAGCTTGCGCTCCACCCCCTCTGATCTTCTCAATAAAATTTGTGCCTCTTTACTGAACCAGCTAATGTAATAATAATAACTGGCGGAAAACAATTTCCCGGTCATACGACAGCCCTTTGAATTTCTCAGTAGAATGCGAAAGTCGACCTCACTAAAA
Source organism: Amblyomma maculatum (assembly GCF_055883805.1). Lineage (NCBI taxonomy): Eukaryota > Metazoa > Arthropoda > Arachnida > Ixodida > Ixodidae > Amblyomma > Amblyomma maculatum. The sequence continues at coordinate 161,836,774 of NC_139344.1, read as the reverse complement.
AATTTACAAAATAATCAAATATTTTACTTTTCAGCTTGGAGTGGTGTGGTGAAACTAACTTTATTACTAGCGGCCACAGAGGAGCGACCCAAATGGCCGCCCTCGCTTACTATCCCTTGGGCAGCGGGGGCGCTTTCAGCCAGCAGGAGGAGCTTGAACTGTGCCCCGGATCAGGGCTGAGCAGTAGAGCCTCCCAGTGAACAGAGTCGTGCATGGAAGTGCCTTGCGGGTAGGGACTGTGGGCAGTTCCAGATCATGTGATTTAGATGTATCACAATTTTTGCATTTGTCCGAATAGTGACAGCATAATTGGTGATTTGGATAGGTGTTAGTTTGAAGTTTACGCCATGCTTTGGCCTGGCATTCAGACAGCGTTTTGTTTGCAGGAGGGGAATCGGAGTCTGGCAAGCTTGTAATGCAGCAGAATTCCTCTATAAGAAGACAATCTATCATTGCTAGAGTATATAGCAGGTGGGCTGCACGACCCAGCTGGGCCGGACAGTTCTCAAGCAAGGTTAGGAGCCACATCCTTACTAGCAAAGGAGTCATGAGCAGGTGTTCCGATTAAGCGAATGCAATTACGTATCACCAGTTTTGAGTCACTGACTATGGTTTCTGCTGAGGATCCCGCAATGGCTAGAGCAATGGTTGTTTCTACTCCAACATGTGTGCAGAGCACATGTAAGTGTCCCCAGTTATGACTGTCCCATGTTCTGTGGTGACCATAGCTACCATCCTTCCAGCTAAGGAATTTGCTGCATCGACATACACTACAGAAGTATCATTAAGAAAACGTTTGGCCAAAGATTGGACTCTGTGCACGACGTTCAGCGTGGAAATCTGGAAGCATTTTCTGAGGTATCGGAGTGATGGCCGAAAGCTCTCGTATATGTTTTGGAAGGCCAGTTGATGGCCTGCCTTGTCGTTCGTAAACTATACCTAATTTGGACAGAATGTATCTCCCATGAAAACTAACACTTGACAAAAACTCGTCTGGTCGAGCAGCAGATTCGCCCGCTCAAAAAAAAAAATTTGCAGTTTTTTTTCTAGTGTTTTGAGACACTGACAAGCAACATCACATGTTTTGCTGCCTCTCTATAATGCATGTATGTGCTCTCTCATTGAATGATTTAAACTATAATAGCACAAAATATACTTCCAAAAAAAAAAAAAAAGGGAGCAAACTTGAGGAAAAAGTGTGTTGTGGCACATTATCGGGCATAAACCTTATAGAGCGGCATTCTTTGAGGCAAAAAATTTTGAGAACCCCTCCGCTACTGCACCGCACCCGTAAAGGGAGACCTTAAGTGTCCCCTCATCTCCAGATTTCTATTTTTAGGCTGGTACGAGCACAGACACTGTTGCCTGTTTTGGTGCTGTGTATAGGAAAACAGCTGGTACAAAGTAGGCACAAATGCCCTTATTTACCAAGGGTGCAAAGCCTCACCTGTTGACTGAGGTTACATTGAAAAGTAATATAGGTTCAGCAGATATGCAATGTAACATTTATAAATTTCATGTTTTGAATAAAAGGTGTTCAAGAAAAAAAAAAATCTAGGGGCATTACTTCTGGACACCCTTCACACTATGGTTGCCACACAACCCTTTTCAATATCTTTTAGTATTTACATATCGTCCCTCAATGCCTTGGTTATGCAATGCCTACACTACTGCTGCTATTTTCACTGAACTGAACACTACTGCAGTCAATGAAGGCCACAAATGGGTTTGCCCCGTACTGTGCATGTTTCTTTACTATTTTATTGATGACATTAACAGGATTTATTTGCAAGTGCCTCACCCAGAAACTTTCTCATTTCGTGTGATGCTTGAAATACAGTGTGGCCCTGGTTCTGTTATATACTTATGCGTATAACCACATAGTTCAGCCGCATGCCTGTTTGCCTGACACGATTTCTCAGATGGAACAAACTTTCCTCTTTGTGCTTTGTGTCTGCTGTGGTGACTCAGTGGTTAGAGCACTCGACTGCTGAACTCAAGAATGTGGTTTTAACCCCAGCCATGGCGCTGCTTTTCTATGGAGACGACAAGCAAGGCACCCGTGCGTGTGATGTCAATGCACCTAAAAAACTCCAGCAGGTGGTTGAAAATTCTAGAGCCCTCTACTACAGCGTCTCTCATAGCTCGAGTTTGTTTGGGATGTTAAAACTTATAAACCAAACCAACCAAACTTGCAGCCAAGCGCTGTGCACGATTTATCTACCGTGTCAACGGCTGCTCCAGGACGTTCTTACAGGGGTGGCATAGAAAAAAAGGAGTTAAATTTCAGGCAGGCATTTTTCTTCAAGGTAAAATAAAAAGAACAATTTGAGGTAACGAGAGTGCATTATATTTGCTTGCCATTACTGAATGCAAAGAATCAGAAGTTTAAAGTGTTTGTGAGCAACAAAAAACAACTCCTCCGGGACAAAAAAAAGTGCCTAGCAAAATTTTCTGGCAATGCACCCCCCCACTTCCCCACCACGCGGTGCTGTTATTGAAATTACATAGTACAGCCACTGACCTCCTGCTGAAAGGATAAAAATCAAGGCTCCAGTCGTTTCACATATCTTAATTATAGTAATATTGAAGTAGTAACTAATTTAAAAAAAAAAAAGCATTGCAACAGTGTGCTAATGCTAAAACAATAAGCGTGAATTTCTGGAATTTCTGCCATCTAAAACTTATCAGAACTGATAATTTATGATTTGAAGTGCTGAATGAGCAAAAATTCATGTAGGAAACAAGTAAATGTTTTCTGTAGGGTTTAATGTCCCAGAGCAACATGGGCTAAAAGGAATGCCATAGTGGAGGGCTCTGGATTGATTTCAACTATCTGGGGATAATTAACATGCCCTGATACTGCACAATACATGTGTGCCTTGCACTTTGTTTCCACTGAAACATAGCCACTGCAGCTGGAATTGAACCCATGTCCTTGTGCTCCGCAGTTGAACACTCTAACCACTGAGCCTTCGCTGCGTGGCAGAAAAGAAGTAAAACTAATGATTTATTTCTACAGTAAAAACCTTACGAGTTATTTATATGTGTTAGAGCTAGTCTCACTTTTTTTTTATGCCTGCCTGTGATGATCTCTTTGAAAATCTTTGTAAGGGCAGCTTAAAACTGCTGCAAAAGTATGCAGATATAGCTATGCACATGTGCATGCCTACAGTGCCTTTCACTTTAAGAATTGCAAGCAGTAATTAAACATGATTAAAATAGCAAGTGCTATAAAAAGAACATTTATTGATCATGTCTTGCATCATCGCCTCATGGCTAAACTTTCGAGCCTCCGTCTTGACCCCCTGGTTTTATCGTGGATCCACTGCTTCCTTTCTAACCGTTTGTAACGCACTTTATTAGATAACCACCATTCCTCATCCACAAACGTCATTTCGGGTGTTCCTCAAGGCTCTGTGCTCGGTCCTCTTCTTTTTTTTTGGTATTCATTAACGACCTTCCTTGCAACATCTCAGCATCAATTCGCCTTTTCGCAGACGACTGCGTTCTGTATCAACGCGTATCATTGAACAACGACCAATACCTCCTCCAAAATGATCTCAACGAAACAACTAACTGGTGCACCCGGTGGCTGATGATTAACGTTTCAAAATGCAAGTTCATGACAGTATCACGTAAATGCAACAGCTTAAATTATCAGTATTCTTTAAAGTCAATCCCCCTAACACAAGTCGAGTCCTACCGGTACTTAGGAGTAATAATCATTAGCAAACTTTCATGGTCCGAGCACATCTTAAACATAGTAGCCGAAAGTTCGAAATCGCTCAACCGACTGAGAAGGTTGCTAGCCGTGTCCCCTCCATTTATCCGCAAACTTGCTTACAAAACTTTCATTCGCACTAAACTTGAATATGACTCACCCATTTGGAATCCACATCAGACATACTTAATTGACGCATTAGAATCAGTACAGAGTCGCGCGGCCCGATTTATTACTTCATGTTACGACCGTAGGAGCTGTGTTTCTGGCATAAAATCATCGCTTGACATACCGCCACTGTCTTCTTGCTGTACAATTGCCAAACTCTGCCTTTTCCACAAGTTATATTACGTTTCCCCCATTTGCACTGCACACTCCTACTCCCTCCCAATACAACGTGTCGCCTTTTTAACAGTCTAAGCCTACAGCGTCTACATGGTTCCACCAATGCATTTTATAAATCCTTCTTGCCATCCGCCACTGAACAGTGGAATGGTCTACCTGAGGCGATTGTAAATGAGTGACCCAGTTAAATTCAAAACCCTGCTTTTATCTCATCTTCTTCCTTAGTTGCACTTTTGAGTACCACCTCTCCACGTGTTGTATTTTTTTTTTTTTATTGTTGAACCTCTGTATGCAAAAGTGTTCCCATTTTCCTCTTGTTCATATAGCGCGTTGGCCTTAATGCATCTATGATTGTTCACTCTTTCGTTTTATAATGCTCTTTTAACAATTATGTTTGCCTTCTTCGCTGCTATATTCCAAATGTTCCTTTTGTTTGTGATTTCGTTTATTTTTGCTCCCCCGTTATGTAATGCCCCACCTAGGGGTCCTTAAGGGAAAATAAATGATGATGATGATGAATGATGATGATGATGATAACAACAATGAAGCAATTCAGCAGATATTACTTAAACATTGAATTTAGACATCAGTGCCAGAAAAAAAGAAAAACGTGTTAGTTGAAACAAATACTCCACAAATTTGAATTCTCCCCAAAACTACTTCAAAGAGTAAAGATATGCAAGCACGACAGCTAAAGCTATACTGCGAATTTGGCATTAACGTGACAACTCCAAACAGTGGAAACTTTGGCATTAAATACACTGCAAATTTGGCATTTGCACTTCCTGGCAGCAAAGTAGCCAAACATTCTAAAGGACAACTTCAAACAGTGAAAACTTTGGCATTAAATACTTGGTGCCCTTCAAAAACAGCATGATAAAAGGAAGTATGGCTGCACACTTTGCTTCTAAATTTGAGGAAATATCACAGTACTGTCTAAGCTCAAGAAGAGTTGGTCTCAACGCTTCCTGCCTGTACTCACCTATGGAGCTGAAACGTGGAGGCTAACCAAGAAGGTTCTACTTAAGTTGAGGACAACCCAGAGGGCTATGGAACGAAAAATGGTAGGGGTAACATTAAGAGATAGGAAGCGTGTACAGTGGGTCAGAGAAATAACTCGTTACTGACATTCTAGTGGAAATTAAGAAGAAGAAATGGACATGGGCAGGACATGTAGTGCGAAGAGAGGATAACCGATGGTCGCTGAGGGTAATAAACTGGATTCCAAGGGAAGGAAAGCGTAGCAGGGGGCGGCAGAAAGTTAGGTGGGCGGATGAAATTAAGAAGTTCGCAGGGGTCACGTGGATGCAACTAGCAGAGAACCGGGTTAAGTGGACAAATGTGAGAGAGGCCTTCGCCCTGCAGTGGGTATAGTCAGGCTGATGATGATGATGATGATGAACGCTTCCTGGCAGCAAAGTAGCCAAACATTCTACAGGACAACTCCAAACAGTGAAAACTTTGGCATTAAATACTTGGTGCCCTTCAAAAACAGCATGCAAAGGGAGTATGGCTACACACTTTGCTTCTAAATTTGAGGAAATATCACTGTACTGTCTAAGCTCAAGAAGAGTTGGTCTCAATGCTTCCTGGTAGCAAAGTAGCCAAACAGTGAAAATTTTGGCATTAAATACACTGCAAATTTAGCATTAACGCTTCCTGGCAGCAAAGCAGCCAAACATTTTATAGGACAACTCAAAACAGTGAAAATTTTGGCATTAAATACACTGCAAATTTGGCATTAGCGCTTCCTGGCAGCAAAGTAGCCAAACATTTTACAGGACAACTTCATGAGAACTTTGGCATTAAATACACTGCAAATTTGGCATTAAATACTTGGTGCCCTTCAAAAACAGCATGCAAAGGGAGTATGGCTACACACTTTGCTTCTAAATTTGAGGAAATATCACAGCGCTGTCTAAGCTCAAGAAGAGTTGGTCTCAACGCTTCCTGGCAGCAAAGTAGCTCCACAGGAAAACTCCAAACAGTGAAAAAAACCAAAGAAGGAAGCCCAGGATGCTTGACCACGGTCCCCTCGCACTAGCCAAGGCACTGGAATGTTCAGGTCTCTTTTCCAATACTTGGCTTTTCCATCTGCCAACTGCAGAAGGCACACCTGCATAATTTGCACCAACACACAATTAAATGTAAGACAGCATCTAAGGCTTTAGAGATGGAAGATCAGCGAAGCAATTGTTCAGTGTAGTTTACACACAAGGCATCCAAAAAATGGCCGAGGTTTAATCTTGCTAAACCTAGTTAGGCAAAGTGAATGCATGGTTTTTCTTTGGTTAGGCCTAGGTTTCTACATAGGAGTATAGTGAACTAGAATACTTTCTAGTGGTGCGAACGGAAGGAAAATGGGCGCCTCTTGCACGCCGGACGCCACTGACCGCCGCTGCTGGCGCTGCAGTTATGTTTACTAGGACCGCGTGCGCATCCGCGAAGGGAAGTCAAGGCTTGGCGCGCTGTGCAGTCTGCACATTCTTGCGGTTTTGCCCTCGAACTTTCAGTTCTGCCTTCCATCACAGCAACTAAGACATCTCAGCTCTTCAAAAGCATGATGCGCAGTTCTAAATGGCCAGGAAAAGGACCAACTCGCTCTGTTTTGCTCCGAGATGCCGAAGCGCAGCTATCCGGGTGCTCCAGTCACCTTTGTTTGCAGCTCCGAGGGGCAACAAACATTGCAGAAAGTGGAAACGAAGCTTGTGAAGGCAGGAGAAGCCTCTCACAGAAACATCGGCAGTATGTGAGCATCATTTCGAGCCGCATCTCATCCTGCTGCGTGACTACGCACATATATGATCAACGGCAGAAGTGAGGATATACCGCGTGAAAAGCCACCACTGGCACCTGATGCGGTGCCTATACACTCTTGCCGGGTTGTCCGGCATATTACAGCCACCATAGGCATATATTACCGTCAAACCCGTAAGGCCAAGGCTGGATGTGGGCAATATTGATGTTGCAGAGAGTTGTGCTCTGTGCAGATTCTTATTAAGTCTGTGACACCAAACAATAGCCAACATATTTTATACCGCATGTCCAAGCTAACTTCAGCCAAGGGTTAAAAATAAACCATTTGAGATAGGCCAGAGAAACCACTTGCTGACAGCCATCTGGCGCACCATGGTCTAAACAAAAGGAAGACTTCAGGGAAGAAAGCTTCGACTGTTTGCGTGATCTCGAATACTACCACCAGCTCAATAAAGCAGACAGCTGAGATTAAATTAAATTCAATTCCGCGTAGTCATGGTAGCTGACACATTTATTAAATCATTTATTCATCCTTCATATCATACCCTACTGATGCCCTAAGACAATAAATATCGATGAAAAAAAAAAAACGGTACAGGCAATTTTTCATTTTGCAATTGTAATTTACTGAGTATTGCTTTCAAATAAATGTGATTTGCAAAGTTGGAGAGGACCTTCTGAAACCCCCATTTCATTTATTCCCGATAAAAAAAACCTTACGTGCATCGTTTTTCCCACCTATATAGAAAGCCCGCGAAAAAAAAGAAAAGAAATATCACGTGACTGACGCATTCATGCGCCACAATATTGTAGCACTCTCAACCGTGCATGGTTTGAGTGACAGAAATTAGCTGTGGCCATGACTCCACAGCCCAGTCTCAGCGCTATACAGGCTGCTAATTTTTGTATTTCGCGGGCTTTCTTTAGAGCTCGGAAAAACGATGAGGAAATAAATGGAATAGAGGTTTTAGAAGCTGCTCTCAAATTCTGCAAACCCAGTTAGTGTCAAAAGGCAATAGTTAGTAAATTAGAAAAAATAATTACTAATTACCTAACTTCAAAATAAAAAATTCCCTGGGGTTAGCCAGTTAGCTGGCAGCTGTATACAATTGTGGTCTCTCTATATCCTACCTCAAATCCTACCTCAAACGCCTTGTATAGGAAATGCATTCTGAAGACTAACTATGAGAAAGGAGAAAGATAAGTCACATATATTAAACTAGGATAATTTTACTAACTTTAAGGACAACAGAGGCCTTTCGTACCCTTCGAGTGATACCAGTTTGTGGCTGAACTTGAGAATGTGTTTACAACCTGCTTCAGCCTAAATTCAAGCAGACAGCTTGTACACAGTATGCTACTGGCCAATCAAACCTGCTAATTTGGGTGGTCTGACCACTGTCAGATTGGTGCAGCTGAAATCACTGCTTAACTACCCGCATGCACTTTTTCACAAAATGCATTAACCAGCGCAATGTCAAGCTTCAAAGCACCTCAAGATGAGCAGATCGATGCTCTTAGGACTTTTTGTGTAGTCAATAATTTCACAAAACAACTCATTGTTGATGGCTTTTGTCCCATGCAGTCAAATAAAATAAAACAGCAGTGGAGAAGCCTTGTAAAGCACCTAAACAAAACTGCTCTGCCCTTCTCATGTATGTATTTTTTGCATATATGTTATGCATATGAGATGATGAAAGGATTTTAGCACCTGGCTTACAGCGATGATTTATAACAGATATTGTTGCTGTGAACAGAAAGTAATGGTGACGCCACAGAATATCGCCGGATGATTCGTTTCAAAGCGTGGGATTTTTTTTTTTCATGACTACTTTGTAAAAAAAAAAAGATGTAACAGCCTGAAGCTGCTCCCAACTTTACCACTTGGCAAATTTCCTAACGCTAAGCAGATGTCACGCTAAAGTGGGTATTCCTGGTTAACGGTGAATACCGAATAGCGCAGTGTAATATGATCATCATTACTGGCTAAAGGAAAGTTACTGCGACGTGGCTGGAGAGATGCGAGAACCCGTGCGTGCGCACGATGCCTGGCCACGCTGCTACCAGTCTGCTGCTGACAGTTGAGTTGGCTCTGTAATAAAGCGGGCTCTGGAGGGCTCAGAAAAATAACTGTCCTGTACAAATTAATGTGCCGTAATGATTTAGATTGCACGATAACTCGTCTCGCATGAGCTGTAGCAGATGCCAGCGAAATAAGAGCGCTTTCACCCTAGTGCAACGGCGAAAACCCGAATAATGTTGAATGAAACGCCTTCTATCATGGGTGGAGGTCCACATACGTCGGCAAAGGGAAAAAGTTTAGTTTAGTTTAGTGGGGTTTAACGTCCCAAAGCAACTCAGGCTATGAGACGCCGTAGTGGAGGACTCCGGAAATTTCGACCACCTGGGGTTCTTTAACGTGCACTGACATCGCACAGCACACGGGCGCCTTGCTTTTCGCCTCCATCGAAAAGCTGCCGCCGAGGCCGGGATTCGATCCCGCGTCCTCGGGAACAGTAGTCGAGCGCCGTAACCACTGCGCCACCCCGGCGGGGTGGCAAAGGGAAAAAAGCACCACTTTTACTGAATAGGCGCACAAAAGCATCGGGACTATGTCGCACTATTGCAAGAAAGCATTGAAAAGTCGACTAGTAGATGTCGCAGTGGCGCCATCTGGCGGCATCAATGAAAAACGGCGTGCCCGAGCGTCATCGTTCGCGCCACTAGAAAGTATTCTAGTTCACTATACATAGGAGCCTTGCGCTGCCCAGGGGCGCCACGAAAATGGTGCTAAAAAGCGCCCCCCTAGGTGTCTGTTGGGTAGTACAAATCCCCGGCGTCTGCATTCGAATGCATGGAGTCAGTATGGATCCACCGCTTTAATTTCTATTACGTATGAATTACAACGCATTTAAGGTGCTGAAAATTGTTTTAGGGCTGTCAGGACGTAAACAAAGGCAATAAATAATCCAACGGTCAGGCATTTTACAGCATGTAGCAATCGGAGGCGAAGTCTCGGCGCGCTGCCAGTCGATATAGCCAGACGAGTGTCGCGTGAATTCGTGGAGCTCTACGAAAGCTTTACACGCAGCTGAGCTTAAGCAAGTGAATCCACGAAACCACAACACGGATAGGCAGCATAAATAACCCCTCCGAGGCACAAGAAGTCCTTCCGATGGGCACCATGAGCCGGCCGTACACGGGCCGTTGGGGTTTGCGTTCAATGCATGCATGTGAGCTTGTAAGTTGATCCTAAGCTAGTTTTTGCTTTTTACACACCATTTAGCTGATAAGCCACGCTCGTAATGTTTGGAAATACAGCCCACGTACTGGAAAATCCCCCAGAACGCTGAAGCTGGGACTGCAGATACGTTCGAATTACACCGCGGCAGGCGCTTCTATTCGTCGTTAGGTGCAGATATCAGAAGGCACGCTGACCTCGTTTTATACTGCTCAACTGATAGATGATTTATATGCTTGCAGCTCTCGAGCCAAAGTTTTTGCCTGTTAGGGACAATGGGGACTTTGCATATTAGAATTAGCGCTCTATCAGATCAAGAATGCGCAGTGCATGACCGAAATGCTATTTTCGGCTGCTTAGTAATTATAAATATGCCCCAAATGACGTCTGTTACTGCTTCTCTTGAAAGTGAATGGCTGCTTTCATCGAGATAGCAAACATTTTCAGTAAACTCTAGTTTATCGCCCTCACCTTTCGTTGCTTGACGTACGCACGTGCAGTTCTTACTTGCACAGCTGCCAAAAACAGTAGCATAACGGACGGTTTCACTCTCGATAACAAATAAACACGCGTATATAGCTGCACTCTATAAACCGTTTTACCGAGAGCGAGCAGGAGAGGAGGAAAATACTCTCTAACCAGATTCCTTGCGCCGGCCCATTGTTGCCAGTACAGAGTGGGCTGTGCATTCGCACGCTTCATGCATAGCAGAGCGGCCTTGCACCTCGGTATATTGTCGTTCGAGAGACTTAAATACCTTTATTAGCGCCCCTTTAAGTGGTAATGTCATCGGGACAACAATGCGTGATCGTGGACTGCGCAAAGAATCAAAGAAATCGCAACATGATTGCCGAGAGCGTATGTGGAAAGCATGCATCGACATATATTACGGTGAGGCTACCCCAAAAAAAAATAAAAAATAATGTGCCTCTGCCCATGCCACTAGGTATAACGGGCTTAAAAACAATTCCCCAGGAATGCATCGACAGTCCGAGTTCGGCTGTGATATAATACTGCTTCACCGCTTTCTAGTCTAACCTTATTTAATTCACCTATGAATGTTTTATGTAAGGCAGATAAACTTAATACCAATGACGGACTCACGAATATGATGACAATTTCACTTCCTTCGCTATAGTAGCCACACACGCCGGGCAGGCCGTGCCTCCCGCAAGCCCTCCGCGCCAACAATACGGTGGATGTTTTCCGCCAATGCAAGAGCGTGCTAAAATCTGTTCTTCACTTAAACATTAAGCCGACTGCCAAAAAAAAAAAATCTTTCTTGCGGAGTTTTGACCCATACCGTGTTATTGATAATTGCAATACAAATAAGTTACGCAACACATTACCGCTGGTGCAGCGCGCGGCTCATCGTTTGCACGCTGGCTCCGCAGCTAAGTTGTCACCGAATTTACATCTTTCTTTTACTGATACTATGGGATCGGCAGTAAGGCAGCTCCACGAGAGACCATTTACTCTAGCGCTGAGCAATTACAAAGTACCGTCGGATGTGCCTTCGATGCGAAACAATTTAGGCCTAGCGACGACTAGGGAGTAGCGCTCGACGAGAGTGCCGTAGTCGGCCACGCCAGCGGGCGGCGCCGCTGTCGTAAGCGCTGCTGTATGTGCTGTGAATTTGTTTTTTTCCATGGTGCAGCTGAGAGCGCACGTTTTTCGACATTTTGCTCAAAAATACTTTGTGCAAACGATGCTGCTACGACGTACAGGACAGGAGTATACGATGTCTCGCCGCAGGACGAACACCAAGGCTTTATAAAAACGTCGACTGATGGCACTTTAGACCCTACTTCTTTTAAGTGCTAGTCTTACACCATGGTTTAACTTGAAAGTATACATTGTTGAGTAGGACAGCTCGATCGTATATCGAAATGGGTCACACTTCATGTTAAATCAATGCGGCGATAAATGGAAAGCATCTTTCGCAGTATCTGCATCCCGAATTCGGTAGCTGCCCGTACGGTTCATTCGCTGTGTATTTGCGTGTGCAGTTACCATTGCGATTATAAAATATAATTGAAAATACATGTATCGTGAAAGATATAACAGATACATCCTCACTGCGGAAGTGGAGCGCAGTCCTTCGCAGCCACCCCGACCGCTAGTGCTGTTTCCAACAGCAGTCGCTATGTCATACGGATGGTATACGGTTTGCTGGCGTGCTCAAACAAAGCATAAATACCAGCAAGGTGTCGGATAGCTTTCACGAGCACCGCGAAACAGCACTTTTACATTGCCGCACCGCAGCATCAACTCGAACAGCACAGCCCAAGATGGCGTCAAGAGGCGCCGGAGCGGACGTTCCCAGTTTGGCTCATACGAGGCGCCACCATCAAACTAAGATGGCTGCACCCAGGCATCGAAACTAAAAAGGTCTATATATTTCAGCTCTGAGCCGGCGGAGAGGCCAGCTTAGAGCGAACGCGGTTACTCTAACCAGTGCATGCACGCACATGACCGCCCGTACCAATCGCACTGCAGCCTCGTTTCGTGCGGCTTGAAAGCAGGCAGTAGAGTTGAACAATGAAATTGTTAACTTGTCTGTGGCACACTACGACAGCATAGGCAGAGCCGCCGTTGTACTACCCAGTCAGGCTTTTCTTGGCTGCCACGAGGCGGCGCCACCCTACTCACAACTCCAGCGCAAGATGGTTTTGCAGTTATCAAATTGCAGAACTATGCAGTTGAGGATGCCGTCAACTACAAGAGGGAACACATGATGCTGTATCTACCGCTAAGTCACTGGCCAAGTGGTGGTAGCATTGTTAATATACCGAATTTAATCGAATGTAACGCAACCGTGATTGTAACGCGAAGGGCGAGGTGACTTTCCATATTTCCCAGTGGGAAAAAAATAAACCCATGAATGTAATGCAAGATAATCGCTTGAAAATGTACCTTTATTAGACATTATGGCCATTGCAGTCTAATAAAAAAACACTCATTCGTCGTTGCCGGAGGCAGAGTTCTCGGAAACAGAGTCTTCCTTTTCACTCCCACCTCCTAGATGATTCAAAAGCCTTTGCGGTCAGGCTCACATTTAAAAATCACTTCCAGCTGCATCCGCCACCCATGTAAGGTAGAATAGTAGTGTCTAGCCGCCAAGCTGCCGCAGAATGTCCTATTTCTTCTGCTATCACAATAGCTTTTTTTAGGCGAGCGTTGTACCGTGAATGGCGTTGCCATCGTGCGAAATGTGATAACAGAAGTAAACCCGCCAATCCACTGTGAAAGATGCGAAAAAGCGCGTAATCAAGGGGACAATGTGATTCTGAGTATAAACTCTGAACCCACAAACAAAAGGTGCAATGTTTTGACTTTTGTTGGATTGGGATTTGGCTGATTTGGCCTCCCTGGTACTCACATTGCCAACATAACATTGTAAAGCCATAGAGTTCCTTACCTTACCTAGAGGGAAAGCTGTACTGCCGTCTATGGGAGTTTACATGGAGTTTCCAGACGGCTAGTTCAGCCATCATGGGCGCTCAAAGCATCATGGGCCGGAGAGCTACCGAGTGCAGAACTACAACTTTTGGCCAAAACTAATGCAAAGATAAACATTGTTCTACAGTAAATTATGTCATAAGATTGAATATTGTGGCTATAAATTGCAAAAAGAGAGAGAAACAGCATGTCAGTGTGAGATTTATCCAATATAAGCAATGGCTCTTTCTCCTATTGGCTTAGTTTTGAGCAGCACAAATACCAATATTTCGCACTTAATGGGCAAAATTTGAAACAGAAAAACGTTATAAAAATATTTATGGTTGTGCAATCACTTAAGGAAGTTTTTAGTGGCATTTCGGGAAACAAAAACCATTTATTGGCGACGTCTGCTTCTGCGCCTTCGCTACTATAGCTTTTGCGGTCTACGTACGCACCTTCAGATGATGATGACGACGAAAAAGAAACATTGCAGTAATGCCACTCCACGTACCCGAGAAAAACCCGACTGTCCCGCAACAAGTAGCACACCGGCCCATGATTCTTAGCGCGCCCATGGTGGCTGAAGTGCAGCGCCCTCAGTTTTCCCTCTAGTTAGTGTAAGGAACTCTATGTGTAAAACCGCGGAAACCGAAACAGAATGGTGGCAGATTCATAATAGCTGCATCCCGGCACTGCTTTAGGCCAACCGAATTGCAGGATTCGATTATAACGCGAGCGCAAGCTTTGAGAGCCAAAAATCATGAAAAAAACTCACGTTACATTAGAGTAAATACGGTACTATAGCCACACTGTGACCTCTCGCTCATTGAAGGTTGAGAGGCCGGGCAAGGTGGCCTTGGCTGATAGATGGCATAGTGAAGCTTTGGCTTAAAAAAAAATTAGCAGTGGTTTAGCTCTGGTTAAACTTGCATGGAAGCGGCAGCTTCTTTTACCTGGCTACGCCTGTGGCCGAACTTGTGATTAAACATACCGCTAAGACTGCCCATGTGACACTGTGATGTACTGTGACATATGTACTAGAAGAATTAAACATACATTGTGTGCAACCTTTTCCATGCTATGAAGCCATTATATCAGCAGTAATTTTAGGTTCAAACAAATGAGGGGTACATATATTTCTTTTCCAGATATCCTTAATAGCTCAGAAGAGCCCTTCTTTTCAAAAGGAGCAACGCTGTACTGTAGAATAATTAGTGCACATTTAATGACTGAGAAAGTTATAAGAAACACAGATTATAAAGCATTACTGGAATTTCTGTTGGTCACTATGGCTTAAATTAAATAAATGCACACAAACATTGCTAGCAAGTGATTTGCATAATGCCATTGCAGTTGGATATTCACTGTATAGGCGTTTTAAAGTTGACATGATTATGTGAGCTGTGCACAAACTGCACCACAGTCACGGAGCAAGAAACAATTTAGGATGTGAAACTCCCATCAGCGCGAGCGAGCGCGGGCAACCAGATAAGGTCACAATTGTAGCGCCGACAACACGAAGCATGACGCGGCCTTATGCAGTGGCGGTGGCATGCGGCGCGTCGCAGAAGTCGCAGTGACAAAAAAGAAACCTGGACTGATTGCCTTGGCAACTGAAACGGCAGTAATTCCTTTCCACGCCGACAGGCGCCGCCAGCATGATAGTGGCGCCGTGAGCTTGTGACCTTTTCTGGCCGCCGCAAACAGCATAGTTCCCACTCCTAAAGGTTTCTTGCTCCGTGACCACGGTGCAGTCTAGCAGCAGATACACAGCATACAGCAAGGGCAAGTGGCTGCATGCTACAGTTTTGATGTTCATCCAATTGGTGGTCCAGGGAAACAGCGTGGCTCCTAAGCAGTAAGCAGTGTGCATCAGGGGTGCTTCTGATGCATCATGTAAGGATTTATCAATGGCATTCATCGTACCAAAGGGGTTGATACCTCCATTATTTGCTTTAGCAAGAATGGAATCAACTATAAACAGTCCTCATATATGCACCACATACTTTGCTCTGCAGTGGTCTTTCCACACCCCTGACACACACTGGACTGTTTGAAACATGGATTTGGTAGAGAAAAGGAAATTGCAGGGTGTCAACAACAGCTGACTGCTATATACTTATAGGCATACTCCAACCTCCAGAAAGTGGCTGCAGGTCATGGTGAATTTTGATTTGGAGTTTTATAATTGGCAGGATTAAAGATTTAAAGCTTACTACACCATGACATTCAAGCATAATAAGCAACTATAATGAAATCACAAATACAAAACACGTCCCGCTGAGGTGGCGCAGTAATTACGGCGCTCGACTACTGCTCCCAAGGACGTGGGATCGAATCCCGGCTTCGGCGGCCGCTTTTCGATGCAGGCAAAAAGCAAAAGCGCCCGTGCGCTGTGCGATGTCAGTGCACGTTAAAGAACCCCAGGTGGTCGAAATTTCCAGAGTCCTCCACTGCGGCATCTCTCATAGCCTCAGTCGCTTTGGGACACTAAACCCCACAAGCCAAACCAAACAAATACAAAACATTGGGTTTAATGTTCCAAAGTGACTCGGCAGCATATGAGGGACAGTGTAATTGGGGGCTCCGGAAATTTCGACCACCTGGGGATCTTAATGTGTGCTGACACAGCACAGTAGATGTATACAGGCGCCCTGCTTTCGGTCTTTATCAGAAAGCCGCGGCCACGGTCGAGTGCAGGCAGGGTTTGTGCAGGAGGAAACCATTAGTGGTTAGTTGCAAAACAGCACCAGTGCACTAAACATAACCACTGTCACGTAGGAAATCACATAGTTATTCGTTCACTTCTGACAGTGAACAATACCATTCATTGCATTTCTACTGCATCAAGAGACATTTAGCAAACTGTTACTGACTCACAAAAACCCACCATATCAGAAAGTTGCAATGCCGGTGCAGCCACAGTGCATAAATCTATGCAAAAGTACACCTTGAACACGCAAATAGTACACGATTTTTATAAAAAACATGACTGGCACATGTAGTCTACCACAGTAGTCAGCGATATTCACATGATCATAATAAATCAACACTATTACCCATGAAATAATGAAATGAACAAAACATAGGATCTCTGGACATTTATTCAAGCACTCAGCAGTAAAGAGAGAGAGAGAAAAAAAAAAAAATGAAGCGTATAGCTATGAGAACGTAGCAGGGCCATTAGGAGTTCTACAGCGGTACTGTCGATCACTTAATTCAGCTTCAACAGATTTACTTTACCTTTCTTTAAAACAAATCCAGACATAATTATTTTGGCTTACAACTGAAAAACATTTCCATTTGCAAAATTATTGGTGATTTTGACAAAATCGCCAGTCAAGAGGTGGAGGCTTACTAATACTAGTTTCTTTAAACTTTTGCCACAGGGCTAAGATTTTCTTCTAAAATTGAAGGGTACTGTCCATTTTCATTAGCAAATGTTTATTTCCCTTGTGGTGTTCAGGATACCAGACCGCTTAGTTAATTGTCAGACTTCCATTCTTTTGGCTGAAGACTTTAATGCTCACCATGTGTCATGAGGTTATAAGACAGATCTCACCAGTAAGTGCCTTTGGGTTTGGGCTACAAATAATAATTTTTCGTGCATAAATTCTAGTTCACCCACTTTCGTCTGCACCCACGCTCGATCTGTGATAGATTTAACTTTCTCTAGCCCTGGTGTTCCTGTACTGAATCGGCCAACAGTTGATGGCGTTACCTCTAGCGACCACATGCCTAATGTTCTTGATGTTAATTGCCGCTTAACCCCGGCGAGTTCCCAGTTGGGGTCATATGTTAATAATAACCAGTTTCAGTCATCTTTGCGTTCTACCCTTGCGTCAGTGGTTAACACTACTAAAGAACTAAAATCAAAATGCACATGTCTGGCCATTAAAGCCTGTCGTAAGAAGTCTGTATTTCTGGTGCGTACATCAAAAAGGAATACATCTATTAGATGGTGATGGTGAAAACGTTTCATTCTTGAGCCTTATGATTATTGCCTATACTGATGGGTTGGCTTGATATCGTGTGAGGTGGCCGGGAGCTTGTGGCTCTCAGCGACAGAGCCCAGCCACCAGTTCTTTTCGCGCAGCCGGGTCCGAGCTGGACACCGCAATCTCACATGGCTCTAGGTCTGTTGCCAATTGCAGGGTGGCGGGAGCTCAGAGCAAATGTAGAGGATATGGTGAAAATCTGTTTTGGGCGCCCCGCAGAGGGTGCATACAGGGGAGAAAAGGCCGGAGTGGATACGGTATGCATATTGTTTGCGTGATTACAAAAGAAAAAAGGCTGCATGAAAGAAGCTCCTTCACAACCTGTGCCCCAAAAATTGGCATAATTATAAATTCATTGCAGCTACATTTAAACGCCTACCTATCAAAATCAAATAACCTATGCACACTTTTCACGTTTTTAAAATAGCGAGAAAAAATACCAGTCTCGGAAAATTTACCCCCGCGTAGTGAATCCGCAAGAAGCTATTGAAACAATAAAAACAATTATTAAAGGATTGGAGAAGTTCTTTTTGCCTGTACTTCCTGTGAGCTTTATGTTTGTAGCATCAGAAGACTCGGTAAAGTATGAAACCCAAATTACACTTTCGGAGCTTTCTCCGATACTGATGTGGTTACCAACTGCTGCTCCTGGCCTTGATGGACTAGCATCGAAAATGATAGAGATCCTCTTCAGGAGTCTCCCGATTCTTTATTTGAGCTGTTAAATTACTCAATTAAGCATTCTTGGATAACTCATGAATGGACATTAGCCAAAGTGGTCCCTTTACTGAAATATAATGGTGGCGGCTATACTTTGGGGAATATTAGACCAATATCATTAACATCCAACTCGGTAAAATTAATTGAAAGGGTCATACTCCTACATGTTTCAGTGTGTGGACTAAGAAAATATCTTTACTGCTCGTCAAATCTCCACACAAAATGTTCCATATGGAATGCACAACCGACCTTGAAAGTCTAATTCTTGTGCGGCGCCAAAAATGCATGCTGCTTTAGTGACATTAGATATCATCATTATCAGCCATACTGTACCCACTGCAGGGCGAAGGCCTCTCCCATGTTCCACCAGTTAACCCGGTCCTGTGCTAACGGCATCTAATTGATCCCTGCGAACTTCTTAACTTCATCCGCCCACCTAACTTTCTGCCATCCCCTTCTAAGCTTTTCTTCCCCTGGAATCCAATTTGTTACCCTAAGCGACCATCGGATGTCCTCTCTACGCACATGCCCTGCCAATGCCCATTTCCTTTTCTTGATTTCCACTAGAATGTCATTAACTCGAGTTATTTCTCTGACTCGCTCTGCATGCTTCCTACCTCTTAACACTAGATATAGATGATGATTATGACAGTGTAGAGCCCAGCATCTTATTGAAAAGACTACAGACGCTGCAGTTTCCACATTATTTAGCTGTGTGGGTATCTGCATTGGTCCAAAACAGAAAATTTTATAGTGCATTAAATGGTGTCCATTCCGGCAGATATCAATAAATCAGAGGTGTTCCTCAAAGGGCCGTCCTCACGCCCGTGCTGTTTAACATTATACTAAGCTCGATTCCCAGTCATCAACAATTTCGCACGTATGTCTATGCGGATGGCATTGTGCCTTTTACAGCTGCACCTGACATTAAATCCAGCAATTTGTGCCTGCAATCGCACTTGAGCTCCTTTGAGAATTGGTTGTCTGGCTTGCAATTCACGTTAAATGTAAAAAAGTGCGCTGTCCTTGTTTTTCAAAGCAAGAATCCTGTAAATGTTTCTCTAACATTTCAGCAAGAAATTCTTCAAGTTGAGGCTTTAAAATATCTGGGTGTCATTTATGATGACTATCTCGCATGGCGGGCTCACATTGACCACGTTGCAGTGAAAGTTCATGCCAAGGACATGTTGAGCAGGTTAAGTAGTCCCCAGTCTGAAATGCGGAGAGATCCGCTTTGAATTATTTATGTAATGTATGTAACAAATTTTAGAATTTGGATCAGTATTGTCTGCTGGCTCACCTGCTTACAAAATTCATTGCAGCCAGGAGGGATGCGCTGAGCGGCTGCAGTCAGACCAAGAGTCGAGCTCCTCTGGCTGGTGAATCTTCGTCTCGCCGTTGTCCCCCCAGGCAGAAGTCAATACGGACTGGGTTTGGCCAGGGGCTTCCCGCTGGCACTGCGTTGCTGGTGTGGGTATTGCTGCTGCTGCGGTCCAGGGCCATCCATGGGCAGCCGCTGGTGAGGAGGTCCGGCCATGACACCCTCCTCTGACGCACCAGGCATCTCCAGGATGGAGAGGAATGAGTCCTGGAACTTGTGCAGTCTAGTTAGCGGACTGTCCCCCGAGGGACCGCCGCTACCCCCACAGGCTCTGCGAAAGGGCCTGTCGCCTGACGTTGCACTGCTCAACCCGCCACTGTCCTCATGGTGCATTGCGGCCGAGGGTGGATGGTGGTCGGCCGTGCTTGGAGCCGCGGCGTTGCCACTGGCACTGCTGCTGCTGCTGTTGCTGCCACTGTTTCCACTACCACCGCTACTGCTGCTGTGGTTGCTGTGCTCATAGTGGTACAACAGGCTGGGGCACGTCTTGCACCGCATACCACAGTCTCGCATTCATGTGGTTTATCCGTGTACTCTATTCGAGCCCGCTTTTTCTGTTGGGTCTCGTCACATACCTCTGTATCATTCTCAGGGTCGTCGAGGAAGTTTGGGGGGGCCACAAACTCCAGGGCGGCGGCTGCAGCCGACTCCAGCGCCTCATCTCTAACCTAACTGGTTGGAGTCATCTCCTACAACAGCTACGGCCATGTCGATGTCCTCCTCTCCAAATATGCGGCTAACCACTGCCTCCACTACCGCAGCTACTGCTGCTGTGGTGGCTGTGCTCACAGTGGTACAGCAGGCCAGGGCGCGTCTTGTACCGCACACCACAAATCTCGTATTCATGTGGTTTATCCATGTACCCTATTCAAGCCCGCTTTTTTTGCCAGGTCTCGTCACAGTCCTCTGTATCTGTCTCAGGGTCGTCGGGGAAATCAGGGCAGCCGCAAACTCCAGGGCGGCGGCTGCGGCCGACTCCAGCACCTTTTTTTTTTAACCTCATCTAACTGGTTGGAGTCATCTCCTACAGCAGCCACGGCCATGTCGGTGTCCTCTCCAGCCACTGCATGCCTGCAAATTTGCGGCTAACAATGTACTTTACCTTGAAGCCCGAATTCCACCTTTGTTATCTAGATTACAATCTTTTAACTGCTCAGACGTATCTAAAGGTATACGAATCACATTTCCACCGCTCCCCGTCAGTTTTTTGTTGCCAGCCGGACTCCTTTTTTTGGAGTCCACTAACCTAGGTTTCATGCCCCGCAGGTGTGCAAAATTTGCTTGAACCTTTAAATGTACTCCTCTAACAATGTTTCCTTAAAGGGACACTGCAGCACTTTTTGCGAAAATTGGGCTTTCAGCAGAAACCCACAGTTTTTCATGCTGCAAACTCGACTATCAGGTTGAAATTAGGCAGAATAAAGCAGAAATAGCCTTTTTTTTCAGCAGAAATATGCAGCCCGCGCGACGGGGCTTACCGCGGGTCGCGCCACCGCTTGTGATTGGCCAAGAAGTCGGGTGACGACATTTAGTGGACCGGGGAAGCTGCTGATGCGGCTCTTTCGCTGCGCTGTGTGCTGATCGCAGCTCTCTGCGGCTTTGTGAATGTCATTATGGCATGCCATTTCCACACGAATGACCATCTGGATTTTCAGCGCATGTACCCGTACCAGATGCGCCCACAAACGATGCAGCACTTCCGTTGTGGGGAGCCTAGGTTTGGAATGAAAACTTGCTTTGGTTAGAGTAAGGCATTTTGAAAAGTAGTGTGTTTCGTTATTAGCAGGAACTACATGGCCCTCAGCGAAACCTCGGCGCGTATATTCCTGGGAAGGAAGGGCAGCGAAAAATGCCCTAGCCGACTACCTGCGTCTCAATTAGCCTCTCGCCCCACACGAAAGGTCATTGTTGTGAGAAATGAACCCAAGGCTTGGTGTACCAAATCCTGCTTTGAGTGCCATTTGCCGTACCTTGGGGAAACAAGAATTTTACAGAAAGGGTGAATCAGTACACAGCTGCCACCAGACAAATGAACAATAAGCGAAGCGCAGTTGCCGAGCTCTGCAATGCATGCAAGACATTGACGGAGCCATTGTAGACAAAGTCAAATGCGCGCAGAATGCTGCTTGAGTCATACAAGATTTAGCAGACGTAGAGAACATTTCCTTTTTTATCGTATTGTGAGTTGACGGCTGACGTATGTTGAAATCCAAGCTGCAGCTCCTCCGCACCCATACCTTCAATGGAAAACCATGTTCCGAAATGTGTTTTCACAAGAGCCTCGTCATTTTCATTTTCAACTTAATTTGCATCCTCGAACAAGACAGGACTATGTAAAATGATGAGGCAGCAACAGGTGCAAAATCACAAGGCCATATATGAACAACTTCGATGATTGCTTGCTTGGACGCATCGAAGGAAACCTCGCTCTGTGCGCTGCTTACCTGAATGCGCCCATACCCAGCTGAGCAGTACACTCCTTATCTTCTAATATAATGCTCCCGTAAGGGTTCCACGAACCTATCAGACATGTGCTGTGCTGGAAAGGATCCCGCAAAGCCTTCACAACCTAGCTGCAACACAGCAGTGGGCTTTTCTTAATTATCTGCTAGTTTGCAGCAGCACACGCTGATGAGTTGCTCATGTCTAGCACAGAAGCCATTGCGCGAAGCTTTTGCGAAAAAAGAAAAAAAAAAGTGAAACGCGAATTCAACCATGCGCCGAGGCTGTCTGCCCGTCCCATCGCGAGTTTCCACTCCATCAATGAATCGCAGTCAACGCTAAATGCAACGGTTCACATACAAATGAGGCCGGAATAGTCAGAAAGTAATGGAACTACGAAGTACTACAAGCCTTACCTCCCTTTTCTTCCTTTAATATACTGTGGTTCTAGGAAATGATGACTGTCCCGACGCTTTTGTGCAAGGAAATAAAAGGAGCCGCGTCATGGTTCAGCCATGCTAGCCATGCCTTTTTGTCAAAGCCCTATTGGGACCGCGCGCCCGTTGTATGGCGCCACCGTCGCCTCGGTGGAACAGCGCCGTCCGCAGCGGAGTGCCGAAACAGCGGAATGGTGAGGCAGCTGAGCGGCGCAGTCGTTTCCGTTCTGCGAGGCGTTTTTGAGCCTGTTCCTACCCGTCGTTTTGCGGTGTGGCTTTGAGAGCTTTGAGCTGCTTTGAGTAATCGCAAGGAGTCTTTTTTGACGGGGAAATCTTGAAAAAGAAAAGGGCCGTTCTCGGCAGGGTGTGCGTGTTTGTTTTTTTTGTTGTTGTTTTGAAACCGCCCGGCGCATGGTATTTCTGTTATATATACTCGAAAATGCCGCGCGCGTGATTTCACCATGCGCTAGGAAACCTTCGTTAGGCACTTGTTAAGGCGACTTCGAAGACGGGAATTGCGCCTGCACTGCGCGTCTATCTTATATTAGGTCTAGTCTGAATCTGCCTGAAGATCAAATACCGCCGAGCCGTGTAGCGTGGTAGTTGTAATGGTCAGCGTTCATGTAAAATGAAAAAGATTCTGCACCTGTCTTTTTTTGGTAATAGCTAGGCTCAAACGATTCAGAGGCATTCCAGTTTCAACCTTACAACGAGAGCTGTAAAAGGAGAAAAATAAACAAGCAAGACAAAAGTAGGATCCTATTTATGGTTGGAATAGCAAACACACATATACTTCCAGGACTTCCTGCACAATTACGCTACAATAGCTCACTGAACCCGGCCTTGAGGCCGTCAAACTTAATCATAATATAAGCCAAATTAGTAACACCACCTCAGCATCATTTTCACATATACGGCAATGCTCTTGTTGAACACGTCGGAGCTGCTACATATAATTGACTTAGAAAATATTATACTATGCATGCCTTTTTCCCGACATGCTGCGTAGGTTGTGAAAAGAAAAAAAAATTAAATTTCCTGCTAGCGTTCTCTCAGCGCAGGAAGTTCAATGCGATTGACCGCACCTGCCTTGAACATCTGAAGGCAATAGTCCAATACTGTCAAACTGTTAAATACAATCGAAAAAAAAACACAGTGTGATGTGTTGTAAGATAAGCCACCGACAACTAAGAAAGCGTTCTATTGTTAAATTAATCTCTCTGATGGCTCGTTCGCTAAGGTGGTCTACTTTCTCAGCGTACCACGAACTTATGGGGCCGATACCTAGCTGACCTCGATACCTGATGAGTGTGAGAGGACACGACCATGTATGTAGTTTTCTATTTGCACGTAAATTAGGGATCCGGATAACTGAAAGCCATTCCTTTTACAACTTTGTCACTGCAGCTTGCCGGACTGCTGCTAAATCTGTTTACATTGGCCATACCTAGAATCAATTTCTGAGAGAGGTAAAACGGTCTTGCCATACTACGCCACAATCAAGAAATCTCACGTTCACTAAAACGCCGATGAGAAACACATGTATTTAGGCGGGCCAGGAAATGGACACTGCTGAGAAAATACGTAAAGCCGCGTCAGATGCAACGTGAATGCGAAAAAAAAAAAATAATAAACGCTACATGGCCTTCGAAATTAAAAAAAAAAACATGCTACGTTTATGCTCGTTTCCACAAATTAAATTGTATTTTTTTTCCTTGTTCGACTTTTATATGAAGCCGATAGCAGATTCTGTGACCATGCGGTATTGACTGAGCTGTGAAATGAGTGATTTTATTAGGTGAAATGGACATGCCACAAACAAATGTTAACAAATTCCAAGAGTATCAACGCAGAGCTAGCTCTCAGCGCATTTTCATTGGTTGACAAACGAAAAGAGGAAAAATGACAGGATCATGGCAATAGGGATTGTTCATGTCTCCTATCTGCTCTTCTGTTAAGAGAAAAAAGTTAATTATCTTTGACTATGTCAGCGTAAGTATGCGCACAAACATTGTCTCTACCCATCACTGAAGGTCGTAACGCAGCCCGAACGACGATGGTGGAGCTGCCTTTTCTTTTTCCGTGCTGGGGCTTTCTTGTACACAGGCGGGGAAATGCTAGCGTTGTAACTTACGCTGTTGGGTTACTTCGATTTCCAATTGTCAATAAAGTGACTACAGATGAAGGAGTGCGGCTTCGGTTCCGAGACTCTCGTGCCGTCACTCGTGGGGAACAGAAGGCACAGAGCATCCGGTAGCAAGCGGAATTTTAAAAATTCGGCGCTTTCCATGACCACACAGTAACCAAATACGTAGATTCGTGCATTTGCCTTTCAAAGAACCATGCTTAGGTCACCCACCATTCATGCTTCTGTGGAAACCCGTAGAAATGAATCGACTTAAAAACGTCCGACGAGTTTGCGTAGCTGCCAGTGGAGCCAACAACGCACCGCGTTTCGCCAGCCTTGTTCGACCAGACTTCATTTCACTGAACATATTCACACAATTAACTAGCCCAACTTTCTGTTCTCTTCAGGATATATTCAGGCACAACGTCATCTAGACCTTAGGATTTCCAATTTCCACACAAACCAACGACAAACAGTAACCTCCAATGCGCTGGCAATGCGCCGGCCCCGGCCGGCGCATTCCTGTGATTGAGCGATGCGCCGAGAGGCGGCGCCACCCATTCAGCTGTCCGGTCCCTATAGATATCGCATTAGGAACAAACAGCATGTAGTCACAGTAAGAAAAATGCTTCGAGTAGAATGTTTCCTTTGCTCGGCTTGAATTTATCTCTCGTCTCAGCAATGCCGCATTGCGCCGCGAGCTTTTAACACAATGAAAGATTACATCGTCGCGTCCACAGCTGTTAGTGCATTCAAACACATGCAGATTTGTGTTTTATCAGGTGCACAACACTAAGTTGATGTGTTTTGTACGTCCGCAACGCGTGCAAGACGAGGAACAGCACACGCCGAAAGCGCCCTACATTGGTTCTGAATGCATCCGGCTCCTCACGGTGTCGACACAGAGAAAGAGATCTCTTTCTCTATGGTGTCGTCACGACGGACGGAGAAGCAAGGTTTCTCTCTCCGCTTTCCTCCTTTGTAGCAGTCGTGCGGGGCGCGGGAAATTTGAATTGCGCACTTTCAGTCGCTGATTGCATAAGTGTTTTATGCATAATCGAAAAAATAACTTCACAGGCATGATCAAAAAATAACCTACTTCAAAAATCTATGCAATTGGCACATTTGAAAACCGCTGCAGTGTCCCTTTAAAAATCAGCGGCTCTTCGAGTGAAATTGTCTATGATGACATTTTCCCCAATAACGTAAAACATTACCCCACATTTTAAATGGATTATTAGGTCATTTACAAAGCCTTCCAATTTACAGAATGATAGCAACTGATGCCTCTTATCATGAAAAGGCAGGCATGTTTCCGTTTGACTTCCTGATTTCACCCCAATTTTCCAGGCAAAGTTTCTGGCGGCGGTGCTTGCTCTGTGCAAACTTGGCCCCCCTTTCTCAGCAGTAACTCTCATTAAAGACTCTTATTCCTTATGCTCATCGCTTGCTTTGAATATGGATTCTCCAATAAACACCTTTCTACCATTGCTCCCTTCACATTTGAGCCCTGTACAAATTGTGTGGGTACCAAGTCATAGCAATGTAAGTCCATGAAGTTGCTGATAGCATGGCTAAGGAGTCTCCCAGTGGCCCCGTGTTACCTGTCCTCGCAGCTACAGCGTACTACGTAATAGCTGCGCGGTTTCGTAGACGCGTCTTATTAAGCACGCAAACTGGATCGCTTTTAACATCTGATGACTACCTGCATCTCAGGTATTCGTGGAGCAGGGAATCATGTCAATAATGGCAGATTTAGCTCTCCCTAACAAGGCTGCACAGCCCGCCCTTAAATTTATATATGTACAGGTCTGGTTTGGCAAATATCCCAGTCAAGACTCACACATGCAAGTTTTGAAGTGCACTTCGAAGCTCGAAAGACACTTTACGCTACGCAGTGCTAAACAAAATTGCAACCTCCAAGCGCGAAGTTCAGAATACTGCTTTATAAAGTAGTAAAACACACAAAAAAATTAAAATTTTCTCCGTGCTATGACGCGGAGATCACACTAACACAACCACCGCCACCTAACTGAAAATGGTGTCACCGCAGTAGCGCATCTTAATTTGGAAGTTGTGTACACGGTTACATCATGTTTTTGTTATGTGATATTTTGCCCGTCACTAATATAAAACAATTCCTCAAATAAAAGTATATACAAAAATGTAAAGTCAATTTGTATGCATATCTTATTACATAATACATTTTGCGACAAGAAATTTCTGCCGACGAGGCCATGCTCAGCCCTAAAATTCTGTTGGCACTGTTGGCCTGTTGGTCTGTTTTACGAACGTACTCTGACCGGCCTGAGTGCGCGCTTTGGCAAGCCCACTTACGAGTGCACTCTTTTTAAGTGACACTCCCCGTAAGTGCACTTTATTTTGCGCGCTTGACAGGAGTATTCTCTCGCCTGCCCATTCTGCGGGGAACAGGGTCAACAGAACATTTATTGCCGTCACTTCACCATGATGAGAAGATGGTATTTGGAGAAGCCGTTGCAACAGTTGGGTACATCCACAGCTCTTTTTCTACCACCATTCAAAACTTCTGAATGGAATCTAAATGTCTGCCTTGGTAATACACATTTTTTTTTTTTTTAATCACTCAGCTACAAATCTCAGTGTCCAATTCCTGCATGCATTATTTCTTCTTTTTACTTCGGTCATTCATCTTTTCGTTTCTTTCTCTCTTTTCTGCAATCATTTTATTTTTGGCAATGTAAATACATATCTCTAAACATTTCTATGCACCCCAATTCTTGGCCAATCCCCCTATGTAAGTATGTGCCATCAGTTTAGAGGACTATAACATTCCAGCACCCAATGATGCAGGAATGATAACTATTACCACAGGTGAAAGGCCTCATGACTAAAGACAACTTGCTGATGGGTCATTCCACGCGAAAGGAGACGCGGTGAATTTTCATTTTCTTTTTCAAGCCAAAAAAATTATATAGGTTGAAGATATTTGTTAAAAGACTGGCAGAAGCATTATTTTTGCAAAAGCAGAATTGTTTTTTTTGCTGATGTCATGTTTGAAAATGCGAGAAAGTGTTTTAACGTGGGCGACTTGTCACACTCTTGGTAAAGCACGTTATCTCCCACAGGCAAGCGCCTACAGCAACATTTGGAAACATCGATGTTTGCACTTTCTTGTCTAAAGAGATAAAACGGGAATGACGTCATTGTCTATGAAAAATGCCGCCGTAGATGTCGTTAAATTTGTCCAAAATAAAGACGGCGGCCACAAATTTTTTTTCAAGTGTTCTTTGGAACCTGGTTTCACAGGTCATTGTGTTTGAATCCCAAATTTTCATTGCACTTTTTTTGTAAAAAAAAATGGCAAAAGACCGAAATTTTGCAAAAACTGCCACACTGAAGGCCAAAAAACACCATGTGGGCAATGATCCCTTACCTCCAGGAGTAATCCAAACATTTGAACCGTCTCTTCTACTCAATATATAAAAAACTGAAGAAGTACTTTTTGTTGTTGCAAAGAAATTATTTTTTGAATAAAGCGGTTGAAGCGTCGAAGCTGCCTGGTGGAAGGCGACGTCGCGCCTGGTTGAAGCGCTTCGGTGTGCCGTGCATGTTATTTGTTATGCACACGATGCATGCAGCATTCCCCTATACAGTAGTATTAATAACTTTATTAGAATATAATTTTCTCGTTGGCTTAGTGAGAAACAAGAAAGCTCGAAAACAGCCTGAAAGGTTGATTTCCTGGAGCGGATGCCTGCAGTGCATAAGCAGAAGTGGGAGGTTCTCATGCAACTGAGATGTTGTGCTTTACCGCGATTTGTCAGCAAATGTTTTTTTCTGGATGATGAACGTACATGAAAATATGTATTCTTCATGGCCTCTCTGTGCCATCGACAGCCCCAGCCATGCCATTAGTGAGTCACTGTTGATGCACAAATGGGTATGCAATTCAGTTTAGCGCGTGGCTTTGACAGCAAGTTTCAACACCGCCGATTGGTGCACGATATGGGTGCACGACGGGCATATGATGACTAACAATAGTAGCCTCGAATCAGGAATTAGCAATGGATGGGCTCGTAGCAAATGGGAAACACAAAGAAGTGTGAAAAAAATCAATAATAAAATGGAGACGTGATCACGTATCATTGGGAATCCGCTCTTAGCAAAGTGACCGCTCCAGGGGTGTGCAGGTACTATATTGCTTTTTATGTGTTTAATTTTTGCTCCTAAATGTGATTTTACCCATTTCAGAGAAGACGAGAGCTGTGGAAACCTTTATAGCTCGATTTGGTTTGGTCTGATTTGGTGTATGGGGTCTAACGTGGCTAAACGACTCAAGCAATTGCGGACACCGTAATGGAAAGCTGCGTAGATTTCAACCGCTTGGGGTTCTTTAACCAGCACTGACATTGCACAGCACAAAGACGCCTAGCTTTTCGCCTCCGTAGAAAAGCCAGTGCCCCGGCCGGGCTTTGATCTCGCATCCTTGGGTGTAGTCGAGCGCCCTAACCACATACTGCACCAACACAGCGGGGCTTTCGTAATTTGATCCTTGTAACAGCACTGGTAGGCTCAGCTGTCCCCTGATGCACATTTTCGCCACAATTAAACATTATGTCACAGCGCCTAGCAGTAAAACACGGGGATGTCAGCAAAATTTATATTAGATGTTTATTAAGGCTCCTATATAACTCGCTCAGTCGAGCAATACACTTTTCATTAAATATAGCAGTCCGCACTGAATGAAAGCATTGAAAATGTGACTCATTCCATCTACCACTTAATGACGTGCAGAGCAGCGAGCATCAAAAGTGTGAACCAGTTGTGGTTTAAAGCCCACTTGGAAGATTTTTTCTTCTAGTGAAGCTGACGTCGACTTCGTTGCCAACTGCCTTTCTCCTCGGGGAACAAAACAATGGTATTCACATTTTTTTGGGAATTGCTTTGGCTCTTTCATGACGTGTTATTAGCGCTTGCCTTTCTTCAGTAACTACACAGCCGGGGACTCAGATGACTTTCACAGTCTTCATGGCTCCCCTAGCTCATTCGTACAGGCCCCTGGGTGTGAGAATATGGTTGTCGAAAGGCCTTTATCTTGAATGTTCCCCCTATTCCGTCGCATGGACGTTTGCCATGTGAGGTCACGAAGGAAGGAGGAAGGGATAAATTCAGACAGATCAGAGAACGGGAAGAAATTGGAGATATAGAGTGCATTCAAAATTGGGCCGCCCAATTAATTACCCATGTCAACGAGGCCACCGAAGAAATTAAAGGCGAAGCTCTGCCTGAGGCGATGGATAGCAGGCTATTCGGCATGTTCAAAAAGAAAGAAGAGCTAACGAAGAAGCTCAAAAAGCAAAAGTGGAACCGCAATCTCAGGAGAGAGATAGCCAGACACAACGTCGAAATAGAAAAATACGCCCGGAAACTCGAGTCGCAACGTTGGGATAACAAATGCGACGAGATGGAGGGCACCATGAATGGGGCCAAGACGTGGCAACTGCTCAGGTTCCTGATAGACCCGACTAAGTCCAAAACGGTCGCCAATATAGAACAGGTCAAGGCGAGGTATAACTTTAAGGGCACGGACAAACAGCTCATTGACAAGCTCAAGTCCATGTACGTAGCTCCCCCCGCCACAGCGCATTACAGAGATTACAACGGACCGGCGAACAGCGAGCTTGACGCGTCCATAACAGTGGCAGAAGTCAGAGCGGAGCTGCACGGCCTAAAAAGACGCTCGGCCCCCGGGCCGGACCTCGTTAATAACAAGATGCTCGCAAATCTGGACGACGAATCGATCAATGCCCTAACCAAATATTTAAATCAGGTGTGGGAGAGTGGTCAAGTACCCCAAGAGTGGAAGAGGGCTAAGATCACCCTAATCCACAAGCAGGGAAAACCACCGGGCTTGGAGAATCTCCGCCCAATATCGCTAACATCCTGCGTAGACAAACTACTTGAGAAAGTTATTCAGAGGAGGCTAACCAAATACACCGAAGAGAATGATGCGTGGCCGGCTGAATTGGTCGGATTCAGGCCCGGCCTTTGTACGCAAGATACCATGCTCAGACTACATAACGGTGTTGTCAGAGACTTCAGGAAAAAAAAATACGAAAGCTATTCTAGGCTTAGACCTTAAGAAAGCTTTTGACAACGTCAGTCACGACGCCATTCTCGACGGGCTCGCTGAGCTTAGAGTAGGCGAAAGAACCTACAACTATATTAGATCATTCCTGCGAGACAGGACGGCGATCATCAGCTTTCAGGGCTTATGTTCGGAGGAGTTCTCGCTGGGTAACAGAGGCACTCCGCAGGGGGCTGTGCTCTCACCTTTCCTTTTTAACATCGTAATAAGCTCCCCAGTAAGCTTGGCCATCTCGATGACTTAAAACTAAGCATCTACGCGGACGATGTGACCGTCTGGATGTGCGAAGGGAACGACTCGTACATCACATCCAGGCTCCAAGAGGCAGCAAATATAATCAGCTATCACGCAGAGGACGTAGGTCTATGCTGTTCGCCAGAAAAATCGGAGCTCCTGGTAATGACCAGCAGTA
Source organism: Amblyomma maculatum (assembly GCF_055883805.1). Taxonomy (NCBI): domain Eukaryota; kingdom Metazoa; phylum Arthropoda; class Arachnida; order Ixodida; family Ixodidae; genus Amblyomma; species Amblyomma maculatum. Next base: position 161,805,615 of record NC_139344.1, on the reverse strand, counting down.
GTGGGAAGATAACTCCAGATATCAAAATTAAAGTCAACGGAAACGAAGTCCGGAAAGTAGATGAAATTAGAATATTAGGTATGATTATCAACCGCAGGGGTAGTAACAAAAGCCTGATGAAGAAATTAAAAGATCAGGCGGAGCTCGTAGTCAGAGTATTTAAGAAGACGTCCAACAGAAGGAGTGGTCTCACGGAGGCTAGTAGACTCAGACTCGTACAAGCTTTTGTCACGAGCAGAATGTGCTACGCGACTCCATTCCTAAATATCAACAAGACCGAAGAACACAAATTAAACACCATAATTAGAAGATGCACGAAGTGCGCTCTAGGACTCCCCATAACTACTTCTAACGACATTCTAGAGAAAATGGGGTTGCATAATGAGTGGAAAGAGCTGGCTGCGGCGGTCAGGCTGTCCCAGAGAGAGCGACTCGCAGGAACGGCGGCGGGTAGGCAAATCCTCGATTGGGTAAACCTACTAGCGCCCGGGGAAGGCGAAAGTGTCAGAGAAAGCATAGATCGAGAAATCAGAAAACATCTATACGTCTCGCCCATACCGAAGAACATGCACCCCGTACACGACGAGGGGAGGAGAAAAAGCAGAGCTAAGCACCTCGCTAACAAATTGGACAAACTCCCGCCGGGATCGGTCGCCTACACCGATGCAGCGATCGGGAAAGAAGGCGACGTAACCTCGGTCGCCCTATTGGACACTGGGATCGCCATAGGAATAGAAAGAAATCGAGATCTACCGCCGGTAGAGGCGGAGGAGATTGCAATAGCCATTGCCATTGCACGACCAGGCGTGAAACACGTCATCAGCGATAGCAAAGCGGCGGTTAGAAATTTTAGCAAGGGTAGAGTCAGCAATCGTGCTGCAAAACTTCTGAACGAGTCGTCTCTCGCCGAAAGCGTGACCATAATCTGGACCCCAGCACACGCCGGTCTCGCCGGCAACGAGGCTGCCCACATGCTCGCCCGCTCCTCGCTACCTCGGGGTGCTGCGGACGCCTCCACAACATCTAAAACCAAAGAATGTATAGGTACCTTTAGGGATGTAACCGACAACTTGAAGAAAGACCGGAGGATATATCCGCCACCGGTTAGATCCCTGAGTAAAAAGGAATCGTACGACTGGAGAAGACTCCAAGCTCGAAATTTCTTTTCGCCCCTGTGGAGGAGTTGGACGGGTGCCAGAGGGCGGAAGAGGGACGGTGCAGAAACCGAAATTTGTAAATTTTGCGGCCACGTGGCAACATTAGATCATATAATATGGAGATGCGTTCGTGCCCCAGGGCGCAACGCGATTAAAACTAGCGATGAATGGGAGACCACGCTAAGAAGCTCCGACGAAAAAACACAGCGATTCGCCGTCCGCCTGGCGGCCGAGGCTGAAGACCTCTTCTCCTAGACGAGGCCGGGTGTCCTCTGGCCGCGGTGTGACAGACTGCCTCCCCGGACGCCTGCGTGCGGACTCGTAGGTGGCTGCTGCACCATATTCGGCGGAAATAAATGTTCTTCCTCCTCCTCCTCCTCCTCCTCCTCCTCCTCCTCCACGTTGCATCCAAGTGAAAGTCCTCCTTATGCAAACAGAGGTTGACAAAGTTCGTCTTGTTTTTGTACTGTGATCCTGCACAATCAGCAAAATAGTGGATTGTACTCAAGTTTGGCTTTTGCTTTTTTATTACTTGAAGAAAGTACTGCTGAAAGGTGTGAACAGTAGCGCTGTCATGTTGAAGGGTATCGGATACTATTATGTAGGAATGCGCAATAGGCCCGTCTGCCGCTTCACTGCAGTTTCGAATGTAGATCACAGTGGGGTGAATTGTTGCTTTTTTGCTGTTCCAGTGAAATGACTGTGCAGCGTCCTGAACAATGAAATTGTAGTTCTCTGCAAAGTCCATGAGTACAATTGCCTCGGTTGGTCCGAGCGTAATTTTTAGGGTCCGTAGATAATTCAACTGTGCTTTCCTAATAGAATGGTGCCGTTTTAACTTTTGCAACTTGTCAAGGAGCTACTCCATTGCATCCGCGGTTGTGAAACAATCGTCATGATCCGAGTGAGCAGTAGTTTTCAGAAAGCACCCACTGCTTGTATCTAACTTCGTCATCTTCGCGGCTGTAACTGTCAAGCAATTTCTTGAGTGGTTCCAAGCCCAGGCATCTGGAACATGCACTGAGCATGCACTCCTCTTCTTCAAGAGAGCAAACAGTGAGAGCCATCTGCCGTACACAAGACTCACGTATGGACAGAGCGAGCAGCATGAGTTTCACATTCTGGTGGTACTCACAAATGCAGACACAGTGCGTACCAGCAGAATCTGCCAATACGCACAAGGCGGGGCGTAAACTCGCAATACTTGAAAAGGATGCTTGTAGGTTGGGTTTTCTTGCCTCCACTAAACGAAAGCTTCCTTAAGGTTCAATAAAGCAGACGCTTTTGGCCACCTTTAACAGCATCCTTCATAACAGGAAGGCAGTAGGATATTCTGTCGTCCTGGTAGAAATCCACTATGGATGATTTAACTTCTTCCGGCAGTTGGCGACTTCTTCGCTGATCTGGGCTTTGTAGAATGTCTTTTTAAATATTGAAGATGTCTCGAAAAGTGAACTAATTTTTTGCCGCAACCGAAATAACCAGTTGTTTCTCAAATCGCCCAAGAACGAAGACACAAGGCTAAAATTTCCAACTTTTTCTTTCTTGTTCTTGTCTCCAGAAGGGCAGCTAACATTGACTTGTAGTCCATCAACTGTTGCTTTTCATCACCAGGAATCCTCTCTTGAGATGTAGTAACAGGTGTGCTGGGAACAAGTATGGGGTTTGACACCGCATTGTCTTCTCACTTTGCTTGATGAGCAATTAGCACTGTCTTCTGTGGCCCGCTTCGTTTTCGTCGCAACTTCTAGCAGTGGACTGTACTGCATGTCCACGTCGCCATGTGTAGATGATGCAAGAGATAATTCTTGTTGGCCCAAACCTCGAGAACTTTAAGCCTTGTTTATTCCATGTAGCATTTGGGGCACAGCTTGTCACCTGAAACTAGCCCCAGTGTAGTTAAAGTTTGTTCTAAAGTTCTCAAAATGACCGCAGTTCCCCGGCATGGCTTTTTGTGCCTCACGAATGGGTCCTCGCACAGCTTTTAAAGGGCCACTGTTCAGTCAATGACCTTTTAAGCAAAGGAGCCCAATGCTTCGATCAGGTACCGGAGATAGTATGTGCAAAATGCTACAGCGATACGTGCGCCGCAAAGCAGCAAAAATACAAATCAAAGCTCTCTCATTCTCCCCTTCGGGAATCCAGCTTTCCTGTTCTCTACGGGCCGCAAGGCTGACGTCGGAGTAGTGAACGACATCCATTGGTCCGTCTCGCTGACTGACGGGTGAAGGATGGGCGTACACCACTAATTGTGTCCACCGCTCGCTGCACGCTTTTCCCTCGCCACGGCCGGACTAAATGCAGCGGCACGCGCTCGCTCACCCGTTTTTTTTTTTTTTTTTTTTTTTTTCGCGCACGCACAGTACCACGCCCCACCTCCCACCAAACGCGAAGAAGGAAGAGGAATTTGGCTCGCGGAGGTTAGATGACCGGGCAGCGGAGTGAAAAACATTTGCGAGGGAACGGGAGGTCAGAAACACAACAGATTCGGGTGATTGCGGTAGATGTAACTGCATTATTAGTCTTTTCAAAAACATTTTGCGGCCTTACGTTCTGGGGGTGAAATCTCACAGTCGCCGGAGAACAAAATATTTTCGACCGAAGGGTGGACAGTGGGCCTTTAAGCTGTGTATGTAGTATATTGTGCCGACTGTAGATTTCTAGTTCGACTAGAAATTAGGTCTTGTTGCTCTGGGTAAATCAGCAAAAGTTTGAAACCACGTCTTTCGTACGTAATGTTTTCTGTGGCAATAAGTACCGGGGCCGAAAGGACAATCTTACAGACAATGGGAACCTGTGAAATGGAAAGAACAGCTTGATCAATATTGAAATATACCCCAGTCACACGGGCAAGTTAAGCGACACTTTCACGAAGTGCACTTACATAGGAAGAGTGACACTTCGGTGCTCGCTGTCACACGGCAAAATCAAGTGTCATGGCAGTGCCGATGCGGATCCTGCAGCCCTATGTGGAAAGTAATTAGTTTTCACGAAAATACGTTAAAATTCAATTTTATTGCAAGCAGAATTACCATATTCAGTTTATTTGTGCACTTGACTACATCGTTTTCACTCATCGCGATGTCGCACGCGCTTTTCGCTAACGTGCATGGTTACTGCTGTTTACATGCAAAAGGTTACGCTACTAACTGCGGTTATTTTGCGACTTTGATTTGCATCGTTAACCGAGAAAATGCCGGTAGCGCCTACGTATGGAACAGAGTCACCGGTGTTCGAGCGCTAAAAGTGCACGAGTTGTATGATTCAGAGCAGCGTGCATTTTTCGCTCGAAATCATGTCCGACGACGCTTCTATGCAGCCTAAAATGTCCAGCTGCGCAGCACCCACGCACGGCAGCATCGTCACGTCTTGTTTGCTTGGCGTGTAGTTGTAACACAGCGTCGAAAAATGTCCGGTTTCCGCAGCATCACGAAAGTAGGCAAGAAGTTCGCAGCGTTCACAGCACCGGATGCTACTAGCTTTCCGCAGTTATGCCGCCTGTGAGCGCCCGTGAACGGCAGAGCGCGCGGGGCAAGTAGCGCTAGGCCGTGCGCTCCTCCGTGGTCGTCGCTAGGCTATAGTTGGTTTCGCATCGAAGTATACAGTGGGCGGCGCTTTCTTATGGCCAGCTTAATAGGATATATGGCTCACTTGTGGCACTGCCTTGAGATAAATGAGAATAGTGAGAGAAATGTGCATTTCAAATCGACCACTCCTTAGGAGCGTAGCTAGCGTATAAGTGTACTGCAAGGGTGAGCTGCGCCGCGCCGCCGGCGACGATGGCTATGAAGTAGTGAGCAGAAATTTGCTTGTATCGCAGCAATTACTCCTGCTAGCGACTCGGTACGGGTCAACGATCCCTAAGAAGGATTAATTTCTGACATTGCTTTACTCCAGAGATTATTATTTACGGGAAAAACGAATTCTCGCACACTTTTCTGACGCCGGTGACAGCGGGGCCGGATGCGCCGTAAAGGTGCTGGCTTGGAGCTGGCGGCTTGCGGGAGCAAAAGCGGTGCTGTCTTCGGCCGGCGCTTGAGCGAAATGCTGCCGTGTTAAGTGACGACTTTCTAGAGATTGGGTTACAAATAACTCCAACTTCGTTGATGCAGCTTGAGATACCGCGTACCATCGAAGTGCCGCAGCAGACGAACGCCTTCGCCTTAGCGCAAGCACTGAGAGCAAGGGTAGCTACAAGGTCAATGTACAGGGTCGTCCACTCTAAGTGCGAACACGGCTCCGCGTGGCTACAGTGCTCTAGAATCTTGGGCAGTGTGTCGTCCACGCCGGGGAACAATAGAGGAGCGAGGTCGCCGCCGCGATGAAAGCGCGCGTGACACCCAGGGGGCGCTGCCAGTAACAGGTGTGCCAAGGGGAGCGGTGCGCCGAGCCGAGCTCGATTCGCTTGCATACAAAGACGAGCGCAGACAGTCTTCGCGTATTGATTTGAGGAATTCGTGTTTCGTTGTTCTGCATGTTCTTCGCCGTTTGTTGCGCTTTCTTGGTGTGTTGTTGAAACCTCGTCTGTGCTCTCCACTTGGAACATCTAAGCAATGCGTGCACGACGACGGAAAGACGACGCGACACAAGGGACAGTGCCGGGCTGCAACAGCGGTTACAGCTTGTGCAAGGGAGTTCCTCTCTCTTTCGTGTATCCATCGACGCCGATCGCTGTGAGACTTTGTCACAGAACATCAAGAAAGCAGACAGAGTGCTGAACGAAGCAAGCGTTGTGTATGAGCGCTTTTTTGAACAAGTTTTCATTCAGCGCACGCATAAAAAAATCAACGGTGAACTAGAGTAGAGGCCGGTCACATACTTACTGATGACGCCGTTCCGATCACCTTTCCGGACACACCAAAATATGTTTCAAAGTCGCTGCCAAAAAGAAAATGGAAGTCGGGAACATCTGTGAACAGATAATTCATGCAGCGAAGAGGAGACAGTGTTTACAAGCTAGCTCATGAGCAGCCTACATCTGACTGCGACAGTCCCGAGGAGCCCAACAGGGGGGATTTTGCCAAGGAAAACGAATGTGCCGTCTTTGCCAAAAGTAACCAGGCTGCATGTTTTGCTTCTCACTTGTATTAAAAGCCAATGAGGATTTCCACTTTATCACAACTAGTTAAGAAGTGAGGACAGGTGCTCGCCTTTACATTTGAGATTTAGAGCTTCAGAAGTTTAGTATGAATCCACTACTACATGGCTGAAAAGCAGATCCTGCAGCCTGGTTACTAAAACACCCGAAATATGGTCAAGGATTGCCTTGCCACGCTGAGAAAAAGCTTTCCACTACGCCGAGTGCATGTGAGCTGGATGCTGCCGGAGACAGTAGCAAATTGGCCCCGAAAAAGCTGTCAAAATTAATTCAAAATTAATATGTCGGCCACAAAATCGGGTGAGGAGGCTCTTGTGGCGGAAGTTTCTATAAGAGGAAAAAGGTTGTTCGCAAGACAATTCAAATCCAGTACAGGCGGAGGCACTAATTGAACATGTTAGGGGGCTACAGTAGTGCCCTAGCTGGTGCAGGCATAACAACCAGTTGCTGATGGGTGCTCGTCGTTGAGCGGAAATTTCTTTTCCCAGAAGTGTACGCTGGTGGTCAAGGACGGTACGGCCTACCAAGGCTGATTTGCATGTTGTGCCATGCTTGGAACCTGAATAAATGACTGTCTGCAGAATGTTCTTTTTTTTTTTTTTTCACAACGCAAGAGCTCTCTAAAACACTTTGCTATTCAGACAGGATTCTAAGATTCGCGAGTTTCGAAACACCGCAGGCTTCGAATGAATTTCTTTCTGTGCAACATATTTATCCAAGTGCGTGCAATAGACTCACATAGGTTCGGAAACACGAGATGCACTCATAACAAACGCGAAGTGCGACCTAAGCTGTATTTAGCTTGTGGCTAATAGCGCGCACCGCACCATTATTACAGTGAAATATTCTAGTTCACTGTACCAATATCGTCGCTGGCATTACAGCGCCATACAGCCGCGCAGACCATGGAACAATGCATTATTAAGCAAATAGGCGATCACCAAGCATTAAATATCGAATTAAGCGCACCACGCTGTGCAGATACAACGAGCCGACGCTCACGGCAGCGCAGCCAGCGGACGGCTCGCTGCGCACACCTGTTACACGAAGCGCCCCCTGGCCGATGGCGCAGCAGTCATCGCAAAAAGAGCCCATGCTCCACCCTCGCACGAGACACTGCCCAATATTCTAGAGCACTGTAGCGTGGCTATAGTGAACTGTGGCCGCGCTCCGTGGAGCGCCAGCAGATCCGGCGCGTTCGCGCATCGAAGCAAAACCGCGCAGGCGCACAGGGGCCCGGGGGAGGAGCTTCGTGTCGTCTGCTTTCCAGCAATGCAAGCGAGGTGCCCGCCAGCGCTGTAGCAGACGACACGAAGCTCCTCCCCCGGGCCCCTGTGCGCCTGCGCGGCTTTGCTTCGATGCGCGAACGCGCCGGATCTGCTGGCGCTTCGCGGAGCGCGGCCACGCGGAGCCGTGTTCGCACTTAAAGTGGACGACCCTGTACAACTGGTCGCGCAACTTGGAAGAAAACGCGTGCAGCTGCCTACTGCCAGCGGCATCAACTCGATGATGAGGGCTCCTGCGAACTGTGAGGCAAATTACTAGCGCACAGAAAATAAGATCTTCTAGAACTCCAAAGAACTAGAAAGTAAACATAATATTTGCGCTCAGGAATGAATGCAGTTTTTGTTTCTTGCGTAAGAAAAAACGTGTCACATTTTTAATAATATTTTAACTTGTTTCTAACGGCCTCTCTCGGCCACTTATTATCCGCTGCGCGGAATGGGTGCGTCATCGGCCCCGGTTCAACGTTCATCGTTGCGTGCTGCGTACAGAGTGGAGTGGGAATTATCTGTAACAAACAGTCAGTATTTCATTCTGCTGGTTGTGGTAGAGCTTTACAGCAAGGCGAAGACTGTCTGTGCTCGATGAGAAACTGATTGCCGCTGCATGTGCGCATTTCCGGACGATGGGTCAATGCTGCGTCACAGCTCGGCGACTCGGCTCGGCCTCCCAGGCACGTCGCAAAAGTGGTGGCTTGTTTTACGGATACACGTCTGCATGAGCGGCGTATCGCTGCATGCTTTAATTGAGCGGTGAAGGTGAGATTTTATTGCCCCCAAGAGGCGTGTCGCATTGCTCAAAGCCTTCCGTTCCGCTCCCTTTGCTGCGTGTTTTGCTTACTGCGTCGTATTACCGCAGCAACGTTCGCTGAACGTGCTTTATATATATATCTGTTATTACAGTGATGTTCCTATTGTCAATGGGATCTTTCTCATGAACATAGTTTATAAACTTGTAACCTCACATTCACTCCTTTCAGTGGCAAATGACGCGCGAGTAAAATATGGGAATCATGAACAGGGCGAGATTTATTGTAGCGAAGCTATATCGTAGATATTTTCACTTCTCAGACGCATTAACTTCTAAATACTAGCAATCCCAATTTGAATTGCTTACCTAAGCTCTTACAGGTTGGCGTTCTAGCGATAGCGTTATTCCGTTCATTTGTTTTTGTTGTTCTTTGACGCTGATATGTACTTTGTTAGCAAGATCTTTTACCCTTTTATAATCTCACCGCGTCTCGTTTGGAGACCTACGCTCAGGTTATTATGTTATCACGAGGATTTCATGAAGACCGTGACGAATGAGCGGTGGTCGCTTTCCTACACCCAAAGATTTCATTGTCGTGAAGCGTCTATGTAAGTAATCGTGAATTAATAAAGCCTGGTTTTCTATGCAGCACAGCTTCACTCATTTATGCCCTTAGTGAAATGCCTTAAGCCATGTGATTCTATCCATGTGCTTGCCGAATTCACTTGAAGGCCCTTGTTCACAAACGTGCCTGAAGAAATAAGCCCCAGAATGCGTTTACATGACGCGCGACGAAAGACCAGGCTAACGACGACGGAGGCAGAACGATGCTATGATAAGGTGGTTAAAGATGCCGTAACATTTCAGTTAACGTAAAAACGTAAAACTTGACAGTAGAAATCCATGTCAAGTAAAGTTGGCTGAACAGTTACGGTGTCCATTTTTCTGCCTTATCCGAGCATCGTTCTGCCTCCGTCGTTGTTGGCCTTGTTTTTCGTTCATAAGTAAAAAGACGATCAAATTCCCCGCCAAAAGTACATCCCTGTGACGTCACAAGCAACGTCACGTGTTTGTTGTGCCTCACAGTTCGCAGGGAGCGCTGGGAAACTAAAGCCTCGCTCAGAGTCGACACGCAGGCTTCTATGGGAGTTACGCTACCATTGTAGCTATTCAAGTGTACGCATCGTTTTTAGTTGGTGATAGCTTAAATCCCTTGCCTATTAATAGAAACGCTCATAAAGTTACGACAAACATTTCAAAACATTGTAATTCTCAAAAAATGTATGAATAATATGTAGTGCCCTGTTGTCGACACTACACACTCGCCTGCCGGACAAAGTGTAGTGAGTTCACCAAACTCACTTCACGCCGAGTGTGTTCGGCAGTGAGTGTCATTAAAGTTCATCATGTGACACGATGCGAATGACACTAAATGACACATACTCTCACATGCGGTGGCTGAGCTCCTGAGCCTTTTTGGTGCATTTCGCAGGAAATTGTTTTTAATAGAATTCGGTGGCTGAGCTCCTGAGCCTTTTTGGTGCATTTCGCAGGAAATTGTTTTTAAAGCCTTTTTGGTGCATTTCGCAGGAAATTGTTTTTAATAGAATTAAAAACAATTTCCTGCGAAATGCACCAAAAAGGCTCAGGAGCTCAGCCACCGCATGTGAGAGTATGTGTCATTTAGTGTCATTCGCATCATGTCACACGATGAACTTTAATGACACTCACTGCCGAACACACTCGGCGTGAAGTGAGTTTGGTGAACTCACTACACTTTGTCCGGCAGGCGAGTGTGTAGTCTCGACAACAGGGCACTACATATTATTCATACATTTTTTTTTTTTTGAGAATTACAATGTTTTGAAATGTTTGTCGTAACTTTATGCGGCTGCGTTTCGATGGAGGCGAAACGAAGTGGAGAATTACAATGTTTTGAAATGTTTGTCGTAACTTTATGCGGCTGCGTTTCGATGGAGGCGAAACGAAGTGGCGTCCGTGTGCTGTGCGATGTCAGAGCACGTTAAAGATCCCCCGGTGGTCGAAATTACTCCGTAGCCCTCCACTACGGCTCCCCTTTCTCTCTTTCCACTTTCACTCCTACCTTCCTCCCTTCCCATTATGGCGCGGTTCAGGTGTCCACAGAGCAAGTGTGACAGATACTGCGCCTTTCCCTTCCTGTGAACCAACCAACCAATTCTCACAGTAGTAGTCCTGACAAAAAAAAAAAAAAGGAAAGGAAAAAAAAAAAGATGAGTCAGATGATCCCTGAAAAAAAAAAAAAAAATTCTACGAAGTGTCTAAAGGTACGTAGGTCGTGGTCGGTCCGACGTATCCATTCGAATCTCGTAAAGATACGGCGGACGTCGATATACATGGCTCATAGCTATATGCACGTCGAACGCCACATTCCGCTTGCTACGCGTGAATGAATATTATGTCAGCTAGCTGCGCGACTGTCGATGAGGTGCTACGAAGAGTTCATCCATTCTAACATAGATCACGGTCTTCACTCAGGGTTGTGTACGGCAAGCATCGCTGTCACGCACATATATCTGCAAGCGATGCGACGTATACTGCACCAGCTTCACCAGCTGGCATATCGAGATACGCACATTCACGAGCAGTTTTCGCTTCGCACTAAACTATCACCTCAATCTTCCCGTAATGCGAGCGAGCTATTCCTAGCATTTACGCTGTCTTGGGTTCTGCATCGACCTCCGAAGATCTAGTGCCGGCACAACTCACACACCTCGCCGTGCAGAACATTCGGCAGTCCAAAGTATATGTGAAATGGCATTATGCTTGTTGCTCGCATGTAGACAGAGGAAACAAGATGTTTCTAGTTAAATTCGTTTAAATTCTACCCCAGAGCCGTGGCAGAAGACATGCCGAATCTACCAGAGGCCTGCGCTGCTACTGCAGCGAGCTCGACTCGTCGAGGTGAAGACCTACTGCACCGCAATACATGAGTGCACAACCGAAAAGCCGGAAGCGCGAACGATCTGAATTCCCTACGAACAGCAATGTTCTTTGGTATTTAGCGGAAGACTAGACTAAAATGCTCAGCCTGCATCTTTTTATCGTCGTTAAATTTTGCGTACATGTAGTTTAAACCCCCGCATGCTCGAGGTTAGCGTGACCCGACTGAATTGCCGCGCAGCTTTGAAACGAGCGGGAGATATGCATGTGCCGCCGGACTTATAGGTACGCGGTAGAAATGCGCGCTGCACATTTCGTTGCAGAAGCTGACTCTTGGAATTTTGCAGAGGGTGCCATGCAAGTGATCGTTGCATGTTCCCACGGCTGGCCTACCCCGAGGCACATGAATGTTAACCATGGACGTATCAATGATCGAAGAGAGGACGGATTTTCATAATATTGGGCGCGAAATTGATAGCTACCAGTGCTCGGTGTTAAATTCTGCCTTGACCATGCACAATTCAGTGTTTCAGGTGTGGTCAGTAGCTATAAGTTTGAACAGTTCGCCTTTCAAGTCAACGGCGCCAGCGATGGACCGGCGGAGCGATTTTCCACGCTACACCGCTGTCTTGCTAGAAAGCCTACCCAGGCGGCGTCTGACATTCATTTGCTTTTTGTGGGCCCCGTAATTGAATGCAACGCCTTCAGAAACGCGTTAAACGTTCAAAAATGTGTTCTCTTCAACAGTTTTACTCCAGGCTGTCAAAGCAGGCAGACGCTGATAAAGCAGTTGAGCATTCCAGTTGAAACCAAACATCCGCACATCTTTAGAGATCTGTAAAATCGCCTTCAGTTTTTAAAATTATTAGAATAGGTCACTTTCCGATTGCTGGGACATAGACCCTCATGATAGCGCTGCCACGTGAATAAGGACCACACCAGACCGAAAGCTTGTCTCATATAACATAGCTAACCAAGGTATGCCTTACAGCGTTGTTGATTTTTATGGTGCATAAGCGACTAATACTGCCATGCACCAAGAACAGGGTTTAATGTATTTATTTTGTGTGTAATGACTAAAATATTCTTTAGGATGTAGCTTGTTTAGGAACATCTTAGGAAACCAAAAATGCAGGAAAATTGCACATCTCTCCTAGGATCATGCTGGGATGGAAAGAGACCTGTTGCAAATTGTACAAAATGTTTTCCTCTTATTTTCTTGACTCTGGCGTACGTGTAAGTAAGATATGGTTTATTGTTAGTTCATCTCCACACTCCTTGTATATTGGTTTGTCCTCTTTCATAATATGAAGCTGTGTGTGAGGTGTGGGTATCTGTTTTGTGAAGATGACCTAAAATGTCCTCATTGTTGTGTTTTTGATGGCTGCATGATTTCCATTCCTAGATGACAGGTTCTACAAAGTATAGTTTGTAGTTTATTTCAATGTTTCAAAAATTCTGCCATTTCACTCTCACTTTTCTTTGTATAAGCTTCTTAATGTCTTCATGCAGCATATTCACCCTCTGTAATTTAGCATTGTGGCAAGGTAACCTGGTTATTTCTTTTCATCACCTTTCAAGACAGCTGTCCCGATTTCATAAAGCGTAGGGTTTCTGACGACAGGAACTCCTTGGAAGTCACAGAAATAAATGAGGTCCACAATCATGAGCTATTTAGGGTATGCATATACATGTCCATCGCTCAGTGGAATGGTGTCGGTACGCTGTTAGAACAGGTCTTCTGGTAACAACCATTGTCTGAGGTGGTCCTTTAATGGGCATTGAAATGCCATGTAACTGCAGGTACTGACAGAACTCTTGATCATGTTATGTGATAATGCCATCCTTGCATAGGTATACATTTCAGAATCTGCAGTGCACCACTTGACCATTTGCCACCAGTTTGTGTGAAAATGTATTTTTCATGCATGTTAATTAGTATTTAACAGATGGACCCTGTGCACAAGCCAAAAGTGCCAAGAGCCAAATGTCACGAGGCCACACGACATGGCAGGAACTGTTAAGTCAGGCTTACAAAGTTATATTTGAAATATGTTCTGGGACGTTTCAGCTCCGACTAAGAAAGGTTGCTCCTAGGCCAGGCATGTTTGTACAGTTTGGTCAATGTGAGGCTTACAGAGGTCTATGTTAGGTTGTCTATCACATAACAGGGCAGCCTATGACCGTATGCTAATGAGTATGTCTGAGATGACAGAGACATGGATTAAGGAATTAGTAATTAAGTTTGTAGCAAAGAGCATGTAAATTAACGGGAATCCACAGTGGGATCTGCAGACAAGAGCCATTAATGCTGGCGCATCATACCCTTACAGGTGGAGATTAACTCCCTAATTTTTTGTCTGCTCAAAGCTTGTCATTTTCTTCGTTCTTCCAGGTGAGGAAGATGTGAAAATGATAGCATCGAGAATGCCAGAGACCATCGTTAACAAGGATGCTGATCCCAACAGTGTTAAAAGGAATTTTAGAAAAGATGGGTGACTAGTAATGCTGGCAACAGTTGAAGCTAAGTGGAAAGGCATGAAATTGAAATGCAATGTATGCAGAGATATGTTGCGAGACGACCAGTCTGTGGTGTGCAACATCTGTCTCCGTTAGTTTCAAGTGATTGGCCAGAGCAGATGGGGCTTGTGGTTTTGTGATAAGTGCAGTGTAGTAGCATAGATGCAACCTTGCCCATTAACAATTGGAGTGCAGTAAGTGCATTGTTTTGTTTTTGTAAGATGTTCATGGTTTCCATGCAAACATTACGAGAAATTTCTTCCTAGAGAATGTTTGCTGAAATGTGAATATAATGTGCAATAAAACTAGTGTTTTCTTGCTATTTACTTTTCCTTGTATACATTAGTTCTGTGAAGGAAACCACATGCTAGAAGGAAATATAATGGCATGCATTTTGATACTTGGCCCCGTTGTGCTGGCTCAGTAGTTAGAGTGCTCGGCTGCTGAACCCATAGATGCACATTTGGTTCCAGCCACAGCAGGGGCATTTCAATAGAGGCGAAACAATAGGCCGTCATGCACCGTACGGTGTCAGTGCATGTAAAAAAACTCCAGGTGGTCGAAATTATACTGGAGCCCTCAACTATTGTGTTCCTCATAGCCGTAGTTGTTTTGGGATGCTAAACCAGATATTACATACCACATCATACTCTGAGTAAGATGCTATTCATGGTCAGTTAATCACACACTAAATGACCAATTTTTTTCTGCATGGTACAGCAGCTGTAGTACAATTTTATTTTAGCCTTCATGAAGAATACCACACTGGCTCCACATGGCCTTCTGTCGACCCTTGATATGTATCACAATCACACACCCAAGTATGTATTTGTCTAAGGGCACCTATGGATGCAAGAAGGGGACCGTTACTTTCCATTTGTCAGAACTGAAATGCATGATCCACATCACTCCTGTAATTCAACTACCTGCTATTTGAACTGTTCAGCATTGATGCAAGTTTCAAAGAACTGCCATTAGCAAATTAATCTAAGCAGGAAACCATGCCAAGAACTGCTTCGGTTTCATCTTTAACAACTGTTTGAGAACTAAAATTTGCCAAATGTTGCAAAACATAGATGAGAGGTTACAAAATCTAAAAAACAACACATCCTACCTGTGGCATGTAGGATTTCAAATCCTAAAGTGACATATGTAGCTATGAAGAATACTATAGTGGAGAACTCCAGATTAATTTGACTGCCCGAGCTTTGTACTTTGCGTTGACATCTGGCAGGAAACAGATGCATTTGCATTTCACCTGCACCATAGTGCGACTGCCATCACTGACATTAAACATCACGACCTTGGGGCAAGTAGCCGAACGTGCCGCTGAGATGTCGCAGCGTGTACGTACATGCTATCAACGTCAACCTTTCTAGCATTAAAGCTGTCACATGCATGGCAGATATTCATGTTCAGCTTTGGACTGACAAGTGTACCATTTGTGTTTGTCTAGCATGAAAAACTAAGGAAAAACGAAAAAAAAAACGAACATAATATATTGAAAAAGCACTAGTCATTAACACATAAAGCATATTCGTTCCTTTATTAAAGTGGCCTTCAACAATAGTACAAAGCCTGAACATTTAGGAAGGTGCTGTGTCAGGTAGCTATTTTACAGAAACCTGAACAATTTCACCTGTACCATTTGTGTTTGTCTAGCATGAAAAACTAAAGAAAAACGAAAAAAAAAACGAACATAATATATTGAAGAAGCACTAGTCATTAACACATAAAGCATATTCGTTCCTTTATTAAAGTGGCCTTCAACAATAGTACAAAGCCTGAACATTTAGGAAGGTGCTGTGTCAGGTAGCTATTTTACAGAAACCTGAACAATTTCACCTGTACCATTTGTGTTTGTCTAGCATGAAAAACTAAGGAAAAACGAAAAAAAAAAAAAACAACATAATATATTGAAGAAGCACTAGTCATTAACACATAAAGCATATTCGTTCCTTTATTAAAGTGGCCTTCAACAATAGTACAAAGCCTGAACATTTAGGAAGGTGCTGTGCCAGGTAGCTATTTTAAAGAAACCTGAACAATTTCACCTGTAGCAATGCGCATCTCGGCGGTGTGGGTTGGGCACTTATTTTTCAGTCCACTCGCGAAAACTGCATCATGTGCATTCCCATTTTCCGAGTTTTGAGCTCTGCAGTGCAGTCTGATAACAAATTGTCGCCGACTTATTTTCGTCTGACTGTTGTACAGCGCGTGTAAATAAATTACCAATGCACCTAATAAACACTGACATGCACGTGGAACATCGCCGATCATAAACGGACACACTGATGTCCGTCCAGACATCGGCGCACTCTCGTAGTCTCACACAGCACTCTAGTAGGACGTAATCCGTACATCGCAGCATCTCACGGTAAGCACAAACCACACCTCCAGTAGTACAACAAACACGAATGACGCGATGCTTGGGCTAGAGACACACCGGCGGTACCCAGCTTTTTCAGCGCCGCTTGTATATGTACTACGTAGAACTTGCAGCACCAAACCTCAATGCGAACAGAAAGTGGTGCGTTACGTGACGCATCTCATCACAGATGGAAGTGAGAAAACTGTGAAGAATCATAACTACATAACGACCGTCGTAGACGTTAATCCACATGATAACGAGGACCAAATGAGCGGGCGTGCGGGCCGCGGGCTGGCCGTCAACACAGCGATTACATGCGCTTGCGCTCTGGTCGTGCTTGCCACCCTGCCGCGGTCCAACACACGTAAACCTATCATCATGCCATCACGTAGTATATCACCCATTCTAGGCACACTTCTTTGTAATTTCACATTTCACGCATGGTATGTAGTGCATACCTCGCACACCTCGTACCAACTTCGATTTGTCTACATATGGCTACCAAGTTGTTGCTACCAGGCTACAACCACATCTAGGGATCTCAGATCCGTCCGGCTTTCCCGACGGATCCCAAGGGACCCGTCAGACGAACCCCACCGATCGGGTCCGTCCGCCGTACCTCTGAAAAATATTTCCCGGATCCGTTCGACGTATTCTGAAGAAAAACGCACCGGGTCCGTCGGACGTACCTTTAAGACCATCGATCGGGTCCGTCCGACGTACCTTTAGCCACAGCCTTTTTTCTATTTTCACTGCTACAGAACCCCAACTCAGCTCAGACTACACAGCCTAGCTGTATGCTTGCCTGTGCGCTAGCTTCATCAGTACATTTCGTCAAGTGCTAAACGATAATGTGTAATACAATCAGTTACTATTTTCATCATAACAAGAAATGAATTCCGGATATACATAAACTGCAATACCTGTGCATGGCAGGGGGTACCACCTCACTGTCGCCGTCCTCCGTCTCCGGTGCATCATAGGAATCTCGCTCATCGGAGCAGACGGCACATGCTCCGAGTTTCAAAAGTATCGTCTGTTTTCCGAATGGTTTGTAAAGGAGCCGGCAATCCTCGAAGCCAAGGAAAACAAGCTATTATTTATTTCTGTTTTTGTGGGCAAATAATTTTGAAGGCTGCAGACGACACAGAAGAAGCAATGTCTGCTCTCGTCATCAGGTGGGAAGCAGACGAAAAAAAAAAAAGAGTCAAAATTTAGCGCGTTTCCTTTCGCGTAGAATGACCCTGATGCAACTTATCAGACAGTACGAAGCGCTGTATGTATGCAGACGATGAACTACCTCAATTTCAAAATTTTCATAAGACTGCGTTGTTACCCGGCATGATACGATCCGTTCGATCGGAACAAGGAAACTGTGCAGGGACAGCGCTGTTTTCTTGTTCCAATGTTGAAAAAAAGTAACGCAGTAGTAGTAATGAAAACTTGCTCAAAAATAAGACAAAGGACGACAGGCTTAACAAGGGACACACCAACGAGCCCAAAAATAACTGCTGCTTACCTCCAAAAGCGAACACCGAACACCAAAATGCTACGTGTATCATCACATGTACTACCATCCATGGTACCATCCGTGTACTACTCCCTTTGGCGGCCATTGACTTCAAATCTGGATAGGCTACGATTCTGTCCGCTATTAATGTCAAAACAGGAAACAGCCCAGCAACGTGTTAAGTTGAGCAACAACTTTTCTTAATTAGAAAAGTATATTGTTAGCACAGCATGGCGCTTGTACAGTTTTTTTTATCAGACCTGTGACCTGAAGAATGTGACGCAACGCAAGTTTCGGTTTTCGGAACATTACCACATTACCGACACTACGCCCCCTCCCCTCAGCCCTTCAGTTTTTTGCGAGAACGTTCGAGTGCTTTCCGCACTTCCACGCGGGGCTTCCACGCTTCCACTCCTTCCACTCGCGTTTCCTCGATTTGGATGTTGACTGTAGTTGCCACTAGCATCAGTGCAGCGAATTCAGATGCATGTGGCTATGCAATGCCCTTCGCGTTGTCGCGAGTATGAGAGGGAGTCTGAAATAATAAAAAAAAAAAACAAATGAAACTGCAAAGATTTAACATTGCGAGCTTGTTTGCAGCCGGACTTTAGCACTTTGGGTTCCTCCTCAGTATCTATCATTGACCTTGTATCTATCATATCTCGTGCCAGCTAATTCTCTAATCCCCCCTCCCCCCCCCCCTTTATTTTTTCTTTTGCGAAAAAAAAAATAAAAAATAAAAGTCGCGACAAGCTACGTGTCGCTGGCTCCAACCGGCGCGTTTCTAGCGCTTTCTCGTACAATCATGAATGTGAAAGCAACGTGTCGTTTGTTGGGCGTACCACGTGCCTTGGTTTCGACCAATGAAGAAGCTTGGTCTATCCTCGACTGACCAATGCGGTAACGCCACGACGAGGAGCCACCACTTATACCATGCCTGCCTGGCAAGTGGTGTCTGTCAGTTGTTCGGCGTGATTCGAGTTGTTTTGGAGCTGTTAGCTATAGCAGAGTCCTGCCGGCTGTTCTGAAGTTCTGTTGTTAGTGCTCATCTGGAGTTTCTGTTGGGAGTCGTGAGTACGTATTTCTCGATGTAGTGCTTCCCGAGGTTCTACGCTGCTAGACGAGTTAGAATACAGTAGAACGTTGAGCTAGTTGGTTTAATATCTTGGAAGAAGGCAGCAGAGCTAGTTGGTTTAACATCTTGGAAGAAGGCAGCAGAGCAGGGAACGGAACAGAAGCACACACAGACACAAGGACAACGCTCTGTTCCTTTCCCTGTTCTGTTCCCTGCTCTGCTGCCTTCTTCCAATATGCTAGACGGGTTATATTTTGTTGCTTTGCTCGAATTGCCGCCTTTCCTGCTCTGCTGCCTTCTTCCAGTATGTTAGACGGGTTATATTCTGTTGCTTTGCTCGAATTGCCGCCCTTGCAGGTAGATGCGGCGAGGTGGTACGCCGGGGCCGTAGACTTCAGAATCGACTTCGAATTTCTAGCTCGCATATATCCTAATCTTGTTGGCGGAGGTTCTTTACATCGGGCCGTTATTACCTTGCGTTGTGGATTTGTAAAAACTGGAGGCATCAGTTCCAAGTGCACTGCATACGGTGACGTGGACTTGAATCTGAAAGCATAGCCTCCTGTATACTCAGAAAGCCATCTTGTTTGCATCTCAAATGTGCTGTTTGCTTTGGGGGCATTTGTAATCGAAACTCTCAGCATAACGTAACAGTGCTAAAATGCGTGAACAGATTTTGTAGTGTCAAGGCGCAAGTTTGCCATTCTGCCGTACATTTGTGAAGGCTGACGTGTACGCCGGGTTTTTCGAGATCTAGTGGGCTGTGCTAAGACTCGATGCGTCCAAGCACAGCTCATTTCCTACGATGGGACTTGTGAGCAGCATTTAGGGTGCTATTTCGCCACGTTCTCTTGACTTGCTGGCATATGACTTAGACTGGGGTGCGTGACCGATGGTGACCTTGCCCGCATAGCCAGTTTGGTGTGTTGGCGCCGTATTAATTGCTTCCCTGGTCATTCGCAGGTGCGCACCAAGATGCACAAATTTTCCTTTTGCCTAACGGCAGCGCTCCTGGTTGCTGCCGTTGTATCTGCGAAGAAAGACGCCGACGCTGCGAAAGACAAGGAAAATGTTGGCACTGTCATTGGCATTGATCTTGGGACAACATATTCATGGTAAGAGCTTTAATTTCCTGCATGTCAGGTATGGCAACATTTATGCCGAAAAGTTCGCCGGTTTTAATCTTTGATGTTTCGAAAACGCGGTAATGTGCTTTTGTTTCGTTTTTAGTGTTGGCGTCTTCAAGAATGGGCGAGTAGAAATTATTGCCAACGATCAAGGAAACCGTATCACTCCTTCATATGTCGCCTTCACTGCTGAGGGAGAACGTCTCATCGGCGATGCAGCAAAGAACCAGCTTACAAGCAATCCTGAGAACACAGTTTTTGATGCGAAGCGACTCATTGGCCGTGACTGGACTGACCCATCTGTTCAGCATGATGTCAAGTACTTCCCTTTTATTGTGAAGGAAAAGAATGGCAAACCTCATATTGTGGTAAGTACCTTACGTCCTCCTGTACTGTGTACTCAAAATTTGTTTGCCTATCCATGCTGTGGGTTTAGCATATTCCATGCCATTCCGGTCTCAACGAAGCCAGCCTTTTCCAATTGTCCCTAATTGCAAACATTGCTTTCTTTTTTCATTTCCAGGTGAAGGCCTCTGGCAAAGATGAGAAAGTATTTGCTCCTGAGGAGATCTCTGCCATGGTCTTGTCAAAAATGAAGGAAACTGCAGAAGCCTATCTTGGCAAGAAAGTAACCCATGCTGTTGTGACTGTACCAGCCTACTTCAATGATGCTCAGCGCCAGGCAACTAAGGATGCTGGAACCATTGCTGGCCTTAATGTCATGAGAATCATCAATGAACCCACAGCTGCTGCTATTGCCTATGGTCTTGACAAGAAAGAGGGCGAGAAAAACATCCTGGTTTTCGACTTGGGTGGCGGAACCTTTGATGTTTCTCTCCTTACCATCGACAATGGAGTCTTCGAAGTCGTGTCTACCAATGGTGACACTCATCTTGGCAAGTACCCCTTTTTTTTTTTTTTTTTTTTCATATTCTCAACAGCGGTTATTCATTGGTGTTGCTAGCATCATTAAGGTGCCGTGTCATTTGTTCCTCCTCTTACTTTATGCTATGCCTCCTTTCCTGGGCACAGGTGGAGAAGACTTTGACCAGCGCGTAATGGAACACTTCATCAAGCTGTACAAGAAGAAAACTGGCAAGGATGTGCGCAAGGACAACCGTGCTGTGCAAAAGCTGCGTCGTGAGGTTGAAAAGGCGAAGCGTACCTTGTCTACTGCCCACCAAGCTAGAATTGAAATAGAGTCCTTCTTTGATGGAGAAGATTTCAGTGAGACTTTGACCCGAGCCAAGTTTGAAGAGCTGAACATGGACCTTTTCCGTTCAACCATGAAGCCAGTCCAGAAAGTGCTTGAGGATGGTGACCTGAAGAAGAGCGATGTTGATGAGATAGTGCTAGTCGGTGGCTCTACCAGGATCCCCAAGGTGCAGCAGCTGGTGAAGGAGTTCTTCAATGGCAAAGAGCCCACCCGAGGAATCAACCCCGATGAAGCTGTAGCTTATGGTGCTGCTGTGCAGGCTGGCGTCCTTGGAGGAGAGGAAGACACTGGTGACCTTGTGCTCCTTGATGTCAACCCACTCACGCTTGGCATAGAGACTGTTGGTGGAGTAATGACGAAGCTCATCCCTCGCAACACTGTCATTCCCACCAAGAAGTCCCAGATTTTCTCTACAGCTTCTGATGACCAGTCTACTGTGACCATCCAAGTCTACGAAGGAGAGCGACCGATGACCAAGGACAACCACCAACTGGGCAGGTTCGATCTGACTGGCATTCCTCCAGCACCACGTGGTGTGCCTCAGATTGAGGTTACCTTTGAGATTGATGTCAATGGTATTCTGAAAGTAAGTGCAGAGGATAAGGGTACAGGCAACAAGCAGAAGATTGTCATCAGCAATGACCAGAACAGGCTGACCCCTGAAGACATTGAAAGGATGGTGAAGGATGCAGAGAAGTTTGCTGATGAGGATAAGAAGGTGAAGGAAAAAGTTGAGGCTCGCAATGAACTGGAGTCCTACGCATATTCACTCAAGAACCAAGTTGAAGACAAGGAGAAGCTTGGTGCCAAGCTGGATGACAAGGAGAAGACAAAAATTAAGGAGGCTGTTGACGAGACCATCAAATGGTTGGAACAGAACTCTGATGCTGATGCTGATCAACTCAAGGCACAGAAGAAGTCATTGGAAGAAGTTGTTCAACCCATTGTGGCAAAACTCTACTCTGGTGGCACTCCACCACCAACGGACAAGGATGACTCTACAAAGGATGAACTGTAAAAAAGACTTCCAGAGGGTGGATGGCAACTCTCATCGCTCATTTGTTAACGATCACAAGTGTCATCATTTGGCCATGTTCCCTCCTACCCTTTGGATGGCTGTGTTCTCTGGACTTGTTTGCCATCCTCATCCTGTGTACAAACTCAACTTATAACTTAAGTTATGTTTGAAGGGCTTTTTTTTTTTTACATGGGCGTTGAATAAATTGTACATAATTGTGTCCTACTTTCCGGTGTCCCATTTCATTAGCAGAGTAGTGTTGCTAATGGCGACTGCTGCATTCATTTTCAGCGTACAGTGCCATCAGTCCATGGATAAAATTGGGTGTGTGCAAATATCTATTCCTGGAAAATACTGCCGCGAAATGTTAGCTCCCATTCTATGTGCCATACATGGCCGAGTGACAATGCACGCATGTGCAACATTGTAAAATCCAAGCTTAGATACTGTGTGGTACAGCATTAAAGAAATGACATGTTCGCTATGCTACTTTTTGTTCGAACTTGTTGACTTGTACATTGGTGGTTGTGTGAAGTAGCAAAACCTTGTAAAAAGCGACCGATAATTATTAAGCTGGCTGCCAAAGTGCTGCAAAAGCCGGAAATTCTTTATAGGCTCCGCAGTCTAGTATTGGATGAGCAGACATGACTCTCAAAGGAAGAGGAGGAGCCACTTGTCCTGCATCCAGTCACACTAGCGGGCCAGGTGGATTGCAAATAGTTTGACACTAATGGCTGGAGGGCCTCCTCTGAGAGGGGCATTTGTCACTTTGTCCTTGAGTTGTGTTTTAGTATTTCAACACAGCAAGTTAAGCACCCAATATTTTGCAAGAAATTATGAACACATAGGACACTGCAGCCAACATGCAAAATGTGAAAGCGCAATCACCAGCAATTGAAAAAAGTTGCATGGAAGTACTTGCAGTTGAATAATGTCTGGATAAAATAAATATGGATAGCAATTATGGACAGGTCAGATGTTGCATTGAGACAGAATTTGGATACAAGTTAGTGCTGCTGTAACTGATGAGTGTAGTAACTTGCTGTGAATTTTTGGGGATGAGAGCAATAGCTGCGTGTTTCATGGGGTTCAAAACTGAAACGAGTCGTGCCCGCAGATGTGAAAACTAAGAAAGCCTTTAAGTTTCAAGTGCAAAAACACTCTAAACCAGCACACAACCATTAGAAAGATGTACATTAACCTAGGCTATATTGCTTGAAAATTAGTTCTGTTAGCTCACTAAAGTCTGGGCTCACTGTCTGTTTTAATTTAATAAGTTTTGTATGGGTGTCAAGGAGTAGTAGTATGTGGCTGGCCTAATGGTTTTCCGAGCATGTTTGCTGCAGTGGGTGCATTATGGGTGCATCTGGTTATATTTTATGCTTGGCTACAAATGTAAAGCAAGCTTGATTACAGGGCATAGTAAATCAGGCCAAACAGGTTTATCTAGGTAGTAGGCATGAGTCAAAGTAATTTTGTGACTAACGTCATAAGATGCTCTAATTGATTGAAACAGGTTTAAAAGTTCCACCTGATCTTTCATATTTAGAAATGTGATTTTTTTTTCTCTTTGCCACAAAAACCAGTTTTCAAAGTGAAACAATTTTGATCACAGAGTAGATAACACTGATATTGCCAGATTCCACAAGGCAAGATTCAAAGGAACTAGAAGGTACATTATCAGCATTTGCTTAGTTCATCACAGAGATTACTAGCTTCAAGTCATTGCACATTAATGAAAATGGGCAATATATGCTGATCAGTTAGGGACCTGAATATTGTTAGTTACTCCATTGCATGGCTGAGAACTGCCATGAGTGGAATATTGCAGTACTCGCAGTTCGTTTCAGGCTGTCCTTTCAACCAGGTGTCCAATATATGCAGCAGTTTGCGTAATCATTTGACATTGAGGAGAACTCTATCCAATATTTGTTCTTAGAAATATCGATTTTGCGGCCCTTTCTGGCCATGCTGATGTTTGTCCAACAGCGAACAACTCATTACTTACTGAGAAACTTGTATTAAACATTCTCAAGTCATTTGATTAGAGCTCGCAATGTCTATACCAAACGGTACTTGATTACCATTTTGAAATTAACAGCAGTGTATGTAGCCTAGCCTCTGGGTCCATGCTAAAAAACTAAGCTGGCATACTGCAGTTCACTTGTGAAATCGGCCCATGCTGGAGACACCTGTGCTTCAATCTGCCTCTTTTTACAAGGCCACTCTATGCATGCGCGCCCCTCCCCTCGTTGAAAATGAACACTTAGCCCCAGCTGCACATGCGCAGTTCTTGACCTCCGCGAGCGGCGCAGCCGGAGCTGGTCTTGGAGGCCATGCACGGTCCATTCGTGACTGGCGTATTTGACAGATGGCAGTAGCTGTCAAGTAGGCACATCGCCATTTTGTAGCCGGCTGAGTGTTCCAAGCACGTCTTTAACCAGTAGCATTTTCAACCACTCCTCAGAGGGTGCCACACCTTGTGAAAAAGGAGGGTTCCTGGCCTTTCCTAGCTTATAAAGTTCAGTTTTCAGGGAAAGCAACAACTTTGTTGTTAGAATGCAGGAACAGGCAAACTTTTTCTCCTCACTTGTCCCTTCTACATTTTATGCTTGCAGCTGCATGTTATATAAAGGAAGCGTTACAAGAATGCAACACAGCAACTTGTCGCAAAGTAATTTCTTCAGAAGTAAACAAATCAATTTTATATCAATATACCCTGTTGGCTCTTCATGAAACTCGAGCATGCTAAGTATACATTGCTTTTCAGATGCCCAATACAGGCCATAAACATAACTTCACTCATTCATTCGTGATGTTTTTTTCACTGTGTAAAAACAAACTACAGTTTTGCTCATTGAAACCGGAGAAGTTAACCATGTTGATGCCACTACAACTTGAGGCACTGTGCCTATGCTTTTTTTTTTTTTTTTTAGTTCCTAAAATTAAAGCATGCCTACATGAAAGTCAAAGCTATTAGTATACTAAAAGGCCTTTACAGTGGTGCACATACAAAAAAAAAAAATATTTGGCTGCTGCTGCTATGAAAGGCCAATCTGCCATCTAAAACTTATCAGAACTGATAATTTATGATTTGAAGTGCTAAATGAGCGAAAATTCGTGTAGGAAACAAGTAAATGCTTTCTGTAGAATTTAATGTCCCAGAGCAACATGGGCTAAAAGGAATGCTGTAGTGGAGGGCTCTGGATTGATTTCAACTATCTGGGGATATTTAACATGCCCTGATACTGCACAATACATGTGTGCCTTGCACTTTGTTTCCACTGAAATGTAGCCACTGCAGCTGGGATTGAACCCATGTCCTTGGGCTCCGCAGTTAAACACTCTAACCACTGAGCCTTCGCCGCGTGGCAGAAAAGAAGTAAAACTGATTTATTTCTGCAGGAAACACCTTACGAGTTATTTATATGTGTAAGAGCTGGTCTCACTTTTTTTTTTAAGCCTGCCTTTGATGATCTCTTTGAAAATCTTTGTAAGGGCAGCTTAAAACTGCTGCAAAAGTATGCAGATATTGCTATGCACATGTGCATGCCTACAGTCCCTTTCACTTTAAGAATTGCGAGCAGTAATTAAACATGACCAAAATGGCAAGTGCTATAAAAAGAACATTTATTGATCATGTCTTGCATAAAAACAACAATGAAGCAATTCAGCAGATATTGCAGATATCAGTGCCAGAAAAAAAGGAAGGCTTGTTAGTTGAAATAAATACTCTTCAACAAATTTGAATCTGCTTCAAAGAGTAAAGATATGCAAGCACTACAGCTAAAATTATACTGCAAATTTGGCCTTAATGCTTCCTGGCAGCAAAGTAGCCAAACAGTCTACAGGACAACTCCAAACAGTGAAAACTTTGGCATTAAATACTTGGTACCCTTCAAAAATAGCATGCAAAGGGAGTATGGCTACACACTTTGCTTCTAAATTTGAGGAAATATCACAGCAGTGTCTAAGCTCAAGAAGAGTTGGTCTCAACGCTTCCTGGAAGCAAAGTAGCCAAACATTCTACAGGACAACTCCAAACAGTGAAAAAAACCAAAGAAGGAAGCCCAGGATGCTCGACCACGGTCCCCTCACACTAGCCAAGGCACTGGAAAGTTCAGGATCTCCATGCATGAAGTCCACAATTATGCTTTCTTTGAGGTCTCTTTGCCAATGCTTGGCTTTTCCATCTTCCAGCTGCAGAAGGCACACCTGCATAATCTGCACCAGCACACAATTAAATGTAAGACAGCATCTAAGGCTTTAGAGATGGAAGATCAGCGAAGCAATTGTCAGTGTAGTTTACATACAAGGCATCCAAAAAATGGCAGAGGTTTAACCCTGCTAAACCTAGTTAGGCGAGGTAAAAGCATGGTTTTGCTTTGGTTAGGCCTAGGTTTAGGCATGGGCAGACATGGTTTTGCAGTTATCAAATTGCTGAATTATGGAGTTGAGGATGCCGTCAACTACAAGAGGGAACATGTGATGCTGTATCTACTGCTAAATGTCACAGGCCAAGTGGTGGTACACCATAGATGGTACCATTTGTTAATATATACAGCCACACTATGACCTCTTGCTCATTGAAGGTCAAGAGGCCGGACAAGTTGGCCTTGGCCGATAGATGGCACAGTAAAGCTTTGGCTTCAAAAAAATTACCTGTGGTTTAGCTCTGGTTAAACTTGGATGGAAGCGGAAGCTTCTTTTGCCTGGCTACGCCTGTGGCCAAGCTTGTGATTAAATACGCCGTTAAGCAGTGGTTTAATTTGTGGTTTTGTGAAGCTTGCGCTTCAAAACATTATTGGGGACACTCAAGATCAGCTTTTAAAGGTATGATGCGAGAGCGCAAGCTACCAGCCCATATATAAAGTCTCGCTTTAACCAAGCTGTATGGATGTGCCCGAGTGTCCTAAGGGCAACAGGAATGCAAAGGGTTCTGGCAGGCTGGTTCTGAAAGGAGCGACCCGAGTTGGCAAAAGTAATGTCAGGCAATCGTACGGCCAGTTAGTGCTCGGCCATGTCAGCTGCCAGCTATTGCCTGCCTGAAGCGAATGTGGAGCAAAAGCTTTGGCTGCAAACGACCGAGCGGCGCAACGAACACAACCAGCGTTTTGTTGAAAACGCCAAAGTTCACCGGAATTCTATGCAGAACCCACTTTCATGCCTGTTATGAACGCGCCTGCATGGTATAGGGGTAACGTGAATTTAAATATCATAGCAGGCTGATTCTAATGTCACCCTCCTACATGAAAGAAGAGGCCAGTTCACTTTCCACATAGCGCTAAACAGACACAGACACAGCAAGAAAAATAGGACGGGCGCTAACTTAAAAGTGAACTATTATCGCATGAAACCAGGCAACATAAGCACTATTAGGCAATATAAGCAATACAAGAGAGTTAGCTCAGATTCTGAGAGGTTTCTCTGTGGTCAAAATTTTTGGGTACGTAGACTATTTGGTTTTGACGTGTGTAAGCAGACAGAACTTTCACGCCACTGTACAACAAATCTTAAAATGCTTTAGCGTGGCCTTATTACTTTTAACTATAACTCATGAGATGCTAGAATATCTATCTATTCAATTTCTGAACATAAAACTGCACCTCCAGTCACGTCACACCTGCTGATCCTATGAACCACGGTGCAAAAAACCGGTCCTTTTGTTCCACTTGGCTCATTTAAGAATAGTTGAACGTACCATCGCTAACTTATGCCTCTCCCACGCGCTCAAAAGTCTTGTACACATCGCACAGCACCTAGTTTTCTTAATCAGTGCAGTAGGCTAAAGGGAGCATGTTACCCGGCTTATCTTCTGGTATCTACCGCTCAGAAGTTGCTTTAGCATACAATATCTCAGTTCGGAAAGGCGGAATCTAGTGAGCCTATTCCAAAGAATGAAAAGGAAAAACAACAAAAAGTGACTGTTATTCCATATTGGCACACCATTTCCCACAATCTAAAGAAACAATGAGCCTTGCGAAAGTATAGTTAGTGTTCTTTGCTCCTGACAAGTTATCAAACCTGTGACACACGTGAACCCTTGTCCTAAAAAAAGCCATAAAATATAAAAAGAAGCATAACGACCGATATGTCACCTGTGAAAAGAATGTAATCTGTTCTATTCCATTGAAATGTGGCTGGAAATATATAGGGCAGACAGGCAGATGCCTTAATGACAGGATGCGAGAACATAACAATGATGTCAGGAATGGTGTTTAAGGACATCTTGCTGATCACATCAACGAAAAAGAAGAAGATGGAAAAAAAAAAAGAAGTGTCCTGGTTGTTATCCGGATTTTAAAAGGTATCTCGCCATTGATTGCCACAAAGATCAGCTTACTGGGGAAGTTATAGAGGCGTTCAATATCTCATCGTAAAAAGAAGATACGTGCGTCAGTGCTGCCTCAGTGTTTTTATCTGACAAAGAAATGCAATGTCTGCTAATCTGTGAATGTTGTTCAACGATAATGTTGTTTGATTGCTTCTTATAATTCAATGGCTTTATATCTCTTCTTTGTTAAGAAAGTGCTTTCATTGTCTGGATTCATGCAATAAAAGTTAAGTTGTAATTTAGCACTCGTCCTGTTTGTCTTGCTGTCTGTTTATCTGTGGCAAGTGAACCGTCACCAACTCGCCCAAGCTTCCATTCTGAGAGGCCAGAGTTGGCGCTCTTTCAGGCACCCACCGACACTGAGGATGAAGGCTCGAGCTGGCTGGCATTGTGCAACTTCCGCTTAAAAAAAACAAAACACCAAATGCACCACAAGCTAGAACTTCCTCATAATTCTAATGACAACAGTGACACTGCGTGTGCTGACTGGTAATGAGATCATCACCAGCAGCACTTTGTAATGCTGTGTTACCATTCACAGCACCTCTGATGGCAAGCAGTGCAGCTATATATACAGAACAGTCGCAACGGGAAATGTTTTAAACACCCTGTCAATTCTAAACTAGCAAGGCAAGAAAGCAGAGGCCTATTTGTGGAAAGAAGGGTACCGCCCATAAACAAGGCTTCTAGATGTGAGCACAAATGTGTTACAGCATCCACTAAAACTATTAGGGCCACAATGTAAATTCACTGCAATGACTGAAACAGTACAACAATGTACACACATTACAACACACTGGCAAAAAGAGGATTATTCATGTGATTTGACATTTTGCATTTTATTCAGCTTTCCACCTACACTTCCTAGGCTTGGAAACATTTTCTTTGTGCCTTTGGACAACTGATATATTGTAAGTGCAAACTAGCACCACAGACTTTCCACAAAGTAAACGAGTGTGGCCAATAATACAAACTGCAGGCAACATAAAAGGAGTCAGGATAATCAAGTAATTGTTCCAGAAAACTACAACTTCAGACGTTTAAATAATGGCTGGAATGGTAATGCAACTGCACACAGCCTAAAAATGTGCCAAATTTGAAGTTTCTTTCTATATATTCTGTAACAGGTCCTTTCTTATTTATGTACAATGTCCGCCTCTACTAATGGTACATTTGACACTCTGATCATGCTGTTGGCTTTATACAAACAGCTGAAAAATTAAGGGCAAAGCTCGAATTTTGTATGAAGCTCCGTTAGCAATAAACTAGTGTACTACCAACAGTATGCCAGGATGGACAAGTGACAAAATTCTACCAGTGCACTTACAAGAAAAATATTGCACTGGCATTTGGCTAGACTGCATCAGTCCAGCAAGTTTTCTGATCAATTCTCCAAAAGCACAAGAGAAAACAGCACTTACATATGAACGAAGACCAAACTCTGTTCTGTACTTTGGTGCAGAAAGAAGGATGATTCGACGGGCTCTCTTCAAGGGCTCATCAACAACCTGACCAAATGCTTTCACATTCTCCTTCTGCCTCTCATCCACTACGCTGGCCAGTCTTTGCTGCAGGAAACAATATCATCACTTAAGATATGGGGCATGCAAACAAAGAATGCTGATTATACTTGTTTTGTTGCACTTGCATAGGCCCCCCCCCCCACCCGAGTGCTTTCAGCCATAAAATAACATACTTATATGACACATAAAAACCTCCTCAATACATTCTTTAAATATGCAGAAGAAGCAATGTATTAGCCTGAAAAATGCGACTGTTGAGTGAGGTACAAAGACACTTCATAAAAATGTACATTAGCGTTCCTCGGCGTAAGGTATGAAGAGCTCCTTTTTTTTAGTTCATTTGCGTTGCCCTTTAGGCAAAATAGATTTTGTAAACCCAGTGCGCTGACAGCAATGCCATGCGAGGATTGCTCCCATGTTGTTTCCAGATGCTTCGTCCCCTTACACCAATCAACTGCAGAGAAGCCGTCATGACAGCTGACTGCCGCATTCTTGCTCTTCAAGTTGCGTTCCTTAGACCTGGTCTGCTCGTACGTAAGTGCATAGTTGCGGGTCTCAAATGCTTTGCCCCTATGCCCCTGAGACACTGTGAAGAAGCCACTATGTTTCTCCTCCTAAACTGTCACTGTGGGAATGCCCCTCTCATATGCTGACTTGGGCCCGTATTCTGAGTTTGCAGATACCAAGGCAGGCAAAAATCTTTTCCTTCCTTTATTATTTTTATTTTATTCCATAATAATAAAACCACTTACTACTACTAATCGTAGTGTCGCTATCTCGTGACCTCGAGTCATCTGATTGGTTAAAACGCCGGAACCGGGTGTTGCCACTACGGAACCGGAAGAGGTGGCAACATCATGCTCCGGCGTTTCAGATGACTCGAGGTCACGTGAGATAGCGACTTCGATAACGACGCAAACTCGGAATATGGGCCTTGCTCTCTTTCTTTGATGCCTTGCACCAAGGTACTGTAGAGAAGCTGCATGTGCGGTTGTTTGCTTCATGTATCCTAAGGCCACATTTTTTCGAAATTTAGAATGCAGTTGCTGGAAAATCAAGTTATCTAGGAACATGTCAACCAGGAGAAATACACTAACTCAGTGGGAAATTTTACTGCCCATGATTTTGAGTGTATGAAGCGGGAACATACCAATGAGTTTGTAAACTCAAGAAGATGTTTTTGCATACCTATATGGAAGAGCAGAAAGTTGGGCAAGTTGGTTGCTTGCTTGTTTGTTTGTTTGTTTGTATACGGTGTAACGCACCAAAGCAACTTAAGCTATAGGACTCCAGAAATGTCGACCAGTTTATTCAAGAAAGACACGAGAGAACAACTCCCGATTACCCTTGAAAGCCCATTGATTCGGCCAAAACTTCAATTTCCCTATCAGCTAAACATACTGAAGTTTGACTGACGCATTTTTAACCATCCAGCCGCATAAAAAATCTTCCATGATCTCACGAACAAATTGGTCATGGTACCAGAAAATAACTGTAATTCTCTCAAACAGCAGAGAGAACTGCGTCTTTTTTCCAGTAGAACCCCTCTGATATAATAAAGTGAAACTGAAGTCCCAGTTCATGTTCCATGGGCTACATTTTTCCCCTATATAGTAAAGACATTTTTGATGAAATTGGTTATAGTAAAGTGCGTCTGACCGTATTGACGGCTTCCCACGAAATGAAATTGCCAAATGCGCGCTACCTAGAATCGCGAGGCAAGTTGTTTAAAAAAAAAAAAAAGTGCAGAGTGTTCTTTTAAATGGCTTTACCACTACGTTTAGTAGCACTCAGGAGAAGCCAACTTTACGTAGGCCTTGGAGCCGTGGGGGGAAGCATGCAGCACATAGGAGAAAAAAAAAGTAAAACTGTCTACAAGCACGGAAAGAAGGCTGCGCAATCTGTTCAAAAAGTAAAGGAGAGTATAAGTGCAGCGAGAAATAAGGAAAAAAAAACAAGCGAATATTCACAGCAATGTGCAACATGGAGGCGCGGCATGCAAGGTTTCGCGGCACTCGACTGCCACGCGCATTTCTCATCTATTGCCTTCAATTGACAGAAACAGCGCAAAATGACGCCATGTTTATACAACGCTTTGATTTTGACATGAAATCAAACTCTGCTGTATTCATAGCCACGTTGCCTTCATGCTTAAGTACTTCCACAAGATGTAAACAAAAAAATTTAGCTACCAAACGACATCTTCAGGACCATGTTATCACCACAACTGATATTAATAAAGACCCTGATATAGTAAAGATTTTTGCCGGTCCCAGTGACTTTACAATAAAGGGGTTCCACTATAATTACTTTTACATATGTAGCAATGTTTCGGCAGGTTGTTAAGAGACAGGACAAGGGCAAACTGTACACAACCCAAATGTCACATGGAACGAAAGGAGCTTTATGTTTGATGGTGCATAGGTTTGTTTTTTTCTGCTTTTTTGCCACTGTGTGCACTTCAGAATGAATTGCACCCAATTTGCGAGGAGCAGAGAAGACAACTGGAACCTTGTAGCATCCTGCAATGTTCTGTCTCACGGTCTTAATATGTGTTTCAGCGAACCGTCAAAAAATTCTAACAGGCTGTTCAAAATACAAAATCATCTCCAGGACTGTTAGCTATGGTGAATGCAAATTAGTATAGATATAATTACACTTTCAAATAACAAATATTACTAACCGACCTCATTAATTAGCCTGATGGTTAGTGCCAATGGTGACTTCAAAACCACATGAACATGACGATGCCATGTCAGCTTTTGAAATAAAAAAATGCCACCCTTTAAAGGCCCACATTGCAAGGCAATCTCTTGCTTTTTTCTGCACAAAACTAAAACTGAGCACCTGAGGCATACAGAAAGCTTAGTGCAATTCAACACCTGTTGGTGATGTGTTGTAGTGCCTAGGGCACCTAACATGCAGGCTCTTTTACTCTGCAGCTGAGTGCAAGGAAGAGGCTAGTCACTGCCCTCTACATGGTATTATTTCTGAAACAGAGGAGGGAAAAAAAAGTGAACCGTAATACAGTGGAAGAGAGAGTTTGAATTTTGTAACATAATCATCACAATGCTTCACAAGCAGACAATGCATTTATACTCAAACTTTCTACATGTCTCATGCAAAAAACATCGGATTTCCTCGCATCGCAAGACTTCAAAGAACAACTTTGCTATTTTAAAAACTGACACTGCAATGATTTGCTAAAGTTGCTCAGTCGCTTGCTGATCCAAGGATCGCAGGTTCTACCACAGCCGAACTCTCAACTGTACAGTATTGTAATCAGAGTGACCCAGCAAATTAACACAATTTCCTGAATAACTAACAGCTGATATAATGTTTTAAAAAGACTTCCCTTCCATTTCAATCACTCCATCCACAGAAACTTTTAAAAGTCATCGCTGAAACACCTGGTGATAGTGTTCCAAGCATCCTATGTAATATAGCTTCTGCATTAGGTTACTTCAGCTGAACAGCATGGCAATGCATAAAGCAGAATCAACCACTTTTCCTGCTCTGTTATGAACACCGCGCATCTATGTCTTGGCAATTATCACATTACTGCTCTGCAATATAACACGCCCACATACTTTGGGGTTGGATTGCAACATAAGCACGCTCAAAACAAAACGAGTCACTAAATTAGCAGTCAAAAACAAAGTTCATTTTTACTTAAGCAAAGACCTTGAAAAAGCATTAAAGGGATTACCTGTCAAAAGAAAGACTACAAGGACTCGTAAGAAGCATGCTTCTCACTTGTATTTGTGAACCTTTAAGTTAGCTGAAACTAAACTGCAGAACTAAAGAAAAAGTAGAAGAGCAGAAATATTTCTGGTCAATCACCACGTAAAAACTCAAGCTTAATAACCACAAAAAGTTACAGAAATAATACCATCACATTTTATCTCACATTCTTGTCTTACCGTTAGGTCCTTGAAATAGCGTGTATAGTGGGGCGAGTTACGAAAATCTTCCAAAGTCACTGTAAACTGTGCTTCCACGTTTGATCTTTCCCTTTTCAGGCTAGATGCAAGAAAGAAAATATTTAAGAATATCAGCACTTCCAGTACAAACAGTACAGCAATGCAGCATGAACAATTAAAAAAATGCCCATGAAGTGTCTACAACTTTTCTTGTCCAGAAATATGGCTTTAAACTGGACGTCAACCCATAAACCTGGCCTAACACAGCTGATATTTAATGTCCCGAAGAGACGGACTTCTCATTAATTTAAACGATTGTGCACTCACACTGCACAGCAAACAAACACCTTTCACATTTCGCTTCACTGAAACACGACAACCGCTGCCAAGATTCCCCAGAAGCCACATACGGATTGTGAAGTGGGTGCTGTTACAGGTTTCCCATCTCTTATGCTAGAGTGTACGATGACAAACTGGGAGGTGCTGCAATGAACGAACAATGGAGAACGCAAGATATGGCAACAACACTTTGGAGGGGAGGGGGCTTTGTCTTAACACTGCAAGTATTGCGAGCCTGCCAGTTGGGCCTTGCACTCCAGGAGTCTACCTTCTTGGCTAGAAATACCACGCAGTTAAAGCGGGAAGTGATGGAAGCGGTGTCATTCAATGACTACAGGGATTCTTGCATCAGCACCGTCTCTGTGGCTAACACCAAAAAGGAAAAGAAATATTAGGGGCAGTTCTACAAGTTTTTAGTGCCCTGGTTATTGTTCCTTAGACTGAAATGGTTCTTGTTAGCGCCTCCAGCATAATTGTGATCGAAGAAGCTTCACCTATAGTAGTCGATGTAGCCGACCAACTGCTTTCACTGCAGCAAATTTCGACACCAGTTTTTGTAAGACTAATATTACATTCACTGTTAATTCGAACTTCAAGGGACCGGGGGGAGAGTTCAAATTATCGAATGGCCTCGGAAAAAACTTAAAAGAACCACTTCCATTACGGTACAATTACCGTATTTACTTGCGTAGAAGACCCACACGCACAATGAATCCATCATCATCATCAGCCTGACTATACCCACTGCAGGGCGAAGGCCTCTCCCATATTTCTCCACTTAACCCGGTGAATCCACCCACCCGCTATTTTCCCCTTCGAATTAAAAAAATAAATAAAAAATAAGGCGCCAGCCATTAACGCGGAGGGGTCCCCAGATTCGCGCCGTCACAGTCCACAACACATTTCTTGGCAGTGCACCAAGATGTTGCACAGCGATAGCATAGCAATGTGTTTTTCTTTTGACGCCTAGCAAGGGGGGAGCGAACTTGGCAGAGTGCCAGCGCTTGTCCGGTTGCGCAAGCCTCCTTTTCAGTATGTTCGCTTTATCATGCCATAGGCGATTGGGGTGGGTGCTGTCTACCCTGTCTACTGCCACGCGTGAAAGCAGCAAACGCCTTTTGAAGCGGACGATGCTAAAAGCTGGCGTCATGACCGCCGCCAGCTCTCGTTGACAGTCGATGGATGAAAAGGGTGTACGACTTTCCTAAGCATGAAAAGTAACACATATACATGCTTTGTGGCTGACTCATGTTCAAACGAATAGTAGCTTCCTGCATTAAACCATACAACAGTAGCAACACCAAGCACAAAGCAGCATAGAATAATATGGCAAAATGACTGCAGTCTGGAAAATTACATTTGCAAATTTGAAAGGGTCAGATCCAGACTCACATGGAACAGCAGCAAATATAGTAACTGAAACTGCCTGCAGTGTCAAAAGAATTGCTTTACAAGGGGCAAAGATATTTTTCAAGAATCACTGCAGCCTTCTCGTAAGCAAACACTGCTTTTTGAGGAGCTCCTTGTAAGGCAGGAACATTACAGCAACACCACCTAAGCATGTACGCAGTTAACCTGTCTACCCCTCATTTCCTTTCTTTTCTTTCTCAGCATTAATATCACATTTATTCATAAAATGATGCCCTTCATCCAAAAGCTTACAAAAATCCAGGGGTTTTTCTTATTGCGAGGTATAATACATTAGCAGAGATAATACCTTGGCAATCAAAATGGTGAGCACATTCATTATAGGAGTAAATACTGCATATCGACAAATATCTTCACAATTAACTTGAAATATTCCTAATAAATAAATAAAGAAAAGAAATGTACACATGGTATCACTGCATACTTTATAACCCCAGTATTTCAACAGAATATAGCCGACTATAATGGTCGCATATACTGTTGCAGTATACACGTGACTAACATGCTTCAATGTTATTGGTTTCTAGCTGACATCAAGCTCTGCTCACAGAAGAAAATGCAGTAATCTTGTATGACTGTCATACATTTATCAAGTAGCCATCGCAAGTACACTTGTGAGTAAAATATATTAGCACAAGTGACTGGCAACCACAGCTGTGATACCACACCATGCGGCATTGTGGTTCGCAGACATGCCCACGGGCCGGTCCCATTTTTGCAGAACGGGGGGGATGGCAGGGAGTAACCATTATCAAGCATGTCACTGCCCCATCGTTGAAGTGCCGGCCTTACGTGACTGAGCACGTGGAATTTCTTTCTGGCTCAACCATCTTGAGCAATGAAGGCTCCTTTTTTGTAACTTTTATGTCAGCAAAAATGAATTTTGCTAGGCCGTAAGAGTTTGCTGAGCCCCGCCAATACTAAAAATAGGAACGGCCAGCACTCTCGTTATCAGCCTCTTCATCAAAAGCAGGACCACTCATCATTCTGGCAAACCGGTGATCCGTCAAGTGTGCTAATCTTTTTTACTTGCGAGTGTACATAGTATGAGAAAACCTTTGAGAAAAAAAATGCACAACTTAATACTAATAAAATAACAACCACTTACAAAGTAAAACACTAATATTGCAAAGTACAGGGTCTTTTAAGACAAGGCATTTTCAATTAAACATTACCACAGCTTCTGTTTTTATAGTATTTTTCATTTGCCCTACATTTCCTTCGGTAACACAAAACAAAGAAAGTTATTAAGTAGAACGCCATCACAGTAAACCCTAATAAAGTAAAACTTCTGATATCGTGAAGTTAAACTGAAGTCCCAGTTCGTCTTCCAGATTACCGCACATTTTTTCCCTTTACAGGAAAGATGTTTTTGATAAAAATCAGTTTAGTGAAGTGCATCATGCCACGGCAACATATTTGTTACGAAATGACTTTGTTGCGTGTGCGATACCTAGGATTGCGAGGCGAATTAGTCTTTTTGAAATAATAATATTAACCTTTAGTCTTTTAAAATGTTTTAAGTGGCCTTACCACCAGGCTCATCAACTCAGAGAAGCCAACTTTACGTAGGCCTTAAAGCCGTGAGGGAAAGCATGCAGTGCATAGGGGGAAAAAAAACTAAAAACTAAAGCTGGTGAGAACATGGAAAGAAGGCAGAAAGTAAAAGTACAGCCAGAAATAGGGAAGGAAACAAACAGTCGGACATTTGTAGCACTGTGCAGTGCGAAGCACGAGGCAGCAGTAGCAAGAAGTGGAGGCGTGGCACATGCTGCTTTGCCATGCCTGACTGCCGTGTGCATTTCTCATCTATTGCCTCTTAAATAACAGAAACAGCGGAATACGACACCATGTTCAAGCAAGGCTTTTGTTTTTTACACGAAATCAAACTGAATTGTATCACAGCCATGTTGCATAACATATAAACAAAAAATCTTATAACCGAAAAAAAAAAAATGCAAAGAGATAATAATGGAGAAATGGAAGACATTTTAAAATATTTTTTTTTTTCATACGTGTTTAGTAAGTAGCCATTTAATTACCACACAGCATTTTAGATGCCATGCCATCACCAACAACTGATATAGTACAGATTTTTGCTGGTTCGAGTGACTTTACTCTAAAAGGGTTCTACTTGGTTAGCCAAGTAAAAAGAGCCAAATGTATTCTGGAATATTATTCAAGATTTTTGTCAAGCAAGGAAGCAAGGAGAGAAGAAAAACAACTTAGATCAATACTGCGTACATGAACGAAACGAAACACATTTTTTTTTTTTACAAAAACAACGAACAATAATTCTATGAACAAAACCAAAACAAACTTTTTTTTCATAGAAACAAGGAGCAACAATTTCGTGCACATGACAACTAGATCATAATATGACTATATGCAAATGAAACTGATACCTGAGCTCAAGATCAGAGATGTTCATGGGTAAAATCAGGTTATCGGGCCCTGTCTCCTCTTCAAACTTTATGACCAACGTCTTGACCTGAAGACAACCATTGGTCAACAAATAAAATTAAAAGCAATTGGGCCATATATTATTTATGAAACTTCTTTTTCAGTCAACTGGTAGAAATTAACTCACAGTTTCAATCATGTGCTTTTCCATTAGACGGTCGTTGTTGCTCTTGAGCTGCTCAATGGCCTTGGCCAAGGTTGTCTATAAAACAAAATAATAACCTTGATAACGGAAAGCCTGAATTATATGTTTAAACACTGCAAGAAGTCTACAAACACACCGATCTGTAATTCCATGCAGTCATTCA
Organism: Amblyomma maculatum; assembly: GCF_055883805.1. Lineage (NCBI taxonomy): Eukaryota > Metazoa > Arthropoda > Arachnida > Ixodida > Ixodidae > Amblyomma > Amblyomma maculatum. The sequence continues at coordinate 161,767,249 of NC_139344.1, read as the reverse complement.
GTATACACCAAAGAATCTCATAACAATCAACCTTTACCAAGACTAAAAGGCACTGCATGTTATGTGTAACAGCAACAACTGTGAAGTGCAGTTGCTCGTCAAGTCTGTGATCATTGGCCCTTTTAACCCATGACAGCATCCACTCCAACATCCACATGAGCCGTGCCCAATTAAATCATATGACCACGCAGGGCACATTCACACAAGTGCCAACATGATAATACCCTCACCGGCCATCAAAGTCAAGTAATAACTTCTACAGCCCCATAATTGGCCAATTATCCCTAACTCCATTCCACACAACAAAAGTGACGATAACAACTACCACTGAAAAAGGCATTATTTTAATAGTTTATAACATTTTTTTTTCAATTACTTTCAGCAACCAAATTGGTACTACATTAGCACTACTATTTCCCCTCCAATGACTGTGCACTTGGTATAATGCATCTCCAATGCTAGGATCTCTGCAAAGTGAAACTTACGGCATCAACAGCACAACCTAGCCAAACAGGTAAAAAAAACAAACAAAAGGTTGCCAAAGGGCTTCCTTTCTTAATTGATAGGCAACACAGAGGTAGACCTGGAGAGAAGAACGGACAATTGACCCCAGAAGGGCCACAGGAGTGAATGGCAGTTATCATAACAGAAGCAAGGCGAGAGGGTGTGATCACCACAAGAAAGACCCTCTTTCAGAGAGCACAGTTGCACTTATGTTTTCGTGGAATTCCACAGGTACTGAATCAGGCTAATTTCATGCTCCTTAGATGATGTAATAAGAGAGTAATTACTCACTGATATCCACCCAAGCACAGCCATATGGAATTTTTCTTTAACTACGAAGTTTCTGACAAAAGCTGTATAGCTTTCCTTTGTAGCCTTATGGCTGTGCTTGGGTGGATGTCAGTAATTACTCCCTTACTACAAATCTACTCCACCTTGAGGGATTCCCCTAAATATCTGACCAACACCATTACCACTTCGAGTTATAGATCAATTCGCTCTCGCCCTACCATCTGTTCGGCTGACCGTCCTGGTTAGCTCAGTTGGTAGAGCGACTACCCCGGAAAGGGAATGGTCCCGGGTTCGATCCCTGGACCAGGACGAATGTTCCTTTAACTACAAAGTTTCTGAGAAAGCTGTTGAGCTTTCCTTTGGAGCCGCATGGCTGCGCTTGGGTGGATGTCAATAAGTATTTATTCCCTTATTACAAATCGACTCCACCTTGGAGGACTCCCTTCCCTAACCACAATTCTACCAATCCTTAGTTGCTGGCCTTGTCTTTACTTAGCAAATTGACTATAGTAATCACTCTGCATGCTGACAGAATAGAGTGAGCCGAGGAATGAAGCCACGCCATTCATGGTGGGGTGGCACAGAGAAGCAGCAAGGGGAAATGTATAAGCATGATGTCTCTGTGGCATTGCTCTTCATAAAAACGTAATAAATTAAACTGTGGGGGGTGAGCGCTTCACATACCAACAGGGGACCCAGTGTAGGCTGCATTACCATGAAACACCTTTCTCATCAGGGTCTGTATGAAATGCTCAGCATATTTTAAGAGTGGTGAACGCTGCCCTTTTCCTCCCCTTAGCTCCATCACTGACTCAGCCTTCACTATCAGTGCAGAGAGGGAAGTCCCAGATTAAGCTGAGATATAGAAGGCACAATAGTTTAAAGGACTACAGGGTAATTAAGCTCGTTAGCACCCGCACAACTTTCAGAGCATGCTCACCATTAGTGCACTGTCAATTTGATTCCCTTTTTGTTGTTCAACCCTTAGAGTCTCAATAATCATAACATCTATGCAGTGTCGAATGCACTGAACTTCAATTACACCATTTTCAGAAATGAAAGGGACTTACTTTTAGCAGAGCTTCATGAAGTTCGTATGCTTTTTCACTTGAAAAATTTTTGCAGTTAGAATCAAAAACCTAGACAGACAAACAAATGATATCATGCTCTTAATTTACAGCTAAATGTGAAGCTACCATTTATATTCTGGCCTGCTACTTGGTCAATGCGAAGTTTCTGGCTGCACTGTTATAAGCCTTCTGCAGGGAGAAACTGTACCCAAGATAAACAGGACAATATTACACCTGCACTACACTTTGCAATTAAGAAGTCAAGTATGCAGCATTCAAAAGTAAAAATATCATTAAGCTTCTGCTTCTTTTTTTAATGTAATTGATCCACAATCCTTCTGCCTATGATATCCACATATCGCTTGATCCACAATCCTTCTGCCTATGATATCCACATATCGCTTGAAAGCTGAACGCTCATTAGGAAAACATTATGAATTTATACCTAACATTGCATGTAAAAGAACAGGTGTAAATTACTCAAAAGCAAAACTTCACAGCGATGACTGCATCAAGGTAATTTTCCAGGTTTACGGTGCTGTTGCACCTGTCTGTATTAACAAACAACTCAATGATTTCACCATTCAGGAACAACAAGATCGCCCTTCAGACCAGTGAAAAACACTGCACTGCCATGTTCACCTTCAATGTTTAACTCGTTCAACAGTTTAACTTGTCTCTTATTTTTTGACAACTTTTGCAGGAAGGATTGGAAGACACTTGTTGGATAAAATATTTCCAACTGCTCCCAAGCTTTCAAGCTGGCTCATATAAAGCAGACTAGATGCACAACACGAATCAAATGCCCACTGTTCTGAATTTGTGACACACCACTTGGTCAAATTTTAGCAGAGTCAACAAATTACATGTGTCACTTTTTAAAAAAGCCATGCTGTACGAGGGATGAAGCCTGCCGAGCAACATCTGCACGCAACTCGCAACTTGAGCCACAAAGACAATGAAGTCCGCATTGACTATGTGTACTGGTTTGTTCCTCTCCCCCGAAGAAAGAAGAAAAACCAGTCCATTTCGCTCTCTTGATGAGAGAAGATGAAGCTCATCAAGGAGGCCCCGTGCATAGGCAAACAGAGACAATGCGCTAGCTGCAATTTGGTAGATAGTGTGTGTGTCACACTGGCTGCAGCTGGTATATGCTATATACATCAAGGTGCTTTGGCTGGTCCCCCAGAATACCTCGAAATGCATGCTAAAGTGCTGTGCAGCAATTGGTAAACCACAGATGGGGGCTGGTTCTTCTACGAATTCTCATACTGAACATCGTGCTTGGCTAAACAAAGACAAAATGTGCTAACACACGCAAGTCGCATTTAGCTTAGCCTAGCAAATCGGGGGCTCATATATTTGCTTTTTTTTTTTACATCAGCTCCTGAATGTGGGTAAATTAACCAGCATAATGAGGTGGTGTTAATTTTCTATTTGATTTCTTTGCAATTTGGGCTTAGATGGGCTAAATTGACTGAGCAGTAAAGAAATACATGAGACTCTGCACCCTAAGGGAAGAAAATGTGCTATAACATACAAAACATTAGTACTCGAAACTAGCATCAATTGCTTCAGGTCATTCAGAGCGCACAAAAACCTCATTAAAGGAGCATTTATCATCTAACAAATAGCTCCTGTGGCTGCATGTCAAACCAAAAATGCCATGCTTAGCAACAGAACAATTTTACATTAGAGTAATTTTAATGTCAAGCATGAACTTGCAGTCAGCGTTCACTTAGCTGAATCGTAGCCAAGCACAGCCTCTCCGTTTAATGCCTACAGCCTATTGCTCAATGTGGTGACTGCAGTATGCTGAAGTTAAAAAAATGAACCTGGACCTAGAATAATGCATATATCAAGATCAACTCCGGCATCTTCAAATCCTTGAATAAGTGCAATTTAGCTATGGCATGTACCAGACTACACAGCTAAAAAAAACTGCCAAATAAATTCTGTAGTAAAAGACATACTAACAAAGCCATAACACATTTCAACAAATATGTATAAAATATGTATTTCTAAGTAAGATGCATGAACAGAAAGAAAAATAAAATCCTGAGAAATAGGATGGCAAATATCCTTGCCTCGTCATGGTGGATCAGTGGTTACAGTGCTTGATTTCTGAACCCAAGGAGGTAAGTTCAATCACGGCCACAGTGGCCCCTTTTCTATGGAGGTGAAAAACAAGGTGCCCGTATGTTGTGAAATGTCAGCGCACGTTAAAGAACTGATTTAAAATTTCTGAAGCCCCCCACTATAGCATCCCTCATAGCTTCAGTTGCTAAACCCTCTAAACCAAAGCAAATATCTTTTATCCTTCTTCATACACTAGTTCCAACACCAACAAATAAAGTTTGCAAACCTCAAAAGCAGCATCAACTCCTGCCTTCTTAAGTCGTTCTAGTTGGGAATCACTTAAAGCTCCTGTAAGAGTCACTTTTGATGAAAAAGCATCTGAAATAAAAGAAGAAACATGCTGCATTACATACAGTCAGTTTAGATTAATTCACACTTTTCATAACTTAAGACAGGAGTGAGGATGAAATACATGGGAAGGGGCTAACTGGAGTGGTGAAACTGTGCTTGTCATTCAAGCCTTTGTGTACGATGTGCTGTAGGCACTGATAAAGATATGCTTGCTCCTCACTCTCACGCAGTTGGAAAGTAGAACATTCCTATGCATACCAACACATGCCACCCCTATGTATATTGATAAATGCACTTTTATAAGGTCAATCAGCAGTTCTCAAACCGGGTTCAGTGATCTGATTTTGTGAGTTCCATGAGCATATACATTGGCATGACAGCACTGCCTCCATTTACCTTTTGTCCCACTAGCGGATGCATGCAGATAAGACACAGTAACTGGTTTGTTTAAACTCATTTTACAGTGTTAGCTCTTCTTATCCTGGCTCCTTCCTCAGTCTCGTGCCATCGGTATCAGCGTTGTCTGCACCATAAACCTTGGTAGTGTGCCAAGATGATGTGCACCAGCCATGGCATGGCTTATGTTTCTACAGGAGTGCCAACGATAGTGCCTGGCAATATTGGCAGTGTGCGAAGATGTTGCTCTGCCGTAGTACACATTTTTAGAATGCTGGTATGATGATGTGGGGATTGATGGCATATGTGGGCTGCACCGCTGAGCTAGCCAAGAAAAAAAAATGCATGTGCATTTCACTGGGCATTTTGCAGGCATTTCGACAGAGTGGCAGTGCAAGAGCAAAGTTTTTCTGCAATCATTCATTATTACAGCGCAAAGACGGCACAGAACAAGAGGAGGACACAACAGCGCTGCAAACATTTGCACCGAAAAGACAGCATGCTGAAATAACGGACAATGGCATCACAGCTTAGCACTGCGAACGCCAATGAAAAGTGCCTTCTCTAAGCAGATTTATTTAACTGATCAGGCAGGCGGATTAACTCTCCTGTTGACTTATGTGCATCTGCTCTGTGTGAAAGAAACTGATTTTGTATACGCACGGGTGCTTTCTCACTTGCGCTGCGACACCATTGTGAAAAAACCTTGTTCGGTGTGCATGCTTGTGCTTTAGAGAATGGGTATCTTGCACTGTTCTTGTCAGCCCACTTTTTTTCATCATGAGTGAATAACCGCGTGATATATGAAATGAAAAATAAAAGGCTTTTTTCAAATGCATCTGCAGCATCAATGCACTTCAGTTTTTCATGTCTTTATATCATTATAACAAGCCTAAAACAAAGATGCAGAACCCTGCTGCTAGGAAAGGAGCACTGCCATGAGTTCCCTGTAAAAAATAAAATATATATATATATAAAGTCGGGCGTGCCGCTATGAGATTCTGCACACAGGCCAATTGGTCAAGCATGCAAATGTGATGGAACATAAGTTTTGAGATTGCAGTTTTCTAAAGTTAGAGGTCTGAGTATGAGTGAAAAGTGCGAATTTAATAAAAAAAATTAGCTGGAGTTTAACTCCACTTAAACTGATCAAGATGTTAAAAGCACTGTTCAGCATGATTTAGCATAGTACAGCATTGAGAGACTGGCAGAGACTTTGGCTAAGTGTTAAATGTCTTTAGTTGATATGGTTTTTGGGGAAAGGAAAGGCACAGCATCTGTCTCACTTCTTGGTGGACACCTACACTTACATTTAACGACATGCAATTGGAGATACATTAGTTGGTTCGAATCGCTGCCGTAAAGCAGCCTCCATTTTGACTAGCAGATGGATGCTAAATGGAAAGCAAAATGGTACGACAGGACCCTGAATGCTGTACAAAGAACGGTTACATCAAAATAATATTTTTGAATGCAGCTGCCAGCAGTCGGGATCGAACCCGGAGTACCAGGGTTCGATCGCGACAACTGGTGTCTACATTTCGATGGAGGCGAAACGAAGAGGCATCCATGTGCTGTGTGATGTCAGTGCACGATAAAGATCCCCAGGTTTTCGAAATTACTCTGGAGCCTTTCACTACGACACCCCTCTCTCTCTTTCTGCTTTCACCCTCACCTTCCTCTCTTCCTTTACGGCGTGATTCAGGTGCTCACAGAACAAGTGTGACAGATACTGCACCTTTACTTTCCTGTGAACCAATTATTACTGGTATTTAAATCGTGTACACAGATATATTTTTTTGTCAGACATGCAAGCATTGGATATTTCGCTAGGCTCTGAACTTTCAGATTAGTGCTTTTGCACTAAAATACCTATTGTCAAAAAGAATACAAACGGGTGCTTACAAGCAACACAGCCTGATTGTTGCACTTGTGATGAATGATTGTGACGAGGGATTTTTCGGAAAATATTGAAGGGTGTTTCTTGAGGCAAAAATGTCTGAGAATGGTATACAAATCCTGTATTCCTTGCCAACCTAGTATTTGCACAATTAATATTTACAATGTCAACCCAGGAATTATTTGATGCCACGAACTGCTGGCTGTCCTTGTTTCTTCATTAGTGTCCCCATTTAAAAATAAAGTCACATGCTTGTTTTCCTGTTTTGTCTCAAAGAAATAAGTAAGGAAATATATTTATTGAGTTCTTCAGGTAATGCTTTACTGAGTTACCTGTCACATGACACATACAGAGCAGGCATCACACTCAAGCAGGTTACAAAGACATGCTGCATGGGTGGGGTGGTGTGCTAGGCCACTGCACTGGGTGTCGCTGACAGCAGTCATGTCTCTATGTGCCATCACTCAGTGCATAACAAATTCCTTGTTCAGCATAGTTGCTTTCAAAATGTTAGTATATATATGGTAGGTGCTGAAGATTTCAAACATTTGTGTAGCATGTACAGCATACCAGTGCAGTTTCCAGGAGTATAGGCACAAAAAGCACACATTTGTTAATTTTACAACATAAAATAAAGTTCAAAACAGAATGATCTGAAAGTAACCTTCGCGCAAAACAGCCTCAAATCTGGCAAAGCATCTAGACATTTCAACGATCCCAAGAAACTGAAAGTTACCACCAGCTGTAACAATGCTGTTCTCAAAGAGCCTCTCCATAGCTTTTTCATTCTTCAGTTGCGTTGTGTCCACCAAATGCTCCAGAGATTTCTGTTAATAAAAAAAAAAAAATAAGAGTGTAGCATTTCTTTTGATTCCACAGTGGATAGTAGTAGAAAAAAAGGCAACATTTACCAACAGCACTAACTCTGATGACAAAACCTCAGGCTGCAAGAATGCATTTACTCCCTGTGATAATATTGATGCTTCCCATCCCACCAAGAGTATCATTACAGTGCCATGGTCGACACAGGCTTGATAAACTTGAGCATGAACCTGTGTTTTAAGTTTGCACAGGTTTCAGGCAAGTATATGCTTGATAAAAAAAAAATAATAAATATCACTGCCAGAGCACAATATTGCTGTTCCCTAGACAAGCTTTAGAACAAATAGCACAGTTGGCACCACACTTGTGCAGAACACTTCAGCATTATGCACCAAGCAATGAAAATTGATAATAGAGAGTGATTTTGGTAATGTCCTTAGGCACCTCTTGAAGCTAGCAGATATGGCTGGACTCCATTTTGCTAGCAGTATGTTGCTAAACCTGACCCTATGTTGGAAACTGACCCTGGCAACGTTTAACACTAGAACCCTAGCTAGTGAAGCTAGTTTAGCAGTGCTGTTAGAGGAACTAGAGGGTATGAAATGGGATGTCATAGAGCTTAGCGAGGTTAGGAGGCCGAATGAGGCATATACTATACTGAAGGATGGGCATGTACTGTGTTATCGAGGTTTACCGGAGAGGCGAGAACTAGGAGTAGGTTTCCTTGTCAATACGTATATAGTGGGTAATATAGATGAATTCTATAGTATTAATGAGAGGGTGGCAGGCATCGTAATTAGGCTTAATAAGCGGTATAATCTGAAGGTAGTATAGGCCTATGCACCTACATGTAGTCATGATGACCTGGCAGTTGAAAGCTTCTACGAAGATGTAGAATCAGCAATGTGAAAAGTAAAGACGCAGTATATGGTACTAATGGGCGACTTCGATGCCAAGGTAGGAAAAAAGCAGGCAGGAGACCAGGCAGTAGGTGACTATTGCATTGGTTCTAGGAATAGCAGTGGGGAGTTACTAGTTGAGTTTTCAGAGCGCAATAACTTAAGAATCATGAATACCTCCTTCAGCAAACGGAACAATCGGAAATAGACATGGAAAAGTCCTAACAGGGAGACTAAAAATGAAATTGACTTCATACTGTGTTCAAGCCCCGCCATTATGCAAAATGTAGAGGTAATCGGGTAAGTGCGATGCAGTGACCACAGGATGGTGAGGTCTCAAATTAGTCTAAATCTGAAGAAGGAACGCCACAGATTAGTAAGAAAGAAGTCTATCAACGAATTAGCGGTGAGGGGAAGGGCAGAAGTGTTCAGGATCTCGCTACAGAATAGATATTCAGCTCTAACTGAGGATGATGTCATTACCCTAGAAGAAATAAACAATAATTTCAGAGATATCGTTACTGAGTGCGCTGTAGAAGTAGGCGGTCGGATAATTAGAGAGGATACCGGTAAGCTGTCTAAGGAGATGAAAGATTTGATTATGAAACGCCAGACTATGAAAGCTTCCAATCCAATAGACCAGATAGAATTGGCAGAGATATCAAAGCTAATCAATAAGCCCAAAGTGGCCAATATAAGGAAGTATAACATGGAGAAAATTGAGAAGCAAAAATCAGATGTATGCCTTAAGAGACAAGGCGGGCAACGTCATCACGAATATGGACAAGATAGTCAAAGTAGCTGAGGAGTTCTATACTGATCTCTACAGTAGTCGAAGTAGTCAGGACCGTAATGAGATTGGCGGTAGGGAAAAACAGTCAGACGTTCCACCGGTGATGAAAGACGAGGTTAAGAAAGCAATAGAAACTATGAAAAGGGGGAAAGCAGCTGGAGAGGATCAAATAACTATAGATTTGTTGAAGGACGGGGGGGATATAGTGCAAGTAAAACTGGCCACCCTGTATATGCAGTGCCTGGTGTCATCGACGGTACCGGAACCATGGAAGAACGCAAACATTATCCTCATTCATAAGAAAGGGGATGCAAAGGACCTTAAAAATTAGACCAATCAGCTTACTGTCTGTTACGTATAAGGTATTTACTAAGGTAATCTCTAATAAAATCAGGACAACCTTAGACTGTAATCAAGCAAAGGATCAAGCAGATTTTTGGAAACGGTACTCTACAATCGATCATATCCATACCATCAACCAGGTGATAGAAAAATGCTCGGAATATAACCAGCCCTTATACATAGCATTCATTGATTACGAAAAAGCATTTGACTCAGTAGAAACCTCGGCGGTGATGCAGGCATTGCGAACTCAGGGGGTAGACGAGCCGTATGTGAAAGTCCTGGAAAATATATATACTAGCTGCACAGCAACCTTAGTTCTGCATAAAAAAAGTAACCAAATTCCCATAAAGGTGTTAGGCAAGGAGACACAATCTCCCCAGTACTATTCACAGCTTGTTTAGAGGAAGTATTCAGAGACTTGGAATGGGAGCAGTTAGGGATAAGGGTAGATGGAGAATACCTCAGTAATCTGCGATTTGCTGATGACATTGCCTTACTAAGTAACTCAGGAGATGAACTGCAAAGAATGATCGGTGACCTAGACAGGAAAAGTACAAAGGTAGGCTTGAAAATCAATATGCAGAAGACTAAGGTAATGTTCAACAGTCTCGGGAAGGAACAGCAGTTTACGTTAGGTAGCGAAGCACTGGAAGTAGTAGGCGAATATGTCTATTTAGGACAAGTAGTAACCACAGATCCGGGCCATGAAAAGGAAATAACAAGAAGAATAAGATTGGGATGGAGCGCATTTGGCAAGCACTCGCAGATTATGACTAGCAGCTTACCGGTATCACTCAAGAGGAAAGTATACAACAGCTGCATCTTACCTGTACTCACCTATGGGGCTGAAACGTGGAGGCTAACCAAGAGGGTTCTACTTAAGTTGAGGACAACACAGAGGGCTATGGAACGAAAAATAGTAGGAGTAACATTAAGAGATAGGAAGCGTGCAGAGTGGGTCAGAGAAATAACTCAAGTTAGTCATATTCTAGTAGAAATCAAGAAGAAGAAATGGGCATGGGCAGGACGTGTAGCGCGAAGAGAGGATAACCGATGACCGCTTAGGGTAACAAACTGGATTCCAAGGGAAGGAAAGCATAGCAGGGGGCGGCAGAAAATTAGGTGGGCGGATGAGGTTAAGAAGTTCACAGGGGTCAAGTGGATGCGGCTAGCACAGAACCGGGTTAATTGGAGAAATATGGGAGAGACCTTCACCCTGCAGTGGGTATATTCAGGCTGATGATGATGATGATGATGATATTGCTAAAGCCCCCTACACACAGGCGACACACAATGTGTAAAGCATGACAGTTATAGGATTTTGAACTTTAATATATAGTGACTTCTGCTAAGTATGAAGTGTCTCCTCATGTTGGCACACTCAAGCATACACTATCTTTAGAACACAGGCAGCACAATGATTTACAAATGTCCTTGAAGAAATTTAAATCTGCAAACTGCACTTAGATACACATCTACAGTGATAGCAGTACCTGAAACAATACAATGATACATACTTTAATACAGGCATGTACACACAATTAACAGTTTACTTTTTGTAAACACGAGTATAGTGAAATCTGACACAATCCCACTTAATATGTTTTTCGTCATAACACATTTTCTTATTTCATTCCTGGCCAACGCACAATAGAGGTAATGCATTTTTGTATGGCTAATATGATTGTATTTCCACACGGTTTGGATTATACGATTGTAGAAGGGTATGAAAAACTTGTGTGGTTCCGAATTTCACTCCAAGAGGCAGCGAAAAAGCAACGCCTTTGATATTAACACTCCAAACTGACCATTACAGTGTTAAATACTTGATAGTGTATATACACACACTAACCTGTGCAGAACAGTTTGTAACAAATGACTGCAGGCCTGTTTTGATATTATGCCCTTAGCAATAATAGTCACATGACAAGCACAGCAAAAATGCACCTGAAGACCTCCACACACAGCTTCTGTACATAAATTCTTGAGCAGAACTAGGAGGCAACAGTGACTGCATAAACAAGGAGGCACCTGGCTGCAAATGCAGGGAAGTACTACTCAGCTGTTAAGCCCCAAAATATTTGGATGTGCTGTAGGAAACATAGAGTGGGATTGAAACTTTTTTGCAGCCTGCCGTAGCCTTAAGATAAACAAGGCACAGTGAGGGCATCTTGACGGTTAAGGAGCAATAGGTGAGCAAAGTGGCAAGCGCAAAATGAACACCAAATCATACTTGCACCTTTGAGCAAACTGAGAGATAGCACTCAAAAGCAGTCAAAGCTTGTTCTCAACGATTTTCAAGCTGTCCTTTCCTCCCTCCTCAATTTGTCTCTACTATAAAAGCCCCAGCAACAATAAAACTGACAAATGCATTTATGTTAGGCTATATATGCCTGAAAAAGGTGGTCGTGATGTAGAGCACATCAACTATAACACGCAAGCAGCAGCTATAAACTCATTTCTTCTTTCCACATGCGCACAACAGGACAATACTTTCCTCTATGCAAGCTCAGTAATAAACCAACAGTTATATAAAATACTGCTGAACGCTTAGTGAAATATGATTATGCATCTGGTGACCTGCAGCAGGCCAAGTGTTCAAATAAATTTTCAGATATGTAAACTCACTTAAAACAGCTATCGAAACTATTTCCTGCTTGCAGAAGTGATCTAAAAGAAAATAAAGGAAACAAGAAATAGGACTTGTGCGAAGCTGTTTAAATACGGTCACTCTGAAACATTACACATAAGACAAGATAGATTGACTAAAGATTTATTTACATCAGCTGGAACTGCAAAAACAATCAAAATCAAACCACACAAGATACTTTTCACTAAAACTGCCACAGTTATTTGTTCCACTCAAAGAATTTGCTATTCACAAATCGCGAAACCCCTTTAAGACCTTTTAAAAACATGAAAACAGGCTTAAAAACAATTACTATAAGATCTCTTTGTGTAGCAGCACAGCATTATATATACACCAAGCTTCAATCAATACAGTGAGTTAAAAAGAAACCGTACCTACCTTCAGTGAGTCGCTGTAGCTCGCAATTTCTTCTTTAGGCAAAAGGGAACTTAATTCTGCAGCAAATGTTACCAGGAGCTGGTCTAAGTAACTGTTCATCGCTGCTTTCAGACTGGCACTTGTGGTTGGCAGAGCGATGCTTCTCATATATCCTTCGGCATCAAGCTGCACAAGACAAACTACTTCAGGATCAAACCAATGCATGTCTATGGGCCATAGCTATGCCTTGGCAAATAGGCATGAAGTTACAGCTTCGAATTACTCCGATGTCCATGTATTTGTGTCTTTTATCTCCACCAAAATGCAACTGCTGCAGTCCAAATAAGACTCCTCAAACCTGTGTGCATTAACAAGATGTCATCGATGTCCTGCCAATATTGCGTGCTATAAGGTCATTTATTTATATATAAAAAAGAAGCATACAAAGTTTTTAAACTTGAGCACTTCACATAAAAAGCACCCAGAACACATCAAGTAAAAATAAAAAAAAAAAAGGAAAAGAAAAAGTGAGTTAAAGTTCATGCATACCTGAATGCACCTGTTTGCACACGTATGCAAATACAGATTACTGCATCGGCTACATACATCGCTACATTTCTGAAGAATACTGCAGCAAAAAATATCAATTTAACTAAAAAAAAATACTATTCTTTTTTTAATGGTTAGCCATTCACAGATGTAGAGCTTATACTACTAAACAAATTTTTCTGACTAAGTAGCCAAAGCTACAGAGCCGAAGTGCATCAGTTCACTGCACAGCAGAATATAGTCCCCTCATAAATTTCGCGGATCACACCGTACATTATTATACCATTACTGAAATGCTTATTATTACATCAGCTTAATACACTATTGAATCAGTAGAAAACGTCAAGCAAACGAGACGACTGCGCCATCTGTCGGGAATCCCCCAAAGAGTATGTCGGCTGCTTCTGCTACGTCTACCCATCGGTTTCCGTACGCTTTCACAATGCGCTTGTTTCAGCAACCTACGCAGCGCGTGATACTCATTAACAGCAAATTTATGTTCCCTTAGATCACTATTAGTCTAAACAACGACATTTCTGAATCGCTGATGATTCGAAAAAAACTATAATTTCAAGCAAAAATAGAACTGCAACTGAAAACGTAGCTGAGGCCTGATATGCCAGAACTACATTGTGTAGTAACACCATGACAGAAGCTCTGCTCCCGTAGCCTTAGCTGCCAGAAAAAGTTGTCCAGAAGTATAGTAAATCCCTGGGTAAAAATGAAAGAATGGCTACTCGTTCTATTCATTCTAACCACTTAGTGATCTCAGTGAGCGCTATAGACAGGATTTTAATTGAGCGGATACTGTGCTGAGATCCCCCGACAATCCTGAGTCATTAAATAGACTCAAGGTGCAAGGAAACTCAAGATGTATGCTCTAGAAACCAGAATCTGCACTTTTTGTGATAATATTGATGACTTGATTTGAATGCTGCAAGGGCAGTTTTAGGCTGAGGAATGCCAAGATACAAAGTATTCTGGTCTATTCAAGAGCGGGTTCAAAGACCAGAATAATTCCTGCATAACAAAAGATGAGGAAATGGCAACTTGCTTACTGTCATGCAGTAGGCTCGGACACCATCACTTTACCTTACTGCCCCTTCAGAACGATCGGATGGAAAACTGGGCATTCTTCACAGGCATTCAGCAAGATGTAAGAGATGTCTCTAGCTCAGTGGTGCAGCTCTGTATAAGAAAAGCTAGAGGCAATTCTTCTTTTACCACAAGCACCTTAACGTGCCTCTACCCTTACAGAACAATACCTTTTTGTACTGTAAATCAATCCCACTGGTCACCTGTCTGTAACAACTGTTCTAGGTGCCAATTAAATTTGCTAAGAGAAAAACGTTTTTGCATGAATGATAATTAGAAAATGAAGTCAGGCGCAGGAAGGTAAAACAGCGCAAAACCACACACAGGACACAGAAAGGTGAGACCTGTGTATGGTTTTGCGCTGTTTTACCTTGTGATGATCAACCAACTAGCCCGCAATGTGTTATTCAGGTGCAGGAAATTAGGAAACATTTTCCATATTTGAACAGGTTTTTACTGCGTCCACATTTGTGGACAGAGAAACTCGAAGCGCCTGCAAATACGAAAGCATTAAATATGGTTTTTACTTTTCTAACTTGCTTTTGTACATTAGAGGTGTGCAAATATTAAAGATTTTGGGTATAGATCGAATACAAAGATGAGAAAAAAGGCTTTCGAATATCGAGTCAAATATTGAATATATCAGCGAAGAAAAAAAATTTTAAATAGTGAATATTGTCAGTCTTATTTATTTCAGAATTCACATGATATCTGCAAAACTAGAATTGCACATAGGTGTACATCCCACTGAAAATTCTGGTAATAATTTTATACAAAACTATGTATAATGGCTATAGGGGCGTGAAATGTGTCCGCTGTAGACAGACGCTCGTGAGAGACAAAGGAGCGAAACGTGAATGCGACCGTCGCGCAGTCGGGCAGCCTTGAAACTGAGATTTTATTTCACACTGCATCACGCCCGCCCGCTATGCCTGCCAAGGAGGGTGGCACTGCTAGCCTGCTGACGTAACATCCGCTGACTGCAGAGAGGTAGACAACGGAGTTGATTGCGCGCGGAATCGGAGCCTCTACAGGGCTCCCCCCCCCCGCAGACGCGAAGGTCGGTGTTGCCGAGCTGAAGTCCAGGACACGTGTTTTCTCACGGGGCAGTCAATGGAGGGAGCCGAAGAGTCGGGCGGCGGACACGTGGGGAGTAAAACAGACACACACAAGTTCGCCATGTACGCGGGTTTTACACGATCGATTGCAACCATATCCTCGCGGCCATTCACAGATACAGTGAAAGTCTTTTCTCCTTGCTGTATTACTTCTAACGGGCCATCGTACGGCGCGGTGAGGGAAGGTCGGATACCTTCACGGCAGACGAAAACGTAAGCTGAGGAAGCCAGGTCCTTGCTTACAAAAACGTCGAAAGTGGAGGGCCGTCGAGGTGGTGTTGGTTGCAAGCGCTCAAAGAGCGACCGAAGTTGCTCAACGTAGGTGGGAAGCGAGAGGGTGGGTGCTGCAGGTGGGGCGAAGAATTCACCAGGTAGATGTAGAGTGGTCCCGTAGACCATTTCGGCAGCAGTGCACCCTAGGTCTTCCTTTGTCACCGACCTAATACTGAGGAGGACTAGCGGGAGGTCGTCAACCCATGAAGCTCGGGAGTCGCGGGCAATGAGGGCGGCCTTCAACTGCCGATGGAGCCTTTCAACCATGCCATTCGCAGACAGGTGGTATGCAGTTGTGTGGATGTGGCGGATGCCGAGAATGCCCGTCAACGCTCTGAAGAGATCATTTTCAGACTGTCTTCCTCGGTCGGTTGTTACCACGCTGGGACAGCCAAAACGAGAGATCCAACCGGCTACGAAAACAGACGCTACGGAGGATGCCGTAATATCGTAGATCGGAAATGCTTCAGGCCAGCGCGTGTAGCGGTCGACGCAGGTGAGGACGTAGCGTTTGCCACGTGATGAAGGCAACGGACCGACAATGTCCATGTGGACATGGTCAAATCGCGAGTCAGGTGGCCGGAAGGGTTGCAGTGGTGACTTGGTGTGTCGCATAGTCTTTGCACGTTGGCAGCACTGACATTCACGAGCCCAACGGCGCACGTCAGCACTGATGCCGGGCCACGCAAAACGGAAGGTGATGAGGCGCTGAGTAGCACGAACGCCAAGATGACTTGAGTTGTGTAGTTTGTCAAAGACTTGACGATGGTGCAAGGATGGTACACATGGTCGGGCACAGCCAGTAGACATGTCACAAACTATTGTACCAGAGGAGAATGGCAATGGCACGTCAGAAAATGACAGAGATGTGGATTCGGCACGGAGGTCACAAAGTTCATTGTCTGTGCATTGTGCCTATGCGATGGTCTCAAAATCCACAGCACTAGCAGAAAGCGCATCGGCACGCGACAGGGCGTCTGCAGCCGCGTTAACGGGCCCTTCGATATATCGGAGGTCAACTGTGAATTTGGAGACCAAATGCAAATGCTGAATTTGAAGGGACGTGTACGTGCTGTGGTTTCCACGGAAAGCAAATGTCAATGGTTTGTGATCTGTCAGTACGTGGAACGTGGTGCCTTCGAGAAGATGGCGAAAATGCCGAATGCCAAGGCAGACAGCGAGGAGTTCGCGGTCGAATGTGCTGTACAGAGTTTCCGTTGGCTTCAACTTCTGTGAAAAGAAACCAAGTGGGCACCACAAGTTCTCCTGGAGTTGTTGTAGAACTGCACCAATGGCATGGGAGGAGGCGTCGGTGATCAGCCTCATGGGCGCGCCGTTGAGGAGATGCACAAGGAGGGTTGCGTTTGCCAGGACATTCTTTGCCTCTACGAAGGCGGCGTCTGCTTCGGGTGTCCACTCCAAGGGTGCGGATGGTGCCTTTGGGGTTTTTAGCATGTCAGTAAGAGGTAGAAGAATGTGGGCTATATTTGGCAGGAATTGACGGTGAAAATTCAGAAGTCCGAGAAATTCGCGGAGCTTTCGAAGTGATGTGGGGCGCGGAAAATCGCGCAAGGCTTGAACTTTCCTGTCTAATGGTTGGATTCCCTTAGGAGTGACAAGGTGTCCGAGGAATTCAATGGAATCGACGCCAAATAGACATTTTACTGTGTTGACGGTCAATCCATGCTCCTCGAGTCTTGAAAATATCAACCGCAGATGTTCAGCGTGCTGCTCGGGTAAGAACTGGCTACCAGCAGGTCATCAAGATATGCAACTACAAAGTGCAGACCACGGGTGACTTCATTCATGAAGCGTTTAAAAGTCTGGCCGGCATTCCGTAACCCGAAAGACATGCGAACATACTCGAAAAGACCAAAAGGTGTGGTGATGGCTGTCTTTGGTATGTCCGCAGGCTCAACAGGAATCTGATGGTAAGCCTTAAATAGGTCAATCTTGCTAAAGATGATAATGCCAGCAAGAGTGGCTGCAAAGTCGTGAATGTGAGGGAGAGGGTACCGGTCGGGGATGCTGCGGGCGTTCAACGCACGATAGTCACCACAAGGGCGCCAATCTCCGGAGTCACACTTGGGCATCATGTGCAGGGCGGAAGACCAGCTGCTTGACGAGGGGCGTATGATGCCTAACTGCAGCATGTGGTCGAACACCCCGCGAGCTGTGGCTAGGTGCTCTCCAGCAAGGCGCCGTGGCTTGCAGAACATCAGAGGTCCCGTGGAGATGATGTGATGTGTCACAGTGTGTTGCAATTGTAGTTCCTGGTTGATAGGTTTGGTAAGTTCTCTGCACCTAATATTGCGAAGCGCACGTCGGCGACGATGAAAATCCATCAAAAGGTGCGACGCAGACCCAAGTCAATGGTTAGCGAACGCTGGCCGTAAGTCGTGATTGTGGATGTGTTCACAGCTTGGAGAGGTGCAGTTCTCAGACAGTGTTGTCAGTCGAGGCGCGAGGCAGGAATGGCGCTAACCTCGGCACCAGTGTCCACCAAAAAACGATGCCCTGTGATCCTGTCTATAACGTAGAAGAGGCGGCTTGGAGTAGCGTTTGAGTCACGCACCGCCATTAGTGACTCGTTGCCGTGTTTCCCTGCCAGCGACAAGGCTCTCGACATTTGACAGCGCTGGCACCGAACTTGGTGTGATACCAGCAGTAGCCGTCGGAGTTGACTCTTGGGGGGGTAACGTGAACTTGAACCATCACGAAGAGATTGAAGGCGGCGGGGCGTGAAAGGCTGAATTGCTGCCAGTGTCCACCAGTGGGTCAATTTTCCCTTCGAGCCGAGACTGCCGGGTTTCGAGGTCCGGAGTCACTGGCCGAAGACACCACGGAGTTTCCACTGGAGTAATCGTTGATGCGGTCTGCGAGTTCTGCCAGTTTGTCTAGAGGCATATCATCCGCAGCAGCCAAGACCACGACAAGCATCTGGGGCAAACGCTGTAAGAATAGCTCACGCAGCAGTGGGCTCTCGGCGTCTTGAGTGCGGTCGCCGAGTAGTTGTCGCATCCGATGTAAGAGCTGCGACGGCCAAAGATTGCCAAGTTCCTCCGCGTTGAGCAGTTGCTGCAGGCCGCTTCGCTCTGACAATGTTTTGCGCATCAGTACTGTGGCCTTGAAATGGTTGTAGGGTGTGGTCGGGTGTGGAAAACGCATAACGTCGTCGAAATCGTCAGCCACCTCCGGAGAAAGTGCTGAGATGACGTGCAGGTACATCACGCGTTGTGATGTTATGTGCCGCAGATCGAAGAGGGCTTCGACTTGTGTAAACCACACGGAAGGGTTCTTCGGCCAAAATGGCGGCAGGCGCACTTGTTGATTGAGGCTGTGAGCTTGGGGCGTCGTTGCTGGTCGCTGCAGCGTTTGCTTCGTTCTCCATCGTACGTACGTCCGGGTCACCAAACTATAGAGGCGCGAAATGCGTCCGCTATAGACCTTTTCATCGGGCAAGGAGGTTGTCGAAACGCCTCCTCTCTGGACTGTTGCAAACCGGTTCTGCTGCCGCCTCCACCGTGTTGACGTCAGGCACACACAACAGCCCAGCGAGCAATATGACGACGCCTAGGAGGCCCTCGTTGCAAATGTCTATAGACACACACTCATGAGAGACGAAGGAGTGAAACGTGAATGCGACCGCTGCACAGTCGGGCAGCCTTGAAACTGAGATTTTATTTCGCACTGAATCACGCGCGCCCGCCGTGCCTGCAGAGGAGGGTGGCGCTGCTAGCCTGCTGACGCAACATCAGCTGACTGCAGAGAGGTAGACAACGGCATCGATTGCGCATAGAATCGGAGCCTCTACAATGGCTAATGTAAAAGACGGACCTGCATGAAACCAGGTGGAGCTGTCATGTTGCTGTTTGATACAGTGAACACTCATCAATTTGGCCTTCAAGGCACCAGAAAAAAATGTTCAAATTAACCAAAGCTCAAATTATCGAACGGGCCTGAAAAAAAACTGGCGGAAACCAGGCAAGAATGACATTTTTTCGCATACTGCCGCCCTATTCTCAAAAGGAAAGGTTCCTATTCACAAAAACGCCGTCGTGTTTTCAGTATGCTTCACTGCAAAGTCCACGCGGTCAAGCATTGCAGTGAAACTGCAGTGAATTTGATATCAGTGTATTCCGTAATTTTTGAATTTTTGAACATTCAGAAATTTCTAAATAAAAATTTTTTGAATGCAAATCTGATAACAAACATATTCAAATTTTATCTGAAATTTCAAATATTTTGCACATCTCTATTACACATCAATAAATGTTGCTTATACTAGCACAGATTTTATAGTTAGCCCTTCTTTGGTGTGATACATGTGAGAAAGATTAAAACGGATATTTTGTGAGGACAGATATGAAAGGTTCTCATTTCCTTCCTGCATAAAATTCAGCTGCTTGGTGAGAAGCTCTGACTTTTGAACTGGTTGGTTTGGTTTATGGGGTTTAATGTCATAAAAGCAACTCAAGCTATGAGAGACACCGTAGTGGAGGGCTCTGGAAATTTTAATCCCCTCGGGTTTTTTAACGTTCTTTAGCAGGAGCCTTGCTTTTCACCTACATCGAAAAGGGGCTGCCGCAGCCGAGATTTGATCCTGCATCCTCGGGCACAGCAGTCAAGCACCCCAATCACTGCACCACCCTGGTGAGGTCTGACGTTTGAACTGCTGCTCATTTGCGGTGCTCACATGCTGGGGCCATTGATGGCGCCCATCATAGCACATTGTGTTTGACAGCAGTGGCTCATTATTGAGAGGCTTTTTTTGGCCTGATAAGAGTGTTTTCGCTGCCTGGTCACCTGTGCTTCTTCAGAGGTGCTTTGTTGTAGGCTACTTAGCAAATAGCAATATCAGTTTGAAAAGTAAGCAGATCTAATGCTTACTTTCAGGCAACTGCTCTAAGTGTGCACCTCTGAGATATTTTACCAAATGTTGCAAGAGATTGAACAAATTGCAAGATCATCCCCTCCAGCCATTTCTATGGACTAGCGCAGAATGGGCACAAGGAGCATTAAAAAAATCTAACTTAAGGATGCTCCATGAAAATTTGTGTGACTTGAAGGCATTCAATATCATTGTGGAATTTTGCAGCTTCACTCCATGTTCAAACGTTACCAGCTTCTGCTCACGACAGCTGAAGCCACCTAGACAGTAGCACCCCGCTATCGTAAACTTGAATATAGTAAAGTGAAACTGAAGCCCCAGTTCATCTTCCACAGATGACTGCACAATTTTTTCCCTTTATAGTAAAGACGTGTTTGGTAAAAATCGGTTATAGTAAGTGCACCTGTCTGCGGCGGCGTACTGGCCACAAAATGATGTTGCTGTATGAGCGCTACCTCGAATCGGCAGAAAAGTTTTTGAAAAAAAAAAAAAAGAACCATAAAAAAAACCCACCGAGTGGTTTTTTTTTTTTTTTTTATTGGCTTAACTACCAGACACCCCAGCTTTGAGGACAAGTCAGCTTTACATACCTTTAAACCGTGAGGGAAAGCATGGGGCGCACAGGAAAAAAGTGAAGCTGGCTACGAACGTGGAAAGAAGACAGCTAAAAGTGAAGCAAGTAAAGAAGGAGTGGCCAAACATTCACAGCATTGTGCAGCACGAGGCACTTGTGGCAAATGGAGGCACGGCATGTGCTGTTTTGCCGCGCTTGACTGTCACATGAATTTACCATGCCCTTAAAGGCCAACTCTAGAGGTTTTTTGACATTCGAATATTCTAGTAAAAATTTCACTGCAGGTTCTCCTCTCCATCCTGACGCATTCTACAAAATTTGGGCACCGCACGATAATCCGTTCGCGCGCAACAAGATTTTAAAATATGCCGTTTTCATGGCTTGAGCTGAGACTATTTCTGCGGGCAACACTGAGTTTCTGACGTCACAAACAGTATACTGGCTGTAATGTCCACTTCCCGCGTGATTATGAAATCGGGAGGATTCTATTGAACTACCTCAGACATTTTATGCAGTATGTAATAATTTCCATACTTTATTTTCACCATCCAACGCACGTATGTGTGTTTCTAATACTCAGTGTGACGTCACCATTTCATCAAATGGGACGCCCTTTCTGGCCGGGAAAACAGTTTCGGTTTCGATTTGCGGTTTTTCCCTTTTAAAAATACTCCTAATTGGAATTTCGAGAAACGGTTTTTTGTGTTGAAGTCAGGACGTGCCGAGGAATGTAATTCAACCAAAAACACAAAATGATGAAAAAACCACTGGAGTTGCCCTGAAAGAAACAGTTGAAGATGATGCAGTGTTCATGCAAGGCATTGATTTTCACATGAAATCAAGCTTGGTTGTATTTGTAACCATATTGCATTCATGTTAAAGAAGTACTCCCAGAAGATTTAAACAACAAATCATATAACTGAAAAAAAGAAAAAGGAAATTGCCCAAAGAGACGATAAGAGAAGGATGGAAGGTATTTAAGAGTGCTTTTTCATAAAATAACACTATGTGTTTAGTAAGCAGCCATTTAATACTGGACAGCATCTTCAGGGTCATGTCAACATCAACAACTGACAGTATAGACCCTGATACAGTAAAGATTTTTGCCAGTCTGAGTGACTTTATTATAAAGAGGTTCTACCACTTATACTATTGTGAATGGGCAAGTATGTCTCATTTCCAGAAATACTCTGGTTAGAGCTTGCTTTTTCTTCCCCTATACAGCTCTTTTTTCATCATCTTCATTAAACAACCATGAAAGCCATTCATCTTGATGGTGACACTTGCTAGAACTCCCGTGGATTTCATGCTCCGAAAAGTCACCTCAGAGACATCTCCAGTGACAATCACTTCAGTGCTCAAATCATCCCACTTTCTTCATTCAAATGCCATTCAATTTTTTTTTCGTCATTCAGTTTTGACCCCCTGAAGTTCATAATAGCAGCTAGTACAGAACATGCTCATTAGGCCAAGAAAATCCCCCTTTTGAGATATTGAAAATTGAGGCACCCTGTCCACAGCCATGGATGCAAAACTTGAAAGTTTGGCACAGCATTACTTATTTCTTTGACAAGAAAAATTGGAGCATTATTTACACGATAACGTATTTACGCATTTGGCATGTTAAACCGCATCATTTACACTCGGTTAAAAAGAGGACTTGTGAAAATAAAAGCCACCTTTTCGTCTTGCCATAAAGTGTGCAGATGTCCATCTTTATTCTTTACTTGTTAACACATTTCACTGTAGCTTCCAAAGATTGAGCCACAGACTTGGCAGGCAGGGCCTAAATGTGCTTGGCACAAAATTCTAAGGCAGAAGTGTGCCTTGTATATGAGCACATAGTTAGGTTAAGGTCACATCTATGCTTGTGGGTGTAACAACTGAAGGGGATAACTGACCACATCTGTTTTAAACCTTCCATGCACCATATTTGCCAGTCTAAAAGTCACATCTGTGTATAACACTAAAGTGAGGGCAGGAAGATGGAATTCTTGACAACACAAAATCAAGTAAACAATGCTTGAGAAGAAGTCTGCAAGCCAATGTTTTGTACAAGAGGATTTGTCGAAGACAGATGATAAGTCCTTTTGTTATAACACTCGCTGGCAGACTGAGGATCATTCTCAACCACTGTTAATTTTGTTCCGCGTTGACGTTTGTGTTAGGTCGCAACCTCCTATAAGTGGCAGCTTCTCAGAGAAAAATCACACACAAGTTACACCACTGTGCAAGCCACACCTGCCCGTTTGGCAGGGGCTCTAAAAATGTGCCGAGGATCCCTTCAATCAGCAATTGAAACAAAAGTACACTCTTGAGGCAGCTATGAGCACACACAATTCTAGACCTCTAGCCAATGTACCATCTTTTTGTGGTTCACCTTCATTGCTCAGAGCACTCATTCTACCCGTTACATGACTCCACCCATAAAGCGACATTATAGAAATAACTTTTTCTTCTTTTACACACTGCTTTTGCTCTCAAATACATCTACTGGGCACAGCAAAAGCCCACCCACAATTGTTCAGCCTGCATGTAGGTCGCATCAGTACATAAGATTCATCCATCAACGGCAACAAAAAAATGCATTAGACATGGAAAAATACAGAACGAGCCGTGTGCCTCAGAACTAAGCACGACAGTAAGCAAATCAAACTGCTTAAACACAGCCGTCTAAACTTGACTTACAAGAACATTCTATAAAGTGCTTGCCCATTTGGCCATGGTAGACCAATTAAAGAAAAATGGTGAACTGAATGTAAAGAGAACTGCAACTGGAAAAGGCCCTTTCATAATGGTTGCTCTATTCAAATTTATGGTTGCAGTCTGCTACCATGACTGTGAATCACTAGCAGTAAACAAAACTTCAGTAGGCAGTCCCACAAAGTTCGCGCCATTTCTTGGATTGCCAGGGTATCTTACTAAGACGTGCGCAGAGTGTCAAAGGAGCTTACCGAAGTAGAGAAAGCAAGTTTCTCCCAATGCTTTTCTCAAAATGCAAAAAAAAAGTAGTAATGCTGCATGTTCCTTTACTGCAACTACTATTATGAACGTATCGGTACGCATGGACAAAGCGGTTGTGAACAGCTAGAAAAATTAATGAGACACTTATATTTTAGGGAATTAACTAATGCTGTGACCCCCAGGAAACACACCATAGCTTTTGCTATCGTTAGCAAGCCTGATAGAAATAAGTAAATTGGAAGGAAAAATTATACTACATTAGAAGCTTACATTAGACCAGCAAAACTGAAGCATGAAAACAGAGGTACAAAGAAAACTACATGAAGGTTTAAGGTTTACTTACAAGATACTTTTCTTGTAGACTTAGACAAAAAAGTTTAACCTTCTTGAAATTCATCTCTCTTCGTAGAGCAAATTCATTGTCCAAAGTTTTTGTTAACTGGTTGTTGGCAGTGTCTAAGGCATCAGGCAGCCTAAAGAGAAAGATTTAATTTGTCATCTCTCCATACAAGAGCATAACATCAGCTTCAAACGCTTTAAGGATGAAGCAGTAGTCATGCCTCACACCTAAATCGAAGGGTTATTAACAATAGCTCGGTGAGCAAGACCTTTTGAGACCATTAATATTTGTTTGGCAGAATAATATTCCTTGAAAGCCAAGAATTCAGAGCAAAGTAGCAACATTTTTTTTTCCACCACTCAGATCCAAACTAGTAATATAGGTGACAACATGTATGTCTTGGGGCTGCTTTAATTATGTGTTTAGTACTTGTATTCACCTTTCTTGCATAATAAAAGTGCTCTACCAGTAGCACTGCGAAAGTTGTTGCAATGTACTTGTGCATAACCCTCTGTTGTCTGTTCTATTCAACAACAACAACAACCAAAAAATCTCACTAGGTAACACCAGTGTAATAGTTGCCTTGTATTTATTACCACTCTTTTCTAGCTTATAAGTTAGTTTTCAGTGAAACCAGCCTCTTTGTCTTGAAAGTTAATCAATTTAGACCAACTTCAATTATGCTCAGTGTCCCTTCAACAACAGAGAAATACTCCATTAGTTTTCAGAACAAACATAACAATAAAAGTTAAATGAAGAAACAATATAGAAATAAAAGTTTTACCCATGCAGTAACTGTTTGAGGAGGGTGAATGACATCTTTTCTGCTTCTGTATGCCGAGCCTAAAAGTGAAAATGTCATGATGCTGTTAGCCACCACACAGGAAAAGATAAAGAAAAAAAAGCAAGCTCAAATGAATTTAAAACATGCACGAAAAAAAAAAAAAAGCCCTTTACTTGTTTGGAAAAAAATAGACTTCTGATATTTAATACATATAAATAATAACAATAAAAAAAAGCAGAGCTGGCAATGTCTTTTTTTTTTTAAAGAAAAAAAGCTTGTTCATTTCAGGTCATTTCTTTTAGTAAAAAGATACTGCTCTCTAACAGCTGCTAGATTGCAGTCTATTTAAAGCTGTATAGCACCAGGGTTATATATCTTTTGATCTGTAACCAAACCTTACAAGTGGCCTTTTTGGCTTAAATCATTACAGGGCTCTTCCATGCAAAAGGAGATGCCGTAATTTTTGCTGTTTTGAATTAGGCAGCAAAAATTTAATTTCCACCAGTCATGACGTATGAGCAAGGTTATTCTCTGGGAGTAGGTAACCATGTAATGTTTTTCTCATTAGGTGACATGGCTCCAAATGCAAGAAACTGCTTAAGGCTAGATGCATCTAAAAATGCTTGAAAAAAATGATTGATTACAGCAAAATAACATTTGTGGGCATGTCACATACAATAATATACGATGTCTAAACCCCAAAGACGACAAACGCTCTGCAATGCCCCTTCACATTAAAGTAGAAGCTCCCAACTAGAAAAACTTAACTTTTTCATCAGTTTCATATTCATTTCAATCAACTTGGAGTTAAGTTTGGAGATGAAGGCAGAGGCTTGTATACTGGACAGCCACAATGGGGACAAGTGGGAATGGTGGGAATAAATGGCAAGATAAAGCTACATCGCATGCTGCAGTCTATATATATATATATATATATATATATATATATATATATATATATAAAGGTTTTTAGCTGCAAATGCATAAAATTGAAAACAGACACAGAGCATTGCATTACAGAAAAAAACTAACCTTCACTGCCATATTACTTCTATCCTCTGCATGAGAAATACCAAAGTTCCAAAAGTGAACCTTTCCAAAAAACCTAACATTTTCCATTTTGCTGACACTG
Organism: Amblyomma maculatum; assembly: GCF_055883805.1. Classification (NCBI taxonomy): domain Eukaryota; kingdom Metazoa; phylum Arthropoda; class Arachnida; order Ixodida; family Ixodidae; genus Amblyomma; species Amblyomma maculatum. The sequence goes on along the minus strand of NC_139344.1, from coordinate 161,741,072 downwards.
TCATCACACGTCCTGTAAAATAAATCTACTGTGACAGAAAAAAAGCTCATGGAATGTTTGCCCATGTCACACTGCCTTATTTATTAAAAGCAGAACAGGTATTATAAAATTTGGCAACAATGAAAATATGAAAATATGTTAAAGGAAATAATAAAGTTGCAGCCACTTAAAAAATACTTTCCTGTAATATGAAAATAAGCTCAGTATCAGAAGTCATTAACAAAATAAAATAATGTCATAGAAGGGATAATCTACTGTCGGAGATGAGTAAAAAAATATTGGTGTATTCTTACACATCTTTCCTTATGTGACAGTTATGAGGGCACAAAGTGGATTTGGCAAGAATTTCTGTTTATACTGGCAAAGAAACTTGGGCCAGAGCCAAAAGTGGCATTATGTTCTGCTCAAAGTGCAGTACTCTGCATGCAGTCGGGTTACATTGCCTGGATTGGATAAATTATGCTTTATGATCAGTACACAAAATGTTATAGACAATAATTTTTTTCTGGAAGAAACTTAACACAGCTAAATATCCTCCTCTTGTGACAAGTCCGCATTCACACAGTTTAAATGCCCTTTTTCATCATTTCTTAAAGTACCCTAGATAGGTTGACTGCCATTTTATTAAAACTAGGGTTTTAGTAAAACATGCACTTCAGTTAGTGTGAGGTTTATTATACCATTGCACACTTCACCTGAATTTGTAATGTCAAGGTTTGTAGATGCCGACTAGCATGGAAAAGAGACATCATGTTGGGGAAAAAAAAAAAAAAAAAACCTTTTAAATTGTTCCACCGAGCATATGCATGTTTCTCAGCCCCTACGCTGGGTATACATACAGTGTGTGGGCAAGGATTTAGGCTTGAAAAAAGGCAACTTGAGAAGTGACATAAAATGCCAACAAGGGCATTCACCTGCCATAAGCACACACAGAGAATAAACAAGCTCAGCTAGTGTACTAGTGTTGTAACACACAACCCCATTCTGCACTCTCATTCCCTTTACCGATCCTTTAATCTTGCAATGTAACTCAATATTGGGCATAATTAATAGCAACAGAGAAGAACACATGACTTGAACAAACAGCACAGGAACATAAAAAATATCCAGTGCTGTTTGTTAGCGTAAAAATGGCAGCACAGACAAGATTTCATGCCCCTGAAATTTCTATTTAAGGTGACAGTTTGTTTTTCAGTTTAGGATCGACCATGTCATCAAAGCCTCTGTTTGTTCAGAGTGTGGCAGACTAAAATCATGCATACACCACAAGATGGAAAGGCACAGCAATGGTAGTTCAATTGACAGTGCAAAAGCACAGTTTTAAATAGCAGACTGTATACTTCTTAATGTATATGGGACATCTAACCCAACACAATGAAGTCAGAATGTACAATCATAATATGAAGCATTCAAAGGTCCCCGATTTACACATACCACAAAAATATCATCCTTTATAGGGCCATTATTATGTTTTTCTTGTAGAGCATTCATTTCACTGATGTAAATCTGAGCACAGTCTTCAGCTGCAGAGTTCATGAGGCGGTCAACAAAGGCACTCCACCTGCTTGGAACCTGCATATTAAATAAGAGGCTTCATGAAGAATCTATAAGAGCTGTGTTCCCTGTCATATACATCTGTAAAAACACACTTTTGATAAGACACAATTTCAGTTTTCATGTCTACAATGTGCAGGTTTAGTTCGGTTTATAGGGTTTAATGTTCCAAAGAAACATCGGTCATGGGGAAGGCAGTAGTGGAGGGCTCTGGAAATTTTGACCACCTGGGGTTCTTTAACATGCAGTGACACTGCATAGTACATGGACTCCTTGTGTTTCACTTCCACTGAAACGTGCCTGCTGCGACCGAGATTGAACCTATGTCGTCAGGATCAGTAGTGGAGTGCACTAACCACTGAGCCACCGCGACAGGGCACAAGGTACAGGATCAGCAAACTAAAGGTGCTCTGTCAGGCAAATCAGATGTCATGCTTATGTCTGTTCAGTGCAGGTTTTCAAAAATTGGCCAGCAACTGCAAGAATCATGATATGTAATGCAAAAAAATTAAATATCTTTGAACTAGGGGTGTGCAATTATTTGAAATTTCCAATAACTTTTAACAATATTTGCTACTAGATTACTTGCACTGCACTTGCGCTATTCAAACTATTTGTGAATAGCTTGAATAATGAAATAATTAAAGTGAGTTAAAAAAATTTCGAACAGTTGGAAATTAAAAATTTCTAGTTGATCTAAACTGGCAGCTAAACACAGCAACATTTCCAAACATCTCAACTTGCTCTCTTCTCAGAGAAGTGACTGCCAGCATGAGATACAGACCCCCACGGTAATGTGGTGAAAGCCACTGGGAGCCGCCGATGCGCGCTCGCGGATCGGAAAATGAAGTGCACCGATCAGCTCATTTTAGATCAGCACACACACACAGAAGCAGCCCGGCTTGTGAAGGACAGCTTAACGAGGCAAAGGCACTCTTAGAGTAAGCCCGTGCAACTGCACTGCGCACAGTGAAGTGCACATTCTGAGACATCTGACAGCGCAGCTTTGTTTTGGCAGCTCTCAGCAGCGTTTGCATGGTCGAGGCCCATCATCGGGCTTGCAGTCTGGGACAAATTGATAAGTGAGGGCTAAGTTGACTTAGCCCTAGTAAATACTCCATTTCGGGTGACATTCTACAACTGACGCTTTGTCTCCAGGTTAGCAAGGGAGTGTGGAAGTGATGGCTCTCCTAACGTTGCTGCTCAGGTTGCTACTCTTCGGTCCACCTCTTGAGTCGTGTTTATTGCAGGTTAGCAGTACCTTGCCTCACCGTTAATCGACCGCAGACGTCACTCCTACAGTAAGGTGGTATCCACAAGTGATGGACTTTGTATTCACCTTAATTATTATATTTCACGACAGCATTCAGTAAACTGTTGTTTCTATGTGAGCAATAAGTGAGACTGTGATATCAGGGTTTTTTCTTTTTCACTGACAGCAATCGTTATCTGATAATTGTAAGCAAGGTATTATTGCACAATTCCTTCTTTCTTTTTCAATGACTGGCAGGTCCTACAGGTACAAAATATATGCTTACGACAAGTAAATTAATATCCCTCTCTTTTCATTGCTGTGTTCTGTTTGCAATCAATTTTCTTTTTTTTTTTTTGTAGTATCTGCTTTGTACTCAAGAATCTGTTATTCATATTCCTCTAATAAATTTACTTTTTTAAAGGTGAAAGACTTTAGGTGCTCATACTCGCGGTGACCGCCCATCTATTACATCCAAAGGCTGGAAGAGGAAGGAGAGGAAGGAGAAGAAGAAGAAGTCGTGAGAGGCGATAGATGGCAGCTGACATGGCCGAGCACTAACTGAACGTAGGGCTTCCTGACATTACGTTTCGCAAAAACCTCTTCTTTCATATGGGAGGGTGATATCACAATCAGCCTGCCAAAACCCTTGCACTCACATTATCTCTAGGCCACACAAGCGCGTTCATACGGCTCGGTTGTGGGGTCTTATATTGCCGTAATGTTAATCACTTACCGGCGCCGCCATGTGGTCGAGCTCAGGAGATTGGCACGCACTCGACCACATGGCCGCGCCATATGTTGGCTCGTAGCTTACGCTGTCGCTTAATCGCGAAGGTGGGAGGGAAAACAGAGAGAAAGAGGTGCCGTAGTGGAGGGTTTCGGACCACCGCGTGATAGAGGCTTTAGCCTCACCGCAGTTTAGTGATCCAAATTGCCCCCTAGAATTTTTTTTTTTTTTTTGCCACGATTAGCAGATTTAAGCTGAGATTTAGATAGGCAGTATGAGAAAAATATATATTTTTTAAATATTCCATTTGTTTTGCACTCAGCTTTTAATATTCAAATTCACTTCACACTTAAAATTTTGCTATTTGCCCAGCTGCACTGAACCCAAGTTGGAATCTTCAAAAAAGAACGGAATTAATTTATTTAAATATTGTAGTGTTGCCACTCTGCAAGGTTTCAAGGTTAACCCAGGGCACTATTATTGTTCATGACTGACGACTCGACAGTATGTTCAAACTACTCAGTGCTGCAACACTATTCAACAATGAAATAAGTATTCCTGCATTAACAAGCACCAGGTTCACCCTCAAATCTCATATAGAGGAAGGCCAGTCAATGACTGGCTTTGCCAGATGCTGATTTAGTAATAATACTTTTCATTATTATTCATAAGAGTGTTAATGGGCAGCTAAAAAGGTTTTAGATTTCAGCAAGCTTAAGGGGACAAATGTATGAAACTTGCAGACAACGAATGCAGCCTTTTTGTCCTAGCATTTAAATTGCCGATGTAATCAGTTAAATTACATAGACAATCAAACTTCACCGCTGTACACTGCACTGAACTGTGGCTGCAACAATGACATCATATAAAGCGGTGCTACATTTCGAGCGAAGAAAAGGTTGCTTAGGGAAAAAGCAAACGCCACTGAATGTATAGCTCACGAAGAGTAGTTTGGCAGTATTGGACGACACATGACAGCATGTGGGCGAAGCTAGGGGAAATCTAAAAATTCGGCAACAATGACATAATTACGAGTTTCTCTGCACTACTCCGGTGCATTTAGAAGAAGACTTACTCTTAATCTGTGATTACGTCATCATCTTAAATGCTAGCGCAAGATCAGATGACATGCTTTACCTACAGACTTAGTGCATTTGAATAGCTGTATCTCCTCCAAATGTCAAAAAACCTCTTTAGCTTCCCTTGCACGGGCAATGCATGGAGCTTTTCAATGTTATGTATTTTAACAAAACTTTCACTTTTGTTATCCTTCCTCTCTGTCCTAAAGATTTCCAAAAAGTTATGAAGCTCTTTAGCTTTTCTGTACACATTAAATTTAAAATTAGGCACTTTTACTATCTTAGTTCAGAAGATTCTTTATCATAACACTGCATTTGAGACTTCTGTGGCCATAGATCGGGCAATTTTCTATTGATAGCATTGTGCTTGTGACATCACAAATGCTTCCCGCACATTGGCCCTGCTCCCCACTTTCCGAATATAATTGACCAGCTTATATTCAGTACTCTCTGATACTTTGTTAACAAAGTCACTGCTTGCCCTCATGATTTGCAAATAACGTGTGTGGCATAATTGCTGCATCATGTGAAGCCCTGTTTCCAGCCACGAAATTGAGGTCCAGTTTGTACCTTTTTATACTTCTGAAATTTTTCACGAAGTACCGTAAAATATAATTTCCTATAAAAGTGACCGGCACTGCAAAATAGAATGTGGACATCAAGCCCAAATATTCAAAAATCTTTTTAGATGTCCTACAAACATATTAAAATTTTTATTTGGGCAATAACAACAACAAAAAAACATCCTGGCTTTAAAATGCGGTTTCACCTGGTATTCTTGCAACATCCTAGCCTCTTCTCGCACTGCTAATTACTGCATGACCATCATACGCCCTGGTTGCTGCCCATGGAGTTACAGCAGCTGTGAATGCACAGTGCTAGCTCCTCAATCCCCGTAAAGCATTTGAATTACAGTAATACTCCGAGCAAGCGCCCCCCCCTCTCACTCGTCAGAATTGCCGGAAAAGATGAGGGGGCACTTACCCGTAACGAGACCGAAATTAAAAATGATATATTTTCCCGACAGACAAAAAAAAAAAAAAATTAATGCAGTGCACATGGATTTAAAATTTTATTCATCTCTGATTAAGGTAATCAGGCTGAGAAGTGTGAGTCGAGATGTCGGTAAGCTGCTATGCAGTGTGCTTTCGCTGCGCCGCCGCTGCCTCCGATGCAAACTGATCAGCGGCGCCATCAACGTTTTCACTCGGTGTGCTATTTAAACATGTCAACGATTGTCTTTTTTTCATTTCGTCACCAGCTCCTGCCTAGACCGTGAACATCTGCTCTTTACCAATCTTATGTCTTGTGTGATGATGGTTCTGACCCATGATCACATCTGCTGGTCTTTCCAACAGCACTCAGAGAAGCCTTTGCTTAGTTACTGCTTAGGCCATGGAATAGCCATTGCATGTTTAGGGTCAGCACTTTCAAAACCATGCGTGCATAGAATGGAAAACAGTTTTTGTCAGCAGATTCTGAGACTGAAATCGGTAGCTTTTCTGAAAGATGTTATCATGCTTGCATGCAATAAGATCTTGAAGAAGGTTAAGTATTTCAAGAATTTCCATTCATCAGAGCCATCCAGTACAAAGAGGCATGCAGTTATCCCATATGTTCATCAGTTGTCTCATGGATTAAAGAAGTTAGGTGCCAGATATGGTAATCAAGTGTTGTTCTCAGCTCCGAAAAAACTTGGAGAAGTATGCACTGTAAAGAAGAAGTTCAGATTAGGTGGGCATATCGCCGAGAAAGAGGAAGAGGAAGTGATTTTGCGGACCAGCTGACTGCAAGCTAGGCCCCCCCCGCTCCGGTCCTGCTCGCTACCAGTGCCTGCTACCAGTGCCCGCTACCAGTGCCTAGATCCCCGCTTAATAGCATCATAGCTGATAGGCGAGCAAGGGCTAAAAAACAAAAAGCAACCGGTAATAGAGCCTGCAAGATAAATCACCAGGTTCAGTTCGTGCCGTGTGCTGACAGGCTGCGCTACATGCCGATGTATCATTTTCTTGTGGTAACAGATACATCGGGCAGAATGGAAATTGTGTAAACACCCGTCTACGCCAGCCTAATACATTGTGAAAAGGTCCCCCCGTTGTCTAACCTTGCTTTACATTACGGAGACTGCCCCTTGAATAATATTTGATTCTCCTAATAAAAAATTGGGCACTCCTCTTTTCGAAGCAAAAAACCTTATTTGCAGGCATAGGGTCAAATTAACAAGAGAGATATGCGAGACCTATCACATCCACGAGAATGATGACACGTGTGTAAGCAAAGCTTGAGTGCTCCTTCATGGCTACGAGATTGAATATTTTGATTCTCAAGATTAGAACTGTTTTGGGAGGCACGTGCATCTTGGTTGTGTTTGGGAGTGTATTAATACATGTGTGTTTTCAATAAACCTTGAGTTGTTAGCCAGCGCTTGTCTTTCTTCCTGCGTGTCCGTCTACACGGGTTCTTCGAGGATGCACCAACTCGCTCAGTTTTCAGTTCTTAGGGACCCTATACGCATCAATAATGGCTCGATCAAAAGTACACAGTAAGACTGGATGACTAAACCTGGAGGACTTACATCAGCAAGAGATCCGTCATTGGCAGCATCCACGAGCACACGCAAAAGACCATTCAACTCGGCACCCGTGATTGGTTTGCCTGAAAGTGACATCCCACACATTATGCGCTCTTTTTCGGCTCAGACACTGTGCAACTCATTGTTTAAAAACAGAGAAGAAACAACAAAAATAAACAGAAAGAAAAAACACTGAGCAGCAAGAAAAGATAAACATTAAGGAGCATAAAAAGAAAATGAAGCTTACAAATAAGATGTATAGGCCTTATCACATAAATAAAAAAAACAAAACAATTTGATGAATGCTACTTCCAGACATTCGTCAAGCAAAGGTACAGTGCAGACAATCGTTTTCTTGCTGAAAACAGGTTTGTTGCCAAGCCATGCAGCCTAAGCCTGAAAAGGGGCTGAGCAACAAGTGGAAGCAATAGTGCATCAAGAAGTGGCACGGCTTCGCAAATGTGCACCAAATAAAATGGCTTAAGGTCTGTTGTTTTTTGGAGTGCAGTATAAGAAGTAAATGCTACATTCGATAGCATCTGGTCCCATTTCTTAGCACCGACAAGTATAGAAATCATATCGGTGATGGTCATACTAAGCCACTAAGCGAATCAATTTGTGTGATGACTTGCACCACTGAACTGCGCAACTTCCTGAGCAAGTGCTGATGTAATTGCTACTGCTCTGTCAGTTAAAACTGCAGCACTACTGTGATTGAAGCCCTATGCTTAGGATGAAGAAGTTAGCAATTTCAGCAGTGGTACAATGGCTGAGAGCCTTTGTCTCGCAATACCTGGTAAGGTAGTCGGTGATGAGCACAATATGTTGCTAACCTATGATGACGTCAGAAATGAGCCCAATAAGTCCATGTGGACCTACAGGAAAGGGACTCTTGGCAGATCAATGGCCTTCAGCAGTTCAGCCAGTTTGGTAGGTGGTGCAAGCTCTTACATAGTGCTTGACAACTGTAGTGGTTGAACTAGCCCTTGCTACTCTTAATTAGCGGAAAAATGTAATAAAAAATGTCGGTGGAAAATTTCACTGTCACTGCAAACAATCACAACACAGGTGCAGCTCACTGCACTCCCTCTCTTCTTCACTTTTTGCCTATTTCTGTGTTCTCTTCCTCTCTACCCCCTTTTAAGCTACCATGCAAATTATTCACAAAATCGATAATTTGTTTAAAATTATTTTGAGCAGAAATAACACATTAGTTTCAGCAATTTTTTTGCCTATAATTTCAATGAAGCTCATTTGAAATGAAAATTCGCTACAGTTCACATCTAACTTTCTTACATTTTTATAACAATACATTTTTCATTTTTTCATATCTCAGGGATGTCTTAGTGTAGGCGAAACCTAAGGTGCCCATGTATTGTGCTATGTCTGTGCATGTTAAAGAACCCCAAGGTGGTCGAAATGCGGCTCCCCACTATGACGCTCCTAAAGCTGGAGTTGTTTTGGGACATTAAACCCAGTAAACCAAACCAAACTCAGCCTATTAGTCATGAAATGCTAGCTTCTATTCTTGACATAATAAGGCAAACATAATCTGGAAACCATTGACAAACTTTAAGTTTGTCATGGTTTCCAGATGATGTTTGCCTTATGATGAGGGTAAAATATGAAAGTGAACTTATCTGAAGGATTGCAAAACTGTGTCCAAATGATATCTAGAAGAAAAACTTTACAACAAAATACTAGCCCTAAACTGGATTTGAAACAGTGCAAGCACAAATTAAGCAGCTTCATTTCCTGATGCCTTACACCACTTGGCCATTACCATAGCTGTTTTTTATTTATTGCATGTAAAAACCTCCGACGAACATTAACAAACAGCACATACATCAAATCACTAGGCTGCATAATGCAAGCCTGATAAAACCCAGTGCTTCCATAACACATGTCAAAATTCAGGGAGGCACACACAAGCATAGAGATGCGGTAGACAACTAGGCGGCTCTTTCCAGGGCAGTGTATAGACCCCCCGCAACAAAGCACACTGCTCTCGGTGTAAAGACTTCGATGATCGTGATGTTTCAGCATAACGGTCCATCATTGAACTTTTTCATAAACTAAATAGACGCAACAACGTAAACAAATCATAAGGCACATCCCAGTTCTTCGGAACGGGATTTCGATGTCCTTCTTAAGCATCCCCTGCAGTATGTCCCAGAAAAACACAGCTTCACGGCACTGAATAAAGAAGCGGTCAACCGTTTCTAGCGTGTTACACAGGTGACAATTCACCAGCAATGGCACAAACATCTGCTTGGTGTGAAGCCATGCCTTAACAAGGAGCGTTGATGCGTACACTTTAAAAAAAAAGAGTGCTTCTGCACCAGACTGAATGCACATGCGCTTAACACACTTTAAAATGTTAATGTCAAGAAACTCCTGATAAGGTTGCCGATATGAAGGTATGCGGAATGAAGACTCGATAAGAACATCGGTCATCTGCCTTCTGGATAGGCTATGCATATAATTTATTGCAAAAGTACGCAGTGGGGAAATTGAACCAGTCCGCTACTTCCTTAAGGAATCTCCGGAGTCCCATCATGCGCCTGTCCAGTCGGTGCGAATAGATAAGGCAAGTGAGAACTAAGACGTCTAATAAGCCCTGATACTAAAAAGAAATGATTTTCCAATTAAAAAAAAAAACAAAACGCGAAACTAGCTGGTGCATGAGCAAGACCTAATATCCCAAACTCTATTGGAAGAAGCAGGTTATCACGATGCATAGATTCCCACTAAGAGCACCATGCGAAAGTTCCAAATATTCTGTGTATTGCCTGCACCTTAACATCTTCTTACTAGCAAAATGTAAAATTTGCAGGGCATAGGCAAGCTTTACAAACAAGAACGTTCTGCAGATTTGCGCCTGAGAAAACACAGAAAGTTCCGACCGATCCAGGCCCGAGTTTGTCACCTAATAGCTACGATTTTTGAATCCCAATATGCCCAACCGTCGCAAACCTGATGCAGAGGAACCCCTAGGTAGTGTAGGACACCTTAATCCCAACTTATGCCTCCAAAAAGACGCAGCCTCGTACCCCATTGACCCAACCAGAATCCTTTAAATCTGTCTAAATTAAGAGCTGCACCAGATACCACGCAAAACTGTTCAGTTAAATGCAAAGCCTCAAGTACATTCTTTTTGTCAGAACAAAAAAGGGCGATGTCATCCGCATAGGCCAAAACCTCAATTTCCCATATAGCCAGGGAGAAACCTTGAGTAGCAGCACTATTGATAATGCTGAGACAAAGGGGTTTAGGATATAGGGCAAACAGCAAAGGCAACAATGGGCACCCTTGACAAACAGACAATTTCAGCAAAATTGGCTTGGTTAGCTCTTCATTAACAATTAGCCTTGAATAGGACTCCTTATCACACAGCCTTGAGCAAAATATCAATCATACTTGCGTGCTGCAAGATTGCTAACAAGAAATCGTGATGGACTTTATCAAATGCTTTAGCAGGGTCAATCTGAATTAGAGCTACCAGGTCAGTTTCATCTGATACTGCCTTTAATACCGAACGTAATATCGATATTGGATTGTATACTGCGGCCTCTAATGCCACAGACCTGATGCATTCCTATTAAGTTTGTGATTACCAGCTGCAAATGGCAACGAAGAACCTCAGAGAAAATTTTGTAATCTACATTGCAGAGGGAAACTGGATGATACCCTTTATGGGGGTTACTCTTGGAATGATGCGCCAAAGGGGGCTAGACGCTGCAGTCGCCTACTAGCCCCAGCGTGCCAGCCCTAACAGACAGAGCTACGACTCCCAACCCGCAGTACGAGAAATCGCTACAGCGGCGGATTTGGGCCAAAGGGGACAAGCACCAAGTTATGTACTCGAACAGGCTTTATTATGCCCGAGGACACGGCAAGACACAAAACTCAAATGCTACCGCTGTAGTGGGCGAACGTCCCGGTCGCGTACGGGGCTGAAATAAAAACCATCGAAAGGGGAAGCACACGCAAGGAGGTGACAGGAGTGTTCTACATGCCTCAAGAGGGACGGATGCAGCTACATTCTTGAAAAACATGCACAATTTTTTCAACGAATTTACTGAACTGCCTGTGCATCAGCATCCTGGTTAAATTTGTATAATTTTGCATTCTGAGACACCCCAATCTTGCTAAAAACATCACAGACTGCTGCCTCTCAAATTATCTTAGAATCATCTTTTCTTGATTACCATTTTCCATAAAGGCTTTCAGAGGCTTTCTATGTATGTGCTTTTGTGAAGCAATGAAGCTATACCAGAGTCCCTACACCACCATCTGTGAGCTGTCCTATAAAGCCATTGTCGCAATGCATTTCATGTTTATATGTACTCGCAACAACAATATATACTACCAACAATTTCTTCAATTCAACTAGGAACCTGCAATAACCATTACTGCTTAATTTAACAGACTGCCACTCTGCAACCCATATCTTTGTATAGCCCGTGCCTGCTGAAATTAATTTGGAACGAACTGCAGCAGCAGGTGCAGCTAACAACAAAACAACACTGAAATTAAAAACTGTTTGTGTTTCCAGTAAGTTCAGGTGTTCCCTGAGGCACTGTGTTAGGCTCTCTGCTGTTTTTAATCTATGTGAATGATTTGGTTTATTTAACTGATCAAGAGTATGCACAGCAAAAGCTTGTTAATTTGCATCCCAATAACTGGCATTTTCGGAAAAGAACTGCACTACTTGGTCCGTTCAAGCCCCATAGAAATCTATGTATAAAAAAGGCCGCTTTATGAAATGAAACTTAGTTCTACCATGGAGAATTCGAACTACACGCTGCCATGCCTAGGTAGTTTTCCACCAGGTAGACGGCCAAAGAAATGCTTCTGCTATAGTTTCGTCACCTCCGAAACACTCAATTATCATTAATTTGAAAATATGTATAAACCTTGGTTTCAGCGTATTAGTAGCCAACGTCCATGTAAAGCTGTGTCATTTGATGGATGCTAAGGGCCTCACATCAATGAGGCGCACCCAGGTATGATTGGTGTGGCAAGCAATAGTCAAAATAGCCTTCCTGAAAATGAACTGTAAGCTACAAAGATGACCACACACCTGTGACGCACATGATGAAAAGCAGATGGCCTCATCTGCTAGAAATAGATCAATGTAGCTTTATTTTCGCTTTTGAGCTTCGCGCTGTTTGTGCAAGCTCACGGCGACGGCGGCTATCAGACGTTTATTTGCAGCACTGTGCGCTTTCCAAGCTTATATCCATATGGTTCTTCCACTGCTCCACAAATGTGCATTTGTCAAGTACCACTCAGCACATTTCGCAGTGAAGCCTCCTCTATTGGTCGCGATCTCCACCACTGGAGCGGGCAGCACTAGTGTTGACCTAGGGGAGAAGTGGGATCATGTGGGATCACGTGACTCCGCTTACTGCTGCTGAAGCAGGCGCTGGATTGAATTTGTGCATTTTACAACTTTAAAGTCACGGTTTTCTTTTCAGTTATGCTTTTTGACGTGTGCCAGCAACACATACTTTCCTCTTGTGCTGTCGCTGTTGTTGCTTTAGCTTATCTGAGCTAGTGACATGGTCTGTTACTGCTCTGTATATGCGACAGAACCCGGCGCACGCTCTCATTCCTATCCAAAAAACTAGCTGAAGCAAGCTTGGCTAAACCAGTTGTCAATGTGCAAAGAAGTGAGTGGTCATTCTTGTGTGGGCAAAATGTGTTTCATCAAGCAAGATTTCATCTATATGGAGTTGGGGAGTTCCGTGAGTACCAGTCAAGGACTGGCAGTAATTAAGGTTTATGTTCTTGTGCTTATCACTTGTAAAGCTAACGGAGTCTGATTGCTGGCGGGACAGAAATATACTGCCTTCTTTGCTGAGCAGTACCTACTCAGTGCAAGGAATGTTCATCTGAAAGTGAGGAGGTGTCAAATTTATTTTCACTGAAGGCATTGGTGCCCGAAACTGAACGTTTCTGCTGCCACGTGCAGCGATACACGTTGTGACTCATCATAGACAACTTCAGTAGTAATTTCAAATCACTGAGAAAACAAATAACCACGCACAAATAACCACCATCTGCTCACGTAAGGGTCAACAAAACTATGCGGAAAAACAAATGACCACCCAAAGCTTGAGTGGCAATGATCGCAGTCAAGTGTGCAAGAAGGGTCACACCCCTACACAACTGCTTTAAAGATTTCTTTGTGTCATCCTCACTGTAAAACTTTACTATTCAAAGATCAGCTAAATGGCGCCACTTCTGCTGGCACTGTGCGAAGTGGCCCGCATATGTCCCACTGAAGAGCTCCGTTCCTCTAGCAAGGCAGCGATGTAGCGCGTAATTTGCTCAAAATGATTACTGTGATTTATTACCGCTTATTTTTGACTGGATCCGTCACATGTTCACTTTAACAACAGCGAAAACAACGCTGCTGGTGTGCAGCGTTGTAGTAGTAGTTCAAACTCTCCACCTACACCTCAACAGCTCACAGACTATGTGAAATGATTATTGTCGAATAGATTTGAGATAATACCTCAAATAGCCTTCATCAGGCCTAGACTGTATACAGTTGAATCCGGATATATCGAACTGGAAGGGGATCACGAAATTGTTCGATATATCCATAATTCAATACACAGAAATCGGCTTGAGATGCCGCTTGCGATCGTGAAAAATAGTACCGTATTTGTCACATAATCAGCCCAATCACAATGAACCCACCCTCCACTTTTGCCTCCGAGAATAAAAAAAAAAAATAAGTTAGTCGGTGGCGCATCATCCCGCTTTGGCCGTCGCATCCACAGCTCATTTGCGCCAAAATGCTGCGCAGTGACACGGCGCATTAATTTTTTGACTATACTTTTCATTTTAGCTCCTGCGGTGGCGGGGAGCAAACTTGGCACTGTGCCCCGTGATGGGTTGATTGCACAAGCCTGGTTCGATTTATCACGCTGCGCATGAGGTGGGTGGAGTCCACTGCCACAAAATCATTTCAAAGCGTAACAGCTACAAATGCCATTTGAAGCAAACAATCCTAAAAGCCGGTGTCATGATCGTAGCTGACTGTGTTGATTAATAGATGTGAGGATGGACTCTTGCAAAAAAAGAAAAGAAACCTGCCGCTTCTTAACGTCCGCAGCCGTCATAGCTTACGCTACGCCATACGTTCAGAACCCCGACAAGGATGGCCGACTAGCAAAATAAAAAAAAAAAACATAGCTCACGCTACGCCACACGTTCAGAATGATGAAAAGAATGGGCGACTCTGAAAAAAAAAAAAAAAAAAAAAGGAAAAAGGAAAAAAAAATCTGCCACTTCTTAACGTAGACTCACAAAAAAAAAAAAAAAAAATCTGCCGTTTCTTAACCTCCGCAGCCACCATAGCTTATGCTACGCCGCACGTTGACGACAAAGATGAACGACTCTCGCAAAAAATTTAAAAAATGAAAGAAACAACAAATCTCCCGATTCTTAACGTCCACAGCCGCCATAGCTTATACTAGGCTGCACGTTCAGCATGACAGCATAAAACGCACATCGCACGTCACCCGCCACACACAGAGGGCTCACAACACACACTGGAGAAAGCGTCCGACATTCTGTCTGGCATGGGCCACGGGCTGAGCTGGCTTGTCGGTGAATGCGTAGTGTGTGCTGCTGCAAACGAAGACCAGGAAAGAGAGATGAAGGTGAGAGAGAAAGCTCGGCAGAAGAATGGGCACACCCTCGCGTTTCGCTCTATCGTGGTGTTTCCGCTCTCCCGAACACCACGGCTGCATTGGCTGCGTCTGCTTCATTCCGGCCGTTGCCAAACCGGTTTCCTCTTGTTCCTTCCATCCCGTTTGCAAATGTCACGTGCTGGCATGCGACAAATGATCACTGCAGCTGCGTGCGCTTTTGTGGAAAGGGCGCGGCGCTGCTCTCAACCAGCCCTCACCGAACTGTTCTCTCTCGTTCCTTCCACGCGTAGCATGAAAACGCCACGCGGCAAACAGCCAAGGGTGATGCAATTGTCTTTGGGGCGCATCTTCCAGTGCGTGGTGCGGAGCTCGATATTTTGAACGACTAGTGAAATTGGAGTTCGATATACGACGCAGCTTTTCTATACTTTTACATGGGATTTTCAAGGAAATATTCCGTGAGTTCGATGTAACCGAAATTCGAATTATCCGGGTTCGACTGTATATGCGAAATAAATAAATTCAGCATTAACGCGCTACCAAACTGCCTAGAAAAGCATCACATAGCAGCAGTTCAACGCGCATTATCCCCCTTAGTGTGTCACGCGGCACTAACAAGAGGTGGTGCCACGGTATGTCCCCGCACCCAATACGAGACGCAGGCTGCTTGTAAGGGAGTGCTACCGCTACCACGTGACCACCGCGATAGATGCCAGGAAGGCCCTTCTATTTTTGAGCAGATCTGCTTTGATACTCCCAACACAGCGCATGCAATTAAGCACGGATAAAAATGAAATAGTAGTCACAGTTGCGAAGTTCTCACCTGAAAAGCAGGCGAACGATGCCCGGTCTTTCATGAAACAAATTTACCATACACAAGTGGTTCTTGCCAGTTTTTTCGAACCATTAGAAAATTCAAACTTTTTTCACGATCCCACAGAGTTCAATTTAACGAGCCTTTACTGTTAATTAATGATTGTATTATCTTTAAAGAGACATAATCAGAAAATGATTATATAATTGTGCACAAAACGTCAAAGCATTTGCTACTGGTGTGCACGCTGGAGGATGGCATTAAATAAGGCGAAAACAGTGCTCATGCGAATCACACAAATTACATAAAATGCCTGGTGCCTTCAAACTATAGACTAGCAAACAGCCGTATTGCATAAGTACAGGTATCTATCTAGACATTAAGCTCACTGAAAAACTTATTCAGTCTACATATATTCTTGACACCACAACATCGTCTTTAAGAAAGCTGTGGGTCATCAAAGGAAAAATAAAATATGAGCTTTACAGAATGAAGCTTGCGGCGCGTAATGTTTGCATAACGTGGCAGCATTATGCCACAGTGACTTAGACATAATTTAATTAGAGCACATTCAAAGAGTTATGCAGTGTATAGGAAGTATAAAATGAAAGCTCCCCAAACTGCTTTAATGGTAAAAAAGTTATTTAATCTTTGCAAATGCGCCGAAAGATCTGAGGCTTAGCACTGCTGCATAAGTACATGGTGGTATACTCTAAATACAAACACTGCTCAGCATGGCTGTGCTCCGTGGAGCGTCAGCGCATCTGGCGTGGCAGCACAATGAAACAAAGTGGTGCAGGTGCACAAGGGGCCTGCAGGCGGTGCTTCGTGCTGTCTGCTACAGCGCAGAAGAGCATCGTGGTTTCTTTATTGAAAAGAGCATCCATTTATGCGCTGGAAGTGGCCAAACGCGCCGAGATGGCATTATCGCACTTTGCTCACTGCAGCGTGTTGTTCAATCCTGTGGAAGTTTATCAACTGGCAGACCATGCTAGCTTGGGCATGGCAATCTGCTATACACAGGTGAGGCTGATAAGCTCACCTGTGTTCTGAGCTAAGCGGCTGGTCTGTCCTAAGGAGTGATTCTTGGATGATTTGTAAAATTTCGATCCAATCACATTCTTTATGTTTGTCGTCTGACAAACAAATTTTAAAAGAACCGATGCCAATTTTTTCTTCCTTGCTTCTTCATTATGCTGTCTCAGTGATAAAAGGTCCGTTCGATTCAGCTGCACTTTCTGCACCAGTTCCGTAAAGTTCTGCGGCAGTGCACAAGCGTGCAGCACCAGTTCCAGCAGTTCAGGCGGTTCAGGTGCAGCATCGGCATCGGCAGCTTCCTAAACGAATGGTAAAGTGCAGGCTGGGTCGTCTGCTATGATTGGTGTTGCCAACAAGCTGCGGTCGGCTGTGTGCAACTCGCGTCAACCGACGCCAACGTCCCAGTTAACTTGATGAATTTTCAAATACTGACAATGAAGTTTTGCCATTAACCGGCCACAATGTTTTTGGCTTGTGCATTGTTATAAACGGCAAACAAACCCCATTAGTTATTCTACTTGTCAACAAGAACATGATCGAACTCACCAAGGTAACGGCTGCGCGTACTCGCAAGAAATAAACACACGAATACGGTGAGATGCATGCTGGTCACCCATGACCAATGTGCGTTTCGATCGCAAGCTGTCACAATTAATGTACATATATATATGCACTTGCACAACTCATACTTATTGCGATCTGCTATTTGCAAGTCTTCATATGCTAGGGATGATTACCGCCGTTGATCTGAGCTACATGTATACAGAGTCCATAGGATTCATTCATTCGTGAATGAGGTGCACAAAGCCGACAGCATTCATGTGGTAGGGTAGCTGTGAGTATTGCCACATACATCAACTGGTGCCAACATACTGAATAAGAGGACAAATTGTCAAGTAGCACATCACAATGAAGTGTGACACGAACCACCCTCGAGCTCGATGCATGTGCACCATGAATCAGCTGGCACGAAGCGCATACGCCCTTACTGATCACGATTGAAGTCAGTATGCGACGCATGCACGTACTTACTTGTTACAGGCATGGTTTGAAATATGCGCCGTTTCTTTGGCAAACACTGGCACTGCCGTTCTCGTTGACGAGTTATATAACGTGCAAGCCATCGTTGCACAAGCTGCCGTCTGCTTTCAAGGCGGCTGCAGCTGCACCATTTCAACACTGACCTCTGGGGTGGTGCACAGTTTTGCTGAACTTTTTGTGAACTCGACCTACACGACGTCTGCACTTTTTGAAACGAATGGCGTCGTGCAGAGGGCGCCATGTTGCATCGCTGAAACGAATGGCGAAGTGCAGCACCACATCAACCAGTTCACGTAGTGCAGGTGAATCGAATGGATCTAAAACTGCTGCAACAGTGCAAGCACGGTGCACTTAGGCACTGTAGTAGATGACATGGAGCACCGCCTCCAGGCACCTGTGCGCCTGCGCCACTTTGCTTTAATGCGCAGCCACAGTGAGTGTGTTCGTACTTACGAGTGCACCACCGTGTACATTTCTGGGTAACTTGCTCCAACTATACACAGTAAAACCTTGTTACAAGAAAAACTCAAGGAACTCGAAAAAATTGTCTGTTGTAACCAAGGTCTCTTGTAATAAAAAATTATTATCAACTCGTGTGCAGCAGTTTAGATCCCTTTATCTAAATTTTGTTTTGTATCAGTGTCCTTTTTTGTTGCAGTATGTCAGGAACCAAGAAGGGGTGCCCCCTCTTTAATTGGAAGTCAAAATGTGCTCATTGTTTTAGCCACTGGCATCACATTCCTGAGTGGCTGAAACAACGGGAACATCTCAACTCCCCAGACAAGAGGATGCAAAAGTTGTGCTTGGTAACAGAGTGCCTCTTGTAACCATGTCTCTTGTATGCAATGTTATTAACCTGGCAGACATAGCAAAACCAACCAAACCATTTTTAACTGTTTCTTACAACTGAGTGTCTCTTATAACCATGTCTCTTGTAGTGAGACTTTACTGCACCAATTTGTGACAAACTGACTAGCACTAAAAGAATCCAACACACCAAGCAAAATTCATTAAAGGGGTCATGCCACGGTCATCCAATATATTACAGTTCTTTAGTTTGGCAGACACTACAGGACCTTATTATTCTATTTCCGAAATTTGACCGCCCTAGATGCATCCCCTATTTCGAAATAAGAGGCTGAAGTTGACACTGTGAAGCTCCTTCCACCGACAGCGATTGGCATGCTGAAATGTTTGGCGACGTCGCAGAGCGACACCAGCCATCGCATCGTCTGCTGCTGTGTCGGCGTCGATAAGCTGCCGATCCATTGTACTGTGTTCACGTTTGCCTTGCTAAAAGACTGGCATGACTTCCAATAAGTGCACTCAGCCCGTTTCTGAGAACAGAACACAGGCTGTAGAGAAGCGCAATTTAGTTCTTGCCCAGACAGTCACCTTTGGCGCGACCGCTGCTACCGCCGCTGTCGTCCGATGGCAGCACTGCCCCCATCGCCGTAAACACCGCCACGCCAGCCGGGCCTTCCAAGCAAACCGTCCGCACTAGCGATACGATGAATTCCTTGCGCCAATGTCAAAAAAGCATGCTAAATTTGTTTTTCTCGAAATAATGGCCCTCGAAAAGGAATTTCAAAAATAAATGTTTCTTGTGAAATGCTAACCCATACGGTGGGAGTCTGCTCACAGCTGGTGTGATGCCAGTGTTCTTATACGCTAGTTCCGCTGTTAAGGCGTTGCCAAAAATAATTATTTCCTTTACTATGATACAGTGAGCTTCAGGGCAGAAAAGTTTCATAATCGAGTGGCCCATTTACTAAAACACCTCACTGATCTATTACAAAGTGGCTTTCGCTGTGGCTTCGATGCGAAGTAATTTAGGCCTAGCAACGATTAGGGAGAAGCAGACAGCTAGAGCACCGCCATCCTTCGTGCTCGTGGGCAGAGCCTTTGTGTAAGCTTGCGGCATCCGGTGCTGTAAGCCTCATGAGCTTATCATCTACTTTCATGAAGCAGCTAGAGCCAACAGAAAAAAAAAAGGTCTGAAAACGAGCAGCGTAAATGATGCTGCTAAGACGGGACGGCTAGGGTATTGGGTGCCTCGATGTAGTGCGCCGCGCCCTATACACTACGCTGCTGCGTTGTCGGGCGGCACTCGAATATAGTACAAAAGCGCCGTCGAACAGCACTACATACATTGTGCATTTTACGTGTAGCTTTTGAGACGTGTTTAAGTGTACAATGTATACGCTGTTCTAGCGGGTCAGCTCATGCGCCTTTCGTACTCGGCTGCTGATGTGCACCTGAATCCTGCCCACAGATGCTGCTATTCCCTAGGTTAAAAGAGCTAACTGATATCGTTGAAAAGCTCAGTTTGCAGTAACCTCAGAGAGCGGCTGTTTGACCAGCATTATCACAGCTTCGTGTAACTGCGGTTGCCGCTGTTCGTGCACAGAATATGCAGCAGACGAAGCGGCGTCGGCCTATGTCGTCACCGGCTGCGCCGGTTGCCAGATCACTAAGCTGTTGACGAAGAAATGAAAATAAGTTTTAAAAATATCTGCAGGTCCGGTGCAGCTAAAACTGAGGTTTAGTTACTTGCCACATCAGGAACAAGATGCAATAAACAGTTTATATTCCAGAATTGGTGTCATGACCCCTTTAACTCCAATATTTGCTAAGACTAACAACTACAAGCAGGTTTTTTTCCCCAAGAAATGTAGAAGACTCGAATTTCCTATTGGCTAACATTGTTGATTTAGATAGTTTTGCATATAAGCTGAAACATAATTCACGAGATTACAGCACTTCCTACATATTTAATGTTTCTGCTGTCATTCCCAGTATGCATAAATAAAGAAATAATAATAAAAGAATTGATTCCTGCTGCAAAGGAGAAAACTAGAGCCCAGTTGCAAAGCCTCCAAACTGTTAACGTTCTCCTGAATTTCTCCTCTCTCTATGATGTGTCTAAACCTCTTTTAGTTGCTGCTGAAAGTCATATCAAAGAAAGTGTCCAACTTAACAACATGCTTCAGGCACTCTTAAAGGGACAGAACACTGGCCAAAATATGTCATGAGATTATGGTGGAAATGAAAAGATCTTGCCTCATATAGTACAGATTGAGCACTAGAATATCAAAGAAAAGAGGCTTTACAATTTTAATTTGCCATTGAAAATCGCATAAAAACAACCGAGGCGCTATCTAGCAGAGAAACCCTAGTACTTTCAGTGTAGCCCCCCACGTGACTACATGTCAGCAAAATATCTCTGATTTTCGTAACTGCACAATGTTCGTTTTTCTTCTAGGAGTGCTTGAAATAATTTATTATATTTTTCGCTCTCTCCAGTGCGTCCTTAATAAAAACCACCTCTGCTTTCGCACTGCGAGAGGTATGCTTTCAGATTTTGCCACTAGATGGCGCCGCAGTGTTTGCAATTTCATGAATGAAGCAATGACAGTGCGCACTAAAACTTTTGTCGATGAGGGCGTGAGTTATTGTGCCATAACAGCATTGAGTGTGAAACTGAAAAGAACGTTACTCTACACAAAAAATGTCTGATTACTGTCTGGCGAATGAAAGTTATATTTTTTTTCAGTACGTTTTTTTTGTCGACCACCAGTCGTCATCGCGGTCGCTGCTCATGGTTTCCAGCATCAGACTACATAAAAACGGGCGCACGCTTTGACTGAAAAATTCCCGGTAAATATTTTATACAGCGTTTTTAACCTTAACAAAATCGTTATGGAATCCAACATTTTAGACATCAAACTTTCCTCTGCGGCGCAAAAAAATCGAAACCTAAATTCCAGTCTTCTGTCCCTTTAATGAAGCACTGAGCACTGTGATATGCAGCTCGTTTTTTACGGACAATGACATCGAAAAAAATTGGGCTTGGATTGAACTGGAAGAGGTAAAAATGCACAAGAGCTTGTACCATTTTTAGTTTTGGGCACCAACACCTCGTGAAGTTTCTTGCTAAGTGCATTTCGCTCTTCAATGTACTCAGCTGTCAAATCCTCTTCAGATGCCTGCACACAAGCAAGATTACCATGAACTTTTTGTAAATAATAAAAAGCACAGCAAAGATGAAAAAAAACAACAACAATAAAATTAGTTTCAACGCTTGTTGCAACTTATTCATTTCAAAATGAAGTGCACTACAGTGCTATCTACTTATAATAATACCAGATATAATGATATATCGCTTATAACGATCAAATTCTTCTGATTTATCAATTTTCCAATTGGCCCAATGTAAAAATAAACCAGACACAATGATCGATTATCAGCGGTACATCATATACAACAATAGCTTTATTGCCGCCCAGTAGATACACAAAAATTTATCTGAATGTTTAATAAAAAATAAACTAAACTACTAAGGAGCGAATGACATGAAAACTCTACATATGCAGCGAAAACGGACTGTAGTGGAGAAATCTGCGAGCGCGATTGCGTGCGGCTAGGAAATGACGACTATCATCATCACAGTCGCTGCTTGTTGCGCCGGTTGTGCGCCTGTGGCAGATGCGCTGACCACATTTACAGAGTGAATCGATAGCTCTCGATATGAAACAGCAGATTCATCGAGATTTCTGGCAGGGTTTCAAGATTGGAAGCCTCGTGAAAAAATACGGGCATTCGCACTGTACGGATTTAACGATCATCAAGGCTGGGGATGTCCTGCAGCTCATCCAGACGCTAATCGGTTTCACGCACGGCCCTGCTGCCAGCGTACGCGCTTACTGGAAGCTATGCTAACAGCGATTGTCAAGCTTCAGCTGCTACTCAAGCGACCGTGAATTCCAATTTTTTTAAGTATGCGCATGTTATTTTATGGCTATTGATGAATCCTGTAATAAAGTGTATAGTGCTCTTTACGGTGATTAGCATTGTTCTACCCGATTTACTCATCGCTGGCAAGTAGGCCAAAATACGTGGATGTAGGCTTTTGTATTTCGTTTTACCTTTTTTTTTTGCTGGTCCAGATAAGCCAAACCCGGATAATTCGAATTTTGGTTATATTGAACTCACGAAATATCTCCTTGAAAATCACAATTAAAAGTATAGGAAAACTGCGTCATATATCGAAGTCAATTTCACCAGTCGTTCGATATATCGAACTCTGCACTACGCACTGGAAGGCGCGCCTTCCCCAAAGACGATTGCATCACCCTCAGCCGTTTGCCGCACGACGTTTTCAAGCTACGCGCAGAAGGAGAGAGGGAACAGAGCAGCACTGTGCCCTTTCCCCAAAGGCACGCGCAACTGCGGTGGTCGTTTGCCGCACGCCATGGCAGCACGTGACATCTGCAAGCCATGTGCGTGAAGGGACAAGAGGGAGCGAAGCGCAAGGGGTGTGCCCACTCTTCTGCCGAGCTTTATCTCTCTTTCCTCTCTCTTTCCTGGTCTTCGTTCACAGCAGCACGCACTACGCATGTGCGGACAAGCCAGCTCGACCCGTGGCAGCTGACGGGCGGTGCGCGTCTTGTGTCGTGCTGAATGCGCCTAAGCTAGGGTGGCTGCGGACGCTAAGAAGCGGCAGATGTTTTTTGTTTTTGTGAGAGCCGTCCACCCTTGTTGTCATGCTGAACATGCGGCTATGCGTAAGCTATGGCAACTGCGGATGCTTAGAAGCGGCAGATTTTTTTTGTTCTTTTTAACGACAGTCGATCTTTGTCATGCTGAATGTGTGATGTAGTAAGCAATAGCGACTCTGGACATTAAGAAGCGGCAGATATATATATTTTTTTTGCGATAGTTGTCCATTCTTGCATCTATGAATAAACGGAAGCACGCGGTCACCTGCGATCATGACACCGGCTTTTAGCATTGTTTGCCTCAAACGACATTTGCAGCTATCACGCTTTTCAATGATTTTGTGGCAGTGGGCTACACCCGCCCCAAGCATGGCGTGATAAATCGAACCAGGCTTGTGCAATCAAGCCATCACGGACACTGCTAGGTTCACTCGCCGCCACCGCATGAGCGATCAAAAGTAGTAAAAAGATAAACATGCGTGACGTTATCGCTGCGCAGCATCTTGGCGCGCTGCCAATAAATGAGCAAGCAAAAACGCTCCTGATTTTTGCCGCAGCGACATAAAACCTGCTTTGAGCCGAGAGACGCAGTTCCAACACGTTGGAAATTTTTCGCTCTGTCACTGCTGCTCGTTGCTGAGTTCACTCAATCGCTTGCATGTGAACTGGCCTTAACTTTTTTTTTTTTTTATTTTCAGATTCCCGGAGACAAAAAGTGGAGGGTGGGTTCATTATGTGAATGTGTTGATTACGCGAAAAATACGATATCACTTTCCTCGATCGCAAGCGGCGTCTCAAGCCGATTTCTGTACATCGAATTATCAATATATCAAACTATTTCGCCATCCCCTACGAGATCGATATATCCGGGTTTGACTTATAACAATAATCAGTTACAACGACTGGATTTTCCAGTTTTCTCAGTATCGTTATAAGTGGACTGCACTGTACTATGCTACACTGAAGGAGATATATAGGGTGACCCAGCTGAAATGGATTGAAATTTAATAACCTAAGCTACCATCAGACTTAAAATGAGGTGAATGTTGCTAGAATTTACGTAAAATATTGGCTAACACTTTTTCGCTCTCCCTAAACTGAATGATAGGTTGACAATAGTAATGAACTTTTCAAACATGGCTTTAAATCCTCGGGTATGAATATGAAAGCTGTGGAGTGCCACAAAAATGATCGACTCAGGTGGTTTCCACGAGCTAGCCGTAGCATACCCTTTTTGTTTATTTGGTAAAAATGCAAGCCTGCAAAGTTTAGAAAATACCAAATGACAGCATGCTCTGTGCACCAGAATATGCAGCGATTACAGTGCTCTCATTCGCAACTTCATAAGGCACTGCCAGAGCAATTCGCACCAAAAGAGCGTGCTCTCAGTCGCCGCTGATGTTTATTTTGGAACCAGCAGCAACGCAGAGCTTTTCTGTGGGCAGCGCAGAGCTACTGTGCATTCAGGCACACGAAGTGCACTGTCATAAGGTACTTTGTAAACTTCGAGGCCTTTCATTTTCAGCTACTACACTAGAACCTCCTAGATAAGAGCAGTTTTGCGGCGCTCAACCGCTCAACAACTTCTGTATTCACACTTGAGTGTTAACAAGGTAGTTAATGTCGACTAATTATTCATGTAGGCAGAATGAAAAAAAAAAAACAAAAAAACAGCTGGTACATACTTTCGAGAAATCTTAACAACACTCCCTTGATTCTTTAATTTGAACAAACACTCGTTTCTTATTTTTCAACCTTGGTTCATTTTAGCAGGGACAACCTGCAGATGCTTTGCAGAACAAACATCGCTAAAATGTATGCACTGAGTCATTACTTATATCCTTAAAACTAAAAGAATTGGTGCTGGGGGTCATAAAACAAGACTGCTTTTAGCGAGGTTCTGCAAACATTAATCAAGGTACAACAATGTACTCAACTTCTATGCATACCTTAAACCTAATGAAGTAAAATCCATTTGTACTTTGCTGCACTTTTTAACCCTGCCATGCCAAGACTTTAAAGGAGTCTATGAATTTCCAGAATTCAGCTACTAATAGTGTTGTCATAGCAGAAATGTAAAAAACAAGAACTGAGAGAAAAAAAAAGATTGTCGCAGGCACTTAGATATCTCTTAAGTGTGATAAGGCTAAAGCCTTTCCTGTGACCCTATGCAATCATGTGCCGCTTTTTCACTCATTTGGTTCTTTGTTCCCTCACCTTTTTCTTTTTTTTCTCCTTTTGCTCTTTTTCCTTTTTATTCTTTCTACTTTTCTCTCTTTTGGTGGTTGTTTGATTTGGTTTGGTTTGTGGGGTTTAACGTCCCAAAGCGACTTAGGCTATGAGAGACATCGTAGTGGAGGACTCTGGAAATTTCGACCACCTGGGGTTCTTTAATGTACAGACATCGCACAGCACACGAGTTCCTTGCTTTTCGCCTCAATCCAAAAGCGGCCGCCGAGGCCGGGATTCGATCCCGCATCCTTGAAAACAGCAGTCGAGCGCCGTAACCACTGCGCCACCCCTGCGGGTTTTGGTGGTTTTATCATTTTACTGTTTCTACATTTTTTCTCTTTTACTACTATTTTTTTCTCTTTCTCTTCACTGTTTTTAACGTTGTAATGTAATGATGAGGCCTGACATTATATTTGTAATGTTTGCACGTTTTCTTGCACAATAGTGACTTATGTATGGAAGAAATACGAGCTGCGGCGGCCACACCTGGTCCGCGCACGAAAAGGTGTGTCTGTGTGCTGCGTGATGTAAGCGCATGGTGAAAGACGCTGGTCGTCGAAATTATTACGACGTCGCTCACAGCGTCAGGACATTAAACCAAAAACTTACAATTTTTACATGCCTAATTATCGGGTGGGTGGCACAGGCATGCACCCAAGCCAGAAAATGACAGGCCACAGCCACGTGCTATCTTCTCCCATGCACAGTAACTGCATTTCGAAAGAACTCAAAAGTAACATCAAATTGTCTCACAAAAACGAAATGCAGCTGATTCGTTTTTATAGAGAGTTTAATTCTGAGGGAGGAAAATGTGTTGTTCTTTAAAAATGGCAGCTTGCCAGTAACAAGTTGTCATTTTCGAGGCGCTCCCATTCGCATCATTTTCGTCTGCCACGGCATCTTCATTGCACTGATCGCTGTAGTGGCTTCACGGCCCGGAAGTCATAACCGGCAGCCTAAAGGTCACCCGCAATGCTGCTATGCATTTTCTTTCCTTTTGGACTTCATACCAATAAAGGTTTTTCATCACCACTAACATGCCTGCTTACGTCCGTTGCATCGTGTCTTATTTCTCACTAACCATGGCGTCTCCACGAGGCAAACAAGTTACAACGTAAAATTTAAGCTGCGTGCAGTTGAAATTGCCGAGGAGCACGAGTACCGGGCTGCAGGAAGGCAGTTTGCGGTTAGCGAAAAATTAGAAATTATCCGGGACTGGTGCAAAGCCAGCAGTGTGCTCTGGACAATGAAGTCGACCATGAAGATGTTGCATATTTCCTCTCGCTGCTCCGGCCCCTCCTCTTTTTTCTCTCTCTCATTTTTCTCTGATGATTTTGCCTAAACGCCGTCTGTAAGTGCATATACCATCTGTATGTATCAAAATAAAACATTTTTGAAAAAGTACTGCTCAGAACACTACATGCACTTGTGTGAGCACTGCGTATTAGGGTATACAGGTATATGCGGCGGCCGCCGCATGCATGTATTTTCGTCGCACTTGCTCACAAAGTGATCCACGAGTTTTCTACTGAGTGATCCGGTGTGTCTTATACACTGGTGCAACTGATATGCGTTTTTTGTGGCAAAAATTGCCGTTTGGAGGAATATACAAAAGTGCGACTTATAGACCAGAAAATATGGTACTTGTCTGGCAGGAGAGATTTACATTAGTTTTTAGTACATCACTTTTGTTGATGCCACGGTCACTACTCATGGTTTCCAGCATCGGGCCATATAAAAACAGGCGCGTGCTCCAATCGAAAAATTCTCGGCAAATTTGTTTTACAGCATTTCTGATAAAACCACTATGGAATTGACCGCTTGAGACAGGAAGCTTTGAAACTGCAGCCTAAAAAAAATTTTACGCTTAAGGTGCAGTGTTCTGTCCTTTTAAGCATTTTAAGGAAACATTAGATCAGAGGTACTGCAATCTTCATTGACACAACTTAAAAAAATTATTTTAAGAGTAGATGCTTTAATATAGTGGTGACCAGCTAGCTATAATTGAACTCAAAATTTTCATTACTAAAGAGTAACGCTAACTGAAGGCTATCTTAAATAGTATTATGGATGCGGGAAACACGTTTGCTAAGTTTAGTTATTTTATGCAGGCAGCAGATTAGCCATCAGTAGCTCTTGTGCACAACAGTACAGTAGCACAAGCCGACAGGTGTATGCCCCCATACAGCACAGATGCTAAGGTATGTCGCACAGCTCACTGCATTCACTAGGCAGATAAGTGGCACCAGCGAGACCAGACACATGAAAGTTAATGGCGACAACAGACAGCATATCAAAAATTTGCCTATCGTAGACCATGGCTGCAATGTTGCAATACAGTGAAATCTCGTTACTACGAACACCACATTAACGAACTTTTCAAATTAACGAATTTTTTAAGAATCCCCGGCAGATTTGCCATGTTTTCAATGTAAAACTATTTCAGAATTACGAATTTCAAAATAGCGTATATTTCAGAATAACGAACGTATTTTATTTCTTGCTCTATAATTTTGGAACATCAGTATTACGAATTTGGCTAAAATTAACAGCACCGCAGCTTGCAACTCTCGCGTGAAACTAAACAGAAACCGCCATTTCTGTGTGTATGGTTCGGGGGCTTAGCTATCATCATCAGGACATCTAGGACCAGCTCCTAGCGCCACCATGGAGCTATGGTTTATTACGCAGTAGCCAGCAGGCCTAGCTGCCTGCGTTTTTTTTCTTCCTGTGTTGTGTGCCGTACGCGACTCGGTTCGTGCGTTCACGCGTGCGGGACGGTATTTTTTTTTTTTTTTTTTTTTGCCGCTGATTATCTTATTGCGAAGTTAGTGCGAGATTGACGATGATATTAGCCAGCGAAGTGCCAAGAAGATATGAACGCAGCTGCTTTCACTGCAAGAAATCGACGCAGGGAAAAAGCGATTCGGCCTCTACAGACAGCTAGCATTGCCCCATCGACTGCCACGATCATTATGAAAGACCGAGACAAGATTTTCAAAGCTCAGGGAGCATTGAAGATGGGGTCATAAAAAACTCCGATGTTTTTTTTTTTTTTTTTGCACATGGACAAAGTCCTTACTTTCATCGCTCGGTGCAATCACGCACGCGATGAGGTGTTCCGGAAAGCGGAAGGTGTATGTGCTGTAGTGGTGTAATGTAGTGCGCGGTCGTGTTTGCTGCACGCGGCAGAAGAAAATAATGGATTTCTTCAAATAAATGAGCTTTGGAGTTAGTGCAACCTTTTCACTTGAGGTTTTGCTTGTCTACACACGTGCCTACTGCCAAGGTACGTCATTTTCATACCTAGGTTTGACCACTGGCTTATAATCGCAGATTTTTCATTACAATGATATTTCAAAATAACGAATGATTTTTCGCGGTCCCGCGGGATTCGTTATACTGAGATTTGACTGTATAAGGAAGGACCCAAGCTTCTGCAGATTAAAGCACTATGTCATTTAGCTGGTTGTGGCCATTCAGATATTATCCCGTACTCAATGTTCAACAGGCCACATATATAATGTTATTGCAAAAATGAAATTCATATCAGAGCGACCCCCTTTTTTTTAATCTAAAAAATGAAGCCGAGAAGACCTGATGCATGTTACAGCACCAAAGTGAACGATGCCATACCATATGCCTCTTTAAAGTTTTTTCATACACAAGTAACAATAGAACACAACAAGGAATGAAAATACCACACTAACCTGGGACAAGTCAGTCAAGAGGGTGCGCCTGACAGCAGGAATAAACAGTGTATGGCACTCCAGCGACTTGAACACATCTAGTACAATACAAAGGTAAAGAATTCATAAGGGCCGGTTTCTGCAAGTCACTGCCAATTCCATTCAACATTTTTCTGCAATGACGTCATTAATTCCTCCACACAGGTGAATATGCTCAATTATTGTGCCAATTAACTCTTCTATGGGCGGTGGGAAGTGTACTTTCCATTATTAGGATCATGGGAAGCATTTTTCTCACCACAGCAGCGTACTGCCATTTTATGCCACCTCTATGAAATTTGAAAAACAACAACTATGCCATCGTGCACTAAAAAAAAATGTACAGACAGAGATATTAATGCGACAGGGTTGAACGCCCTGTACACAAAAAATCCGACATCAGCGCCGGTGTTACCATTGTGAGCGAAAAATCTACAAAACACCCTTAAAGGAGGAGCTTACGTGTCCCCCATTTATATTATTTTTTTCTGTCCTATGATTGAAGATAATCAAAGCTGTTCAGCAACTGCTTCCTGTGACCTGGGGCCTCAAAGGTGTGTGTAAATTCTTTGAAACAAGTCTTGTAAGCAACAGAAAACACCATTTCTTTTAAATACGAATAGCATAATACATTACAGTGACTCTCCTAAACATTTCTCATGCTTTAACGACTACTTACAGTGGACAGATATGGTACAATACAGCAGGTCTGTGTCACCATGCTCCTTTTATAATTTACCTTTGCACCATAGTTAGATAATGGGGAAAAGGAAGGGGGGGGGGGCAACAATGCAAATACAAGAAACTGAAGAATCATATTGTCACGCACTTCCCGTCGTAACAATATAATATATTTAATTTTTCTTAGTTCCGAGAGATTTTAAACTGATGAATGTTGGCTTGAGAGTTTTTCATTTGGTTTATGTGGTACTTTGCATCGTTACAAATCCCAACCCTAGCATTTTGCACTGACACTGCACAGCTTTGCTCTCATTCAGGGATTAAACCCATGAAAAATGACCCCTTGAGATCTAATGATACGATGCTTATATTCTGTCACTATTCTTTTACAGGACAAAACGATTTGTTCTGCAAACTTTATCCTTTCCTCTGCTGTCTTTCGGCGCTAAAAAAACAACAACTAGTAATGCACCATATTAGCCTGCAAAAAACATCCTCGCGGATTCATGGTGTCATGAGTAGCGAGGTTTACGAGGATTATTGGAAAAGGTATGCTTCCGTAAGCACACCACAATCTGGGCTTTAGAATATGATTTATTCGAAAGGCCAAAATGGAGCCCTCTTTTACCCCTGTGAAAAATTCATAGAAGAGAAGGGTGGGCCTTACACAGTTGTCAAGACTAGGTGTGCTGAGATTATTTGAATAGAAAATCTTTGAACAGGCTCTGGGCATTGTCCAAAGCATGGACCAGACATTCATTGACAACTTCTTGAACATTATGCCTTATGTGACTGATAGAAAAGGCTAGCGTGCAAAGTACTAATGACATTAGGTTATTAACTAGTGTCATGTTCGAAAATGGCGAATTATTTTGTAACAAAAATGCCTATTTTTGCCAATACCTTCACAGAATTTGACCTGCAACCAAACTGGGCACCTAATGTGATGATAAGTACCAGTTTATATTTGTAAGCATGCTCTTCCCATCAAGCTAATGCACAAGTTTAGGTGTGGTGAAAGAGTTAATCTGGAAAATTCAAACATCATCTCTCTTCCTTCACAGCTGTATTAGCGATTGTCATCTCACTGCAAGATCATTATGTAATATTTTCATGTAATACAGTGAAATCTCGTTACTACGAACACCACATTAACGAACTTTTTAAATTAACAAATTTTTTAAGAATCCCCAGCAGATTTGCCATGTTTTCAATGTAAAACTATTTCAGAATTACGAATTTCAAAATAGCGTATATTTCAGAATAACGAACGTATTTTATTTCTTGTTCTATAATTTTGGAACATCAGTATTACGAATTTGGCTAAAATTAACAGCACCGCAGCTTGCAACTCTCGCGTGAAACGAAACAGAAACCGCCGTTTCTGTGTGTATGGTCCATGGGCTATAGCTATCATCAGGACATCTAGGACTAGGGTGCCTCGATGCGCGCCCGCTCTCCGCTGAGGGTGGCGCCACTCTTAGAAGCGGTCGTTGCCGCCAAAACCGGTTATCGGGAGGCGCCACCGCCATTTTCTTGCATTCCGCTCCCGACGTCCCGCGTACGCCCACGCTAGACACGCTAGACACTAGACACCCGGAACTTTTTTTTTTAGTGGGGGGTGGGGGGGGGGGGGGGGAATTTTGTCAGGTCATAATTAATATTTTTCAGGTAAGTTTGGTTTTATGTTTTGTTTTAATTTTGTTTTATTGTTATTTTATCATTTTATCCTAATTTTTTTTTAATTTAGCCCCAAATTTACACTGCGTAAATTTAGTTTTACGCAATGTGAAAGCATGTTTTACCCATAAAGAAGAATGAAGCCATGAATTGTTCGCAAATACAGCCTTCTAAAACACTATCGCACTTATTATTTTCAAAATACTCGTTACTATAATGTACTATCAACTGTTGTCAGTCATTCAATATTTGTTTTTTTTTTAGAGTATTAATTTATTTCACGCAAAGAAAACGTTTTCAAAATGATGGCAGTCCATGCTAGCTCATTTACAACACAGCATACATTTTAACGTCCTAGAATTTGAGCGCTCATAAAAGTTATTTTAGTGTGAGCAGTGGGAAGGTGGGGGGGGGGGGGCACTACCCCCTCGGAATAAAAGTTGGGGGGGGGGGGGGGGTGACCGACCCCCCCCTCCCCCCCGGTTCCGGAGTCCCTGCTCTGCAGAATTGCTGGGTGCTGCTTTCCCCAGTGCACTAACAGTGCTAACAATGATCGGACAATCTTTTCTTTTTTGAGCCCAAGAACAACCTCTTCTATGGACTGTGAAAGTGTAGCGGGACAACTGGCAGCCGACGAACTACTCTTGCATATGCAGCGTAAGTACCCGACTTCTCTGCAGTGCTAAATTCATTTTCGGGCTCATGTAAGCTTGTCTATGCGACTGTTTCTGATTACCAGACATACCACTTTGTGTACCTGTCGGAGGCGCAATGTCATGCTTTTGCAGCCTTCTGATATTTGATCGCTGTAAACGGGCGTAATCTCTTAGAGCTCGAGAACGATATGAATCCTCCAACGCATTTACACCTTCATTAATACACTTAGCATTATAAATTAAGTTTGAGGCTGGTAAAAATATTACGATCTTTCTCAGCCACGAAGCTTAAACAGGAGTTATCACGCCTACTTCACAAAAAGCCTCGCAGCCCGCTTAATTCTGAAAGACGCATCTGGCAGCGGGAAAATTATGTGACCCTCGGAGCGCAGAATAGCATGCGATGCATTAGGCTTTATTTCTCTATGTTGCGTCACGTTGAGATATTTTATACTTTTGTTCTTTGCGAAAACTATGCTATTCAAGACATTTATCATCACCTATCCTATGTCACGGAAGTAGCGCATAGAAATGAAAAAAATAAATTAATATGAAGTACATTTTTATTTCGTGCGTGTGTGCGGAGTTCAACCCATATGCATGTCAGTGTGCGTTTGCGGGATTTTCTTGATTTATCATAATTTAATCTTATTTTTCAGGGAATAATGCATTTATAATAGCAACAAATGTTTTTCGTACAGGCTCACTTTGGTGATTTTTGATCTGAACAAAATAAGGCAGACTGATGAAAGAAACTGAAGCAAAATGCTGTACCAACGTATTTCCCATTCAGGGGAAGGTATTTCCAATTTGATTCACTGCCTAATTGCATACATTCGTT
Source organism: Amblyomma maculatum (assembly GCF_055883805.1). NCBI lineage: Eukaryota > Metazoa > Arthropoda > Arachnida > Ixodida > Ixodidae > Amblyomma > Amblyomma maculatum. Next base: position 161,708,000 of record NC_139344.1, on the reverse strand, counting down.
ACCAAATATTTGGGGGTCGCCCGGAAACATTTCAGTGGCATTTGAGCCTGAGGCCCGACATGGGTCACTTATTTTGCCTTCAACAGGTTATGTGTACGCGTGTATGTATCAATTCTGCTTCTCACGCTCTTATCAGAAGCATTCCCCTTATTCATTTCTACTGTCGACCGGCTAACACAACCTTCATCTCAAACACCCACTTAATTCATTACCACTTGAAAAGTAGAATCGGTCGCCTTCTTTAATTAATACAAATTAACTTAACCAAGGCTACATTGTAGTTAATAAAGGGAGCGGGGAACAAATCAAATATTTATGTGCACCTTTTGGCCTCTACGCTTAAATTATTTTGTGGGAAAACAAAAAAAAAAAAACTATTGCCGAGACGCTGGTCATGCCTTCTTTTCACTCTATTATTTGCCTTGATTTTCCATATTTTCATGATTCCTGTTTTTCCCTTTGCTTTGAGGTCAATTTGATCATTGGTTTGTACATCTTTCTGCTTCCAGTTGCTCCAAAGAAGCGTAAGCCACCTAGAGACAGAACGCAGCCTATTTGTGCATCAAGGTAATAAATAATTGTTCTTGCGTGCGCTTGAGTCTTTGTTTTGACTTCATAGTGTATGCATGACACAGTTTACCATCATTGCATAATAGTGTAAGTGAACGTAAGCATGCCATGAGTTCGCGCTTGAATATGCAGCTGTTCATTTCATGTACTTCATTTTCCGCTATATCCACACATAAGCGCTATGATAGTTGACGGTGCTGGTATGACAACGACGGTGAACAGTTGGCCGCCGTGATCACATATCGCAAAACAAAGATAACCGCTACACTTTCGCTAATCGTCTCGAAATAGCGAATACATCGCCGAATTTTTACTCTTACTCTTCATCTAAACTATAAAAGGAATGATCATCAAAGGCAAAGTTCAATTCAAGCTATCACTGGTAGAGGGACCTCCTCTATCTAGGCGCGTCACGCAGCAAACGCGCACCTCGCGACCAGCGGATGCAAAAAAATGGTGGTCGCGCTAGCAGACGACGCGGTTGTCCTCACCCTAAGCGGAGAGCGGGCGCGCATCGAGGCACCCTATCTAGGACCAGCTCCTAGCGCCACCATGAAGCTATGGTTTATTACGCAGTAGCCAGCAGGCCTAGCTGCCTGCGTTTTTTTTCTTCCTGTGTTGTGTGCCGTACGCGACTCAGTCGTTCGTACGTTCGCACGTGCGGGACGGTTTTTTTTTTTTTTGCCGCTGATTATCTTATTGCGAAGTTTGTGCGAGATTTGCGATGATATTAGCCAGCGAAGTGCCAAGAAGATATGAACGCAACTGCTTTCACTGCAAGAAATCGACGCAGGGAAAAAGCGATTCGGCCTCTACAGACAGCTAGCATTGCCCCATCGACTGCCACGATCATTATGAAAGACCGAGACAAGATTTTCAAAGCTCAGGGAGCATTGAAGATGGGGTCATAAAAAACTCCAATGTTTTTTTTTTTTTTCACATGGACAAAGTCCGTACTTTCATCGCTCGGGGCAATCACGCACACGATGAGGTATTCCGGAAAGCGGAAGGTGTATGTGCTGTAGTGGTGTAATGTAGTGCGCGGTCGTGTATGCTGCACGCGGCAGAAGAAAATAATGGATTTCTTCAAATAAATCAGCTTTGGAGTTAGTGCAAACTTTTCACTTGAGGTTTTGCTTGTCTACACACGTGCCTACTGCCAAGGTACGTCATTTTCATACCTAGGTATGAAAATGACGTACCTTGACCACTGGCTTATAATCGCAGATTTTTCATTACAACGATATTTCAAAATAACAAATGATTTTTCGCGGTCCCGCAGGATTCGTTATATCGAGATTTGACTACCTAAACAAATCTAGCATATGCTCATGTATCTGATTTGAGTGCTATTTTGTTCAGATAAACTTTTGATTAGACAAACGAGTTTTCTGGTCCCTACAAGTTGATAATAAAGGGCATACTGTGTTCAGTAATAAAAAAGAAAAAAAAGGTGAGCCAACCGTCACGTACCCAAAAGGCTAATTTTGTATTCTTCACTCTCTCTAGAGTGCGCTTCCATTAGCCGGTGAAGCCACTGCGTAGGTGTCTCGTTGTCTACAGTTGTCTGCACGAAGTCCTGCACGACCTGTTCACAAAGAAACAAAAAGCACTAAATAACTGCCTAGTTTACCTGCAAAATGGAAATCGAACAGACGACCTAACATGCACAGCTGGTGGCAGCAGGAAATTTATTTCTAAGCTGGTGACTTCCGACCTCTCGAAGTATACATGACTGTAGGCACCTGCTTGTTCCTCTCCCTACCTGCATTAATCAAGGTGGCTGGGGCTGCAACACATCAAGGCCATCAACTGAGCTGGGCTTTTGATTGCAGGTACTGATGACAGGTAATCATGTTTTTCTCCAGCTTATTGCTACCCATTGCACCATGGCATGTACATTTGTGCAACCAACTTCTCAAATTTTTCTCAAAGTGGTTAAAGTTGTTTTTACAAAGAAAGCGAAGTTGTCTACTTTTGAAATTCTTGCCTTCATGTTAGAAAAAAAGAATCAATTTACCAAGCTAAGAAACGGAGATGTGTGCCACAGAGTTCTACAGCGTGCCTATGAGGTGCTGCTTGGTACTGTCAGTTTTTTCTTCTCTGATGCAGTGGAATATTTTACCAAAGGATACTGCCCCCGAGTTTTCATAGTGAAAGCAATTACGGATGATACAAAAAATAATTGGGGCATAAACGTGTTTGACAGAAGAATAAGGCTGCCAATTTGAACGAGTCCAAGTGTGCGGTGCACATCAATTCCTAAAGTTTCCGAGGCAATCATGATGTTTTTGTGATACAGGTCGTTCTAATTATACACAAAAATGTATGAGATTTTCCTGGACAACAGAACATAATGTATGTCCGAAAGGAATAATGTCGAGAAAAAGGTGCTTACATCAAAAGCATGTTCTAAACAAGGATTGCTTACAGCAGGTTCTCAGACTGGGTTCTGTGGAAACCCAGGGTTCCTTGGAGTATTTTTTGCAGTTCCCTCAACATCTAATCCACGCACAGCTCAACCCATGAACTTTATACCAGGACTAATTGTTCTTTGAAGACCATTTCACTGTACAGACATCAATATTCACTGATTTTTGCATATTTCTTGATGTGCCATGTGTCTGTATGCATCTACTCACAGGCATGCCAGGCAGGTAGGAATGGAAGATTAGGCACACAATGTTCTTCAACACTTTTCTAAACTCACCAAGGTTCCCTATAAGGCACAAATAAACTCATTGAGAACCATTCAGTTACAGTAAAGAAAAATTGCACACATGCTTCTAGTGAATGATAATACGCGCACATGACAGACCCTTTGCAAAACTACACAAGTCAGCTTTCCTGCATAGCAAAAACCCTTTTACCTTGGTGGCACGGGCTACTGTTGGGGCACAGCACTGAATATTTCTATTTTGAGCATTATGTCGTGCACAAACTTGGCGAGCAGCATTCCTTCGCAATTGCAAAACAAAGGAGGCAGACGGGGGGGGGATAAATTAATATCAGCGATGCATTGGCTTGGCAAAGGCACTCTTAATCCCTTATTTGTGAAAGCAACACAAGGCAAATGTCTGCAGTATACCCATTACCGTCACAATAGACATATCCAGCACAACAATTTATGCTTCTAAAACAGGTTTGAATGCCATAATGAAGGGATTTTCGCTGTGCAGAGAAGCTGACTTCCAGCTTCTGAGTCGATTTAACATGCTCGGCACTTGTTTTTCAACACAAATATCAAGTCAAAAATGGTAGCCATTAAAAATCATTTCAGTGCCACCCATGGTTTTTGGCCTGCAATGATTTAGAAAAAAGTATTTGTTAAAGACCATTTTCTTGGTTCCTATTTACGTTCATTCAAAAGATGAATGATCCAACATGTGCCATGAGGTTTCGTTAGTATTAGCTGGAAGCAATTCAGTGTTATTTTTGCTTGAACTGTTGCTTGTTCCACATGAACAAAACAGTTATGCTCTTTCAATAATGTTTCCCCATTGTTTTAAAATATAAAAACCTGGAGACATACCCAAAGCAAAGGAGGAAAACTTAGCAGGTCATGAAGATAGTCTCCATTCCACTTGGCTTTTGACAGTTGTGATTTCAAAGCAAACAGCTATATGGTGCAAAAGAGAGCAATATATAGTATAGTAAGAACAGAACATGGTGCACTTTCCCCTCCAAAACGAACATTCGTGGGTCATTCAAAATCTAGTCCCTTCGGCATGCTACGGTCCTCTTTTCAAAAAACTTCGTAAACATGGGCAGTTTTTCTTTATTCACCATAAGACACAAAAGGCCTACCCTCAGCCAATTTGAACTCTGACTCATGATTTGAGAGTCACAGGTTCGATTCCCATCTAATTACCCCAATCTTCTTTTAGGTGCAATTTACTTTATATTCTTACACATTATAATGATGTTTAAGCCATGCTGCCACCTATTAATCACAGATCATCTGATGTTTTAATCCCTTTCAATTCCTTGTGCCATCACAACCCTCTCGACCAAACGCGATTTTCTCGACACACCAAAAGCCTCTGCTAAATGGGAGTATTAACCCCCTACTGGACTTGGACGAGTCATGCTCGTCCCAAGCCGGTTGCTATTTCTGGCTCCTGATGAGCCCAGCTCGCCGTGTATTTAGAGGCACTCTGAGTCTGGTTTGCAAAGAAAGTGCTTGTGCGAGGCGCGCTGTAGAAACGCCTACAAAAAAAGTGACAAAAAAAATTCACCTAACAAAAATGCTGTCTCTGGTGGTTGTAATTTGTAAATATTACACAAATTGGCTGCACCTCATGGCTGTCGGATCACCCTCTTCACTGTACCTGAAAGAGCCCGAGTGGGTGGGTGGGAGGCCCAAAGTTAAAAGTGCTGCTTCACGACGAGCTAAAAAATTAGGTGCTTCGCTGTGTTGATAAGATTTTTCTAAACATAGTGCTCGGATTGCAATGCTTGCTGTCGTGCATGGGCAGTGGGAAGTCCTCCTCTAGCATACTCATTTACTGACTGCGCTTCTTATGGCATGGCCAGTCACGAGGGGAGCAGAAGAGTGTGCTCTCGATGCAATCAGTCACCATGCATCAGCGTGGCAATCCTAGCCATTGCCCACAGCCTTCTGTGCGCCAGTGTCTCTGCACTTTCAGCAGCTCTATTAGTACCTTTGGGCACATGCTTGCAGAACTAGTGAAGACGACCTTCTGCAGCTTGCCTCGCACACAATTTCTAACGTTTTATATACCTGACGTCTCTAAAGTTCCATATAATGTGGGGCTCAGGTGATTTTATTTCCTTGTATCCTTGCATTCTTCAAGTTCATCAACTGCACTGTATATATGCATCACCCTTAACTGTGTAAAGTGCTCAAGGACCTCATTAGCTTTTAAATAAAATGACATCTTGATCAGCGCAGCTACTAGGCTATTGAAGTAACGTGTGCGTATAGTGCCACACAAACCTTAAACCCACGTGCGAATCTTAGCATTTTTACAAAGAGCTATTGGCTCCATTAATTAAATTCATACAGTGGTGCATTCCGCACAGCAGGTCAGTAGATAGTACATACAGCTCTTCAAATATTCTCTGTTTTTTCGTTTTCCCGGCCCACATTTTCGCTCCTTATTTCTACAATTTTACTCAATTTTGCACGTTGCTATGGTCAACTTGTTCTTTGACATGTATCCGGAATGCCTGCATGCATTTATTTGCACTCGTGCAGTAATGTTGTGCCCTCTTAAAAGTACAAACACTGGGACGTAACAGGTTGCGGATTGAATTACCACACAAAATAGTGCTTGGTGCATGCAGCAGGAGCCTTGTGGTGAGAGTGCTTGATAGTGGAAATGCACGCCACTACGATGACCAATTTTCTTTTGATGTGTCACACGAAGTGGCGCCAACAATCCACGCTTTTAGATAACAATTTTGAACGGCCACTACGGAGTGGTTGACCAGGCATGTATAATATAGGAGGCTATGGCAAAACTCTTCTAGTTATACGGCCAATTACCATTTCAATTCTATGTTGTCCAGTTGTTAGTGCCAACAGGGAATTTGAAGTCGTGAACAAGACTATGCTATATCAGTTTTTGAAACGCTAAAAAACTAATTTTCTGAAGCCTTGTAATGCGAGGAATTCTGGTGTTCTTTTCTGCACAAACCCAAAACTGAGTGCATTAGACTACGGAGCCCAATTTGAACTGCAAGAAGTATTGTGCCACATAATGCACAGTACTTGCTTCACAGTTTGCTTCAAGAAAAAGCCCAGTCACTGCCTATTGCGTGGTCGTTATTTTTGACAATGTTGAACAAAATAAAGTGCCTGACAGGGCACAATAGAGCAGGCAGTTTGAATTTGGCACCATAGCCACTGCAACATATCAGCAGTGGATGTCCTGTCTACATCGAGCTTCCTACACATCCAATGTATTCTATTTCAGTTTTGCATCGAAGAGCCAGATCTCCTGGTGCTGTGGGGCTTTAGAAAATGAGTCTTGGTGTTATATTCAGTTCCAATTTCGGTTTGAATTCTTTATTCCCCAGGGGGCATTTCTGTTGTTCGTTATATATGTGAGTGTATGTCTGAATAAACGGGTTGTGTTCGTTCGGGACGGCTGGAGTCTGCTTCTGCCTTCGAAAACACCACACTTGGTTTGTTGCAAAAACTGATACAGCATCGTCTTGTTCACAGATTCGAATTCTTCACTGACACTAAGTGAGCTGTACTAATTAAAAATTAAGTTTTAGTTAATAAGTTGCATACTTCAAAAGTTTTGCAGTAAGCCTCCAGCAGAAGCTGAGAATTTGTTAATGTATGCAATTTTTTTTCTCTATTTTTAATTCCTTATTTAAAGAATTTCCAAAAGTGTTTGCAGGAACACTTTGTATTATTTTGCACTCTACAGTGCGTCCTTCAACTGAAGATAATGCTCCTTTGCATTGACAATGTACTTTAAGCTTTTGTAATTAGATGGTGCTTTGAATTTCTTGGTGCTGTAAAGACAGACCACTAAATTTTTTGTTGTTAAGGCATGTCTCCCAGTGCCATAACAGCTCTGAGTGTAGAAACTGGAATGGATACTAGAAATTCCTAGTTACTGCCTGGAGGATGAGATTTATTGATACATTACGATACCCGATGTGCAATTTCCATCATGCTCGCTGACCATAGTTTCCGGCATAGGGATACAAAAAAATGGATGCATGTTCTAACAAATTCTTGGCAGTTTCTAGCAGAACTTTTGCTGAATTGAGCACATTAGACAACAAGCATTCTACTACGCAGAACAAAACTGAACACTTAAAATCCAGTGTTTGGTCCTTTTAGCTATCACACTAAGCGTTGAGATGCGACAGCGCATGCAATGGGAAGCAGTGCACTAAAATGCCACCCATAGCTACCAAATACAGCATTTTCAACCAAGACTCAGGGTAAATATTTGTGCAGTAACCTGGACTGAAGGAAAGAACATGTAATATATTAGAAGTTGGTTTTAAGTGCGGAGCAATGGGACACAAGGAACAGAGTAGGCAGAACAAGGCACGTTTAAAACCAACTGTCAGAAGTGCATTAATATTCAATAACATTCTTGTATATATTAGAAGTATACTAGAAATCAAGGAATAAAAAAGATTAGTACTCATCCTGTTTTTTTATTTCGTTGTCCAATGCGCTAGTCTTTTTAATTAATATTTAAATTTCTCATATTCTGCACATGTAAGACCCTCTTTTAATTTTAAGAGTTTATGGCCAACACAGGTTTATTAGCCATAAGAATTATGAGTTACGTCACACACTAGAAAAACTAGAAAAACTTCTCTTGCCCTCTGTCAACAACAATCAAAGAGGATTTCTCTGGAGGCAAAAACTGCCCCAACTATTTCGCACATAACACTGAGATGAGCCAGTACAACACCAGCATATCTTCACATGTGCACATTTATTCCAAGCTCGAGTTCTGACAGGTATACTGCAACATTACTGAAATGACCAACTCATAATTACTTAGTCACAGCTCATTAAACATTCTACAGAGTTGAAATGCACAACGTCATATATTAGGTAGACGAGCAATGTACGAGCCTACATATATAATTAAGAGCAACAGCATTAAAACTGAGTACATTGCCCAACAAAGGAATTTCAAAACAATCCACAGTTATTGAGTCTTGTGCCAACTACAGTCATGCTGTCCCAGGAAATTTCCCAAGTTAACAACTTCATCTGATGCTGACCCCCCCTACAAGTTATGCTTCTTGCTTTCCCGTTTTTGGTATCCACTTTGCCACTTTTTGCCACTTTAAAAGACACATGGTTACCAGTTCTGCACATTATATACCCTGCTCATGTGCACTTTCTCATTTTTAATTTCAGCTAGGACACCTTCAACTTGCGCTTGCTCTCTAATCTTTGCTGCTTTCTTTTCCTATCAACATTATGCCTATCCTTCCTGTCCCATTAGTTCTTTTTGGTGGTCTCTAAGGTTTGGCCCCATAATGAGAAACAAATAAATATCCTCATGTGCTTTTCTGCTGCTGCTCTCAGAGTCTAATTTCTCTCCCATGACCCAAATCTACCGCGAATACTTAGTAGGCATAGATCTACAGTTTTTGCCAAAAGTAAGCAGTTAACACGGATTTGTATCTCAGCCATACATTGCAGCCCTTTTGGCACCCCTAAAAACTAAAAGGCATCAAAAGGTCAGGTCAAGCGTTCCTACCTTACACAATTTAGCGCTCAAGGGGCATCATAGGTTGGTTGATTAGTTTATAGAGTTTAACATATATACCAAAGTGACAGGCTATGAGGGATGCCATAGTAGGAGGCTTCAAAGATTTCGATCCCCCTGCGTTCTTTAACATGCACTGACACTGCACAGTACATGGGTGCTTTGCCTTTTACCTTCACTGAAAAGCGACCACCGCAGTGAGGACTGAACCCGTACCCCTGTGCTCAGCAGCTGAGTACCTTAACCATGGAGCCACCATAGTGGGGTGGGATGCCATAAGTTCTCCACTACGTGGCAGAGTTGTACTCTTGGCATAAATTGCACTTCATTTCTAGACTGCTACTAAATGCAAACTGTTTCTTTGTCAAACTACTCAAAAATATGTTGCTCTCATTCACACTAACTTTTAGGCCTCCCACTGTAATTAGCGTGTCTAAGTTATCAGTCATTCACTGCAGTTTCTCTCAGTTGATTTAGAAGACAAGACTCCAGAAACAGAGGCTGCCAAAGTGTTTCCTATTAGCCTTTACACTTGATCCTTCCAAATTTAGCATTCTGAATATTTCTTATCACATACGGTGCGACTCATAATGGAAAGACACTTTCTGCTTTAAACCCCTTTGAATAGTGTTGCCTCAATCTGCCAATAGAAGACTACTGTCACTAAACAGTTCCTGCAGATATACATCTTAAAATTTTACAAGTAGTGTCAATGCCATGTTCACATAATGCCTGCGTGACTACCAAAGTATCCACAGTAAAATGCCTTTTTGTAGTATATGAATGTCCAAGACTCCTATGAGTACACCAGGGAGACGTCATACTAAACAATGCACTTACCCCCCTGGGACCATTTGAGAGGCCAGCAGAATGCACATAAAGAATAAAAATAAATTAACATTTCACCAATTCGTCCTTTTCTCTCGCACTGCAGGCATATTTTAACTGCCACCAAACCTCCTAAGTATATTTACTTAGAGGTTGCGCATGGCAGGTGTGTGCACAACTGCGCATAGATGCCAACAAGAACCTAATCCTATTCCTGGTGCAAGATTGGATATAGAAAAGTTTAGGGAAAATTAGTAGGAAAAACGGAACAAAGTACAGATAAACATATTAAAAAAGACAAGATCAGACTCAATCTATAACCTCCTTAAGATAATAATAATATGATCACATAGGCTGTTCCGTTAACACAAGCCTACACTGAAGTATTCATCATAATGATAGTCAGAAATATAATAAATACCAAAAATATTAGCAAACAAAAAGCAGTCATTACTAGTTAAAAAATCCTGATGCAGCTGGCTACGTTATAGTTCAAACTTATTTTAAATGCATTTTATCTGATCTGAAAATTAATGAAAAAGAGAGAGAGAAAGAATCAGGACAGAGTGACAGAGTGCTGAGAAATAGCTTAATTTCTCCAAAATGTGAAGAAAGAGCAGAACAGAACATCATTCCTATTAATCAGAAAATTTTTTAAATCTTTTGGAACCACCTCATAGGAAGCTGGTCTCATATGACCGATGGTTTTCAATACGCTGCAAACGCAAACTTCTGTGTGAAGTATGTAACTATATTTAGGTAGATATCATGATAACCTTAGTTTCGGTTTCCATGTAGTTCATTTTTTTTTCTGCATACGACTACATAAGAAAGAATCAGGACAGAGTGACAGAGTGCTGAGAAATAGCTTAATCTCTCCAAAATGTGAAGAAAGAGCAGAACAGAATATCATTCCTATTAATCAGAAAATTTTTTAAATCTTTTGGAACCACCTCATAGGAAGCTGGTCTCATATGACCGATGGTTTTCAATACGCTGCAAACGCAAATTTCTGTGTGAAGTATGTAACTATATTTAGGTAGATATCATGATAACCTTAGTTTCGGTTTCCATGTAGTTCATTTTTTTTTCTGCATACGACTACATAAAAGAAATAATTTTTCGGAGCGGAGTGGTCTGAAATTTCAACAAAAATAGCGTCGAGCTCGCGCCAGGACACAGTACAAATTTGGCACCTTTCAGGTGATTCCTCTGCCTTCACTGCAGATTTTTTTGATGATAGCAGTAGTAAAGAGTTCCAAGACAATTTGAGAGTTTCAACTTCAGCTCTGGCGATAAATCAGGCGAATATCATCCTGGAACACGACTATGGGCCCCATGAATACACACTTTCAGCTTTTTGGCCTCTTCTATAAAAAGCTTCACTTTTGGTGAAAGTAGTAAAGTCGTAGCCTATCAATGCAGGCAAACCTCAATTTGTCGCATGCAGACCTGCAACATTTTTTAGCATTTCATTATGAAATGAATAAAACAAACTATAGTTTAGTAATAAAAACAATAAAAAGAATTACCTGTGTTCGCCTAGCCAAAAGTTCCAAGTAATCTATTTCAGCTTGATCAATGATCTTGACAGAATTATAGATCAGGTGTGAACTGATGAGTGTTGCAATGGCAAATATCTTGGCATCATAGTTTTCAGACACATTTGTGGCTGCAAAACCTGACAACCAAACAGTTGTGCACATTAGCTTTCTGCCTCGTGGATCCAGCCAAGTTTAGCCCGAGAAAGTCACCACATACCTTCAGTGTCAAGAAAAATAAGGGAAAGCTGCTGCCCTGATGGTAACTTCACTTTCAAGGGCTACAAGAGTGCAAGAAAAGCAGCACAATAAATGACAAAACCAGAAAAAGAACCCCACATATTTACAGGGTGAAGCATGATATATTATCATTAACCAAAAAACAAATTCTGCCACACAATACTGTGTAAGTGCATGCATGTTCATGCACACACACATGCACACCCAGTTCTGCCTCATGGCCTGCTAAATTCTCAACTGGTGATGAAATTGAAAGGTGTAACAATAAGTCTGCATGTCATTTTTCCCAAAAGAATGTCAGTTTTTGTTGCAGTCCCCAGCAGCGGTGATGCACTTCTTTCAGTGCAAAACGTGGTCACGTTACACATTCTTTCCCCTTAAAAAATAGCCAAAAGTATGGTGGCACAAGGATTAGGCTGCAATGCTGGCAAAGAAAAAAAAAAAAAACCTGCATTCATTCTTATACAACTTGACTTGCGCAACAATGGCAAAAGTGTAGTGCTGCTCGTAGGGGACAACAAGAGAAGTAATGAAATCCTAGAAAAAGGACATTGAAATTTTGCTTGACTGCGACAACTTTCAATTCCAAGACTTTATGAAAAGAGTTGCAGCTAAAGAGAAAGAACTTATTTAAAGACCATGCTGAAGCTTACTGTTCTAGTCATAGCAAGGCGTTAGACTTTTGGGTTAAAACTAGATAAAAATATCCACAACACTATTAAAAATTCGGTTCTAAGTGGAAAAGGTCAGTCTCTTTGCCAGGCACATTGTAGCTAGCTGGCTATCAAGTAGCAGTCTTACTCAGTCAAAGTAGGAAGTTAACTAAGAGTGGAAGACAGGGACACTGTGAGATGGATTAAAGAGACCCCGAAACAATAAATTCGGTAACATTCTCAAGCAAGAAAGAAAGAAAGGTTGGTCCTTGTGAGTATTTAAGTCAAATTTGGAGCTTTTAAGAAGTGCAGCTGGCGACCGCTTGTAACTGATTAGGGAGACATCTCCCTGCATGCCCCCTTCCCATAAACATCATATGAGCTTTCCGGGTGCGGCCACACTTGGACACTCCCAAGTGATACGGGCTGAACGGGGTACAGTGAAACGCTGTTGTTACTTTTCTTAACGTTTTTTTTCTTGCGCGCTATCATATGTGGAGCTGAGTGGGGAGAGGAGGAGCGTCATTTTTGAACGCCAATATGTTCAGTGTTAGTGTTGCTAGCTTAAAAATTACTACGTTGCAGAAAGGGCTGAATGAATAGCTATATCGTTCGTGGGCGTTTCAGTAAACAGGTTTTCATGGTACCTTTAAGCAGAGCAGTTGTGTGCTTTAGGGTATTGCTCCACTACTTTACATGCCTCTTCAGATGGGAGATTTCACATCAAAGCCAAACATCTGCTAGTGCAGCACTGTTCACTGTCATATAACTTACTTGGGGCAGTTACTTGGTTAAAGCTGGTTTTCTACTCCATGCAAGGACACTCGAAACCATGCATAAGCATTACGAAATGGTGCCATGTTCTGACTACCACAACAATTAAGCAGATTCATGACCAAGAATATGCAGGCTCCCTTATGCCTAGCCGTTATGCCTAGCCCTTCTGCTCAGAGTAGTAAACAGCTTAGAGATAACATTGCAACTTGCCCTTAAGATATCAATTTTTACTTGCCATCTCATCTAAAAGTTTGATAATTTAACTTAAATTATATTTCACCGTGTTAGCAATAAGAGTGGTACTTTGCAAAAAAATAAAAATGCTGGAGTTATCACGTGAAGATAGAAAATTTTTTTTCCTGCCTTGGTAAATGAAGCCTACACCCTCCAAAAGCCCCACCCATTACCAGCCCACCAACTCCTCCGCCTCCACCCACTAGAAGCCCACGCAGTAGCGGAACGAAAAGGCAATGAAGAAATCGAATTCAAAGACAAAGTGCAAAAGACAGCTGCCTTCTGAAAGCAACCGCCCATGAGCCACTCACTTGTTGCCCTCAACCAATGCCTGCTTTATCAGATACCCGTCACGCAAACCAAGGTGCAAAAGACAGCTGCCTTCTGAAAGCAACCACCCATGAGTCACTTGCTTGTTGCCCTCAACCAATGCCTGCTTTATTAGATACCCGCCATGCAAACTAAGAGCCCCTACCATGAAGTTGCGCACCCTATTCAGAAACATTTGATATAGTTGTTGGTGGCAAGTCAGCTCTGACAAATTACCTTTTTCGAGCACCACTTAAAAGCTCACAATTAAGAAAAAGCCATGCGATTTTTCACAGTTGCACACTTGGACTACGAAACTCTCATGTGCAGGTGCAACAAACAAGGCAAAAGGCCCGACATCTATTCACTGTGTGATGTTAGTGCATGTTAAAGGGCCCTAGATGGTCTAAGTTCATCCAGAGCCCTTCACTACAGCATGCTTCGCTTCGGGACATTGTACCTTACAAAATACACTGCTCTGATATGAGTACTAATCAATAACTTCTACATATTATAAATTATTTTTCACTGGGGTGCAACATAAAAGGTCTTCCAATTTGCACAATCAGCATGACAACAAAATGCCATTAGTTTCAATCTATGTGCGGTTTCTCTTTTTCAACAAGCTTGGGTGATGTTGCATGAAACGGCTGGTGTGCATGTGTGCCTGCATATTGCATCTTTTTATTTAAAGTTCCTATTCATGGGTAATAACATTAACGGTAGAAGTGACGTGCAGCTGGAAAAAACAGTGAACCTACAATAAAGACATCATGTAACAAGATGTGTTCACATTAAGCGAAAACGTTTCATGCAACAGAAAAGAAAATAATCACCTCTCCCCACATCCAAATGCCCATTGTTTCAGGCCGGACAGAAGGACCAATGCCAAATCCCTTTGTCTTGCCCATAAGCTGGTTCATCAAAAATGATTTACCAGAGTGGAACTTTCCGACAACACCAATAACTGCCACAGGGCCTTTGATCTGGCTGATGGCCTGGAAGAAAATTCAGCAGCATGCTTTGTAAAATGCTTTGTAACTGTAAGATAATATGCACTGACAAAATCGAGCACAATGCAGTCAGACTTCTGTTGATGTCAGCAGTGTCTCAATGCCGCAGTAGTCTCTTTTTTTTTTTTTCTTATTTGAGACTACTTCGAAGCAGAGACACTTCAAATTTGCGCAGAGAAAGGTCATCACAGGATTGAGCAAATGCGTTAAATGTTAGCAGATCGTATAATTCTAAAACAAAGGCTATCTCCCGCACTAAGCCAAGGTAAGGTTGCTGCAAAAAGAAAAATTGAAAGTAAACGAAGAGCTCATCAAATGTGCATCTGTGGTTTTCAGACAAAACACAACATTTTTGATATTAAGAACTCGTTTAGCAAAAAAAAACTACTGTACTGAATGCTAACAGGTACACCCCTTTTTATGTGAAGACCTTCAACAAACTCCTGTGCTACAAGCTGCATGTGAATGCACACAGCTAGAGTACAGCAAAATCTGGGCCGCACTAGCTGCAGTGACTAGATGAGTCACATGAGGAGATAACCATGTGGACAGGGAATGCCCGTGCCTTTGCAGGTATATTTTAAACAGGCACCGAGGACAAATGCTTCCAGTTATTGTTTTCAGTAACAACTTCCCTAGCTTTTTTGGGGTATGTTCATGTTTGTTTGGAATCAATACGCACATCTATGAATGATAAAATGAAATTTTGAAATTTTTTTGCCATTCGATTCACACTCGTGATGTCCACATCGAGAACGAGTGGTTGCTGTCCCCTTGAAGCGAGTTCCAATGTAGCATAGCCTCTTGGATCCATGCTAAGAATTCGCTGCCAACACACACTTTACCTTCAAAATTAATCAGTGGTGGCAGCACCTGTATCTCCTTCCTCAGTCTTCTCTGACTTATAAGAGCTCTGTTTTCAAAGAGTGTGGTTTTCTTTGTCATTAGAATGTCATAGCTTATCAATACAGACCTAAGAAACTTTGTCCTCAGTGCCCCTTTGACACAAAGTCCACTTGCATTACTCCAATGTTATATCACTGGAAGAAACAAGCATACCAAAATTTTAGTGAAGCCTTTCAGAAAAGTCAGGAAAGTCTGCAAATACTAACAGCAAAGAGCTTACTAGCTCCGTATCACAAAAATACATCTTGCAGTACTGTTGCTGAAGCTAGCATTGTCAACAGCTGGCAGTATCCATAAAGGTGGTGCCGGCATAGGGCATTACTAATGGGCCTCCATGTGTCACCAGATTTCCCCTTTTGCATCAAAATTGTGACATTCTTATCAAAGTGTATAGTGTGGCGTCATACCATTACACTTCTCATTTATAATGCGTATGCTAGTCAAGCTGGAGGCTAGTTTGCAACAGAGATTCAAACCGACGACATAGGTACCTCCTTAATCCCCTCAACACACCATGTGACCTAGTGGAGACAGTGCTGCCATCCTGTCCTAGTCTTCCTTGTCCTGTCAAAATGCTATATTTTTTATTGAGTAATGTCTGACCAACTAGCCTTGCAGTATACTCTGTTAAATTTCATTTCTTCTACATTGGGCACTTTTCTTTGTTCTTGTCCCCATTCATGAGCAATGTTCGCTCTGCACTCTGCACCTTATTGTGGTTACGACATACTGAGCTAGATTTTTCAATTACTGCCTCAGGACGGCAACACTGCTGTCCTCAAGAAGTCACCAGAATGTTCGGAGTCGTCGGTCCAAATGTAGCTCTGTCCTGTCCCCGTCTTCCTTGTCCTGTCAAAATGCGACGTTTTTTCGTTGAGCTAATGTCTGACCAACTGGCCCTATGGTATACTCTGTTAAATTCCACCCTTGTACGAATAGGTGGTCCAAAGTGTCTCTGATAATTTTTTTTTTTACTTGGCTTTGAGGCAAAGGACACATCAACTGGAAAGGGCACTACTGTTCTGAATGCTCTGCCACACTTTCAGTAAAAGACTAATGTTGTGCAACAGTGTACCTGCTTGCACATGCTAACAGTGCTAAGAGGCACGTTGGCCACAGACAAGGTATCACTGAATGCGGCTGCATTCAGAAATTACAGGTTTGAAAGCACCGCTGTTGCGGTGCATGAGCACTTGCTCACACTAGAACTTTTTAATATTTTACAGGCTTTCTTTTCAGAGGAAAAAACTAACCTATAGTATACATTATTAAAAACCAGCTAATTAGAAGTCTTTTGTGACACTCTACAATTCGGCACAGAAATTTTGACTGAAACATGCTAGTTACAAAGTTTCTATATATATTTTTTTAGTCTAACTACCACAATACTCTGACTTACTAAATGCAGTAGACAACAACAAGACTGAAATTTCCTCCACATATTGCAGTTACGGCATATTTTTAATCTTTGGTTAACTTTAGCTGGCACATCTGCTAAACAAGCTAATTATTAGTGCAAAACAAGAAAGGAAAAAATTGAGAGCGTGAGGAAGCAACCAGGCTGGATGCTCGGGTGAGTTGGTTCATCATCATGGAAATATAGCGCTTCGAAGACAAGGACAAAACATAGAGCGGATAGTATGCGCGATTTTTCAAGCAATCAACATTCTACTAAACTTGTCTAAGTTGTGAAGCAAGATTAGCCCTGAGGTGTTGCATTTCACCGGCACAAGTTGTTGCAAAAGAAAAGAATGGCACGTAATTGCAATAGGCATGATGTGCTAAATTAAACAAAAGTACAACCTTCAACAAATACAGACAGACCACCGAGTTTACTTGTAGCCCATGCAGTGTGGCTCATTCATTATATGGGAGAGCAAAACGTTGAATTGGGCGAGTTGGTACGCATTCATGATGTAAAGAACGCAAACTACAAGGGACAAGAGGATGGGATACAGGATAAGTGCTGACTCGCAACTAAATGGGAACTCTGAAAATGCAGCTACATTCTGAACATTCCTTCCACACAGTAAAAAAAAAAAGTGCAAAACCAAGGGAGCACTCAAGCCTGCTTGTTTGCACTGACAAAACCTAGGGCCGTACTAAATGAGATGCGTAATAGCCGCAGTCGCAAATATCCAGTACTGGGAGGAGAAGTTTCATGGGATACACTTTGCAGTCATTTTGATTCGCATGTATTTCAATAAGAGCTAAAAAAAAAAAAAGAAAAAAAAAACGTTCAAAACAAGGGTGCAGTTACACAAAATTATGCCACTAGACGGTTTTCGTGCCGTTGTAAACGTTTTGAATTGAGATTTGTCACTTATCTCCAAAAGGTCAAAAGCAAACAATCTTAACCAATTAATAAGTTATTCAATAAACAAAAATATAACTCATTGCACAATGTAACAGCTGTACAATGCTGCTTCAGTTCTGATACCACAAAAGACAGCAAACTTTTCAAAAATTGGTTCAAGCTGTGCGTACAGTGCTTAGGTTATTTTAAACACCTTTGCATTTGTTTACCACAATATTTTGTGACACTGATGTGGCACTGATGTACCATGACCAGTCAAGGTTACAAAATAAGTGCTTGTTTACACCAGCACTGCCACTTCCTCCTGCAAGACTACCAGACATAGCAGTGAAGGCCCTAAAGACAAAAAAGTGCATTCCACATGCCACTACATCCCTACCATTTCTAGTAACATTGTAATAAAGCAACAGTGAAAACAATTTAAAAGTCACCTATTTGTTTCCAAAGTAAGCTGTTGCAATTCTCAAAACCATAGCCATTCCATGTAATATATGTTTGGAACAATATCTTTCTGACAAATACAAGTATCTTCAATGCAGATGTCTGTATTTCTTTTACATCATTATTGATACCATACTGGGCGATTTTTAGTTTTATTGCCATGGAGGCTATCTTTTTGGCTCAAGCTGGTCCCTGCAAGTGTAGGTATCGATGACTGTTAGCCAAGACAATGCATGCAACCGAGCATAATGAAAATTACATATTATTATGCCACATCAGTAGTTATATAACACAATTACAGGTCACACAAGCAGTTCAGGTAAGCGCAAGAGACACCGTGAGCATGTTTTACTATTTTTAAGATTTTTAACATAAGTCTAGTAAACATAGGCATAAGTGAAATTTATTGTAGTGCCGCAGTTCCTCTTTCAGGGTGCTTCACCAAATAAATATTGTGTACTGACCAGACATCGACTTCTGCAACTATACTATGAACAGTGAATCCAGTTTTGTTATGCAGATCTTTTATTTCTTCCTATTCCCCACCATGGCTTTTTCACTATCAAGGATTGTGGCAATTTAACATCAGGTCCTGATATACAAATATGTATGCAACAGTTCTAAGTGCAGTTAAGAGGAGTTCATGTAGCACATGGCAATCACAATATTACTTATAGTTGGTTGGTTTGTGGGGTTTAACGTCCCAAAGCGACTCAGGCTATGGGACGTTAGTGGAGGACTCCGGAAATTTTGACCACCTGGGGTTCTTTAACGTGCACTGACATCACACAGCATACGGATGCCACTCCATTTTGCCCCCATCGAAACGCAGCCGCCGAGGCCGGGACTCGATCCCGCTTCCTTGGGCACAGTAGTCGAGCGCCGTAGCCACTGCGCCAACCCGGCGGGGACAATATTACTTAGTCTTTTAAACTGAACAGTGGTCATTTCATGAAGTTTGTATGCCAAGATTCTTACCTTTATGTTTTCTTCATCCACAATGAGTTTCTTATGATCATCACTAGGTTTAACTATTTGTATTGGAGCATCATTAGAGGTGAAAGGTTGCAGACCTGAAAAATAGTGACAGCATTACTTACCGCCGCCCAAGGTCACTGCGTACATCAACCTATTATACGACATTGCATCTTTTATAACACTGACATCACTTTTACTTGATGTGAGCAAACTATGACAGCACACCTCAAGTTCTCGATATCTGCTTCGCCCAATGTGGCTGAGCACAGGTCAATGCGGTACTTTTACTGTACTGTACAGAGGCAGGAAGAAAATAAGGTCGAAGCTCGCGAACACTCAGAGTTTCTACACAATTATCTGCCATATCCGATGTCTTTTCCATATCCCCCCAATTAACCCTCTCCTGTGTCAATTCTGACCACCTTATTCCCACAAAGCTTCCAAATCTCATCCGCACACTCCGTAGTCGAGAAGCGCTGGCCTGCTCACCGCCACTTGGCAGCACAATAATAATAATAATAATAATAATAATAATAATAATAATAATAATAATAATAATAATAAAGCGGCCTGATTATGAATGTAAACGCTTATCGAAACTACAAGCCATTATTATTAGAAGCGCTCGCCAAACAGAAAATCGAATTCTGAGATCAACAGGTGATTATCATATATAATTATACTTACTTGCTGTCACTGGAGAACACAAAAACACCAGCACTAACGCAAACGGTGCAAATAGCGCAACACATTTTAAACCAGCCGCCCGCATAGCCCAAATGGCCCTCATTCGCTCACTCCTCTCGTGACACTGGTGACTGTCGTAACAACGGAATTTTTGCTGCCAGCACATACCCACACTTTACTTGCTTTACTGACCATAGAGTTGCACCCTACTACAGCAGTACAAAACTTAGCGGTCCTTAACACGGGCCTCTTGACTGCAAACTATTCAGCACAACTTCTCAGCCCCGCAACCTTAAAATTAATCGATTGTCGCGCCGTTGCGGTGTTCAACTAAACTGCTTAGAAGAGCAAATAAGATCATCATGAACTAATGTCCTGTACTTGTGTCGGAAAGATTCGGCACGTGCACATTTTTTTTTTTTTTTAGCATATGTATAGGACGTATTTAATTAGTGTCTTTCAATATCCATTGTAATGACAGTTGCGAGTTTACTTGTTGATAAATCTATTGCTACTGGCTGGTGGTGGTGGTGGTGAAAACATTTATTATTATAATACATATAGGTATGTACACTAGGTGGGATGCCTAGACCAAGGTAGATCTACCTTGCCTAGACAGGCACTCCATTGGCGTTTGCCGCAGCCCGGGCAAGGTCGCCCGGGCGCGCTGCGTTAAGACCTTTTGGGCCTCTAGGGTGCAGCAGCCAAGGTCAATGTACCATGCAGCAGCCGGACAGGGTCGCCTCCCAGTTCTCTCGGGTGGGGTTGGGGATAGGGGGCAAAGATGGGGTTTTCTGGCAGGCCCACACCATGTGGTAGATGTCAGACACCTCCCCACAGTGCGAGCACAGCCCGTCGAATTGCGGATCAAAATGTTTTAGAATAGCCGGGCACAACATTGTATTGGTGAGCAGGCGCAGGAGCACCCGCTCGTTAGCCTTCCCCAGCCCTTTGCAAGGGGTGGGAAGAGTTTGGTGCGTAGATCTGTAATATTCACATATTTCTTTAAATTTGTACACTGGGCTGAAATCAAAATCCCGGTCCGCGTCGGGTCCCGTGGGAAATGGCCGGAGAGAAAGCGCGCGGGCGGCGGCGTCGGCTGCCTCATTCCCTTGGAGACCTTGGCAGTCCCTACAGCCAGTTGCCAGTCGTCCAACCGTACTCTACAGTGAACTAGAAACTGTACCACTATGGTACCCTGGGAAACGGCGGTACTGCACCATAATACCACCATACTTCAAGCAGTTCTTCTCCGCAGTTCGGGCACGGTTTGGGCGTCTGTCCGTCTGGCCCCAGGGCCACATAGTCCGGCCGAACGTTTTGTCTGGCGCTATGCACTTTCAGTGCACGAAGGTTCCACTAGTATCATGCGTTCGATAATATTTTTTCCTGTTTTCCTTCATGCATGGAGCTAAATAGCTAAATTTGAACAAAAAATGTCAAAAATGAGCACATCAAACATTTGCGCTGCGGACAGATACCCGCCTCACGATTTGATTTGGGGGCTATGTAAAATTTCTCATTTGTCAGATTATTGAATTGTAGCAGATTTTACAGGGCTTTATTTTTGTGCGTCTGTGCGTGTGCACGAGAACGAGAAACCCTTGACGGGGAAATTTTGATTAATCCTTGAAGAAAATAATGGAAAGAGCTGGACTACGTTTGTTAGTTATGAGCAGTACTACATATTTATTATTTATTGCATGAAAACCATCGCCTTGTTTACATGGTTGTTTACTCGAACTCAACAGCTCAACATGCAACATGCCCCCTTCTCAGCCCTCTTACTGCTCTTAGCACACCGCACATGCATTCATTCGTCCTGTTCGTGCTGTCAGCCTGCTATGACATCACTTCCGCAGGCATCGGCTGCCGGCGCAACTAGCGCAACGTTGGCCGGCGGATCTGTTTTCGTGTACACGATGGAGTTTTTGTACAGTCTCCCCTTTTACGTACTTGAAGTCCCAAACTTAAAACTGAAGAGGCCGACATGGTTTCATCAACCATCTCCAATGGTCGTTTATTCGCTAGTGCTGTTCTCCTATTTTCTAGTTTGTGGAGGTGGGCGCCTTGAGATCACGAATGTCAGATAAGGCTGTAATGTGCAACGTGTTACCAGTGTTGAAACAAATTTTTGTGGCTGCTGTGCACTTTTACAGGTATAATATACGACGTTATTGTGGAGCCCCCAAGCATTGGATCCACTGTGGATGAACACGGACACAGCAAACCTGTGAGCATTGACACATTTATCGATACTGAACCTGGTTGTGTACGGTGTCAAGTGCATTTGATACAATAACAAAATATCCGAGTGTTCTGCATTTTGTTTTATGATACTTACAAAGTGCCAAAATGGCTGTTCATGGTCAGTGTGAATGGATGTCTGCGGTAATAAAGACCGGTCACTCTAAACTCAAATAATTCGTATGAAGATTGCTGTACAACGATACGTAACGCAAATTAATCAAGCTGCGACCCCTATGTTATTTTTTTTTTTTGTGCGTGTGTCATTAGTGTCAACTGCACGATATCACATGTACCGTTTTTGTCAAAAGTTTAAAGCCCAGGGGGTTTGCTTCTGAGCCACGCTGTGTGACTTGTACTGCATCCTTAGCAATACAAATCTTCTGAAATTAAGGAGGCTTTTGATTTTGCCCCTCCGAATGGTGCTAAAGGAGCCCGGCTATATGGCTTAGAAACAAACCGCTTGGGCTCTAAACTACCTACTATAGTGTTTACTCGAGATGGACATGAAGTGAGCATGGTGGTGGTTTTTATTCCCAGGTTGCCTTCATGCCATATCGAGTGAATGGCCAGTACATCATGGAGGGCCTGGCGTCAAGCTTTCTGTTCACCGTGGGTGGTCTGGGCTTTGTTATCCTCGATCGAACACACAACCCCAGCACACCCAGACTGAATCGCATCCTTTTGATCAGCACGGGTTTCATATGCATACTGGTGTCCTTCATCACATGTTACGTCTTCATGCGCATCAAGCTTCCGTAAGATGGCACTTGCATTATCTTGTTCTGAAGGAAAAATTTTGCCTAAATAACATCTTAGTGGTCGTGTGTAATTGTTCACTTAGGTTTGGAAATTCCACAGTTGAGGCAATAGTGTGGCAATGGTAAATGAAATAAAAACTTATATTTGGTATCACCAGTGTGTAGCAAACCTGTATTTCCAGTTTAGTGGCAGTGGCTATTGTAAACCATAAAGAGCATCATAGTCAATATGAGCACATTTTCAAAGGTATATGCAAGTACTGGATTCTATTTGCTTGTCCGGTATATGGGAAACGAAAAATGAAGGTGTACTTAAGGGGGTTAGTAAGATTTATGTTAGTGTAAAATGATAGAAAATATGTCATTTGCCCTCAAAACAATGTCTTCATAACTGGAAAATTGTGTAAAAGCAATGTGCCCTTGACATCACCACTTGCGCTTTTCTACAGCTGCCGTGGGTGATGTATTCATGAGATTTCTCAAAGAATGCTGTTTTGCTGTCTCATTCAGAAAATCAGAGTATGAGTAAAGCAGTGTTGCGAGTGTAGCCAAAAATACCAAGTTTCATAATTAAAATATTGGTTAACAGAACACAGAAAGGCTAGACGCAAATACGAGCACTGAATCTTTCTGCTTGCGGCCAATGTGCACAGCAAGTTTAGAGTTGTGGTTCCAATTTATCACTGATGCATCTTTTTATTGATGGCTTTCATGCTTCAAGTTGAGGGTCTGCAGACAATGCAGACAAGAACGAAGAGAACGGCAATGAATGTACGGGAGGGAGAAAACCCATACTTGGAAAACAGGTGCTACAGCCGGAAGTCTGCAACCAAACATCAACCGATGTTATATTGATTGGCAGGGCACACACCCCAAACTGTTTTCTTTATTTTTTTCTTGTGTCTCGGGGTGTATAAGCTCAGAGGAAAGAGAAGTACTTTAGAACGACGGTCTGAGGGGCGTGTTGGTTCATGACTTCAAAAATGCTACAGCGCAAAGAAAACATGAAAGAAAACAACAGCAGATGTGCACATTACCAACTGTTTATTGAAAGAAAAGGGGCATATTTAAACCATCGACAATGCATGTGTACAACGCTTAATCGCTCTCAACCCTACCAGTAACAGTAATCAGCAAATGACATAAGTAAACACATATGAATAAACATTTAAAACAAAGATAAGATAAACAAATTGCTAAGATTTGTTTGGATTATATTTTGTTATTTTTGTTTCAAGTGTTGCTTAACCCTCAACTACATGCGTGGTCGAGGGTTTAAACGTGCCCCTTTTCATCCAATAAACAGTTGGTAGTGTGCACACCTGGTGTCGTTTTCTTTCGTGTGTTCTTTGCGCTGTAGCTTTTTTGAAGTCATGAACAAACACGCCCCTCAGACCGTCATTCTAAAGTACTTCTCTTTCCTCTGAGCTCATACACCCCGAGACACAAGAAAAAAAGAAAATAGTTAGGGGTGTGTGCCCTGCCCATCAGTATAACATCGGTTGATGTTTGGTTGCAGACTTCCAGTTGTAGCTCCTGTTTTCCAAGTATGGATTTTCTCCCTCCCACACATTCATTGCCGTTCTCTTCATTCTCGTCTGCATTGTCTGTAGACCCTGAACTTGAAGCGTGACTGCCATCAACAGAAAGATGCGTCAGTGATAAATTGCAACCACATGCATGAAGTCATATCTGAGGGGTTCACGCATCATCTCAAGCAGACTGATTTCGCAGCAGCTGGAAGTGCGCCCATGGTGTCATAGCTGCAGCAAATGGCAGGGCAGTCTCTGGTGGCCTGTCACTCACTATGACATCACCACGTCTGACTGGTGATGTCATAATGAGTGCCATGCCTTGTTAGAAAAGTTCTAGAAGCCACCACTGCGCGCTAACGAATTGGGTGTCGAATTTAAAAAAATGTGCTTTTTAAATATGACTGATATTGCTCCATTCCAAGGATTTATATTTTTAGCAGATGCTCAAAAGCATTCATTCTACCAGCAGTCTTGGAACACATTTCCTAGTCCTTTACTGTCATGGAATTGGCTACCCAGTGTAGGCTGTGGGCATGACGGAACTGCAAAGTGTTCATTTCCTTTTTATTTTTTGTTTTGTATGTGCTCAGGAAGATGTGCATGCATGCATGTTGTTAACATGCTAAGTGCCATGCGAGTGCTTGACCTTCCATGATGTCACACAGTGGAAACGCAAATATTCTTTCAGATACATGCTTTTTTGACAATTTCCTGAGATGCACGCAATAGAATGTATGAAAGTTGTAGATTAAGCTCATGAAATGGTTTCGCACTACCATATAAAGTTTATGACATAATCTGCTGTTAAATTTTCGACAATTCTCTGGCTTCGCCTCTCAGTATTACAGTAGTGTGGTGAAACTGACAATGCCGTCATTATGGGCGACATTTAAAGTTTCAATATCTTTGCACATTTCTTTTTGCGAGTCACCCGATGCCGCCAAAAGACGCCTTGCGACCTTTACCTTCGTTGGCGTTTGCCTTCTTCTTCAGAGCAGATGTTTCCGCGTTGGAAATTCATGATCTTTAGAGATGACGTCATCACTGGTGTCTCCACTTGTCACCGTGTGCTGGGGAGAAGCCCGAACGTCGAAAGTTTTATTTAGTGATTACATCGTTAATTTAAATGTTAGCGTAAAATGACTTGGCATGAATTAATCCTTTAATTTAGTTTAATTCTAAAATCTCTTTAGTTTCCCTTTAACTATTTCATTACCAGGGAAAAAATGGCTGTTTTTCATACGTTTGTGACAAGATTTTTTTGCTGCAAATTATACGAGAGAAAAAAACAGGTAAAACATTGATCAATGGTGGAAATAGAATGCACATTCAAAAAACATTTATTTTAACATGGATACTCAGTATTTTTTTCTAAATTTGGGAAACAAAAATAGCTGGATGGGAATAAAAAAAATTAAATTTACAAGCTAATAATGCTTGAAGAAAATTAGTAAAATAAATTCTAGAACATGCAAAATGTTTTATTGTTTTCTAGAAAATTGCCAGCAAAATGTGTTTTGAGGTAGAACTTTTTTCTCGTACTACTTGTTAAAGGCTAATTGCAGCCTTCAATTTGAAATAAATTTTACTCTTAAAAATGTTATATATATATATATATATATAAGTACAATTGTTTTGCTTAAGTTTGATAACAGTAATTAAAATGGTTCTGAGTTTTAACTAAGATTGCTTTTGAGAATGCCGGAAGAAAAGTTACAGAAAGGAAAAGTGTAGCTGCCTTAACATTTATGACAAACTCTTGATATGAAAATTAGAAACAAAACGTAATGAAACCAAACAAAATACATAGTCATTTTCGCTTACCAAAAGCCTATTCACAAAGAATTCAGTGGCTGTACTCCGGCCACACGTCGCGGGCACACGTGTGAGCTTCAACGATGTACAGACACAAAAACGAACCATGCCTTTGCGGGTTCGCTGAACCGCCGCCTTTCGTGGATGCTTCACCGCACAGTCCTCACAATCCCTGTGGCGAAGCATCTTCAAATAGTAGCGGGGCAAATAAAATCCAAACAATCGAGCAGTCAGTAACAATGCATCCGAAAGTTGAAGTGGTCATATACCTTAGCTTTATGGAGTATTTTGCAGCGTCACGAAAAAGTCCGACTCATTGAGCATATCCCAAAAATCAGGAATTGAAATTTTCAGTTGGTGACTGCAAATGCATACTTGTTGGTATTCAGACATATGGAATTTAGAACTACTGGGGTAAAAAACAGTTTGAAAGAGTGTGCTGCTTTGGCAAACGTTGTACTGATGCTCCGTAGCAGCCGGCAGGCGTACTACATGGTGTCAGTTTAAGGTCGATGCCCGAAGGTATACTCAGCCAAAACGAAATTCGCCTTTGTTACGACGGAAAGATGTCTCCCCATTTGTTGCCGAGGCACTACAGATGAGAAAAATATCAATCACGACATATTTCCATCAAGTGAACAAGCTCCAAGGAAGAACAAACAAATGAGAGACAGAAATTGAAATGTACATGCATGCAGCCGCTAACATTCTGGGTTTTTTGCAGAGTTTCAATATTGGAATAAAAATTTGAGGATGCAACATAGTCTTTGAGCTGCTGCTGCTGATAACATCAAATAATTCTGCTCCAGAGGCAACACATTCACCTGAAACAGTTTTTTTGCGAGTGAGCGCTGTTCCCAAGGTTGCTGCAATGTTGGGAGCATTCCATGCCGCAGCCTGAACTTCGGAGGAGTTTGAAAAATAGCCGCCATGCCGAAAAAAATACAGTTCATGATGAAAACAAAAATATAGTTACTGAAATACACTAGATGGCACAGCAAATTCATCGCAGTGCTGGTGGCGCGAAATTTGACCTTTGAGTTTTTCGATCACCGATGATCGAATCACAGTGGCGAGGTAACGAAAGAGTTAAAGGAAATACTTCCCAGGGTCATCATGCACGTCAACCACAAGAGTTGCCTGCGATCATACTTACTGCGTAGTTAGTGAATAAACATGCAATGACGAATCATTTGATGAAAAATGCATGTTCAGTTTTTCACTGAGGTGTGGCATTAGGTATGAATTCTGCTTGCATGTGTGAAGACCACTTGAAGTTTCCATGCACACTTCACAACAGCACACAATGCTCCGAAGGCTGCACATTCGTATCAGTGTTGCCAATCTATACATGTGTGAGCATAATTAGCAGTTTTTTCTGCAGTTTGTGACTGCCCTGGGTAGCTTCATGCAGTTCCTTTCACACTCATGGAGCCTATTTCTACTGTACGTGTGAGTTGCATGAGATGCAGACTCATTAGGTGCAGGAGAGACAGATCTGCCTTTCGGTAGAGGCTGCGGTGGCTGAGGAGGCCTGTACTTTCACCTTGCCACTGTTACAGCCAAATCTACCCGTCAAGAGACTGGGGGAGAAAATTTCAGTTTCTGGCTGCATATCTGGCTTTTGGAAATAGATTCTCTGATTGATTGATTGATTGATCAGCAAGCTTCATTGCCAAGGCCTCATAGAATTAATGTCACTGCAGTTCGTTTTTGGCTGGCACTTTGAACCTGGAAGGGTTTCGGGACATTAAGTAATGATTTTTTTTGTGAACACAGCCAACTTTCCGTTCAGAAAAAAATTTTGGTAATGTTCCTGGGGAATAATCTATCCATCTTGCTTAGTTTGGTATTTCCCTTTAGTGTCCTTTTAAGAAATAGTATTCACTGTGCTAATACAGGTGAAAGCATACTTGTCTGAAAATGCTAATAAGGTAGAAAAATTTTAAAGCTGGTACTGCATTTCAGAACTAAAATTGTATATTTTTACCATTTGCATTTGACTCCAAGATAGAAGTGCAGGTTAGTTGGTTATGGTTGTGATGCAGACCATAAAAGCAGTAATGACTGAGTAGATACCCTCATCGCATTGTGCATCAAAGCAGTGACTTCTCTTGTTCAGGCTTCATTTCTTCTGATAATGATATAATGTACAGGTAGCTAATAGGCATTTTAGTGTTGAAAGTTGTGATTATGTATTGTGAATTAGTAACACTTAGCTGTGTTTCACTTGCAGTGGATACTTGCATGCCTGATACTGCATCTGCCTGCCTTGTGCACCCAGGACCATTGGAAGGCATCTTCTTCAAGAGCAATCAAATATTCATTGGTTAAGTGCCATGCTGTCTGTGTTAGCATAGCATTTTGTAATAAATTCTTGTGGAGGCAAGGAAACTGTTTATGTTCCTATAAATGAGGTGACACACATTGCTGCTGTATGATATAGCATGTACAGTTTGAAACCCCAAAGCCGCACATGGATGGCGATTCACCACTGTGGAGGACTACATTTCTTAGCCTAATATGTAGCTTCAGAGCATTTGAAAGCTCCTAACCCGTTATTAAAGTGTGACATCCCTGGAGTCACTGCAGGAATTGTTTTTTTTTAATTTACACAGATAATATTTTCTAGCTTTGCATTACCAAATTTGATGTGGTAAGCATTTGGTTCACTTCTACAGTGCTCATATATATTATGTAGTTCAATGTTTTGTGCCTTGCTAGAGAGCCAAGTTATGCACAAACCTCAGTTTTGTAGAGTATGGATAAGAGAAGCATCAGTTTTACACTGGTGTGTATGTATGTATGTATGTATAACTTTATTAGGGAGCCGGCAAGCGACGGGTTAAAGCGTCGTGACGCTGGCCAGGTGAACTTTCATAGCAGTTATTCCTGCATGAGTTCTAGCAGAATGTTTGCACTGCAAAGTCTAGTACTAATAAATATCCTAAATGCCAATATTTTCATATGTAAACTGCCATAAGTTCTTGCATATGAATAACAATTCAAGCATATTGCTCCTAACAATTTTATTGTCACAGTTACCAGATCAGTTCGCATATTCAAGGTACAAATGAGCACTGGGCAAAGAAAACCAGGCTGCATCCAGAGCTTCTTTCAAGCTGCATATAGACTTGTTCAAGCTAGCATTAGGTGCTTTTGCTGAGGCTAGCTTTTCCAGCTTGTCTATATTACATGTAGGAAGGTGTGACGTATATCATAAAATTGATATTGAGCAAGTGAGATCAAGATTCCATATCTGCAATAAATATGAGACTGTTGCGACAAGGAACCACTTCTTGCTTTACCATTTGTTGTGCTTTTAATCGGGCACAAGAAAAATGTGTGTATAGACCTGCTGTTTCAGAGGTAAATTACATTTTTCATGCTTTGCTGAACCTCGAAACACTGCCTTTAGTTGATGTCATGACGTCCAATATAAGTTACGGACATCCAAAATGGAAACTACTGAAGTGAAGTTAAGGTGTTAGGACAACAGCAATTAAGGAATATGAGCACAAGCACAAAACAATGATAAAATGAGGAAAAGTCCATTGCCTTTTTGTTCTGATGCCATGAGTATGTATAGGCATGTAAAATTGCAAAAAGAAACGGTAGTATAAAGGTGGGTGTTAAAGTCCTGAAGCAGCTATGGCTACGAGGGATGTTGTAATGGAGGGCTCTATTTCGACTTCTTTACTCTGCACTGATATCGTAAAGCACACTGGCGTTTTTTATTTTTATTTTGCCTACATCGAAATGAGGCTGCCACAGGTGGGATAGAACCCATGACCTTGCTATCGGCCACTGCAGTTCCACTGCTTTGGTTCTGCAGCTTTGAGCTTTATTACATGTGTGCATACATAGGGGCAATTTCTTTGTTAGTCAAAGAAACAGAAGTGGCACTCAGCCATTTTCTTAGCCCTTCAACACTACACCCTTCTGGAGATATAACCCTCTCCTCTCATTTTCGCTGCATTGTAATCTCTGTGATCAGTTCAGTTCAGTCGTTCAGTTGTGTCCGACTCTTCGTGACCCTATGGACCATATCACGCCACGATTTTCGGTCTCTCACTATCTTTCTAACATCGCATAACTTCATCTGCAGCGCCTCGAGGATGCCATCTAACCATCGCGTTCGCTGCCTACCCTTTCTCCGGTGACCCTCAATCTTTCCCAACTTCAAATCTTTCTGCAGCAACTCCTCTCTTCTCATCAGATGACCAAAGTAGCTGAGCTTTAACTTTAGAATTTGACCCTCCAATGAGCAGTCAGGGTTTATGGTCGACAATATCGACTGATTTGATCTTCTGGCAGTCCAAGGAACTCTCAAGAGTCTCCGCCAGCACAGCAATTCAAACGCGTCAATTCTTCGGCGGTCAGCCTTCTTCACAGTCCAACTCTCGCATCCATACATCACAACTGGAAAGACCATAGCACGAGTTATACGAATCTTGGTTGGCAGTTTAATGTCCCTGCTCTTTACTAGGCGGTCAAGGCTAGCCATGGCTCTCTTTCCCAGAAGCAGGCGTCTCCTAATTTCATGGCTGCAGTCTCCTTCCGAGGTAATCTTGGAGCCCAAGAAGAGAAAATCTGTCACAGCTTCCACTTCTTGTCCATTGATGCTCCAGGACTTGAAAGGGCAAGACGCCATGATCTTTGTCTTTTTAATGTTCAGTTTAAGCCCAAACTTCTCACTCTCTTCTTGTACGCGCATTAGAAGTCTCATGAGTTCCAGTTCACCTTCTGCCATTAAAGTGGTATCATCCGCATATCTAAGGTTGTTGATACATTTTCCAGCAATCTTTACTCCAGCTGAAGACTCGTCCAGACCGGCCTTCCTCATGATGCACTCTGCATATAGGTTAAATAGGCAGGGCGACAGTATGCAGCCTTGTCTCACTCCTTTCTCAATCGAAAACCAATCAGTAAGACCATGCCCAGTTCTGACTGTGGCCTCTTGCCCTTCATACAGGTTCCTGAGGAGACAGATGAGGTGAATTGGAACTCCCATCTCTTGGAAAGCTTGCCACAATCCGCTGTGATCTACGCAGTCAAACGCTTTCGCATAATCAATAAAACAGAAGTAGATGGGTTTCTGGAACTCTCTTGCTTTTTCCATGATCCAGCAAAGGTTGGCAATTTGGTCTCTAGTTCCTCTGCCCTTGCGAAACCCAGCTTGCACGTCCGGAAGCTCCCGATCCACATACTGCTGCAGCCTACCTTGGAGGATTTTCAACATCACCTTGCTAGCATGCGAAATAAGCGCGATCGTGCGGTAGTTGGAACAATCTTTGGCACTGCCTTTCTTTGGAATGGGGATGTAAACTGACCTCCTCCAATCCTGTGGCCACTACAGGGTTGTCCAAATTTCCTGACATAATGTATACAGAATGTTAACAGCGTCTTTATGGTTGAGGTTTTGAAGGAACTCAGCTGGAATGCCATCAATTCCGCTAGCTTTGTTCTTAGCAAGGCTGGCTAAGGCCCATTCAACTTCACTCTTCAGGATGCCCAGCTCGAGATCAGTACCCACAACAGTATTATGTGGTAGATCTCTCTGTGATAGATCCATATATTCCATGTATACATTTAATCAAGAGCCAGTGTAGCAGTTTTGGCAGCAGAACATCAGAAGCACGTGATTCACTCAAGAATTTTGCTGAAATTCTACATGCCAATTTTTGTGCTGCTTGAAGTTCACAAGAGTGGCAGTGAGTTTTGATGGCATGTGACACATGCTTATTAAGCAAGAGTGACTGACAAATTCAGTTTGAGAAACATTCCGGACCGAGAGAAGTTTATTGGCAAGGAAGGTAGATAGGAGGAATGTATCTCAATCTAGCCTACTACTTCAAATGAGGACAAAAGGCAATGAAAAAGAAGTAGAAGGGGTGATGTCTTGGTATGTGATGTAACGAGCTGCACATGGCGTTCAGATGTCCATTCACACACGGCATAGCCAGCCTCATGGCATGAATACATGTTTACATGTGCACATCGGGCACACATGCTTCAGAGTAGGGTATTCAAGCCTGTCTTGCACTGAAGTGTGTTCGGCTTTCAAAGCAATAGGACTTTGCCAGCTGCTTCTCAAGCGCTCAAGAGCATCTTTAAAGAAGCAGGTGCTCAGTTATCCAACAATAGCTTAAATTGC
Organism: Amblyomma maculatum; assembly: GCF_055883805.1. Classification (NCBI taxonomy): domain Eukaryota; kingdom Metazoa; phylum Arthropoda; class Arachnida; order Ixodida; family Ixodidae; genus Amblyomma; species Amblyomma maculatum. The sequence goes on along the minus strand of NC_139344.1, from coordinate 161,675,760 downwards.
AGTGAGGTTGTAGCGAGCTTCAATTCTCTGGAGGAAGCATTCATTCTGTTGTAGTAGAGGGTTGCATTGTTGCTGGATAAGGAAGTCTGAAGTTCAGGGCTTCATCCAGCTTCAAAATGCAGTATGGTCATTTCACTTCTGTACGTTTCTTAGTACTAGCTTGAATGGGCAACTGTTAGCCTGTATTATTGTTTCTGGAGAATGCAACATATATTAAACTATCATTACCATGAGCCAGGTTTGTTCCCTCTACTCCAGTTGTAATTGACTGAAGAATTGTGTGGTCATGCTGAAACGCGTCAAGCTGAAGTGCAATTTCACAGACTGACTGGCTGCACATATTTATTTTCATGAAAGAGCTTAGCTGTAATATAAGCCTTGAATCGCGAAAAATTGTCGATTGGTGTTTCATATACCAACCTATTCTGTTTTAAGTGAAAAAAAACCTTGTGCATGACCTTGAAGTGGTAGCTTATGCCATGTGCTTAGGTATGGCATGAATTTTATGGCCAATCATGCAATTCCACTGCTGCAGTGAGACAAGCATGTGCAGTCAAAGATGAAGAAAATGATGCACTGTGAGAACAGTGTGCGACTAGTGCTTTGCAAGTTGCACAGGCTTTGTGGTCTGCATTTTTACTGTCCCCAGTGACTTGAAAGGTGCGGTTCCCCTACTCGAACTGCGACTGTGTAGAAAGAAAGCATTTGCTGTGAAAATGCCGCAAGCATGCATGCCCACAGCAGTTCTGTAGCTGTAGCGATCAGAACTGGTAGCATTGGTTCGCGTTTTGGGTGATATGGTGTGGTATGTGGGTTCAACATCCCACAGTGGCTTGGGCTATGAGCAGTCTTGTACAAATTACAGAAAATATGTAACTAGTTACAGTTACTCAATCTGAATGTAACTGATTACAGTGGTAAGTTAAAGCCCCAGAAAAGTGACAATAATTACAGAGCAGTAATTGATTACTATTGTGGTACTTTTTTCCAAACTATTTTTATAACACAAACTCGCTAGGACTGCAATAGCCTAGTGCGGCTTGCTCGAACTTTTTTGCATGATAATTTTCAACAGGAGTTGTTTTCAGAGCTGTCATTGTCAATTTTGCAACGTTTCCTTGTGACATCAGCTGCTACGCTGAACGCTCTGTCAATATAAGCACTTGAGAGTATGGTGGTGTTATACCATACAAACACCTTGCACACCTGCTTGTAGTTACGCTGTGCTACTAGCCAGTTTCTACATCCTCTATGAAGTGCCGCACTTTAACTGAAAAGCTGAAAACAAATAATTGTCTCTAGGCGTTTTTTTTTCGGAACTTCAGGCGCGGTTTCTGATGTAGAACTATAGCAAGGCTGGTTCAATTCTTTGGTCAAAAGCGTGTGGAGCTCGTGACGTTATCTTTCATTAGACACCCACTTGACCTTACATCAAGGAATTGCAATAGATGCCAGCAGAAGCTACATCAAGAGCTAAGACCACTGAGAGCACGACATGTGCTGCCATGCGCACCACCATGTGGCTGTACAATTTCACACAATCACATTGTCACAGAAGCTTTGCGCCTGTAGCCTTTTCTGCTAAGAAGTAATTGAACACTTGTAATCAGACAGAAAAAGACTGAATTGCCCAAAACATTTGTCTGAAAAAGTAATAAGTTACAAAAATACACAAAAATGTGATTGAAATTGCATGCAACTCTAGCTATGAGGGGCACCATAGTGGATGGCTCCAGACTTTTTTGACTGTATGGGATTCTTTAATGTGCATTGACATCACATTATGTGATCACACATCACACAGTACATGGGTGTCTTGTGTTCCGACTTCATTGAAAGGCAGCCTCGCAACCAGGGTTGAACCTGTGTCTCTGAGCTCAGCAGTTGAGCACCCCAACCACTGTCAGTTTTCTTTGCCGGCACGTTCATGCCTATAATACCGATTGTTGAACTGCATGCGAACTGTGCTGTACTGTAGTAGTGTTCTAGCGAAGTGATACTGAAGCTCTGTCCTCTCAAGGTTTGCATGTCTGGTCCTGCATGGTTACTTTTTCTAGTAATGAAAGTTGTACATTTGATGTTTAAAGATTAGAACATACCAACGTTCGACCAAACATCATGCACAATGTAATCACATTTGACGCGTACAATAAGTGAACGTCTCACTGCTACCTGGCGTGTGGCGACACGCAAATTCAGTGCCTATATATCCGACCATTATAATTCTAATGAAGAGGGAACTGCAAATTTATTCAAGTTACCTATGTGGAGTTCATTCATTTACACTCCACATAGTATAAAAATGCTTCCACAAAAGGAGCCTTTTTTAATATGTTTGTGACATTACCTGCAAGTGGCAAACGCTTAGTATTTGTAAAAGTGCTTGGTTTGTTAAAGAACCATAGTATCAGTTTGTGCAACATATATTAAACTATCATTATCATGAGCCAGGTTTGTTCCCCCTACTCCAGTTGTAATTGACTGAAGAATTCTGTGGTCATGCTGAAACGCGTCAAGCTGAAGTGCAATTTCACAGACTGACTGGCTGCACATATTTATTTTCATGAAAGAGCTTGGCTGTAATATAAGCCTTGAATCGCGAAAAATTGTCGATTGGTGTTTCATATACCAACCTATTCTGTTTTAAGTGAAAAAAAACCTTGTGCATGACCTTGAAGTGGTAGCTTATGCCATGTGCTTAGGTATGGCATGAATTTTATGGCCAATCATGCAATTCCACTGCTGCAGTGAGACAAGCACGTGCAGTCAAAGATGAAGAAAATGATGCACTGTGAGAACAGTGTGCGACTAGTGCTTTGCAAGTTGCACAGGCTTTGTGGTCTGCATTTTTACTGTCCCCAGTAACTTGAAAGGTGCGGTTCCCCTACTCGAATTGTGACTGTGTAGAAAGAATGCATTTGCTGTGAAAATGCCGCAAGCATGCATGCGCACAGCAGTTCTGTAGCTGTAGCGATCAGAACTGGTAGCATTGGTTCGCGTTTTGGGTGATATGGTGTGGTATGTGGGTTCAACATCCCACAGTGGCTTGGGCTATGAGCAGTCTTGTACAAATTACAGAAAATATGTAACTAGTTACAGTTACTCAATCTGAATGTAACTGATTACAGTGGTAAGTTAAAGCCCCAGAAAAGTGACAATAATTACAGAGCAGTAATTGATTACTATTGTGGTACTTTTTTCCAAACTATTTTTATAACACAAACTCGCTAGGACTGCAATAGCCTAGTGCGGCTTGCTCGAACTTTTTTGCATGATAATTTTCAACAGGAGTTGTTTTCAAAGCTGTCATTGCCAATTTTGCAACGTTTCCTTGTGACATCAGCTGCTACGCTGAACGCTCTGTCAATATAAGTATGGTGGTGTTATACCATACAAACACCTTGCACACCTGCTTGTAGTTACGCTGTGCTACTATGCCAGTTTCTACATCCTCTATGAAGTGCCGCACTTTATTGTTGGATCCGTGAAAAGGTGCTGTAGGTAAGGCCACTGAAAAGCTGAAAAAAATAATTGTCTCTAGGCGTTTTTTTTTTCGGAACATCAGGCGCGGTTTCTGATGTGAAACCATAGCAAGGTTGGTTCAATTCTTTGGTCAAAAGCATGTGGAGCTCCTGACGTTATCTTTCATTAGACACTCACTTGGCCTTACATCGAGGAATTGCAATAGATGCCAGCAGAAGCTACATCAAGAGCTAAGACCACTGAGAGCACGACATGTGCAGCCATGTGCACCACCATGTGGCTGTACAATTTCACACAATCACATTGTCACAGAAGCTTTGCGCCTGTAGCCTTTTCTGCTAAGAAGTAATTGAACACTTGTAATCAGTGACAGAAAAAAACTGAATTGCCCAAGACATTTGTCTGAAAAAGTAATAAATTACAAAAATACACAAAAATGTGATTGCAATTGCATGCAACTCTAGCTATGAGGGGCACCATAGTGGATGGCTCCAGATTTTTTTGACTGTATGGGATTCTTTAATGTGCATTGACATCACATTATGTGATCACACATCACACAGTACATGGGTGTCTTGTGTTCCGACTTCATCGAAAGGCAGCCTCGCAACCAGGGTTGAACCTGTGTCTCTGAGCTCAGCAGTTGAGCGCCCCAACCACAGTCAGTTTTCTTTGCCGGCACGTTCATGCCTATAATACCGATTGTTGAACTGCATGCGAACTGTGCTGTACTGTAGTAGTGCTCTAGCGAAGTGATACTGAAGCTCTGCCCTCTCAAGGTTTGCATGTCTGGTCCTGCACGGTTACTTTTTCTAGTAATGAAAGTTGTACATTTGATGTTTAAAGATTAGAACATACCAACATTCGACCAAACATCATGCACAATGCAATCACATTTGACGTGTACAATAAGTGAACGTCTCACTGCTACCTGGGGTGTGGCGACACGCAAATTCAGTGCCTATATATCCGACCATTATAATTCTAATGCAGAGGGAACTGCAAATTTATTCAAGTTACCTATGTGGTATTCATTCATTTACACTCCACATAGTATAAAAATGCTCCCACAAAAGGAGCCTTTTTAATATGTTTGTGACATACAAGAGCTTTGTACAAGACAATCAAAGATATCAAAGGAAGCTTCTGTGCTAAGCTGGGCGTGATAAAGGACAAACGAGGCAAGGACCTCACTGAAGCCTAAGAGATAAAGAAGAGGTGGCAGGAATATACAGAAGAACTGTACAAGAAGGACCCGAATGTGCAAACCCAACATAAGACGGTTGTGATTACTGATCTCGAGCCGGGCATCCTGAAGAGTGAAGTTGAATGGGCCTTAGCCAGCCTTGCTAAGAACAAAGCTAGCGGAATTGATGGCATTCCAGCTGAGTTGCTTCAAAACCTCAACCATGACGCTGTTAACATTCTGCATACATCATGTCAGAAGATTTGGACAACCCTGCAGTGGCCACAGGATTGGAGGAGGTCAGTTTACATCCCCATTCCAAAGAAAGGCAGTGCCAAAGATTGTTCCAACTACCGCACGATCGCGCTTATTTCGCATGCTAGCAAGGTGATGTTGAAAATCCTCCAAGGTAGGCTGCAGCAGTATGTGGATCGGGAGCTTCCGGACGTGCAAGCTGGGTTTCGCAAGGGCAGAGGAACTAGAGACCAAATTGCCAACCTTCGCTGGATCATGGAAAAAGCAAGAGAGTTCCAGAAACCCATCTACTTCTGCTTTATTGATTATGCGAAAGCTTTTGACTGCGTAGATCACAGCAGATTGTGGCAAGCTCTCCAAGAGATGGGAGTACCAATTCACCTCATCTGTCTCCTCAGGAACCTGTATGAAGGACAAGAGGCCACAGTCAGAACTGGGCATGGTCTTACTGATTGGTTTCCGATTGAGAAAGGAGTGAGGCAAGGCTGCATACTGTCGCCCTGCCTATTTAACCTATATGCAGAGTGCATCATGAGGAAGGCCGGTCTGGACGAGTCTTCAGCTGGAGTGAAGATTACTGGAAAACGTATCAACAACCTTAGATATGCGGATGATACCACTTTAATGGCAGAAAGTGAAGTGGAACTCAAGAGACTTCTGATGCGCGTACAAGAAGAGAGTGAGAAGTTTGGGCTTAAACTGAACATTAAAAAGACAAAGATCATGGCATCTTGCCCTATCAAGTCCTGGAGCATCAATGGACAAGAATTGGAAGCTGTGACAGATTTTCTCTTCTTGGGCTCCAAGATTACCTCGGAAGGAGACTGCAGCCATGAAATTAAGAGACGCCTGCTTCTGGGAAAGAGAGCAATGGTTAGCCTTGACCGCCTAGTAAAGAGCAGAGACATTAGTCTGCCAACCAAGATCCGTATAACTCGTGCTATGGTCTTTCCAGTTGTGATGTATGGATGCGAGAGTTGGACTGTGAAAAAGGCTGACCGCCGAAGAATTGACGCGTTTGAATTGTGGTGCTGGCGAAGACTCTTGAGAGTTCCTTGGACTGCCAGATCAAATCAGTCGATATTGTCGACCATAAACCCTGACTGCTCATTGGAGGGTCAAATTCTAAAGTTAAAGCTCAGCTACTTTGGTAATCTGATGAGAAGAGAGGAGTCGCTGCAGAAAGATTTGATGTTGGGAAAGGTTGAGGGTCGCCGGAGAAGGGGTAGGCAGCGAACGCGATGGTTAGATGGCATCCTCGAGGCACTGCAGATGAAGTTATGTGATGTTAGGAAGATAGTGAGAGACCGGAAAGCGTGGCGTGACATGGTCCATAGGGTCACGAAGAGTCGGACACGACTGAACGACTGAACTGATCTGACATTACCTGCAAGTGGCAAACGCTTAGTATTTGAAAAAGTGCTTGGTTTGTTAAAGGACCATAGTATCAATTTGTGCACCTAGCACAGACACTGCTGAAAGAGATTGCACCAGTGGCCCTCGGAGACTATGCCTCACCTCATAAGGATGTGCTCCTTTCCTTTGATAAAATGTACCTGGTATACCATAATACACGCATGCTACATAGCGATTCTTCAAATCCCACTTTCTGGTTCACACGTGTCTAAGCTTTACCACCCAAAATGGCCCCCGGGGGCCCCTATCCTAGACAGGCTAAATCACATGCCGGCTCACATTGAAGTGCGTGCTGTAGTGCCCTGCAACACAAATGTCAGGTTTCCTCTCTCTGCTGCTTGCGACAAGGCTAGTTGCGCTGTTTAGTGGCCTTTCAGTGTGTTCCACCTAGAAGCCATGACAACCACTATGCACTTTTAAATATGTACTACAACCCCACCTGAGCTTCCTTTGCATTATGCCAAGGAGTCGATGAACATTGTACTGTGTTAGATCCCTTGCACTTTCATCTACGTAGTGGAGATGCACACATTTTGCGCATTAATGTTTTGAACAAAACTAATAAAAACGCTAGCTAGTGGCGTGCATTCTGCAGCGAAATCTTGCTCACTGACTTGCTGGCAGTACACTACTTGCCAGGCGTTGCCAGGCCTAACCTGCTTTGCATAGAAGCCATAGCAGTCAGTGTCTTGGAGCACTGTGTATGGTGCTGCATAAAGAAATTGTAATTTAGTCACTGCCTATAACGAAATGTCTAATCCTGTTACTAGTGCACTCTGAATAGAAAAAATTATTCATTAAAGTCATGGTAGTTGTTTTTCGAAACACCTTCAGCAGTGAAGTGCGGCACACGAAGGTCATTGCTAGCACATTAGGTTGGCTTTGCCCCAGCGTTGTGGTGTGGAAAAGAAAGCACACCCTACATTTAACTTGTCATACTATATCACAGTCATACTATATCACTGCCAGCAGGCACCCATAGATGTGCAGCCAACCTGTCTCCATGCACAAGAAATGATTGAGGAGTATCGCTTGCAGAGGTGTTGACGTGCCATTTGATACTGGGAGCTCGATAAACTATGCAACAAGCACACATACACATGCACGCACAGACAGAGATAAAAATTCCTAATCTGTTGTGTTTTAGTGGTTCCATCTGGTCCCAGAAGGAAAACTGGTTTGTTCCTGGTTGAAATGATCCCATCAGGGTAGCAAATGGTCTCATACTGGGCTCTTCCGGTCGCAGAGAGAAGCCTTCTGGTTTGTTACTGCTTGATATGATCCCATTAAGGGGAACGGGGCAGGGAGGGGTCTGATCGCGAAATCACACACACACACACACGCACGCACGCACGCACGCACGCACACACGCACACACACACACACACACACACACACACACACACACACACACACACACACACACACACACACACACACACACACACACACACACGATTTTGGAAATCTAAGCTTTTCAACAGCTGCAACCCTCATTCTTTGTTGTACTGAAATAGTTCACCCCGAAACTAACTCTAAATATATATACAGCATGATGTACACATGCAATGTATGCTGGCTTAGAACTTTTAGACTTTTCTTGAAAGTTTGTTTTAAGCTTATCACCTTGCTCCTGGAAAGCATAGCACAGCAAAGAATCCACAGATTTGAAGGCCTTTTGTTTTGTTGCAATTGCTGACATACGCTTTGTATAGAAAAACTGATTTAGCTGGGCTCACAAATGTTTTGTTAACCAGTCCATGATGCATTCTACAGATTTGGAGAAGGTGCATACTACTTTTTTTAAAGAAAGAGCAAAGAAATTAAAATAAATTATGATTGTCTTTAGACCACACATCTTAGTAAACGTTAAAACCATTTACAGACCCACATTCGATTTTGTCATCGTGCTAGCCTTCGAGTAAGCAACATGCGAACAACATATATAAATAGGGATGAAACAAAACCTACAGAGAAAATCACTGAAACTTTATACCTTACCCTTTGATGCTATTTCAAGTCAACGTGCTCATTTTCATTCTCTACGTCAGGGGTTCTCAAACTGGGTTCTGCGGAACACAGGGGTTCCGCGGGCTGTCTTCTTGTATTCCGCGAGAACCCTCAGAGCTCGGGGCAAGCACTGCTCTCAAAGAGAAATTTAATGGTGAAGGCTTGGTGACATCTTGGATGGGGACTGCTCCACTGTTTCCATGCCTCTTTGAAAGGGCAGTGGACATTTTGCTTCCCTTTGCAACTACATATGCATGTGACCAGACATTTTCAGCCCTCGCCTATCTGAAGAACAAGCACAGGAGCCATCTTGACCCGGCAGCTGATATGAGACTGGCTCCGAGTGCTACTGAGCCATGCTTTGACTTGCTCTTAAAAGGGAAGTAATACCACCCATCACATTAGTATTTGTATTAATCTGTGCAATAAACATTTAACCTTTGCAACTCTCTTTTTGTAAAAATGCACTCGACAATATTGCTGGTAAGTGGAAACGGGGGGTTCCCTGGAACTTATTGAAGGCTTTTGGGGTTCCTCCAAGCAAAAAAGTTTGAGAACCCCTGCTCTACGTCAAAAAATAATTATGTTGGCTTCTGAACCTATCATCCCCACCTTGAGGCAGCAGCTGGTCATGTGCTGGGCTCTCGTTTTTTTTTTTTGCTCTTCAATGAAAAAGCTTTGCATTATTTGTGTGGCAACGGTATTTTTCAACAAACAGAATTTCTCACCTACATCTTACGGAGTTAGCCCAGTGTAATGTGCATAAATAGTGCCAATACTATTTAGTGAGAAAGCTTTGCTTATGGAACTTTCCCCACCCACAATTTTGGGACACCCTTAATGAAGTGTGTCCATAAGCATGAGCTCATGGAAATAGTTCAAATCTGAGAATAAGGCTCATCATAAAAGTTGTGAGCATTACAGTGGTTTATTCTCACATTGAAACTCTTGCCAAGTGTAAAGCTGTGTGATCTCAATAGGAATATAGATCTGCGGGGTCTGCAGGGTGGCGTAATTCCAATCTCTATGGTACCATTCCCAACTACTATTCTCACTGGTTGCCCGTCATGATTTCAAAGGCAATTGTGGCTCACAAGTGTGGTTTGGTTTAGTTTATGGTGAGTAACGTCTCAAAGCGACTCAGGCTATGAGGGACGCGGCTCAGAAGTGTCTGTGAACGCAAACGAAAAGGTAACACACACCCACAGAACGAGACAAATGACTATAATGAAGAGAAAGTCGCATTCCGAGCTACGGCTTTGTTCACAGCAGGTCTTACGGATATTTATATTAAATAAAAAAAATCACATAATGCAACCTAAAGGGGAACACACCCCTAGGGAATATGTTACTAGATTTCTGTAAACTGAAGAGAAAAAAGAAGCTACAAAGTAGATTTGTACTGTGTTGCAGCATTGAAATACAGCACTAATCCATTGCGCCACAGAAACGACGAAAATGTTGGGCTTTGTGTTCTTATTCGCGATATTTCTATTTACCACTAGGTGACATTGCTCAGAGGACCCTACCGTTAGAGAATGGAATTTTGCTGCAGGGCGACACATTTTAGCAAAGGTAGCACTTGTTTTCCTTAATTTTTGGAATGCACTTAAAATTCATCTTACTTTTCAACCTTTCAGAAAGGTTAAAAAACAACAAACGACATAAATGGTTTAGCCAAAGAAATGTACGTTACCAGGGCAGTTCATTCTGAGCAGTTACTAGGAAAAGTAGCAGCTGGGAGCAGTAGCTGCTTTGACCAGCAGCTACACGGAATAGGCCAATTAACTGTTTGAACTGGGACCGTTAAGGATCACATTTGCACCTTTTAACACATGCACACACAGTATATTAACATAGGATCTTCAGAGGGTGATCTGCATCTTTGATACAGCAATAATTTGAAATTCTTGGGTACGATATACATCTGTTCAACAGTATCTAGGCGAAATGGGTACTACAGAGGTAATTATCCATGCTGAGCCACTGATGCATTAGCTGCAGGGTGGTTACATGTTTCGTCCACTAGAATGCCCTATTTCAAGCTTCCACTAGAATGCCCTATACCAAGCTGAGAGATGCAGACACTGGATGAGGAAGCTTAATTGTTGGTTTGAGCTGGGTTCCACAAATATGCTTTCCTACCAGGCCATTGGTTCAAGTCTGCATCGCAGCAAGAGAGTAAAGGACACTTGAACACAAAGTACGAAGAATTTAAAGCAGGCATCTTTATTTAAATAGTCCTTCAATAATAAAACTTGGATCAGACCCTTAGCTGAAGTGACTCTAGCAGGAAGGCATCTGGGTTGGGAATTTCACACAGAAGACCTGAAAAAAAAAGCAAATGCATGGCCAATAAGAACACTTTTCTTCAAGAACTTGGCTACTGAGGAGCTGCACAATAAGCCCCTGAAATGATGTGGAGCATAGGGAGGAAGTGCGTGACCCACAAGCCACTTCATACCAATTACCTCTAAGTGCACTGTGCTAACTATTGGTGTGGGAAACTTGCCCATTCGCACTCCAATTAGACTTCTGGTTTGTGAAATACTATCCCCATTTTGTGGCAAACTAATATAACACCACCAAGCCCTTCAAATTAGCTCTCAATCTACATTGCACGACTTCAAACTGTGTTCTGAAAGGACTGATTAACACCAAACTAAATACCATTAAACAGAACATGAGGTGCGAAAGAGGTGCCTTTTATTACTACCTGGTAAAATATGGTCAAACAAAAGTGCCACATCACTTCAAGTTGATGCATATAAGGGGTACTGCGCACAAAGAGACAAGAAGCATCAACAAGCACAGACTCGCGACTAATCTTTATTTGAAAAAAATAATAATAAAAAAAAAGAAAGAGCACATTTTTGTAGTTTCACGCTATATATGCAGTCCAAAAACCTGCCTTCCTCCTGATACAGTTTGACTGATGGGTCACGTATACAATCTTAATATACAGAACACCTCAGCCAACTCACATGCCACCTGGTCACAGCCATTCCTCAAAACTTTTGCTTCTGCCAGCGAAGGCAGACGTGGCTTATGTGTAACACACGGGCATGCACCGCAGTGGAGAGGTAAATTCGACCCAGTTCTTGTTTTCAACAAGAGCTGTTGTTCTTTTAAGGGGGGACGCGGGCTTTGAAAGTCGAAAAATCGCGAAAAAGTCGGCTTTTCAAAAAGTACATATCTCGGCTGTATATGTTATAAACTACCTTTCCTATAATTATAAACGACTAATTCATCGTGGAACTGCTTTAAATTAAATATACAACTGGGCGCGGCAGCCCCAGAGTCGCGAGCGAGCGGCAAAAGTACCCAAACTTCGCGCGCACGCCATTTCTCTGCCGCTGAACCGAGCGCCGCCATCTTGGTCTTGTTTGCGGCGTCCGCGCCGTAGCAGAAGCATGGCTCGCTTGTGATTGGGGGCCTCACAGGGATTGTTGAGCTTCCCGCGTCTCGAATTCGGGCTGTGATTGGACAAAGCGCGCGCTCCGTGAGAACGCGGGGGATCGCGCAACTGCTATTGGCTGCTGCGCGCGCTGACGTGGTGGCCCCTCCCCGGCGCGTCGTCTGCTCCGGCTGCCTACTGAGCTGGCGTTCTTTCTGCACTCGCTGAATCGCTTCACGTTTCACCATTTTGAGATCGCCGGGATCATCGCTCGTTACGAATTCTGGTGGCAAGTTTTGAACGGTTATGTGCACTTTTTGGATTATAGCACGGTCGGCCATGTTGCGTGCTAAGAAGTTCAAAACACTGCATACGTCGTCGTTCTGTGAATGCCGTCCGAATCGCGAAGTTAGCGAAAAGCGTTGCCAACGGGCACATAGACGCTTCTCTTAGTGCTGCTTCTGCTACATCACTACTAGACCGACTGCGCTGCCACTTCCAACCGCATATCTTTCGCGTCAACGTAAGGAGCCGGCGTTTGAAGCGTGCCTGCTGTACCGACCATATCAACCTCGGTGATCTCGGTCGGCCTCCCGTATCGCGTCTGTCATCGCAAGCGATAACGCGTCGTCAGCGTCGTTCGCTGTTCGCATGAAAATGCACTTTCCGAGGGAATCGGGGAGGTGGAGGCACAACGTGCTGCAGTGAAAAACCAACTTTAGACTTGAAAATGCTGTTTTAAACTTCAAGGGCCATTTTCTCAGAATGAATTTTTTTCATGGTATGGTTGCTTATTCCCACAGTATTTCTGGAACCGCTAATCGGATTCCCACCTGGTTTTTTTTATTGTGTGCCTGAATAAATTTCCGAGGGCAAGACAAGCTCATTTTTTCAAAATTATTGAGTCTGGAATTTATAATAAACAATCAAAATTAGGCTAATGCAAGTCCAATTAGAGGCACTAACCTCAATGCACTGCTAAAATTTTTCGGCAGGGAAATTAAAGAAAAGGGCTCTGTCTTGCCCTGTGGTACCTATTCAGGAACCTTCATAATGAATTTCATAGTGCCAACACATTTTGCAAGTTCACCAGGAATGGAACAAGGAACCCATGTGAACCATTCTGATATACTTCTCTAACTTGAGTACCAATGTGCGCAGCTCCATGAAACTTCGCAGTTCTACCCTTATGGGTAAACTCATGGGTAGTATGGCGGACTGCGTGAAGAGTCATGTCACTCCATTCGTCAGGTGTCTGAATTGTGACCAAAGTTCCCCTCACCTATGAGAGGGTATACATCGGACGGACTAACATTTGAATGGCCGCCTAAAAGAAACCAGCTCTCGTTGAAAACAAGAACTAGATTGAATACTACACGTGATAAGCACTGCCGACCTTTGCTGGCAGAAACAGAAGTTTTGAAGAGAAGCCATAACCAGGTGGCAGGTGAACTGGCCGAGCCATTCTTTATAAAAAAGGGTGAAGTTTGTGCTCCCTTCTCGTCCCTGTCATTTTGTGAGCAGTTCCTCTTACATGCCTCATGCTCGGCCGACCAGCTTAACAACGCACTCTTAAACTTCAGTCTGAAAAGCTTGCTTGTCAATATGTGGTGTGGTCACGCTGAAAGTGAATTTAATATCTGCAACCACATTTATCCTGTTTTTATATTTGCTTTTCAAGTGTTTAAGTGGAAAAAGCATGCTTGCATGCATATGTCGTAGCAAACTGTGACAAAAGCTATATAGTAGTTTCATGAATGAGGAAAGGGAAACAGTTCTGCAGTCCCCAACAAGAATGCCTCAAGGCTTACAGTGGCAAACTTTGCCTTCACCGCTGTGTTTTCCTAAAGCTCCATCAACTCATTTTCAGCTTCAGCACTGTTATGTGCAAAACAAGCTATGCCAGCTTCAAAAGGGGCCCCAAGCCACATGTCTGGCGCAGATTCTCGAATATACTTGATGTGGCGCATTAAGTGGGCAAGAGTTTTTTTGCGACCAAAAATGGATTAAAAAAAAATCGCATTTTCTATCTTTTCATTTTTGCAATTCTGAGGTATTTCCAAAGCTATCATAGAAAAATACACCTTAATTTGTATGGTATAGACAGTGTTCAAAAGTTGCGAATCTGCGCACTTGGCCTTTTAAATTGAGGTCTAATCACACCAAGCTTTTATTTCCACAGTTTGAGAAATATGCCCTCTGTGAATGCAGTTCTTGTCTGGTTCGAAAGATTTCAGTTTATGATCACGAGCAAGCCCTTGAAACAGAAAACGAAGGAGCAGCATGAAATGCACTACTACTGGACACTGAAAGCATGAGATTAAAATGGAAATTTCTGATTGACTGCTGGCATTGACTGCCATAGCCTCCTCTACTGCTTTTTAGCATACAGGTGGCTATGTGACCACTTGCGGCCTGATGCCATTTAGAGACAGTCGCATAGTTAAGCATTGTTCAGTCATCATGATCATGAAGTGAGATGTAGAACAGTTAGATTTGCAAGCCATAACTGGTCTAAAATGCAAAGAAAGGTAGATAAGAGGTCCGTCGGAGCCACGGCATCGCCACATCACATTATATGCAATCAGCGATGAAACTGGTGCTGCGAGATGGCCCAATAATATATGAATTAAGTGAAGCAAACTGAGCTGAGGAATGTTTTATGAGCTTACCCATGACATCACAATATTCCATGAATGACTGGCATGTCAGCACTTGTTCTTCAAAGTTCCGTAGTAACTTGTCCCCAAGTTCTAGATGCAGTTGATCATTGTAGCGGATATAATGTGCCAAATGCCCAGGCCAGTCATCATCAGGCTTTGCCACCTTCTGCAAGAGGAAACAAAGAAACAAGAGTAAGGCACACTGTACCATAAAGTGTACAGGAGTGCATTTGGCAGTGTTTCCTTTCAACACGATAAACAGAAACTAAATAAAATACATTATGCTAAATTCAAGTGTAACTAAGGTTCTGTAATAACTGAAAATCTGCAATTATCTAAATGTAAATATCAATCCCAAAGTAAACATTTCCAACATATAAAGAGTGCGTGAAGGAAAAAAAACGCCGTGTGTGCCAGATTACTAGTATGCAAACAATGCAGCCGATTCCTCCCCCACAAAGGACACCAGCTTATCCGTTAGAATTCTGAAATGAGGTTCACCACATTCATGGATGGAACTGCAGCACAGTCGAAGTTAATGAGTTGGAGATGGCGTTTGCTGCACATCTTTTTTTCCTACAGTCGCTCTCCATGTTTAAACCTATGCACTTGGCAGCAGTGCAGGTATTTAAGAGATGTCAGTCCAGAATAATTACCATGCCAAAATACGTCAAGGGAATATTGAAACCATGCGTAAAATTGATGTCAGTCTGTTACTGGAACAGGACATTGCTAAAAAGAACGCTCACTGGTTTGGCAGTTTGGCAAAGCAGGACGGCTATGAAGTCGAGAAAAATGAGATCACTCTGGCAACCCTTGCTGTTCACGTATGAATTTACGCAACCATTTGGTCGAAAAGCAGCAGTCACGTAATGGTCGCATGTTGCTCGATTTCCCACCCTTGCGACCATGTTCACAGGCTGGCCTTTCCCTTTCGGACACCGGTGCATCCCTCAGCTATGCAATCCAGGACACACTGAATGCTGTCCTGTTTATACAGTTTTAGTGCTTATGCTAGGTTCAGGTTTATAAAGAAGCAGGAGGTGACAATGAGGTTCTCAGAACAACATGGTAACCTCTCTAACCAACTGCTTGCTGATCGCATTGTATCCTGTTTTCTAGGGCATGAGACTATTCAAAATTTCAAACAGTTTGGTATTCAATTTTTCATCACACTTTCACTATTCTAATTATTTGTAGATCTGAATAATAAAAATATGGTTTGTGAATCTGCTAAGCGTTCAAAAGTTATCAGGGGTGTGTGATTATTCTCAATTTCGAATACAAATTGAGTATGTTCATTATTTGGTTCGTGTTCATATTTGAAAAATTCATATTTGGAAATTTTTTCGAATCTTTGAACTTTCCAAGTACACCAAAACTTTATTGCAGTTTCAATGTACTGTGCGCTTTACCGCAATGCCTCATGGCATAGACTGTGCAGTAAAGCGTCCTCAATGCATGAAGGGGCCATTCTGGGAATGGTTGGTTGGTTTGTGGGGTTTAACATCCCAAAGCAACTTAGGCTATGAGAGACGCCGTAGTGGAGGACTCTGGAAATTTCGACCACCTGGGGTTCTTTAACGTGCACTGACATCGTACAGCACACGGGCGCCTTGCTTTTCACCTCCATTGAAAAGCTGCCGCCGAGGCCGGGAAAAAGGACTTTCCCTTTAAGAAGAGGTCCTTTCCGACATAACACGCAAAGCGAAGCTCTTAACAAAACCCGAGAAATAACTTCGTTCTCACTTGGGCTTCATGCCAAATGCAGACAACGATCGTGCAGGTATTCATAAGGTAAATCTACAGCAATGCGAATGGTTTTCGACAGTTTTTTTTTCAGGCCTATTTGATAATTCCAAGCTTTCGGACATTTTACCTCGTCCCTTGAAGGCCGAATTAATGGCTTACTGTATTTAGCAGCAATATGACAGCTCCACCTGGTTTCACGCATATATCGAACTCGAAGGGGACTGCAGAATAGTTCGATATATCGATAAATCAGTATACAGAAGTCGGCTTGGGACGGCACTTACGATGTGAAAAAAACGATACCGTGTTTCTTGCGTAATCAACTCACTCGCATAATGAACCCACCCTGCACTTTAGCAACAGAGAATTTGGAAAAAAAAAAAGTGTTACGGCCAGCTTGCTCACATGCAAGCGATTAAGCGATCTCAGCGGATGAGCGGCAGCGACAGAGCAAAACTTTTCCAACTTGTTAGAACTGCGTCCCTCTCGCCGCTCGAGCCACCGCGGCAGCTCAAAACAAGGTTTCTGTGTCGCCGCAGCAGAAATCGCGAGCGTTTTTGCTTGCATGTCAACGGCGCGCGTCAGTGGGTCGTCTCACCCACAGCTCATTGGCAGCGTGCCAAGATGCTGCGCAGTGATAACGAATGTCGCGCGTTTATCTTTTGATAGCTCCTGGAGTGGCAGGGAGCGAACTTGGCAGACTGCCCCTGATGGCTTGATTGCACAAGCCTGGTTCGATTTATCACGCCACGCTTTGGGTGGGCATAGTCTACTGCCATAAAATCATTAGAAAGTGTGATACAGTAGCTGCAAATGCTGTTTGAAGCGAAAAATGCTAAAAGCCGGTGTCATGATCGCAGCTGACCGCAAAAAAAGAAGAAAAAAAAAACAACACCAAACGAACAACACAAAAAAAAATGCCGCTTCGTAACGCCATATCTTATGCTACACCGCGCGTACAGCACATCGATAAAAATAGATGACTCTCGCAAAAAAAAGAAAATAGATCTGCCGCTTCTTAACTTCCGCAGGCGCCATAGCCACGTCAGCCGCCGCGCGCTGAGGGTTCGCAACACACGCTGGAGAAAGCGTCCGACGTTCTGTCTGAAAACGAGCTGAGTTGGCTTGGCGCATGCGTAGCGCGTGCTACTGCGAACGAAGGCCGGGAAAGAGGAAGGAGGGAGACAGCTCAGCAAAAGAATGGGCACACCCTTGCGCTTCGCTCTGTCGCATTTTTCCTCTCTCTCCTCTGTCGTAGGGAATGGGCGCGGCGCTGCCCTAGCCGAACTGTCCCCTCTCATTACTTCCGCGCGTGGCTTGAAAACGTCACGCTGCAAACGGCCGAGGGTGATGCGATCGTCTTTGGGAAAGGCACACTTTCCAGTGCGTGGTGCGGAGCTCGATATATCGAACGACCGATGAAATTGATTTCGATATATGACGCGGCTTTCTGATACTTTTACATGGAATTTTCAAGGGGATATTCTGCGAGCTCGATATAACTAAAATTCGATATATCCGGGTTCGACTGTATGGGATTTTTCAGTAGAAATTTTCTGTGCAATAAACGATATGTGAAACTGCTTGGTGGTCTGGCAATACCATGGCCGCAGCTTCGGATTGCCATTTTTGCTTGGCGTGCTGTCTTGACAAGGTGATACTGTCTCGAATATCTTGATAAGAATTTTCAGAGTCAGATTTGAGCCGCAGCACTGTTTGTACCGATTACCTTTCACTTATTGTAGGCCCTTTCTCATCTTCAATGAACGCCAGCATGCTTTCTGCTGAGTCTTCTGTTCCACTTGAACTTTTGTGTTGATGGCAGGTATCGATACAGTGTGTGCATAAAATAACTCTGTCCCGTTGTCGCTTTAATGCGCGCATTTAAACCTTGGCTAAATCTTCACGAATTATCATCACTGTTTATTCTCAAGTGAACCAACATTCTGATAAGGTAGTGAGTAGTTATTTTATGCTGCGTGCACTGCAGTACAATTGTTTGTGAGCCTCGATCAGCTGCACAAACAGAAATTACTGCGGCAGGAAAAAAAAGAAACCGATGTACTATTTTCAAGTGGGATGACGTAGGTTAGTTTGATGCAATATTATTTTCTTGTGTAACAGATATGCTCCATGCATGCTAACAAGAGAACTTCTGATTAGAATTGCAGTAAAACACTTTGCGGGGCATATCAGTGCATAGATAGCTTTTAAAACTTCATGCGCTTGCGTAGTCTCTCCTCTACCTGTGTGTCGTTGCTGCGCTTTAATTCTTAGACGCTGATTAGAACTGCTGGTAAGACGCATGGTTCCTTCAAGTTTGTCCTAGAGGGAGCAAAGAGAATAATGGAGCCTGCCTTGAACACGGTGTTGTAGAGGCCATCCACCATGGCAAGGTAGCAGAGGTAGGGCCTGTAGACTGCAAACTCTCGGGGCACTGTGTCGGCCAGTGTTGAGCAGCCTTGGGGGCTCAGATGACGTGCATGTGCCAGTATCAGCATGCGCCGCACCAGCATGACACGGCCACACTGCCAGCGACTGGGGGACCACACTGCCAGTGCCATGGTAGCCCAGTAGCAGGGACCTTCAACCTGCGCCATTCAAATATAAGTGTCATCACTCACCTGAAAGCTAAAGCTTCAAACTAGGCACAAAAACAAACAAGCAAACAAAAAAAGAACCAAAGAGAAGCAGACTGGGTGGCTTTTGCTGAAACGAAAAAAAAAAAAAAAAAAAAAAACAACCCAGAGAAACTTTTTTTTTTTTTTCATCTTTATTACTTCCAATTGATTTCTTGGCAGCAAAATGCACACTTGATGATCGAAAAATTAAAATTCCAAATAGATTTTTTTTTTTTTTTGTTACCATTTACTCTCATGTCATTGACTTGTGACACCAATGAGAAGAAGGATTCCAAGATGGCTTTTGGAACTGATTTAGGGGTGGAAACAGACTCTAGCATTTAGGAGCAACTTTGGAGCAGTAGAAGCAGAGTTATGGAGCATTCTAATTGCGTTTTGGAGCACAATTTTAGAGTCAAATGCATTTGATAATTTCAGTTTTCTATTCCTGACATACAAAATAAAAATCCCCCATCTGATTCTAATACTTTTCCAACTACGCAACCATCACTGACAAGACAAACGGGCCCAAACATGTAAAGGTGTTTAGAACAACACAGGTTGACCTAAGCAACAATTCTGAACAGACTTCCAGCAAACAAAACACTTGCCTATGCATTTCATAACCGAACACCAAGTTTGACCTAATGCTTTTGCCTATTTTGACTTGATAGATTCAAACGTGGAATTTACCACTTTGATCCACTTAATCAGCGCCACTAAACTGGAGTTCACATCAATGGGCACAACATTTTCGCGATCTTGTGCATATCTTTTCTAACCTATGCCTGCCCTGATAAATTCCCAAGCACAGGTCAGTAGTGTCTTCAGAGAGGATAAAGGGCACTGAAGGGCAGGCTTTCATCCTTTCAGCTTCTTTACTTCACTGCCTCTCGTCATGTTTTTGCTTGAGCACCTTTTAACATCTAAGCGATACGCTCTGTATGGCTTTCAAACACCCTTGAGAAGGTTTCTAGTGATTGGTACTTTCAGCACAATACCCCATAACGCTTCAAGTATGCTTTTGTCTGATGTAGGCCTGATAAGCTTGTCATTGATAAACAGGCGCGGTGGAGTACCTGCTTGTTTTATACAGCAAAGCATTAGAACCTGTGTAGCTTTTGCAGCCGAACAAGTTTCTTAGCAATTTGTGGTATGCGCTACTTGATTCACTAGCGGCTGTTGCTTCTTTCTCCACTGGTGATCCAAAAGGCTCCAAGGATGTGTTATGTCAGATGCACTGTGCATTTTTTCACAATTACATTGAATTGCTTGTGGGTTATACAGTCGAACCCGGATATATCGAACTCGAAGGGGATCGCGAAATAGTTCGATATATCGATAATTCTATATACAAAAATCTGCTTGTGACGGCACTTACGATGCCAAAAAACGATACCGCATGTGTCGCGTAACCAACCCACTCACATAATGAACCTACTCTTCACTTTTGCACCCGAGAATTTGAAAAAATGCGTTAAGACCAGCTCGCTCGCATCTAAGCGATTGAGCGATCTCAGCGACGAGCGGCAGCGACAGAGCGAAAAATTTCAAACTTGTTGGAGCTGTGTCCCTCTTGCCACTCGAGCCACCGCGACAGCTCAATACAAGGTTTCTGTGTCGCTGCGGCAGAAATCGCGAGCATTTTCGCTTGCATGTGGATGGCGCGCGTCACTCCGCTTCGGTCGTCACATTCACAGCTCATTTCTTGGCAGCGTGCCAAGATGCTGCGCAGCGATAACGTCAGGGCGCGTTTATCTTTTTATAGCTCCTCCGGTGAACTTGGCAGAGTACCCGTGATGGCTTGATTGCACAAGTCTGGTTCGATTTATCACGCCGCGCTTGGGGCGGGCGTCAGCAGCAGACCGCATGTTTCCGTTGATTCATACATGCAAAGATAAACGGCTCCCACAAAAAAAAAAAAAAAAAAGAGAGCCTGCCGCTTCTTAACGTCTGCAGCCGCCATATCTTACGCTACGTCGCGCGTACAGCACAACGATAAGAAAGGATGACTCTCGAAAAAAAAATAAAAAAAAAACAAACAAAAAAAAAAAATAAAGAGAGCTGCCGCTTCTTAATGTCCGCAAGCGCCATAGCCACGTCAGCTGCCGCGCGCAGAGGGTTCGCAACATACGCTGGAGAAAGCGTCCGACCTCTGTCTGAAAACGGGCTGAGCTGGCTTGGCGCATGCGTAGCGCGTGCTGAAGGAGAGAGATAGCTCGGCAAAAGAATGGGCACACCCAAGCACATGGCTTGCAAATGTCATGTGTTGGCGCGCGGGAAACGATAACTGCAGATGCGCGCGCCTTTGGGGAATGGGCGCAGCGCTGTCCAGAACTGTCCCCTCTCATTCCTTCCGCGCGTGGCTTGAAAACGTCATGTGGCAAACGGCCAAGGGTGATGCGATCATCTTTGGGGAAGGCACACTTTCCAGTGCGTGGTGCGGAGTTCGATATATCGAACGACCGGTGAAATTGAGTTCGATATATGACGCGCTTTCCTATACTTTTACAAGGGATTTTCAAGGGGATATTCCGTGAGTTCGATATAACCAAAATTCGATATATCCGGGTTCGATATAACCGGGTTCGATATAACCAGGTTCGACCGTATCAAATTTACTTACGAACAAATAATTATTAGGCTCTACGCTCCCTTAGCTTTCGAAGCTTTTGTTTTATTACGCTCAGTGCAAGATGCGTTATACCTCTGCCGCCGGTGCGCTGCCATTGTTCCCATGTTGAGATAAATTTGATAGTACTAAAACACCAAGGTAGCAGGTATGGTGCAGTTTTGGAGCAATTATGCGTTCTGGAGCAGAATGGAGCAAACGAAACCGCACTTCCACCCCTGGCACTGATTTTAGAAGACATTTCACAGCAAACAAACACCTGACATGATCACATTTCACTGTGAGCGCTGATGACATTTTTTTTTTCTGCCCTTTCAGCATAAAAATGCAACAATCAATCAGTAGAGGCAAATTCCAATTTGTCCTCAGTGCCTACTGTATTCTGTATAGTGTCTACTCTATGCCAGATGCCAGCCTACATAACCTCTCAAACACTGCAATCAACATTTGTGTGAAAAGTTTCATTCAAAGCACGCACCCTGGTTAACCTACTCTTGATCAATTCTTGAGATTTTGTTCTGCTCACTGAGCTAAAACATGACATCCTTCACCGACAGCTTTCCATCTTTTAAGATGCCCCCTTTCCACTTCTACTCCATATTTGTTCATGCCATGCCCTTACAGACTTAAAAATCCATGAATGCATTACCATGTTCCAACTAGTATACTTAATTTTGCCAAAATGATGTGAATCCAATGCATCACCAGAGAAGAAACAGAAGACAAGAATTGTACTTGAATGCTTTCAAAGCTAGAAAGCAGACCAACTAAGCTTGACAGGTTTTGACGCAATAGTTAGTATATGTAATACATACCCTTTGCAGCAAACAGTTCTACACCATTCAAAGAAAAAGACTGCTGTTTCTAAATATCTTAAGCATCAGCTACAACAGCAGATTTTGTGATCACAAAATAATATGGCTGGCTCACCTCATAACAGTTTTCAATCTGACGCTCTGGTGACATCTCCAGGAAGTTCGAGAGGTTCTTCTCCTCCCTTGCTACACACCTTGTGCTAAGAAAGAAATAGAGGCAGGTGCATCAATAATGTGAGCTCTACATGTAGTTCTGAATGACTACGCTCCTCTCTCGTCATGAATCAATGCAACATGCATAAGCCCAGTCATGTGATGTTGACATCACACAAGAGAATGCTAGCCTAAAAAATCTTAGAGCTAGTGCTTTAGACTTTTGAAGCAGCTCACCAGAAAGCATCAGCCATGACAAATGTAAAGTGCACCGGACATTCTTAACAAAAGTCTGGAGTGGTGAAAAAAGATGCTGATATTAAATAGGAAATCATTAAACTTTCATTATTAGTGGCCAGCCAAATACACTTAAAAATCCTGCCAGAGCTGGCTCTGAAGGCAAGTAGGTGTGAAGCCCATACTATATTTCCAATAAGGACGTTAAAATGCACACAGAAAGAAACTGCAGCTGGATTTGAACAGTCACCACCATGATGCAGGTCTGAAGTCTTAGACCACCTTGAGTACTGACATAACAGCACGTGAAATTGCAACCATGAAAGTAGCGCATGTCAAAAGTGTACAGCCCAGGCAGTCTGCTTCTGAGCCATATAGTGGTGCTAATTTAGTGCTTTAGCATTAGTGAAGGTCCTTCCCATTGGAGAGGGTAGGGCAAAAAAGTTAAAGGGTTCAACGCTGCTGAACCAAATATTGAGCGAAAGCATTAGCTGTGGGTGACTGAGCGTTCTTCTCTTTTTCTTCTTCCTCAGCCCACATATAAAGCCCCGCTTTAATCAACCAGTATGAACGTGCCTTAGTGGCCTATAGGGGTAATGTGAATGCCAGGGCCCTAGCAGGCTGATTCTGACATAACCGTCCCACGTGAAACGGGAGACCCAAGTTGGCAGCTCCTGCCAGCCCACATATAAAGCCCCGCTTTAACAAAGCCGTATGAACGTGCTTGACGTCACGTATCATGTAAGCATCATCTGCGCCTCTTGCGCGCCAAGCCGACCGCTTTTGTGTGACATGGGGTGTGACGTCACGCGCTGCGCCGTAGTTGCGACCGTGCTACGCCAACCGCTTGAGTTGGTAGCCCAGCTCTCACCCTAGTGTCAAGTGGGGTGTGACGACACAGCGTCGCGTGGGTGCACCCGCGCCACGCTGAAGGATCAAAACCTAGAGTAGTATTATTTTCGCAATAAAATCGTCTTACCATCAAGAGATTCGGAACATCTGGCAATGCATTACAAGCTGCACGAAATGGTTCAGAAGCAGACCCTCTGGGCTCTACACTTTTAACATGTGCCTCTGATAATGGGTGGCCCCAGTAGTCATTCAGTTCAGCAATCTGACAGCCAGTGCATGTTGCAAGGTCTTTAACAATAACACAGTCCTGACAGTTCAGCTATGAAATGCTCAAATTAATCGGAAATAGCTGCTTCATTCGATAATGCTGCAATGCAGGAAAGCCACCTTAGCTGGCATTTGGCCTGCCGCTGCTGCTCGCCAACGGTGCCATACGAGAATGACTACTTCACCATAGTTTAAAGCTAAAATTTTGGAAATGTCCCTTGCTGCACTCTCTGCAATCATCGCCGAAGGTGTTATCCCTTTGGAGATGACACCTTTGGGGCAAAGGGGAGTGGCACCACTTGATGCACTATGATTTGTGACATCGCCTGCATACAGCAGTGAACTAGCATTTGCGCTGTTTGCATCTCTACGCTTAAATTGCGTCACGTGATGGTACAGGAAATTCCTCTTAGCAGCATAAATACCTGTGGCTGAATCTCGCATTACAAAGGATGGCAACTGGCATCAGTCTTTTCTGGACAATATTTTATACTGCGAATTTCAACTGTCCAGTTTGGAATAAAGAGGTCTGAATGTATATCTCAAACAAGACAACTCAGGAATTCAGAATAAACAAAATGAAGTGGTTTACATACGTGTTTATAACATAGAGGACCATTTGAAGAAGGTAGGGGATTAGGTGCATGTTGCTTTGAGGCCCACCACCACCACTGTCCTCACTGAAGGAACGTTCAAAGGCAAAGCGGCTTATCAGAAGCTTCAGGTCGTGCAGGGTTGACACATAGCCCACGTCCAGGTGCCCCGTGCAGTCCTGGATGTAAGTGTTGTGCCTGCCCACAACACACAAGGCACCCATCAGAGACATGTCAGCCAGTGACCACTAGTAAAAAAAACTTGGCTGGATTATTACCATTCATGAAACCTAACTATACTCCATCTCACACTTGGCTTACAGAGTTGTGGAAGCCATATATATCTGCTTGCTGTCTGCATCACTTGCAGACCATGACAGGAAGAAGGTGAAACAATCGTGTTTTAAACAATGAGGAAACACTGAAATGAGGCCGATGCGATTTCCTATAAGGCGGTTACGAAAGAGCTGATGCATAATTTATGAGCTTATTTGTCAGACATTGTAGTATTTACTCGCACAGTGAACCCATCCCTCACTTTTGCCGCTGAGAGCTAAAAGGAAGTGTTAGTCATTAGTGCATCCCTCCGTTTGGTGCCGTCGCCCTTGCAGTGCGCCAAGATGCTGTGCAGCAATAACATCACAGCGTGTTTGTCTTTGACGTTAGCTCTAGTGAAGTTAGCATAGTGCCAGCGCCCTCGACAAGAGCACCGGCGGTGGCTTGCTTGGCTAGTCTGGTTCGGTACTTTTGCCTTATTATGTGGAGACTGAGGCAGGTGCCGTCCACTGCCATAAAATCATCAGAACGAGTGATTGCAGCAAATGTCTTTAAAAGTGAACAATGCTAAAAGCTAGCGTCATGTCCGCAGCTGACCGCGTGAACTTTAGTTGACTATTAATAGATGGAAGAATGTAAAAGATTATTTTGTATATTGAGGAGGGACCAGAGCTGTTTCCTCCTCCTCCATGGAAGAATAAAAGATTCTCGCAGAAATGTTTTTTTTTTCCTTTGCTGTTACGAACCCTCCCTCAAACTTGGTGTCAATTTAGCTTTAAAAAAAAGTTCCTAATGCAAGTAAATGGAGTATAATCAAGCAATTTTTTTCATTCTTGCTGTATTTAAAAAGGAAGAAAATCCACTATTTGGACCAAACTGTTTTCTTTAAGCATAGGTGCATCAGTTTCTTTGCGTTTTCTTCGCAGATTGTGATGATGAAATCAAGGATGCTACAGGCAGCACAGTCTGCTTTCACAGAACACTGTTTCTGCATGTTTCACAGCTTCAGGAACACTGCAAGGAAGTTACCGAGATGGAGTATGCACCAAGCAGCACATCATGCTCAGCAGATTGAGCATTCTGCTGTTAAAAGGCAACATACTGAAATGCACATGCACCAAGAAAAACTACAAGTGGTATAAAAATTGAAGCCATCCCTATGCCTCACTGCTGCTCCTTGGCTTAAGCATGTACTAAATATCATTGCTCTCATTATTTCTTATGCATGATGAAGATCTATTAAAGGTAAGCCAACTACCAAATGTTCCAAGACCTTGATGCTAAGGAAAAAAGGTAACAAATCGGGGCTCTAATATAATCCGCATGCCTCCATCTGTTACTGTACATTACCACTGCAAACGAAACTGAACCCCCAAGATAACTTTTTGCACTAAGCACATTAAAAGAAATTGAAGACTATTTCATACATTGCCCATCTGTTTCCACAGAGTTTTGAGCTGCTAGATCACTGCACTTCTAACTCTTCTGGGCACTTTCCAGGAAAACAGGAGAGCATGCTGCCGGCTTTGTTGGTATTACGAATTGCAGTCATTGCAAAAACTAAGAGGGCCAGAAGAAAGAAAAGACCGACATGAATGCAGTCAGTCTCTTTTTTGTGCCAACTAGTTTACCTTCATAACTGTCAGGAGAAATGCTTTTTCAATAAGGCTATCTTTTCAACACCTTGGAGTAACTACTGACATTTCTAGGTTAGATATGTTGTAATAGTAGCCACCTGCTTGGTCTAACTTTATTATGTTGGCATAGCTAAGGACATCGACTGCCTGGTGAGTGAATACGCTCAAGTGAGCATTACAAATCACATGTAAGCCACATGTCATCTATGTACAATCTATGTGACATGCAGGTATTGCGTGAGTACTGAGAGAGTTGGCAAGTATTTTTGTTACTACAGTCAAACCCCAGTATTATAAATTCATATTAGGCACAAATACTCGTTCGTTCAGAACAATATTTGTCTTCAAGTATGCCCGAAAAATCCTGCAAACAAGTCTGCTAATAAACTCAAGCAAATGGTGCTCCAATATCAACATTAAACGCTTGGTACAGTCACGACATCTCGCCTTTCTTCTGCGTTGGACAGCAAAAACTGAATGCATAAGTAAGGATGCTGCCCTTCTCACCCACATAAAAGATTTATTTAAAAATGGCACTATCTTGGCCATGTCTGTGGCAAAAGCACCACGCTGCTTAGAGCTTGTTCTCTTTCTGATTCGTTGTCATCAGTACTACTTGCATCTGCAGGAGTCAGCTGATCGACGATTTCTTTGTCAGTCAATGTCGGCACCATGACACCACAATGAAGTTGTCATCAGCAGTGACAAGGCTCGCTTCAAATAGTTCGTCAGGGCACTTTTGGTGTTGATGTATTTAATTTTTTGCTTCACATTTCAAGATCATCAACACAGCACTAAATGTGACATCAAAGTATGCAGCAATGTCCTTTCTCTGTGCCCACTCTTGACCGTCCTAAATGCTTCAATTTTCATCTCAAGCAAGGCTGCTTTATGCTTCTGACGAATTCAGTGAACCCAGAGTGCAGCATGCACAGGTTAGTAGAAGCAATGACATGGGCACGCGCTATGATGAAGAAATGGTTCGATCATGTGCCAATTATATGTGTCAGCTGTTGAGGCTAGTTTTCATTGCTTCCACTAGATGGCGTGGCAAGCAAACTCGGGAGCGATTTGAACACAGTTCTGCAGTAAGCGATACAGATAAAAATATTGTGTTCCTTGAAGATTTTTACAGCCCTTTATGCATTTTTAGCCATGTGAATGCGAGAAACGGCTTTGTTTTAATTGATCAAGCTTCAAATTTAAAAATTTTTGTTTCATTATACAGACAGAACTCCCGTAGAAACAAAGCATGGACCAACCACTCTTTGCTTCTACTTCATTTTATCCGATAATTCACTATATAAGTGTTTGTTATTATATAATGAAGGTCAACTGTACTGCACTTTATTAAAGAAAAGGAAGTAAAGGACTCAGGAGTGGGGATGAATATTGCCCAATACTGTTTTAAACAACCCATTTTAATAAGTACGACTGCAGAAGAAATCAACCAAAGCACCACTTTTAAACAATGTACTTCTAAAAAAGGCATCTCACCTGGCAAGGCAACTTGCAAATTGTGATTCTGCCACTTGCGGACCCCAAAGTGGAAGCAGACCATTGCACTTGGTGTTTGCATTTTGTAATGCTGCACTTTCCCATTCGTCACGACCTCTTGCGTGCCTGGAATCAAAATCAATCATCTGCACCGTACAATAAACCTAGGGCACTATTATTACTCAGTTTAAAAGTCAAACAGGACATAAAACACTAACGATTGTGTTAATGCTAACTTTCAAATGTCCCTCCACCTGAAAAAACATGTTACGAGGTTATAGAGGAAATGAAAAAATATGTCTCATATTGTATATATTGAATACACTCCAATATCCAAGAAATGAGGATTTATAATTTTAACTTGAAATTGAAAACTGCATAAAACAAAATGAAGTGCTGTCTTGTAGCAAAACTCTGCCTTATTGGTGTAGCGATGTGTGCTCGTCATGCTTTCATATATTTTATGTGCTCTCCAGTGCACCCTTTTAATAAAACACTACACTTTTGCCAATGCATAATTGCCGCTGTTCTCACCGATCCTGGTTTCAAACACCAGACTACATAAACAGAAGTGCGTGCACTGATTGGAAAAGTATTGGTAAAATTTTTCTACAGTGTTCCTAAAAAAAAAAGTCGAGGAATTGACTATTTTAAGCAGAAAGCTTCCCACTGTGCCAAAGAAAAAAAAATTGCAAAAAAAACCAATGGCCCAGGAGGTTGAATTAATCCGGAGCCATCCACTACTACGCCTCTTCTTCTTTCACTCCATGAAGCATTTCTGCCTTCATGTTTGCTTCAAGTGCTGGCAAAAGGAGAATGGTGCACCAGCGTACCATACTTTTGCATGTTGGGCACTACGGAACTACTAGACAAACCACTGAGCATTTTTACAAGTGCAGGTGCACAGTTTGACATGGGCTGTTTTGGAGAGAAAAAGTAAATGCAATTGTTCAGCTTTTTGTACTTTCCATCAGTCAACTGCCTTACTATACTTTTTGAAACCATTTTCAACTATAATGTAAATTGTCTTAGTCACTGCAGTGACCGGAGTGCAGAAGCATACGAGGTGCGACACAAAAGAAACGAGACTAAGTGTGTAGCTTCAAAGCAGTGAAATTGTAATGATTGAGTGGGTTCCCAGTGGTCAAAATGTTAATCAACACTACTACATTGAAGTACTAAAAAGACTTTGTGAAAAATATTCAGAAAAAAAAAAGGTCACAGTTGTGGAGTGATTGATGGCGGTTGCACCACAGGACAATGCACCCACTCACACAGCCCTATCCGTCAAGCAGTTTCTGATGACCAGCAAAAACATTTCTGTGATGGAGTATCCTCTTTATTCACCTGATTTGGCTCCATGCGACTTTTATTTCCTAAAGTTAAATCTTGCTTAAAGGGAGCCCATTTTACCTCCATGTAAAGCGGTTCAGACAAAAACGGAGAATCTCCTGAAGGGCCTTCCAAAATCTTCGTTCCAGAACTGTTACCAGCAGTGGCAGCATCGAATGCAGAAGTGTGTGAATGCTGAAGGAGACTACCTTGAAGGTGATACACAATGTCACAAAGAACTGATTCTGTAAGTGCAATAATTTATTGGAACTGTATCGTTGTTTTTGTGTCACACTTCGTACATACCACATTTCAAGTCTTTTTATGACGTTAATGGTACCAATGCTTAACTCTTTCTTTTACAAATGGTTGAAAGTGATGTCAGTCAGTTTTTAGAGCAATTGTGAGGGCAATTTTACTCTTTCTGTGAATGTCATACATTTGTACAACTTATGTCGTATAAAAGGTTAAACTTTACTAAAGGGGCTGCTTCTTCCTCCTTTTCAATTGGTGAAAATGAAACCAAGACATGGAGTCTGCCCAAACATCTTTGCTGCAACATTAGTACTGCTAAGTAATACTGGTGGCCCAACAGTAACGTGTCTTCCCTTTACGTAGGAGGTATGCCCAATTCTGGTATACCAAATTCTTTTTTTGTGATGGTGCGCGGAACAATTATCTCCGTTCTTGATTGATATTTTCAACTTATCACTTGCCACAGGTGAAATACCACACGACTGGAAGAAAGCACCTGTGCGTCCCGTTTCCACCTTCATTTTGGAAATTCTTAGAAAGCCGCAACCTGCTATCCCAGTATCAGCATGGTTTCAGGGAGCACATGTCCACTATTACCCAACTTGCTTTTACTGTTCATGAATTCACACAAGTTGTCGACAACAATGGCCAGCTAGATGTGCAACTGTTTCTAGACTTCTTAAAGTGCTACATGGAAAGTTATTGTATAAACTGGATTGTGCTGGCCTTCCCTCCTGTACCTTGCAGTGGATTTCAGCCTACCTGAGAGATGGGCAGCAGTTTGTTGAAATTATGAATTACTCCATCAAAAATGCCGTCTGAGACTTCTGGTGTGCCCCAAGCCAGTGTCTTGGGGCCGCTATTGTTTTTGATCTATATGAATAGATCAATGATTGGCCTGATGTCATTCATGAGGACGTTTCTATCAGATTGTTCGCGGATGACTGTGTGGTTCTTAAAAACATAACAGCACCTAATGATCATACAGTATTGTAAGCAACCATTACAGGCTATTCGCAAGTGGCGTATATGATGGGGAATGCAACTTAATAGAGCGAAAACAGTTATGCTGCGAGCTATAAGTTGGAGCGTGAATTATTTGTGTTCATTGCGCTTTGCTCGTTACGAATGTTTTACTTGTACACGATTTGTTTGTAAAGCCATATGCCTGATTTATGTATATATATATTTTTCTTGAATGCTTCTCCTGCTTAGACCATGTATATGTATGGTCTACAGTATTCTCAATTAAAATAAACAATCGAGCCTCAATGCAATGAAATTCGCGATGCAATGCATTCTTTTATCTCCCACTCTCTGCCCTATTGAAAATCATGTACTATTCGTTTCGCAATTTAACGAAGTAATTTTATGACGCACTTTCGATTTGACGAAGTCCTCATGCATCACATGCATGTACCAGCAGCATCCTTGACAATCGGATGAGAACAAACTTTAGCCGAGACAGACCGTATTTTGTATTTGCCCTATTATAGGTCAATTTTGCTGGCAGCTTGGAATCTGAGAGTGAAACAAAATCATAATGATAGGGGCACTGCGTGTAAAGCCTGCAGTGCGAAAGTTTCAGAACACGTCATGCCAGCCAGAACGGCAAAGCGCTCAACAAAAATGCCGTATTTACTCGTGTAATCGACCCACTTTTCTTAAAAAAAAAAAAATTGACGTCACGGGAGGACACAATCTACAAGATTTTGTTTTCTTTTTGCAAGAGGTGTTCAGCGATCATGACGTTGCCATTTAGCATTGTTCGCTTCAAAAGGCTTTTGCTGCTAATCACAAGTTCCAGCAATTTTGTGGCAGTGGATGGCACCCACCCCAGTCGCTGCATGATAAGTGAACATACTGAAAACCAGGCTTGCGCAACCGTAAAATTAAAACTGCGGAAATGATAGGCCAGAGGCAGTTCCACGGTTTTAATTTTACAATGTCCCACCAAATGCCCTAGAGCCAACTGCATCTACTTGCACAACCGAATGAGTCGAGCAAGCCACCGGCGGCATTTATATCAAGGTCGCTGGCACTCTACCAAGTTCACCTCACTCCCCATCACAACTAGAGCTAACGCCAAGAGACACACCATGATGTTCTTTCAGCATAGCATTTTGACATGCCACGAAATGCGCTGTGGACTGCGATGGTGCGAAACAGAGGGACGGGCAAACAATTAACTTTTTCTTATTTTGGGGGGGGGGGGGGGTTCTCAGCACTAAAAGTGAGAGGCGATTCATTATGCGAGTAAATACGGTATGCGTACGTGAGCAAAAGACTGCCGTACCCAAGGTAGCCGTGTACACGTGGGCGATGGAAATAAACAATGACGTCCCAGTTAAAGTCCCTGGATTACCTGATCTACAGACTGTAGTTCCCATTTGCGAATGCTGTATGATGATGATGATATCAGTGGCAACGTCTGGCGGCAGCTTGGAGTATTAGGCGTTACACTTGCTCCTTGCTTTGTGCACACGGAGAAAAATGATGCGCCCTTGTCCGTTTTCTATCACTCATTATGCCCCCGATATACAAAAGAACATCCGTTGCCCTTGTTAGCACTATTATTGCTAGTCTTTTTGCTTATTTCACACATCTACTAGCAGTACTCCATGAATCTGCTGTTATTTTATTTGGACAGCTAAAACATAGGAACATCTACAAACCGAAATTTGCAATGTAACGAAATTTTAGGCCGCAATAAGGATTGTTTAGGGCCATAATGGGTCCCAGTCTTCTACATTGTCTCTCAGCTTATGCTATAATGTCACACAACCAAAACGAAGGAGTAGCCTGCCATGATGGTAGCAGTAACCTGTCGCTACATAAATCTTAAGGAAAATAATTCAATATCAACTATGTACACATGCACCCTGGGAATATCAGGGCTCAAAAATATTCAAAATGATATATACATACTGTACGAGGTTGAGCTACTGAAGTGCCCCATATGCTTTTTCTCAAATATGCCAACCAGTGGTTCTAGCTGTAATTTACCAACACGAATTTTGCTAGGAAAACAAGAAACAAAAACAAATTAGTAGGCATCTTTTAAAATGCAAGTATCGTTAGTGGTTTGGTTAATGAGGTTTAATGGTCCAAATTGACTTAGACTATGAGTTATGAAAGAGCACTGAACAAGGGTAGAATGGGGAAGCCTCAGTTCACAGTTCGAGCCAACGTTTCGACAAGTAGACTTGTATATTCATCTGACCCAGACGAAGACAAGTCCACTTGTCGAAACATTGGCTCGAACTGAGGCTTCTCTCCTACCCTTGTTCAGTGCTCTTTTATACCGTGTAGCCATCCGTGTAGCCAGGGACGTAATGGAGGCCTCAAGGTAATTTTGACCACCTGAGGTTCTTTTAACGTGCACTGACATCCCACAGCACACCGGTGCCTAGTGCTTTGTCTCCATCAAAACGTAGTAACCGCAGCCGGGTTTGAACCTGTGTCCCCCAGCTCAATTGTGTCCCAACATAGCCTCCTTTATACACTCTATGCCTGGCAACTCCATGCTCCGCAGCCGTCGCCGCCACTTCTCCCGTGTTGAGAAGTTACGCTGCTGGCTGCAGAGAGATGGCGACAGCGACGCAGGGTCACCCTCACCAGGCGAGAGCCGGGTGCACCGTTTTGCAAAGCGATCCAGATAGCCACGAGCTGCCGCTTTCTCGCTATTTCGTGGACTGTTTTGCAATGAGCAAGGTCATGTTTCTACTTTTCTTTGCCTTCGGGTGCTGCAGGAATACAGCATTGTACCAAGTGGTAAGTGCCAGCTTTGCTTTGTCCTTCCGGCGATCGCTGTGTAGTGTTCAGATGCTTTGAGGCTTGTAAAAAATAGTGACAGCACCAAAAACTGTGTTTATTAAGAGTCAATACTGCAATAGTAATGTTGGATGTGCACGTGTGCTTTCTGGACTGAAATGCTAATTGCTTCCCTGCCTAGCTCGTCTGCGTAGTGTGTTGGATGTGATCCTGCGAAGTGTTTTTTTTTTTTTTTTTGCAGTATATGCTAATTACGAAATTTTGTGATAAAAAAGAAACACAAGATTTACCTATTGTGAAGATGACTACTTTAAAGTGGGTTAAACATAAAATGTCATATAGCGTTGGTGTTATTGCCTAACAAGTATCATGATCACTTGTTATGCTTAGAGGATGTCGGCCTTACAAGTAAATATGCTGAATATGCACGATTCATGCTTAGGGACAAATATCCCGCGAGCGACTAACAGCGACCCCATCCCACACCGACATTCGTACCCGTGCACCTCGACACCTACGTCAGTGGTGTCGAGCAGCGCCGCACAACTTTACCTGACGGCACCGCTCTATTGTTCGCATGGCGCGTTGACAGGCACAGAGAGTTTATAAAGGAGGCTATGGTCCCAATCACCCGCCTCAAGAGTCGTTTTCAGTATAATTCAATAAAATATCCAACTTTCTTTTGCCATGTCTGAAGCTAGACAATCTAAATTGATTTACACTGGAACATTAAAGCCGAAGTGCAGATAAGTGCGTGTCACAAAAAAAAAACCAAGGAAAAAACAACCCAGAAAATCTAGCGACAATTAACTACACCAAATAGCGTGGAAGGCATTTCTCATGTCTGCCCAGGTACCATGATTTGTCGTCACCAGCAACTGAGGCAGAGCCAACTTACCTAACAGCGGCCATGTGGCAGTCAACATGGACAATATTAAAGTGGGTGACAGTAGAGTAACCAGGTGTCTTGCGGGGTTTGGCTTCAAAATCATCCAGGTTGCATCGCTTGGTGAATGTGTAGATACCAAGTAGCTTGCCAGGCTGAAACTTGTATCCCTCCCGGCATATGATGCACACGAGGCCCGCTTCTTCTCCCAGATCCTCCATCTGCTTGAGGATTGAGCTCTTGGCTGTTACCTGCACAACAAAAGCGTGTCAGCAAAGGTGAGACACACAGGGTCATAAGCATTTCTGCAACAAAGAGGACCATACCAAAACATGCCCTCCAGAATTAGGATTTCAGCTTGTGCACTAAACATCACTGTGCCCACTCATACTCACTTGTCCCTTCTCGTTGGTGTGCATGCCCAGCTCGCCCAGTTGTTTCTCGCGCATGGCCATTGCCAACCGCTTCTTCTCATCTCTGGTCTGCTTGCGGACCTCCTCAATCTTTTCACCTACGTTGGGATTCTCCTTCAAGGCCTCCATCAAATTCTCAGCCAGTGAGCCAACGTGCTCATCACTCGACACCTGCTCCAACCTGCAGACCAAACAATCCAAATCAAACAAGGCAGTCCAACTGAGAGCTGTCATTAACAGTCCTATGCAGTTTTTTTGCTACTATCAGCCTTTCACAGTAGAACCTCCTTGCAAGTTGCAGACTGTTTTGAAGCCCTGAAATTACAAGAAACCACATCAAAGAAACAGAACACTATTTTCAGCATCCATTTTTTTTTTGTTCACGCAACGGAAAGCTTACTTGAAGTGAACGATTCTATAACAGTTTTGTTAGAAGTGAAGTAGAAAATTTTCGATCAGTTTATGTGCCCATTTTAATGCAGTCCAATAATAGAAACTGATCCGCGAGTACAATACTGATTTCACGTCAGCAAAAGCGCTGTACTGAAAATATATATATATATATCACCTACCAGATAGCACTTAAGCATTTTTAATACAGAATAGCATCTCCTTCAGTTTGCACATGCAAAGCTGTTACGGCATGGCCAGATGTACACGTATCTTTACTGCATTGCAGTTACAGCTTCATCCAAAATGATGGTGATGTAAAACAGCAAGTTGCCATCTAATCACGAAAGCTAAAAGCATGCAATCAGCGATGCGAAGGGAGAGTTGCTTTTAAGTGAAGGGTGCACTAGAGAAAGTGCAAAATTATGACAGCAGCTAATAGATTTGCACTGCCACTGCCTTGCTTCATAAAGCAGTATTGACACCAATTTTCGAAGCACTGGAAGGAATACAATTGTCTTCCTGGTT
This sequence comes from Amblyomma maculatum, assembly GCF_055883805.1. Taxonomy (NCBI): domain Eukaryota; kingdom Metazoa; phylum Arthropoda; class Arachnida; order Ixodida; family Ixodidae; genus Amblyomma; species Amblyomma maculatum. Next base: position 161,640,440 of record NC_139344.1, on the reverse strand, counting down.
ACATAGAGGTGCTCCCCAAGCAATCCTAACCTCCTACGCTGCCACTAAGATATTTCAATTTGATTTTAGTTACAAGCCGGGAGAATGACTCCATTTTTCAAAATGTATCGACAGCGATATCGCTGTGATGAAAACGTGTACATATGTGAACAACATGACGTCATCAAACAACTGTGACGTAGAGTCATCAGAGCAAAAAGAAGTGATGACACAGAGTAGCTCGTCGTGTCTGTGTAGATTGCGCACCTTTGGAAAGTTCTGCGCTTCTGCTCGATTGACTCGATAGCCTTTCACGCTGTCTGTATTGGTGCATGTCACGACGTGTTTTACGAACGCAAAGCTTAGATATACTTTGTGTGCGCACACGTACACACATATATATGGGGCTCCGTAAAGGGGAAGCAGAATTTTGAGTTCACTCGCTTCATTTTACGCCACAACTTGAACCTGGTGTACATGGTGACAGACATACTCAGACACCAATGACATGCCTGCACAAGAGTGAAGCTTTCGGCAACGGTGTCTCCTGCTGGTGCGCCGGAAGTAACTGCGCTGTGCCCCGCCTGCCCTAGATGTCGTTAGGCCTAGCCGGTTTCGCATCAAAGAGGTCGCAGACTGCTTTTCAGAACGGGCTAACATATCAAGAGGCTTTATGCTAACACTGCAAAAAGTACTGGTCTTTCGCACCGCTTTACTGGGCAGCACATGTAACACTTAAAAAATATTCTTGATTTGCGCGATGCCTTCAGCAGCAGAGCTAGCAGATGCCAGGTGAGTCACACCAGGAAATTGAGCAGCAATTAAAGTAGCTGAGGAAAAAAACCTTATTTGTATCGCTGTGATCACTTCTGCCAGCACCCCAGTATTGGCTAAACAATCCTCCTAATTTATTTGTCATAAAAATGTCCTCTAGAAGGGGTTGTTATGTATGCGAATAACAGCAATCCGCGATAAATTAGCGACAGCAAAGATTGCATTGACGGCGCCTGATGGCACCACTTGCTTGGACGGCGGAACACAGGCCTACCCCGTCGGGACCAATCAGCACGTGAGTACAGGAGCCGTGCGCTGTAGCCGCGCGGTGAAGCAGGCAACGGTGGCTGATCGCAGGCGAATCGTGCTATGCTGTAACTATATATTAAAGCACTTTTTTGGACGCTGGCTTAGCCGACAGCATTTGCAAACAGGGCTGAGGGAGCAGCATCTTCCTTTGTTCAACATGTCTCACCAGCTGACATTCCCACATGTCAACCGATGAAGCTTTCGTTGCTGCTGCTTCGTGCTTTGTCGCTTGAGTTGCTGGCGAGTGGGTTGAAATCAAGACGTGCAATGTCGGCAACATTCATGTCATTGGGAGAAATAAAGCTGATGTCCAAAGCTATGCTGAAGTGCCGCTCGAATGTGATATTTTCTAGCAAATGTGATCGCAAGCAGACGACAAATGCTATCCGCATGCATCATTATACAGTAGAACCTCGGTGATACGAGTCACGGGGTCGCGAAAAAGTTCATATCATCCGAACATTCGTATCATCAAAACGAACAAAAATAAGTATGCAGAAGCATAGGAAAGGCAGTCACGCATATCTGCTTACGTCCTAGAAGGTTTATTATGGTCGCGCGATCACAGCTCGTCACTCACAGCGCGACAGGCGGTCACAACGCGTGCAGCACAACAAGAGATGGCGATGTGCCAGCCGCACGGTGCCGCAGACTGCTCACGATGCATACAGCGCGACTAGTGGTCGTGCGCGCCAGCTGCCGCGTGTGCCACTGACTACTACTCACGGCCGCCCGTCGCTGCAAACCTTTCGCGATTTGAAAACGATCGCGATGTCAGCAAAGTGCGATCCGCCCGTCGTCACATACCTCTAGAGGCATGTACAGCACGATTGGAGATGGTGACATGCTGCACGGTGCCGCAAGCTGCTCGCGGAGCCAGCGATACCCGGTCCGTGCGCACCCGCCGCATACACCGCCACCAGCTATGGCGGTTACGACATCTGCGGTTTGTGGGCCACGCGCTGCTGAAAACTTTTAGTGGCGTGAGCCCGACAGAAAATCGCGGCGTCGGCGAGGTGCGGAACATGCATCACAGCAAACTGCTCGTGATGCGTACATACAGAGCGGCTGGCGATCGCGGAGTCAACGATGTGCGGGCAATGCGTAGTGCTCAAGGTTGCAGTCGCAGTTCACGCGTTCGTATGATCCGTTGCGGCGCGGGAGAGTGTTCGGACCATCTGAAATTTTGCTCATTGTACGCAATGACTCTGGCCGGGGAATTTCGCGAATTCGTATCATTCCGAAATTCGCATCAACCGGATACGTATCACCGAGATTTTACTGTATTCCGCATTCACGGCATCACCAGTCTTGCCAAGGGGCGCTCGTGTGGCGTTCTCGCATCTTTGACATCATCGGGTGCTCACGCTCGGAGAGACAAACTGAAAATGGTCCTGATAAGTGCCCCAATAATCAATTAACTGAGCTGTGCTGGGGCTTTTTGGGTTGCAATGCCTCTGTTTTGGACCACTGAGGATTGATTTAAGCAAAATATCAAAACAGAAAATATATGTGTTTATACTCCTTTAATAAGAACTGTCTCTTAATGATAGATGACAGCCTCCTACGCATACTTGGGGCTTCTGAATATGAAGGCCGAGTGTACAGAATGCCGTAGCACATACCTGTGAATGATAGGGATGCACTCTGTGCTGACTAGGACTTGGGTTTTCTCATGTCCTCGGCTCAAGCCCGTCAAGATGCGAAGCACATACTTGAGCGCCGGCTTGGAGGTGAACTCCTTCCAGTTCTCAGAAGCTGACAGCAGTGAACTTCTGTGAATGCAACCACAGAAAAAAAAAGAAAGCATAGGGCAACATAATTTGCAAGAGCTTGATAATGTGCAAGGAGTCCTCAAAACTGCATAACTAGAAGCAGAATAAAATTCTTATGTGAAATAAAAAAATAAAAAATTGGGTGAGGTGGGGGAAGGACACTTGAGCTCCCTCTTTATCTTGGATCACTTTGATATCTGATTTCACTTTCCTATATATGTAGGTACAGTTTCCCTAATAAAACCAGTGGAAAGTTTGCGCTCTGTCCTGTTGTCATGCCTCTTTCTTCTACTTATTGCGCAAGCTCCTTTCGCATTACACTTGCTCCCCCCGCTTCCCTTTGCTTGCAGACGCAATTTTGGGCCCGCTTTCCTCCTCTCCCTATCCTCCTAGCAAAAAAAGTATCATCAATGCACTGCCACTTGACGCTTCCACGAAAGGAGATGCCCTCGCATTCGATCTAGGTGACTGCGCAAGTGTCGTGACCAATGGGGCGAAGAGCAGATGGAGCGGTAGCTTTGCATGTCATCTGCTAGCCGAAAAACGCACACACGAAATTGCGGTTATCAATGCGCATAAGGCAACCTGTATTTTAAGATAAAACTAGGATAAGCCTCGACCGTGTAGTTTTTTTTTTGTTTTTTCTGTACGTGCCCATGAGGATGAATCGACAGAGGCATGTAGATGACAAACCACACAATGGGATCACCGGCGTGCAGGCGGTGCGGCACAAGGCGCGGCAGACGTGCGAGTTACGTACTGTGTACTGTTGTTTCAATGGTGATGGTACGAAAGCACAGCGTGGATGATGAACTGTTTTGTCAGCTGTGATTCAGCTAGGTATAGCAAAAAGAAAAACAACAACGAAAAACTGTCTTTTTTTGTAATTATAATACCGTGTGCATAACACTCACAGGTCTGTTCTCCATGGAATGAAAGAGAAAACACAGACTTGAAACGTGTTATCTGTGTGGCGACCTGTGCATATAGGAAGGAGCCAGCAAGGCGCGGAAGGTGAGCTGTACAACGCAAATGACAAACCCAACTGCAAGAGATATATGCCAGTGGTGATACAAGCAAGGGACAACACAGAAGTGTAGTTCAGACAATGTAGACAACAAACGAGATTAAAAAATATAAACGCCAGTGTTGACACAAGGGACAAGAAAATGCAGTGACAAAAAACAGACTGATGCGGTGACACTACGAAACCAGTGGAGCAGCGGCAGCATGCGTCACCAGCGTCAATGTTAAATCTGAGCGCCACCTATCGGAACCGCCATAAAGCTTTCTCCAATATAGCGAAATTTCACCCTTTGCAACAGTGGAATCGGCACTCCTGTTTATCTTACTCTTGGTCAATTTCAAAGCAGCAACAAGGCTGCTTAAGTAAAAACCAGCAGAAACCAGCAGATGTACCACCACAAAAAAGTCACCATGTTTCTCCTCATGAATGTTTCCACGGGAATGGGCACCTCGTATTTTGACTCGTTGGCTTTCACTGATGATATGCCCCTTTGTATCTAAACACTGCAGGGAAGCAACCTCGATGGGTGAGCGCCGCTGTTCAGTTTTTCGTGTCACGAGCCTTGCCAGCACATGCTTGATCGTAAAACGCATTATATGACCACAATTTGACAAAATTTCGAATGCAGGAACTGGGAAATCATGTTATCCAGGAACGTATTAACCAGGCGAAAAATAGAGATTTTTCACTGCCCGCTATTTTGTGTGTATAAGATGGGAAATCGTATGAACCGGGAACATATCAACAAGGTTCTACTGTAAATCCTGGCACAGGTTGGCAAGATTTGTTAGCTGGTCACAGATGAGGTGAGAAAAAGCAGACTGAACAGCGTAGTTGCTTACTTGGCTGGCGGAGCATACACCAACAGGTACTGAATGGCGCCCTCAACGATGCCCCGTGCAACGAGCAGGTCCTTGAGCCGGTTACCATTGTCGTTCCGTTCAATGCCAGCACTCAGGTTGCAGAAGCATTCCAGCTGAACATCATCCTCGGGTGTGTGCTCCAAATCAAAGCGAATGAAATTTAGCTGCCGTCTGAAGTGGTTGATGAGGACGTCCATCTTGGCCTGGGAAGAGAAACACCACCATAAATGAATGCTCAAATCAGCAGTTCATCAAAAAAATTACGAGACACTTTGGTGACTAGAGTGGTGAAAGGCGAAAGCCTGAGTGCCGCATTCTGCTACGCATTTGTTGCGAATGTAGCGATGAATGATGCTTTGAGTAAAGAGGGTGACTACCGTTTCACATTCCTTTCTTCCTTTATGGCATGGTACATGTGTACGCGAAGAATTGTGAACAGATACTGCGCCTTTTCTATCCTGTAAATTAATTTCAAACGCCACTGACGCCTGCTGTACTAACGCCTCCTAGACATCTAGGTCTGCTTCTGTTTGCTGTGTGGTGCGCCGTTCGAAGCGGCAAATGAAAGGGCGCACGGACGCCTGGATTGGACGCCTGGTGGGGTCAGCTTCATATATACATTAATCGCCTTAGGACGTCATGGCCTGTCGTGACAGTACATCGCGCTCCTTATCGAACACAACCAGCATTTCATTGAACACATTAAAGTACGCCGGCGTTCTATAATTCTTCTACAGGAAAGGAAAGGCGCAGTATCTGTCACTAGTGGAATCTCGCTATCATTTCCACTGTAGACAAGGCAAATTATGAAGAGTGTTTCACAATCCGGGGCGTGGCGCAGTGTTAAAGCACTGGGCTGGGGATCCAAGGGATGGAGGTTCGACTCCCCGGTGGGAAACAAGGTTTATTAATTTATTTTTTAGATATCAGAGCCGCTGCAAAGACGTGACACTTTTACTGACGACAACGCTGAGCCATTAAAGGCTTGAAATATGCAGCAACCTAGGTTCACAAAGTGTTTTTGAAAATGAAGCTTTGTACATAGGTGATACCGATAGGAGTGAACTTTTCCACTGCACTGTAGCTAAACATCGATGTAATGATGTAATGACCTTCAATGTATCAAAATAATTTGTTTTTCACAACTTCATGTAGTTGTGGCTTCAGCATAAGGAAGCAAATTTTACTGCACTTTCAATCTAGTGAAATTTTACTGCTGGCTTGAGAAGAACCCAAGCAAAATTGTAATGCGAGCTTGAAAGGTTGAGTTGGGCGCGCACCAGAGCAAGTATGTGGCAGTGGGTGCCGTCTGGAAGGCAGACGAAGAGCACGTGGCCGATGTAAATACGGATGCTGAATGGCGCAAATGGCGCAGCACGGCTCCTGTTGCGCCATCAGTGAATCCACTGTTGGCATGGCAGACTGCACAATGCGCAGCCAGCAATACCAGACGCAGTTAACGCAGCATGTCACAATGTTTCTCAAAATGGGCTACCTGTACACAAAGGGAGCCATGCTACGATTATTGCATTTACTTATTCCTGTAAAGCTCAGTAAAAAGAAAGGAAGACTCAGCACACCTGTCTGCCTGACAACCTCATTTCCCACTCAGCTGCTACGCAAACTAACATGCCAACTCGCCCTTGCTATGGAAAGCGACAATGTGTACCTTGGACCCTGTTCAAATTCATCTGGTGTGATGAATGGCACTCCTCCCACTGTCATCGACATGGGGGAAGTGAGGAAGGAAAGCCAAGTGTGGCCCGTGGCTGCTCGGCTTCATTTTCCTGGCTCCCAAATCCCACTATATGGGTGCATCGTACCCATCCCCCCTCATGTAGACTCTACTTTCACCACAATTTAAGGCTTTCCCAGTGGATGATCTGTGAAATGTGTCAGGTGACAAATTTCGACACGGAAAAATCTGCAGTTTACTTAAAGCTAAAATTTTGCAGACTTCATTACATAGATGTTTATTTGTACCTTTTGAAAAATATCAAAGTAGCTTACGTGTATCACTTATTTTTTAGATGTTAACATTTTCACTAGGCAGGGGCATAAACTATTAAAATGTTTTGCACAAATTTAGTTTATCACAATACCCTTTTTACTCTTTAGAATATGAAGAGAGGCTCATTTTTTCACTGTGCGCTGTGTTGACAAAGAGGATGCAAATGAAAGACTGGACACTCAGACAGGAGGGGTCCATAGCATCCGCAGTAATAACCTTGAATATTCCGCCTAACTGTAAAGTATTTTATGTTCGATTTTATGTGAAATTTTGGTATTCGAAATACATTAATCTTGGGTGAGTAACATTATTAGAATGCTTCCTCCTTGTGGTTTCAACACAGCACACGTCCGGTGAGGAGGCATATTTTTTCAGGCAACGTCTTAAGTTTTAGAAAAATACATCGGTTTTAAAATGTCTACTGTGCCATTCAACCATTTTTGATTGCGAAAAGTATTCAAAATATGCGCTTCAAAAATTATTCAAGGAAAATTACTGTTTGTTCGAAATTAGCTTGGAACCAAGAATACTGTTTGCAAACGCCTAGTCAGCAAACCAGCCTGTGCAGTTACCTTTAACTTTCATGAAACCCAATCCTACAGACTAAAGGCTCGTTCACACTTGCAACTCGAAGAGGTCGTGTAACCTATTTCATTGAAACGAGTCTCAAATGGGCGCACTGGTCGAAAAGTGACAGTAGCGTGGTTTTTTGGGCTTGTTGGTACACGATTCCAACACACTATAGCGCAGCAAAAGACGACAAGATACGAACACCACGAGCGCTAACTCCCAACAAATTTTATTCTCCTGAAGCATCATATATAAACGCCAGAAATACAGGAATCACATGTGCCAACAGTCTAAGGAATTTATCTAAGGAATTGATACTGTTGGCACATGTGATTCCTGTTTTTCTAGCGTTTATATATGATGCTTCAGGAGAATAAAATTTGTTGGAAGTTAGCGCTCGTGGTGTTCGTCTCTCGTCTCTTGTGTCCTCGTCTTTTGCTGCGCTATAGTGTATTGGAAAAGTGACAGTCTAAGGCCGTTCGAGCACTGTTCGATTTTCCAGCTTTCCTACTGCTGGTTGCAAACTGGTAACCAATCAGCAGCACAGGTGGATTGAATGAAACTTATTTTTATATCCGGTTTCTCACTGCTGGTGAACAGCCAGGATCACCAAGTCTCGTTCTGAGCAAGATCAATTCGAGAAAGTGGCCTGCGGGTCGCTTTTGCCAGTGTGAACATTGGTCAAGCTGAGTGGCTCTTTGGTAGCATGCCCTTCAGAAATATGTTTGAACGAGCATGAACACCATGTTTACAAAGGTGATGATCGCGGACACCGCAGAACACTGGGGATGAAAAGTAGGCCTCACATCCTTAGCAATACAGTAAAACAATGATGCCTTTAAAAAAATGCAAGAGAAAAGGTATCCAGAAAAACTTATCCAAATTGCATGACCGAAAAATTTAGCTACTGAACGAGGTAAAAATGCACTTAGAATTAAAATTTCACTGCATAAAAGTTTCACACACCTCAAGTATGCACAGCTCATTTTTTTCTCTCTCGCAGAATTCAGTCTGTATTTGCGTTGCACTAAGTGCAGAAGAGATTCAGTATCCAATCTCGTCCGTAGAAGCCAATGACGAGCCGGGATCACTTCCTTGGTTGTTTCCAGATGCTTCACCCTCTAACACCAGTAACATGTGAAAAAGCAATTGCGATGACTTACAGTCGCTGTGCTTTTGCTCCTGATGCGTCCCCTGGACCCGGCCTGCTTGTATTCAAGCGAACAGTTGTAGTTAATAAAATGGTTCAACCCTATGCTCCTACGGCACCACAAAGAGGCCACCGTGGTTTTCCTAATGAAGAGTGATGTTTTCGTGGGAACGGGCGCCTCATATGTTAGCTCGTTGGCTTTGTTTTATGCTTCGCTCCTTTGCACCTAGACGCTGTAGGAAAGCAACTGTGAGGAGCGAGCGCTGATGATCAGTTTTTCATGTCACGAGCTCTCGTTAGCACATGTCCGGTTGATAGCAAAACATATTAAAGTTAAAGCTCGCTAATCTGAAGCTCGATAATTAGAATTTTCGGATAATTCGAACTACACTACTTGGTCCGCCCAAGCTCTATAGAGGTCTGTGTATAAAAAAAGCCTGTTAATTCGAACACAAGTTGGTTCTACTACAGATACAGTCGAGTCCACTTATAACGATATCGGTTTTAACAATGTATCGGTTATAACAATGAAAGCCTGCTGTACCGTCTACTTTTGTATGTTTTCTATGGTAAAATAACCCACTTACTACAATGCCCCCTTGCCACATTATCAGTTATAACAATGAAGTCTCGCTCCTGAGTTCTCGTGCCAAAAGGTAGCTGAATGCGAAATCCTTGAAAAGAAAAAAAAAGGGAAGAAATTTCAGCTGCTGCACCCTCCCCGCCGCGCGCTTATACAATAGAACCTGTTTTCTGGCCTTCTCCGCATTGTAAGCCCGTGCGCCTTTCTCCCGCTGCCCTTCCAACCCTCAGAACACAAATGGACTGCGCCCATAGCTCTGCGCTGCGCCACCCTCCGAAACACAAATGGACTTCGCCAACGCGCCGACAGCGCTGATCCGCTATCTGCTCACTCACCCGCTCGCCCCTCATTTTGCGCCGTTCTGCAAACAGTTCTGGCCGGTGCGGTGGTCGGCAGCACCGGAGGGTAGCGATTGGCAGCTACGACGGAGGCTGCCTGCTCATCTCTTCCTTGCAGCTAAATGCTCATTAATTTGGAAATACGAATAAGTATTTCTGTCGGCGCATCCCAGCCAACGTCTATGGAAGTCTATGATGTCGGAGAGGCGCTAGGGGTCTCCAAATAAAAAGCCAAATCTTTACGTGGGATAAACTTTTTTTTTTTTTTTTGCTACAGTCCTCCACCCTTCCACAGATGAGTCATCAATGAAAGCACGCAGTCAGCTACGATCATGACGCTGCCTTTTAACATTGTTTGCTTCAAAAGGCGTTTGCATTACCATTCATTCCAACGATTTTTGTGGCTGTGGACTGTGCCCGCCCCAAACACTGCATGATAAGGCGACCGCACTGCAAACAAGGCTTGCAGACCTGGACGCTCTAAGACGATTCTGAAATTTTTGTTTCCATGTACAGTCGACGACCGATTTTTCGGACACCCAATTTTTCGGACATGCTTGACTATTTGGACTTTTTCCCGGCCCCAGGACATACCTTATAAAGTCAATGTATTACGCTGCTTAAAATTTCGGACACTCTAAGGAGGGCTATTCGATTTTTCGGACATTCCAAGCGCCAGCCGGGCCAACTGCCACACATTTTGAGCGGTGTCGCCGCCATCTTGTTTGTTTACTTTTTCCTTCCATAGCCTCGAAACCGGTGTCGGCCTTGCGTGCCGCTCCTTAGCTAAACACGCTGGATCGAGGCTATAATATTTGCCTAGCAGCTTCTGTTTCCGGGACAACGTTGCTGCCGGAGTGCTTTTTTTTTTTTTTTTTTCTTTTAGCGTGATCGCTTCTACTGCCTGTTCCTCTGTGTGTTTGCCGTGTAGGCCTACCCGTGGTCATGCTGATGCGAGAACTACGTTCTGTCGCTACTGTGGCTCGTATTTTATTGAATCGGCTTCAGTTCTGTTTCCGGATTTTATAAGATTTTTTTTTTTTTCGTGCAACGCGACAGCGAGAAGGCACTCAACAGAGTCGGTGTTGTGATTCAGTGTTTGGTGGTTGTGGTGTGCATCGACAGTGGGAAAACCTACTCTGTCAATTTGCTTTGAGCACTTAGTACCCTTGCCGATGCGTGGAAGTCTGTAGCACCCACAACGCTGCGCAATAGCTTCCGCGACGCGGGATTTGTGCTGATTGAAGAGTCTGCTGCCTTGGACAAGGAGAGCGTCGTCGAGCAGTTGTCAGGCAGTGAGCAGTTCATTCACGACCTTCGCACTGCTGGTGTCGAAATTACATCGGCCGTCTCGTTTTCAAAGTTCACAGACGTGGACCACCAGTTGGAACTGTGCTCTGGGCTCATAGATACAGGAATTATTCGCTAAGTGCTTGTGGAGTCTGAGAGCGAGGACGATGATGACTCACCTGCAGCAGCACAGCCGACGCAAGCTGAGCTGATGCAAGCGAAATTCAGGTGGACCTGTTAGCACGGAAGTGGAGCGTGGTGCAGAAAAGCATGACTTTTTCTGGCCTCAAAGTGAATAGTAGGAAATAAATTGAGCTTTTTTGGGGCACATTTTTTTTTTTCGGACTGCCCGATTTTTCGGACATTTTCGTGGTCCGTTGAGAGTCCGAAAAATCGGTCGTCGACTTTACTGCTATGGGCGCTAAGCCTACTTTTCACTCTCAGTCAGCCCAACTTGACGACAGCAGCGCCACCTATCTTGCTTATGTCACAGATCAGTGTTAGTCTGTAACTGAGACATGCGACAGCTCTGGATGCCATTTCTGCCTGATGAATAGCCTACCCGGGTGGAAATTTTCTGCTGGTTTCTTGCTGAAAGCTGCTGATTTGTGCTGGAACCAGCAGGTTGCCTGCTGGATTTTTGCTGGTTGTACTGGTTCCAGCAGGGTGCTTGCTGGTTTTCCACTGGTCCCAGCAGGCGACCTGCTGGCTGTGCTGGTTCCAGCAGTGTACGTCTGCTGGTCTCAGCAGGCAACCTGCTGGCTTTGCTGGTTCCAGCAGGGTGCTTGCTGGTTTTCTTTGCTGGTTTTAAAATTTTGCTGGTTCCCTCCTGGAATGCTACTGGAACCAGCAAGTAACCCACCCAAGTTTACAAACGCATGTAATGAAGTTCATTTACGCACGTGAGAACTTGTTGCATTCCCCTATCGCGAGCTCATTCATTCTACAAAAATGCAGCACGGAAAGTATATACCCGTTTTTACACCATGTTTCTGCTCCGTGATCAAAATATCACCGTAGCTGCGAAAGACACCTTTTTAAAGAAGCTAAGCTTTTTTTTTTTTTTTTTTTCGGCCGTTAGCCGCAGTGGTATGCCGCTATGAGCTATTGCAAACATCAAAGATGCAAAAAATGTTATCTGATCTTTACAATTTTGTTTATCACGGCATAATGCATGAGGCTGTTACCGCTGTCACCTTCATCATCTGCTAGCGTAGCAGACGACGCGCCTTCGAACGATCTGGTGCAACGATCAGAGCAGAGCAAATGCAATTACGTGTAAGAGGGTATACAAATAGTAATATTAGCACAATTTGAAATATTTCAGGAGTATTTGTTCGTAACGTTTGACAAACGCGCATTTTGAGCGCTTACGACACTATCGTAACCAGTCTCCGGTTGACGCTCAACAAGCCAAAAGAAGCCGTTCCGAAGTTCAGACATTTACGTAGTGAGCTGTTTTGTGCTGGCTCGTGTTTGCGAATGGAGGAGTATTTTGTGCTTTTTACAATATTTAAACGTCGTCGTCAGTATGAATTATTTAAGACATTTTATCTGAAACATCTACGTAAGTTTGAACTGGTCAAGGTGGTGTGACAACTTCTGTCAAGACTGAGAAATGTGATGCGACATCTGCAAGGCCTAGGACCTGCGTGTGTTTGGTAAGTAAAAAAGTGCATCTCATTTCATTTTTTTTTTTTTTTTTGTAGTCCTCGCGTTGTGTAACGTCTAGTGGATTTGCGAGAGCTTATTATAGGCACGGAGGAAAAGAACAGTGACTCAAGCGCGCACCGCTGCCAGCGCAGTTCGGCAGTGATGAGAGCCGCTTACTAGTCGAGTGACTATCGAAGTGAGCTGGTAATTTTGTCGTCCCTAGTTTAAAATAGGCCATATCATTTTGCCGAAGTATCATTGGTGCTATTTTCGGCAAGTAAAATATCTTTGTCACCCGATTGTTTTTCGCTTTGTACGAACAATGGTGAACAGCCAAGGATTCAAAGAACGTCTAATCGCAAGTTAACACACTGTGCAAGTTAAGACATATTCGATACGGTTCGTTGCAAATAGACTAACTAGACTATCTTTCCATGTCAATCCATTTGCAGGGTATGGGTGTATGACTTGAGTGGCATACCAAACAAGATTAAAAGAATATGCCGCTAAACAGTCATGTCTGGCTAGCAATGGGTATACTTCTAACCTCTCTGATTTAATTTAAAGGAGCGAACAGTCTACGAGTCCAATGTAAACTTTGGGGATAATTTTTCTTTTTTAGGTTTGTTGTTGATATTGACAAGAATGAGTCTTATGATGATTTAGGGAGAAATAATATTAAATGAAAAGCGGCATTGTTTTTCCTTCCACTTTTCATTTAATATTCTTTCTCCCTAAATCATCTTAACACTCATTCTTGTCAACATCGACAACAAACCTAAAAAGACAAATTATCCCCAATATTTACCTTGGACTTCGCTTCTTTAAATTGTATCATAACGAGCCCCTCATTTCATCTAACCTTTCTGGTAATACCGCACCAGTTGTTACGTGGCATCTGCCTAAAGCAATGCAGACACTTTCCTAGGAGTGGCATTCTCATGGTTGAATGAATGAAACACCATGGGGGCGTGCGGGCATTGGTGCAGTCTGCGCAGGCACATGCAAAAGCTAGCCACCCACACATTAGTAGAAGCGCTGTTCATTGAAAATTTTCTCTAAACGTGGTTTGCATCACACTTGACCAGTTCTCTTGTGGATTTGCACCAAATATGTGGTTCTTAAGTAGATGCTTTCAATTCCCATTATTCATCTTTTATGTGCAGTAGCATGGTTTTGGTAGCATATTTTTCTGGTCTTTTTTTTTTTTTTTTTTTTTTTCCCATGCAGCTACCTTCAGGCACCATCTGAGTTGGAGCTGGAGCACACCTGCTGCAGTACCACAGTCTCGAAGGGTAAATGTGTCCATGCAGATTGCAGAATGTATATGGGCATGGAAAATAAAATTAAACTATGAGTCATGACTGAAACCTTTGCTGTTGCCTTTATTTTCTTTGTGCAGTCCAAGGCAGTCACTGCACCAAATTCTCGTAGGCTGACAAGCCCCCGGAGAACCAATCCACCAAATTCTGACTATATGCAGCCCTCGGTTGAAACCTAGCAGCCAATGGTTCCAATACCCGCTGGTCCCAGCAGCTACTGGTCCTACTGGTTTCCTGCTGGTTTCCTGCTGGGATCCTGCTGGTTCCAGCAGTGCTGGTTTATTAGCACATTCCCAGCAGCTGCTGGTCCCAGCAGCTGCTGGGAATGTGCTAATAAACCAGCACTGCTGGAACCAGCAGGATCCCAGCAGGAAACCAGCAGAATATTTTCACCTGGGTAGTTCTTGAATGTTTTACGAAACACCCCTTCAGACTTGTTTCGATGATAGGTAGTGCTAACAGAGACATTTATGATAAATTGTGCAGCAGGCAGGCACCAAATGCTCAAGGTTTAAGGGGGGATCCTGGTCTTAAGACAATATTTTTAATTTACGAGTAGATTTTGATGAAAGTTGCACCATGTATGCAGCTTTTTGTGCTGATTTCAAATATGCACATTAATTTTATGTAAGCCATTTAGTTCTGAACATATTGAGCACTTTATGTTCTTTGTTTGGAGGTGAGCTGTCATCAAAACTACAGGAGTTATAATAAAAACTGATGTATCAAATCAATTTAGAACACACAGAGAATGCAAAAATCAAGATTGAATGTCCTGGTTCCATTTTAATCAAAATTACAGCTTGTCAAAGTTCAGAGACCAAAAAGCCACCTTGACACTGCAGAAAACATGCAATTTTTAAAAACGTTCCTTATTAAATACCACAAATTCATTTATATTTTTGCACTGTACATGAGTTTACCTTTCTAGTGCAAAAGAAATTATAGCAATATCATAAGTAGAACCAGAGATATTGCACCTCCAAACATGTACCGTCCTCAATATTTTGATTTTGAGAAATTGAGGAAAAATGTATTGATAAATTTTTTAAGCACCAAAGCTAACAGTAACTCATTAAAGTGGGTTCTGACTAGCTTCTGATGTCAATGCACCATTTACCATCGATATAATTCACCCTCAAAGATTGAAATTTCCGGCGAACGGAATGCATGGTCCGGAGGCCGCCACCAAGACGAGTCCGTTTGCATCGCGACCTCCGCAAAAGTTGGTGCCAAAGTTCTGGCGCGCGATCGCCATTCTCACGTTCATGCAGTAAACGCAGTTGGCCTGCAACTAGTGATAAGCGACCATTGCTCGTCTTGCACTGCGTAGCATTCAGAAAGTTTATTTCGACAAGATTTGGGATTCCGCACAATCTTCTCTGTGTTCCGCGTGTCGCGGGAGGCTGCTTCGCGACTGCCGCTGCGGCTGGTCGCGGCACTGCCTCACAGGGCAATCTAACCCGGCGTTGAAAGCTGCACTTGCTCATCTGCACCCTCACGATTCCGTACGCGGCAGATCGTGCCGCTCCTCGCTATCGCACTGAGCACGACCGGCTACGCTACGCCGTTATAAGTCCATCGCGAACTCGACGCGGAGCGTCCACACTTCGTCACTGATTGCAGATAACCAGAAGGGGCGATGCAGCGACCCCGGCACGCTTATCTCCTCTTGCTACTTTTTTTTAGGCTAATAACGAAGCATGAATCTCAATATTGCGCATTTCGCATTGTGGTTACGATGAGGGAACGGCGCTAGGCGGACTAGGCCTAAAGGAGAGACCTTTTCAAAATGGCGCCGGACCGCGAGCAGTCGACGCCGCCAGCCAACCAAAGCTCGCCATTTTGCTCACGTGCGGTGGGAGTCCAATAGCAGGGCGTGTTTCACGCAATTTTGTTTCTTTATTTTCTGCTTTGGTGGGTTCGCTCATGGTCACCAACAGAGATATAGGAATGGCCTGAACTGCGATCTTTTGAATGACACCAAGATTATGCCCCTGGATCGCGTATTTCTCGAGCTGCGGGAGATTGCAATTCGGCGTGATTTGACCTCAGTTTAAAAGGCCACACGAGCAGATTCTCATCTTTGGAACGCTGTAACACACAAATTAGGCGATATTTTTCAATGAAACTTAAGAGATAGATGCGGAAAGATCTCAGAATCGCGAAAACGAGAAGATTGAAAATCAGATTTTCTGACCGATTTTTGGCTGCAAACACCCGGGTCCCCCCTTAAATGAAGCTGAGCCAGGGATTTCACAAGATTATGTCAAGCGAAACTAGTTTGCTTTATTGAATTCTGTCAAAAACAATGATTGTTATATTTTGAAAACTTCTGGAAGAACATTCCTTTAGATTTCAGAACCTGCATTATATTAAGGCATTTAAAGCTTCAGAAGTGCTTTCCGATCGGTTCTTGCGGCGACGTCAAGTGGAAAAGTGGAGTTTTCAGAGGCTCCTATTTCTTTTGCAAAAAAAAACTTGTTTGTAAATTTGGCAGCCTTTTTAAGAGAATTCCTATAGCTCTCAGAATATACATTCCACATTGGTATTCGTGCCTCCACAAATGCTTTTTCTCATCCTTTTATGTGGTCATGTCAAGTGGAGAGTTTTCACAGACTTCATCTGCATTATTCTTGAAACAGCCCTTTTGGAAGTTTGTGTACTTTTATCCCAGGAACTATAAAATGTTAGCAAACAAAGCTTAGTACAGATATTACTCAATGCCTTTACCTGACTACAACTAGAGTCAATAGCTCAAGGGCGCTTGTATTTTTATGACAAAAATAATAAAAAAAAACGTCATGGGTAGCAATTATAAATTATACAGCATTGAGGAGAAAAAAACTGTTCACCAAATAAATACATTTGTGACTGTGTACCTACTGTTTCTACCTGAAAAACACTGCAGGGCTCTGCATTCAGTATTTTAACAACACGTCACGTAAAGTAAAAACGACCAAGATTGCGTGGGCACCATGTAATTAATATCTTTGTAGCATTAACATATTCATATGTGGTCACTCGTGATTTTTGAACCCCATAAGTGGGGTATAATGGTATTAGGACATTTATATGTGCATGCGTTGTCAAGCAAGAACATTGTTGGGTTCATGGTTTAACACAATATGCAGTCACAACTTTTGCTGTAATTGAATTTTGGTACATGACATAGCTGATGTGTGGCGTTATGTTTGTACTGTGCCTTTGTGTACTGAACCTGCCCAAGCAAACAGGAGATGAGGTGACTGGTGGTTAGGTCTTCATGTACCTCAGAACAAGCTAAGGGGTCTTACCTCATCGGTGAGGGTCAGGAAGGGCACGACACGCATGAGCAACTGCAGAAGACGGGGGCTGGGCCGACCAGTGCCCACCTGGGCCAGCAGGAAGGTAATGTCGTCCTTTGTAACCCCCTCCGGGAGCCGCGGAGGCACGTGGGCAGCCCCTTCAGCGAGCACGGCTTCCAGGGTTGCCAGCAGTTGCTCTGCTAGTGCAGCTTCTTGTGCCCCTAGCAGGAGCCGCAGTGCCCCCAACAGACGCGCCACAGCTCGCAGTGATGGTTCCAGAAGATGCAACCGGTTGCTTCGGACCTAGAAAAGACAGCAGTGTACCTTGCTTGAATGTAGAACTTGGAGAACATGCGATAAAACCACAAGAAATCAAGATTGGCACATTTGGTACACAAGAGCATTTGGCACTCCAGTCAACTATTTCCCTGAAGCACCAAAAACCTAATACAAAATTTAATATATTTTGGGTAGCCAATGCACCTCTGCTGCCCACTGAATTGTTGACTTTAGTAGTGACCAGTAAAACTCCCTGTACTGGCAGCAGCCTTGTGCTTCATTAACCCCAAAGAGGTAAAAAAAGTCTCCAAGCTGAAGTCTCCAAGCAGGTCTGTGGGCCTTGTGGCTCCCCATTCTGACTGCCGTTTCTCCCCCCGTTCCGCAAACTGCAGGGCAAGTGAATTCATATGTGCACATGTTATCCCCCCTTTTCTCTACATTCAGCTGCAGCTCAAAATCAGCAAGTAGCCAGTACAGAATGCTTAGTGACACTAGGAACAAATTTAAGTTGCCCTACACTAACTGATTATCAGGTTCTAATGACAAAAGGCTAGTTTCACCTAAAACTGACCTTTCATAAACTAGGAACAGTGCAAAACGAAATACAGATACCACAATGCGTGGCTGTTTCATGAAATTCCATTCATAAAAAAACAAGTTTTTTTTTTTTGAACATGCATCTTGGAGGTTGACCACCACCACCTCCACTTACGCCCAGCGACCACAAAGTCAATAACAGACTCTATACCATCATGAAAGTCACGAGTTTGAACAGTAGACTGACAGAAAAACACATATTTTAGAACATAAATTACCCAGCAAAGAATAAAGGTTTTGCTGCTGCATGAATGTTGGCAGTATCACAAAAAGCAGACTACATTTTACTAAATAAAGAAGTGGATGAAAGTGCCCTCAATGTTCCTCTACTCTGCTGTTAAGGTATATATTTAGCAAAGCTGATGTGTCATCACTGCCTAAAAATTCAGACCCCCTGGAGCTGTTGAATTTAGTTTATCGAATTCTTCATTGTGTGCTAGATCAGTGCTAGATGCATGCAATAAAAAAAGCTTTGCTGACACAACAATTTGTGATGGTGATTCGGAGATCGACATAAGTATGTCAATACGTTCTGTGACACCTGTGAACGAGGCCAGTGAATGACAATGATGGTGACAATGCTCAGCTTGTGCGAGACCCAGTTATAGCAACAGTGATTTATGGCGATGTGGCTTTCCTTGGCACTCCCGTTTCTTTTTTCTCCCTTTATTGTCCCCCCCCTCCCCCCCCCCCCCCACGTGTAGGTACCCTACTGGACATCGCCCAGTTAACCTCTCTGCTTTTCTATTCTATTCTGTCTCTCTCTAAACCCCAAATTTTTTTCGACACACGAATCAGTGGAGCTTTGGAATAGGGGCCCACCCTTGCTGACGAGAAGCCTCAAGTCGCCAGCGCCAGAGAAGACGACTGAGACTTCACAACCGCGAAACCCTTGAAATATCCAATAAAGTTTTCACTCACTCACTCACTCGACCACCTGGGGAACTTTAACGTGCACTGACATCGCACAGCACACGGACGCCTCTTCGTTTCGCCTCCATCGAAACGCAGCCTTAAGCACTAAAAGCCAATTTTTTGCCAGTATGATGTCAAAAAAGCGTGCTAAAAAAAAGAAGTGGCATTCGCAACAAAGTGCATCAGATTACAAACGAAAAATAAAAAAGCAGCCACCTACTGAAAGAGACTTTAGAGGAGGAGAACACTCGAAACCATTCTTTGTTCTAGTTACTGCCCTAAAGCAACTTCAAACAGGCAAAAGACTTGATTAAAGCAGAGAAAATCGGATGTACATACAGTCGAACCTCGATATATCGAACAGCGCGGTGATTGCAAAATAGTTCGATATAGCCGGAATTCGATATACAAAATCAGGTAGAAAACGCGTCAAAAACTAGTACAAATCAATGAACCAATCGTGGCACAGTGGCGCAATAAATACTCACTTGAAGTTTCAAACAAAGTATTTATTCCTTTGGCTTAAAGTACTGTAGCAGCGTAGCTTGCTTCAAATTGGCAACCGCGTGCTTAACCACGGCGTCCTCAGCGTAGTCTAAACGGTCCACAAGCGATAGTCCAGCGCCTTCTATTGCGCCGCAGTAGCGGCGTACAAGGTCCAAAGCAGCTGCAGCCTCAGTTGCAGTCGGGAGCGGGGCAGCGCTTACGGGATCAACCTCGGCAGCGTCTTCGTTTGGCCGCTCAGCAGTAACTTCCGCCGCAATCTCTACATCTGTCAACTCCGCCACTGTTCCGGTGCTGTCATCACCGCCAACGAAGTCATCAATGCACATGCTGTGTGGCTCAGCACCGACAAAGCGCTCCAACTGGCTCCAGGTTTCTTCAAGCTGGAATTCTTCCTCTGTGCCGTCGTCCAACGCTGATTCTTCAGTTGCTTGCTCGGAAGCTTCTTCAATGCGGCTTACAAAACCCGCATGTCGAATGCAGTGAACTACTGTCGACTGCTTGACGCTGTCCCACGAGGCTTTCAGCATTTGAATGGCACCCAAAAGGTCTATCTTTAGCTCTTGGCCCATCCGCAGCTTGAGAAGCAAAATGTCGATCAGCCGACGTTTATAAATGAATTTGAAAGCGCGAATAATGCCCTGGTCCAATGGTTGCAGCTTCGACGTCGTGTTCGGCGGCAAAAACTTAATTTCAATGTTGCTCAGCTGGACATCAGTGTGGTGTGCTGTGCAATTGTCAACGATGAGACAAACCGTCCGGCCTTGACGCGCCAGCTCCGAGTCCCATGCCTTCAACCATTTTTGGAATATCTCCCGAGTCATCCACGATTTCTTGTTCCATGCGTATGTCACCGGAACACAGGGGCAGTTGCGCATGCATCTCGGGGTTTGGAACTTGCCTATGACAAGTGGCCGCAGCTTCGTGCTGCCGTCCATATTCGCAGCCAACAGAACTGTAATACGAGCCTTGCCTTGCTTGCCGCCGTGGCACTTGTCTCCGCGCGTGTCGAGCGTTTGTCGCGGAAGCATTTGCCAGAACAGGCCCGTCTCGTCAGCATTGAATATCTGATTGGGCTCATACTTGACGAGAATCTTAGGCCACTTCTTGATCTCGCCTTCATTGGTGTCCTCACTTTCTCCCGAGACTGTCTTCCCGACAATGTTAAAGCAGGCCTTAAAAAGTTGCAGCCAACCGCTGCTGGCATTGAAGTTCTCGGCACCGAGAATGAACGCAAAGTTCTTGGCCTTCTGTTGTATCATCGGTCCCGATACAGGAATATTCCGGGCCCTTGCGTCGATGAACCATTTGTGCAGCACCTTCTCAACGTCTTCAAAGGCAGCTTTGCGCACCCGCCGCGCGCCTGAGTGCTGGTTTTTTTCCGCCTTGGCCTTTATGTCACTCTTGTTTTTCAGCAGAGTGCTCAAAGTGCTCCTCGGTATGCTGAAAGCTTCGGCGACGCTCGACATTTTTTCACCATTTTCAACGCGGCGGATCACTTCCAATTTCGCAGCAAATGTCAGGGTCGTCCGCTTCTTCGCGTTTGCAGCCATCACAACACTGACCACGGCGTGACACGCCTAGGCCACCTAGGCTGCCTAGGCCACACACGATAACAACGACTGGCGCAGCACAAGTGGCGGCGCCGAGACGCGGTTAGTCGTTGACAAACTAAATCAGGCTAGCCACCCTAGCCCGGCCAAGCCGCCGCGTGCATACGCCGCTACGTTCAAATGGCGCCCTCGGCGCGACCGATGTATGCAGCGATCGTGCGCTGCAGTCGGGAACGCCCATCGCGCCGCCGCTATCTTCGAGGGCGTTGAGGGAAAGCTCGCCTCCTGTCAACAGAGTGCACATGGTTTGGGGTGACGGAGTTCGATTTATCCATTTGGCAACCGACGCCGTTCGAAATAAAAAATTAAAAATGCATGAGATTTTCCGCGTGATATAGAAAGTGTTCGATATAATCAATAATTCGATATATCCGTGTTCGATATATCGAGGTTCGACTGTATCTCCCTACCACTTGATTCAAACTTGTGAAATTATCACTGAAAGAGACACTGTGATCACTGTCAGAGGACGAGATAGTGGTGTACTGGTGTGATAATTTTTTTATTTGCAATTAAAATGCGGTAATCTATGTTACAAGACAACAATTTGTCCTCAGTGTGCCTCCCATAAACAGCGACTCACCAGATAGAGTTAATGTAGATGCATATAGGGGAACGACCAGTACGGCCAACGCCTTAGTTGCCTTGCTTCTATCATGTTCATGAAAACAAGGCTAAAGTAGAGGCAAACAATGGCAAAGAAACAAAACAAATAAAAAGATGGCCACATACCTTTACGCAAAGGCCAAACAGCTTGAGGAGGACAGTGAGCAGTGGTCGTCCCCGTGACAAGTCATCAATGGCAGCCAGACGCTCGAGCATGGCCTCAAGGCCACCACAGGGGCCCATGACACGTGCCAGCTGGTATAACTGCTCCTCATCTACCTGGGGCCCACCAGCCTTTGCCTCCAAGGATTCCACAAATTCCTCTGTTGCATCCCCCAACAGGCCCCGCATGCGATACACCACTCGCATTGCCTCAGACTCTCCATTCTCGGGGCACCAGACCTTGCGGTATACCTCCTGCATTCAAAAGTACACAGCAGAATTTACACCACAGTATGACAGCACATTAGTACTCACTTTTTTCTTACAAACACTATTTTGCATGTTTGGCTGAAGTCGCAGTTTAAGATTATTTTGCGAGCACAGAATTTAGTGTAGAATGCGTCATGGATAAACACTCCTCTTAGTGAACTCACCTCGCTCACACAGAGTAAAAAATATGAATTGTAAAAAACTTCAATAGTTCAGATAGGAGAAGGGAGTGACAAAGAAGCAGAAATGTAAAAAAAAGCCAAGGTGATGCATTAGGAAGATTTCCTCATTAAACAAACCCCTTTCAGCAACTAGCCATGGGAAGCAAAGACAGCTATTTCTTGGAATCATGATGCATTCTCCCTGGAAGAACCTGCTAGCGGAGCGTTACCTCGGCACTTTTGACTTCTAGGTGCAGATAAGAAAATGCGCTGATGTAAATTTCTTTAACACGACAGTGTTATAGGCCCCTTTCCGCAGCAAAATCCTCCATCAGCTTTACGAGTGAAAAATCACAAACATGCCTCTGGTAGGTGGTAGAAGGCAGGTGACATGGCCATGTACAGATTGGTTGGTGGGATGTGTAATGGCATGAGACTGCATGACGAGTTCGCATGAGTTAGCAGGAGGGCAGGAGATGGAAATCTACCCTGGGATGCTTAGAACCAGTGCAGTCAGAAATGCACCCCTAGCCATACAGGCACGTTTACATGGCTCGGTTAAACTGGGGCTCTACATCTATGTCACGTGGCTTTTTACATAATGTGGTACCTTACGATCATATGATAAGGAGTATGTCTAAGATAGCAGAGGTACAAGTTGAAAGCAGAGTGGATGCAAATAAGAGGCGAGAGTACATAAACAAGGATCCACAGGTTGAAGCAATAAATGCTGTCACGTCATACTCTTAAAGGCAAGCTCTTAAAGAGAGTTTAAGGGTCCTTCAAAAATTTTGTGCTGGACTAAGTTTGTATGAGCTGAAATGATTCACGTGACCTAATTTTTAAAATCAAGTAGCTTACTTTATACTTCACATAGTACAGTAGGTATGCTTAGCTGCGCAGCTCTCAAGACAATTAATTGCACTGTTTCCTTTCAGTTCAGTTTTCTTCTGCAGTAGCCTGTGCAATAGTATAGAGCCATTACAGCTAATCAAAAGCTCTATATGGCTTGCCATGATGTAGACAGAAACAAGAGCAAGCTTACCTTTACAGGTAGATCAAGGCTCATGATCTTGTTGCAGACTAGCAGCTCCATGCCATTGTCATCCTCAAGCAAGGCCACTAGTTCACAGTCCTGGCAGACTTTGTTCTTGAGGTCACGCATCAGAGGCCCCATGCCGGGCTCATGCGAGCTATACGGGTTTCCCAACATGCGTCCCTGCAGAAAGTCTTCCTGCTGTGGGTCTTTCTCAAGAGTCACTAGAAACTCCCCCAGCTCATTTTCTTCAGGATGAATGAGCGAGCAGAGCCGCTCAAATATGAAGACAGGCGTGCGCAAGTCCTCCAGCCCATATCGGCCTAGTGTTGCAACGCAAACTGCCATGAATGCCTCAGTCTCAGACTCGGTGCCTGTAGTCATCTCTTCTAGCAGTGCCAACAGCTTCTCTTGAGTTTCATCCACTAGCTTGGTACGTTGAACCACTAGCTTACGCAGAGACAAGTAGCCATTGAGAACACAACCTACAAGGCGTGCTTTGTACTGCTGCCGAATTGAGTCCACCTCAATGAATGATGCCAACAGCTCTGTCAGCATTTTCAGGGCAAAACCTGCACGACAAAAACATCCCATCAGTACCTCTTTCTAAATACGAGAAAAAGAACAGTACGCAAGTATAAAACGTTTAGTTATTAACACCAAATTTAGTTCACCAGTTTTTTAAATATATTTTGTAGGGGGCCTATGCAGCTTAGAACAGAAACTCTCTTAGTAATAAGCAACAAATTGCATTATATGTCCGTTTGTGTCACTGCAGCACATCCACGACTCGTGAGCTGGGGGTCTTCTTCCGGTGTAGGTCCATCACGCACAGCGAGGCTTCCCATACCTCCCAGACGTTTCCCTCGTGGCGGTACATCTTATGATCAAACTTTCTTGTGGCCCCCTGAAATCAAGTAACTTAGCACAGGCCAACAGACAGCGAGCTCGTTAGAGCAAGACAAACTTCCCAACGCTGTTACATGGGCTTTACAAATACATATATTTCTATGGGGTGAACAGCATTCTTAGTATCTAGAAATTCCATACAAGAAGCTTTGTAACGCTTAGGGTTTTTAATTGTACAGACTACTTTCTTTACTTAACTGACATTTATATGCAAACATACCACAAGAAATCTGAGCTATAAGAAACCGTCACAGTAAATTTAACAACAACAACAAAACTATGAAAACAAAGTACGATTTTGGTAGCCCTAAGCACTTAGAGCATGGCAATGATGTTGCAATGCTACCACGTCTTGTTGCAGTGGCTACTAAGCTGGTTTGAACCTGGCTGCTGTGTGCGGTAGCTGTATTTCAATAGAGGCGAAATGCAAGGCACCTGTCTGATCAATGGCAGTGTACGTCAAATAACCGCAGGTGCTCAAAATTATCCAGACCCCTCCACTATAGTGCCCCTCATAGCCAGAGTTGATCTGGGATGCTACCCCCCATAGAAAGATTACAAAATTCAGGTCTACAAATCTAAAAGCATTTGCTTCTACATTATGCAGGTCGTTTCCTTAATCAATTTCATGTTAATAAAGCTCTGTACAGTGAAAGCTCATTATTTCAAACCTCGATAATTCCAACTATACTACTTGGTCCAACCAAGCTCCATAGAAGTCTGCTTATAAAAGCCCGTTAATTCAAATTAAAGTTGGTTTCATTACGAATAATTCGAACTATGTGCCGCTGCATCTGCCCAGCACATGGCCAAAGAATCGTCTCCGCGATAGGGTGGCACAGTTAGAGGCTGTGCACGCCCGAAATGCAGACAGAAGATGAAACCAGGTAAAGCCATGGAAGAGTTGATCAAACCTAAATGATGCCATGACTGGCGCAGCGGGCGGCGGCGTCGGAGGGTAGGGGTTGGTGGCTGCCTACTCACCTTTTCCGCGCAAACTTCAGAACTTGCAACTAAATACTCATTCTTTTGGACATACAGATAAGTATTTCTGTCGGCACGGTCCCAGCCAATGTCCATGGAAGGCTATGACGTCGGTCGCGCGCTAGGGGCTTCCAAATAAAAACCGAATCATTATGTGGAATTTTCTTTTTTTTTTTTGTGACAGTCGTTTATCTTTCCCCCCATCAGTCGTCAATGAAAGCACGTGGTTAGCCACGACCATGACGCTGGCTTTTAGCATTGTTCGCTTTAAAAGGCATTTGTATTATGTATAATTTTGTGGCAGTGGACTGTGCCCACCCCAAAGGCGGCATGATAAAGTGAACACGGAGAAAACGAGGCTTGCAGAACCGGACGAGCGCTGGCACTCTGCTACGTTGCTAAAGAAATAAAAACATTATATCCTCAAAGAAAGAAAAAAAAAAAAAGAAAACTTTTGCAGTACAGCATTAAGAATAACTGAACATACTGTGCACAATGGTACTAAGAAGTGAACGCTCATTAATTGAAGCTTTTGCATAATTTGAACTGTACCACTTGGTTAAGTTAAGCTGCATAGAAGTCTATATAAAAAAGCCCATTAGTTTAAACACGAGTCATTTCCGCCACAGATCATTCGAACTACGCATCTCTCTACTTAGGAGCCTCTTTATGAGGCATGCCTCCCAAATAGAAAAAAAAAAAAGGCAGAACCAAGCTCCTGCCATGACCAGCATGGCGGCAAAAAAGTAAGGGGGGTGGCCATCATGGTAGCAGCTGCCTCCTGTGCTCTATGTGACCTCAGAGACTAAATTCAAAGTGCCAAAAAGTAAGGGGGTGGCCATCATGGTACCAGCTGCCTCCTCTGCTCTACGTGACCTCAGAGAGGAAATTCAAAGTTTATTAATTGATCCCTGTTAATTAGAAGGTCTAGATAACAAACTGTCAGCATGGTGCCTTCCAACATGCCGGACACACACTAACTTGGATGTCACGGGCCTCACAGCAGTTAATGCAACCAGATTGATCGACATGTCAAACCTGAACTGCATGCTACAGGGTTTACTGATTACCTCTGATGTTCATGCAACAGCAGGCCTGATAAAAAACGGATGGCCTGGCCTCGAAGAGTAGGCCGACCACTTCGTTTCAGTTTCGCTTTTATAAGTGCGCCATCCTGCAATGACGCCAGCTAAGAAACGTGTATTGACCCGCCAACTGTGCCCAGCTGCACACCATTTCTAATGCTCACGAAGTCACTGCAGGCCTTCCCAACTTCCATCTGCGCCAGAACTGTGCATGTCAAGTGGCACATGCATGTCGTGTGGTAAAGCCTTCTCACGTGTAACACAGTTACTTGCGCAAGGCACTACCGCTACTGTGTCGCAACGTGAAGGATGCCGAGAAGGCCCTTATGATTTTACAGCACAGTTGAATCCTGATATATCGAACTCAAAGGGGATCGCGAAATAATTCAGAAATCGGCTTAACACACCATTTGCAAACGTGAAAAATGATACTGTATTTGTTGCGTAATCAACACACTCGAATAATGAACCCATCCACCATTTTTGTCGCTGAAAATTTTGAAAAAACAAAAAAAGCGTTGGGCGGAGGCACGTCCCTCCATTTCGTGCTGTCGCAGACCACAGCTAATTTATTGGCAACGCGCCGAGATGATGCGCAGCGATAAGGTCCCGGAGTATATTTTTTTGCTAAACTTTAGACGTTGGCTCCTGCGGTGGTGGGGAGCAAACTTGGCAGAGTGCCTGTAATGGTTTGAATGCACAAACCTTGTTCGATTTATCACGCTGCACTTGGGGCGGGCAGTGTCCACTACCCCAAAATCTTTGAAAAGTGATAGCAGCAAATGCCTTTTGAAGTGAACGATGCTAAAAGCAGGCGTCATGATTGCAGCTGACCGCATACTTTCGTTGATTTCGACGTGTGCTTAAGACGACAATGCACATCATCGATGCGCACACAGGGTTCACAACACACACTGGAGAAAGTGCCCGACATTCTGTCTGCCACGCGCTGAGCTGAATTGTCTGCGCATGCGTAGTGTGCGCTGCCACGAATGAAGACCAAAAAAGAAGGAGGAAGGGTACCGAGAAAGCTCAGCAGAATTTTCCCCTCTTCCATGCTCCCGCACACCCATGGAGGGAGGAAAGAATAGGCACACCCTTGAGCTTAGCTTTATCACGTTATTTCCCCTCTCTCCAACACCGTGGCTGCATTGGCCGAGTCTGCTCCATACCGGCCGTTGCCAAACCAGTTGCCCCGCGTTCCTTCATGCACATGACTTGCAAATGTCACATGCTTCTGCGCAGCAAACAATCACCGCAGATGCGCGCCTCTTTGGGGAAAGGGCGCGGCGCTGCTCTAGACCGGCCTTCACTGAACTGGTTCTCTCGTTAAAACGACACGCGGCAAACGGCAGAGGGTGATGCTATTGTCTTTGGGGAAGGCGCACCTTCCAGCAACGTTAATAGAACTAAGATCAGTTGCCAAACTATCCGGGTTCTGCATGCTGCTGAATCGGCGCCTCAATTTTAACGCAAGGTGGCGCAGCTGTTGAACTCTGCTCCAGGTGGCCGTCGAAACGCAAGCAGATGCCGCAGGACCGGCCGTCTGGCAGAGCATGTAGCCTTCGGGAATGCTGCTCAGCCAACGCTGGCTTACATGGGCGGCGGCCATCTTTTGAATGAAACATGGTTGTACGAGCTTAGTGTCCGAAGTGGCATATATGAAACATCTACACTAAAGGCGGAGGTTAGATTATTGCAAGGCTCATCGTAAGGTCACTAATAAGCTTAGGTCGGTGCAAAGGTCTGGCACGTGTTTCTGCTGTTTCTGCGCCACCACATATGCGCTTAACGACCAATTAGCAAGATCTTCATAGCACAAAGGGTCGCTTTTGCGGTAGTCTAAAGTTGACCACTAGTAACTACGATGTCTGTGGTGTGGTTTTCTAGAATAAGCGGATTATGTGCACAGCACTAATTTCACCAATGAGCATGTAGTTACTTTTATCTGCGTGCCACGCACAACCTAAGCCGCGAAAATGGCGAACTCCTTCAGCTTCGTGACTTGTCTGTTCCTCTCTTCCAGCAAGAGAAGGAGCGTAGAGAGGAGCTCCAGCGTAAACAACTCGAGACAATAAAGTTTAGTCTTTTTTGGGATTCTCTACTCTCGGTTTATCGTCCCTAGCCAGCGCCAGCGTCGCAAGCACTTATTTTGTGATTCGCGCAGTGCGTTGCTGCAGACAAAAATACAGAGGTAATTGATTCATAGCTGCCTATATACATTATGGTACAAATTATTCACAGTACTTTTTCCACTTTATACTGAATGCAGACATTATAGCAGCAGAGACTTAATTATTCCTTCTGACTCACATTACTCCTTTCGGACAGAAATCGTGAGTAAAAATGCATTCGCTTTACCAAATAAAACATCCTTACTTGCACTGCAAGCTGTACAAAGTGCAGGTAACATGCTATTCGTAGTAGCTTTCTGCTCTAAAGCTTATCCACAATTGAACGGATTACATCTCTGGGCACGTTTTCGGTCGTTTGTCGCTGGACCACTTACTAATTGTCAGTCAGTAGTTCAGTAGCTCGTAGGGTCCTTGAGTACTCCAGGAACACATTAGTGCTTTTCAGTTAGAAAATAAAGACACATTTATATATTTAGTACTTTCAGCTCCTTAGCATCAAAAATGCCACAAAGCTGCCTCCGCCGTCACCTTCCGCTATCTTTCGCCAGTGTGGGGACAATGATTTAAGGATGCTTCTTCAGAGTGACAGTCTGGATTCACTTTTTCTTCAATGACTGTACCTTCCTGTCTGGCAGTTTTCACTTCTTTATATGCGGCTTCGATAGGTATGAAGACAGGTGAAGGAAAACTTTGCGCATCCTTCAACAAAGCTTCATTTACCCCTCTCAATTATTTACCATTGATAACATGAGTGTACGTCTTCAGTATATTTTCGTGAAAATGAAAGGTCGAAAACACGTGATTTGACAGAAAACTTTCTGTAAACACGCGGAATCGCGTGATCCCATGCCGGAGGCCCGCCGAGAACAAATGCCTCGCGATTTTGTAGCTCCTGTAACCGCTTGCCCAGCCCGGCAGGCAGCTCATCGGCTTGACCATTATAAACTCTGTATGCAAGCATAGGCAGCACAGACAACGATCACTACAGCAACCGCGTTGCGAGCGCACTGCACTCTATGCTGTGCGACTGTACGAATCCAGCCACCGATAGGACCGGCTGAATCCTGGTTCGACTGCAGCGACACTCAAAGCGGCCAGTGACGGCGCCGTCGCCAAACAGCTCCCAATTTGGCAAATGATCCTATTTCTATTAACATTGCCTTCCAGTGCATGATGAGGAGTTCGATATATTGAACGACCGGTGCAATTGATTCATTATACGGTGCTGCTTTCCTATACTTTTACATAGGTTCTTCAAGGAGATATTCCGCAAGTTCAATATAACCAAAATTCGAATTATCCGGATTTGACTGTAGTTCTACTTTGAGTTTCCCGACAGTATGCACACAACAGAACACCGACAGAAACGTAAAGGACAGCTATTTCCATGTTGGTCTGATCTTAAAATTGGGAAACTGTTCCAGTCTTAACAGAACAAATTTATCTGATGTCAGTGGTTCTTGTCAGTTCTTTCGAGGTAATTCAATAATTTGAGCTTTGGACAGTTCAAGCTTTTTTCCCAGTCCCTTTAATTTCTAATTACTAATGCACTTTACTGCATACTGACCCTGAGAGAGGTCGGCATTGAGTGTTGTCTCCTCGAGTAGGGTGAGTTGATCAATTTCAGCAGTGATGAGGTCTCCGAGGTGTGGAAGTAGGCCCTTGATGGCCAGATAGTGCTTCCAGTGGTCAGGTGCAATAAGGCTCTGGTAGAGACCCAAGAACCTAGCCCCACTTTCACCTGCTGAACCAAGGTCATCCAGATATGTTGTCAGCAGGTCCAGCATTTCCCGGCACCGTGACGGAACCTAAGGTGCACCCAAGAGCAAGACTTTAAAATATCTGTCAAACGGGCCACATTGCATTAGTAAAAAGCAACACATTTTATAACCACAGTCATTGTCAAAATAAGGGAACTAGAGCAAACAACAACACAGAACTCATTGAACATTTAAAAGCGTAGTGCAGGTTTCCGAAATGAGCAAGGAAGCAGCCTTGTCACACAACCTGCAGTATATAGTTCCCATATGGCAAATTTTGTTTTCAATAAATCACATTACCTAATCATTTCACCTAGTGTAATTTTCCTTGTGCACTGCTACACAACCAAAACAATTATCAATGAATAGGAGCAGCATAATGTGTTGTAGTATTTGTAACACAGTTGCCTAAGTACTGCAGAACAGATATCATATCAAGATTATTTACAGTAGCCAAAGATTAAAGCTGACTAGGATTCTGATTTTAGTCGAGAAAACCAACAGCAATGTAGCTACCTAAGAAGCAAAATGCTGCCATTCACTGATAGCACACAGAAAACAAGTGTTGTGTGATCACAGTAGGCAATTTCAGTACAGCGTATGCCGACATATGCAAAGCAATAGTATATGCTAAATATAGCGTGGTCTGAGCGTGCATGCGCGAGACAAAGCTATTTCAAATCCAGCCTTGCCGTACACTCGCACTACATAAGCTATTTCCAGAGTTCAGCGTGCATAACTCGTGCGCAGGCTAAAATAGCATTTCTAACATAGCAGCAGGCTTAGAAGCCAGACCCTTTGCTTCGTAATGAATTCGTCATTTTTACTGAATTTTTCACCATTCTCAAAGGCCATAAATGCAGCAGCAAGCTGTTGTTTTGCCTGATTTTAGCTGTAACAAAACATATAAGCAATAAACTTGCTTCACTTTTATTTTTAGTGAAGATTCTGTCACTCCTAGGTCCTAAGAAAAGCACCCGTTTATTGACAATGCCATTCTCAGGTTGAAACTCAAATGTCCCATTGTGCCAATGACTGCAAAAGAGGAGATGACATTCCAAATGCCAGCACAATTAACATTACACGCATGATGATACCGTAGGAAAGAGGCCCCACAGTTGGGAATATGGGAACGGAACCGAAAGAATAAAACTACTTTCCATACCTAGGCATAGAGGACCAACCTGTGAAGCCACCATATTTATTATATTTATTTACACAAAATACGCCGAAAGGCTCTCATGGCGGAGGGTAGGCAAAGGATCAAAAATAGATAAAACCATGAAGAGAAAAAAACAAACAGCATATGACATGTAAAGCCAGTGATCATCCAAATAGACCTCCTGAATTTGAACTGCACGGAACAGTGGTGGTCGCACACCTCAGGCGTATGCGTTACAAACAATGGCTAAAAATCAGTCGTTGCCGAAATACAGCCCAGCAGCATAGTTACATTTTGCTTCTCTTAAATTCATGCCACCATCATTGGAGTCATGCCGTTATAAACCCTGCTTTGTGTGTCACTGGTATTTAAGTTTTATATTGGGATAATGCCATGCTATCCTATTGCCCGCACATATATCTCCCTCTTGCATCCACATGCTTCCTCCACTCTTCCGAGTATGCTGAACCTGCCACACACCAAGGAATCTTCAGAGCACAGTCGGTCAAATGAAGCATCTTAAAGGCTGCTTGTGAAGAGGCACCACCGCTACAGTACTGCACTGAAGAAAGGACCACGGAGGCATTTCTGACTTTGGAATAATTCTTCGATAATTCTGACAGTAGCGCCGCAGCACCACAGGTTTCCTTTTGCAGCCCCGCAAATTTCCTCAGTGCTTTTTGGGTTTTCCTAGCACCTAAGCTTGTGCCTACCTGAACCCGAAGCCCCACATCTCCTTTAGCCCCTTTATTTTTGGCAAAATGACATTGTAATTGTTCACTGGAGACTGTTTAGTTGTGTAGCTGATCATTATAAATTTATTTGGCCATTCCTCTTGAGGACATGACATGGGCTTATTTTTGCATGCCTGTCGGGTAGGAATGAAAGTCAAGACATGCAGGGTTCCTCAGATTTTAAATGCGTTGGGGCTTCCCCAAGGATTACCGACTCACAACATCTGCTATAAAGAGATCAGAGGTTCTCGGGACACAATGAGAGTTACACTGCACGACCTATCAGTAACCTTGGCAGCCTGGGAACTCTACTCACAAGTGGCGGTGGCTATGGGCTCGCTCACCTGGCAGAGGGCTTTCACCAATGTGCAGGCCACTGTGCGTGCCTGGCGGCAGGAAGGGTTGAACAGCACCTGGCGAAGCCAGTTGGGCCGCAGAGGGCGTTGCTGGCCTTGTGCTGGCTGCTGCTGCTGCTGCTGAGGTGGCTGAAGGAGCATGAGCAGGCGCAAGGAGGAGCCGCCTCTGCGGGCTAGCTGACGCCAGCGCAAACCATACTTCTCGACCAAAAAGCGAGCCCGCACGTCCTCGCGTCGCTGCCGCTTGCCCCCGCCCAGTGACAGGGTGTCTGCAGGCCGCCCAAGGCACCGACTTTTCCAGGCACTAAATGTCTGCACTGGGTCTCCATCCAGCCAGCCCTTCAGGTCCACACCTACACACATCCCTGCACGACCGCACACCAAAGTGAAGATGATATTTCACAGAAAATTTGCAACTAAAGTGATAGCAAGCAAGAAAAGAAGTTGCATTTTTTATAAAAAGGTGTTAGGCATGTATACAGTAAGGCATTTCCTTCGTAAGCCAATGGCAAGTGTGTGAATGCCACGGGACATCTCGTGCAAGCTATTCAGGTGAAAGGGATCTTGTGCAAGCTGCTCGAATGAAAAACAGCATGCACTCTTGAACCACTGCCCATTTCATGAAACTGTAAAAAAGTGAAGCTTCCAAATGTTATTTTTTTTTTCAGCACTACATATTGATGCGTGGCAAGGCTAGTCCACGAAGGTTAGTCCAGGCTGGCACTGCACACAGAACACAGAAACACAGCAGCGTCGACCTTATTCTAGCATCAATCGTTGCTACCACTTTGTCTTCTTCTGTGTCACTGTTGCTGATCATTTTCATCTTCAACTTCCAGCGATGCAGGGCATATATGTCACATTACCCCCCCACGAAAAGCACAGTCCCGGTGCGCACTAGGACGAAGTACTACAGGGGTAATACGGCTTCATCCGGGCGACATGAACAATCTCGGAGCGTGGCATAGAGGACTGTTGCGGCGGATGTGCAGGGGCGATCTCGTATGTCACAGGAATGACTGGCCGTAAAACACGGTAGGGTCCTGTGTATCGTGGCAAGAGCTTCTCACACAGCCCTACTTTACGAGCGGGAGTCCAGAGCAAGACGAGAGAGCCCGGAGAGTAGTGGACATCCCGGTGGCGAGAATCATGGCGCCGTTTTTGAGAACTTTGTGAGGAAGCTAGTCGGCGGCGAGCGATAACACGGGCGGCGTCAGCTCGGGAGATGGCGTCACGAACGTAGGTACTGGCGTTAGCGGTGGGAGGCAGTACGCTGTCAAACAGAAGGGGAGGGTCACGGCCGTATAGAAGATAAAAGGGTGAGTAGCCCATTGTGTCGTGACGAGAGGAATTGTACGCAAACGTTACAAACGGCAAAGTAATATCCCAGTCACGGTGATCATCCGAGACATACATTGACAGCATGTCCGTGAGCGTGCGGTTGAGGCGTTCGGTGAGGTCGTTCGTTTGTGGATGGTAAGCGGTGGTAAAAGAGTGCTTGATGGAACAATACCGAAGAATTTCGTTGACTACTCGAGCAAGAAAGCAACGGCCACGGTCAGTGAGCAGCTGGCGTGGAGCACCATGGAGCAGGATGACGTCGTGCAGAAGAAACGCAGCCACGTCAGTTGCACAGCTGGTGGGTATCGCTCGGGTGACAGCGTAGCGCGTAGTATAACCCGTGGCCACCGCAATCCATTTATTCCCCGACGCAGAAAGTGGGAAAGGCCCGAGAAGGTCAAGACCAACTCGGGAAAACGGGTCTACTGGGATGTCGATCGGC
The DNA here is from genome assembly GCF_055883805.1 of Amblyomma maculatum. Taxonomy (NCBI): domain Eukaryota; kingdom Metazoa; phylum Arthropoda; class Arachnida; order Ixodida; family Ixodidae; genus Amblyomma; species Amblyomma maculatum. Next base: position 161,606,458 of record NC_139344.1, on the reverse strand, counting down.
TGCAGCGATCCAGCTGGCATAACCGAGGGCTTCTTCCGTCGCTGACACCGGTCACAACAAACCACGTAACGACGGACAGAGCGATAGAGGCCTGGCCAAAAGAAGCGGCGGCGGACGCTGTCGTACGTACGAGATATGCCAAGATGACCCGCTGTAGGTGCGTCGTGCAGCTGTTGAAGAACGGTGGTACGCAGGTGTTCGGGGACTACGAGCAGAAGCTCGGTGCCATCTGGTCGCATATTCCGTCGGTATAAGGTGCCGTTGTGGAGCACAAACAGAGCTAGGGTAGCGTCAAAGTTGTGAGTGCTGAGGCGATTGATAATGCTGTTAAGCTTCGGATCTAAGCGCTGCTCATGGCGAATGTTTGAAAGGTCAGAGATGGCCAACACATATGTGTCATCGTCACACTCGCTCGCAGGTGGTGGATCTACCGGGTTGCGGGACAGGCAATCGGCGTCAGCGTGCAGCCGGCCAGACTTGTGGATGACAGAAAAAGTGTATTCCTGAAGGCGGAGGGCCCAACAGCCCAGGCGACCAGTAGGGTCCTTCAGCGTAGAAAGCCAGCATAAGGCATGGTGGTCTGTGATGACGGAGAACGGGCAGCCAAACAAGTAGGGGCGAAACTTTGTAATGGCCCACACGAGGGCTAAGCACTCACGTTCTGCGATCGAGTAATTCCGTTCAGCTGCAGAAAGGAGGCGACTAGCATAAGCAATGACGCGAGTGCGACCCATCTGCTGTTGGGCGAGTATGGCACCAATACCTTGACCACTGGCGTCGGTGCGTACCTCCGTTGGGGCCGAGGGATTGAAGTGTGCCAGGACGGGCGGGTTGGTGAGGGCTGCAATGAGCGCAGAAAAGGCTTGAGATTGTTCTTGGGCCCAGCAAAATGGAGTGTCGTTCTTCAAAAGATTGGTGAGCGGTCGAGCCGTCTCCGCGAAGTTGGGTACAAACCGCCGAAAATAGGAGCAAAGCCCAAGAAAACTACGTACGTCACTGGTACAACGGGGTGTAGGAAATGCACTTACAGCACGTATTTTGTCTGGGTCGGGTTGAACGCCACGGGCGTCGACCACGTGACCGAGCACCTTGAGTTCACGTCGGCCGAAGCTACATTTCTTCGAGTTCAGCTGAAGGCCAGCTCTTCGGAAGACGCCAAGAATGGCATCAAGGCGATGGAGATGGCTCTCGAATGTAGAGGAAAATACAATGACGTCATCGAGATAGCACAAGCACGTCGTCCATTTCAAGCCGCGCAGGAGAGAGTCCATCATGCGCTCGAATGTTGCGGGCGCATTACACAAGCCGAAAGGCATCACCTTGAATTGATACAGGCCATCGGGAGTGACAAAGGCGGTCTTCTCCCGGTCCCGTTCGTCGACTGCGATCTGCCAATAACCGGAACGAAGATCAATGGAAGAGAAATAGCTGGCACCGTGCAAGCAGTCGAGGGCATCATCTATCCTGGGGAGCGGGTAAACGTCTTTCTTTGTAATTTTGTTGAGGTGTCTGTAATCAACGCAGAATCTCCAGGTATTGTCCTTCTTTTTGACAAGCACGACAGGCGACGCCCAGGGACTGCTCGAAGGCTCTATACTGTTTTTTGCTAACATCTTGTCCACTTCATCTTGTATGACGCGTCGTTCTGAAATGGCGACTCGATAAGGTCTTCTGTGAATTGGGCGGGCGTCTCCGGTGTCGATACGATGTGTAACAAGGGACGTTTGTCTTAAGGGGCGGTCACCAAAATCAAAAATATCGCTGTACGAATTCAGAAGACTCGTAAGTGCTGTAGCACGGTCAGGGCGCAAATTAAGTGCAACCATTCCTGATATGCGAGCCTCCGGAGATGGGGACGGTGCAGGTCGTGTCGACACTTTAGCAGTAGGGTCAGGCAAAAGAGTGGCAACTGTGACATCAGACAGTGGTGTCAGTTCGGCGAGAGTAATGCCCTCAGGAAGAACGTGCAATATAAGCGTTGTTATTTTCTACGTGCACGATGTTATGAGGGAGAGCGATTCTACGCTGCAGTGTCACGTCGGTTATGGGGCAAACAACATAGTCGCCATCAGGAACGGAGGGGAAAGGCGTCATGAGCACATACACTGCAGCTTCTGGTGGTAGACGAGTAAATGTAGAGGAGCGGAGACAGAGCATTGAAGTATCAGAGGCCTGTTTGTCAGGACAGAGTGGCAGGTCCAGATGAAGCAGTCCAGAAGAACAGTCAATGAGTGCGGAATGTGCAGTTAAAAAGTAGAGTCCTAATATAACGTTGTGAGGGCAACTGGTGAGGACTGTAAATAGCACAGGGATATGGCGGTCGGCAATGGTGATTCTCGCAGTACACATACCAATCACAGTAGCTGTGTTGCCATCAGCAACACGAACGGTAGATGAGGGAGCGGGTGTGAGGACTTTGTTGAGGCGTTGACGGAGCGAGGAACTGAGGACGGAAATGTGGGCGCCAGTGTCAATAAGGGCACAAACTGAGACTCCGTCCACAAGAATGTCAATGAGATTACGTCTGGGTGCAAGGGTCAGTTCCGAGTTGACAGTCCGGGTCGGTAATGCAGCGTCACTTCCGGGCGCTGCATTCGCTAGTTTCCCGAGTAGGTGCCGGCGTATCATTGAGAGGAGCGGCGACCAGGTAGCGGTGAACGGGATCGATGAGCCTGGGGAGATGGAGATCGGCTGTAGCGACGAGCAGTTGGGACGGTTTGGGTGCGAGGTTCATCTGGTTGAGGAGGAGAGTGTGTAGGTCGATCATAGGCAGAGCGGGGCTCCTCTGGTGGGGCGACAAAGTGTCGAGGTCCATAGTAATACCGACGGTCAGCGTTGTAATAAAAGCGAGGGGTGGGGAAAGTACGGCTACGGCAATACCGCGAAGTGTGGCCGGCTCGACAGCAAATGAAGCAGATTGGCCTGTCGTCTGAGGTGCGCCACTCTGCAGGGTTGTGACCAAGGTAGCGACGTGGGGAGGCTGTGCTGGCGGTTGTAGCAGCCACTAAAGGAACAGGGTGCGATGGTGGCGGGGGCGGCACGGAGCTAGAGAGGCCGACGTTTGCAAGTTCCTGGTGGACAACGACTTGTATCATGGCAACGGTGTCGGGCAGCGGAGACGAGAGTGGTGCAGGAGTTAGGGCCTCAAGTTCTCTGCGGACGATCCGAGTCACTGTCGTGGGATGGGAGGGCTGGTGCAAAGGGGCCAGGTCATCGCAGGATGAGGTAGCCGCCGTGTTCGGAAGACGCTCAAAGCTATGTACGAGACATCTTTGTTTAGCCTGCTCGAATTTTCGGCAGACTTGGAGCACCGAGTCGACGGTAGAGCAATCCATGCAGAATAGGATGTGGAATGCATCATCCACGATACCCTTGAGGATATGCCCTACCTTGTCACTTTCCGGCATGGAGGTGTTAATCTTGCGACACAACGCAAGCACATCCTGAATGTAGGCAAGGTAGGACTCCGTGGGGGATTGAACACGAGAAGAAAGTTCCGTTTTCGCAGCCAGAGCGCGTCCAATTGGTTTCCCCAACAAGTCCTTAAGCTTGCGCTTGCAGGTATCCCAGGTAACGAGCTCTTGTTCGTGGTTTTGAAACTATGTTCGAGCTGTTCCCACCAAATAAAATATGATGTTAGCGAGCGTATGATGTTAGATGTGGCGTCCCAGTGGTTGTTGCGGCTGCAGCGCTCATACTCATCAAGCCAATCGTCAACGTCTGGATTGTCGTCGCCATTGAAGACGAGAGGGTGGCATATTTTCGTTAGAACAACTGGCTGAGCCGATGTTCCCGCGGTGGTAGGGGCTGTTTCGGAGGTCATCGTGGCTGTTTGAGACGTGGTTGTGATCTCAGGTAGGTGGTGGCCGCTTCGTAAATCCAGCTTTTGGCAGCGTAAATGGACTAATCGGCGAGTACGGGGATCTTGATTCACCTCCACCAAGATGATACGTGGCAAGGCTAGTCCACGAAGGTTAGTCCAGGCTGGCACCGCACACAGAACACAGAAACACAGCAGCGTCGACCTTATTCTAGCATCAATCATTGCTACCACTTTGTCTTCTTCTGTGTCACTGTTGCTGATCGTTTTCATCTTCAACTTCCAGCGATGCAGGGCATATATGTCACAATATTATATATCATATTTAGGTTTTTATGGTACTAACAAAATATTCACTGCCTCAAACAGTACTAACACCGTGTGATGTCGCCTAGCTTGGAGAAACTTTGGTTTCAATAATAACTGGATAAGAAACCATTATGACATAGGATGTCGGGCATTCAAAGCTTGCAGGAAGGTCACCACTCACCTGAAGGCCGCACAGTAGCCAGCTCCTCAATAGACTTGTCCTTATTTCGTTTACTGACAGGAGGGTCAGGTTTGATGATGCCTTGCAGCATCTTAAGACAAGGCAGAGTGATGCTCTCCAACACAATGGGGCTCTGAGAACTGATGCCCATCAGGAACAACTGCATCACACACCTGCATAAGTGAATAAATGAACAGGTGAATAAAACGACAATTTTTGTAAAATAAATGGCAACCGTGGCTAACAATAAACTAGACTATATAATCATCGTACAATGTATGTATGTATGTATAACTTTATTAGGGAGCCGGCAAACGATGGGTGAGGAAAGAGTTCAACACAATTCTGACAAAAACATATACAAATGAAAGCATGAAAAACATGTTAAGGGAATTTAAGAGTAAAGAACCCGAACTCTGTATTTTAAACGAGTTTAAAGCTTAAATATAATTTCATGCTGAAGTCTATTTCCTGGTATATCAAGAAAGAATGCTAAAAACAACAGATTCAGGGTAAAACAAGAGAAAGAACATGGCTACATAGTATGAAAGAGTACTGAACAAGGGTTGAGGGTGAGTCTCGTTTGGCAAGCTTAGCCAACATTCGACAAGTGGACTTGTCTAGGCCCAGAGACAAGTCCACTTGTCCAAACATTGGCTCTGCTTGCGAAATGAGGCTCCTCAAAAACAACAGATGATGTTTATAACAGAAGTAGGTGCATGAGAAGGGCTAAAAGTAGCCACAAAATAGAGCATAAAACACATTATGTTTTTTAATGGCCCTGCCACAGTGGCACAGTGGTTACGGCACTCGACTGTTGTACCGAAGGATGCTGGATCGAATCCCAGCTGTGGCGGCCACTTTTCAATGGAGGTTAAAAGCAAGGCGCCCGTGTGCTGTGCGATGTCAGAGCACGTTAAAGATCCCCAGGTGGTAGAAATTTCCAGAGCCCTCCACTAAGTCGTCCCTCCTAGCCCGAGCCGCTTTAACCTTTCAAAACCTGCTGTTCTTGCCCATTCAGTCTAGCTTTAGGCTGACTGTTCAATTCTTCTTGCTACATCATATTCACCAAGTAGCCAGAATGCGACATGCTACCAGGTACCCATGATGTCTGGTATCACAGAGGTACTCAAGCTGGGTTCCATGGGCTGCTTTCATGGTTTCTGCAAGCGCCCACCCTGGCCGGCCGCGGTCATCAGTGGAACAGTTACGTCTTACATTTTGCAGCCAAGCTCAGTCTCATGGCACACCACATGTGAAGCTCCAGCATTACCGCGTGGCACCCTGAAAGAAGCTGCAGCCCTTGTCATCGTGAAGCATTTTCACTCCTACACTCTCAACAAAGCGCATGAAGTGAAGCATTTGTCATGCTAATTTCATCTAATGAGGGGACAATCATTGCCCGGGTTTTCAGCAAACAACTTTTGGCAGCTTCTGAAAGCCATTTGATAATCCGACATTTGGATAATTTGGTCGTGTCTTCCTATTTAATGAGGTTTTACTACAGATTGCTTTTATCCCTAGCAGTGCTGCGTGGCTGAATAGTACAAGAGTTATATAATGGTAAAAATTCCATGATCAATGTCAGTACTGGGGACCAATAATATTAGACATACTCAATTTTTTTCTCCACAACTGACCCGTGGTATGCCAACTAAGAGCCCTTATAAGACTGACTACCAAAATCAAGATGAAGAAACATGACATTATTGCTCAGTGCATAGATGAGAAATGGAGCACACTGTGCGCCATTCTCCTGGCATTAAATTTATAAGCGGAATGAATGCAAAACCAAATCAATGGACAAGAGAACTTAAGCTCACATGCAGGCTTCCTTACGATGTTCGACATTTTTGGCACTGTATCTGTAGCTAGTCATACCTTGTTTGCATGTTTCAAAGTATCAGCTTCAGAGATACATTTGGTTAGCTGCTCTGCCACTCAGCATGAGGTCAAACGATTAAAATCCTGGCCAGTCCTGGCATTCTGATGAATAAAAAATGCTAATATGCCCGCGTACTGTACGATGTTAGCGCGCATAAAAGGCACCAGGTATTTGTAACTAAATTCCAAGCCCCCCACTACAGCATTTCTCACTGCCCACAGGCGACAGTAAACATTCATACTGAGAAAAATTACCTCACTCTGGCATAATAAAAAAATATTTAAAGACAATCAACAATATTCTACAATGAGATTCTACAGCATGTCTGTGTTAGTGTTGCTTTTCTACAGCCCGCTACATATGATTATGTGAACACCTACACAACATGCAAAGCCAGGTCCAGACCTACGAGTAGCACTGTGTCACTGTATCAATACGGCTACCATGTGCCGCTTTCATCGCCCCTTTCCCCTGGAAGCCACCGCGCCCCACTTTTTGTTTTACCTTCTCCGCAGTGAAGTGCCTTTCACCTCCTCTCTCTTGCCACTGCTCTCCACTCTTCAACCTTTCCCGTTCCCTGGCCGCCATGTTCCCTTTCTACACAGAAGCTGTAAAGCTTCAGCGAGAAAACTACTGAATTTTTTGTAAGAATGGGGCTTTAACTGCTACTTGCCAACCAGTGCACCTTCCAGCCTGGCCATTTCAGGCGATTTTACGTCGTCACATACCTCGTCGACCAATAAGCACTTCGTCCTGTCATGCGAACCTGTGACGTCCCCAAAGCAGCTATGAGCATCCAGTGAAGCAACGCAGACGCCGGGCAACTTTTTCTCAAGTGGGGTTCCGACTCAAATGTGCTAGGAAAATTTCACTCATATGCAAGAGACCAGACAGGTCTTGTGAGTACCTGAGCCGCTGCTCCCAGCACGAGTCTTCTTTCTGAAGTGACAAAGCCAACAAGGCCACTTCATGGCGCACTGCAGCTGGAAGGTCAGGGACACCAACCACAACTGGTGCCACTGCCTCCTCCGTGTCAGTAGCAGTGGTGGGCACGAGGGCCAGGCAGGGCTGCGGGGGTGACTGTCCTCCACGCAGCAATGCAAGCGAGATGCGCTCCATCAGCAGGCTGTTGAGGTGGTCGGTGGCTTGAGGGTTGTCTCGTGTGAGCAAGCATACCAGCTGGCCCACCTGAGACCAGCCCTGGCGGAGGTTGTGCTCCACCAGCTCCCCTATTAGGCCCCGTTCGCACAGAAGCTGCCTGCAAGTGTACAGAGAAAGAATGTGGGTCACTGCTGTAAGATGCCCACAGTGCATCAAAGGTGAGAGACAAGCTTTGGGTCAAATCGCAACAGCTCAGCTGTCTTCCATGACAGTATCAGATGCTGAATTCTCAGACGTACCAAACAATGTGGAACATCTAGTTTGTTTCAAATAAATAGAATCTATACAATAAAAATGTTAACTGTACTGCATATGAAATTTTGTAATGAGGGCTACATTGGCCACAATCTCGCCATTTTGCCGTGCCTGTCCGAAGAAGAAGAAAAGAAGAAGGAGAAAAAGAAGAAGAAACAGAAGAAGGAGGAGGAGAAAAAGATGACATAGCTCGGTAGTTGGAGAGGCGAACGACAACAGAAAGTGTCTAAGACAGAAGGTTCGTTCGAACGCTGTGACGGCGGTGTGCCCTGGAGTTCGACTTAGAGACCATGTCATACCACTAGAAGTCTTCTACACCCGAATGAGAATGGTCAACGATGAGAGGTAAGGGTGCTCATACGTGACGTGATTTCCCGTGGCATAAATAAAGCTGAAACCATAGAGTAGACTACTAACGTGCAAAAGGCATGTCTTTACTTTCAAGCCGAACCTAAGCGTAGCCATGCTCATAATTTTTCGCTGCAACACTCTCAGCTTTCACTCTATCACTAGGTTCAAGCCATGCTTAAACCCCCACAATTTTCTTTTTAAGGAGTGAGGGTGGGGGGTGTATGCCTTTGCATACATTTGGTACGTAAGTGCCGTAAGTGCGGTCTGGTGGTGTGTTAAATGCAGTCAGATGCACATCACCTCCTGCATGTTGCCTCTGGCTGATGAGTGGCATGTAGACCTGCAACGAGTTCTTTCATAGAAGAGGGGGGTTTAAATGGCTAGAATATATTATGGCTGCGTGCATTAGGAACACTTTTCTTCTACATAATAATCTACAAAAATATGCAATCGGTAAATTGGGACAAAGCAGGTTTTCACATCTTCTGGAACTCACCGCCATTAAAAAAAACAAAAAAAAAAAAAAAAAAAAAAACAATTGAAATAATAATAAAGTGAAGATATGCAAGTAATCATACAATTCAGCACAAAATTAGTTTGCTGCTAAGACAGCTATGACCGATAGTTCCAAGCAATGCTTGTGCACGCAACCCACAACCACAGGTGACAGGCGGCTCTCATCCGGTCCGCCTGTTGCCTCGCCCGGTTGCCAAATGTGTCTATTTCAATCAAACAGACATTACCTAGATTTGAGCCCATTCTGGATAATTGAAAAAAAAAATAAAGGCTTTTGGACTGTTTTGGTATAATAATAATATACATATATCAAATTGCAGCGAAATAAATTGGCTTTTACATAAAAAATGCCTTAACAATCAACAAAACATTTTAAAAAAAATCTCAATTATTAAAACACTGAAAAAGCTTTAAACAGTTCGATGCTCTCGAACATGGATATTGAGCGATAGTTTAGGGTACTTCCCCGCCAATGGCATGACCTGATGGTCTGCATTGTTAAATCAGCTTACGCCAACATGCCAACTATCGGATCACGATAGCACTGCTAAAATGTCACGACCCTCATTATATCCGAGATCACATGGTATGCATGCATTTTCGTTACAACTGAGGCTCTGTTTTCGGTATATTCAAAATCACGTGGTATGCATGTCTCTTCGTTGTAACCAGTCCCATGTTCGTTATACCAGAGGTCATGTGGTTTGTGTGCATCATCGCTATAACTGAGGTCCCGCAGTCTTTACATCTGACGTCAAGGGTCGATCCAGGAATAATGCCAAACTCGCAGATTAACACAGTAGAGCTAATGCCCTAAAAAAAAAAGTATACTCTGAAAGTTGGAAACCCCTGAATATGGAAGCAAGTAACCACAAAAAACAATTCCAGAATATCTCACGTGCACTAAATTGTCTCTTTTCCTGATTGTGCAAAATTGGGAAACATAAGTGTAGGTTCGTTTCTTTGTTAAAACACTTGTGAGACTGCAGAACAAGCAATTCTGATAGGTGTTAGAGAATACTTTTTAATAAATTAATCTTTTGCACAATCTTGTTAAAACTATATACAGGGTGCTGTTACAAGGAAGACTAAGTAATTTTGAAGAAATAGTAGACAATACAAACGAAATATTTCCGGAAACATACTCCCTGCCCGCCCTGGCCCACATAATATTCTGCAAAGCTTCTCTAATTATTCACATAATTAACAAAAAACCCTTATTAACTTTTTATTATTGTATTTGGGTGATTCAGTTCAGTTCAGTCGTTCAGTCGTGTCCGACTCTTCGTGACCCTATGGACCATGTCACGCCACGCTTTCCGGTCTCTCACTATCTTCCTAACATCACATAATTTCATCTGCAGTGCCTCGAGGATGCCATCTAACCATCGCGTTCGCTGCCTACCCCTTCTCCGGCGACCCTCAACCTTTCCCAACATCAAATCTTTCTCTAGCGACTCCTCTCTTCTCATCAGATGACCAAAGTAGCTGAGCTTTAACTTTAGAATTTGACCCTCCAATGAGCAGTCAGGGTTTATGGTCGACAATATCGACTGATTTGATCTTCTGGCAGTCCAAGGAACTCTCAAGAGTCTTCGCCAGCACCACAATTCAAATGCGTCAATTCTTCGGCGGTCAGCCTTTTTCACAGTCCAACTCTCGCATCCATACATCACAACTGGAAAGACCATAGCACGAGTGGTAGGTGTGAATGCAGTTGCACAGCCTGAGAAAACTTCGGCTTTTATAGAACGCTGAAAAGACCTGCGAGGTCCAAGTGCTGTCATTAAATCCATTGTACTATGTATATATTAACAGAAGAATTTACCTGTACGGTACACTGGTAGCCAACGCTCGAAGCAGAGTGATGCAGTGATCTACAGCAGCACTTGCGCAGCCATAGCACCTTCCAGATGACTGCTTGTTGCCTGCTGGTGCACCGAGGTTGCCTGGTGACTGCAATTCACCTCGCACTGGTCGTACTGCCACCATAGTTGGCGTTGCTGCTTGAGCCTTCCTGCTGTCCTTCTGCTTGTGTTCATATTCAACCAGCTCTTTTCGTGATGCCAAAATCTGCAAAGAAGGAGGTCTAGCTGCAGTGTTAATTCAGTGAATTCAAATAATTTCTCACTTCTAATTTATTTTGCGTTTACCCAATCAACCTTTTATGACAAGTGTGCTATTACATAAGAGCCTTTTTTGGAGGTTTTATATGAGGAAAAAAAAATTGGCAGTGGCTTAGCTTGGTTAAGCCTGGTAATTGCGAAAGCAATAGCTATGGCTACGTCTAGGTTCAGCTGGTGGTGTAGCTGGTTGTGGTGCTTGTGGTTATGCAGCGATTCACTCTGGCCACGGCATATGGTTCAACTATTGTTTATTGCGGGGTGCTACCTGGTTATTCTATGTATAACTAGTAGCGAGGCAAGGAGTGCCGTGGCTGCAATGATATATTTGGTTGTGGGTGAGGTTAAGGCAGAATGTACAACTGCCGTACAACTACAAATGGCATTCTTTACGCCAGCAGAAATGAAAGCATCCCTGGAGACTGCGTTGGTTCCACCTGCCCCTAGGCCACCTCCTACAGTATCCAACGTTACACCCCCAGCGGTAGCTGTGGTAGGAGCAGGAGTTAGGCCGCGGTCGGTAGCTACCGCCTCGAGAGTTGACGGCGCGAGTTGGGGGCCCTGTTTTTGCAGCAGATGGGATGACGTCACTCCGGCTGTAGCGCTCCCTCACGGAGGGAGCGGGAGTTAGACCGTGGTTGGTAGCTACCGCCTCGCAAGTTGACAGCGCGAGTTGGGGCCCCTGTTTTTGCTGCAGATGGGATGAAGTCACTCTGGCTGCAGCGCTCCCTCATGGAGGAAGCGGGAGTTAGGCCGCGTTTGGTAGCTACCGCCTCGCGAGATGACAGCGAGAGTTGGGGCCCCTGCTTTTGCGCAGCTGTGCTTGGCGGCGCGCCAAAGGTCACGCTAAAGGTCAATGGTAGCTACCGCCTCGCTACGCGAAGGGCTGAAAAGTGAAAGTAGTATTGCTTTCACAATGAAAAAAAAGAAAACCATACTTTTGAGGTACTGATGTATACAACCCAAACCCAACGTGTGAAATTTTAATTTTTGAATGATTCAAATTGCACTGCTTGGTCCAGCCAAGTTCCGCAGAAGTTTATGTGCAGAAAAGCTCGTTAACTGCAACGCAAGTCAGTTGTAGGACGAATAATTCTGACTACCAGAGGTGGAAGCAGGCTCGAGCATTTTGGAGCAGCTTTGGGAGAAGTAGTAAAGCCATTTTGGAGCAGCTTTGAAGCAACAAAACAAGAGTTTTGGAGCATTTGAATTATGTTTTAGAGCACATTTTAAAGGCCAAACGCCTTTAATGATTGCAGTTTTCTTTTCCTGAAATATAAAATCTCCAATCTGATTCCTTTTTATGCAAGTTCACTCCCTTTCTAACCTTGCACTCATCTTTGAAAAGACAAACGGCTAAAGCACGTAAGGATATATAACACAGGCCGACCTTAGAGAAAACTTGGAAAAGACCAGCATCAAATGTAACGCTTACTGGTGCGTTTCATAACTGAACGTCTTGTCTGACCTAATGCGTTTACCTATTTTGACTTAATAGATTCAAATGTCCAGTCTACCACTTCGATGCACTTAAGCAGCGATACTAATTTGGAGTTCAGATTAATGGGCATGTTATTTCCACCCCTGTCTTGTGCATATCTATTTTATATTGGTAGCAGACTCAGGCATTTTGGAGCAACTCTTGAGAAGCTTCCTAGTGATTGACAGCTTTGGTGTACCAACTCATAACGTTTCAAGTATCGTTTTGTCTGCTGTAGGCCTGGCAAGCTTGTCACTGACAAAGAGGCTCGATAGTGAACTACCTGCTTGTTTTCACAGCAGAACCATTAGAATAACTCATGCAGTTTTTGCAGTCGGAGAAGATTCCTTCTTAACGGCTCATAGTAGTTTGTGCTACCTGCTTCGCTTGCTGATCTCTCTTCCCTCCACCGGCGATTCAAAAGGCTGAGAAGAGGTGCTACGTCACATGCATAGTGCATTTTTTTTTTTTTTTGCAGTTATCTCCAATCACCAGTGGCTCACCCTAAATTTACTTGTGAACAAGTATTTATTATTCTCCATGCTTTTTTCCCTTACAAAAATTTAATTTGCAGTGCAAGATGAGTTATATCTTTGCTACTGGTGCAGTGACATTGTTGTCGTGTTCTGCTAAATTTGATGGTAGAACATCAAAAGAGCCAGTTTGGAGCAGTTTTGGAGCAATATTGCATATTGGAGCAGGATGGAGCAGGAAAAGCAGTTTGGAGCAGAATGGAGCAATTGGAGCAGCACTTTCACCCCTAAACTACGCACTGGTCTGTCTGGGTGGCCTGGCACCTGAAACATAGCCAGAAAAATGCCTCTTGAGGGAAGCTTAATTGTGAGGCTGCACTGCCTCCAAAACAGAGAGAGGAGCTAAGACCATGGAAGAATGGATTAAACAGCAAGCTCCAAGCGTGCAAAAAAGGGAGAGACACAATGGCGCGACAACAACTACCACTGTTTGCTCTGTCACTACAAACACTAAAGCGAAGGCGAGAGGCAAAGTTCTCCAGCTAAGTGCACAGCATTTTCTGTTCCCATGCACATGGCTTAGAAAACATGGCCGCAGCCTGTTCTCTGTTATCGCTTAACATTTAGAGGATTTAATTCATAACGAGGCAAAAAAAAAATATATATATATATATATATTGTTACGGTGAAATAAAAAAGGGGGTGTTTATTTACAGTGCTGTGGCAGCGGGACAAGGTGAAGCCTACTGGCCCCAAGAAACCAACGCTTCTTCTTCTTCCTCTGACACACCATCACAATCCTTCGTCATCGTCAGTAGCGTGACAATATTATATATATATATATGGTCAACTGGCCCCAAGAAACCAACGCTTCTTCTTCTTCCTCTGACACACCATCACAATCCTTCGTCATCGTCAGTAGCGTGACAATATTATATACCGGGTGTCCCAGCTAACTTGAACCAAGGGTTACAAAATAATGTATTTGAGGTAGGTCAGTGAAACCAAATGCATACAACTGCCAGCCTATTTGCGCACTACAGGCAATTTTTTGTTTTGCATTTACTTAATTAGCTAATTATGTTAGTTTCTCTAATTTTTTAAATATCGACTTTAGACCAGACATGTGAATTGGAAAGTTGTAGAGCACCTTCAGAAACCACCATCCCATTAACTTCAATAAAGAAAGTCTCACGTGTATCTTTTTTTCCGGGCTCAGAAGAAAGCGCGCGAAATACAAATAATACCACGTGGCTAGCGTATTTGTGTGCCGCGATTGTGGTGCCCTCAGTCGTGGTTTGAGCGAACGACATAAGCTGCGGCTGTGACCCGATGGTCCCGTTGCAGCGGCAGGCAGAAATGTTGGCGATGGTTCGAGCGAGCTCGAGCTCGCCCGTCGCCACCGCGATTTTGACCAGGCCTGCGCACCGCAGCAGCCTACATCACGACAGGCGGATGGCGATAAAAAACCGGCAAATGAAGGTGCAGCGCTAATTTTAGTCGAGTCACATGATGTCATCTCGCCCCTTTACCCAAGCCTGTATGCGCAGATTCAGTGGCTGATACCTTATCGCTCATTCGTTTGTCGTGACGTTCGCTGATGGGAGAGAAGGAGGCCTTGTTAGAATGTCGGTGGTGTCGGCTCGCCGCTCTCGCTGCTACTGCACCGTCACGTGGGCCGGCTGTCTGACACGGGCGAAGAAGCCATCGCAGGCATATCGGCCTGCCGCTTTAACGGGGCCAAGAAGACACGGCCGCAGCTGCTTTCGTTCGCTCAAACCACGACTGAGAGCACCACAATCGCGGCGCACAAATGCACTAGTCACGTGGTATTATTTGTATTTCGCGGGCTTCCTTCTGAGCCCGGAAAAAACGATACACGTGAGACTTTCTTTATCGCAATTAATGAAATGGGGGTTTCTGAAGGTGCTCTACAACTTTCCAATTTACATGTTTGGTCTAAAGTCGATATTTAATAAATTAGATAAATTAACATAATTAGCTAATTGAGTAATTGTAAAACAAAAAATTGCCTGTAGTGCCCAAGGAGGCTGGCAGTTGAATGCAATTGGTTTCACTGACCTACCTCAAATATATTATTTTGTACCCCTTGGTTCAAGTTAGCTGGGACACCCGGTATATATATATATATATATATATATATATATATATATTTATTTACAGCAACTGTGTGTAGCAGCAGCATTGATGACTAAGACAGCACACTTGGTGAGGAAATGTCAGGTCTTGGGTCTAGTGTGTGTCAGAGTTGGAGGCTGTGTTACCATTGACTTACTGGTTTGATTCACTGAAAAGTCATTTGCAAGGAGCTAGCTAAGTGACAAACCAGAAATTGCCAGCAGCTGGGGGGTGACAGCTAAAGTAGGATTTGAAGCAATGTTTGGAGCAGGAAAACCAAGTTTTCGAGCAGTAAAATCTAAATTTGGAGCAGGTAATAAAAAAAAAAAAAAAAACAAGAAACTGCACTTTGGAGCAGGAGTTCCAATTTTGGACTGCTTAAGGGGGAGAAACCTCACTCTTTGGAGGAAAAAAAGAAGAAAAGATATAAATATAGGACCATATGGACGAGAACCGAAAGGAATCTAGCTAAAGTCACCTATCACCAGTGCTTAGTATATTTCCTTTGGGAATCTTGGCTGCTTGCTATATTTCTCAATAAGCATTTTATACTGCAAGGTGTGCTATCGCAATAATATACAATAAAAAAAAAAGCATTGTCAAACAAGATACCAAGGAAGTAAATTTGCAAATTTCAGGCACCAAATAAAAAATGCAAAAAGGTTCACAAAGCTAAAGAGGTAAATTCAGGGACCAAATAAAAATGGAGAAAGCTAGAGAATATGCATTTTCTTTTTTTTTATTAAGCAAGGTTTTACAGCCTTACCTACGAGATCTTGGCTTGCTCGCAAGAATCGTAAAACAAGGTAAATCCACAGCTTGCGCTACGCGACAGCAGCTCCAAAAGAGCCCAATCCAAAGACAATTGCAAACCAGCCTGTGCCCAAAAACAAACGCACCACAAAAACAAAAGAAGACAAAAAGTTGATTAAAAAGCGCGCACAGAAAAAATTACGAAGAGAAAAACGGCGACCAAAAGGCGATTGGGCAGATGTCGAAAGCAGATAATGAATCTAGTTGTAAGCAAACAAAACTGCCGAGCGCATCTTCACCTGCCCCTAGAAAGCGTAACTACGAGGAGGTGGGCGACGAGTGGGGATATCAGGTTATGTAGGGAAACCAAGCTGGAGTTTGCTCCGTGATGCCAGCGGTCTGTTTCTAGTGGAGCGGAGAAGAACTACAAAACCTACGCGCAGCTGCGCCAGCGCAACGCATGGCTGTCTGCAGAGTCTGCGCAACCCGCTCACTCGGGCGCGCGTGCTATGCACAGCCGCACGTGCATGCGGAGCAGGAGAAGGAGAGTGAGGAGGAGGGGGGATGATCGCGTGCAGACGCGCGTAAAGCCGGCGCTCTTTGTTAGTGAGGTTTCTTATTTTTGCTTTTTCGGTTCCCTGGCTGACAAAGAGGCTGGCTGGAAATGCGTTTTGTATCTGTGCTTTTGAAAGCGAGAAATTATGATTAATTGATCACCGCAAACATTGTTTTCAAAGAGCGCTTGTTGGCAGGCTGACAAAAAGAAGAAGAAAAAAAAAGGAAAATTGGCTACTTGAAGGCGAGAGGCAAGCGACAAGGCTAGGTATTTTGAAGGACTTGAGGCGGCACCTCTTGATGTCTCTGTCCATATTGTTCAGAGAATGTTGTTCTCGTGGAGAA
The DNA here is from genome assembly GCF_055883805.1 of Amblyomma maculatum. NCBI lineage: Eukaryota > Metazoa > Arthropoda > Arachnida > Ixodida > Ixodidae > Amblyomma > Amblyomma maculatum. Next base: position 161,590,112 of record NC_139344.1, on the reverse strand, counting down.
TGATACGCATGTACACAGCGACGAGTGCTCCGGACGCCGGGTGGGGAGCATCCTTTCCCTTTGCGACTGCTCACTTGAAAGGGGCCCATTCAATTCTTTGGGGACAGACTTTTTAGGTGAACCCCAACAAGGTGAATGAAAGTAAACATTGCCACCCATAATTACCCATTCGCTTCAGCAGTGTGATGACTACACAGGATGCTACCGGCGCCATGGTGCCTGTTTTCGGCGCGTTTTGGACGTGTTTCCTACAAAGGCACAAAGCATGCCGCCTTACTTTTTGGTTCATGTCAACAGCGGCCAGGGGAAGTTCGCTGCTGCGGCGCTGCCATCCGAAATCAATGACCTTCAACGATGACCATCCCGTTACCGTTTCCACAAAAGCTTTGCGAAAAAGCGCGGAGTCATTTTTTCGTTTTTTTATTTTTTGCCCCCTTTGTTGGAGCGCGACGGTGGGCAGAACGCGGCCGGAGGAGGAGAGAAACAACCACGTGTGCGCAAACACTCGCTTGAATGCAGCGCGGTGCAGACGTGCTTTTCAATGCGGCGGGGAGCAGACGACGCGGCTGCGCTGCGTGAAGGAGGGCACTGACGAACAGAGCGGCGCAGCGCCCCCTGGACCAGGTTTTCTCGACTATACTTTGCGCACATGTCAGCAGCCGTAAACATTATTTTTGGCAGCCTAGGGTCCCCTCACGGTGTTACGGAATTCAAAATCTATAACTGCTGCGTGTTTCTCGACTAGCCGACACCTTAAACAAACTTCACATGTGGCCCGTCAGAAGCCAGAACTGATGCACATGCTACACTACCTGACGACGGGAACGCGAGTCTATTGACGAGACCGCATAACCTTGCAGTGCACGAATGGCCCAATAGAATGGTGGCAAATTTGAAGAGCGGCATAAAAACCACCCGACAAGCACGTTATGAAAGCATGCATTACTTAAAACACGACTTTATTAGAAAATGAAGACACACAATACGCGCCTGCTCTGCCGCTTACACTAAAGCCTTGCAAACGATAACACCCGATGATTTTGGCAGCACATATGCCCGCCCAAATGGACAGTATTAATTTGAAGCACCTGTAAAATCTCTCTCCATCGAACTCGCTGGTGGCACCGATGATAACTCTTGAAAATCAATGTAAAAGTATAGGAAATCTGTGTAGTATATCGAACTCTAATTTCACTGGTCGTTGGAAATATTGAACAATGCACCACGCACTGGAAGGCATCTTCCTCAAAGACGACTGCGTCATGCTCAGCCGTTTGCCACGTGACGTTTTCAAGCCACGCGCAGGAGGAATGAGACAGAACAGTTCTGCGACAGCTTGTCTAGAGTAGCGCAGCGCCCTTTCTCCAAAGGCGCGCGCATCTGTGGTGACCGTTTGCCGCGTGCCAGCACATGACGTTTGGAGTGCAGCCGTGGCGTTTGGGAGAGGGGAAAAACGCAATAGAGTGAAGCGAAAGGGTGTGCCCACTCTTCTGCCGGCTTTGGCTCTCCTTCCTCTCTCTTTCTCTGTCTTCGTTCGCAAAAGCATGCACTACGCATGCGCGGACAAGCCAGCTCAGCCTGTGGCAGACAGATGCTTTCTCCAGATTGTGTTGTGAACCCTCTGTGCGCGGCGATGCCCCGCATGGTGGCTAACGTGCGATGCTTGTCTCGTGTCGTCGTGCTGAATGTAGTAAGCTATGGCGGCTGCAGATGCTAAGAAGCAGCAGATTTACTTTTTTTGTTTTGTTTTCGCGAGTTGTCTATTCTTCTCGTGATGCGAAACGTGCAGCGTAGTGTAACCTATGGCAACAACAGATGTTAGGAAGCGGCAGATTTTTAATTTTTTTTTGCGAAAGTCGTCCATCCTTGCATCTATGAATCAACGAAAGCATGCGGTCAGTTGCAATCATGGCACTGGCTTTTAGCATTGTTCGCTTCAAACGGCACTTGCAGCTAACAAGCTTTCGAATGATTTTGTGGCAGTGGACTATGCTTGCCCCAAGCACGGCGTGATAAATCGAACCAGGCTTGTGCAATCAAGCCATCACGGGCACTCTACCAGGTTCGCTCCCCGCCACAGCAGAAGCTATCAAAAGTATAGTCAAAAGATAAGCATGAGGTGAGGTTATCGCTGCGCAGAATCTTGGCGTGCTGCCAATAAATGAGCTCTGGATGCGACGGCCGAAAGGACGCGCCACAAACTAAATGCTGTTTCATAGGCAAGCAGAAACGCTCGCGATTTCTGCTGCTGCGATGCAAGAACCTGTTTTGAACTGTCGCACTGGCTCGAGCAGCAAGAGTGATGCAATTCCAACAAGTTGAAAATTTTTTGCTTTGTCACTGCCGCTCGTCACTGAGTTCGCTCAATTGCTTGTATGTGAACCGGTCTTAACACTTTTTTTTTTTTCAAATTCTCAGGGACAAAAGTGAAAGGTGGGTCTCGTCGCTGAGTTTGCTCAATTGGTTTTATGTGAATCGGTCTTAACACTATTTTTTTTTTTTAAATTCTCGGGGGCAAAAGTGAAGGGTGGGTTCATTATGAGAGTATGTTGATTATGCGACAAATATGGTACCATTTTTCACGATCGCAAGCGGCAGCATCTCATACAGATTTCTGTTATCAAATTAGCGATATATCGAACTATTTCGCGATCACCTTTGAGTTCGATATATCCGGGTTCAACTGTATTTGAGCCTCCATGACGATACTGGATTGGCCACCGGCGAGAGACTGCGAGTGGCCAATGCGGCTCTTATTTTTTAGCAAATCTAGTGCAACTGCAAACTTCTGCGGCAGGTCGGGGCATTTCGGCACAGCGTGGCGCAACTTTTAACCCTTTCGCTGTCACGAACGTACCATTATGTTTTCGCACTTCCCCCCCACAGTGTCAACGACGTACCGGTACATTCTTTATCGTGCGTTCAAAATTCTACGCCTGAGCGCGAAGCCGGCGCACTTGGACAGGCTGTGCCATCTGTCAAATCTTTCTACAAGTTCGTATTTTCGCCCTGCGCTGTATTGTGTGGGGTTAAAGGGGGGAACGGTCTTCCGCCCCGTTCCTACTCTGCAGGTGCAGTGTCCTCGCTAGCGACCCGCGGAGGGGAACAAAGAGGACAAAGGACGGGGACGACACATAGTTAATACTCGAATGCTATTTATTGCACTTGCAAATAATACAGAGCATGCCGGCTAGCTATACATCAACAAGGTTTTCCTTGGAAGGGCAAGGCTACATAAGAAGGACTTTTGACTCACCGGCTGGGGAATGGAGGTGCGACTTCGGCGGCGGACATTTGAACGCGCCGTGAATATGGCGGCTGGGATCTCCCGTGCGCGCCGCATTCTTCGGACAAAGCCATACCATGGCGTTTGCCGCGGGAGGCGGCGAGAGCGTGCGGTATTTACCGGTCGCTTCGCCGTTGGGAACCAGAAGATGGGCGGTCGTGCACGACGGGTCCTCCCGTGTGCGCAGCGTACTCCGTGCCCGCTATCCCCCGGCATTTGCCGGGAGAGGCGAGGGAGACAACCGCTCTCGTTGCCGGCTGGATCCAGAATCTTCATCTGGTCTTCTCGCGGGAACCCGCGTAGACGTCTTGGTGGCGCACCCATCGCTGGTCTCCTTCCCCCAAGGGGAGGTATTTACCTCCTCTCCCAGCCGGCGCTGCCATGAAGCTCGTTGGGGTGGTGGTCGTCGGTCGCGGCAAAGGGGGAGGAAACTAGTTTTCCACAATTGGTACGTATATACTGAAGAGTATGGAGCGACTGCGTCCACCCCCGCCACCTTCTTTGCTGGAAGGGAGAGGGAGGGGGGGGGGGGGGGGCGGTCGCTCCGCACGCACTACTATATCATGCTAAGTTATCATGCGGTGCGCGTTTCGCGACACGTGCTTGCGTGCGTGCGATTACGGGTTCAAGGGCTGTTCTGTCATCGTGCACATGCTTGCAGGTTTTTATATTTATTCTGTTGGCGTGTCTGCTACGACACGTCACATTCAGGGGCTCGCGCCATTGCCTCTCCAATAGGGAAGCGCACCTGAAGTTTGCTCCCACTACACCAGTGCCGCCTCTTTCCTCTAGCAGTCATTTCTGAACTGCTGGTCGGGGACGTTGCTGGGGGAGCGCATTGAACCACCCACGTCCAGACTGGTATGCGCGCTGCTCACGCCGTTGGCACCCTCTCCTTTATTGTATGCATGCGCCGTCTCACTCGCAGGTGCACAAAAGAGATGTTGCTGGTTGCTGCGAGTCTGGCTGGCGTTCCACGGCGTTCAGAGAGGGCAAAAAAGTTGTGTCCAGGGGTGTGGAATGACCCCTCTTGGTTCTTTTTATTAAAAGCACACAACAGCACCATGCTTGCAGTGCCACAGAATGACAGCCGGGCAAGTGCATTTGCCACTGCTTGTAAGCTGCTGCTTTGGAGAGCATAGCCATGAATGCTAAAAAAGATGTTTGTGATGAAACTTCTTTGTCGCACAATTTACGAGTACAGAGAAACAGGAGACGCCCCCATGATTGTTTGCCATGAACGGCCTCCAACTAAACTAGACTTTTATCCAATTGAAAAAGTATGACCTTATTTATTGCAGAAACATTTATTTACCAAACTTTTGCACGGAATCATAGCATTTAGTTAAGCATTTCTCCATTATCGTTATTTACTGACGAGTGTTCATGCGGCCGAATGCAGTTTCGAAAAGAAGAATTTTGAAAAGTCAATGTTTGTCATTCATATCAGTGAGCATTCGCTTATGTTCAATGGCTCTGCAGATAGGTTGTCTTGAGGGTACGCGTGCGCTGTGATAGCATGAAATAAATAAGCAACCGCTTTTCTCTATGGCACTTATTAACCAAGCTTACAACATTTTTCTTTTAACCATAAGCGAGCAGTTGGTAGGCATATTCGGTGGATGGTCTCGTCTTTCTCTTCAGCCTCGCATATCGCCTTCAGGACTCTTAATTTGCGTTAAAATAAAGGTAATTTTCATTATTATTAGCACAAAAAGTATCAAAATCCAATCTATAAAGTCAGCGAAGTTTCGTGCACCACACTGAGCCATAGAATAAAATTTTACATTGTGAAGATGACTATGTAAAAAAGAGACTTACTTTCCGCGTTGTTAACTGTTTTGCCACTTAATTACTTGCGGCACTAAAAGCGCCGTTAACATAATGGTGTTTTCGTCAATTTGCCTCACGGAGGGGACATGATCCACAAGATTTTTTTTTCGCGTTTGCACTGAAAACTTTTCCTAATTCTCTGAAGAATGCGCATGTGTAAACGTTCAAGCATTAAAGGGGTCATGCAATGCCTAAAACGGGGTAAAGCAAATCGGTCGAGAGATAGGTACTCCCTCACAGGTCAATTCACCGCAAGAATTTTTTAACTAGCTTCATTAACACCACAAATATCGGCGATTAAAAATGGCGCTCCTCCTCGCTCCCCTCAACTCAACACTCCAAGACACCAGAAAAAAAAACGAACAAAACAGCTCGGGAACTCCGCCCCGCTAGCCCCGCCCACGAAGCGTCATCGGGTGACGCTCGGTTCTCAGACTTCCGGTCGTCGCGCCTGTTTCCCCCCGAGCGTCGCCCATGCATTCACGGTCTGCCTTTCCCGTCCCGTCTGCGTTTCCATAGCTTTCAACCTTGTCTGCTGTCTTCCTCGGCCGCCGGTGTCTTCAGTTTCTTGACCTCTCGGAATTGTGTGCGACAGCAGCCCGAACGACTCGGGTCGTTCGCGAGCGCATACCTGCAGGTGGGAGTCCACACATACCGGCGGCCGCCGCGGAGGGAGCACTTTTCTTCATATCCCTGTCCCATTCAGCGCAAATTAGCGTGCACTCCTGCCAAGCACGGCTTTCTACAAGACCGCTTTCTTCTCTCGCGCTGCCTGGGTCAGTCTTCTGTGGTTTGACCAACGGCGGCGGTGACCCCTTGCGGAGTTGACGCAATAGCATCGACTCTGCATGGATGCTGGCAGACGATCGAGCGTGCGAGTTGCCCGCGTGCAAACATATGTCGTCGTCGCTTTTAGTCCGGAGCTGCTTTCATTATGGTCGGCGAGAGGCATCTCTTGTGCATAACGAATGGAATGTATACGCATACGTATCACCGACGAGAGCACGGACTGATGATCGCTACAGAGTTTTGGATATCGGATGACAGGTGAGCACGAATTATTCGTTCGCGAATCTTAAAATTGAGATTAACAAAAAGGATAGTGTAGTGTTTTTTTTTTTGACGTCCTTTCGCACATCGTTTAGGAAGTGCCAATGCGCAACATGCACGCGTGTTTATCTCATGTGTACGCATCGTCCGAGCCAGAATCGACGGCGCAAAACATCAACAAAGCAGCTCGGCACATTCAGTTCGGCAGCGCAGGTTGTCACCGATTTTCGCGCCGACACGCAAGAATCGCGCACATGAGCATGCGAGCGGTTATGCTAGAGACGCAGCGAAGCGGGCGATTCCAAAACGCCGTCCGCCGTGGCTTCGAAGCAAATAAGGCCTAGTGACGACCAGGGAGCAGCGCACGATCGGAGTGCCGTCGGTCGCAGCGCCCGCGGACGGCATCTCTGCGGTAACCTGGCGACATCCGGTGCTGCACATAAGCGGTGCGAATTTGTGTACTTTCGCGATGAAGCTGAGGACAGACCTTTTTTGACGCACGTTTCATTTACACGAAGGTTGATGCTGCCTTTTTAATCGGTACGGTGTTGAATCGGACCTGCGGGCTCTTTTCGCACTGCTGCACCGACACGCACTTTCAGACGGACACACATAGTTTAGGAAGTGCCAATGCGTAACGTGCACGCGTGTTTTATCTCATGTGTACGCATCTGCCAATCCAGAAACAACGGCGCAAAACATGAGCAAAGCAGCTCGCCACATGCAGTTCGGCAGCGCAGGTTGTCACTGTTTTCCGAAGCTACACGCAAGGATCGTGCACAGGAGCACGCGAGCAACTACACTAGAGACGCAGCGAAGCGGACGATTCTAAAATGCCGTCTGCCGTGGCTGCGATGCAAAAGAAACAAGGCCTAGCGACGAGCAGGGAGCAGCGCACGACTGGAGTGCCGTCGGCCGCAGCGCCCGCGCCTGGCGGCATCGAGTGCTGCACTTAAGCGGTGCGAATTTGTGTACTTTCGCGATGAAGCTGAGGGTACACCTTTTTTTGACGCACGTTCCATTTAATTATTAACACGCCGCACAAATGGTCGATGCGGCAAAGACGAGACGGGACTACAGTATGCTGTTGCGCCGTCGGTCGGTACATAAAGGTTGATGCTGCCTATTTAATCGGTACGGTGTTAAATCGGACCAGCTAGTGCTCTTTTCGCACTCCTGCACCGACGCGCACTTTCAGTCGGACGCCACCACCTTTTCGGTTAACATCGCGAACCGAAGCGCCAAGCTCGGGTTCACGCATGCATTGCAGCACTCGAGCAGACGACTTTCGCAGCTACCGGAAGTGTGTCAGTGACGTAGAGGGCGTCGCAGCTGCAGCCAATGGCAGCCTGTCGTGGCCTGTCACTCTGTGACTGGTGACGTAGGTAATCACGGCACAATAGTCCCAAATCTCGCTGCCACGCGGAAATGGCGCAGCCCGCGAATTAAAAAAAAACTCAGTTTTTAATAATTAATGATAAATCGCTGGATTTTTTCCGATGAGTTTTACTTTGAACGAATGCTCGGAAGCATTTGTTCTACATATTGAAAACGTTTGTCAGTGACCTTTCTAGCCGTTTCATGCCCCTTTAAGAGAAAGCACGCGACTGCACAAACATCTGCAGCAGCCCAACACGTGCAGAACTGGCCCCTTTCAAGAGCCACTCGCGCAGCTGTTCAATGGGAGTGGGAACCGGCCTGACCGGTCAATTACCTGGACACCGCCGAAGAGGGCGCTTTTCACTGGCGCTTGCAGCGCCCCCCTGTGAAGCTACGGTCCCCTATAGGTCGACACGACTCGATCGCTACCTTCGCTCTCTTGCCGCGCCCTTGCTTGCGACTAACAGCAGCAAAGGAGGTTGTTTTAGTCTCTTTCCATCCCCTTCTGTCATCTTGATTTCACAACATGCCATTTCTCTCATTGTGAGGGCAACCGAAAGTGCGCCCTCCATGCGCGCGGTTACTTTCGGATGGCTGACCGCACGGGACCTTCGACTGCGGACTGGAGCGATGGTTCTTTTGATTATAAATACGAGTATAGAGCAGTTGCATTCTTATATCATCCTCATTTATCTAATTTATAATCAGGCTGATGATGATGTCAACAACACCTGCAGAACACTGAAATATGCATATTCCGTTGACCACTTTATTTGCATAGCAATCATAAAAAATAAATCACAATGCTCCTTCCCTGATATGCTCGTTTCCTAAAACCTTGCCGACACTGGGGGTGCGTCACGGCCAGAAACGCCCAACAACAAAAGGGTTAACAGATTCCCCATTCATGGCACAGCTGTTGCCCCCCTGCCACAGAAGTTCTGTTGGCTAATAATGGGGGGAAGGGGGCTTCCAGGCAACAAGCAAAATTTACTGTGAATGCAAACAGAGTGATGAGGCCAGCGACAAGGGCAAAACTCCATGTACGACACTGCCACTTTCTGCCTACTGCTGTCATGTCTGTGTCTGGTTGAGTGTGCCTAAGGGACACGATATGGCAATATGTGCTGCACCAGTCATCCCCTCTACTACCTCTTTGGCCTGCCCATTGGCATTGTGACCACTGTACGTCATACCATCGTAAACTGTTGGTGTATATGGTGCTCAACCTAAAACCAAACCGGAGCCTTGAGCGGAACAGCAGCCGAAGGTGCCAGCCAGAGGGCAGGAAGCAGGTTTTTGAATGCCATTAATTCGGAAATATGAGCAATTATAACTGTCCACACAGTCCAGCCAATGCCCATTTAAGGCTTTGGCAATAGACACTGGCCAATTCCGATCCTACGAGCCTTGCACAAGGTAACAAAGCAGGACAACACAAGCTTTGATTGGCACAGTAAGCAACTGTCAAAATAGCCTTACTCAAACCTGAACCTGATCTGGACGGTGCGGAGTCAACTGCATGTCTCTGATACGTGTGGCTGACACTTTTGATAAGATATGTGCAGCACTGACAGCAGGCATGACGAAAAATACATAGCCTCGACTACGAGAATAAGCAGACCACTCAGTTTTGGTTCTGCTCAAGGAAAACAAGGTTCGTGCCAACAAGCTGCATGCCATTTCGGATGCTCATTGGCAAACTGCACGTTTCCCTCTCTTCCATCAATGTAATTCTTCCCCTAGGCTAAACTGTGCTGTCAAGTGCCGTTCGCACATCATACGGCGAAGCCTTTTCACATGCGACAAAGGCTGCTTGTTTGTGAAACTGGGTTATCGAGATTTGTAAGTGTTTCAATTTACCTTCTGAACAATCTTGCTGAGCTCGTCAAAGGAGGCTTTGCACTCGGAGCAGTACTTCTGGGCCAACTGCTGTATGGAGCGATTCACCATGCTGGATGTGGCTCCTGATGCAGAAGCAGTGCTGGCTGGTGTGGCCGAAGCTGCACCTGTAGTGGCTGCACCAGTCACAGTGCTTGCTGCAGCCGCTGCTTCCTCTTCCAGGGCCCGATCTACCAAACTCTGCTCTTGAACCTGCATGAACACATCGGGGTCTTTTCAAAATGAACCATATCTAACAAGCAATATCTTGAACCTGTTGCCAAGTCTTAACAGAAAATTTTGTCAAACAAAAATTAAAAAATGGCTTCGTCCCAGTTTGAAGTGCTGGTCGCAGTTCAAACTGAGTGCCGTAGACTCCATACACATCACCACTAGACGTCTTGTCTGTACCAAGCTTTGTGTATGTCTCTGACACTCTGTTTTGGTTTTGTAAGAATAAAAGTGCCGGATTTCTCCACAATGCAGGGTTTTAGAAAATAAGCCTTTTTCCATTTTAAAAACTTATATGGCATCACCATGGCCTTGAACTCCCCATTGAGACTAACAACACAATTGCGATAATTAGTCTATAAATACCAGAGGCAGACCGAAACAGCGGAGGACACCAAACAAGTAGCCGTGCTCGATTCTGTTAAATGCCTTCGACTGATCTAAGGAGAGAAAGACCCCTTTACTGCCTTCTCTTTTGCATAAGCGAACACGTCTCGTGTCAGTGTGAGTGACGCAAAGACGGAACGATTCGGAACTGCACATGATTGATACTCGCTGAAGAGACAAAAAGTTAGTTGGTTTTTGTTAGTTATCTGAAGAGTTTTATAGTGTACTGTGTCTGCGGCGGCTAAGAGCTTGTTCTTGCCAAATACTATTTCTAACTCCCTATTTTCAGGAATTTTTTAAAGTGCCCGCTGCAACACCCTACATGTTTCAGTGAACACTTTCAAAAATTCATGAAAGTATAGCAATAGATTACCAGAAAATTACGAAGCCCATACAGCATTAATTACAAGGAATTTGAAAGCACCGCAACTAAGGTACTACACAAAAGCAATTAACTCTTTCAGGACTGCGGTCCCGATTTTGTGCAAAAATGCAAGATCAAATTACGCGCCTTTTCAAGCTTTCAATTTTCGTGCTGCAACTAGTTTCGCCATCTAGTGGAGTTGTTAAACATCTATACTTCTTGTTTTTGTGTAGTTTGCCTGTCTCTCGGCAGGCGGCGAAGTAGGAGAGATTTGAATCTTAAGACGCGGTAGCGGCCGAGATTCAGAAGCATGGAGTCGACGTCACGTCAGGCTGCGCAAAGAAAAAAAGAGTCTGTCACGCGACTCAGCTGCTTCGACAACAGACTTTTTCGATGCAACTAGCAGCGAAGGGTCCGAGGATGAGTTATCAAGCTCTGATTTTAGTTCAGACAGTGATCCAGCATTGTAATCACCTGGACCGTCAACAAGTGTCCGAAGGTGAGTAAACCGTATCACTTTCTGCTCGCTCTCGAGTACTTACGCGGGATCGCTATATGTTCTCGCTATTTTTTTGTGATTGGTAGGGTTTCCACAACCTACGGGAACGACTTCCTACCCTCGCGGCAGAAGTGTATCCACTTTGCTCCCAGGCGTGAACCTGGCGTGCATCTGAACGAAGATGTGGGTGTTGCCCTCCGGACCACCACAAGGAAATTCCCGACTGCTCTGGACTTCTTTTTCCTTTTTTTACGACTGAAGTAATCAAGACTATTTGTGACAACACGAATAAATATGCTTGGATGATGATTTTGGAGAAGCCCACTCATGCCCGTCCCGGTGGATCTTGGGAAGAGGTGACTCCTAGCGAAATGATAAAGTTCATTGGCCTTGTAATTTATATGGGCATCGTAAAAGTACCACGAATCAAACAGTACTGGAATGTGGGAAGCGTCTATGGTGGTTTGCTGCCACCGCGAATATTGCCGCGGCGTCGCCGACCTGGACGATGCAACCCAGGTGTCAAAAGGAAAGCTTCGCTTCGTGTGGTGGCTTCTTCAGCACATCAACAAAGTGTCGGCAAAGCACTTTCAGCCTCATAGAGACCTCTCTGTGGACGAACGCATGGTGAAGTCTAAAGGGAGGTCAGGGATACGGCAATATATCAAGGACAAGGTAACCAAGTGGGGATACAAGCTGTGGGTCCTTGCTGACTCTGACACCGGGTATAGGGGAGAAAACCTGGGCCAGGGGGCGCTGCGCCGCTCTGTGCGTCAGCGCCCTCCATGGAGACCCCGTCAAAATCTACGCGCAGCCCGGCCGCGTCGTCTTGTTGTCGTCTGCTCCGCGCTGCTTTCTAGCACGTGTTTGCGCGCGTGCGCTCGGTTGTTTCTCTCCTCCTCCGGCCGCATTGTGGCCACCGTCGCGCTCTAACAATGAGGGGGGAAGAAGAAAGAAAGGAAAGAACTAGAAGGAAAATAATGACGGCGCACTTTTTTCGCGAAGCTTGTGTGGAAACGGTAACGGGATGGTTGTGGGCTTTTCTTTTTTTCTTTTTTTTTTGGGGGGGGGGGGATATCTCGTACCGTTCGTGTGTCGTACTTCTCTAACTGGCGGTGCTGAAGCAGCCATCGTGGAACCGGGTCGGCCTCAAGAAACAGATATTCGTCATTAATGCGATCACTTTACGTCAATCATCCTATCCTCATACGCGATCCTGCTTCGGGAGCTCAAAACTGCGCGTTCGCTATAGGAGATAACTGAACTAGGAATTGCGCAGCGTAACAGTGGAATTAAGAAGACAAAGATTTCCGTGGAGAGATGTCCCCGTCTGCATGGAAAGTCGTCAGACATTTCCTCGCTGTTCGTCTCGTGGAGAGGAAACTGCCGCAAAAATGGCATGCCTCGGCTTCTGGGGAATGACCCAGGTCGTTGAGAAACCGCTCATCGTTAACGGTAGCTAGGTCATTGATTTCGGATGGCAGCGCCGCAGCAGTGAACTTCCCCTGGCCGGTGTCGGCAGGAACCAAAGAGTAAGGCGGCATGCTTTGTGCCTTTGTAGGGAACGCATCCTAAACGCGCCGAAAACAGGCCCCACGGCGCAGGCAGCTCTGCCTAAAACGTTTGTCCCCAAAGAGCTGAATAGGCCCCTTTCAAGTGACCAGTCACAAAGGGAAAGGAAGGAGCACTCGAAGGCTGGACCCTTCATTCTGTGAACATGGACAGAGGCATCAAGAGGTGCCGCTTCAAGTCCTTCAAGATACCTGTCGTTTGCCTCCCGCCTTCAAGCAGCGAATTCGCGTTTTTTTTTATGTATGTCTGAGCCTGCCAACAAGCGCTCTTTGAAAACAATGTCCGGCGATCAATTAATCATAATTTCTTGCTTTCAAAAGCACCGATAAAAAACATGCCTCCAGCCAGCCTCTATGTCAGCCGGGGCACAGAAAAAAGCAAAATTAAGAAATCCCACTGGCAAAGAGCGCCGGCTTTGCGCGCGAGAACGCGCCACCAACCCCCCTCGTCCTCACTCTCCTTCTCCCGCTCCGCGTGCACGCGCGGCTGAACGTAGCACGCGCTCCCGAGCGAGCGGGCTGCGCAGACTCCGCAGACAGCCACGCGCAGCGCGGGCGCGGATGCGCGTAGGTTTTGTAGTTCCTCTCCGCTCCGCTGGAAACCGAGCGCTGGCGTCGCGGAGCAAACTCCAGCTTTGGTTCCCTATACAGTGCAGTTAGCGGTGTACACCGGCAAGCGCGAGCAGCCAGGGCCCCACGGGTTGGCTTTCGATGTAGTTTGCCAGCTGTGTGCTGAATACCTTGATCAGGGCTACAGAATTTTTATGGACAACTTTTACACCTCTACACACCTGTTCAGTCACCTGCTCGACCGGAAAACATTGGCTTGCGGAACTACTCGAAAAGACCGCCGGGGATTCCCTGCTGAATTGAGAGATACAAGCTGGGAAAAAAAATCTAAACGAGGTGAAATTAGATGGTTGCGCGACCAAGAAATTCTCTACCTACAATGGAAAGACCGACGCGTAGTAAATATGATGAGCACGATGCACACCGCCAACGAGACAGTCACCGCAAAAAGAAGAGAAAGAAGTGGAGGTACCTGGACCCAAATTTCTATCCCAAAGCCTTTGCTAATTCACGACTACAATTCTGGAATGCTTGGAGTTGATAAATCAGATCAGATGATTGGCTATTACAATGCACTGATGCGCAGTGTCCGCTGGTGGAAGACTCTCTTCTTCCACTGCATCGACATCGCATGCGTGAATAGTTTCATACTATTCCAAGAATACCGCAAGTTACACCCAGAAGTCCCTGAGCTGGCCAGAAATGCTTCATATGACCATCTAGCTTTCAGGGAGGAACTATTGCAACAGCTTTTGCATCTTGAAGGAGCCAAGCAAGCTCGTGCTCCTCCACCACCACCTGCCACGCCCCCCCTTCACAAGCCCCAAAAAGTGGAAAAACGCAAAAATTGCAAGCTGTGTTATCAAGAAACAAAAACTGAGTTGAAAACTACCGTTTTCTGCAGTGACTGCAATGCACATTTGTGTTTCAACGCATCGCGGAACTGCTTCTAGAGTGGCACAGAGCGTGCACAGAAGTGAGCGGTGAGCATAAATGTGAGAAATCACAAGGAAAAAAAAAAAAGTACATTAGCCTGAATTAGTTTTTTGCCTCAGAGTTATCTTAGAGGTACTGTTGCACATTTTGTATATTCTGTAATTTTTTTAGTGGTGTTTTTTACTTTCACATGCAAAAATTTTCAACTTCTTTTGGTTTCCTTGAAGAAAAACTTTTGAATTTTGAATTTGTTTTGAATTTCTTTTATGTATTATATATATGATTTAGTCATTTCAATTTATGTACAATAAAAGCCCAATCAATTAGCTTCAGTTTGATGTATGTTTCAACAGGACAGTGTAAACATTTTTTGAATAAAAAAATATTTTCAAACATGTGTCAGAATTGCCTTCTTTTGGGCGGTCCCGAAAGAGTTAAAGAGCAGACTCTCGAACACGCAGGAAACTTTAATGCATCTGCAGCTGGGTGTGTTTGGTGATCTGAGCCTTCTGCATGTCATTAGCACAGTAACTTTCATTCACATGTGAAATTGACTGTTCTTGGTGCCACCTGCCCTCCACCCTATCCCCAGGGGACTACTGACCTTGAGAAGCAGCAGCTCCAAGGCTGGCTTGTGTGCCATGAGCTGCCGATACACTTTGTCAGCCTTCTCTAGCAGTGAGTTGATGGAGGCCACAGCCTTCTTGCGGTCCTCCTCGCCTTCAATGGGGTCAACTGCACAGCAGGGCTTCGCTGTCAGGGTGTAGTCAAATTTGGCGTACTTGCAAAAGCCGCAAGAGTTGCACAAGAATGGGTCCTTTTCATCATAGTTGATGGCGCGGCACTTGTGGCACTGAAACACATTCTCTCCACAGTTGGCACACACGCCAGGGGTGGCTGGCACTGAGGCGCTGCAGCGTGGGCACTGCAGCGTCTCTGATGATGCCTGCACATTCTCATAGAAGTCTGCATACTCGATCATCAGGTTGCATGCCACAATGGGCAGTGGGAAGTCCATCTTGAGTTCTGTCTGGCCAGCAGCCAAGGAACAACGTTTGGCACGGTGCCACATGGCTGGTCTGTTTTTCAGCTCCACCACTGACTGCACTGAGCGGTTGTTATAATAGATATTGATGGCTCGCACCATCTTGCTTCGCTTGAGGTCCCCAATGCGCAGCACAATGCGCGACACAGTGTGTGAACCGACCAGCTTGACAATCTGGGTAGAAGTGGTGAAGCGAGAGTCCACCTTGATGGCAGACAGTTTGATGTTGGCATACGCCACTTCCGGATTGTTGCAGACGAGGCAAGGCTCACTTTCCAGGTAGTAGCCATCCATCTCCACCAGGCCACGGATGGAGTTGTACAGGCTTGAATTGGGATGGTTGCAGAGCAGCTGGTTCTGGTGATGCAGCACAGCCAGTGCCTTCTCGGTGAACTCCCACTGAGGCTGTGGAGCCTGTAAACATTTAGAAATCACACATCCATTACCAAGAATACAGGGAAGGAAGGCTCCAAGTGCCGAAATCAAACAGAAAAAACTGACAGCAAATGCATGCTAAAACCTATCCCCAGCAGCGCACATATAGAGTTATACAGAGTAGAGTACACACCTGCCACTTCCCATAGTGAAGTGCCTACACCTGTGCTCACCTTGAGCGTGAAGTAGCCCAAGAGGTCTACAAACTGGGCAGCCTTGCGCCCATACGATGAAAGATGTGGCCAAAGTTCCCACATAAGTGTCAGCAGGGCCTCCCGATGTGAAGGCTGTGAGTGCCGGTGTAGCTGGTGAACAAGCGAGTGGGCTTGCCATCGCACTGCTGTTGAGTTGCACTCAAGCAAGAATGCCCGGACAAACTGCCCCAACAAGGAACGCTCCACAGAGCTGTGCACTTGTTGTGCCAGAGCTGCACATTGGGCCTCATCTGAGCCCTCCACTTCATCGGGCTCCTCAGATGTGTCCCGCTCACGGCGATGTGGCTGCTTGAAAGGTGAACCACTTGTGGCATGTGGCTTGCTTGCACCCTGCTGAGCTGGCTGAGCTGGCTGTTGCAATGAGGCAGTGCCACACAGTGCGCACTGAAGCAGCTGGAGGATGATGGAGGCCACTCCCTCATCCAGCAGGAAGCTCACCTGGGTAGCAGTGTTTTATAAACGTGAGCTAAAGACCGATAAAGATCAACACAAAGGGCATCAAGCACTGCAGGAGTTCATTTCTTGAAGCAAGCAATATAACAGCCTGGAGCCTAGCCCCTTTGCTTTATGCTTCCCAGGTGAAACAAGTCTGTAATAGGCAGAATTTTGGATGTTCTGTACACCCACTCAAGCAATTATGGATGGGAAGCACACACTCTCCTGCTGCACACGCATCACCGACACAACATTCACCAGTTGTTTCATTTGCACTGCTTATTAGCTACTGCTAACATTGAAAATGAGCAATGGCACATGGTCTGTACATTAACACAACTGCCAGTTGCCCAGTACACACCACAAGTAGCAGACAGTGGCGTGCGGCCATGAATAAATCCTGTCGGCTGTAAAGAGATTTGCATGAATGCATTCCCCATGTGCCTTTGTGCACAGCTTTGTTATTTTGGATGATAAGTGTTTTTCGTGACCCCATGACTTTCATATAATTGACATTCTACTGTATTTTTGAGCGTATTTAAAAAAAAAAAAGAAAAAAAAGCCGGTGCACGAAACTGTATGGAGAAAAATTCATTCACAGAATTCTCTGGACAAAACAGGCATTTTACAAATGGAAATCAGTGCACAGAATTCTGTAGGAAAAAAGAGACTCAATTTACCTGGCTAAGCTAAATACAAGTTAGGTGTGCAGTCAATTTTGCCCTTGCTTAGCTGCGGCTACCATGGTTTAGCTATTCAAAGGGATGTACAACACTCTCTTTCCACATGCTGCAGCTGATATGACCCAGTTTTCTTCCATTAGCTGAAGCTGTGTGAAGCTGTTGACCACATCCTCTTCACTAACTGACGCACTTACTGCTCCGAGGCTTCACCCGCTTTTTTTATGAGTCCCACTTTGTAGCTTTTACAGGTTCGGCCTATGCATTAGAATGCCATCAGCACCGAGATGCAGTTTGAGTGGAACTTCTTTACCAACACAGACACGAGCGCAGTGCAACAGCCTTGCAACATTGCTGCTCAGAGGCTTCGCTCAGACACAACAGCCTTTTTGCACGCGACACAGTCAAACCCGGATATATCGAACTCGAAGAAGATAGCGAAATAGTTCGATAAATTGATAATTCGATATGCAGAAATCAGCTTGAGACGCCATTTGTGATCGTGAAAAAAGATACCGTATTTGTCGTGTAATCAACCCACTCGCGTAATGCCTTCACCCTCCACTTTTGCCACCGAGAATTTAACAAAAAAAAACCCTTAGTCAGTGCAGTGTCCCTCCGTTTCAATCATAGCATCCACAGCTCATTTATTGGCAGGACGCTAAGGTGCTGCGCAGCAATAGCATCATGGTGTTTATGCTAGTTCCTGCGTTGGCAGGGAGCGAACTTGACAGAGTGCCCGGGATGGCTTGATTGTAGAAGCCTGGTTTTATTTATCCCGCCGCACCTGGGATGGGAGGAGTCCACTGTCACAAACTCATTGACAAGCGTGATAGTTGCAAACGCCGTTCGAAGCGAACTATGCTAAAAGCCGGTGTTATGATCGCAGCTGACCACATACTTTCATTGATTCATAGATGCAAGAATGGACGCACACGTACACATTATATATATATATATATATATTCATATATATATATATATATACACACACACTAAATATGCCACTTCTTAACGTCTGCAGTCGCCATAGCTTACGCTACGCCGCACGTTCAGCCTGACAACAAGAATGAATGGCTCTATCATTACTACGAATACCAGATTAACGAATTTTTCAAATTGACGAATATTTTTAAAATCCCAAACTGATTTCTAATATTTTCAATGCAAAAATATTTCAGTACATATAACTCATATTTTAGAATAACGAACTTTTTCCGCTATAATCAAGGAACATCAGTATAACAAATTCGGCTAAAATTAACAGCACCGCAATTCTTGCGTGAAACAGAAACCGTCGTTTCTGTGTGTACGTCCCGTGGGCAGTAGCATCATCATACCCAGCACCAACTTTTAGCGCCACAGCAAAGCTGTGGTTTAATATCCAGTGATATAGCAGGCCTAGTCGCCTGGCTTTTTCTAAAACTGTGTTGTGTGACGTTCATCGGTTGGTTGTTCGTGTTCACGTACGCACAAACAGATATTTTTTGTTGCTGGTGGCCTTATTGCGAAAAATCCTAAGATTAATGCAGCCAACGACGGCGCCAAGAAGAAGCGAAAGCAGTTTTCACTGCAGGAAAAAGTGGATATTTTGCGAGAAATCGAGGGAGGAAAAGAACAAATCGCCCTCTGCAGGCAACGTGGCATTGCCCATCTACCGTCGTGACCATTTTGAAGGACCATGACAAAGTTACAAAGCTTCACCGAGAGTCTCAACTTGCTCCTACGAGGAAACGGCTGCGACTAGGAAACTTTCAGGATGTGGATCAGGCTGTCTTCACGTGGTTTAAAGACGCCAGACTGCAAAACGTTCCCATGTCTGGCCCAATGCTGCAAGAAAAAGCACACGAGTTTGCCAATGCACTTGAAATAACTGGGTTTAAAGCTAGTGCGGTCTGGCTTTTCTGTTTCCATCAAAGGAACGGAATAACATGGCAGGTAGTCTCAGGTGAGGAAAAGGCTGTTGACAGAGAAACAGCGGATTCCTGGTGAAATTATCGTTTCCGTGAAGTGGCTGACTTGCGAAAACGATATTTTCAACGCGGACAAAACCGCATGTTTTTATCAGCTGCTGCCAGATCGGACGGTGCACTTCAAAGGACAACAGTGCAAAGAAGGGAAAAAGTCACATCTTCGCTTGACAGTTCTGTTCTGCTGCAATGCAACAGGCACGAAAAAAATTAAACTGCTCGTCATCGGCAAGTATGCGAAGCCTCGCTGCATGAAGAATGTCATGTCAGCACCGTACGACTACCGTGCGAACAAACGTGCCTGGATGACCAGAGAATTGTTCTCCGAGTGGCTCATCAAACTCTATTATCAAACGAGGAAGGATGACCGAAACATTATTTTGGTTGTGGACAACTGCTCTGCTCACATCGTGAATGTCCACCTGACGCACGTTCACCTGGAATTTCTGCCGCCAAACAACACATCTTTGCTGCAACCGCTCGATCAAGGCATTATAAAGAGTGTGAAGGCAGAATTTCAGAAGCGGCTTGTACAGTGGCTCATTATCAGTCTGCGCCTGAAGCCGCCAATTGCAATCAACATTCGATGGGCAGCGGAAATGTTCATGGGAGCTTGGTGGAACCATCAGCAACTGCTGGCGGAAAGCAGGGCTTGTCAAAGCGCTTGTGCATCATCAAGACTGGGAAACTGCTGCCCGCCGTCTCCTCTTTCGATGACTACGTGGACAACGATAGCGCAGCACTAATGTCGGCGGACTTGACGACCGAGAAGATCAGTGACAGCATTCGCAACGTGTCCAGTGACGATGACTACCCGACAGAAGATGACTGTGGGTCACTGAACACCGAAGAAGATGAGACCATATCGCACCCGGACATTTTAATCCACATGAACAAGTCCGAACTTTCATCACTCGGTGTAATGACGTGCCCGATGAGGTGCTTCGCAAAGTTGAAAGTGTAGAAGCATTTCTAATTGGTCGTGTCTAATCGGTCTAATCACTTTTGAAGTGAGTGCAACATTTTCATTTGAGCGTTTGCTTGCCTCTACTCATGTTTATTGCCAAGGTAAGTCATTTTCATTCCTATGCTTGACCACTGGCTTATAACCGCAGGTTTTTCATTACGATACTTCAAAATAACGAACGGTTTTCGGTGGTCCCGCGTGATTCACTATATCGAGATTTGACTGTAACCAAAATCTGTATTATCCGGGTTTGATATATCCGGGTTCGGCTGTATTTGGTGCTGGCGCACTAAAGCAACCTTTTGATGCTAAGAATAAAAGCATGCTTGCCTTAACCTGGAACAAAATTCATGCCAACGATTTACAGTCAGCATGTATATTTTTGCTGCTTGAAAGGAAAGTGGTGCTTTGTCAAAGGCCTAATGAATGTGTTCTCAGATAAACATGCACCCCTACAAATGAACATGCACACACTTTTTAAAGGGGTAGAGACACCAAATCACAAAGCTGTGCAAAGCTTGTCATGCGCTTCCTTTGTGTTTGAAGACCATCATAGTCAAGTATTAGACTCAAAGGAGGAATAGAAAATATTTTAATTCTTTTTTAAAATTTGAGGAGATGCTCGCTCTCGCATTCTAGACCTATCGCTAGCGTATTGACTGCGACGTAGGTTCAATGAAAAAACAATAATCAAGTATTTGCGACATCACCGGTTTCTGACGTAAAAAAAAATGCCGTTGGTCAGCTAGTTTCGTCTGTTCTACTGCACCCGTAGTATTCTAACAGTTCTAACACACGGACAGCACGACGGCTTAACTGTAGCCAAAATTATGCTTGCTGGCAATTTTAATTCACAAAAATTTGCGAAATTTGCTCATGACGCAGCAATTGTTGGCGGACGGCGTTGTTGTCGGTCGCTGTGGCTGAGACCGGAGTGGCCAGCGGCACAGCAGTGAGGCAGTGTAGCACTCCTTTGCTTTGCACCAGAAAAGACATATGTTATCAGGACTGTTAATATACTCTCGCAACAGTAGCGTACCTGCATAAGTGCGGAGCCTTCGGCAATGGCGCCTCCTGCAGGCGCGCCAGGCGATGAACTATGCTAGCTGCTCTCTGCCTACCCTACTCGCCGCTAGATCTAGTCTGTTTCGCCGAGTGGCACTTTGGAACGGGTCAGCGACTCGCTGTAATCAAGGTTAGTCTTCCATCACTGCTTTATTATAAGAAGCCTATCTCATAGTAAAATAAGCTCGATAAAACGTGTGTATAGCGACTGTCGTCAATCGGCACAATTTTCTCTCCACAAGTAGTGTCGACTGTTCCAGCCCGCTTGCAGCATTGCTGGGCACACCAGGGTCACCCTGGCACTTCATGGTAATTGTAAGCGCGTTCTGCAATGTAAGCAATTGTCGATTTCAGTTCAATGTTGCTAAAACTGTACTCTATGACCATTTTCAGTACCTAAAATCTGAATTTTCTCTCAACAATCACCAGATTCGCACACATGAAGCGGCATTCAAAACGGCGCACGAAAGCGGTGTCTTAATCAGTGCGATTCAAACCATGTATTCATGAGAATATACGTGCGCTCCTTCATAGTCAAAGCCTCTCCTGCTTTTTAATTTTTCCCAGCCGCTCGCATAGCGTAGGAATTTGTTCAAAACTGTAGTGAAGCGAGTGGCCGACATTGGCACTGCTAGATCAACAATTTGTCGGAGAACGAGTTGTCGACAGCTGATCGCAAGCGACAACGCCATGTTTCCGAATATTTTGTATTGGCGCGGCATGACAGGATAGCCAAAACGACGCAAACATAATGTTTATGGATGCAGTTGAACTACTCTTTCCAGTGTGACTCTGCCGTGAGAGCACGTGGCGAAGTCATACTGCAGAGCTGACGACACGCCTACTCGTTGACGTCACGAGTTTTTGGCCCATGTGACATTTCAGAGTTATGTCTTCTGTTTTTTGACGTTAAGTAAGAAACTGGCTACAACTAACTGAAACCAAAACTGTTGCATACTACTAATAATATGATAATAAAGTATGTAATGCGATTTTGAACTTCGAATGCTATGCTCTAGGCTTTCAGAATCACTGCTCACTATTTACAACACAAAAGTACAGCGCAAAAATTTGGTGTCCCTACCCCTTCAAAATACAAGCACTTTCTGAATGCCAGTCAGCCATGGCTGCAGAAAATTTTTAATGGCAATGGTCAAATTTCAAATTTTTGCGCAACGCAAGTCCGTTGGGGCATACCTGAAAAAGAAAGGGCAGGACAGTGTTGTCATGCTGGCAGTACCGCTGCCAGTTGGCCGTGCGTGAAGTGGCGACCTCGGCACAGGCCTTGAGGTGCTCCACAACCAGGATGAGGGCATCGTAGGGAAGTGGAGTTGCACCCATCGAGGTGGCCCCACACACAGAGCGAGCACCCGCAAGGTGCGACTCAAGGGCATGGAGGTCACGCAGCTGCCGATATTTCTCCTTGGAGCCACACAGGAACAGCAACAGCTTTCGCACCTGGCGTCGAATGAAGGGTGTCTGCTGGACCATCATGTACTCGCACAAGTACGAATACCATGTGGGGCCAAAGGTGGGAGCCACGCATCCAGGGGGCACCACTGCCCACACTTTCTTCACCTGCACACAAAAACCAACAATGCAAAACATGAGAAGTCTTGCGCAAGTTTGTAAAGATGACAAAACTGGAGTCAAAATTCTTTACAAATTTCAACTGCTTAACATAATGGCCTCTGGTACGGGTGTGTGAAGATACAATTTCAACTTTGAGCACAGCTAAATAACAAATATGTTGAATCAAATTGAATTGAAATATGTTGAATCAAATAATGCAGTGGAAAAATGAGAGTAAGGAGGCTGGACTGCTAAAGTGCCACTAATTTTCTTGCTAAAAGATTGTGCATTGCGCAGGTTGTGCATTAAGCTGCAATTGGTGCTGGAATTGGTGATAGAATAATGGAATGAAAACAACTAGGTGTGTTGCATATGCTTACAGCCTTCATATGTATTGTAAACTGACACGAATATAATGCCAGTTTCTGTCCTTTGTTCACTAGTTTCAGTATCACAAAGTATACTATGCCTTCGTTTTTTTGCAATGTCAGTGCATGTTAAAGGGCAACTCTGCCAATTTTTCGACGCTCAGATAGCATCTAAATTTGTATCAGTAGTTCTCAACGTCATGACTATCTGTTCCAAAAGGGCACAGTTGAGGATGCTTTAGTTTTCCTGCAAAGTAATTTTAAAGATATCGTTCTAGGACCCACGACTCGCGCTGCCAGATGGAATTTTTACGGCCAACACTGTGCTTGATGACGTCACAGTCGTGCAGGGGTTTTCGAGCAGATTATGGCAATAATGCAACGGCCTTACTGCGTGGCTTGTATGGTGTGGCGTCGCCTGTATGATCCATGAGGTGCTACTGGCATGGGGCGAAGCAACGGCGGCGTTACTCAGAAACAGCCTGGCATGACGCAGACATGGCCAACATAGCAAAACAGCATAATCTTGTAATCACTGTCTCACTGTCTTGTAGTTTCAGCTCACACTTTAATGCATTCCTTTTCAGCGATTGGTGGTAGCTAGTTTGTGTTGTTGGCTGCACGAGTTATTCTACAAAAACAACACAGTGATTTACCACAGATTTCCCCTCTAAAAAAAGAGCTGCGCGACACAATGAATCATGTGATCCGGCGCCTCCTCTTCACCTGAGAACACATGCATGCTCGGAACATTTCGCGTGGGCCTGCTAACAACACAAAATGGTTCTCGTACCAGGCGATGGTTGAAATCGGATGCTGTGTCGACAATCTTTCCGCAGACAACATAGGCTAAACCGCCTGTCGCAGTCCACCAGTGCCGGCACGGCGGATGGTTTGCAAGCCACAGTCAGAAAAAAAAAACAAGAAAAGTATGCTCAAATCTGATGATCCCCTAAATAATACGAGACTGGATAAATGATCACTGATCTGCAACGAGATTCTTAGGATAACCGCGATACAACCGAATTTCTGCTCGCAGCTCCCAGCTGCCGATATGTCGCTCAGCTCATCCAATCTCGTACCCAAGCTCTACTGCTAAGGCGTCGCCAAGATTACATCTTTCTTTTACTGAGACAGTTAGTCTGACAGTAAGGCTGTTCCACGAACAGACCATTTACTATCATCATCATCATCAGCCTGATTATACGCCCATATTTCTCCACTTGACCCGGTTCTGTGCTAGCTGCATCCACTTGACCCCTGCGAACTTCTTTATCTCATCTGCCCACCTAACTTTCTGCCGCCCCCTGCTACGCTTTCCTTCCCTTGGAATCCAGTTTGTTACCCTAAGTGACCATCGGTTATCCTCTCTTCGCACTACATGTCCTGCCCATGTCCATTTCTTCTTCTTAATTTCCACTAGAATGTCGGTAACTTGAGTTATTCCTCTGACCCACTCTGCACGCTTTCTATCTCTTAATGTTACCCCTACCATTCTTCGTTCCATAGCCCTTTGGGTTGTCCTCAACTTAAGTAGAACTCTCTTGTTTAGCCTCCACGTTTCAGCCCCATAGGTGAGTACAGGCAAGATGCAACTGTTGTATACTTTGCTCTTGAGCGATACCGGTAAGCTGCTAGTCATAATCTGCGAGTGCTTGCCGAATGCGCTCCATCCCAATCTTATTCTTCTTGTTATTTCCTTTTCATGGTCCGGATCTGCGGTTACTACCTGTCCTAAGTAGACATATTCGCCTACTACTTCCAGTATTTCGCTACCTAATGTAAATTGCTGTTCCTTCCCGAGGCTGTTGAACATTACCTTAGTCTTCTGCATATTGATTTTCAAGCCTACCTTTCTACTTTTCCTGTCTAGGTCATCAATCAATATTTGCAGTTCATCCCCCGAGTTGCTTAGCAAGGCAATGTCATCAGCAAATCGCAGATTACTGAGGTATTCTCCATTTACCCTTATCCCTAACTGCTCCCATTCCAAGTCTCTGAATACTTCCTCTAAACAAGCTGTGAATAGCACTGGGGAGATTGTGTCTCCTTGCCTAACACCTTTCTTTATGGGAAGTTAGTTACTTTCTTTATGCAGAACTATGGTTGCTGTGCAGCCACTATATATATCTTCCAGCACTTTCACGTATGGCTCGTCTACCCCCTGATTTCGCAATGCCTGCATCACCGCCGAGGTTTCAACTGAGTCAAATGCTTTTTCGTAATCAATGAATGCTATGTATAAGGGCTGGTTCTTTACTATAGCGCTGGTCAATTCTGAAGCGCCGTCCGCTGCGGCTTCGGTGTGAAAGTTTAGGCCTAGCGACGACTAGGGCGCAGCGCACGGCCAGAGCGCCGTTGTCCGCTGCTCTCGCAGGCAGCGCCATTGCGGTGAGCTCGCTGCATTCAGTGTGGCAAGCACTTTCTTGATGCGGCTAGGGTCGGTCATGTTTTGAAGTACCGCTTAACATTTATTACGCTGAGCAAACGGTACTGCAAGGACAGCACGGGGCTACATGCTGCACCGTCGGGCGCATACGCTTGAAGGTTGTATCCAACGGTTGCCACTATAGAGGCAATGCCTATATGAGTTGTTGCTCTTGAAACTTGCTTTAGTGTGCGAAGTGCACATAGTTGAAACTTCATGGCCTGCCCGTACACTTAAAAATTTTGCAGCTGGACTCCGCACACCTTCAGTACCCTTCTGTAAACAAATGCCAACACCGCCGCTGAGCTTCGTAATGGATAGTCGTGATCAGCAGGTTGATTACGTATAGCATGTAAGACGTCAACGAGAATTTGAAAGCTGCTTTCGGTTAGAGCGCTATCATTTCCATAAACTATCGAAGGCCTACAAATTTTTGAGTATGCTCCAATTTTTATCCATCACAATTGCCATCATTTGCAAGACATTAGTTTTGGTCATGCAGCAGCGCGTAGAAAAAATATTAAATTGAACAAATGCCATTCGGTCGGAATGACATCAAATTGTCCATGCGGCAGGAGCATTGCTGGTGGACAATAATCTCACTCGCAGTGAGGAGATTTAGAGTCAGTATAAAAAAATAAAAATAAAGGGAATTTGCAGCAACAATCAGTTGCCCTCATATATGCAGGCCATTTGCATTGGGTATGAGAGTCCATAAATGGCTTGAAAATTTTAGGGAATTAATGCTTCATATGGCAATAATTTAGCCGCATTGCTCGTTCATTCTGCAGTCATTATCATCGGCCATGTATGTAAAATATTGCTTATTTCATTTTTTTTTTAATTGCATTTGAAATGGCTATATCCTAGCTGTCTGTCTGATGACATCGAGTTCAACTCACCAACATCACATACTATACAGTCGAACCCGGATATATCGAACTCGAAGGGGATCGCGAAATAGTTCGATATATAGAAATCGGCTTGTGACGGCACTTACGATGCGAAAGAACGATGCCGTATTTGTCGCGTAATCAACCCACTCGCATAATAAACCCACCCTCTACTTTTGCACCCGAGAATTTGAAAAAAAAAAAAAAAAAAATGCGTTAAAGCCAGCTCGCTCACGGGCAAGCGACGAGCGGCAGCGACAGAGCGAAAATTTTCAAACTTGTTGGAACTGCGTCCCTCTCGCCGCTCGAGCCACCGTGGCAGCTCAAAACAAGGTTTCTGCATCACCGCGGCGGCAGAAATCGCCAGCATTTTCACTTGCATGTCGATGGCACGCGTCAGTCCGTTTCAGTCATCTCATCCACAGCTCATTGGCAGCATGCCAAGATGCTGCGCAGCGATAACGTCAGGGCGCGTTTATCTTTTGATTGATAGCTCCTGCGGTGGCGGGGAGCAAACTTGGCAGAGTGCCCGTGATGGCTTGATTGCACTAGCCTGGTTCAATTTATCACGCCGCGCTTGGGGCGGGCGTCATGATCGCAGCAGCTGACCGCGCACTTCCGCTGATTCATACATGCAGGTATAAACGATGAAAATAAATAAGTAAAATAAACATCCCCGCAAAAAAAAAAAAGAAGAAAAACCCTGCCGCTTCTTAATGTCCGCAGCCGCCATATCTTAAGCTACGCCGCGCGTACAGCACAACGATAAGAAAGGATAACTCTCGCAAAAAAAGAAAAAAAAAAGAAAACACAGAGAGAGCTGTCGCATCTTAACATCCGCAGGCGCAATAGCCACGTCCGCCGCCACGCCGCCGCACGCAGAGGGTTCGCAACACGCTGGAGAAAGCGTCCGACGTCTGCCTGAAAACGGGCTGAGCTGGCTTGGCGCATGCGTTGCGCGTGCTGAAGGAGAGAGATAGCTTGGCAAAAGAATGGGCACACCCACGCACATGGCTTGCAAACGTCATGTGTTGGCGCGCGGGAAACGACAACTGCAGATGCGCGCGCCGTTGGGGAATGGGCGCGGCGCTGCCCAGACCAGCCGTCGCCGAACTGTCCCGTCTCATTCCTTCTGCGCGTGGCTTGAAAACGTCACTTGGCAAACGGCCAAGGGTGATGCGATCGTCTTTCGGGAAGGCACACTTTCCAGTGCGGAGTTCGATATATCGAACGATCGGTGAAATTGAGTTCGATATATGATGCGGCTTTCCTATACTTTTACATGGGATTTTCAAGGGGATATTTCGTGAGTTCGATATAACCAGGTTCGACTGTATATGGTTCACATAGTGCCATACGTGACAGTGATTGACGTTTGCGCACCTCGGCAAAACAGCAGCCGGTGCATGCGGCACGGCTGCATGCCTGTGCAGTCATCATGTGATGTCACGCAAGGCAGTGCTCTCTGGGCTCCGGATGGAAGTTTCAATTTTGATTACAGTTTTTTACTTATTTAAAATTATTGTTTGCGTACTGTAAAAAATTTAATCCCGTACAGTGATGACCAAGCCTTCAGCAATATAAATCAATCATTTACTCAGAACGGTCGAAAAATCACCAGAGTCACCCTTTAAAGATCCCCGGGTGGTCAAAATTCCTTTTAGTCCTCCACTACCATCTCCTCTTTCTCTCTTTCCACTTTCACTCCTCCCTTGGTGAAGTTCAGGTGTCTATAGGAAAAGTCCGAAATTTACTGTGCCTTTCCTTTCCTGAAAACCAATTTAATTCCTTCCCAAAACCTAATTAAACGGAAAAGCTGCCCTATGCTGTGCAATGTCGGCGCACGTTAAAGGCCCCCAGGTGGCCGAAATTACTCCAAAGCCCTCCACTACCAGACCTTTTTCACTCTTTCCACTTTCACTCCCACCTTCTCTTCCTTCGTGTGACAGATACAGTGCCTTTCCTTTCTTATAAATTAATGCACAATTTACAAGAAAAAAACATGAAAGCATAACCTTGACCTAGTTAGGTGTAGGTATCCACCATTCCGTGGTGTCCACTCAAAAGTATAAGGCGGCTTCATGTCAGTGCAAGCTAAAGATCCCCAGATGGCCGAAACACTCACAGCTTCTGCTCTATCACTAGGTTCAAGCTTGAACCCCCACAATTTTTTTTAAGACCTCCAGCATGTTGTTAAGCTCTAAATGAACGTATTTGACTACAGTACTGTAAATGTATTAATTAGAGCTTATAAAATAAACATACAATTTATTTTGGAAATGTTCCAATGTTTCTTGCAGCACACAGGAGTAGTTTCCGCTTCCTTGTGCGCGTGCTTGTTCTCGATGCGCAATGGTGCACTTTTAGTTTTTTGACAGCCTGAAATGCCTCTAGAAAGTTATCATGTACACGTGACCACTAACGCCGCTCGTCACATTCACTGAGCACTGCCAATAAAGAAGCGACGGGAGGGACCAGTATGTTTCTTAAGCTGAAATGAACGCCACTTCCGTGGTTCTGCACACAGCAACCAAACGAGTTCGCTTTCAGTTTAGTGACATGTCTTGTGACGTTTAGAAAACCTGTGGCCCCGCCTCCATGATTTTACGCCACTGCCAGAGGTGGCGGCACACAGCCAACGGAACGAGGGGGCGAGAGAAAAAGCGAACTCTTGTAGATTCAGCCTCTGCTCTATGCTTGTGTATTGTTTCAGGACACGAATGAACCAGCTGGCAAAATCACTTCAGCATGCACCATCACCTGATATGGCAGACGCAGTGCCATTTCTGTTAGCAACTGAGGGTAGGCCTCAAACACGTCGTTGGCATGTCCTTTGACATACTGGCGCAGAAAGAAAGGAGACATGTCGGGAGGAGGAGATGCAGGGTGGGGCTTCAGCAGTGGAGGTCCAGTGTTGCTGTTGGCATTGCCTCCAGGTGCATCAGCATCTGTGTTCTGGACTGCCTTCCAGTGTTCCAGCAGAGTGCCCAAAACCTGCATGTGCATCACATGTGCTTTCAGCAAAGACAGCCAACACAATACTGTGGATAAATACGCCCCCTCACACAATGAAGCGTTCCGTCTGGCAGGAAAATTGTAACTTCCCATATCCTCTGATCTGGATACAATCCAACAGCACTGCTACAACACAAGCATGCCCTGCCATACAGTAAAACTTCAGTTGCGAAAGATTTGACTGAACAGAGCAAAAATATTTGTTCAGCCTATCAAACATGCCTCGAATATGTGAACCTTCATCCCAATCACTCCTCACTGCATATACATGATTGTAAGTTGACTAGAATGAAATTCAAGCCCAGAAAATTGGCTGGCCAGAAAAAAAAAAAAAGAAGGACATTGATAGTGCCACGTTTTTGATTGTAAGTCGACCTTGCCACTTTGGATTTTTGAAGCTGAAAAAACAGGTAGACTTACAATCGAGTAAATACGGTATGCAGCTGACGAGGTACAAAGGGCACGAGGCAGGGCCTACCTGAAGGCAATGGTCCACAATGCCACTGGCATGCAGGGCCACCGCAGCTGAAGTGCTGCAGTTTTGACAAGCTGAATCACTGGGGCCAGACACTTTGGCAGAGCTCTTGATGCGTGACATCATGATGCTGAGTAGACGCATCACAATGAGTTGCTCCTCAGAGGACGGGCTCCTTTCCACAACACGAGCAACATTCCGATCCAGCTCTCCAATCAAGCAGCTCAGCAAGTTGTCAAGAGTGACACGGTCCCTCTCATCTTCACTGTCCAAGTCTGAGCTTAGCATTAGAACAACCTGTAAGAACAGAATATGAGCCCAAAGTATAAATGGAATGCCAGGACACACTAGAGCCTACAAGCATGGTCCCCAAAACAGCATTGCAAGCAAGGTAAGAATGACCTAAGCCTGGTGCCGTAGCACATTACATGGACACCTTGCTTTCTGCCTTTATCAAAAAGTGGCTGCTAGGGCCAGGATTTTGACAATCCCTCAGCTGCCCTAATGGTGTATGTTCTACTTCGCTGTTTACAGTGGCTTCCTACATGCAAACCAGTAGTTAAGCGTAATGTAAATTAAGTTTCAACAACAGCTTCTTCAGGCAAATCCAGAATGAAGTGGTGGTTTCAAAATGCAGCCAAGGGCCTCTCAGGAGTCAGTACAGACTAAGCAACTGAGTGGCTACACGCTGCACGGCAACAAATCATTGACATCCACCCAAGCGCAGCCATATGGCTACAGCTGAACTTGAGTGAATGTCAATGAGTAATTACTCCCTTATTACAAATCAACTACACCTCGAGGAATTCCCCCCAAATATTCGACTATGCCCAAGGCAGTTTCCAAAACAGCAGAATGTGCATTTCCCCAGCAAAGAAAATGTTGCACCATGAATTTCTCACTGAGTACCCCCCCCCCCTCCCCCCCCTTTTTTTTTTTTTACATTTTGAGAACAAGAGCACATTCTTTTCTTCCCGCTTCTGAAGTGGCAACTCCAAAACCCTAAAATTCACTCTTGTCTAACAGATACGACCGGTAGAGTGGTACATTGCATTCCTTATGTCAAGCGAAATCAATGGCATGCATTTTAGCAGGTCCACTGGAGAATAATTTTTTACAAAATATTTTGGAAAAAAAGAAAACAAAAAGGCATAACATAACAAGAGCTTGTTTTACATAATGTCAAGTGAAATATTTTGAACTGGCATACACAAGTGCAAATTCTTGAATTCATAATTGCTTTCATTATTTTTTGTCATAGGATGCTCTGTGCCCCTTAAACCACTTTTTTTTTTTACTCAACCAGCTCAAATAAGGCTCTACTGAATTAATGAATAATTCGCTTGAAAAGCAAGCAATGGGAGCAATTTGCATGGTTTAGTTTAGTAGTCGATGCCTCATAGCGCTACTCAGATGGCGCAGCTTCAGTTACCAATCTTTGAGGCTGCTCGCAGCCAAGCTTCAGTCTGGCTGCTGTTCGAGTTCACCTGCCTTCAGTTGTGTAGCGCTATTCAGATTTCTCTCTCCTCCACAGATGTAGCACAAGGGCAAAATCTAGCCACCAAGGGTGAGTAAGAAAGGAGGTTAGGAGAAGGCTTTGGATGGTTGAATAAATGGTATGCGGCCAGTGCTGTAAACTATAGGAGGCGCAGTGACTGAAGTGACCATGAGAGCTAGACTAGCCTTTCACCAAAAGGAACACCCTCCACCAGGCCCCACAAGGGTAAAGCCTAGCTGGTTTATGTTCTTGATGGCCTACAGGTTAATGAAGATTACTGTCACAACATAATAAGCTGTCAATGGCTGACAACAGATGGTGCAATTGTCAAAAGTCCCTCATACAGCCACTGCTGTAATAAGCAAACATGTGATGCAACACCAACTGGTAAAAAGACCACCCAGGCCACTGACCTGCATGAAGGGTATGGCACGGACGCCACCCACAGAACGCAGCTGCGGCAGGAACCGCAGCAGCCGGTCAAGCAAGGCACAGCGTAGTGCATGCAGCCCCCAAGCTGTGTCAGGGTCCTCCGGAGGCAACGTGGGTGGAAGCCCCACTGAGCTTGTCTCCGAGCGTGCAAGACCTCCTTCGGGCAATGCATTGTCACCATATGCACTGCTGCGCCCACTGACGTTGGGCTCTCCAGTCATCGAGTCGGCACCACTGCCACCACTCTCCGAACCAGCCCCGCTGCCCCCTTGCTGCAAGGTAAAAGAAAAAACAAACAAGCAGTGAGCTCTACAAGTAGTGTACCGTAAATAAAACGATGACCACGGTTGTATCTTCATTCGTAAAGGGCATTTAATTAATACCCCAGTCAAGCGTGCAAGTTAAAGTGCACTTCCGCGGAGTGCACTTCGCAGCTTGAAAGAGACTTTACGCTACGCAGTGCTAAACGGGAAAGCGAAGTGCACTCGCATAAGCACTCGTTGGTACGAAACTAGCAACTGAAAAACATGTTTTAAAAAAGAAATTGGAACCTCCAAGCGCGAAGTTCAAGGAACTGCTTTTAGAAGTAGTAAAACATTTAAAAAATGCTTAAAATTTGACACCGGGCCATGATTCATAGACCCCTTATCAACGAACACCATGAACAACATGAACAA
This sequence comes from Amblyomma maculatum, assembly GCF_055883805.1. NCBI lineage: Eukaryota > Metazoa > Arthropoda > Arachnida > Ixodida > Ixodidae > Amblyomma > Amblyomma maculatum. Next base: position 161,557,954 of record NC_139344.1, on the reverse strand, counting down.
TAACCACCACCCCCTAACTGAAAATGGTGTAGCCGCAGTGGCGCACTACTCATAATGTGGAAGTTGCGTACGCGGTTACATCACGTTTTTGTTATTTGATATTTTGCCCGTCGCTATTATAAAACATTTAATCAAATGAAAATATGTACAAAACACGTAAAATCAACTTGAATACATATCTTATTACATAATACATTTGTGACGAAGACATTTCTGCCGGCGAGGCTACGCGCTCAGCCCTCGAAGTCTGTTTTGCGAACGCACTCCGACCTGAGTGTAAACTTTGGCAAGTGCACTTATGTTACGCTGTTTAGCGGCGGTAGAGTGCACTTTTCGTAAGTGACACTCGCCGTAAGTGCACTTTATTTTGCGCGCTTAACAGGGGTATAAACCACACAACCTATAAAACCACCAACATGATGTTCCATAATTCCATACACGCAATGTAAAAAAAACAACTGCCAAGCCAAGCGGTTACTATTCTGGCATTTTGTAGTTACCGTATTTGCACAATTCTAACCAAACCTTTTTTCCCGAAAATAAGCGTTCAAAAATACATGCGTGTTACAATTGCACTCAAAACACACACAAAAAAAAAACTCCAAACCGAAACCTAAGTCTCAAAAACCAAAACGAAGCAGCTCAATGAATGATAGCCAGCCGCATTGCCATAGGTATCAGCAAGCAGTTTTGAACCGGATTCATCCATGAGCGGATCCAGCGTTTCGATCGCCATTTTTCGCAAACAGTCCGTTTCGCTGGTGTACCCAGAAGCTGCGTTGGATTAGTGCATTCACCCACAGCACAGCGACAAGATGGAAAGGCAACGACGCTTTCATTACGAGGCGTCGTTTAAGCGGAAAGTAATCCTGTTAGCAGAAAAAGAGGGGAACCGGGCAGTGTCCCGTGCATTAGATGTCCCAGAGACATGCGTTCGCGATGACCATTTGTGGTCGGTGGACAGTGAAAAAGAGCAGTCTTCCAACTCTGACGGCGAGTAGACTATTATGTTCCCATCTCGTGGTTCTGTTCGTGTGCTCAGATTTGTGTTCTTGAGTTCGATTGAATGTTTAACTTTCAGACGCTTGCTGACTGCGTCGTTCAGTGTGCGCGGTAGAATCCGCGCCAAGTTATTTTTGTGGTTTCCGGGACTTAAATATTACTGCGCGTTACAATCAAGGGCGTGTTAGAATCGTGCAAATACGGTGTTCTTTTACACATGAAACTGCTAGGGCATATGCTGCATATATATGCGCATGCAAGCACACGGCGGATTTGTCTAGAAGTGTGTGTGCAGTCAAGGTCTTCGCTGTACACACTGGTGTAACATCTCAGAGGAAGTATGCTCTACCAAAACCATATGAAACATGCATTCGACAAACATTATTCACCTGAGACAATTATCTCGAGATTCAGAACCAAACATTCCAACCAAACTGAATACAGTAAAAGCCGTTTAATTCAAATTTCGCGGGGCTACAAAAAAAAAAAAGTTCGAACCAAACAAACAAATAATAAAAAACTGACATGGACCATTTGCATTATGGCAAATTCATTTCGTCACGATACTGGGCAATGATTGTCTGTTGCATGGCACCTTCCACGGTGCAATAAGGGAGCCATGTTGCCCCCTCACAAGCAGCCAGAGATGTGTGTAGCGAGGCTTCACTGCATTGCGTGCCGACTAGCGCTTGACAAGGTGAGTGCACGTTTACAAATCAGTGGAAGAAGCCAAGCAAATGAATCGCACAATGCTGCCAACGAGCGTCAGCAACTATGTGCAGCTAGCTGATGCATGGCTGATAGCTGCAGTCGCTGTGAGCCAGTGCGAACAGTATGAAGCCCATGAAAGCAAAATCAGTGGTAGTCCCCTATTTTCGGAGACAGGGCTGATTGGTTTTTGCTGACAGTTGCCAATGCACAAACATCAGAGGTGTGAAGTCAAATTCGCAATATGCAGTCAAATTTCTAGGAGTGCTGTTTTGACGATTGCTTACCATGCCAATCGTACTTGGACGCCTAACTGGTGAGAGACCTGTAGAGTCGGTTGGATGCCATGGACTTGCATGTGAATTGGTTGTGGCAATGCCAATAGTAAGGCATCCATGTTTCTGAATTAGCGGGGGGGGGGGGCGGAGGGGTCAACTTAAAGAGCTTTTATTTAATTGCAAGTCTCAGAAATCATGTAAAACCAATAGCAGGCAACTGCCGCCACGGTTACCTCTCCACACCCTCCAGTTGGCGTGTTGTCATAACAATGGTTTAGTTTTTTACAACTTCTGAACGGGTTTAGTATCTTTTCTCACTATTTCAGAGGTGATGCAGCTTCGAGACTATGCTGCCCTGTCATGGGGGTGTTTCTTACAACCATGTGGCGAGTGCCAGGCCATCCAAGTGTGGCGATGCATAGTTCAATTTATCTGTGGCAGAACTGACTTGCACTTGAATTAGCAGGCTTTTTTATACACAGACTTGTATGGAGCTTGGCAAGACTGAGTAATATAGTTCGAGTTATCTAGAAATTCTATATTAAAGTTTGAATTAAGTAGCTTTCACTGTATTTTGATTATCTGACCGAATATTCGAAATTATCAAACATTTGCAGAGGCCTATATTTCTGCAATTCACATATTTTGATATTTGCTACTTGTTCACAGCTCGTACTTGTTCTGCCGGTGAGGTGCGCAGTGTGGAGCCATCCGTGGCAGCCGTGCTTCCTTCATCATCACTGGCACCAGCGGACGCTGTTGTGTCTGAATAGTGTCCACCCTCAAGGGATGAGGCCCGCTGGCTGGGACCCTGTGATCCTCCAGAACTACCCAGACCACCCAGGTTCAGATCCTCTGACTGGCCAGGCTGGTCCTAGGCATGAAAAGAGGAAAAAAAAAACAAAAAACATTAACACAACATACTAGAGGTGTGAGCAGATCAAATTAAAGGTTAGAAAGTAAACAAATACAATAAAAACTTTGGTGAAAAATGAGTTGCCAAATACAAGTACCGTTACTTTAAATTGGGTATTCTCACGATGGCGGAACCCAACACCCCAACAACCCTTAACATGCTACAAGGAATCCCCACTGTGTGACCCATGCCTTCAGTTGACGCTTGCACGAGTGCACATACCATAATAAGCATTCCTTGTGGGCCATGCCCCTTTAGTTGGCATACTGACAAGTTTGCTGGTCGGGCCAGCAGCATGTTGTTCCAGTCACAACTTGTTGGGGCTTGTGCTCCCAGGGCAACATGAAGCACGCAGCCACTGCTGCTGTTTTGCTAGCTAGAGATTCCTATGGGGTCACTGCGAGAGCGAGGGGTCGGCAGTCATGCTGCTGACTCCCTCGGAAGAGAGCTTCTCAAAGAACGGCTGCCACTCAACATCCGTTCCATACTTCCTGTGTCGGCATCGTGTCCCTATTGGGCCACCTCCTGCTGACGCATTGGGCTCTTGTTTCAACGCAATGCTATGCGCTGGGAAGCAAATGGGGAAACCGCCATCAACACAGGCAGCAGCAGGCGCAGATGTTTTTTCCTGAGAGTTCCCTAGCCTTGGCCAGGGACCATGGGTTATGAACATGGCCCCCTTCTGCTTGCTCGAGTCCAGGCCTGAAAGCAGTCCAGCGCTCGCCTGTGCGGTGCCGACAATTGAGCCGGGAGCGCTTGATCTGACACGGTTCTCAGTCACTGCCGGCCAGTGCCGGTGGCAAAGCTTGTTGAGCCATCTATGTGCGACCAGTGTCCAAGGTATGCTCCGCGCATTCTTCATGCTTCCTCGAGATGTGCCGCGCATCTCTGGGCTAGCCGTGTTTCCTGCTCCACTGCCAACACGTGGTAGCCTTCGCATCAGGCAAACGGCGCCACAGCCCCACTTTCAAGTGCTGAAACTGGGCTACAGGTTGTAACAAGGTCTTGGAGTTACTGCAGCGAGTGTTATGTCATGTTGTGTTGGTTTTTATGGCGCAAAGGCATCTAAGGCCATCATGTGCCAAACACAAGGTTGGGTGAGTTGTGTAAAATGTTTTATTTTTATACTTAGGTCATAGTTTGTGTAGAACGTTTATACTTCTTTCAAGAAATCTAAGACACGCGAAATCTCAACAAGGGCATTTTCTCCAAGCAAAAAGCTTGGATGTATTGGTATGTGTTCATTATAAACGTGTGATATGCTTTTTCTTTATTTCCTTAAATTTGACCTATGATATTAGAATGCGGCTTATTGTCAGCTTATCTCCACATGCTTTCCTCATAATAAACGTGTGCTTATGATTTGTGTTCTTGCTGCTTTTGGAGTGGAAGCACAGGCACACACTGCATGCTGACTGTGCCCTCAGCTTGCCCTGGCCCAAATCCACTGTATGCCGGTGAGGTGTCACACACTGATAATGGCACACCACAATTCCAAAAAGAACCCCCCCAAACTAAACAAGCAGGTGGTGCGCAGCATCTTGGCACGATGCCAGTCTATGCTCAGACAGTGTCTATGCTGAGGTAAAAATTTAACACTCTAAAATGTGTTTCAATGGAAGAGGCACTATGCTTGGACCACATGCATATCAAGAATTGGGACGGGTGCGGGGAAGGGGTGGGGTCGGATTTTTTTTGGGAGGGGTCTCATGGAACCCAGTTTAAAAACCCCTGCTCTAAATGTATGCTGGCACAGTTTACTCACAAAGTGCCATCCCCAAAAAAAAGCAAATAATGGAGTAATAATTCATTAGCGTCCATCCAGGCACACCGACACAGAAAGACATATAGCTCTCTCATAAACTCAACAGTTTAAGAAAAATTTGTTCTGGTTTTTGGTTCGAATCCAGGAACATCATGTACCAGGCAGTTGCTCTACCAACTGGGCTTGCCAGAATAACCAGCCCACCAAGTAGTAGGGCAAGAATGAAATCATCTCTTTTAGACAACCGGACACAGAGGTGACCTGTCTTGTGGAGGAAAGCATGGGGGGGAAAATAGTGGCCTGCGTGCATTGCTACAGCAACCACTGTGATCGCCCTCAAATTCATCAGAACCTAAAAAGTATATATCTTAGGACACAGCAGACATGAAAAACACCTACGACACAACTATCATGCTCAAAGCTAGCCCGCATAACCGGACTGTGTACACTGTGCCGGGGCACCCTTCACAATTCATAACAGTGTCTGTAAGGTTGAGGCTGTCGCGGAGCTTGCAGTCCAGAGAAATTGATATGCGAGGGCTAAGCGGGCAATTGTCATTGTGAGCGCTGCATTTCGAAAAGCATTCCACAACCAATGCTTTATCTCCAGATGTCTGCTCAGGTTGCTACTATGTCCATTTCGAGAACTGTCCTGTAGAGTTTTACCAGTGCCTGCCTGACTATAAACCGACCACTGACATCGCAACTCAAATAAGGAGGTATTGCATGACAACATTTTCCATGAAAGCAGTAATAAACTGTGATATCAGACCTTTTTTCCATTGACTACAATTGTTATAAAAAAATTGTATACAAAATGTTCACTGCCTGATTCCTGCTTCATTTAATACCTGGTAGTCCTTACAGGTTGTGGAGATACAAGCATATCCAGCTGTCCTTCCTGGCCAGTGATGACAGCGGCAGAGTCACGCGCTCCCACCAGGAGGGGGTAGTGGGAGAAGGCACAGTCTCCCTCCCTCCCCGCGACGTCGCGTCACTGTACTCGTCACTTAGGGAAGAGTGCATTCCAAACGCGAGGAGGAACTAATTGCTTCTTGTTGTCGAAACAAGAAACAACTTATTGCTTTTCGGTGTGCAATATTGCGAGGAATAAATCGGGGTGCTTGTGGTGGGAGACGACCTCTCTTGCCTCGCATGCTCCTGAGTCCCTAGACTCTCAAGAAGAGGCCCTAGAATCTCTCAGTGCATTTGGTAATTTCTGCATATTTGGGCAAACTCAAAATCGCACCTCTTTCAAATTGACTACAAATTGAATAGCAAACATTTTCAATTCGTAATAGAAATTTCAAACATTCACACACCCTTACCAAAAACATTTCTTTTCGTGTTTAGCTACCTGCATAACTTTTTGGGATTAGTATCTGGAAATATTCTATTTACAGCCAATTTCCATAACTTGTCGAACCCGGATATATCAAACTCAAGGAGATCGCGAAATAGTTCAATATATCGATAATTCAAAATACAGAAATTGGCTTGAGATGCCTCTTGCGATCGTGAAAAATGATACTGTATTTGTCACGTAATCAACCCCCTCGCATAATGAGATACGCTACGCCACACGTTCAGCACGATGAGAATGATCAACTCTCGGGAGAGAGAGAGAGAAAAAAAAGCTGCTGCTTAACGTCCGCAGCCGCCATAGCATATGCTAGGCCGCACATTCAGCACGACGAGGACGGCCGACTCTCGGGAAAGAAAAATTGCTGCTTCTTAATGTCCGCAGCAACCATAGCATACGCTACGCCGCACGTTCACCACGACGGCAAAAATAAACGCCTCAAAAAAAAATAATAAAAAAAAAATTTGACGCTTAGCATCCAAGCCGCCATAGCTTACACACGTTCAGCAAGACGACACGAGACTCGCATTGCACGTCAGCCGCCGCGCGCAGAGCGTTCACAACACACTCTGGAAAAAAACATCTGCCACGGGCTGAGCTGGCTTGTCCGCGCATGCGTAGTGCGTGCTGCTGCAAACGACGACTGAGAAAGAGAGACGAAGGCGAGAAATAAAGATCGGCAGAAGAGTAGGCACACCCATGTGCTTCGCTCTATCGCGCTTTTCCCCTCTCCCGAACACCAGGGCTGCATTGGTTCCCTCTGGTTCCTTCACGCACATGGCTTGCAAATGTTACGTGCTGGCGCGCGGCAAACGATCACCGCAGACACACGCGCCTTTAGGGAAAGAGCGCGGCGCTGACCTAGACCAGCCGTCTCCGAACTGTGCCCTTTCAATCCTTCCGCACGTGGCTTGAAAACATCGCGCGGCAAACGGCCGAAGGTGATGCGATCGTCTTTGGGGAAGGTGCACCATCCAGTGCGCGGAGTGGAGTTCTATATATTGAACGACCAGTGAAATTGAGTTCCATATACGACACAGCTTTCCTATACTTTTAAATGGGTTTTTAAGGGGTATTCCATGAGTTCGATCTAACCAAAATTCGAATTATCCGTATATATTTGGGTTCGACTGTATTCATACAGCATCAAATATTTTTACACTTTCGTAGTTCAAATAATTATATTTGAAGTCACCACAAGAAACAATGTGACTTCAAATGAATGTGAAACAATGCGCGCAGAGCGTTCACAACACACACTAGAGAAGTGTCTGCCACGGGCCGAGCTGGCTTGTCCGTGCATGCGTAGTGCGTGCTGCTGTGAACGAGACCGGGAAAGAGAGATGAAGGGGAGAGATAAAGCTCGGCAGAAGAGTGGGCAAATTTTTGCGCTACGCTCTATCGCGTTTTTCCCCTCTCCCGAACACCACGGCTGCATAGGTTCCCTCTTGTTCCTTCACGCACATGACTTGCAAATGTCACATGCTAGTGCGGCAGCGATCACCGCAGATGCGCGCGCCTTTGGGGGAAGGGCGCGGCGCTGGCCTAGGCCAGCCATCCACGAACTGTTCCCTCTCATTCCTTGCGCGCGTGGCTTGAAAACATCTTGCGGCAAACGGCTGAGGGTGATGCGATCGTCTTTGGGGGAGGCGCACGTCCAATGCGTGGTGCGGAGTTCGATACATCGGACAACCGGTGAAATTGAGTTCGATATACGACACAGCTTTCCTATACTTTTACATGGGATTTTCAAGGGGATATTCCGCGAGTTCGATATAACCAAAATTCGAAATATCCGGGTTCGATATACCCGAGTTCGACTGTATTCACACACAGCTATAACACGCAGAACAGTTGTGAGCAAACATTAGCACACCTGGAGGCTGAGAGCAATAGCCAGTTCCACCATGGTCTCATCATCAGCATCCGGTGGTATGTCCAGCAGTGGTGGAAAAGCCCCGCCAGCCCCGGCGCCGCCAGCCCCTCCCAGAAGGACCACAGCATCCATGCTCTCAAGCATCTCAAAGTGAGACTCCACATCTTGCTGAGAGTCAAGTGAGGCCTGCGGCTGCACATCGAGGCCACCTAAAGTCGATGACGAGCTTCCTGGCATGGACACCAGCGGCTGTGAAGTGGTCGACAGGGACTGCGATACACCCGTTGCCCCCGAGGTTGACGCCTTGCCACCATCTGCATGGTCAGTGCCGAAGTCACCTGCACAGTGTGCACCAATGGATGCTCTCGTGTTGAGCCAATGCAAAGCATTAGTGCACGTACAGAACCTCACTAGTACAATATTCGGGGGAAAAAAAAAAAAGTGAAGTTAATGTGCCACCAAGCAAACAAGCGTGTATGCCAAGAATTTGTGGCATCCTTTGTGTACACCTGTGACAAACTAGCGCCACAGAGCGAGAGGCTGGTAGTTTAACACATGGAAATGAAGTCCAATTTTCATGTTTTTGAATTTTAAACAAATCATTTGAGGGACTGTCAAATGTGTTAGAATGTGATTTCAAGTTGGATTAAGTTTTTGATCAAGTTCCATAAAGTGTGCGCTTGGAGAGAGAGAGAGAGAGAGAGAGAGAGAGAGAGAGACACACACACACACACACACACACACACACACACACACACACACACACACACACACACACACACACACACACACACACACACACACACACGGGTTGGCATGTACAGGTGACAACCTACTCTTGCGATTGGGCTGTACTCCACAATAATATAAGTTGTTGATTTCCAACGTGCAACATGAGGGGTGTTTGGACTGTATTGTGCACAGATGAAAGTGGATGAAGACGACATTTTCAATGCAGAGCAAGGGAGGTTGGCCGTTTCTATCAACTGCAAACCAGGATAAGATGGCCACCCGAGTGTTGCAAGTTACAGTAAAACCTCGTTAATTCGACCCTCGTTAATTCGGAAAATCGAATAATTCGGACAGCCCATCCGGTCCCGTCAACCGCATTTACTTTTCTATGGCGCAAAACTCTCGTTAATTGGGACAAATTTGGCCGCCCTTCGGTTAATTCGGACAGGCAGCGGAGCTTGAATGTATGTGTAAAAGGCGGCCATGAGGGCGGCTGACGATGATAATGATAGTGAATGAGGGATAAGCCTGGCCACTACAGTGAAAGCTCGTTAATTCACAACTCGTTAATTCGAAATTTTGGATAATTCGAAATAGTCATCGTGGTCCGGTCCGCAGTGCATAGAAGTCTATGCGCGTAACAGCTCGTTAATTCACTCAAAAATTGGTGCCGCCACCCATAATTCGAACTGCGCGCCGCCAAGCGGCGCTGTTAAAAACCATCGTTGGAAGCTTTCACGGCAGAACGATAGATGGCACAACCATCGGGGCGCCGCTAGGGTGCTGGAACAAGTACTAAACAGTCTTTCATGCCGCGACTCCTTCGAGGAACGACGTTTTAGTGTTATCGACCACGGTTTTGTGTTGCATTTCGTGAGCCCTCGTTGCACGCCGCTTGTTGTGAGCTTGTGTCCGCGAGATGTGTTCGCGTGGGAAATACTGTGCCAAGACGGTGAAGGAGAAAGTGGCTATTTTACGCGAGGTGAATGAACGGAAGGCCAGCAAAGTGGAAATCGCGAAAAAGCACGGGATTCCACCAAGCACGTTGTCGACGTACGTCCGAAATAGGAAGGCCATCGAGGATGCCTATGAAGCCGAAGATTTCGCCAGCAACAGAAAAAGGCTTCGATTAGCCAAGTATCCGGAAATTGAGACCGCTGTGATCACGTGGGTGAAAGAAATGAGAAGCGCCGACATTCCACTGAGCGGCCCAATTATCATGGCGAAGGCGGCCGATTTCGCCCTGCGCTTGAATGTGGAAGATTTTGTCGCCTCCGAAGGATGGTTTCACCGCTTTAGAGACAGACATAATCTTGTCTTCCGGGTGTTGTCTGGAGAAGCCAAAGAAGTGGATGCAGAAACTTGTGCCACGTGGCGAAGCAGTGCTCTGCAGCAGTACTTAGAAAGCTACTCGGCACATGATATATTCAATGCTGATGAGACGGCTTTGTTTTATAAGCTCCAGCCCGACAGAACAGTAACATTTAAAGGGAACAGCTGCGCTGGCGGCAAGCGAAGCAAAGAGCGGATTACTGTTCTGGTCGCCGCTAATATGACCGAGACGGAGAAGGTCCCTCTTTTTGTTGTCGGCAAGGCACATAAGCCTAGATGTTTCAAGAACATTAGGACGCTGCCGACGGAATACTCCGCCAACAGCAAGGCGTGGATGACGGGCGAATTGTTTAAAAAATGGCTCTTGAAATTCGATCGGAGGATGGAGCTAGGGAAGCGTCAAGTTCTCCTCATTGTGGATAACTGCTCGGCACACAAAGTCGACGCCGAGCTGAAAGCCACAAGGCTCGTCTTTTTGCCCGCCAACACGACTGCGGCCTTGCAGCCGATGGATCAGGGGGTGATCAGAAACATCAAATGCTTCTATAGGCGCCACATGATCGAGCGCATGACTTTGTGCACTGGAAACCAGAAGACCAGCACCATCACATTGCTCACAGCAATGCACATGTTGGTGCGTGCATGGGAGCAGGTCACGCCGTCCACAATTGCAAACTGCTTCCACCACTGTGGCTTTGCTGCCGGAAGTATGAAAGAAAGTGGCGACGATGGGAGTCCGGAGCCTCTGCCTGCGGCTGTGCGTGCTGTGCTGCAGGACGTCAGTTTTGATGATTACGTTGGAGTAGACAGCGATGCAGCAGTGTGCGGTGCCCTAAGTGATGAGGACATTGTCGCTGAAATTGTTGGGGAGCAGTCTGTCCCAGAAGAGGCAGAAGACGAGGATGACGACGAGGAGCAAGAGCCCGTGCGTCCATCCGCGGCAGAAGTTATGGGAGCGCTGAATGTCGTGCGCCTTTTCTTCAGCTTTGAAGAGGGGGAAGAAGACTCCCTGCGTCGCATTCGCATGCTAGAAGACCGAGTGAGTACGGTAGCCCTCAGAGAGAAGAAGCAGAAGATGATAACAGACTTTTTTGCTAAATAAATGTTTTTCGTGCCCTCCGGGCATCAAACGCCTTCATTTTTGCTCACTTTCATTAGTTCGAATTTTGGTTAATTCGAACTGGCCTGGCGGCCCCGTGGAATTTGAATTAACGAGCTTTTACTGTATAGCACGGGTGGCGCTGGTGTTCAACCGAAATGTAACAGCACCATACTCATTGCTATAAACATCAAATGGGAAAAGGCACGATGGGATACTTTTTTGTTTTCTGCTGCTGGCCGTACTTCGCCATTTTTCCTTTGTTTTCTTTGCGTGTGCATCGTAGAGCGCGCTTTGTCTCAGCTGTTGCGAGCGTGTCGTACGCAAGCTGTGCGCTTTTTTTTTTCGCGAGGTGTGTGCGTCAAGCTGGTGCTGAAGTGTGGACAGCAGTCCCCTGTTCTCATTTTTTCCCGTGGAACAAGCCCGATAGCGCTGCGTTCTTAGGCCCCCGCGATGGCTACCGCGGCCCCAGCAAAGCGGGCGAAGTACTGCAAAGTGAAGGTCTTGGGAGAAAAAGTCGAGATATTGAAAGCCGTAAAGGAAGGAATGCCTCGACAAGTCATCATGGCAAAGTTTAACGTGAAGAGGTCCACGCTGAGCTCATACATAAAAAATGAAGCTCAGATTTTCGAAGCCTACGACGGACAAAAGTTCAGCGACAAGCGAAAAAGACTCCGGACGGCAGCGCACCCAAAGCTAGAAGAGGCACTACTTCGGTGGATTTCTGACACGCGAAATGCACAGCTGCCCTTGAGTGGACCCCTCATCTGTGCACAAGCAGAAAGGTACGCACTAATGATGGACATTGAAGCCTTCAGTGCATCAGAAGGATGGTTTGACCGATTTAAGAAAAGGCATAATCTAGTCTTCCGTAGTGTCTGCGGCGAAAAAGGCGCTGTGGATGAAAGCGTCGAGAACGATTGGAGGGCTCAGCTTCCGAGGCGCCTTGCTGCCTATGAGCCCTGCAATGTATTTAATGCAGACGAAACGGCACTTTTTTACAAGGCTCTGCCTGATAAGACAATCACTTTTAAAGGGGACCCGTGTGTCGGCGGCAAGCGGAGTAAGGACAGAGTGACAGTTTTGCTTGCTGCGAATATTGCCGGCACGGAGCGGCTGCCACTGCTGGTTATTGGGAAATCTCAAAAGCCGCGGTGCTTCAAGAATATAAAGCAGCTGCCAGTAGAATACCGAGCGAACAAAAAGGCTTGGATGACGTCGGAGATATTTCAAGCATGGCTACGACAACTTGACCGCGGCTTTTCAGTCCAAAAACGCAAGGTGCTGCTTGTCGTTGACAACTGCAGTGCACACAGCAATATGTCCAGGCTCGAAAACATTGAATTACTTTTCCTGCCACCCAACACCACTGCTTCCCTCCAACCGATGGATCAGGGAATTATTCAATACCTGAAGAGCCGGTACAGGAAGCAGGTATGCCCTTGGGACGTATGCTCTTATGCACGGAAGCTGGACGCAAGTATGACGTCACACTTCTAAGTGCACTACACATACTGGTGCATGTGTGGAGAGAGGCACACCACCTGCAGTGATCGCCAACTGCTTCCGACATAGTGGTTTCGGTGATAGCACCGACTCCATCGGTGTGGACGGCCTCGATGCCAATGAAGATGATGACTACGAAAGCGTTCTGCCATCGAATGTTCGGCTGAGTGATTACGTCGCTATCGACAGTGATGTCGTTGCTGGCCACCTCACCGACGGTGAAATCATCGCAGAAGCCTTAGGAAGCGAACAGCCCAGTTCCGATGACGATGCATGCGATGAACTGCCGCATCACACTGTGACGGAGGCTGTTGACGCCCTGAGCGTTCTGGAGGACATTTGTGCAGGCTCTGCAGACAGCGTAAGTGCACTGCACCATTTGGCAGAGGTGCGTAAGATAGTAGTTGCGATGCAAGTTTCTCGCACAAAGCAGACATCTATAACAGATTTTTTCAAAAAATAAAGGTATGTTGGTGTGGGACAGTTTGTTGCGTTTTTTTTGCCCCTCTCGATAATTCGACATTCGGTTAATTCGGACATTTTCTCCGGTCCCGCGAAATCCGAATTAACGGGGTTTTACTGTATACTGATCACGACTATACAAGGCGCGAAACAATAAATAATGATTTTCTACCCTGCAAGCAGACCTGAGGGCTAAGATCTGCATGTGTTGGTTGTGTGCAAGGTGTCTAGCATATGGATCATGAAACATATTTTTGAACCAAGCCAGGTAAAAAAGCAAAGGACCATTTATTGGTGCAGTTAATCCTTAGAAGGTCAAAGGCTATTAGCGAGCACTTATTAAACGAGCAGTACAGATGACAACTTACCAGGGGTACTGCACTGAGCAGTGCGAGGGATGAACACTTTGCGTTTGCGCGTCTTGGGTCGCAGCACCCGAATAATGGCCTGCTTGGCAGCAAAGCTTACGACAGTGTCCTCACAAAGTAGTAGCCGGGCAAACAGCTTTGCCACCAGGCCCACATTTTCCATGTCCAGAGCCACGAAAGCATACATGACCTCCACCAAGGCTTGCACCTATTCATGGAAAAAGTGCAAAACAATGACATTAACGTGCAATGGTAACACTACTGAAAAACTCCGGCTCATTGCCTTCAGGGTTAAGGGAAGGGAATACTTCGGACTTATGGACTTCGGGAATAATTCAGACTTATGCGATATTTCAGACTTCATTCAGGAACTATCATAACGTACACATTTTCACGACCGATGTTTAGGACTGTATGGAGTCCTAAAGTTCTATGTTTCAGACCAAACTTGGCGCCAGCAATACTCTGGAGGTCATTTTTCTTTCCTCTACTACGACGTCCCTCATATCCAGAGCTGCCTTGGGACGTATGCAAGCCCCTTTGCTTTTTGTGTGTATTGAAAGGAGACTAATCCGGACATGTTTATTAAAAACTGTGTTCATTAAAAATCGTGTTCATTAAAAACTGTGTTCATTAAAAAATGTCATCCTACTGGCAACGAGGAGGCTTTAAAATTTATACATCCCGGATTGTTAAATATGACTGACAGTTTTGAGGGAGGCAAAGTAGTTTATTGCGTGAACGTAAAGCCCTTTCTATTTGGCTCTTGGAAATTCCAAGCTTCTCTATGCTACCGCTGCGCTTCAATGAGATCACTGTTCAAAAAGCTGACCAGGCGAACACTCCTCATCACTTCTTTTTGTATTAAAAGAATTCTTTAGGCGTTACTGCAATTTGAGCTTCTTTCTTGGCCGCTTCTGTCTTTGCATAACAGGAGTCTACTTGCTTACAGCGAGCAATTTGCCTCATGCATTACTGTCAGAACAGGCCAGGGTCGAGCTGCACTTCCCGAGCTTTGCAGGTTGGACTCATCAGAGTGATAATTTAGTGGGCCTGGGCTGGGCCCGAGTTTGAATCCGTGGACCTGGGCTAAGCCCAGGCTTTAGGTCTTGGGCTCGGGTATTAGATTCAGGTCTGTGCAGTGCTCTAAAGGATATTATCTGTTGTTCAAGCCAAACATTTTTCTTTTGAAATTAATGAATTTGTTAACTGCTTTATTATTTGACTTTAAAAATTGGTCGGTGACTTTACTTCAAGAAAAGCAGTGCTACACAGGATACAGCCATGTACAGTCAAATCTCATTACTACACGCACCACATTAATAAATTTTTCAAAGTAACGAATTTTTTTAAAAGTCCTCAGCAGATTTCTTATGTTTGCAATGCAAAAATGTGAGAATTATTAATTTCAATGTAGCACATATTTCAGAATAACATACATATTTTACTTTCTCTTCTATACGCGATGCGCAAAACGCCGACAACGCTACCTGTCGCCAAAGCCGCAAAGCGTAGGCAGGCTCGGTTAGGCGCTGTTCCTGTCAGCGTCTATGCGCGAGCATAGTGTTTTTGCCTTTGGTCGCGGTTTAACAGATATAACGCCGCTGTCAACCTTTAGCAATGTCCGGGAAGAATTGCTGCGTAGTTGGTTTTTCAAAGACACATAAAACCTTGCCAGGAACATGTTTGTATAAGTTTCAGCGATGCTTCGCGAGAATGACGGGAGTTGTGAATCGCGGATGTTCGATGCAGAAAGCAAGCAATCGCACCGAATGTCATTTGTTCAGGTTAATGTCATTTTTTCGACGTGCTACTATATGACCAATGCTAATGCCATTTCCAAATTATGGTAACTGTGATTGATATGCTAATATTGGAGTGCCTTCAATATGTTGCGAAGATGAAGGCGCTGTAAACGAAAGCAGCCTTTAAACTGACATTCATGTCTTGCATACCTTGTAACCAACCTTTTGATTAGGACTATCAATTACGAAGTTAGCGGCTGTATCGGCAGCATTTGTTTACGAAAGGGTATTGGAAGGTGCGCACGTCTGCGCTCCACTGCGAAACGCGTACGAGTTTCAACAACATACACTTTCCGCACTAAAGCAAGTGTCAAGAGCAACACGTAAAATAGGCAGTATCTAGTGTCCGACGGCGATTTTATAGAGCTATCGAGTATCTCCCTACGGCGCAGCATACTAAAGCCCCATTGACTCCCGTACGTTTCCGCCAAATCATTCGCTCGGTGTATTAAGGCCTGTCGAAAAATGCTCGAGATTAGCCTCATCAAGAAAGAATACCGCAAATTCGTAACGCTTGCTACATCGGATGCCGCGAGCTTGCCGCAACGACGCTGCCCGCGAAGGCGGCCGACGACGGCGCTTTTGCCGTGTGCTAGGCCCTAGTCATCGCTAGGCCTAAACGACTAAACGGTTTCACGTAAAAGCCGTAGCTAGAAGTGCTTTGAAAATAGTAAATATCCTATTCATAAAACTGCCTTACTATCAGTTAATTGTCTTACAAATTGTTTTACAGTACATGGAAGGTGTAACTTCGGCGACGCCTAAGCAGCACAGCTATAGAGAACGAAATCGGATGAGCTGCGTTACACCGGCGGCAGCTGCTAAAAGCAGAAATTTGCTTGTATTGCTGTTATCATTTCTTCCAAAATCTCGTTACATAACAGTGCTCCTCAGTAAAGATAAATGTTTTTAGATTCCTTCCTCAAATTAAGCGCGTATTATTTAAGATGAACAGAGCATGCTTTTCTGAAGGTGGCAAAAGAAATCCGCCGTGTCGGCGACTCGGCGCCAACGGATCGCGGCAGCAGAAGCGACTTGTTCCGCCCACGCTCAGTGCGATGGCTACGGGTTGGCTGGCAGCGATGGATGGCAGCGATGGATGGCAGTATTTTTTTTTTTTTATTACGATGCTATTTGGCATATTACACATAGATGATTAGCTGCAAAATTACAGGAGCACAGTGCCACTTTTGTAGTTTATTCTGGGTGTATCTTCTCACCGAGAGTGTGGTGTCGACATAACACATTTCCTCGTTGATCGCATTCGGATGAGTACCTCAAACTCATTCGATACCTAATGTCGTTTTCATCGAATGTCATTAGATTTTCTCATGTAGCAGCAAACAAATATAATTTTGAACGAGAGTCATTCGATGGAAAAGGCATTAAATTTGCTGTATGGCAGGGCTGAGTGATAACTATTTTTTCAGTATTTTCTGCTTGTCATTGCCCCTTCCGTGAACACTTCTTGTTTAAACTTGGTCGCGTCCGCTAGCCGGGAAGATACAATACGCATTAGATTTGTGAAACGCTTAGCCAGACGATCTTTAGAGTGCATTAACATCGCACAGCACACCGTTGCATTTTGCGTTTCGCCTCCACCTAAACGTGGGCGACTTCAGTCTCGATAACTCGATCCTCCTCAGTAGCCTGAGCCACTGCAGCGGGTTATTGAACAGATATTTGCCAATATGCGTTTTGAAACTTGCCATGCAATTACTTTAGAGACTAGCCAGTGTTGCTGTTGTCTGGCAAGATTACGAAAACATAACATGTCGCTGCATTTGCTATTCAGACTAAGGGCTCTAGAGCTTGTTATAAAGCGCCCTGTAATTCTGCAGTTGGGCACGAGGGTGATACAAATGAAATGAAGATACTAAAATAATAAAATAGGATATAAAATTAAAATCCAATATGCTCTTGGCTAACCTGTGATGCAGTTTTTCAGATATTGCCTCTGCTAATATCTCACTTCCACCATGAAATTATCTACCCGCTCTGCCTTTTTGACGACGGAATACATAAAATCCATGCTGTACAGGCAGTGGTAAAGCGCAAGCATGAAAAATCTGAACTGTTGCTACAGGAGCCCAATATGCACTATTTTTCTGATGCTCAGAATGCTGGTTTGCAAGCTCGCTGGCTTTGCCTGCGGTCGCATCGGTACGAAACCGCTCGCAGTTTCGACGACGCTGCCTAGTTTACTATAGCAATATATTACATGTAAAAGAAGCAAGCGTGTACCATTAAGCAAAGAAAGAACATTGGTTCATAGGTCAAAGGATGAACAAATTAGCGTGGCATTGTAATGAAAGCGGGACACTCAAAATGAGCCCCACTTCGTACGCAACCTTGTTGACGCTCGTCTGCAGCAGACACTTGATGCATATGGAGGCGGTGTAGTTCCAGACGGCCGGGATATCGAACACATATCCACTATTATAAAGTGCGATCCCCTTGCGCACACTGTCACCGCGGAAGTGCCCGCGAGACGCATACAAACGGCAGATCGCTCGCACGCACCACGGCCACGCTTGCTGCATGAGGCCTGCCTCTGGTTCCGACGCCCGCCTGCCGCTACACGGCTTTCAGTGGCGCCCCTATAGGTGCTGTGCATGGCGTATTATCTAGGAACATCAGTATTACGAATTCGGCTAAAATTAACAGCGCTGCAGCTTGCAACTCGCGCGTGAAACAGAAACCGCCATTTCTATATGTATGGTTTGTAGACTGTAGCAGTCATCATCACCAGGTGTATGTGCTGTAGTGGTGTAATGTAATGCGCGGTCGTGTGTGCTGCACATGGCAGAAGAAAACTGATTTCTTTAAATAAATCAGCTTTAAACTTTGTGCAACATTTTCATTTGAGATTTTGTTTGTCTATACACATGCCTGCTGCCAAGGTACATCATTTTCCAACCTAGGTTTGACCAGTGGCTTATAACCGCAGATTTTTCATTACAACGATATTTCAAAATAACGAATAATTTCTTGCGATCCCGCGCAATTCATTATATCGAGATTTGACTGTATTAGGCTGCAGGTTCACTGCTTAATCTTCCTGTGCAGCCTTCACAGGGCTCAAATACAACTTCACTTTAATGAAGAGAAAAGAGAAACAACGAACTAACGGTGGCTTCGATGTGGACCAAGCCATGTTTAGATATCGGAGCCAGAGCAGGGTTCTGTGGCCGCTGCCGGTGCAGATACCAAAAGGCCTCAGCCAGGATGTTCAGGAAGTGGCTGCTCTCCGAAGGTGGCAATGTGTTGGTTGCTATGTGCACTTTGAGTGGTAGGCCTCTCTCCTCAAGCACCTCCTCCTTGTTCACTGCGCAACACAAACATCCATCAGCATTTATTTCGGCTTAAATTAATACCACAAGCCAAGTACAGCTGTCACCTGTGAGGCCATGATTTCAGTGCTCGAAAAAAACCAATGTTCATTAAACAACTTGCAACAAACGCTTGTGTAACATCCCAAAGCAACTCAGGCTATGAGAGACGCCGTAGTGGAGGGCTCCAGAAATTTCGACCACCTGGGGTTCTTTAGCGTGCACTGACATTGCACAGCACATGGGTGCCCTGCTTTTCGCCTCCATCGAAAAGCGCTCGCCGGGGCTGGGATTCGATCCCACATTCTTGGGAACAGAAGTCGTGCGCCGTAACCACCGCAGCACCCCGGCGGGGCACAACAAATACTGTTTAGGCATTGTACATTGTCCTGTGCTAAAACATTTTATGGTCCTCAGTGCAAAAATTGTTTCCATGCTGTTAGGGAGCAGCTCTTAGGTGCCCATTCCTGCATTGTGTGTTGCTGGCTTGTCGTAGATGACGTAACTGGCCACCTGCTAGCTGTGGCAGATAGAAGCAGAGTGAACTGCCACCTGCCACGGCTAGCAGATGGCAGAATGGAGAGATGCAAATCCCATCTCTACATTTAGGGGAACGGGAAGAGGGACAGAGGGAGGGAGGAGGGGAGAGGAAAGCAACAAGTGAGGTTTATTGGCTTGTGGTGTGTGGTGAGGACGGTTAGAATGGAAGGAGAAGGTTATGTCAAAGACTGAAGAATGCACACCTTGAGGGAGGCGCTTATGAGAAGCCAAAGAGTGACTACAATGAAAGCTGAAGGTTACGGTGATAGAGGAGCTATGCGCAACAGGCAGGCTAGAATCAAACACACAGGAGGGGAATGTGGCTGAGAGTGAGGATGGCAGCGGAGGAAGAGGGAAAGGCAGATGTGAAAGGCGGAAAGTGGAGTGGGATGTGCTAGTGGCAGGAGAGAGGTGTAACGCTCAGTTTGCACCACCTGATGCTTAATAACGTGACGATGCCGAAAGTTCACTAAAGAGCATTTTAGAAGATACTGTTTCAGCTTCAGTTTTTTAGACTTGCATCAAGAAACAGCTTTAATTACAGACAAGTAAGCCACAAATTAAGCCCATGGTATCAAAATAAAAATGTGCGTGCACTCTGCTTTTGAGAGACCAAACAGTCACCTTGCGGTGGCCAATGAAAATACAGTCGAACCTGGATATATCGAATTTTGGTTATATCGAACTCACGAAATATCCCCTTGAAAATCCCATGCAAAAGTATAGGAAAGCCGCATCATATATTGAACTCAAATTCGCCGGTCGTTCGATATATTGAACTCCGCACCACGCACTGAAAAGTGTGCCTTCCCCAAAGACGATCGCATCACCCTCGGCCGTTTGCCGCGTTACGTTTTCAAGCCACGTGCTGAAGGAATGAGAGGAGACAGTTCGGCAACGGCTGGTCTAGGTCAGCGCCACGCCCATTCCCCAAAGACGCACGCTTCTGCGGTTATAGTTTCCCGTGCGCCAGCACGTGACATTTGCAAGCCATGTGCGTTAATGAACCACAGCACCGTTAACCAGAGAGAACCGGTGGCAATGAGAGGGGAAAAACGCCGATAGAGCGGAGCGCAAGGGTGTGCCCATTCTTTTTCAGAGCTATCTCTCCTTCCTCCCTCCCGGCCTTCGTTCACAGTAGCATGTTCTACGCATGCGCCAAGCCAGCTCAGCCAGTTTTCAGACAGAACGTCAGATGCTTGCTCCATCGTGTGTTGCAAACCCTCTACGCGCGCCTGCGGACGTTACCAAGCGGCAGATCTTTCTCTCTCTTTTTTTGCGAGAGTCGTTCATTCTTATCGTTGTGCTGTACGCGCGGCATAGCATAAGATATGGCGACTGCGAACATTGAGAAGCAAGTTTTTTTTTTTTTGTATTTTTTTTCTGCGGGAGTCATTTATCCTTGCATGTATGTATCAACAAAAGCACGCGGTAAAGATCACGACACCGGCTTTTAGCATTTTTCGCTTAAAACAGCATTTGCAGATATCACGCTTTCCAATGATTTTGTGGCAGTCCCAAGCGCAGCGTGATAAATCGAACCAGGCTTGTGTAATCAAGCCATCAGGGGCCCTCTGCCGAGTTTGCTCCCCGCCACCGCAGGAGCTATCAAAAGATAAACACGCTGTGATGTTATCGCTGGGCAGCATCTTGGCACGCTGCCAAGAAATGAGCTGTGGATGAGACAACCAAAACGGAGTGGCGAGAGTCATCGACATGCAAGCGAAAATGCTGGCGATTTCTGCGGCGGCGACAGAGAAGCCTTGTTTTGAGCTGCCGCAGTGGTTCGAGTGGCGAGAGGGACGCAGTTCCAACAAGTTGGAAATTTTTCGCTCTGTCGCTGCTGCTCGTCGCTGAGATCGCTCAATCGCTTGCATGCGAGCGAGCTTTAACGCTTTTTTTTCTCCCAAATTCTCGAGTGCAAAAATGGAGCCCGCCAGGGTGGTACAGTGGTAAGACGCCCGACCACTATCCGGAATTCCCGGGTTCGAACCAGACCTCAGCGGCTGCGTTTCGATGGAGGCGAAATGAAGAGGCGTCCGTGTGCTGTGTGATGTCAGCGCACGTTAAAGATCCCCAGGTGGTTGAATTTACTCTGTAGCCCTCCACTACAGCTACTCTTCCTTTCTTTCCACTTTAACTCCCACCTTCCTCCCTTCCCTTACGGCATGGTTCAGGTGTCCACAGAGACAAGTGTGACAGATACTGCGCCTTTCCCTGCCTGTGAACCAATTATCATTTTATTTATAAAAGTGGAGGGTGGGTTCATTATGCGAGTGGGTTGATTACGCGACAAATACGGTATCGGTTTTTCGCATCATAAGTGCCGTCACAAGCCGATTTCTGTATACTGAATTATCGACATATTGACATATCGAACTATTTCGCGATCCCCTTCGAGTTCGATATATCCGCGTTCGACTGTGCTGTAATTAGGTCTTATGGCTGATGGTCCACATTCCGCGATAAAATGCAGGGCTATATTTTGTTTATTTATCAGGTAGTGCCAGCCGCAGTGTGAGGCCTTGGGCAGGATCACAGTATAGATACATGTAAAGATACATGTATTGATTGATGTATTGTTCACTTGTAATATTGTTGTATTTTACCACCCTGCTTGGACCTGAGCAAGGTCTGCAGTATCTAATAAATAAATAAAAATAAAAGATAGCCTATTCAAAAACATTACCAGATGTACCATGTTTAAACATTTGTAACCACCTTGCAGCCTAAAACTGATATTTCCGTAGGTAACCAATTGAGAAAACACTATACTCATGTGCAACTTCTATTTCATTACTGGCCCACTGTGGTGGTGCAGTGGCCAGGGCGCTTGACAACTGTGCTCAAGGATGCGGAATTGAATCCTGGCCGCTTTTGCATGGAGGCGAAATGCAAGAAGCCCTTGTGTTGTGCGATGTTAATGCACGTTAAAGGACCCCAGGTGGTCGAAATTTCCGAAGCCCTCCACTACGGCGTCTCTTATAGCCTGAGTCCCTGAGTCACTTTTGGACTCAGGCTACCAAATTAAACCAGAAAACTCACTTCCCTACCGAGTCAGCAGCATTCGTAAATCAAGCAAGAAAAAAAACAAGCTCACTTTCCTCAGGGCCTTCTGCAGGGCTGGTGGCAGCTTCATGGGACTCGGCAAACTGTACAAGGTTAGCTGGCCTAGCACAAGCCACCCCACGAGCAATGGCCACCAACCGGTAGAAGGCTTCACCATCCAAATCTTGGAATGGTGGTCTTTCCTTGCTACTGTTGTTGAGGCATTCCAGCACATAGCTCAGAAGAGCTTGGTCCTGCAATGAAATGAAAGAGCTATGAGGTAACAAAAGAAAGGAAAAGGTGAAGGTCCGATGAAGTCTCGTGATTCGGGAGGACTTGCCTCTAATGGTGCTATAAATGTAGCAACAGTGCCCTTTACTGCTGTCACAAGGGGCATTTCGAAGGCCCTCGAAGGGCTTCGAGCGCTGCCATACGGGCGTTTTCAATGGCCATTGAGTCGACAGTCTATTGAGTCAATGGAACAGCTCAGAACTCTATCGAGAACTCGAAGTCCTTCAAACGTCGCGCAAAGTTGCTAGCGTTGATCCGAGGAATGCCATGCGCACGTTTACGATACAAAAAAAGATGAACAAGCGTTATTTCATATCTTTATTCTTGCAGTAAAATATTAGCGTGCGTAATAATTTAAAAATACTATCACTCTTTTTTAATTAAAGGCGCATTATTTTGTATTCTCTACCACTGTAACCTGTGCCGCCGAGAAAAGCACACAATAAAAAGCACAGACGTATGAATGTTGTCCTTTAAAAACAGCTAAAAACCCACAATTACTAAAGAAAGGTAACAATTATAGTTTATTTTGCATTCATAGAAATATGATAATTTTTTAAGCAAACCCGAAAGCAACAATAGTGGCGCCACAAATGTTTGGCACCAAATACCAGGACTATTTCAACAGCCTTAAAGTTTTGCCGTGTAGCAGCAGCACAACTCAGAGTTAAATCGCGACTGAAACTCTTGAAGGCTGTCGACTTAACCGAATTTGAAAATGACAATTTATTTGCCTGCACATCAAAATGGCTGCACATCACCACTGTGTGCTTGCGAGTGCGCACTGTGCAACTGGCGATTGTGGCGCCAGCAATGCGCAGGCTATAGGATGCCTCTTCGTGGTTGCGGATGTGCAGGCCGCACCACAGCTGTATGCTCACGGACGCATGCTGAACAATTATTGACCAGAGTGCAGATAATGTGTGGACCCTGCACCACTGATTAGTGCTTGTGGCGAGTACGAAAGCTGCTGATGTTTTAATGACTATGTACAGTCTTTGACAAAAATATACAGCCCCAAGGGATTTGCTTGTAAGCCTTGTAATTCGGCCCATGGAGGTACTCTCTTAGAATACCCAAGCTTGACAAGGGAGAGGACAAAATTTCTCATCCCCTGCAAAACTGTGAATGCTGGAGATAAATAACGAGCCCAGTTACTGGCCTAGGAAGCAAACCCCTTCGGCTGTATTGACAAACACTGCACATCCTAAAGAATGCAATCATGCACCATGTCCCTGTTTGTGTTATACGTAAGCTCTACTGTGTGCAGCTTCTGACAATTGCTACATGATGCCGCTCAGGCGATAAGCGACCACTCCTGCCTGGATCACTATGATACTCAAACAAAACCTGGCAACACATGGTGATGCACTTCTCTAAACACGATCATACAATGCGTGCTTCTATAGTGTGGGGACTGTACTACTTTGCAGACCAAGATATATTCTTAACTGGGTAAAGCACACACGATGAGGCTTCAGACACTGCCAAAAACGTGACGCTATTGGATGTATATTTCATGCTCGGATGGTATGTACTGCCACCCACAAGTGGAACACAAATGCTTAAGTGTATGGCTAGTGCTGGCATTAGAGTCATGGAGTGCTGACCGCCGAGCTCCCCTCCAGGCCATGCTGCTTAGTGCACCCGAGGTGCTTGATGATGGAGAGTTCCTGCAGCTGCCTTAGCATTATCTGACTCAGCGACTGAAGGTCCACAGTACTAAAAAGAGTGCAAGCCATGCACTCAAGCATTTATAATAAAAGAGTGCGTTGTTGGGCGAGTCGGTCAGACATATCTCCCCCCCAAAGTATACTGCGCACACAAAAACAAGGACGAGAAAAGTACACTACAAGCGCAGACTCTCAGTATACCTTGAAGACATAAGTTTGAGGGCGGCAGTTCAGGCGCGGCCAGAATAATATGGCGCATGTTTTGGCAATTTATAAATTTTATACGCATACCTGTAAAGTTTTTGAATATATATATATAGAGGAATGCACCAGCAGCATTTCATAATTCTTACCGACAGCACAGGAGAGGAGTTTGATAGGCTAAGCATGCTCTATATTAATATGGCCACAACTGTGCATGACTATCGCCGACAATGGCTTTAACATTTTCTTTTAAGTTCTGGAAAGTTAAAACTCACTATACGACTAAATCTGCCCTACTCCACTTCACCTACTCATAGAAAAACCCGAAAAAAAAAAGGGAGAAGTGTGTATACCCGATGGCTGGTATACGCTGTGCGGCTGGGATGCAGAGCAGCGAGAAGGGCGCGCACTTGCTGGTGCACAGCTGGTGGAGTGGGCAGTGTTAGCAGACGTGTGGCCACATCCAGAGCACTTCCCTTAGCCCCTCCAGAAAGCCACTCCTCCGAGAGTGAGCTTAACGAGAAGCAGTCGTCCAGCATCTCCAGGCAACTGCTTGTTAGCCTGTGGAAAGGATAAAAGTGTTGGCGTGGTGATAACAATCACTCTTAAAGGCTTAACAAGGCTCATTGCAGGTCTGGGAGCTTTTGGGAGCAAAAACAAAAAACAAAAAAAAAAAAATATTTCAAAACAAATTTCAGAACTAAATTTTGAGATCTATGAATGAATGAAGATCTAAGAGGCCTATGAATTTTCAGAACTCAGGAGTCAACATTTCAGCTGCAATATTCGAAAAAAATTGTAGATCCGCGCACATTCGGGGCAGATTTGATGCAAAAAACCACACTTTTCATGACATGCAGTCGTCATTCTCAGGGAGTGGTCTCATTCGAAAGAGCAGCTTTTCGCGTTCAATTTCACGCCATTGCTGCGCGTTTACGCTATCGGTTGCAGAGAAAAAAAGGCACCAAAAGAAAGCCTCGACATGCGCTGCTATTTGCTAGTCTGTGCATGTGACTAAAACGTGTCACCCGGTTAGCTGACACGCTTCTTGACTTGTCGCATCTGTTGAGGGCCGCAAGCGTCAGCAGGCGCTATCTTGTCAGAGTGTCGTCACTCGTGTGTCTCGCAATGATGTCAGCACTGAAGTTCAGAGCAACGCACAAGTTCGACAAAAAGAGAACAAAGTCTCATTGACGACTTGAAGAAGAATTCCACGGGTATTTGCCATTATCTAAGGGCACAAAAACACAAACTGAGAGCATCGCTGACATACCACCTGCGATTTGCCGATCGAGTTAGGCCTGACAACAACGCTGACCGCAGATGGGAAAACTTCGAACAGCAGATGTATTCATTCAGCGAGACACCCTAATGCTACAACCTTCAGAGACTGAAGCAATAGTAAGAAAAGCGCATGCAAAACTGACAGATGGCATCGACCCCTGCAATGGAGCGCAAGGCAGTGCTCTTCAGTGCAACCGAAGACACCATGGCTGCCACTGCCGAACAGCTCGACAATGCGTCCTTCATGGTTATCAGTTTCAAATCCGTGAATGCACTACTAACGTATGTGAAGCGCAAATGTGTGGAGGTGATGTTAGCATCAGTAAATGTGCCAACGAGTATGGTCTTGCTGTGAAATCGGCAATTTATAGCTTGAACTGCGCTGATATTTCTTCAGGATGGAGTGTACCACGTGTGATCGACGGAAAAAACAAAAAAAACAAAAAAGAACCCGTTCATTGAGAACATTCTCACCACTCGCGCAATGCAAGCAACTGGAAATAAGTGCGGTGCACTGAATGATGATGGGCGCGAGGAGACACCATGGCGCCACATCTCGAAAGCGGCCGCATGAAGAAACAAGTGGGATAATGCGCGTTGAACTGCTGCTGTAGGACTGTTACCTAGATAGTTTAGCTGCACATTAGTATTACGTTCGTTTATTTAATATACACCTTGGTCTAGGCCTTTATAAGCTTATTTTGAGGTATTAAACCCACTAATTCCGCAAGAAAGCACTTCACCGAATTAGAGTTACCGAAGTTGGCGAGCTGTGACGATGCACACCGGCTGCAGCATTGCTGTTGCTTTTATGGTAAAAAAAAAAGAACTGAAAATGCCACACAACCAGTCTGATGTAAGCAGCCACTGAACAGGTAATGGAATTCATCCTCAAGAGCAGCGGAGATGTCAGGTGCCCGATGGATGCTGTGCGCCTTCGAATAGCGCCGGCGGAAACGGCAGTCCGTCTGCTCCCTTGAACGCAGTGGAACACAAAGTTTTACGGTGGAGAACATGTGGATTAATTTGTATAGCAAGTGTGAAGAAGCGCGTTCCACACAGCGAATTATTCCGCACTGACTACTTCACTGGCAACATATCAAAACATGCATGTAATGCCCTACCTCTCATTTATTCACGTACTACTCTGTCATTTGAAATCACTACAGTACTAGAAACGCTGCCTGAGAACACTCTCCATGCCTACCACTGCCCGTAGCGGCAAAATCTAGTTCATTTCAGTGAAACTTTCGAGTCAACGCCTTCATTCTGAATAATTTGAGACTTTAATTTCACACGATTGTTTTTCTGGGTGGGTACTGCTCCGTGAAGAAGCCTGCATCGTTTCCATCCTTCCAGCTATAGGATCGTTAGCTTCACAAGTGATAAGTGCAAATTAAAACGTGCATGCTGTTCCTCCTGCCGCTCACCAATCTGTTAGCGCCGACTCCATCGACGAAATCTTGCTCGCTGATATGTCTGCTGTACGCATTAGAATGACCACTCGCTTCTTTGCCCATTCAAATCTTGATTAAGGAAGATTATGTGAGCTTACTTTTCGGGTAGCAATGGGAACTTGCGCCGGGTTCCATTGCTTACGTCCAGGTACAGAGCAGTAATGAAGAGTAGCAACAGCTTAAATAAACTTCAGCAGCCTCAGCAACTATGCAAGATCAAAAAGTGCAATGCTGGCACTCGTTATAAAACTACAAAAATAAATGCGACTGTTAGCTTTTAAAACGCACAAATTCAATACAGTGTTTGCGCCAGCAGCAGTAAGAGGAGTCACGTGATACCACTTGCTCCCCTAGATTGACACTAGCGCCATTCACTCCAGTGGTGGCGCTCGCTCCCAATATTCTCATTAATGAATATATTGCATCGAGATTTGCATGCTAAAGCTTGGCAAAAATATGTCAAGGAAAAGTTGACGCCTGTGGTAGACTTTGCAGCCAGGAGATAACAGCTGACTGCACGCTATCCGTTTGAGAGGTGTACACAGAGCTGAACCTTAGACACCCTAGAAATATTGCAATCTCATTTCATGGCTTGCGAATGACACGTAGACGTTCCTCGCACATCGCAATTGGCTTAGTTATTGAACTTTTCCCCGTACTTGTGCTCAATTATGTCGTGCTCAGCAATTTTTGTGCTGCATGTGAACAGAGCCCAAAAGATGACCCGACGTACCCAGCATGAAAACAAAGCCATATACAAGAAGGCTGGCGAAATGGAGGTAGATGCTGCACTATACTTATTCAAGCGGTCCCTACAACAGCACAACCTCCGGTAAACGACCTAGCTGTCTGACGGAGACAGCCGCACTTTCCTTGCTTTACAAGAAGAAGTCTATGGCTACATACCAAGTACCAAGGAAAACTGCATTATAATCCATGCGCAGAAATGCATGGGAAACGCTCTGCGCAATCTGGTCACAAAACAGACGTTCTGGGGGAGAATCCTTTGGTGAGAAAGGAAAGCTTACAGGAGATCTAATTTCTAAGTCGAGCTCCTACTATGCATCGGCTTCGAAGTCGCACACTGGTGACGTGAAGGCCACACAGAGGGCTGTGTTGGCCACCTCCCATCATATCACATTTAATGACGTCGCCTACAACCACAGCTTCTGATATGCAATTTTATTGAGTTTTGTGGAGAAATAAAAGTTTTTCTCAAAAAGTAGGTTGGTTTGTGGGGTTTAACGTCCCAAAGCAACTCAGGCCATGAGAGACGCCGTAGTGGACTCTGGAAATTTCGACCACCTGGGGTTCTTTAACGTGCACTGACATCGCACAGCACACGGGCGCCTTGCTTTTCGCCACCATCGAAAAGCTACCGCCGAGGCCGGGATTCGATCCCGCGTCCTTGGGAACAGTAGTCGAGCGCCATAACCACTGCGCCACCCCGGCGGGAGTTTTTTCAAAAAGTAGTCTCCCCCTTTAAGCAGAAAGGAAGAAGATAAACCCTCACCCTATGAAAGTATTTTACGTTAAAAAACCATGCTAGAATTCTAGTCCAAAAAATGCATGGTTCAAATGGGACCACCTTCTTTATGAATGAGCCATGACTCTGCTCATGTAGAGTGACCTGCTTGTGACCTACCCCCATTGAAGTTCTGGTGGTGCTAGTATAAGGGGGAGCCAACCAAATGGACTTGGCTTTTTGCAGTCTTTGGAATCTGCTCGAACACCTTTGAAACCGTGCTAATGTTAGGAAAAGGTCTCTCTACTTTCTAGTAACTGTCTCCTTAATTGCCACCCCTTCACCAACCAAACTGCACTATTTAAAGGTACAGAACACTGGAATTCAGGTCTCGAATCTTTTTTTTTTTGGTACAATGGAAACGTTGATGCCTAAAATGTTTGTTTCCATAACGGTTTTGTTAGAAACGGAAGAAAAAAATTTTTACAGAGAATTTTTCGATCAGTGCACGCGCCCGTTTTTATGTAGTCCGATGCTGGAAACCATGAGCAGCGACCGCGATAAGGACTAGTGGTCGACAAAAAAGACTTACCGAAAACAAATATACCTTTCACTCGCCAGACAGTAATCAGGCATTTTTTGCGTAGAGTAATGCCCTTTTCAGTTTCACACTGAATTCGTTTACGACACAAAAACTCACGCCTCGTCAACGAAAGTTTTAGTTGGCACTATCATCGCTTCATTCACAAAATTGCAAACACTGTGGCGCCATCTAGTGGCAAACCCTGAAAACATGCCTCTCGCAGTGCGAAAGATGAGATTTTTATTTAAGAACGCACTGGAGAGAGCGCAAAATATAATATATTATGATAAGCCCTTCTAGAAGAAAAAGAACAGTTACGAAAATCAGCAATATTTTGCTGACATGTAGTCACGTGGGGTACTACACTGAAAGTAACAGGTTTTCCCTGCTAGATAGCGCCTCAGTTGTTTTTGAGATTTTCAATGGTAAATTAAAATTGCAAAGCCTCTTCTCTTTGATACTGTAGAGCTCGATCTTAAAATATGAGGCAAGATCCTTTCATCTCCACTATAATCTCAACATATTTTGGCCAGTGTTCTGCCCCTTTAATGCATTTTTAACGAAACTGCATATTTTGAATTTTGGTTTGGTTTGGTTTGGTTTGTGGGGTTTAACGTCCCAAAGCAACTCAGGCTATGAGAGACGCCGTAGTGGAGGACTCCGGAAATTTCGACCACCTGGGGTTCTTTAACGTGCACTGACATCGCACAGCACACGAGCGCCTAGCTTTTCGCCTCCATCGAAAAGCAGACGGCTACATAAAACATTTTTTTATCCGTTCGTTGAAACGAAGTTAGACTGTAAATGGAATTTGCAATGCTAGCTGTATTAGCCTAGTTTCCCATCTACTATAGCTGATCAGCAACACCTGGGCACATGACCAAGCAGCTGTCAAGCTGCTTTGGCACAGCATTAAGCATTGCTTGCAGTAGGAATTTACACAAGTATCAAAATGGCACAGTTGAAGCTGTCTGCCAACCATTCAGACAGTCCCTCTAGATCCAGCAATATGGGCCTTTCCTGTCTCTGTCAGTGACAATGAAACCCGATGCGTAATGCAGTTATGTCAACACCAGGCAAAACGTTCTTTCCCTTCAAGAATTTAAGAACATGCAAAATGTTCACATCTTTTCAGGAGATTGGGCTGAAAACAGTGCGATCATGTTTATGAATCAGCCATCTATACATTCTGCAGCCACGCCTCAGAGAACTTTTGGTCAAAGTATGAAAGGCAAAGCAAAGGCTAGCAAAACCCTCAGAGTCCTCCTCTGTTTGGCAATTCTCACAGCTCACAAATCCTTTCACTCATTCAAGCACACCATGCAATGCAAGCCTAATCAGTGGGAACTGTCGAAGAAATAGTTACGGGACTCTCAGATTCTTCACAGTTATTTTGTTTCCCACAAAATGATTCACAGTGACCATGCTGAACTGCACCTGCAAAATACATGCCTGTCCAAAGCGGTGATGGGCAGTGGTGTGGACGGGATTCCATCAGAGTCTATTCCAGTTGTTCCCACTGCATTTGACTGTGCTGCGATGCCCACTCCTGTTGCAAACTCGTCACTTTCTTCAGGCCAACCGAAAGACTCTTTTGACTTGCCGTACACTTTGACAGAATCCACCATTGTCACGCATGATGGGTCACTACTTGGTCCAAAGAAGATGTTTAGCTGCGTGATGTGAAACAAAAGATAGGACATTTGCAGCAAGCAGCGATGATGAAATTCATACAGCTGCAGAGAAGCTGAACTTTTTTTAAAAACCTTTTTGCCAGGCTAGTTAGTGCATTTTCCTCAAAGAAGTGCCAAAGTAGACAAAATTAAGATAGCAACACAGACAAGAGTTCGTCTTTGTTGTTCTCTCTCCTTTGTGTGGACGAGTTACGGATACAAAGAAAAGGTTATAAAGATGCAGTATAATCTCAGTGATATAAATCTCACAGGATCGTAAAGAATTCCTACCCGAAATTTTTTATAATTAAATGAACAAAAATCAGTAACCAGAAGCACAGAGAAGGCATCCACGCAGATGTGTTTACAGCTGAAAGGATTTATTTACAGCCACATAGCCAGGTTCACACTTGTGGCGTCTACAGTGCGACAGCAGATCACGATGCTGGCAATGTACAGGCTACGTGTCGCCGCAAACTACTCTTTGTGCATACAGTGCGACTAGCAATCACGGAGTCGATGTGCAGGGTGTGATTGGTAATCATTACGGGTGATTTGCGGGCCACACGCTGCCTCAAACTTCTTGCGTGGCGCATACAGTACAACATCAGTGACGTTCGGACCGCAAGCCGCTGAGAAATGCTCCTTGCGCATACAATGCGACAGGCAATCGTAGGGTCAACAATGTGCGCCCAGTGCATAGTGCTCAAGGTTGCAGTCACATTTAATATGTTTGTATCATCCGTAGTGGCTCAGGAGGTTGTTTGGAACATCTGAAACTCTGCCCATTGTACGCAATGCCCTCCAGTCAGGGAACGTTATGAGTTCATATCGTCCCAAAAGTTGTATCAACAGGGTTTATATCACCAGGGCCGGCTTGCACGATAAAGTTGGAGCTAAGTCCAGACTTAAACGGTCCAGACTTAAACAAGCCGCACGCTTCGGTTCGGCTCGTGGATCACCAGAGGGGCTTCCCTGAACGCCCTCAGCAACCACTTGGGCCAGCGCATCTCTGTATTTTCTAATTTCTCGACTTAGGTACCGGGTGTCCTTGTGTCTTAACTAAGACGGCCTAGAGTCGTAATCGTACAAGCGACTTATTCAAGTCAAGACTAAAGCCCAGTCTTGGCTCCAGTCTTAAGCAGCCATGCTAGCGGCCTATCCTTAAGACTCCAGTTAAGTCTGGACTTAGCTAAGACAGTCTTAAGATCGTTTGTGCAAGCGGGCCCAGGATTCTACTATAAATGATTCATTCCTTTGCCATTCCTTTCTCTAGTTCCATATTTCCTTTTAGGAACTGTCCAATTGAATAAATAACTAACACATTTTGATGTGTTAGCAACAACAAGCATAGCAGAACGAAAGGCTGCACCTCAAACCTCAACTTTTGAGCTACCTCAAAAGCGATAACAGAAGTCAGTGCTAGAGTCTCTGATATTGAAAGAAGCGTTCGCAACTTTCAAAGCAAGCTCACTGACTTGGAAGATCGCTCCCGACGGAATAATATTCTCGTTTATGGCATTACTGAAGAACCCGATGAAACGCCCCAGGAACTTGCCTCAAAAGTAGTTGAAGGTGTGTTCAAAGACAAATTACGCATAGCCGTGTCGTCCACAGAGAGAATGCACCATATTGGCCGCCAACAGCAAGAACGACCGGGTTCTGTAATTCTAAAGCTTATCGACCATCACGAAAAAATAAGCGTACTGCAAAACTGTTATAAATTGAAATATACGGGTACTTCAATTTCTGAAGACTTTTCAGTGGCAACCAGGCAAAAAAGGAAGAAACTGTGGGAGAGCACGTCCGAAATTAGGAAGGAAGGTTAAGTTAGTCTATGACAAAATTAAGGTTGATAATGAGTTCTTTGCATGGGATGACGCTACAAATAAGAGGATACCCACTGGGAAACGCCCTGAGCCAAGGAAACATGCGTCGGAAGGGCAGCAATGAATCGATACAAGTGCTCAGGAACCTTTTCAATGTCTGAACCTCAATGCACGGAGTATACTTAATAAATCGGAGGATATTGAGAGTATTTTATTAGCGCACAGACCTGATGCATTGATCATAACCGAAACGTGGTTACACGCTGAAATAAGCCACTTCGAAGTGACACCACCCGGCAACCGAATCTATCGAAAGGATAGAAGTTCTAGAGGCGGCGGAGTTGCCATAATGTTGAGATACACTGCACGCAATTAGGCTGCCTGACATATCTGGTACTGAGTCCGCCGTTATTAAAATCTGCTTGAAGGAGCTTAATCTAACTATAGGGGCATTTTCTTTGATGAAATGAATTGCTTTTTATGCGAGTGCTCAAAATATTCCAATAACTTACTTTTAGGGGGTGATTTTAATATTCCATCGATCGAATGGACTAAAGATTTTCCTGAAGCGTTGTCAACTTTTGCAGAGCCGTTTGTCGATATCATTCTTTTCCATGACTTAATCCAGCTAGTCAGGCAGCCTACACATATTCAAAATGGTACCGCCTCTATTTTAGATTTATTTTTTGTATCGGGTGAATTGCTTCGTCGTGAACCAAAACTGCAGGTTATGGACGGCATATCGGATCATAAGATGGTATGCCTAAATTTGCATCTCAACGCCATTACGAATTGCAAGAAAGAAAAACGTGTATTTCCAAACTCGACACGTGCTGATGACGGTGTTCTGGACACACTAGATAACTCCTTTTCATATTTCACGTCTTGTTATGAGCCTGATTCATGCTGTGTCAACAGTTTATGGTTAATATTCAAAAATCTTGCATTGAAATGTGTGAATGAGTATGTGCCACGTAGTTGCAAATTTGTACACAACACTAATCCCTGGATCACTAAAGAAATTGTACGTTTAAAACGGAAAACGAAAAAGATGAGAAAAAAAATCTGGCAGTGCCCCTCTGCGGCCAATGTTCTGAAACTTACCGGCATGCGCCGACAGCTCAAGAGTTCAATAAAAGCAGCAAAATATAACTACCACAATATAACAATGACAAACTTTCTTCTTTCATCTCCTGCTAAGTTTTGGCGACATTTTTCATCTAGAAAAGACCCATTCCCCACTATGTTCATTGCAGATGTAACTGTCACTGAAAAATATCAAATAGCGAATTCTTTTAATCAGTTTTTCTGCTCCCTATATACAGATGACGATGGCAAGATACCGCAGTTCACAGTCAATAACACGAACCCTCCGATAAATAATATATGTATATCTGAAGAAGGCGTTCTATCGTTCTTACTTGACATTGATATTAAGTCGTCGCAGGGAATTGATGGGATACCCAATGCCTTTCTTTTCAGGTATGCAGAATGGTGCGCTAAGTATCTATCGCTCATATTTAGGAAATCTCTGTCAGAAACAGCACTTCCTAACGATTGGAAGTATGCTAAAATCACACAGATACCCAAATCAGAAAACAGATCGCTTCTTTCGTCTTACAGACCAATTTCACTTTTGTGCACATGCGGAAAAATTATGGAACATATCTTTAAACACATATCCACTTATCTTGAAAAACACAATTACATAGATCCTCGGCAGCACGGTTTCCGCAGGGGGGTGTCAACGGTCACACAACTACTTGAGGCAGTACATGATTTTGCGGCAGCTATATATAGACCAGAGCCAAATAGATATCTTTTTAGATTTTGAGGAAGCGTTTGACTGCGTTTCCCACCAAAAGCTGTTATTAAAACTGCAACCAATACTTAGAAATGACACATTGCTTTCCTGGATAGCGGCGTATCTTTTGTCGCGGCACCAGTGCGTGTCGATTGAAGGTGCGTGTTCCAGTTATGGGCCGGTCCAGTCGGGCGTTCCGCAGGGGTCTGTTCTGGGGCCTCTTTTCTTTTTAGTATTTATTAACGATATCGTCAGCAATGTGTCCGTGAAAATAAAACTTTTCGCAGATGACTGCATATGTACAATGAAATTAAACATCCGAATGACCAGTCTGAGTTAAATTTATCGCTAGCTAAAATAGAAAACTGGTGCACAACATGGCAAATGAAAATAAATAAGAAGAAAACAGTAGCAATGATAATCACTCGTAAAAGGAAGCCCCTAACCTTTCCCTACTCCATTAATAGTCACCTCCTAGCATCCGTTGAAAGTTATATTTAGGTGTAATTCTAACTTCTGATCTCAGATAGAATGAACATGTGTGTTACATTGAAAAAAAGGCGATGCAAAAACTTGGTTACTTGTGAAGAACCCTACGCCAGTCTACACAAGAAATAAAAGTTGTAGCTTACAAAACATTTATCAGGCCACTTCTTGAATACGCTTCAGTGGTATGGGATCCTTATACTAAGATGAATATTAACAAACTCGAAAACATCAAAAAAAAATCAGCAAGGTTTGTTTATAGTTCGTACAGTTGGCACACTTCAGCAACCGCTCTAGTGTAAAAATTTAATTTAGATCCTCTGCAGTTACGTCGCATTCATGAACGACTGAAGTACATGCTTCTTCTCTACTCTTCTAAGCTAGGAATAAACCAGACGCTATATATCGAACCTGTTATTCGGCACAATACGCGTGCAAATCATTCTAAAAAAATGAAAGAATACACTTGCAAAACCAACGTGTTTAAAAATTCTTTCTTCCCTAGAACAGTCAGCGAGTGAAACGCACTTCCTGCTGATATTGCAGAATGCCCGACTGTCGAGTTTATGTTATATATTCACGTGTAGTGCTTCTTTATTACTGTTGGCGTTTCTAGTACATGTGGTTTGCCATTGTTCATCTGTTCGGGTATTTTGCTCTTGTATTGCCTACCATTTCCTTGCGCATGTGGTTTCATATGTCTGCTTTTAATGTATCTTCTTTATTCTTTTTTTTTGTGGTCAATTTCACTGTACGAACAGCGTGTTGATGTGCGAGTATTTTAATCCATTTTTTGGTGGCAGGTCGACACCGGGATGATTTTTTATTTCTTAGGTTTTTCCTCTTGTTAAGCTGGTTTTTCTTTTCTGCTGTGTGTTTTAACAGTGCATGTAATCCCACTCCTGCCTAAGGACTTCTGTGAAGGCTGGCAGTATTTCTGAAATAAATAAATAAATAAATAATAAAACACTTCCACTAAGCACGATAATGAAAAGAAATTTAGTTTTTACCATATCAATAATTTATAACAACATAACTGAGTGCCATATATTTCAGGAGGACCCACTCTCTGTGTGCCAGATTTTTTTTTTCATTTTGGATATTCCTCTCAATAGCGGATGTTCTCTTACCTTTTTGTCAGCACTAAGCGACTCCTCCCGGGTGAATGGGAAGTCATACCATCGTGAGCGTGTTAGCACCAGTGGGTGAGAACGGCCAAAAAGCTCCACTGTTGAGGGTGCACGCTGCACATCCTGAGAGCCAACCAGTACACGCACACCCACCATAACCATTGTTGTGTCCGTATTTGTGACTTCCAGTGTAAGGCCACCAGGCTTTGTGCAGGCCACATACATGCCTGTCGTGTTCAGCCGGTGCTTCACCTGCATAAAAGTCCCAAGTATATAATGCTATCTTGCGTTCTGGTGGATCAAGTGCTAATACAATAATCATGCCCAATTTCTCGCGAACCTGTTTATCATGAGGCACTTGCTGACAACATGGAAAGCTACAGTTCAGTGGCTGCGATCTGAGGGCTTACTGCAGCTTGAAATATTTTTATTCGTTTGCCGGACATAAAATGATCCAACAGCTCTACAAAACGGGCTCACTAGGTTTCTTAACGTGATTCTCATGACAAAACAAATTTTCTCCTACCATATATTGTGCAAGTATTCTGCTGAGTAATAATTGATATCCACTAGTAATATACACCAAGTGGTCCGAAAGGAACTAGACGCTGCTCCGTTAAGCACGTACGAGCAGTTATTCACACAAGCGCTGCTTTCCTCCCCAGGCAAGAGCAACTGAACATATCCTGTCTGTCAGGCAGCAGAGTGACTGGCTTTGTCACTGGGGAGGAGACAGTTTTTTTCAGCTACCACAAATGTTTTTCTCCCCCACCAACCACCTAAACCATATGGAGTAGAGTTTTTTTTTTTCTTTTAAATGCTCTACAAGTTTACAGTTTGCGCTGTATGAAATGTTTATGGCAGCGTCTCTGGCCTAAACAAGGGGCTTGTATAGTAGCAATTATGTCCTCGCGATGTCTGTGTTCAAAAGAATTGCAGCTTGTGCTGTATAAAATGTCCATGGCAGAGTCCCTTGCCTAAGCCAGTGGCTTGTATAGTAACAGTGACGTCCTCCCATGGCTGCTTGTGTGAATATGGTGTAGGGAGTGGAGCTCTGCTTGTTGGTGACATCAACACGTTCCTCAGCACTGGACTCCCTCATGTCAATACTTGAATGTAACAATGTGCAAATAGGGATATATGTCCAGTGTCAACGGCACCAATGGCTGGGTTATAAATTCGTGCTGGGACATGTAACGGACACCCACGGGCAATGAAAAAATATGTGGCAACCTTTGGCTCATTCCAATGGCACAATGTCACCATAAATTTCAAGCAATTCACAATGTCCTAAAAAGCATGTAGAGCACAAAAATGAAGTGCAAAGTAAGCCTTCCTTTGTTTCTCACAGAATGCTGGTTTGGTTTGCTTTATGTCCCAAAGTGACTGACTATGAGGGACGCATTAGTGGAGGGCTCCAGAAATTGACCTCCTGGGGATTTTTAACGTACTGTGACATTGTACAGTACACAGGAGCCTTGATTTTCGCCTACACAGAAAAGCAGCTGCCGTGGCCAGGGTTAACTCACGCCTTGGGTTCAGCAGTTGAGTGCTGTAACCATTGAACTACCGCAGCAAGAATGCTGTTACTGTACTTCATTATATTAGGTCTTGTGGTGCACGGCTGCGGCGTAGTGGTGCGTTAGGGAATTTGAATGCTGTGCACAGGCATGTGGGATCGAATCTTGGCTGCGGTGACTCCTTTTCGATGGTGGCAAAAAACAAAGCGCCCGTGTGCTGCGCGATGTCAGTGCAGGTTAAAGAAGCCCAGGTGGTCAAAATTCCTGGAGTCCTTCACTACACCATCTTTCATAGCCTGAGTCGCTTTGGGACGTTAAGCCCTATAAGCCAAACCATCTTATGATACATAAGCAACTACGGCTATCACACACCAAGAATATTGCTAAATGGTCTGTTGAGCTAAATGATTTATGGTTTAAATGAAGTTGTTTAAGATTTGAGAAAAATGAAAAACCTGTTTTTATTTGCCCAAAAGCAACGCTGGATGTTGGGGTGTATACAGTCGAACCCGGTTATATCGAACCCGGATATATCGAATTTTGGTTATATTGAAATCACGGATTCATCATCATCATCATCAGTCTGATTATACCCACTGCAGGGCGAAGGCCTCTCCCATATTTCTCCACTTAACCCGGTTCTGTGCTAGCTGCATCCACTTGACCCCTGCAAACTTCTTAATCTCATCCGCCCACCTAACTTTCTGCCGCCCCCTGCTACGCTTTCCTTCCCTTGGAATCCAGTGTGTTACCCTCAGCGACCATCGGTTATCCTCTCTTCGCACTACATGTCCTGCCCATGTCCATTTCTTCAACTTAATTGCTACTAGAATGTCATTGACTTGAGTTATTTCTCTGACCAATTCTGCACGCTTTCTATCTCTTAATGTTACCCCCACCATTTTTCTTTCCATAGCCCTCTGGATTGTCCTCAACTTAAGTAGAACTCTCTTGGTTAGCCTCCACGTTTCAGCCCCATAGGTGAGTACAGGCAAGATGCAACTGTTGTATACTTTCCTCTTGAGCGATATCGGTAAGCTGCTAGTCATAATCTGCGAGTGCTTGCCAAATGCGCTCCATCCCAATCGTATTCTTGTTATTTCCTTTTCGTGGTTCGGATCTGCGGTTACTACCTGTCCTCACGGATTATCCCCTTGAAAATCCCAAGTAAGTATAGGAAAGCCGCGTCATATATCGAACTTAATTTCACCGGTCGTTCGATATATCGAACTCTACACCACGCACTGGAAAGTGTGCCTTCCCCAAAGACGATCGCATCACTCTTGGCCGTTTGCCGCGTGCAGTTTTCAAGCCACGTGCGGAAGGAATGAGAGGGGACAGTTCGGCGACGGCTGGTCAGGGCAGTGCCGCGCCCATTCCCCAAAGGCGTGCGCATCTGCAGTTATCGTTTTCCGCGCGCTAACACATGACGTTTGCAAGCCATGTGCATGGGTGTGCCCATCCTTTTGCCGAGCTCTCTCTCTCCATCAGCACGCGCTACGCATGCGCCAAGCCAGCTCAGCCAGTTTTCAGACAGGCGTCGACGCTTTCTCCAGCGTGTGAACCCTCTGCGCGCGGCTGCTGAGGTGGCTATGGTGCCTGCGGACGTTAAAAAGCGGCAGCTCTCTCTCTCTCTTTTTTTGCGAGTCATCCTTTATTATCGTTGTGCTGTTCGGACGTTAAAAAGCGGCAGGATTATTTTTTTGGCGGGAGTCGTTTATTCTTGCATGTATGAATCAATGAAAGCACGTGGTCAGCTGCTGCGATCATGACGCTCGCCCCAAGCGTGGCGTGATAAATCGAACCAGGCTTGTACGTGCAATCAAGCCATCACGGGCACTTTGCCAAGTTCGCTCCCCGCCACCACAGGAGCTATCAAAAGATAAACGCGCCCCGACGTTATCGCTGCGAAATGAGCTGTGGATGAGACGACCGAAACGGAGTGACGTGCGCCATAGACATGCAAGCGAAAACACTCGCGACGATTTCTGCCGCGGCAACACAGAAACCTTTTTAGAGCTGCCGCGGTGGCTCGAGCAGCGAGAGGGACGCAGTTCCAACAAGTCTGAAATTTTTCGCTCTGTCGCTGCTGCTCGTCACTGAGATCGCTCAATCGCTTGCATGTGAGCGAGCTGGCCTTAACGCATTTTTTTTTTTTTCAAATTCTCGGTGCAAAAGTGCAGGGTGGGTTCATTATGCGAGTGGGTTGATTACGCGACAAATACGGTATCATTTTTTGGCATCGTAAGTGCCGTCACAAGCCGATTTTTGTATATCGAACTATTTCGCGATCCCCTTCGAGTTCGATATATCCGGGTTCGACTATACTTTAGAGTTTTGTGCATGAGATTAAGATGTAGCTCACTGTGAATTCACCGCAAATTTCACACGCACATTTCACATACCGGTCTTTCTTGTTTCGTCATTAAGTGTTTAAAGTGTGTGAGTGCTAAGCTTAGACAGTATAAACTCACTATTTCAAAATGCTTCCCATGCTACCACAAAATAAAGAAATGTTCCTTCCCTCTAACAATTTGCAGAACTTGTATAGAATGCTTGTGGCGTAAGCACATCAAGTATGTATGTGATAAACAGATGGTCAGTAGCAAACTGAACCCCCCCCCCCCCCCCCCGTCAAGCATTTGGCCTATCACTAGAGTGCGTGCCTGGAGAAATTTACCAGCTGGTCCTATGTGCTACAAAACTAACTGCGGTCAATCCTGGACACTTAAACCTAGATATACCTAATTATTTTTCATGGCGAACAGTTAACATCACTTAAAATCACTTGCAAAATTATAGCACTACTACCCCCACTTTTCAATGTTCCATTCAGCAGAACATTAAATATATTGAATAGTGAGCTACATCCCTGCATGTGGCACTGCTCATACTGGCCCTCTCAAATTACTTTTTGCATGCAAAGCCTGAGTGGTTACATGGCCTTGTGCAGCTGTTGGGTATGCTTGAGGGTAGCCTTGATCTCTTATACAGTTTAACCTCGGCATAGCAAACCTCAATACAGTTAAACCTGCTTATAACAAAACTGTAAAATATCTGTGGTTCTTCATTACATTCAGGTTTTTGCTATATGCAGTTTTCGCGTGAAAACTCTAATCGGCAATGCAGGACGAAAACCAGGTTAAGAATTGAATGCAAGAAAAACCACCTTAAAAAGTAAATCAGAATTACTCGAAGTTCCAGAAACGGTGAAACAGTTTGCAATCACACTGAGGGTAGCACAGGTGCTGAGGGCACAGCACGACTGGCAGCAACCCTGACCTCCGCTGCGGCGCAGGGTATCTACGAGAGGGGCGGTGAGAGGGGTGTGGAGGAGAAGGCAGCCTGGGGGAGAGAGTGTGTGGCCGCGTGAGAGTGTTGGGTCACGATGACGCCAGGCAAGAAGCTGCTCAAGTCTTCACACGTCCTTGCTCGCCCATCACCTTTGCTCCAAGAAGTGAACTCTCTTTCTTCGCTGGCGCTCTCCGCTGTTCTCGCTACCGACGCAAGAAAACTCGTGAGCAACCGTGTAGCGGTGATGGGCACGCTCTGCTTGCCTCGTGTCTTTTTTTCTTCTTTGTCTTGTTATTTTTCGCTGATTTTTGAGCTTGAACTACTGTAAAGCCATGCACCGAAAGCGAAAGCAGCAGAAACTGCTGCATTTGCAATGTAGATGCGTCTTCAGCACTAAAATGTAGCACAGTGTATCGACTGCAGTTGCTCGCTGCGATCGTAAGAATTCCTCTCACATCAGTTCATGTTTTATTGTCATGAAACTTGCAGGGCTTTGACAACTTTCCAGTAATTCAGCATTACCTAAGGCTTAGTTGGCGCAGTGAGTTCGTTACACCAAGGTCAACCGCCGCAACATTCGTCACATCGAGTTTTCAAACTTCCGTGGCGGTGGTGTTGGGGAACTGAGAACTCCATAACATCGAGGAATTCACTACACGGAGATTCGTTAAGAGGTTCAACTGTATAACGAAATTTGCAATGCAACAAACATTTTTTGTTTGTTTCTTGCTTCTAGTGAAATGCATGCATTTTTTTACCTCGATTCACCAAAGTGTATTCACGCTGAAGTTTTGATACAGGGAAGATTTTGCA
This sequence comes from Amblyomma maculatum, assembly GCF_055883805.1. Lineage (NCBI taxonomy): Eukaryota > Metazoa > Arthropoda > Arachnida > Ixodida > Ixodidae > Amblyomma > Amblyomma maculatum. Next base: position 161,516,316 of record NC_139344.1, on the reverse strand, counting down.
AGAGTTGAAAGCAGAGTTCGACACACACTACCACCTGGGGAAAAAAAAAAAGTACTTATTGCAAAAACGTGAAGTGTTTGTAAGGCAACAGAAGTAAGAAAAAATGTTCCCCTCTGCAAAGCCCTAGGTGTATGGACATTCAAGTCGAAATATGATGTTTTAATGCCTGGAGTGACGTTTTGACTTTTACAGTAACATTGTCTAGAGCGTCTATTTTATTCACTGGCACACAGAGACTCATTTAGACAGCCCTTTCATTCTCTTGTAATCACAGTGTTCATCTCAAGCACATAAAGCAATTCACTACCAAGACGCCAGCGGGCGGCATGTCGTAGCAAGAAGCACATCGTTAGCCTGCGTGCTCTGTATTCTTGGTCGTAGAACAAAAATAAGCTTACCTACTGACATTTTTTTTTATATGTATATCGAATTACTTATACAATGAAGTACTGGAGACTCCCTTTAACTTTGATATGTATGGGAATGACTGTATTTGGTTCCCTTTGAGGCCCATGCAGAATTAGAGGCTTAGGCAAAGAAAATGTTTGTCTTGAATGTTTGTTTGAATGGAGAGGCATCTAAAAGCAATACTGCCTAGAAAAACCCTAAATTGACAGTTCGATATATTCAGCTAATTTAATATGGAAAAAAGTCCCATAGTTGTGATTGTGCTCTAACCTGCTTCTTTCATTGCTTCTTTTAAGTTCTTACTTGTGTTTTTATTGTATAGCTAATACAAAATTCTCAGTTGTGCCTTAAGGCTCTATGCATTTGCTCCTTAGTCAAGGAATATGCATAATACTATATAACCTTCCATAACCAACTCTTCCATAGCTCTTTGAAATATTATACAGTAGCCGAATGACACTTGAAAATGCACATGTTCACTTTTTACCTGATGTGCATTGTAGATCTGTAGAAGGTCATTTCCTCCAAACTCCACATCTTGAATGGGCGTGCAGTGCTCAAAGAAGTCCACAGGAAAAGACACTGGCACTGTACTTGGGCCAACCCGGCCTCGCAAAGACTTCTTTCTTCGGGAAGGACGAGGAGCTGTACTCGCACCTCCAGTGACCCCAGCAGACAAGCCCACAGAAGTCACCCCTGCTAGTCCTACAATGGCAGTTGGCTGGAATGCCGGTGTAAGCCAATATCCTGTCTGTTCCTATAAAGAATGAGCCAGGTTTAAGTAGGTGTCCTATGCAGCCATGTTTAGAGGACAAAAAGAGAGCTTACAACCGGTGCAAGTAAATACCAGAGATGAATAAATGCCAGTGATTTGCAGCAGCTTGATTCTTGCGGACGGTTACCTCGAGTTGAAGCGGAAAGAGGAAATATCGCATAACATGGATAACAAAACCCACGCTGAATTTAAATGTGTTTAAGAGTACAATACAGTCAGTAGGCACTGCAAACCATTGGATGCCGGTTACATATGCCTCGGGACTGGAAGGATGAGACATTTCATGGTACTCTTCCTATTTCTCTAGCTCCAGGAAATAAAACAGAGCAGGTGCCCACAGCATCCACATATAAGGAGTGAAGTGCAGTAGACTGCCGCCACAGTATAATACAGTTGTGCAGAGGTGTGCGAATATTTCAAATACAAATTCAATATGCCTTATTCCACTTGTATTCGATTAGAAAAACTGATATTTGAAGTTTTCCGAATAGTCAAACATTACCAAATACACCCAGAACATTTGAATATTCGAACACTGCAGAACATTCTAAGTCATCAAATAATGTAAAAGTTCATGAATTCGGCCTTGGTAATTGAGATAATTAAATCTAGGAGCGTGGTAATAGCTGCCGACCATATTAGATCTATAGAACTTCTAAAATTGCCTTTGGAATTCACGTATTAATTGGAACATGCTAGTCTTCAGAGCTGCATATTCTTCGCTCCCTTCTTTATAGATAGCCACCTCAATTATTGCTTATCATCGTAGGGAAATACTGTAAAAATCAATGTTTCATACAAGATTTTCCCCAGACTTATCATGTCAGACTATCACCTCATATTTTACGTCAATCAAAACAAATTTCAGCCTAAATTAGCAGTTCCGGCCTCATTATTATTAAGTGCTATCAGCATCAGGCATCCAGCGTGAAAAGGCTTTCTCTAGCATTGCCATCGACTGACTGTTTCAATGGTTTCGGTTTTAGCATGCTGACCCAGCGATCGCCACAACTATGGTGCCCGCGACGCATACGCAACCATAAGCATGCAGAGCACACCTCGCATGATCTCCGACACCTAGCATTGGTCTCTCATGGGCTTCTCTAGCCATGCAGGTCATGCCCTACAGCCGAATCGCGGACACTTGACCAGTGCGCCCAAGGAGCGCCTTGGTCGCGCTATCGAGAAATGTGGGGTACCAAACGTGTTTAAAGGTACCAAAAAAGATTTTATACAGTGGCCGAGAGCCATCCTTCAATCAAATAAAGGCTTCATTCATTCATTCATACAGAAAGATGTTTCCAGCAAGGAACTCTCGGGAGATGACACGAGTACCGAATGACAACAATTGCGAAAACCCAAATTTGAGAACACTTCTCGGGTGCACATGCCCCGTGCACCTGCGCGCAGTGCTAGATGCGAATGTGCCGCGTGATGGCCAACGGCTTGTGCTCTGTCGTCCCGCGTCCGAGCTGGAAGCGGTCTACTGGTTTTAGAACGGCTGGAGGACACTACGGCTTCCACAATTGCCAGGTGAATATGACCTGCTCTTCTTTCTCCTCACAGTGCGTAGAATTTTCCAAGCAAGCATGTCGGCGCGAGAAGGGGCGCGAACTATCACTGAAACGTGAAGGTTCGCAGTACTATTTCATGCCTGGCGTGGGGCTGCATTGGACGCAAAAGCGCGGAGTGCCTACGATTCGCGGAACAGCCGCAAAATGTAGTACAAATAAATACTTCTGATCTTTCCTCGCTTGCATTATACATGGATGAAAATTTTTCCCATTTTTGCTATCCCGAAATTACACCTCGTATTATATGCAGGTTATTACAGTACATACAACACTCAACTTTCATGCCTTAAACATTTGCGAAATCAAGCCAGCCATACAATTACTTTTGCCCCATTCAGATCGACAACCTTGTACAAATATGTTGACCTAATTATTCTGCCACCTGACCTTCAACTCAAGTATTCAACCCTCCCCTGAACCTGACGTCGATTTTTCTTGAAAAAAGAAGTATGTTCATTAAGCGAGTAAATGTGGTATTTCTTATTTGCACTTTGCCATTCCAACTCGCCAGTGACGTCATGGCCTAACGCGTACTGAAACTTCTGCAATGCGGGTTTTGTAAGCACACGTTTTATGGTGGGGCGGTACGTCTGTCATCAATTTTTTTTCCGCTTGCAGATTCCAGGCTGCTGGCCTTATATTTTGCATTTGTAATTATGAACTCATGCTTAATTGCATTGATCCCCTAAACCCGTGAAGCTTATATTACGAAAACCCAGTCGACGAGAATCTAAAAACAAAACCCATTTCTTCTAAAAATTGCTGCTATATTGTGGCAATTTTTTTGCAGCTTTAGACCTGCAACCGAGAAAAATAGTCCAGAAAATATAACAAGAAGAGTTTCAAATGTCTGAAATTTTGATCGACATTATACACAAACTGACTTTATGGAGCATGTGACGGCGCCATGGCAGAGTCAAAATACCAAGGCAGGTTGAAAAATCGGGCATCCAAAAAATTGGTCAGTGACTGTATATGGTAATACAGTCGAACCTCAATATAACAAACTTAAATGTAAGGAAATTCACAATGTAACGCATTTCTTTTTTAATTTCCCAATATTTGCTCTACTGATAACCATGTATTTTTTTCCGTGCTTTAGCAAGTAGTTTTATGCCGCACTTTCAATTTAACGAAATCCTTGTGCGCCACAAGCATGGAGTACCAGCAGCCACATGACTGCTGATACATGCTTGTGACGCGCAAGGAGTTGTCAAGGTACCTGAACAATTGGATAAGAACTAAAACTTGAGCTGACACACGTTGCATTTTGCATTTGTCATTTATGCACCAATTTAGCCAGCAACCAGGAATCTGCAAGCGAGAAAAAAAAAATGATGACTTAGCGCAATGAAATTCGCGATTTAACGAAATTTTTGGCTGCAAGTAAGACTCAGTTATATTGAGGTTCAACTGCAACAAATTTGTTCATAAATTTCTTTTATTTGTTTTTATTTTGTACACATAATGCCTTTTTGTGCACTTCTTTTGTTTTGCTGCCTTGTCTTTTAATATACTAACTGATGATACCTCAATAACAGGAGGCCCCCCTTATGTCCACTGTAAGGCCTTTGCTTGCAAGACCTTTGCATAGAATTTCATTCATATGCTTCACATGTACACTGTAAGGCCTTTGCTTGCAAGACCTTTGCATAGAATTTCATTCATATGCTTCACATGTACCTTATCATGACAAATAAAATCAAATGCCACATTGCGTTGCATTCCAAGCTAGTGTCAAATGATACCTGAGAGGCCATGTAGATGCGCAAACTGCCATCTTCACACAGGAGAATCAGTGTAGTGCGCATTTCACCACTGGAGGTCGGATGCCGAATGGCCACCAAGTCTGTGATCTTGGACTTAGCCGTTAGGATCTTAATCTCCTGCAAGACATAGCAAAGAATGGAGAAACTTCAATTATAACAAACCCACATTCACAAGTTCAGACAAGCTGTTAAGAATTGATGTTGTGAAGATGCTCACTAGACTGTTGCATGTGAAGGTGATAACAGGTACGAAGGGACTGTGAACAAAGATTTGGACACTAACTGACAATTACGCCATTTTGCTGGTGCCAATCTGGTGAACACATAAATCACATCATATCTATCAAAGTAGCAAGGTCCCATCGCAACAGTGCCACAACCCTTACAGAAAGGACGTCCATTTCACAGGTCACTGTTCATAGGTTAAAACTAGACAAAATTCTGCACAGTTCTTACATAGTAGCCTAATACAGCTAAAATGCAGAAGGTGAGCGGACTAAGGAAGTCAGAGAATACCACTGCACCAATGTTTTAACATCGAGAAAATCCATATTATTTCCCATGTTTCTAAAACATTTGGAACCGAATGTCTGTAAGATATAAATACAACAGAACTCCAATATTTTTCAACTTCCTTGGTTTAAACATTCATACAAATGGCCCCTCTATGCCTCATGTATTGACACTGTCATGTGGGTTCAGATGTGGAGGAATCAAGCCATTCAAACACACTAGTATCACATGAAAAATAAGCTCTTCATATTGACCCAGAATTTCTGGCATTCTGTTGTAAAAAAAGTAATGAGTTTGATGCCAAGCCACCACAGCCGCATTCTGATGGAAGTAATATAACAAGATCAACGTGTGCAAAGACCTGAGTCAAAAAAAGATTTAAGTTACAAAGTCAAAAGATTAGTTGTGGTTTAGCTCTGTTTAACCCTAGTTGAATTGCGAGAGCAACGGCGGGGTTTCTTTTGCTTGCTACATCATTCCCCTATCACGCCCTATCAGTATAAGGTGCTACATTATTGGGGCACTTAAGCGCTCATTTAAGCTCATCTTTTAAGGGTATGATGCGAAACCCTAAGCTACCAGCACAAATATAAAGTCCCGCTTCAACCAAGCCGTATGGACGTGAATGCGTGTCGTAGGGGTAACGAGAATGCTAACATTTCTGGCAGGCAGATTCTGATCTCACCCTCCTATATGAAGGGAGCGACCCGTGTTGGCAGCTCCTGCCCGTCGCATAGGAGTAACATGAATTCAAATGTCATGGCAGGCTGATTTTTTTATGAGGAGACTGTGGCTACGCCTCTTCACAGTGTAGCTGCGGCCACCCGAGGTCTCGCTTTGGCTGTCGTAGTATTGCTTTTGCAACAAAAACCCTGGAATGATAATGTCAGTCTGGAGCCCCTGACAGTCATATTGCAGCTTTTCAGGGTATGCTCATAGTACACGCATTTGAGGAACTACCAAGTTTCATGGAGCTGGGCTCATCGGTTCTCAAGTTAGAGGAATATATCAAGATAGTTTACATGGGTCCCTAGGGGCAGGCCTGGAGAATTTGCAAAATGTGCTAGCAGTGTGAAATTTGTTATGGTCATTCCTGGATAGTTTCCTCAGGGCAAGACAGTTCCCTTTTAACAAATTTCGTGTTAAAATTTACACTTGACTTAATGATATTTTAATTGACTCCTTACACACAAATAATTACACACGAAATATTTTGAAAAAAAAAAAAAAAAAAACGAATTGCCTTGCCCTCAGAAATTTACTTAGGTATGTAACAAAAAAAAAACTCATGAAAATCCAATAAGCAGTTCTTGAGATATGACTTTTCCTAGCAGCCACACTGTGCAAAAAAATTGATTGAGAAAACGGCTCTCAAAAGTTGAGAGAACAATAACTTTTTTGTTTCTCAAGTTATCATGATGAAATTTTCAGAACAGGCTCATGACATTAGCAAATAAAAAACCATTAAGTTTCATAGAAGTGTGCATGCTAGTTCTCAAGTTACCGAAGCATATCAAATTGGTTCGAATAGGTCCTTTATATCAGGCCTGGAGAAATTGCGAAAGGCACTGGCATTGTGCAATTTGTCATGCTGATTCCTAGATAGGTTCCTCAGGGCAAGACAAAGCCCTTTTTCTAAATTTCCTTGCTGACAAGTGGTAGCATAGCACTGTTTTTTTTTTTGCTATCAATTAGACCTATGTTGATTAATCAAAATAATTATGACAAATTCCAGACATAATATTTTTATACATGGGCTTGCCATGCCCTCAAAAATTTATTCAGGCAGTCGAGCCCCCTTATAACGGCCCCACTTAAAGGACCACTTTCCACCTTCCGGTCGAAAATATTTTCTTCCCCGGTGACTGTGAGACTTCGCCCCCAGAACGCAAGGCCGCAAAATGTTTTTGAAAAGAGTAACTAATAACGCATTACAGCCACAGCAATCACCAGATTCTGTCGTGCTTCTCTCCTTCCGTTCCCTTGCAAAGTTTTTTCACTCTCCTGCCCAGCCGTCTAGCCTCCGCAAGACAAATTCCCCTTCCTCTACAGTGCTACAGTGACACGCACGCCGCAAAGCAACGAAAATACAAATCAAAGCTCTCTCATGATCTCCTTCGAGAAGCCATCTTTTCCATTCCCTGAGATGGCCGGTCGAGCCACAGTTATGACGTACTTCCCGAGAACGACATCCATTGGTCCGTCTCACTGACTGACGGGAAAAGGATGGGTGTCTACCGCTCGCTGCGCGCTTTTCCCTCGCCACGGCCAGACTGAATCCAGAGGCACGCCCTCCCTCCCCCAGTTTTTTTTTTCTTTTTTTTTTTTTCGTGCACGCAGAGCGCCACGCCTCACCTCCTGCCAAACGCGGAGGAGGAAAAGGAATTTGTCTTGCGGAGGCTAGACGACCTCGGGCATTTGGCGGAGGAGGGAGGGGAATTTGTCTTGCGGAGGCTGGACGACCTCGGGCAGGAGAGTGAAAAACCTTTGCGAGGGAACGGAAGGAGGGAAGAATGACAGAATCTGGTGATTGCGGTGGCTGTAACTGCGTTATTAGTTACTCTTTTAAAAAACATTTTGCGGCCTTTCGTTCTAGGGGCGAAGTCTTAGTCACCAGGGAAGAAAATATTTTCGACCGGAGGGTGGACAGTGGGCCTTTAATACGAACACTCGCTTATCCCGAATAAGTCCGGTGCGATCATCAAAATATACATTAGGGCTATGGCGCTCCGTCTCGGCTACAACGAACATCTGTGCGACTAGCCGATCGGCTACAGCGACCGCTTTGGTGTCGCGGACCACTTTCCACATGCTGAGATCCATCAATCCTGTGCTCTGCAAGCCGCGACAATCGGCATTCCCGATTCCCCCGCGGCATTTCGCCCGAGGCATGATGGGCGGCGCAGATGCAGCAAGCAGCTTCTCGGTTTTTCTCTCGCGGCATCTCGCCAGAAGAATGAGGAGCGGCCCAAACGCGGCAAGCGACTTCCTGGGTTATCTTCCGCGACATAAACGCCGAAACGAAAAAAAAAAAAGAAAAAAAAAAAAAACTAGCCAAGCCTGCACTGAACGCGTGTCACATCTCGAGGCATCGTGAGCGACCACGCAAAGGTTAAACACGTTCCACGAAACTGTTCAGAGGGCACTACGAGAGATCGTAAATCTGGAGATCGAAAAAATGGCGAAAGGCGAACAGAACGCACGAAGTACAAAGACAGCCAACAACGACAGCAAAGAGCCGGAGCAGACGACGCGGGGAGGTAGCCGACGGAGACCGATGCGTCAGCGACCGCAGCAGCCAATAGTAGTCGCCCGATCCCCCGCGTTCTCACGGATTCGAGCGCGGGAAACTCGAAAGCCACCACGAGGCTCCCAATCAAAAGCAAGCCACGCCTCGACCGCACCGCCGCCGCCGAGGGTGGCAGAAGAAAGCGCAAGAAGTCACAAACAAAACGACAAAGATGGCAGTGCTCAGTTTGGCGGGAGAGGAATGGCGCGCGCGCGAAGTTTGAGAATTTTCGGCGCTTGCTCGCCGCTTGTTATATAATTAATTTCGAGTATTTCTACGGCGAGTTTGGCATTGATAATTACAGAAATGGTAGTTTACAAGACATACTACCCGAATATATAATCTTCCAAAAATAGACTGTTTCGCAATTTTTCGGTTTCCAAAGGTCGCGTCCCCCCTTAAGCTAGAAACCAATCAGCATTTCTTTTTGGAATGCAAAACGGCTAAGCTTTTCCGAAATTGTACAGAGCGCCACCAAAAAACCTCACGGGGAAATAGTTTTACACATAGCTTGCCATAGCAGGAGAAAGAGGCAATTAAGCTCTGCAGTAAATAATTGGGTTCCATCCAAAACCATAAAATAACTGCTCCAATTGTAGGCCTGACCCTACCTGCCATGTATTTTGGTGCCTCCACAATATTTAGATGACTGCTCCTATCTTTCCTTGCTGGACGTTTAATGCCATCGCTTGAGGGCTCTTCTAATAGAAGTAAGTTGTTTTCTTTTTCTCAGCAGGAAGCAGCCTTTTCAGGGCGAGCATATCACATCACCTTAATCGAATTAAGTGATACTGTAGCAAACTTTAGTGGGGAGGGAAGTTTACATTCCTATAAGAGAAGACGAGAAGACTGTTGAAGGCACAACGATCCAGTTTCAATTGTAAACTATGGACAACGGATGTGTAACAAGGTTGCAAGTACTATGCATTAACACAAACACATGTGACGCAGCAATTTCTACAGATCACACCTCTCACATTAAAACCTCACTTAACACATTTTCTGTGGTAAGTGTTTGAAGCGCTAATCCTTACGTGTCGTGGTCCCTTGGTGGCCACCCTTCAATATTCTTGGGTGCGGCGTAAACCACCAGTGAGCCAAAGGCAAAGCCAACTTTCTTGAACTAACAAATGGCAATAGCGATCTGGCATGTGTGCATTTCGTAGGTTTGTTGAAAAATCTGAGCTGTCCGACAGCTTCATCGCATGACTGATTGTTCATTGATTTTTCAGCAAGAACACACTGCGTGACCCAATGGTGACCCACGACACATTGAACCTGTTAACTCCCGAAAGCACTAGCACATTCTGTAGTAGCCAACAGGATTAAATACTTCCAATACCTCTTGAGATAAGAGGAAAATATATCCTACAGCCACACTGCAAAACACTGGACTGATGATGCCACAAGCTCACTTGGACAAGGACAGTTCCTGGCTTGATCATGAGCACCAATGGGTTGTTTGAGAACTGCATGAGTGCCAGGATGAGGCCGGGGTGGTTGGGCACTTCTGACCACTGGCACAGTGGTTGAGGTGTCGGCTTGCTCGAGGTACTGCTGCTTCCACCACTTGCATTGCTTGCTGTGGTCACCGTAGTTGTCGTTACACCTGTAGCTGCATTGGATGTTGTGCTGGTTGCAGTGCCACCAGAGGCACCGTTGTTGCTTGCCGATGGCTTCAACTGGATTAGCACGGGGTCAGTGATCTCAGTGGTGATCTGGGGCATGCAGGCCATGAAACTTTTGCCGTTGGCATAACTCAGGAACAGCAGCTGCAGCACATGTGAGTAGTAGATGGATACACCACCACCAGCCACTGTGCCAACAGAGTCCTGCACAAGACGAAGGGGAAGGGCAAAGTATTCTAGAGACCTGTCCCTCAAAAACCTTAAAGGAGCAGTGTACACACTTCTTGTGAAAGAGAACAGCTAGTTTATTACAGCCACAATATGTATGCTCCCACAGCAATGTACTGTTGGGAGCAAAAGTAGTAAACAGTGCCCAGCCACCAGCACAGCTCGGGAAAACAATACCAAAAACATCTAGCGACAGCATCTGGGTCAAGAAACCTAGTTTAAGGCCCTTTTTTATCGTAAAGCATGTCAGTTAGCTTGGTTTGGTGTATAGCGCTCTATTTTGCCCAAACCGAGATGATATAGCAGTCCTGCAGGAGGCAGTTTTGTTTTTTCATTGCATGACAGACGCGACTTCACAAGTGGCACTTGCCGCACAGCGATATCCCCTATCAGCTGCCCTGACACCAGATGCAGACAGTAGATGGCACAGCACTGCAGGCTTCGCTAAAGCCCCATGATATGAAAGTAGTGACACCCTCCTCCATGCCCAGCTTTCCTTCTTGATTCTCTTTGTGCAGCGGCTGCGAGTACTGCGCACGACTTGCCTTTTCACCTTTACGCCGGCCGGCTGGCTGCAGCAGTGAGTGGAGGCGCATGTTTTTGGGCCAGGTCAGCGCTCCAGTAGTGCACAAAATTTTGAAAAAATGCAATAAAAGCATTGCGAATGCTGAAAGTAACGTTTATAAAAGGTTGGTTTCTTCTTACAGCCGCTTTGAAGAGGAATGTACTGATGTAAACTAAGCTTTGAGGCAAGTTTATATACTCCAGACATTTTTTAGGTCGCATGATAAAATGTTTTAATTTGTGCACCTGATCTATTATTGCCTCTGCTTTGTATGAGTTTGTTTTTTAAAGCGTTAATTCTGCTCAGCAGGGCGAAATTCCCTGGTCTAAGCATAGTATGTATCGCTTGATGAACCGCGAGTTTGGATCATTGGTTTATACACTATGTTGACCAATTACTGGGCAAAATTAATTGCAATGAAAACCAAAATTTGCGCTACAGAATCGAGTCGTATACCTTTGGAAAGCTCAAGCCAAGCATAATGGCAGTGTAATAATTAGCGATCCACATTATACTACATTAATTAGTTGTGCTTAAAACCGAACTGAGCTATAGGATCAAGACATATACCACAGAAAAGCTTAGGATGAGTGCAAATGTTCTGTACTAGTTAATGAACCCTAGCGATCCACATTAATCTACATTAATTAGTTGTGCTTAAAACCAAACTGAGCTATAGGATCAAGACATATACCACAGAAAAGCTTAGGATGAGTGCAAATGTTTGTACTAGTTAATGAACCCTATTAATTACCATTAATGAGCTATATATGCAATCAAAACCACCTTATATATAGCAATCAAAACCACCGCCTTATAGCATTGTCATATACCTTTGGAAAGCTTAGGTTGAGTGCAATTGAGCTGTCATAGTTATCAGCCCAAATTAATTAGTGTTAATTAGTCAACTGAAGTTAAAACCAAACTTTGCACAATAGATGGAAAGCTAAGGTCAAGTGTAAATGAATTATGCTAGTTAGTCAAACTCAAAGATAAGGCTAATAGAGCTAACACTCTATTAGGCTTAAAAGAGCTTGTACTTCAAAATGTTTTCTTTGCTTGTGCATGCATGTGTATCTAATTTAATCTGTCCACATGTTTCCCTTCTCAGTGTGAAAGTGACTTTTGTGCTGTAGTCTGTAAACTGAATACAACAGCTGCACACTTTAAATGTGATCTAAAAGCGTGCGCACCCATTCATCGACCACAATTTACCACAATAGGCACTGGTGTCAAGGAAGCCTAAGAAAATACTCTGTATACGTACGAGAGAATGCATTCTATATCTATACCAAGATAAACGTCTCTGAATTATGCATTATTACGCTTGACATCAAAATTTCATTTCAATATGCAGTAGTGGATATAAAATTGGTATTTTGATTAGACACCACAAAAAGGTGTATTATTAAAGAAAATGAGAGCATGATCAGCAGGATGATTTATTTTTGTGCATGCACAACGGATGAAAAGATGCACGTGACTGAGGAAACTATCACATTATATTCAGAATCTACGGTAGTGTAGAAATATGCCATGGAGTATAGATAGCAGGTGAAAAATAAAGACGTATTTCTGACCGTATAAGTCGACAACATGCGAAATGATGGAACCCTGCAGAATACTCAGCATGCTGAGGACAACCTCATTACTATGCAATGCACAGATTGCCACAGCAGGAATATAAAGGACCAAGCACGAAGAATAAAAAACGCATCATCAGGTGACACTTTATTACGAGCAGTTAGAAAAGCACCTTACCCCGCAAACAAATGCTGTTCTTTTTCAGAACAAAGTTCTTTCGATCAATGTTGTGAAGCCACTGCTTCTTGCACAAGCCATCCCACTTTCCTAGCGGTATCAGGAAAACGGCATAGCCATCTTCAGGGCACTTGTTGAAGTTATACGTACAACAGCACGGCAAAGTGCTAGCCTATTGCAAAGAAAGCACAGCGTGGAACGTTTGCTTACCTAGCCAAGGAGAAAAATGGCGTAAAGGAAAAAGAAAAACAATCAAAACGCTAGATCCACATGCTTCGGCAATGGCTAAGAGACCGTCGTGCAGGTCAGCAAGCGGAGAACACCTCTTCACGGAAGGGGCTCACAAGGGGTGAGGATGAAGTGAGGAGGTCTTGTGGCAGCAAAGAAGTTTGGCAGAACTTTCAAACGATCAAGGGGCTTTAAGCTTTGCGAGCAATACCACCAACTGGTCGTTGTGCACCACTTTTGCTCCAAACAGTACCACAGGATGTCAGCATACCATCAGAAACATCAACACCATGCTAATTTTATTTGATTGTAATTAATGCACACGAAAAAGGTGCTTGTTATCACCCCCCCGCCCAAAAAAATGTTCAGGACTTCAGATGTTTTTGTAATTCCTTTAACACACAATAAGTGTACATTCTGTTTAAAAAGAGTTACAATTGACTCATATCAAAAGTTAAAGGTGAGTACCAACTGGAAGGGCAGTTTTAAGTTTCGAGGACCTCCTCCCCCATCTCAAGAAAGAGCTTAACAACACGCCTGAAGTGAGACAATATAAACATGTATTAGTTAACCCACGTAAATGAGCATTTTACATTTTTGCACCACATTTCAAAAATCTGTGTGCCTTGAGAATGAAAAAAAAAAAAACAACAAAAAACAAAAACAATTTTTCACTGTATGCAGTTTATGTACAATTACTCGAAAAGGATTTTAGCAATCTCACTGGTAATGTGGCATGGGTACCAGCAATACCCCCTTTGCTGCAGCTTGAACGTTGGCTGCACAAGGGATGGGGAGTTTGTAAAGTGGGCCATACTGAATTGCCCACCTATTTCCGCACGCTCCCCTCTCAACTGCAGATTTAATTTGATTTGTGGGGCTTAACGTCCCAAAGCGACTCAGGCTACGAGAAACGCCATAGTGGAGGACTCGTAGAAATTTTGACCATCTAGGGTTCTTTAACATGCACTGACATTGCACAGCACATGGGCACCTCTGGGAGTCACTGCATTAGGAAATGGACCATGCCTTAAATTGCCGGTAGTCCTGTGAGCTTATCTGATAGTTTCAAATATTTCGCCGAAAATACAAGTGTTCGGTAGTCTGTTCGATCCGAATGCTTGGTATCCAACTTCGAAGCATTTGTCTCGAATGAATAATGTTTGTGAAACGCCTGCTTCATGTAGTTTTGGTTTAATACCCGCACCTCCTCAGAGGATGGCACTGCAGTGCATGCGCAACCAAGGCCTAGTCTCTACTGACACTCCCTAGGCATGCGGCATGGCTACATGTATGCTGGAGCCAATCTGAGTGTGCGCATGGAAGCTGACACAAGCAGGCATGAGTGCGGCAGCACCCAGATCTCTACTTGCTAGATGTCTGCGCCTGCATTACCCATGCTGTACATGTGCTGCAACCAGTATGGAGGACATGGACTACTGCAGGACGAGTATGAGCTGACTGCAACTGCCGCAGCCACTCTTCTCTATGCGAAAAAAGTTAGCCAAGCGTGACAACACAAGCAGGAGAAGGAGTTAGCACGAGGCGCATGAAGATGGGTACTCATTTCAAATGCCAGATATTTCGAACTAGGAGAACGGTCCCGGCCAACATCCATGCAAGTCAATGGTGTCAGACGCTTCTTAATTTGAAGATGGACGGACTCGCACCAGCTAATTTAGATGGGGGTCATGTTAAGGTATGACCAACAAAGGCAATGATCATCCAAATAGACCTCTCCAACGATGAATTGTGTGGAACTATGGTGGACGCACAGCTCAGGAGTGCACGCTATGAACGTGATGATTGAAGCCACCCACTGCTGAAATAAAGCACAGCAGCATAGTTCCAGTTACAATTCACGTCATCGCACTATTGTCATTAGGCAAACATCAACCAGCCACACGGTTTCAGACACTGCTTTTCACGTCACTGCTAGTCTTTTAAATTTTATTTTGGAATGGAGTTATGCCGTCTTAACGCTTGCGCACACTTCTCTCTCTTGCATCCACATACTATCCCCGCTCTTCCAAGTACACTGAGCAATGACATTTTGAGAATGTCTCATTGCATGGATTTCTCCCTCTTCACGAATAGCCCGGCCACATTTTGATGCTTCACTGCAGGGTTGCAAAACGACTGGACTGTTTGTGATGAGGAATCATTGCTGTGCCCCACTGTGAAATGAGCAGTGGAGGAACCGAAGATTTTTTTAGCAATTCTACGACAATCTTGGCAGTGTGAAAAAAAGAAAAGAAACTTGACGAAATCGTGAGATAATGTCATCTAGTTTTCATCTCACATATATAGACAACCAAATTCCAGGTGTTCATTACACAAATAGACTATGATGCAAACAATTTCTGGCAGACTTTTAGACCCATTTGATAATTTGAACTTTCAGATAATTCAACATTTTTCTTAATCCCATGAAGGCCGAATGAATGAGATTTTACAGTGCATATCACCGAAAATGCTTATTGTGCAGATATTTTTTTTTTCTCGTGAGCAAGAAACACCCGAAAAAATTTGTCAATGGCTTAACTCAGGTAAGCCAGGATATGCAAAGTGAAAGCAGTAGTAGTTGTGGATGAGAATGAATTATTTCTCTCTTGTTTTTGTCACACCTTCTCCGCCGCCTTGCGTCGTCTCTTATCTCCCTTCTTGGGAGTGTCCAGCACTTGCTTAGCTCTCCCAGCTTCATTTTTCCTATGTGCTGCTTCTACATGGTGAGCCATGTCGGCAGGATAAGCAGATTCGGCGGGTAGGCAAGCATAGAAAGAGCTCGCACTAAGCGATGATGCCTCATTCATGGCATAGCACTACAGGCGAGCCTCAATTCTCAGCATATACAGTGCAGTCCACTTATAACGGTACCAGATATAACGATATACTGCTTATAACAATCGAATTCTTGGGATTTATTAATTTTCCCATTGGCCCAAAGTAAAAATAAACCAGATCTAACGATCGATTATCGGCGGTACATTAGATACAACGATAGCTTTATCGCCGCCCAGTATGTCTACCACGAAAATGTGTCTGAATGTTTAATAAGAAATAAAAAACTAAGAAGAGAATAATGTGAAAGCTCGACATATGCGGCGAAAACGGGCTGTCGAGAAATCCGCGAGTGCCACTGCATGCGATTAGGAAATGAGCACTATCATCATCGCAATTGCTGCCTGCTGCTGGTTCCCGCGCAAAGGGTGCGGCCGTATCGTCATCACAATCACCGATTGTGCGTCCATGGAAGAAGGCGCCGACCACATTGAAGGATAGCTCTCGAGATGAAGTAGCAGATTCCTCAAGAGTTATGGTAGAGTTTCAAGATTGGAAGCCTTGTGAAAAAATGCGGCAATTACGATAATCTCTGATATTAACAATAATCAAGGCTGGGAATGCCCTGCAGTTCATCAGTCGATAATCGGTTTCGCGCATGCAAAAAGGACTGCCGCCAACGTACGCAAGCTTCAGCTGCTGCTTAAAGGAGAGCGAATTTCCAACTTTTTAAAGTATGCTTAAGTTATTTTATGGCTATTGATGTATCCTGTAATAAAGTGTTTAGTGCTCTTTATGATAATTAGCGTTGTTCAACCCGATTCACTCATCACTGGTAAGTAGGCAAACCTACATGCCTAGAAGAATGCGTGGGTGTGCACTTATTTTTTTCGTTTTTTCTTTTTTTTTCTCGCAGGTCTAGATATAATGATAATCAGTTATAACGATCGGATTTTCCGGTTTTCTCAATATCAAAGTGGACTGCACTGTATACACATGCCTTCGGATGCTCCCCAGAGAAAGGCGATATGCATGGGTACAAATGAAATCTGCCTGGTGTTTGAAGTAAAAGAAAAAGCAAAGTAGTAGCAAAGAAGAATGGAGCGCCGCCCACTCAGTGCACCCCGTGTGCAGAAGCAAGCGGTGAGCAGGTCGAGCGCCAAGAGGCATGCGGCTGAAGATCGGCTGAAGGTCAAGTTGCGGCGTACGCAAAATGTGACGCAGCTAGCACAGTGAAAATTTTGCTTCAATGTTCACATTAAAGCTATTTGACGAAAATTACTATTCGCTTCAAACCACAAGTCCGTCATTTGCATAGTCCTAGTTGCCGGTGCTCTCTGCTGATCTCACTCCTGCTCTACATCAACTGGTGGCACCGGTATCATGTGAGCAACTGAGCAGCAGCAATGAAGGTGCACTGTTCGCTTTCTGTCATCTTTGCAATGACCTGTTTTGTGCTGATTTTGAACATGACCTGTTGTACAGACGGTTGGTGCAACATTACAAAAGGTTTGGTTTGCAGGGTTTAACGTCCCAAAGCGACTCAGGCTATGAGACACCGCAGTGAAGGGCTGTGGAAATTTCGACCACCTGGGGTTCTTTAACGTACACTGACATCGTACAGCACACGAACACTACTCCGTTTCACCACCACCGAAACGCTACTGCCGGCAGTCTGGATTGAACCTGGGTAGTCCAGCACATTAGTCGGGCATCTTAGCTACTGCACCATTGCAGTGGGGCACATTACAAAAGTGAAAGCTGCAGAGGCTGCTGCATTTGCCAGAGAAGTGCCAACAGCACTGAAGCATGACGTACTGTGTCAACTACAGTCGCGCATTGCAATCACACACTTAGTAGCAGTTATGTTCTATCACCACTGATCTTTTGTGGGATTTGACCAAATTTCAAGTAATGTAGCACCAGGTAGCTGGAAGAGAGTTAACTTTTATTCCCAGATAGTTTGAAAATTAGTCCAATATAGATGTTTTGGGTAACTATGGGGCAAAAATATTAAAAGGTACTCACTGTAGAGCCCTAAAAAGGATTCTCATGAATTATAAAAAAAAAGAGAAACAGCACCAAGCCCTGAACATTCCATAAGCCTTTTCTGGCTTTCCTAGTGCCACGTGTGGCATTACATAAAAAGCAGACTTGATGACATAAAAACTGACTGCAGCCAAAGGTAAAAAGCATGTTAAAATGGGTTATGCATGCAGAGGCTTCCCCACAGAAGGTTTCTCCACACAATTTAGTGTTTGTTTAACTCTTCACTTCAACTATCAGACATTTTTCTATGCAGCCCACCTTTATGTCAGGGTGCTGGATGTCGAGGACACTGGTGACATAGAAGGGCCCATGACGAGCTGAGCTCTCCTCAATCAAGGGCTGGCAATAGACGTAGCCAGCTGATGACATGAGCAACAAGTGCCGTGGTCCTTCCTCGGGACACACAAAACAACAGTCCCGCAGTCGTCCCGTCGGTAGCAGGAAGAAAAACTGAGCACATGCTGCATCCACTGAAAGGTCATACACCTTGACAAAGTCGGCTGTCACCAGTGCCAGCTCTGTCTGGGAGCCTGGTAGCCACATGGCCTAAACACAGAACGGAGAGAGGGAAAATATACTCAGCAGCAAAAAAGCAAAATCAGTGCAAAACATAAAAGTGACAGTCAGCAGCCCAGCTTGCTGTTGGATTAGTAAACACACCGCTGCCAAGTTGAGACATTAAAGCCGCGTTCAGACTACGTGCGCAATGTACGTATCGTCCGTAAGGATCGTAAACGTAAGCGCAAAAAACGTAACATGTCTGTTCAGACTGCTGTCGCATTGAGCGTAAGATGCGCAACGTCCGCAGCCAGTGTGGACGTAAATGTCGGAGGACCTGAGACTTTTACGACTAGCACTGATATGTCTGTTACTGCACGACCAATGCGCACAGCAGTTTCAATTTTCCCTTTCCAGTTACGGGGCTTCCGGTCCTCCAGACTTCACGCGTAAACCGGCTAGCAGGCGGCACCGTTCGACGTTCCGACCCTGCTAGATTGTTTCGGCTCGCCAGTGTTCGTGTTGTGTCAGTGTTTGTGTCTGCCCGCAGCTTGATCATGTGCAGTGCGAAATCTTCGTTGTAGAATTATCAGTCTCTCATCAAAAGTTCTGCAGAGCCCGGTTCTTTACTACCAGTGGCTGAAATTGCACCGAGCTAAGTGCAAAACGATGCCTGGCCGCAAATTGCCAGTGCGCAGAGTCAAAGCAGTAAGTGCTTTCTCAATCTCTTTTTTCATGTGCGAACAAGCTCTCAAATTTTAGAAAAGTGAGGTTGTGGCGGCGGGGATGCCCGCTTCATCCCAGTGCATTCTCGCAGCCCATCGGCTCCGTTGACAAGTGAGGGAACAGTTGGCCTGCAGCAAAAAGCCAATGCGGGGCGGCGTTGCGGTCGAGCTGCGGAATGGAACTGGCGCAGACCCATCGATGTTTGAATGAAGCTCACCGTAAAAGAAAAAAAGAAAACAGCGTCTTCTGAGGGAGGACAAGGTTCCGCGGACGTTTCTCTGTCTGTCGTGTGCCCCGACTCATTGCTTGGAGTCAGTAGTATGACCTTTTGAATCACCGCACCGGCCCAGATCCCTCCGAGGCGCTGGCAAACTGAATATCACAAGCAAGGATGCAAACGGACCGCACGCTGGAACTACGTGCGAGGGGGCTGGTTTAAAAAAAAAAAAAAAAAGAGAGAAGATAATGCCTTATTCCTTTGACCGAGTGTTGCGGGGCGGTGGCATCAGACATTTGCCAAAAGGGTATTGGGGAAGCGTGAGGACGGAAGCTGACGTGCAAGACCATTGTCTAACCATGTGAACAGGCATGCGCTATCGAAGAAGATTTGACAAACCCAAATTCTTCTATTATTCCTCCGTCTGCGTATAGGTTGAGCGCACAGACACTGGTAACCTCATTTTCAGCTTGAAGAGCCCCGACTTCCGCTATCAACCGCTTGCTAACCGCCGCCATGTTGAGAAATGCTAGACCCAGTTGGCCCAGAGTGGTGATTGGCCGGTCGTAAAGAACGAATCTTACCGAATGGCCTAGTGTGAACATACACGGTCGCAAGCTAAGTAAACGGGAGTTCCAGCACCTATGCGCACTGCGATAAATACAACAGTTACGATGGATGCGACTGTAGTCTGGACGCGGCTTAAGAATGCAACGAGCAGCACTGTCTGAAGAGCATTCACAGTAGCTCTGTTAGCATAACCTTAGAAATCGTTACAGCATTTTGCACAAGCTTCTCTTACACATTTGTGATAAGGAACAAAAAGAAGTGCCTAGAGGCAGAGCCCAGCATAATACAATAGTAAATTACTCCTATTAAGTGTAAGAATGAGCGCAACTACCAACACAATAACACAAGCACACTCAATACATATGATTACGCATAGCAGATGGGCAACAGGTGTAAGGATCTTCAGGGCTTTTGAGCTTCCCCCATCAAAAGTGGCCCTGGTCATTAAAATAAAACCTTTTTTTTTGCTTGAATATAAGAGGCAGAATTCATAACAAATTTCAAAACCACACACAGAAGGTGCAATTTGCTATGTTTTGCATAATTTCACTTTATAAGACACCTATATGCAATAATAATAGAAAAAAAAAACAGCCAGTAAAATACCCACCCAAGCAAAAATATATTTAAAGTTGAGCAATAAAAAAGAAGGCAGTTTCCACAATGTGTCACGTTTCCTCTGCTGTACCAGTAAATTAACTCAATTACTTTACCTTTATGATGTAGTTGCCTGTCTCAAGCTGAGGATGAAGAACAAGGTGCTCAGACACAGACCCACTGCTGCTGAAGGTTAGAACATGGCAATCCTAAACAGAAGAAAACGATGTTCAGTAAAGACAAAAAGTATCATAATTAACAGTTACTCTAAAAATCATTACAGGTACAATTAAACCTGGCTATAATGAAATTGTAAAATGTCCGCAATTTTTCATTGCATCCAGGTTTTCTCTCAGATATCAGAATATAACACTTATAACGACTGAATTTTTGGGATTTATCAATTTCCACATTGCCCCTATATACGACTAAACCATTTATAACAATCAATTACCGGCAGAATATCTGAGACGATACCTTTCTGGCCTCCAGGAACATATTTATCGCAACAATTTTTCTGCATTTTTGCTAAAAAATAATACACTAAGAGGATGACATGAGAACGGCACAAGTATAGCATAATGGTCGCAAACGAACCAGCATGGCTAAATCTGTGAGGGGGAATTGAGTGTGGTTAGGGAATGAGCACTATCATCATCGCAATCGCTGCCTGTCCTGAGACCGTATTGCTACAGTGGCTAGAATAGGGGAAGTGTGCAGACCGCGCTGCAGACTCTGAAGCCCTTCCGCGATGGTCCGGAGCGTGAGATCCAGGGGACGCTGACAAACGCTTACACGTCCGCTCACTGCATGTCGTCAGCTCGCCGCGCAGTTACTCAGCCGCGTTTGAGACATCGCTTCAAGATCCGATGCATACTTTCTGCTCTTACTGCGACCTCCACTTTTACACGGCATCTTTATTTATCAACTATCTAAGTCATGCCGATGTAATTTTATTATTCTATGCAGCAGCCATTTTTAAGCGGAAGAATTGCAACCAGCATTCTAAGCGGGATTTCGCCGGGGCGGCTTTAAAACCTCCTTTGAGCAATCACTCCAAGAAAAACTTGCCGCCAGTAACTGCCACCAGACACGGGCCAAGGTAAAAAGATTAACTTTGCTGGCCACAGTGCTAGATAGACCACTCCGCAATTTCGGTACCCAGTTTTTTTGTTTTTTTTTCACGTATTAAGCTGCTAGTCATTCAAGCTGCGCTTTGATCGAAGGTCGTTGGCTTCATCCTATATGACACAGTGGCACTAAAGACGTTAATTAGGTCTCCTTAATCCTAATGAAAACCCAAGGAACTATTTAAGTACTTAGCTAAACGTGGCAAGGCATGGAATAACAAAGCTACAGGAGGCAATACTTTTCTAAACATGAGCTGTAAACATTGCATGTATATCCGTGCTAGTAAACCACCCCTGAATTTTTTTTTCACCGTGGATTTTGTTGTTTTCCGAATAGATAGGTGAACAGCTCTAGAATCACTAAGGGATAGTAGTAATTTTGTTTTCGCAGTTACTGTCTTGCTTGGCTACTGATTTTGCCTGGGCTGCTTAATTTGGCTGTTTTTCTTCTGTGAGACAAGAAGAAACACCTCTGCTGCACAACAAAATTTCATTCTATAATTGATTAAGCATGCACTGAAGCATTGGGAAAATTTCTAAATTAGCGCCATCCACTTGTTTTTTTGTTTTTTTTTTCCAGTTCTTCAGCGGCGTTATCTGGCAGTTATCATTTTCGTATCATGAGCTCCAACTTCACGACCGTATTGGGTGGAAGACTTTAGCCAAAGAAAAATCTGCTGGTTGAAGTTCTTGTACAGCATTTACGATTGTACCGGTATTAATAAAAACACTTATCTAAAGCAGCCATATTACATTTCGGAGAGACTAGACAACACGAAAAAGATTGAGTTATCAATGACGCATTAATGTATTTCAGTATTCGTTTTTCCCTAAAACAATTCTGGACTGGAATAAGCCTCCGAATGATGTAATTTGTGCACCTGGCTTCCAAAGTGCTGCTGAAATGATGTGATATATTTCTTCCAGACCTCATGCATTTACCAGTGCTGCGTTTGATGTATGTTATGTTATCGCTTATACTACTTGTGAATTCATTTAGTGTTCTATTAGTGTGTTGTGTTACCTTGCTAACAAGTTTCCCGATACCTTCTTTGCATGTCTTATTGTATGTAGTTGTGTCCCCCCTACAATATTGCCTCATGGGCGCTGTAGGTACTTACAATAAATAAATAAATAAATAAATAAATAAATAAATAAATAAATAAATAAATAAATAAATAAATAAGGAAAACACCGGGAACAGATATATTTGCAGGCTATGCTTAAATGAAATTCTATAGCTGCGCTCATTTCGTGTTCACGTTCGATGCTGTCAAGCTAGATATCATCAGATATATCAAGCTAGAATTCAACAAAACATCTACCCCTGAACGCAGGTATATATATATATATATATATATATATATATATATACACAGTGCATACAGTGCTGCATACAGTAAATGTTAAAGGGTGCTCATGTGTGTTTACTGTTGATTTGCCTTGTGTGCATATTTTTTATTTTGTTTACTTTTATAAATGTCAAAGGCTTCTTTACTCCTGTGGATCTTGTGCATTTTTTTTTACCTTTCGTTTCACATAGGATGAAGTTGACGTGTCTTTCCTGGCGCGGGACGATGTCGCAATGGGATTATCTCACCACAGCATCATCTCCAGCCATTTTAACAACTGTTTGTTCTTCAGTATACGGAGTAGCAGTTATGAGAAATCAGAAATGCGCTAAATAATATAGTCTTTATTACATGTATTAGCGATGCAAAACATTACTCTAAAACAAATTTAGATGCCACTGAAAACACTCGATAATTCACCTTTTAAAATTAGCATAATGTGTCCCCTAGCAGGCTGGGGAAATGGCAATAAGGAAGCTGAATATACCTAAAAATAAACAGGATTATAATGGTTTTTGTGCATCTAATGGCAAGACATGCATACAGCGGTAAGGCATATCACTGAGGAGCTTTTATTCGAGTTGCAGCCCGAAGTTATGGATCCTGAGCATTTTAGTCATCTCATAGTGTGCAATTTCACAGCCATGTATCACTGAACGAGATCATGTAAGTATATCATAATAATGATTCATTTGTGGAATGCCATGATGCATATATGGGCCTGCCAAAGCCATCAGAAGGCTTGTAGGGCAGTTTTTAGCAGTGTAAGACAAGTCTGAGCATACATGCCTGTCAGCTGACATCAAAAAAAAAAATGTAAAACTAAAGATTAAGCAGGAAAAAAAATCAAGCATACAAATCTAATCTAGCATAACTTGACTTGCTTGAAAAAAAAGTCTAGTTGGCACAGGTATTATTATGAACACCTATTATGAAATTTGCAAATATAAAATGTGGCACGTCTACAGTCGAACCCGGATATATCGAACTCGAAGGGGATCGCGAAATAGTTGGATATATCGATAATCTGATATACAGAAATCGTCTTGTGACGGCACTTACGATGCGAAAAAACGATACCGTATTTGTCGCGTAATCGACCCACTCGCATAATGAACCCACCCTCCACTTTTGCACCCGAGAATTTGAAAAAAAAAAAAAAAAAAAATGTGTTGAGGCCAGCTCGCTTACATGCAAGCGACTGAGCGATCTCAGCAACGAGCAGCAGCGACAGAGCGAAAATTTTCAAACTTGTTGGAACTGCGTCCCTCTCACCACTCGAGCCACCGCAGCAGCTCAAAACAAGGTTTCTGTTGCGGCGGCAGACATAAATCGCGAGCATTTTCGCTTGCATGTCGATGGCGCGCGTCACTCCGTTTCGGTCGTCTCATCCACAGCTCAATGGCACCGTGCCAGGATGCTGCACAGCGATAATGTCGGGGCGCATTTATCGCTTGATAGCTCCTGCGGTGGTGGGGAGCGAACTTGGCAGAGTGCCCGTGATGGCTTGATGGCCTGATAGCAACAAGCCTGGTTCGATTTATCACGCCCCGCTTGGGGCGGGCGTCATGATCGCAGCAGCTGACTGCGTGTTTTCGTTGATTCATACATGCAAGGATAAACGATAAAAAAAAAAGACTCCCGCAAAAAAAAAAACCTGCCGCTTTTTAACGTCCGCAGCCGCCATATCTTACGCTACGCCGTGCGTACAGCACAACGATAAGAAAGGATGACTCCCCAAAAAAAAAAAAACAGAGCTGCCGCTTCTTAACATCCGCAGGTGCCATAGCCACGCCAGCCGCGCGGCGCGCGCGGAGGGTTCGCAACACATGCTGGAGAAAGCGTCCAATGTCTGTCTGAAAACGGGCTGAGCTGGCTTGGCACATGCGTAGTGCGTGCTGAAGGAGAGAGAAAGAATGGGCACACCCACGCACATGGCATGACGCGCGGGAAACGGTAACTGCAGATGCGCGCGCCTTTGGGGAATGGGCACGGCGCTGCTCAGACCAGCGTCGCCGAACTGCCCCTTTCATTCCTTCCGCGCGTGGCTTGAAAACGTCAAGCGGCAAACGGCCAAGGGTGATGCGATCATCTTTGGTGAAGGCACACTTTCCAGTGCGTGGTGCGAAGTTTGATATATCGAACGACCTGTGAAATTGAGTTCGATATATGACGCGGCTTTCCTATACTTTTACATGGGATTTTCAAGAGGATATTCCGTGAGTTCGATATAACCAAAATTCGATATATCCGGGTTCGATATAACCGGGTTCGACTGTACTCACACGTGAAGCGATATGCCGGATCCTTTTATAGCTGTTGCCTTGCATACAGTGCAGGAAGGCGCCATCGCGATGCATGAAAGAGCAAGCTCCTGTTTGCTCTAAATTTCTCGTTGTTTCAAGTGTCTGACCTCGAGGCACTCGAAAACTTTGAAACCGAAACTCAAAGGGCATCTGCTATGTCTGCTCGCAAACATGGTTTCCAATCGTTGTACATCATCCCTTTACGACCAAGAAGGTGCCTGAAAGATCATATAATGTGCTTGAAACTTGAAAACAATGTATAGAAATTTCCTACATTTGTGTTATCTGCAGCGATTTTTAAAACTGTTGTCCGAACCTTTATTCATTTTTGACGCAGTGAGCAAAAACTGTGCTGGCCACAATGACAAATTTGATGATGGCGACGAACCAGTGGGAAGCTCGTTTCCCTGCCCAGCTTTCCCTCTAGAGCAGGGGTTCTCAAACTTTTTTGCTTGGAGGAACCCCAAAAGCCTTCAAATAGTTCCAGGGAACCCCCCTCCCCCTCAGAGCCAGTCTCATATCAGCTGCCGGGTCAAGACGGCTCCTGTGCTTGTTCTTCAGATAGGCGAGGGCTGAAAATGCCTGTTCACACGCATATGTAATTGCAAAGGGAAGCAAAATGTCCACTGCCCTTTCAAAGAGGCATGGAAACAACGGAGCAGTCCCCATCCAAAATTTCACCAAGCCTTCACCATTAAATTTTTCTTTAAGAGCAGTGCTTGCCCTGAGCTCTGAGGATTCTCGCGGAACACAAGAAGACAGCCCGCGGAACCCCTGTGTTCCGCGGAACCCAGTTTGAGAACCCCTGCTCTAGAGTCTTTGTATTAACTCTATGGTTCGAAAGATCGCAATTCAAGCCATTCCTATATCTTGGTTGGCGACCATGAGCGAGCCCACCGAAGCGGAAAACAAAGGAACAAAATTGCGTGAAGCCCGCCCTTCTACCCCAACTTCCCCAACTTCAACGACATATCCTGGGCGTCGACGCTGTTGGCGTATGCAGAAACCGGTTTGAGCATGCGCACGGTACGAGATGCCAGCAAACTTGAGCGGAGCGCCGAGATCTGTGCTAGATTTCGGCGTCAGTGTTCACGCAGGCGCCGAGCTGCTCACCCGCGTAGGTCTCTCATTGGCGCACGTCTAGGCGCCGTATACCAATGAGAGGACAGGGTGGCCGCGACCTCTGAATTTTGAATTTTCGCTCGCGCCGAGTCTTTGCGTGCTTTTTCTTTTTACTTTTTTTTTTTTTTTTTGTCATCGCTTTGCATCGTCGCACGTGGCCGTGATGGCAAAACCCTTCACCGCCCATTGGTTGATCTCAGCCGTGGAGGAACAAAACTCAAAAGACTCGTCTCAGCTACGGTCACGGAAAACGGGACAAATTGATGTTGCGTCGATGGCGTTGCAGACTGTATTGAAAAGCCGAGAAAAATGTGGAAGATGTATACCAAGGTCTATGTACAACTGGTCGCGCAACTCGGAAGAAAACGCGTGCAGCTGCCTACTGCCAGCGGCATCAACTCAATGATGAGGGCTCCTGCGAACTGTGAGGCAAATTACTAGCGCACAGAAAATAAGGTCTGCCAGAACTCCAAAGAACTAGAAAGTAAACATAACATTCGCGCTCAGGAATGAATGCAGTTTTTGTTTCTTGCGTAAGAAAAAAACGTGTCACATAATAATATTTTAACTTGTTTCTAACGGCCTCTCTCGGCCATTTATTATCCACTGCGTAGTTGCCCAAAGCTCAGAAATGGCTCAGACCAAAGCTTTTTTCATACGCGGTATGGGTGCGTCATCGGCCCCGGTTCAACGTTCATCGTTGCGTGCTGCGTACAGAGTGGGTTATCTGTACCAAACAGTCAGTATTTCATTCTGCTGGTTGTGGTAGAGCTTTACAGCAAGGCGAAGACTGTGTGTGCTCGATGAGAAACTGATTGCTGCTGCATGTGCGCATTTCCGGACGATGGGACAATGCTGCGTCACAGCTCGGTGGCTCGGCTCGGCCTCCCGGGCACGTCGCAAAAGTGGTGCCTTGTTTTACAGATACACGTCTGCATGAGCGGCGTATCGCTGCATGTTTTAATTGAACGGTGAAGGTGAGATTTTATTGCCCCCAAGACGCGTGTCGCATTGCTCAAAGCCTTCCGTTCCGCTCCCTTTGCTGCGTGTTTTGCTAACTGCGTCGTATTACCGCACCAACGTTCGCTGAACGTGCTTTAGCTGTTATCACAGTGATGTTCCTATTGTCAATCTTTCTCATAAACATGTTAAATGCTTAAGTTGTAAATTTGTAACCTCACATTGACTCCTCTCAGTGGCAAATGAAGAGCGAGTAAAATAATGGAATCTTAAACAGGGCGAGATTTATTGGAGCGAAGCTATATGGTAGATATTTTCACTTCTCAGACGCATTAACTTCTAAATACTAGCAATCCCAATTTGAATTGCTTACCTAAGCTCTTACAGGTTGGCGTTCTAGCACTAGCGTTAGTTATTCCAATCGTTTGTTTTTTTGTTCTTTGACACTGATATGTACTTTGTTTGTTAGCAAGATCTTTTACCCTCTTATAATCTCATTGTGACTCGTTTGGAGACCTACGCTCAGGTCATTTTGTTATCACGAGGATTTCATGAAGACTGTGACGAATGAGCAGTGGTCGCTTTCCTACACTTAAAGATTTCATTGTCGTGAAGCGTCTATGTAAGTAATCGTGAATTAATAAAGCCTGGCTTTCTGTGCAGCACAGCTTCACTCATTTATGCCCTTAGTGAAATGCCTCAAGCCATGTGATTCTATCCATGTGCTTGCCGAATTCACTTGAAGGCCCTTGTTCACAAACGTGCCCAAAGAAATAAGCCCCAGAATGCGTTTACATGACGCGCGACGAAAGACCAGGCTAACGACGACGGAGGCAGAACGATGCTATGATAAGGTGGTTAAAGATGTCGTAACATTTCAGTTAACGTAAAACTTGACAGTAGAAATCCACGTCAAGTAAAGTTGGCTGAACAGTTACGGTGTCCATTTTTCTGCGTTATCCGAGCATCGTTCTGCCTCCGTCGTTGTTGGCCTTGTTTTTCGTTCATAAGTACAAAGACAATCGAATTCCCTGCCAAAAGTATGTCACTGTGACGTCACAAGCAACGTCACGTGTTTGTTTTGCCTCACAGTTCGCAGGGGGTGCCGGGAAACTAAAGCCTCGCTCAGAGTCGACACGCAGGCTTCTATGGAAGTTACGCTACCATTTGTTCTTCTACCATGATGTATACGTTTATTTGTGCAGAAGTAGAAAGTGTAAACTGTAATTAAGTTCCATGTCTAAATTACATCTCTTAATGCTTTAAAAAACAGAAATTATTGAGTGAATATTAAAACTGCAACAACGCACAAGCGCGAATACAGGCATCAGCAGTGAGCGCCAACTGCGCCAGCGCAGAGTCCCATGAAGATGCGCACCGCTTGTGACACCCACTGTGGCACGGCGCTGACAGCGCCGACGCTGAGCGCCTACGCTTAAGATATGTCGTTGGAGTTGGGCCTTTAGGCCTAGTCGGCCTAGCGCCGTTCCTTCATCGTAACCACAATGCGAAATGCGCTTCGTTATTAGCCTAAAAAAGTAGCGAGAGGAGATAAAATCGCCGGGGACGCTGCATCGCCGCATCTGGTTATCTGCAATCAATGACGAAGAGCCGACGCTCCGCGTCAAGTCCGCGATGGCAGGATAACGGCGTAGCATAGCCGGTCGTGCTCAGTGCGACAGCGAGGAGCGGCACGATCTGCCGCGTACGGAATCGTGATGGTGCAGATGAGCAAGGGCAGCTTTCAACGCCGGGATAGATCACCCTGTGAGGCAGTGTCGCGACCAGCGGCAGCGGTAGTCGCGAAGCAGCGTCCCGCAACACGCGGAACAGAGAAGATTGCGCGGAATACCAAATCTTGTCAAAATAAACTTGCTTCTGAATGCTACGCGGTGCAAGACGAGCAATGGGCGCTTACCACTAGTTGCAGGCTGACTGCGTTTACAGCATGAACGTGAGAATGGCGATCGTGCGGCAGAACTTAGCACCAACTTTTGCGGAGGGCACAGTGCAAACGCACTAGTCTTGGTGGCGGCCTCGAGAGCATGCATTTCGTTCGCCGGCAATTATATCGGTGGTAAATGATGCACTGACATCGAAAGCCAGTCAGAATCCACTTTAATGAGTTACTGTTAGCTGCATATTCATATATAAGCTTATTGGCCCACTTGGTGACTCTAGATCATTTAGAAATAGAAATCTTCTCCACAAGATATGTTTTATCACCAAGGCTCCTACAAACAAAAGCGCATCAAGAAAAATGACTGATTATGTTCCCGGAAGGTTTTAATACAAAGTGTGTGCTATTTCATGTCCAAGTCTATGTTTTGAAACTTCTTTCTTCGTTTTCTCTGAAGTGTTTTTCTTAGCATGACATACGGTGTTGCCCAAGGTATCCCTTAATGTAGTGGTCACAATTCAATCATTCTTGATGTATATGAAAGCTTATACATCCTTCTGTGCAACTATAACAAAAAACTACCAATTTTTCTTGGCGAAATTGAATTAACTTAGCACTTCCATAGAAAAAAAAAATTGACAAATTTATGCACACCTTATGTCAGGCTACAATCTTTGAACTGCTGCTGCTAAAATTATGCTGATGATATAGTTGCACTCTGGTGTTGCAGGAGAACAAGTAGACATAAAAGTTTTGCCAGTCATTAATGTACGAATTATTAAAACTTGGGCAGAATTCTGATTAATAAAACAATTGAAATCTTAAAATCTAACAGAGAGAGGCAAAAATGGATTGCATATTTGTTTTTAGGATGCCAAAATACAAGTAGGCAAGCCTACATGCATGGGAAAATATGTGGCTGTGCTGTTTTGTTTACCCCCACCCCCTCCCTCTTTTTTCGTCAGTACAGATACAACAATCGGTTACAACAAATGGATTTTCTAGTTTTCTCAATACAGTTATAAGTGGACTGCACAGTATGCAGTTTTCGAGCAAAGACTCATAAGGACATTGCAGTATGAAAATCAGATTAAGAAGTGATTGTAAGGGAAACCGCATTGCAAGTGCTTACAAAAGTAAATCGGAATTATTTGAGGTTATAGAAGCAGTGAAACGTTTCGCGATCGCACTGAGGCAAGGCCTACTCGAAATTTCCAGGAGGCCTGTTATTGTTTCTAGGAGGCTTTGCTGAGGGCGTGGCGCAACTGCAGCAGCAGCAGCAGCCTCCCCATCTGCCCCAGCTCGCGCGATGCATCTATGAGGGAATGGCAAAAAGGGGGTGGAAGAGGAAGCAGACAAGGAGAGAGCACATGCGTTCGCGCCGCTGGCTAGAGAGGAGGTGTCTGCGTCTTCAAGTATGTTCCCGCTTGTCCCCACTGTTGCCACAGGAAACCAACTCTGCCTCGTGTTGCCGGCGCGCTTCACTGTGTTCCCGCTTCCGACGTAGAGGAGCCCGTGAGCAGTTAACTGCGCGGCAGCGATGGATGTACTTTGCTTGACCAATGTCTTTTTTTCTTTGTTCTGTTATTTTTCGCTGCTTTTAAGTATGAACTATTGTAATGCCATGTTCCAAAATTGAAAACAGTGGAGACTAAACGTTTGCCACGTAGATGTGCCATCGGCGCTGAAACACTGCATGTTGTATCAACTGCGGTTGCTAACTGCTATCGCAGACGTTCCTCTCACGTCACTTCATGTTTTGCATTCTGAAACTTGTGGGGTTCTGCCAAATTTCCAGTAATTCAGCACTAGCTAGGAGACAGTGAATGCCGCGAGTTTTCTATATCAAGGTCAACTGCCGCGACATGTTCGTTACAGTCTTCAGATACATGCACTTCAATGGGGACGGCGTCGGGGAATTGAAAAACTTCGTAATAATGAGGAGTTCGCTACATGGAGGGCCGCTACCTAAAGGTTTAACTGTATAACCATTTCTTTCCCCGTTACCGGAAGCAGAAAATGGTTGCTAATTATTGGCGCATGACCAACACTAGTCACCACAGACATCAGACACACCACACCAGTTGTAGTCAGTGCATTGGCAGATAAAGAAAAAAGATGGCCAGAAAACAAACTGTCTACCTTGAGGCCGCAAACTGCCAAGAAGTCCTCATTGCAAGGGTTGCCAGTGATGGAGAGCACTGTGAATGGAACAGGAGCTGATGCTAACCTCTGAAAGTATAATCACATGAAAACATAACTGCTGGTGAGCCAGTCTGTGCATAATGAAAACATGATAAAGTTGCCTGGGTTTTAACTTTTCACTGCTGCAAAAGGTCAACAATCAAGCAAGAAGAACCAACATTTCACTGTGCCTTAGCTAGCTACAGTTCTGATCAGTTGCTGGCTAAAACCTAATGAACAATAAACCATTGCAGTTATAACCCACAGCGGCTCTCCCCATCAGCGATGCATAAAATCAGTACCAAAGAGTTCCATTGCCGCTCTCGCTGATGCCAAAAGAAACAAGTTTTCATAGATATCTACGTTGGGAGGACTTTCACACAACTGTGCAGCTTACAACTGTATGGTAATGAATGTATGCGATATATAGAGTTACAAATTAAGCAAGCACCAAAGTGGACATACATGAATGAGAATCAGAGCAAGAAGTTACTAGGAGGCGAAACTCTCCCCTCTCCCGCGGCCTGGAAAAGTCACACTGCGCCACCAGTTTTCTTCGCTTGCCGCCCAATGACGCCCTTGTAGCGTTCCCCACGAACGGCGCACATTTTCCGTGCTTGCCTGGGAGGGCATTCAGCGTACGCAGTCAACTTTTTCTTCTGCAGTCATGCCATGTTGCACCCACCTACCCTGAGTAAAATGAGATCTCATAGTACTGAAGGAATTCCAGCCGCTGGTGGACCAGTGACATGCGGGGAATGCGGCCCTGTTTAACTGAGATGGGCATGAATGACCCTCACCATGTGACGGATCAACGGAGCATCCCTCAAATGATTTCGATTGTAAAGGAACTGCGTCGAAGGCCTATACAGCGCATGTTTTGCCTTGTACAGAGTCTATCACATTTGTCCAGAGCGCTCGTGCAGTCTCATGCGGTAGAAATAAAGCAAAATTCTGAAGCAGCTACTGGCTTTCACTGATAATACCTATGCTCACGGGGATGCAAACAGACCTGAGAACAGCAGACAGGCACAAGTTCTTTGCCAAGTCCAAAGCATCCTAGAAAATATTTCACTACATTTGCTCCAAAGCAGACTGCTCGAGTTCTCTAGACAAGTGTGATTGACATTGTACACTTACCTTCAGTGAGCACGACAGACATGTTTTCATAAAGTATTACTGAAAATAAGATGGCAATCATATAGTTGAAATTTTAAAAAAGTAAATGCTGAAGATGTGACAGTGGGTTCCCCGAGACAGCATCAGGGCAAAAAAGATGTTTCGGCTAGCTAGGTGAAGCTTCATATCGATAATATCAATAAACAGCACATACAAGACATAAAAAAAGAGCACAAGAAGGAGCACACCCGCACTGACTCGCAACTCAAGTTTTAATAAAGAAAAACCAACATATAAAGTAGCCACCTGCACACGTCACACCTATGCAAAAGCAAGTTCACAAATGGCATAAATTACTAATCAGAAGCGAAGTGCGCCAGGAGGTGCACCGGCCACACGCGCCGAGAGTTGCGCCTCCTAAAAGCCTTCCATTTCCATGATGAGGATCCACAAGAGAAGCCATAAGTGGAAGTCAAGCCATAAGTGGAAGTCATTAACGACCTTAAAAAGAGGAGCTTAAAGAAGTATAGACACTAAATTTTGGTGGCATTTTTCTTGTTTATGATGCCGAAGACATTCCTATATATCGAATTGCACGCAGTTTTTGCCTACAGCTGCCAAGTAATTTTTAATTGAATTTTCTTTTCTCATCAGTTTTGGTTTCAGCGGCCGAGAGATGGCTGTGACGTCACGATCAAGTCTAGATCACGCACGGCATGGAAAAATAGTGATACATATAATCGGTGACTACATTTCTTGTGATTCCTGTTCTTGAGGCAGGATGGCTTTAACTTTGTAGTGAATTCAAACGACACAGGAATAAGTATATTGCTGTTTCTTCATTCCTGTCTTGATACGGACTTCGTTTTGACGTCACAGCCATTGGTCGGCTGTTGAAACCAAAAACGGTGAAAAAAAGAAATTTGGCTATAAATTATTCCGCAGTTGTCTAATAGGATGTGGTGATCCGTGTGCAGTAATGTCTCAGGCATCATCACAAAGGTTTGGTTGGTTGGTTTGGTTTGTGGGGTTTAACGTCCCAAAGCGACTCAGGCTATGAGAGACGCCTTATGGAGAACTCCGGAAATTTCAACCATCTGGGATTTTTTAACATGCTCTGACATCGCACAGCACACGGGCGCCTTGCTTTTCGTCTGCATAGAAAAGCAGCCGCCGAGGCCGGGATTCGATCTCGCACCTTTGGGAACAGTAGTTGAGCGCCGTAACCACTGCGCCACCCCGGCGGGGCGGATAAAACATGAACCCAAAAATTAGGTGTCTATACTCCTTACCCCCAATTTTAAGCTTGGGATTACTCTCACTGCAGCTACCAGCAAAACATGTGTCACCAAATATCAAAAAAGCACTGAAAACAGAAAACATAGCATACCTGAAAGTGCTGCAAATAGGCAGAAAGATCTCTCACATAAACACCACATCAGTAGGATTAGCTAACATCCCACAAAATACAAGCTGATGAAAAGTTCACAAGCAAGCAAACAAACATGACATTTTAAAGAAAAGAGAAAAGGTATTCCTTACATATCGTTTCTGTGGGAGAGAACAAAATTTTCCAGTTAGACAAGTAAAGGTCAACACACTGCAACTTACCGAAAAAAATTTATTTTCAGTAGAGAAAAAGGCCCACAATGTTTTTCTCAAAAGGCAAAATTACCGATCAAGTATGCCAAAATATACATGAATAGAAAACATCTTGTGTTTATAAAAAAAATTGATGGACACTTTAGCGTGGCCAAATGTGAATAAGGCACACTGGCACTTTGGTCTCAAATTTGCTTTCAGTTTCGGCCTGAGGCTGTTTTTGAACTCAAGGTGTGTGTATGAGATGTGCGGTATTACAGTGCCTAACCATATCCAGACAAATGATTAAAAAGATGAAACCAAAAGCTGCTATGCTAGTACAGTGAAAGCTCGTTAATTCGAACCTCGATAATTCGAATTTTCGGATAATTCGAACTGCACTGCTTGGTCCGGCCAAGCTCCATAGAGATCTGTGTATAAAAAAGCCCGTTAATTCGAACGCGAGTTGGTTCCGCTACGGATAATTCGTACTACGCGCCGCCACGTCTGGGCGGCTTGGCGCACATCACGCGGGAAAAAAAAAAGAAAAACGAAAGGTAAAGAAAAACCTCCGCGATCGGTAGGCGTAATAAGAGGCTGCGTACGTCCAAAACGGGAACAGAAGATGGAACCAGGTAAAACCATGGAAGAGTGGGTAAAACTTAAACGGCGCCATGACCGGCGTGGCGGCCGGCGGCGTTGAAGGGAGGGGACGTGGCTGCGGCAAGGTCAGTGCATGGCCGCGCGGTGGCGGCTGCCTGCTCTCTCCTGCGCAACCTCCGTAGCTCGCAACTAAATACTCGTTAATTCCAACCCTGTTAATTTGGAAATAGGGATAAGTACTGTCGGCGCGGTCCATGCCAACGCCCATAAAAGGCTATGATCTCGGACGGGCACTATGGGTTAAACCTTTTTTTTTTTTGCGATAGCCATCCATCCTTCCACTTATCAGTTGTCAACGGAAGCACGCGAGTCAGCCGCGACCATGACGCCGGCTTTTAGCACCGTTTGTTCCGACGATTGGAGTGGCGGTAGACGCCGCCGCCCCTCCCAGTCGCTCATAGCATGATAAAGCGAACGAACCGGACAAGCGCTGGCACTTTGCCAAGTTCGCTTCCCTCCCCCCTGCCGGAGCTAAAGTCAAAAGATACGCCGTTATCGCTGCGCAGCATCTTGGCGCACTGCCAAGAAATGTGTTGGGGACCGTGAAGGCGCTGGCGCGAAACGGAGGGACGCCTTTATATATATATTTTTTTTCGGATTGGTAGGCACAAATCGGAGCTGGGTGGGTTCATTATGCGAGCGAGTTCGTTACGCGATTAAATACGGTACATTTACCGTAATAAAATGATTCTGGTCAGTTTTTTTGGAGGCCATTCGATAATTCGAACATCGGATAATTCGAACTTTTTTCCCGGTCCCGTGAAGTTCGAATTAACGAGCTTTTACTGTATAATGTGGCTATCTCTCATATGGTTTGGTTTATTGCACTGAACGTCCCAAAATGACAAGGGCTATGAAGGATGCCGTAATGGAGGGCTCAAGAAATTCTGACCACTTGGGGTTCATTAATAAGGGAGTAATTATTCATTGACATCCACCCAAGCACAGCCATATATGGCTACAAAGGAAAGCTATACAGCTTACTTATAAACTTCGTAGTTATAGAAAACGTGCACTGACATCATACAGTACACGGGTGCCTTGCTTTTCATCTCCATCGAAGCAGCCCCTCAGCCTGATTCGATTCCTCATCCTAGAGATCAGCAGTTAAACACGCTAAACACAGCCACCAGTGCTACACTCTCTCTTTCAAGAAGGCTCTATGAAAAGATGGGATACTCCCTCCTTTTGATAGGCCCAGTTCTATGTTGACTCACACTGCGATCCTGCATGCGCTGCATAGAATGTGTAAACAAAGCAAACTCACAGTGATAGTCAGCTTGCGTTTGCTGGAGTCTGCCTGCTTAAGAAGTGCCGAGAGCTGGAGCAGTGTGATCTGAAAGAAATGTGCAAAAAAAAGGAAAAAAAAAAAAGCACCTTCCCATCATTAACTGGCATCTTGAATTGGTAACGAACTATGTTTTATTTACAGGCTCAGTAAACATGATTGGGCACCTTATAACAAGCAGTGACTAGAATTCGAAAACTCTATCCACTGCGGCTTCGATGCGAAACAGATTAGGTGCAGCAGCAGCACCTAGTGGACAGTGCACTGCCAGCACACTAGCAAACCGAACGGCGCTGTAAAAACTACATGATTAAAACAGTTGTTTGGGCCAGTTGGTTCATACTACAGTGCCCATCCTGTTGTTTTCGGTTTTTCTGTTCCTTTGTCCCCGAGTTTTGCGCTGGTCTTATTAAAAACTACATCCCTAGCATGGGTGCAATATAATTCTTGCTTATGGGTTGCAGATAAACTTATCTACCGCCCCTTTTTACACATAAAATTATAACCCAGGTGGAAATCCTGACCAGTTAGGCTAGTTTATGAAACCATTGCAAGCTGATTCTAGCTGGTATCAAATAGGAGTTGTTCCTTAAATCAGCTTAACTG
The DNA here is from genome assembly GCF_055883805.1 of Amblyomma maculatum. Taxonomy (NCBI): domain Eukaryota; kingdom Metazoa; phylum Arthropoda; class Arachnida; order Ixodida; family Ixodidae; genus Amblyomma; species Amblyomma maculatum. The sequence continues at coordinate 161,479,929 of NC_139344.1, read as the reverse complement.
GTCAAGATTTCCATTTGGGAAATGTATCAAACCATATTGTAGTTCTCGCCTACAGCCTTCTGCTTTGGGTTTAAGCAAGCTTATGGAAAACCAGTTTGCGGAATAACAAACTGGTTCTTGATAGTGCAATGAAGATGGACACAGACATATGGAGACACTAGCACCAACATCCACATCTGATGTTTATTTTGCCCGAACATGCCCATAGGAATGACAAAAATCAAGCAATGCCATGGGTACCTACCATCAAAAGATATAAAATATATATAACTATATATAACTACAAACATCATATCAGAGTACTTGTCCTTGGCACAACAGATGAAGAGTTAAAAAAAGTCAGCACAATAAAGTACACAACCTAGAAAAACAATTAGTATCAACAACCAAAATTACAAATTCATCACAGTCCCAAATCTGTCCAAGTGTACTAACATAATCAACGACAGGCATGTGAATTCAACTGCTGACTCTGTTGACGCATTTCAACTGTTTTGAGACTCAGTTTGATGACCTAGTAATTTTGGTTGGTAGCCCTGCCGCGGTGATTAACGGTTAGGGTCCTCGACTGCTGAACATAAAGACACGGGGCCAGTGGCGGCCGCTTATCAATAGAGGTGAAAAGCAAGGCGCCCATGTGCTGTGCAAGGTCAGTGCATAACTCATGGTGGTTAAACTGTTCGGAGCCCATTACGGTTTCCCTCATATCCCAAGTTGCTTTGGGACGTTAGTACCAAACCAATTTTGGTTGCTGATAAATTTAAAACTGTTTCTTTAATCCGTGGTGTTCTTTACTACGCTGACTTGTTTTAGCCTTACAGCAGTTATGCCAAGAATATGTACTCTCATATGATGTTCGCATTTTTACGTTTTGGCGACAGGCATCCAGGCATCCATGGCACGACTTGGTGGTATCATTTACGCAGGCAAGTACAGTAGAGCGCTCGATCGGCGCACTTCCCCGCGTAAAAATCGATACCTCGTCGCAATTTCTTTTTTTTACAAGCAATGCTTTTACGGAAGTAGATCCACACAGACCTGTGAAGCTGAGTATGAGCACTTTTTCCGCAAATCATAGGCTGATTTTTATATTAAGGTTTTATTGCGGCATGGGCACTGCCCGAGCGCTTCACACAAGAGTGATGTCGACTGTACAAGCAAATAAACACTTGTAGATTGATGCCGGTCTCGTTTCCATTTGCCTCTCTCCTTGTCTTTTCTGCGCTGTCAAGAAAACATTTATGCTATGAACCAACTAGCTCTAACCAAAGTTCTACTTTTGAGAATAATTCCGTGAATAGTAAGTTTGTGAAACTGTGTGAGAAATGAAACCAAGATTTTTAGTTAAAAAGCAAATGAACACCTAATTTTGCTTCACAAAATGTTTCGGCAGAAGGTTGTTTGCTGTGCCAAGAATCTTGCTGGAGCATCATTAGTTGCAGCACGGTTCAACCGTAACAGGATTTTATGGGAGGAGAGAAACGTCCTGCATGTATATATATATGCATTATTGACCACACCTGCGTTGATACTAAAAGCACTGCTTGTTCCGATTCCTACAATGAACACAGACAGACAATCCGAATGGCAACTGACAATGCATTCACAATAGGACAGCTGCCATGAGAAATGATAGCAATAATTAAGCTAATTAATCGTTGAATTGAAAACAAAGACCAACCTTTCCTTTTTCATGGCTGACCGCCAGATGCTGGCGCTTGCCCTGCGGTGATGCAAGGCAGCACATGGCTACCCTGCGGATCATGTGAGCGCTAAGCAGCTGGCGTATGGTCTGGCCTTGCTCTCCAGAAAAGTTCATCCGCACATTCTCAAAAGCACCCTCCTGGGATCCCAGGGTTGGCACCTACAAAGTATCATGTAAGATTGCATGCACCCCACCTGGAGCTAAATTCACAAAAAAATGTTGAAAATTAACAGCAGAAGTGAAGTTCTAAACGGAGTTGCATTATTCAATACTATCTACAAACAACACAAGAAAAATACGTACTGTAACAGTGACCGCTAGCAAATGCACCATGTGGTTTCATGCATCACACTTTGCTACTACAGTCGAACCCGGTTATATTGAACCCGGATATATCGAATTTTGGTTATACTGAACTCACGGAATATCCCCTTGAAAACCCCATGTTGAAGTATAGAAAAGCCGCATCATATATCGAACTTAATTTCACCGGTCGTTCGATATATCGAACTCCGCACCACGCACTGGAAAGTGTGCCTTCCCCAAAGACGATCGCATCACCCTTGGCCGTTTGCCGCGTGACGTTTTCAAGCCACGCGCGGAAGGAATGAGAGGGGACAGTTTCGCGACAGCTGGTCTGGGCAGCGCCTGGCCCATTCCCCGAAGGCGCGCGCATCTGCAGTTATCGTTTCCCCCGCACCAACACATGGCGTTTGCAAGCCATGTGCGTGGGTGTGCCCATCCTTTTGCCGAGCTCTCTCTCTCCTTCAGCACGCGCTGCGCATGCACCAAGCCAGCTTAGCCCGTTTTCAGACAGGCGTCGGACGCTTTCTCCAGCGTGTGTTCGAACCCTCTATGGCACCTGCAGAGGTTAAAAAGCGACAGCTTTTTTTTTCTTTTCTTTTTTTGCGAGTCATCCTTTCTTATCGTTGTGCTGTTCAGACGTTAAGAAACAACAGGGGTTCTTTTTTTTTTTTTTTTTTTTGCGGCCATCGTTTATTCTTGCATGTATGAATCAACGAAAGCACGCGGTCAGCTGCTGCGATCATGATGCCCGCGCGGCGTGATAAATCGAACCAGGCTTGTGCAATCAAGCCATCACGGGCACTCTACCAAGTTCGCTCCCCACCACAGCAAGAGCTATCAAAAGATAAACGCTATCGCTATCCAAGAAATGAGCTGTAGATGAGACGACCGAAACGGAGTGACGCGCGCCATGGACATGCAAGCGAAAACGCTCGCGATTTCTGCCGCGGCGAAGCGGAAACCTTGTTTTGAGCTGCCGTGGTGGCTCGAGCAGCGAGAGGGACGCAGTTCCAACAAGTTTGAAATTTTTCGCTCTGTCGCTGCCGCTCGTCGCTGAGATCGCTTGCATGTGAGCGAGCTGGCCTTAACGAATTTTTTTTTTTTTTCAAATTCTCGGTGCAAAAGTGGAGGGTGGGTTCATTATGCGAGTGGGTTGATTACGCAACAAATACGGTATCGTTTTTCCGCATCGTAAGTGCCGTCACAAGCCGATTTCTGTATATCGAACTATTTCGCGATCCCCTCCAAGTTCGATATATCCGGGTTCGACTGTACTGAAAGCCTCTTACCATAAGCTGGTCGACATGTTCGAACAATTTCTCTTGAGTGTGCAGCTCTGAAAGAGCTTTCTGTGCCCGGGTTGAACTGCCAATGGGAGAGTTCTGGTTGTACGTCTCCACAATTGCTGGCATGAGGAACTGAATCAATTCCAGAACAGTGCCAACCAGGTTTGTAGACACCTGAAAAAAAATATATTTTCGATTCTCAGACATGGTCCTCCAAACCCAAGGGTGCCTAAGAATAAGCATGCTAACTATATAAATTCCACATCGCTATGTCTATGTGCATCAAGCAGCACAAAGCTGCTAAGCAAAGAGTTTCTTCGATTATCCAACCTCAGGCAGCAAGTGCCTCTGTGGTCACATATGCCGGCGGCCACTGGAATCTGCCAGCCGGCCAAGACTATGTTCACTATGTTCAGACTATGTATACCACACCCGGCTTTTGTGCCAGCCCCATAGTGTAATGAATTTGAATTCATTACACAATGGGGCTGGCACAAAAGCAGGGTGTGGTATACCTGTGTGCTACGCCTTCATTGTGAAGAAGCGTTCGCATGAAAAGCGTGAGAATCTGGCTGTGCGCGTTGACGTGCATGCATGATAGCTCACACTGGTAAGATTTTTTTTCTCTTCACTGAATCAAATGAGAGGTTATAGTGCATGCATGTGGTACTTTTAAAATATTTCTGAGGATTTTCCAAAGCTCGTCCGCTTTCCACTGCATAGGAAAATGAAAGGTCCCACGCACTCACACGCCGACAATGTGCTTGCGTGCATTAATGCACACACCTGAGCATGTACTGGGAACTGGAATCTGTGGCCACACCTAAGAAAGAAGGTCCTCAAAGAGCATCACAAAAGAAGCCGAGGCTACGGACTTGACAGACGAATTATATTTTGTAAATCAGACTTCAATGGGCGAGAAGAGACATGTGTCCACATGCACACAAAATAAGTAAACAGTGACAAGTGGAAAAGACGCCAGAGATGTGCGCCACAGACCAGCCGAAACGAGCACCTGAGCTGCCCATGAGATCGAACAAAGCATCGCAGAAAGCACTACAGCACCATGGTCCTTGTAGTTCCATGTAAAAATGGCAATGCGTGCTCTCCACTTCCATATCACCTCTCCGTCGTCTGCTAGCTGCCCGAGTGCAGCCCAGCATTGCTAGCACAAAATCGTCCTGGCGAATCTGGCAGCTAGCGAGCAGCCCGAAACCACCCAGCCAGAGAAAAATGAATATGTTCTGGCAGCAGCCACAAAACAGGGCCAGCAGCAACATTCTGCAGCCTTTACCTGACACGAAGCACAAATTGGAAACATTCTTAAGATTGATTTCTTTATTGCTTTCCCTAAACTGTAAGGACAATAGAGCTGAACAAAAGTCTTCATAACTAGGACAAGCACTGCATGTAGACTGGAAATAATCTTAGTAAGGCAACACTCCCAATATCTAGCAAGAATGCTGTTATCTAGTGCTGCTGCCATGACAACCGTGAACCTCTACAATCTATTCTACAGAAGCAGACTGGGGAGCTTTGAAATGAAGTAATCCCAAATTCTAAACTGCACCATATTTTACATGAAGCATGTGTGCACACCTTATGAGGGCTATCAGCCACTAGGGCTCCCTTTTTTTTTTTTACCTGAACTTTCTCATACCACACAGCAGCGCATCTCACCCCTCACGTTGCGACACGGCCGTTTTGAACTTTTTGCCCTCCATTTGTGTGCATTATCTGACCTCATCTACTATTATCATATTGCTTTCCTGATAGCAAAGGTTCTGTCAGACACATGGAGTGCGCTTTGCTGGGTTTTTATGATGCTTTGCCATCAGTTTTCTTGTGTGCTCCCTTATTTCTAAATGAAATCGCTTTAACCATATTTTAACTAATTCTCACAAGATAAGGCATGAATTAATAACCACATGACGATGAATCTCACGACCTCAATTCTCCCGTCTGAAAGCAGGAATTGTGGAAGCTCTTAACCCGAAGCTTTCTAACAATGCTAGATTTATAAATATTTCCCAGCCTAACCACTTTTGACATCTGGCAAAGAAGCCCTAATGTAAAGTGGACTGCTATTATTGCAAAAGCATCCCATCATAGTTTACCTTTATGCTGTTTCTTTCAGCAAAGCCTTTCGGAAATTATACTACAGAAGCAAAGAGAATATGAAAAATGATTACTTACAATGTGCCCAATCAGAACTTCCCGGAATGCCTAGAAAAAAAAAAAGCTTGGATTATTAAACATCAAAATAACTTAGTCACTTAGAAAGCAATATGCTTATTTTATCAAGGAATGCGGGCAACAGAGACCAACTGCCCAGTTAAGCGCCTCAGGAGAAAAGGTAAATCAGAAAATAAGAGAAAGCTAGTAACGCCAGTAAGCCTCCTCACCTCCAGCTTCTTTGCAAGCTGTTGCCGGTTTTTCAAGGTTTCATCGCAAGCTTTCTTGGAGTCTGCAGATGCAGCAGCTGGTGGGCGAGCATCGCCAGTGTTTGTGCCAGTGGCTGGGCCCTGCACAGGCGAAGACGCCCTTCGTCGAATCGAGCTGGGCAGCACATTCTCTGAGGCAAGTGAAAAGGCTGCGGTAGCTGAGGCAGCCCCACAGCCAGCATCAGACAGCATCTGTGGGTTGCGCTTGACCAAGGCCTGGCAGCTGCCATCTTCCTTGGCACCGCAGTCACAGAAAAAGGAGCCAAACTTTGCATAAGTCACATCGTGGTCCTTGTGACACACCTTGGCACAGATGGTGCAGACACCCACACCGTCAACCATGCGACAAGTGTGACAATGGTACCAGTGCTGGTTCATGAACTCTTTCTGGGTCATGGTGAAGGTGCACAGCTTGTTGCAGAGAGAGTCCTCATCAGAGTCCTCCCCACCGGACTCGTCATCTTCCGGGCCCAGCTCGTCAGCCCAATCTGAGTCAGCCTCAGGATGCTGTGCATCACCATCCAGTGGTGGGCTGGCAGCACCAATCCGACCAACAATGAGTGGTCGCTCGGCGAGAAGCTTGAGGGAGCCGACCAGGTCAGCCACATAGGAGAGCAGATAGCATGCAGAGTTCATGATGACCTGGTGCTTTCCACTGCCAATATTGGCCTCGAGTTTCTCAAGCACGTCCTTCTGGGACAAATACTTCTTGCAGGTCTCAAGCCAGTCAGTTGCTGCCATGAAAAGCTGCACATGTCCAGAGCCAGAGCCTGCACTAGCCAATGTGGACATGACAACCATGAGATCAGAGAAACCAACACCTTCAGATGTAGGAGACAGAAGATGTGTTCCAATCTCAATCAGTGCAGTCAAGAAGGATCCAGCCACTTGAGTTGACACTTTGTTATTTTCTTTGACAATATATGTGGTAAAGTTCTGGAGAAGAATTCGATTCTCCTGAGCAGGGCTTCCATCCTCACTGGAATTTGCTGTCTTTGAGCCAACTACCACTCTAGTGAGCCAATTCTGGAGAGTTTTGGGGTCCAGCTCATTCAGTCGGTCCATTATGCACAATGTTGCACTCAACTTTTCCAGGCTCTGGTCTCCAATATTTTTGTCAATTTGCATGAAAAGCTTGCTAAAGAACTTGAGGACACGAGTCCCATATGCAGGACTTAGGTCGCCTTCTGCAGCTGACAGCAGTATGTTCCAGATGTCTTGGTCATAGAAAAACTTTTCCAAAGCTTTTTTGCCAGGCTGTTTGTCTAGGAGACTTTCCATGAACTTCAGGCATTCATGGAACACCAACTCATTAATCTCACTTTCCTTGTGAGAGTAATTGATGAGCAGCTCGTAGCAATTTGCCAGCATCTGCTCGTAAATATGCTGAGCAAATTCTTCCGTGTCAGATGCCCCAATGATGTCTTCAAGTGCCATCATCGCAAAGTCTGCCTGGGACTCGGTGGTGGCATCAAGCAGGAGAGGCAGCATGGCTCGTGACAGGTCTTCGGACACTCTGTCTTCTGCTGCCCAAATGAAGACATTGTGAGAAAAACGGACAACGCAGTGAAGGAGGCGCTTCAAGCTGGCATTGATGGAAAAGGTGGGGTTAGCCGACAAAGGAGTAAAGTGAGCAACTTGCACTGCTGCAATGCAGCTCTCGGCAGGAAGGCTGTCGTTGGCAAAGTCCTTTCTCCAGTTGCAAACATTCACTGTCATAGCATTCCAAAGATCAAGTGCGCTGTCCAGTTGAGGAGGCAGGTGGGACACAATGGCTGCAACAGTGCTGGACACCTGGGGGCAGCGTCGCGATGTCATTCGCAGCACCACTTCCAATGCACGCAGGCTGGTTTCTGAACGTCCTTGTGGTGAGAGCTCTGCAGACTGCCATAGAAGGCTCCACCTAGTGAGAAAAAGAAAAGATGAAAATAAGATGAAAACAAGGAGCCTTGAGGTTACGCTCAATATGCCGGCATTATTATTTTTTTTTCAAGTCCTGTTTGCAAATTGTATTTTAATAACTATGAGAAATACACTGATCCGGCCTGTGTCAGTGGATTGTACAGCAAGGCAGACATTACAAACATCATGGAGCTTAACGATTGAACACACAGGAAAGATTACCTAGCCAACTTTTATTTTAGAGCATAATAAATGCAAAATTGAAGGCCACTGCCATCAAAGGCAAGTATCGCTTAAAATATTCTCAAGCAGTAATGTGACATGAAATATCGAATGCAAAAATGCGCACCTGAAAGCTTGTCGAGTTGGCTTTCACACGCCTAAATTTTCATAAGATGGTGTCTCTGCGTGCAGCATTCTTGCCAAAATCATGTCAACTTGTACATTATCAAATACACAGATGGCACCTGTAGTTGATGCATAAAAAATGCAAGCGATGCCATTTTTCAAATTTGCAACGCATGAAAGTCAACCCAATGAGATATGAGGTGCTTACTTTTAATGTTTGGTAAAAATTAAAAAAAAGGAAGACTCCTTCAATGTTGACAGCCTTCAATAAAACATTGCCCCTCAAAATCAAAAATAGTAAGCTGATTAGGTAACTTAATTATTTGTGTAACCATTAAGCCCCATAAAGTAAATAATATCTGCCTTGCTGTGCAAAACCAACCTGCACAAACCACACTGAAGCATGAACCTGCAAACAGTGAAAAAAAAAAAACCCTCAGTACATTACTACAGTGAAATCTCATTAATTCGACTTCTGTTAATTCAGACATAAATCTTTTTGAACCAGGAGCACAGTTCGGGCCAACAGCCATGCAAGTCTATGGCACGTGCTTCCCCCATTGTTCGAGTAACGCCAGCGCCTCCTCTATACTTTCTGTGCCTGGGAGAACGCTCTCCTCAGGCCGTCGGGCGCAGGCGCCGCCACCGCTCAGAGCTGCCGCGGGGCGGCGCTGTATGAGTAGAATACCCGGCCAGACCCAGCGGAGATCGGCCGCGCGCAGTACGAAGCTTGCTCACATGTATGCGTTCATGTTTGGCTGCATTTGCGCTTTTCTCAAGCTTTTGTAAGTACGTATTCCGCACGCTGTCTGTTCGATTGTGCCGCAAATGTGAAACTTACATTTATATTTGATTACATTTGTGCTTTTTTCGGGGCTTATTGCACGCCCGTGTTCCGCATGCAGTCTGTCCGGTCAGGCTAACATTGAGAAATTTGCATTCGTGTTTTACCCGCACACGTCGCAGAAAAGCTGGCGTCGGTATTGTTGTAATGCGAAAATCAGCAGGAAGCAAATGAATAAGAAGTCTTGGAATCTTACGGAATCAAACTCGCGGTTTAAGCACGTGGTTTCGAAATGACGTAACCGTTCTTTGTGAGCGGTCAGAATGCTGTCATACCAATTAGGATCCCATTTAGCATCCATCTATTACAACATGGGAGACTAGTTTGTGATAGGAATTTGAACCTGCGACATATGTACCTCCAATTGTATGTCGTTGATGTAAGTGTAGCGTCCACCGACTGCACCTATAGCTTTCATTCCGCCCATCAACCTAAACCAAAATATAAAAATATCGCAGAATGAAGAGGAGGTGTTAAAGGGGCTATCAATTTTAAGGTGAAATTTGAGCGTCCCCTTATACTTTTCTTTTTCAGGCTTTTTGAAGAACGTGCCCCGCATGCCTCAGTATTTCATACTGTTGAATGCAATTGTGCACATCGAACAGACAGAAAAAAGTTGCTGGGCTGTCCTTCCTGTATTAGTCGAGTACGCCGTCCCTGCTCTTTGTGCATCAAAACTGCTAATGTGCAAGAGCAATCGCAGAGGCGAGCACAGGCATAAGCTCATGACCCTTATATTGGTTCGTTTCTTGCGTCCGCTCCTCTGCAACTACGCATTTAATGTCACCAACAAGCATGATGCAGTTAAACATTTTGGAAAAAAGCCCCTTTCTCGAAAGTAAACGAAACTGTGTGGCGTATAGGGCGACTTCTCCTCGATCATCATTTTTCGGATATATGTATATATATTTCTTTTTTATATAGGTATTTTCTATATATAGGTATTTTATTTTTTAAACAATGGAGTACCTTTCACTGGCAAGTAGGAGTTAAAGCCTCTACAATAAATGGTTCCTTTTTAGAGTAAAGCTGTTTGACTCACAATTCAGTATTCTTAAAAAAAAAATCCTCTTTGCGCAGTGATATCTGCATGCAGATCGTTACGAAACTGACAGCAATGACGACAGGACGCATTTTTCGCACGCAACAATTTTTTTTAGTGTGTATTTGTGCTTTGTATGTATCATTTCTATTTTTCACTGTGCATGTGTCATTTCATGCGGCGTCTGTATGCACACAAAGATTAGTGTTGCAGAAAGTATGTGGCAGGGCACGCTGTATTTTACCATCACAATTTAACCTGCTTTAAATTCTCAAATGATGAAAAAACACGGCACATATGCGCATTTTCTGGCGCCAACTTCCGTTCACTGGCGACAATTCTAACAGTCAAAAACGTTAAGGAATGAACGCTGGATTGGGCACCTAACACTGATAGAACAATTTTAGAAGCCTACATTTGAATAGGGGCGCGCTTTCACATCGGCGCTGCAGACGACGCGCGAGCGCATTGCACAGCAGTAGCCGAGTACGACACGTCTAAAATGGGCTGGTTGCAAAGCGCGACAAGTGCTTCAGGGTTCCTTTTCAAAAAACGTCTTGATCGTACTTGATAAAACACGAATGGCGTCGAAAAATCAGCGACCGAACAGCTGGAAACGTAGCCGCGGCTGGCGTATCCATGAGCGCCGGCGCTCTACTCTGGTGGCGGCGCGTGGTGGCGAAATGCCGTACTAGCGCCGACGGCCGGCTCCCATTGTTCTCAGCTCCTTTTCCCAGGCACAGAAAGTATAGAGGAGGCGCTGGTAACACTGATCAGTCGCGTTTTCATGATCCTTCACTGCAGGGACAGTGAGGTGAAGCATCCTCAAAATCAGATGGGGCCACTTCTGAAGAGGCACCAGTGCTAGTGCATCGCACAGCAATAAGGGCCACAGAGGCACCAACGATTCTGGAGCAATTCTTTGGCATTTCCAACAGCGTTAGAAAAAATCGTTTGATAAAACGGCGAAATGTCACTCAGCTTTCACCTAAAAGCAGACAACCACCGTACAGGTGTTCATTAGATATAATTATACACAGTAAAACCTCATTGATACACTTAAAAAAAAAATTGGGTTAAAATGTATTATCCAGAAAAATCTACGATCTGGACTGCCCGATTCTGAAAAACTGAACAGCTGCATGAGTACAAAGGCATCTGCAACTGAGATGTTCACTGCATAAAAGTATAGATAAGTATAGATACGGTATAGACTGTACGGCAACGAATAGTTATAGGTATCAAATGGTTAACTCCTATGCCCCTAAGGCTCACAAAAAAGCCACCGCGTTTGTCCTCATGCAATCATGTCTCCGTGGGAACAAGAGCCTCGTATGTTGGCTTTCTTTGATGCTTTGCCCCTTTCCACTTAGGCACTGCACGAGAGGAACTGTGGCAGGTCAGTGCCGCTGATCAGTCTTTCACGTCGTGAGTGCTCGCTAGCCCATGTACGGTTGATCACAAAACGTGTTATACGACCACAGTTTGTCGAAATTTTGAATGTAGTAGCCAGGGAATTGCGTTATTTTGGAACATATTAACTGGGACAAAAATGTGTAACTCTATGGGAGATGTTTTACTGCCCGAGATTTTGAGCATATGAAACGAGAAATCTTAGGAACCAGGAACATATCAGCGAGGTTCTACAGTAATACATTGCCATTTTACGTTTCAACATTGCCACTCATGACTCCAGATTAGTTGTATCTGACATACTTGTTTCTCAATGTGCACATCACAAATGCAACTGTGGACTCCTTTTAAGATGACATGTTAAGCAGAGCTTTCTGAACAGCTTGATGACTCCCCATGTGTACAGAGTACAAAAGAAGAGAGGAAAAGGCTGGTTGATGCTACCTTGCTGGGGCTGCACAAAAGAGCATTAAACCGTAACAAGTGACCAGCGAGCTTCAGTGGACTTGCGGCATTATGGCGAGGTACGCACAATTTAACTTCCCAAAGTTGCATATGGGATATTAGGGATGCCACAATGGACGGCTCTGAACGATTTTCCAGTGAGAGCAATGACAAAAAAAATAAGCAGCTAATCTTCCAGGGAAGAGCAATGGTGAAATATAGGCTCGCTTTGCACATAACATGCCAATGGGCGTACATCATGCAGTATAGGGGGGGAGAAAAAAAAAACTTTTATAAAGCAAAGGTGTTGTAACGATCTACATTTCGTATCAAAAAAATAAGCAGAAAATGCTAAAATCAAGAACAGAGAAATTTTCTTAGGAGATGTGAATTTCAAAAAATATTTGTCACAATGCTAAATGAATGTTGATTTTAAACTTGTGCGAGCATCCACAGACTAATATCTTGTGTTCACCCGAACCTCACGTATGGTCCAATCATGAAGTGAATAACCTGTACCAAAAAAAGTGAACTGGTCATCTCAAGAAGCTCCCATAGAAAAATAATAGCCTCGCACCTGATGCATGCGCTGTAGAAACTGATCAGTTCAATGAAACCATGAAACATTTCCCAAGAGCACTGCTTCACTTCTCGGAGGAGGACCTGATCCTAAAAAAAGAAAAAAGACAATACAATATATGTTGCTATTCCAGCACAACAACAAATATAAAATCATACAACTCACATGTGGCATTTGAACTTCATTTCAGCAAGACATAGCCAAGTCAACAATGTTCCATGCTTTGACATTTATGATTGCCATAACGACAACATATCATCTAATCCAGTATACTCACCCAAAGGGGATCATGAAACAATTTTACATACAAAACAGGACAGTGAATAAGGCTAAATGCAACCCAGAAGTAAAACCCAGAAGTGAAAGTATGCCACGCTAATGCTATGCACACATATTCTGCAGAGACATGCCACCCTCTGGAGCACTGGCAGCACGCCATTGGCCGAGTGTTGTAGGGGCCTAGCCTGCTTCACTCGAAGCCATTCTGGACAGTGCTTTGCAGCTAGCCACTGTCTAGCTTAACAGCCTTAATCTTGTTACTGATGCAGAATATGTACAACAATCTTTAAATAAAATTGGGATACAGTTGGGTTTTGCAATGCCTTTGGCAACAGCAGGGCAAAACAATCCTGGAGGGAGCAGCCGGTAGCCAACACTGCACTGCATGCCGATTTCCCTACATGGCAGCATTGCAACATGAAAAATGACACCACCATTCATCTGCCACATTCCTCACCTCACGCAGCTTTATAGGAGCCCGAGCTTGCACGTGACACTGGTCCCAGTGAGACCCAATGCGAAAAGCACCACTTTCAGAGGATTGGCACACCTTTCGACATGCAAAATGCTTCATTAATGGAAATTTCATTAAGCGTTCAGCAGTGCTACACTTTCGCACACAAGATTTTCAGAAGCATTCTGTGGCTGTTCGATATGAGCAATAATTCAATATATTCAGACTGTATACTATCGACCAGATGCATGCATCCATGCATGACATGAAAACCATGGGATTTTTTGGGGGTGTGCATATATTCAATATCCTTTATAGCCTTTGAATAGAACTGACTATTCAGTTCAATTTGAACAGCCCTTTCATAATTCAGACTATTTGAGAGCAGTAAGAACAGTGAAACTATCGTTCACGAACCTCCCAAAAATTGACAAATTACGAATTTCTAGTTGATATAAACTGGCAGCAAAGCAGCGTTTCTAAACGGCTATATCCAGCACTTGCAACATGCCTTGCCCCATGGTATTTGAGAGAGCCCACTTGCTAAATTTCACATGGAGCTCCCAGAGGGCAACCAAGTCGGGGTGTCACTGGCATGGCAAGCGACAGACTAAAAATTCCGCCTGTTGCATGGTGCAATGCAACATGTGCACTTATGACGAGTGTGTAATGGCAGGCATCACAACAATAGGAGGGGGGCTAATAAGTAGCCTAGTGACAGGGCGTCGCTTTGTCTGTTTTAGGCCATAAAAGCAGTGAACATTATATCCACAACAATACCACATCCAGCGACAACGTTTTAAAAAACGTGCATTGCAGGAAGCCAGCTTTACGAACTACAAATGAGTATTTTTAATAAAGACAAATATTTTGAACTGCATTGCAGACTATGAAAATTTTAAAAACTGGACTCAGCTTTTCTGTTGACAGCCTTCATTTTCTTTATATAATGTTGGCCCCTAAAACCAAAAATAAAAAGTTTGTTAGTTAATTTATTGCTTAATTACAGAGCTTATCACATACATATGTCTGCCTTGCAGTACAATATCTGCACAGACCGCGCTGTCTCACAGGGGTTTAAAATAATGACCTGTAGACAGTTAAAAAAGAAAACACCCGGTATAATCGATGCCGCCTGAATTTAAGCTGCAATCAGCCCCGAAACAGCCATATTCCATGGCACGTAGCTCCCATTTCAAGTGCGGCATTGTAGCCATTTTGGTGTCATTCGAAAGAGCCGAATTTAGTCTTCAATTTGCCGCTACTGCTGTTTCCATTCACCCATTGGTCGCAGAAAACACAACAAAAAAGAAGAGGTGGCATTCGCAATTCTATTGGCTTACGGTGCGCACATAACAGCAGGGCATCATTGTATTGGAACTGGCTAGCAGTGTTTGCTCGACACACTCGAGCCCCGAGCAGACACGACGCCAGCAACACTGTTCTGAACCATGAGATGCATTCACAGCAGAAATTTGGCAAAAAGAGAAAAAAATGGTTGATCAAAAATCTCAAGAGATGCTCTGCTCTGACTGTGTGCACTAAGACTATGAGAGTTGTGCGCTGAATGATCGAGCGGACGAGTCTGAAGTAGGCCTAGTGCGTACCCCAGCACGGGGCTACTGCTAATGGCCGCATCTGCTGATACTGCAGGCCTTAGACTAGCAGCAAGACATGCTCAAAACAGAAAAAAAACTGAACTCGCACCAACTCCCGCAACGAAACGGAAGTCCGATTATTTTCGTGATGACAGCAGCGCGGAGGACAGTCCACTTGGTGAGGTGAACTTTACGATCTTCAGCTTGGAGTGGATAATGGCGAAGTGTAAAACGTGCGGCGGCGATATTTGTTTGAAAAAAAGTGAGCGTGAATCAGGAATCGCCGTCAAACATTCTCCAATGCGTAAACTGCGGGCACATGCAGTCTTAATAAAGCTTGCTTCGCGCGTAGCAGAAAGCACATAATAATATGCTTTCTGCCTGTGCAATGCAGAGCACTAGGAAGTAGCAAACAGCTCAAATGATATTTTTTCCACAATAAATGTTTCTCACCACGGTCTTCATAAGAAAATGTGGCAAAACTAGGTGAAAAACAAAAGTTGACACCTGCAGTGACTTGCGCAGCCAAAGAAGCGGCGACTGAAATGCACTGAGACTGAAAATGTGCACTCAAAATGAGACTCTTGGACGCTGGAAGCCATTTTAAATTGTAAATGTATGCACTGAACCAGTACATATCTATTAAATTGTCCAATTTGTTTTTTTTTGCTCTTTCTCAAATACTTGCAGCTTTGCAGCCTCAATATCTCAATATCATAAATGACGTGGAAAATACGGATAAGCACTGTCGGTGCAATCCCAGTTAACGCACAAGAAAGGCTATGGCCTTCGGACAGGCGCTACAGATTACGCGGCACATTTTTTTTAGAGAGTTATCTATCCTTCCACCTATCGGTCGTCAGCGAGAGCACGCAGTCAGCCGTGATCATGACGTCAGCCTTTAGCATCGTTTGCTTCAAAAGGCGTTTTGAGTGGCAGTAGTCGGTGCCCGCCTCAATCGCCCCCATGGCAAGATAAAGAGAGCATACTGAAAATGAGTCTTGCACAACCAGACAAGCGCTGGCACTCTGGCAAGATCACTCCCCCCACTCTTTGCTAGAGCCAATGACAAAAGGTAAACACATCATGATGTTATCGCTGCACTACATGTCTTGGCGCACAGCCAAGATATGCATTGCTGGATCAGACGGAGGGACGCACTAACGACTGACGCCTTTTTTTTTTTCCGAATTCTTAGGCAAAAATCGGGGGTGTGGGTTCATTATGCGAGTGGGTTCGTTACACTAGTAAATACGGTAAATTTACTGCAATGCAAGTGGTTCTTGTCAGGTTTTTCGAGGCCCTTCGATAATTCGAACATCGTATAAATCAAACTTTTCCCGGTCCCGTGAAGTTCGAATGAACTTTTACTGTACTAATAAACGTATAAAAAAACGGCTCCAACATTTCATTCTTCGCTCTTCTGGCTATCTAAGTATATATTGAATTTAAGTGTTTAACAACCCATTATTTCAAAATTTAGGCCTCAAATATTGGAAGTTGATTATTACCTTGCACACTAATTGGTCTATAGAAAAAAAAACAGTGTACTTGAAATGAGCATAAATAATTGAGTAAGGCTATTTTTATTACAGTTGGCCAAAAAAATAATCAAAATGGTTCTAAGACCCATGCACCCACGTCAAGTCTGAACAAGATTCTGCTATCTACCAGACTACTTTGTTGCCAGTCATGCATTAAAGGTCCACAGAAACGGTCACCAAGAAGGGTAAACAACACCATAACACTGATAGATATTGAACTACCCATCATGCTCCCGCAAAAATTTTCGATCCAGCTTCTGCAACACCAGAGATATCGGCGATTAAAAATTACCTTTCCAATTTTCCTTTTCAACTCGTACGCCGAAAGGAGTCATAAAAAAATAAACAATACAAGCAAGTTTAAAGCTCCGCCCAGAAATAAGTCATTTCAACGAACTTCGAGTTGCCGCGCGCTTGTTCGCTGGCGTACTCGGGTCAACCCGTCCTCGCTCACACAGGCCTGAGGAGTTTGCCAATTCGCGCAGCGTAACTGCGGTTACCCGAAACCGTGGTTAGCCCATGTTACACGACAGACCAAACCATGGTTACACCACTAACCGCGGTTATCGCAAACCGAGCTTGGCGACCTCGGTTTGCTTCGTTAGCCGAAGTATGCGGAGTCTGTTCACGGAGGCTACTCGTCGGCGCCCGAGTGCACGAAACGTACAAGCGGGTCTGCTTCACAAAGTTATTCATTTGCCCACTGAATCATGTTTAAAGCTCGATGTATAGAATATGCGGTGTCTACTGTGCCGCCTATTACGGCCGACAGCGCAACGACTGCGTACTGAAGCCTTGTCCTGCCTGCAGTATCGTTTGAACGGCTTGTTGCCGAGCAGAACGTCAAAAAATGCGCGGCCTTAGCTGTAATGAAAGTACACGAGTCTGCAACGCTTGCATCACGGGATGCCGCGAACAGGCTGAGGTATGTTACACTTTACCGCGGAGATGGGGCGCGCGAGCGCGGCGAACGACGGCGCCGTGCATGACGGTCCCTAGTCGTCGCTAGGCCTAAATTGTTTTGCTTTGAAGCCGTGGCGGTCAGCGCTCTGGAACTGATCAACGCTGTCGTAAATCCTCTACTTATGAAACTGCCTTATTGTGAAACCTATCCTGCCATAGTAAAAGAATCACAGGATTAACTCTGGCGACGCATTAATCGCAGAGCTAGTACGAGCAGATCGGAAGAGCCGAAATGCACCAGCGACAGCTGGCTCGAGCAGAAACTTCTATCACGCCTATCACTCTTACCAGCAATTTGCTGCTGGTCAGCGATCCTCACGAGGGCTTCATACTTGATATTCGGCTCAGTATTCCAGATGGCAACAAATTTTAGCATGCTTTATTTCGGATATCGGCGCTAACGATCCGCCGTGTCGTTCGCATATGGTATGTGGAGATTTACGGCGGTCGAGGAGGTGCTGCCAACGTGCGGTGCTTGACCGCCTGAGGAGCTCGTGCAGCCCACGAGCAGATGACCGGAAGTGTGTCCATGACATCATGGCTGCAGTGGCCGCAGCGAATGGCAGCTTCTAGCAAGCCTTGCCAGTCAACTCACCAGTGACGTCACAGTTTAAGGAAATAGTTCCATGCGACACCGCCAAGCGACAACCTCTCTGCCCGCGAATTAAAAAACGCTGTTTTTAAAAATTAATAATACCCCAGTCACACAGACAAGCTTAGTGACACTTTTACAAAGTGCACTTACTTACGAAGAATGACACTTTCGGTGCTCGCTGTCACACAGCAAAATCAAGTGTCATTTTGAAGTGACTGCAGTGCCGATGCGGATGCTGTAGCCCGATGTGGAAATTAATTAGTTTTCAAGGAAATACCTTAAACATTATTGTATTGCAAGCACAATGACCCCAAGCTAATATTCAGTTTATTTGTGCATTTGAGTACATGGATTTGACTAAAAACACATCGCAATGTCGCACGGGCATGTTAGCCCGCGCTTTTTGCTAACGTGGATGGTTACTGCTGTTCATATGCAAAACCGACCTTGGTTATGCTATATAGTTACACTGCTAACCGCGGTTATTGCGAACGTAGCTTTCAGACTGATTTGCATCATTAACAGAGAAAATGCCGGTAGAAAGTATACATATGGAGCGGAGTCACCGGTGTTCGAGCGCGAAAAGTTATTGCGCAAGTATGATTCAGAGCAGCGTGCATTTTTCACACGAAATCATGTCCGACGGCGCTTCTATGCAGCCTAAAATGTCTAGTGGCGCAGCACCCACGTATGGCAGCATCGTCACGTCTTCACAGCGTTTGCTTGCAGTTGTACACGTCGAAAAAGGTCCGGTTTCCGCAGCATCACGAAAATAGGCGAGAAGTTTGCAGCGTTCAGAGCACCGGATGCTACTAGCTTTCCGCTGTAGTACCGCCCGCGAGCGCCCCTAACGGCAAAGTGCGCGGTGCAAAGTAACAGCAAAGTATCAGTGGGCGGCGCTTTCGTATGGCGAGCTTAATAGGATAAGTGAAAGCTCGTTAATTCGAACCTCGATAATTCGAATTTTCGGATAATTCGAACTACACTACTTGGTCCGGCCAAGCTCCATAGAGGTCTGTGTATAAAAAAGCCCATTAATTCGAACGCGAGTCGGTTCCGCTACGGATAATTCGAACTACGCGCTGCCGCGTCTGGGCGGCTTGGCGCACATCACGCGGAAAAAAAAAAGAAATAAAAGTAATGAGACACCTCCGCGATCGGTAGGCATAATTAGAGGCTGCGCACGTCCAAAACGGGGCAGAATAAGGAACCAGGTAAACCCATGGAAGAGTGGGTAAAACTTAAATGGCGCCATGACCAGCGTGGCGGCTGGCGGCGTTGAAGGGAGGGGACACGGCAGCGGCAAGGTCAGTGCATGGCCGTGCGGCGGCGGCTGCCTGCTCTCTCTTCTGCGCAACCTCCGTAGCTCATGATCACGAGTCAGCCGCGATCATGACCCCGGCTCTTAGCACCATTCGTTCGGATGATTGGAGTAGCAGTAGACAGCGCCCCCCGCCGAAGTCGCTCATAGCATGATAAAGCGAACGTACTGAAAAGGATGTTTGCACAACCGGACAAGCGCTGGCACTTTGCCAAGTTCGCTTTCCTCCCCACTGCCCGAGCTAAAGTCAAAAGATAAACACGCCGTTATCGCCGCGCAGCATCTTGGCGCACTGCCAAGAAATGTGAACCGGACAAGCGCTGGCACTTTGCCAAGTTCGCTTTCCTCCCCACTGCCTGAGCTAAAGTCAAAAGATAAACACCCCGTTATCGCCGCGCAGCATCTTGGCGCACTGCCAAGAAATGTGTTGCGGACCGTGCGTGAAGGCGCGAAACGGAGGGAAACTGAGGGACGCGCTAACGACTGATGCCTTATTTTTTTTTTCAGATTCGTAGGCACAAATCGGGGCTGGGTGGGTTCATTATGCAAGCGAGTTCGTTAGGAGACTAAATACGGTACATTTACCATAGTACAAACTGTTTTGGTCAGTTTTTTTTTAGGCCATTCGATAATTCGAACATCGGATAATTCGAACTTTTTTTCCCGGTCCCGTGAAGTTCGAATTAACGAGCTTTTACTGTATATGGCTCACTCGTGGCACTGCCTTATTGTTAACCTTGCTGTCACTTCATAATAAGAGTCAAGTGCAATTCTAATCGATGACGACTTAGATAGCGTATACGTGTACTGCAAGGGTGAGCTGTGCCGCGCCGCCGGCGACGATGGCTATGAAGTTGTGAGCAGAAATTTGCTTGTGTCGCAGCAATTACACCTACTAGCGACTCGGTATAGGTCAAAGATCCCCAAGAAGGATTAACTGCTGACATTGCTTTACTCCAGGGTTTATTATTTACGGGAAAAACAAATTCTCGCACACTTTTCTGGTGCCGGTGACAGCGGGATGCGCCGTAAAGGTGCTGGCTTCGCGCTGGCGGCTTGCGGGAGGAAAAGCGGTGGTGTTTCCGGCCGGCGCTTGAGCGAAATGCTGCCTGTCAAGTGACGCCTTTCCAGAGATCGGGTTACAAATAACTCCAACTTCGTTGATGCAGCTTGAGATACTGCATACCATTAAAGTGCAGCAGCAGACGAACGCCTTCGCCTTAGCGCAAGCACTGAAGCGAGGGTAGCTATCCACGTGTACGCATCGTTTTCAGTTCGTGACAGCTTAAACCTCTTGCCTATTAATAGAAACGCTCACGAAATTATGATAAACATTTCAAAACATTGTCATTCTCAAAAAATGTATGAGTGATATGTCACTGCCCTGCTGTCGAGACTACACACTCGCCTGCTGAAGAAGGCGTAATGAGTTCGCCAAACTCACTTCACGCCGAGTGTGTTCGGCAGCGAGTGTCATTAAAGTTCATCGTGTGACACGATGGGAATGACACTAAACGCGAGTGCACTCGTTGAAAGTGACACTAAACTTGCTCGTCTGACCGGGGTATAGATTGATGGCTTTGTTCCAAGGCGTTATACTTTGGGTTAATGCTCAAAAGAATTCGTTCTACACCCTGAACACGTTTATCAGTGGCTTCTTGGTGACAGTTTCTGTGGACCTTAAATGCGTTGATTTTACATGATGACTACGCTTTGCATACTGTTATGCTTCTGATCAAAGAGTACACATTCCTGAGCCCGCACTTTTTTTTTTGTTCAAAGCTGAATGAGTCTAGCTTCAAAAACCATACACTATTTTGAAAAATGGTAAGACAGGAACATTTGCCCATTCCCACATTTTCTACTCTTTTTTTTTGTACTAAAGAGAAATTTTATATCTTATTCAGTATTCAAAGGCTTTTTGCCTTCATGTTAACATTAAGCTCACATTCAAAAATTACAATATTTGCACACCCCTAATTTATTGAACTTAAGTAGACCCCTCTATAGTGAAGTCCCTCAGACTGGCAAAATACTTTACTATATCAGGGTCTTTACTAGATCAGTTGTTGGTGATCACGTGGCCCCTAAAATGCTGTCTGGTAATATAACGGCTACTTACTAAGCAAGTCTTGTTGCTGTATGAAAAAAAAAAAAAAGACTAAAATAACTTCCATCCCTTTATCATCATCTCTCTGTACAATTTTCTTTTTTTCAGGTATTACAGAGACCTCTACTCCACCCCCCCCCCTCTCTCTCTCCACTTTCACTTCCCACCTTCCCTTACGGCATGGTTCAGGTATCCACAAAACAAGTGTGATAGATACTGAGTCTTTCCTTTCCTGTGAACAAATAAAAAAAAAAGGATCTTTTGTTTACATCTTATGGAAGTACCTCTTTAGCATGAATGAAACGTGGCTAGAAATACAACTGAGTGATTTCATGCAGAAACCAAAGCCTTGTATGAACATGACGTCATCTTTCGCTTTTTCTGCCATTTAAGACGTAACAGATCAGAAATGCATGCGGCAGTCAAGCGTGGCAAAGCTGCACACGCCATACTTCCACTTCTTGCCACCGCTGCCTTGTGTACTGCACTGCACAGTGCTGCGAATTTTCAGCTGCTTGTTCCCTTCCATATTTGTCACTGCACTTTCATTCTTTTTTGCTTTCTGAATGGACCACACCACCCTCTTTCCACATTTGTAACCAGCTTTAATTTTTTCTTATGCGCCTCATGCTTTTGCTCACGGCTCCAGGGGCTATGCAAAGTTGACTTCTCCTCAGAGCTGGTGAGCTTAGTGGTAAAGTAATTTTAAAAAAAATTGGGGTAATCTTTTTTTCTCTTATAAAAAAAAAATGCCTCTTACAATCCTTACTATCGCACATAAGTATGTCGCCGCGGCCAGACGCACTTTACAACAACAGTTTATCAAACATGTCTAATATAAAGGGAAAAAAATGTACGGTTGTCTAAACAAGATGAACTAGGACTTCAGTATATCGGAGTTTTGATGTCAGCGCACGTTGATCCCCAGGTGGTCGAAATTACTCCATAGCCCTCCACTATGGCTCCTCTTTCACTCCCACCTTCCTCCCTTCCCTTATGGCGCAGTTGAAGTGTCCACAGAAAACAAGTGAGACAGTTACCGCACCTTTCCCTTCCTATAAATCAATCACTATATCATTGTTTACTATAGCGGGGTTCTACTGCTTCGTTTATTTATTGCAGAAAAAGGAGATTAAAAAATTTTGCTAAACACACCTTCAACAAACTAGTGCAACCTCCCTCCCCCCTTTTTCTAGCACCGAAACACCTGAGTGCGGCATCTGGAACAACTCCTTTACAGCTGTGGTGTCATATGTGGCCACAACCTACAGAGGCATGCACCTGCTCTACCTACACTGGTGTCTGCCTGCAGACAGATGTGCAAGTTTTGCATTTTTTTTTTCTTTCATGCCAAAGCTTGCTGCCAACTTTGAACTAAGACATGCAGCACAAGAACACTGCCTGGCTGCCATGGGCAGTCCCGTTGGGCTTGCACCTCATGCACTTATTGAGGATGGCTCATGCAAAACTATATGAAATGAAGAATAAAGCTTGGGATCAATGAGTAATTTCATTTCAATAAGGACGAAACAGAGCAAAGAGAGATAAAGGCAGACAAAAGTGCTACACAAACACACAGTAAAGATACACCTTTTCCTTCTTGTTTCATGCTGCTCCATGAACAATGAAACATTAGTAACTTGCTCAGCTTTCCATCCTTCTATTTTTAAATTTCCAATCCTGCAACGGTATGTGTTCCTTCGAAGTATGTGTAGAGAATCTCGACAGCAGTGACAGCCATATGGAAGTACCCAGGTCAGAATAAGAACAATTTCAATCCCTGCTGAAAGAAAAGCCTCACACTTGCAAGCACAGAAAGCACAAATGGCAGAGTCTGCTGCTCTGAAATTAGATACGGCAACTTGCAATCTTCAAGACCAAGACCACATACAATCACGCAGATGTCAGAGGAAGCCGACAGAACATGCTTTCCCATAGCTCCATTACAATAAAAATGAAGCAGTCAATTATTAGCAATGGTCCATCAGGCCAAACAAATCAAAAGTAAAGAAAATAGCTTCACTATGAACAGGTTCTCTGTAGACACCACGGATGAAGCCGGAAAAGCATGATGCTGTTCCTGCCTGGTGCGGTTTGAGAACCAGGTAAGCCCCAACAGTTGTAACTATGCCAGTGCTTTGGTTAGCGATCAAGCATACTAAAGGCTGCCTGCAACTGTACAAATTGCCAAATTGCAACAGTTCACATTTAAAAAGCAGAAGCAATTCAATTTTATTGCAGTAGTCAATGTCTTCGGCAATAAAACCCGAAAAACATTTTAAATACAAACACCTTCTCCTCATTCAATTTTCATCCCCTTAGACCACATGCTACACAGGCTAACTTTGCTATTGCCCTTAACAGTTCTGCCGCATAAATGCAAGTACCCACCTCTGGTGACACTAGTGCGATGTCATAGGTGACCTGCAGCTTGGCAACGAGGGCCTCCAGCACGAAGAGGTCCATGAGTTGTGGCATCTCATGACGACGTACAGGTTTTTTGAGGTCGGCTGGTCCCTGGCGGTACTACATAAATGCAAATGATCAAGTTAAACTTTGAAAAAGAAAGCTTCTTATTTGTAGGAATCAAATACAAACAAACACCGTAGTAGAGGGCTACAGAGTAATTTCGACCACCTTGGGTCCTTTAACGTGCACAGCATGCAGACGTTGAGCCTTCCTCCTGAGTAATGCTACATGCAATGTTGAGAGGTTCGTTTATGCTAGAACTGATGCCAGAAATTGCAAGCACCGCATCCTCTGATTCATACTCTGTGACGTGGTCTGCATGCCACAGTTGGCGTGTGCCCAATGCTCAGTTGGTTGGTTTGGTTTAACGTCCCAAACCGACTCAGGCTATGAGAATGTGGCACATGCCATCATGGTCTCGGCGCAAAAGACAGCCTCAGCACGCCTGCCGAGCACGCACAGTTCGTTCTACGTGGCAGCAGGACTGAATGCCAGTGGTTTGCTGTCCCGTTCTCGCCTGGCTCAGTGGGGACCTGACGAGTGTGTCTGTGGTTCATCTCCACAAGAGACGCCGTAGTAGAGGGCTCTACAAATTTTCACCACATGGGGTTCTTTAGCGTCCACTGACATTGCACAGCACACGGGCGCCTTGCTTTTCGCCTCTATCGAAAAGCGACCGCCAAGGCCGGGATTCGATCCCACATCCTTGGGAACAGTAGTCGAGCGCCGTAACCCCTGCACCACCATGGCGGGATGTGCACAATGCCTTAGCTGACATCTTTTGACTTGTCCACAATGGACAACCCAGGCCAAAGCCTCCTTCCTCTCTGGCAGTGGTATGAACGCATGATCATGCATGTGCAGTGCGGTTAGTGAACATATGCGACTTATCAGGCTGGAGGGATTGCAGCATTAAATGCGACGACTAGTCCACGTTTCAGGCAGTGTCCAATGAGTCCTAATCCAAACATCCTAAACATACGCACAAGCAGTAGCAGAAAGCGTGAAATGAGACTAGTGGTGTGTGCCAAAGCGTGTGCAGTCTTTCGCCAAGTGTTCTTGCTACACCTCTGCAATAGCTTATCAGCGCAGTGCCATTGGCACGTCATTTTGGCTTTTTGATATGGAACAGTTACTCGCTCCATTACACGCAGTTAAGCCCACGACTGTTATAGTTGGCCGGGATGAACCCGAAAGATAAGCCATCCTGCAGCCGTCTGGCGTAGCACAGCACAGCTCCGTAACACGAGGATGCAGCTGAGCACGATACAGGGTGATCAGATGGCACGGCAATGAACCTACAATGCCGAGCATGCTGTGAGGCCACCCGTTTGCAGAGATCGGAGGCAAAGTTTCTGTATCTAATACAGCTGCACGCGGCCACCACCGAATTTGCCGCGTCTGCAAGAAACAGTAAAATCAGCAGGGCATATTTTGTTTATGATGGCAACAGTGTTAGTACAAACTTTTTCAGTACCCCTGAATTTGGCATTTCTCGAAAGCATGACCGATGCGCACCTTGGAAGTACTGGCCAATTGTCCGCGATTTAGCTGTAGGGCATAGCAAGCATGGCTGGAGAGGCCTGCTAAAGACCCGTGCAAGGTGCGAGAGATTGTGAGAGGTGTGCTTGGCATGCTTTCCGTTGTGTATGCATCGCGGGCACCATGGTCGCAACGATCGTGGGGTCCCCACAGTGAAGCCGAAACCATCAAAACAGTCAGCTGACAGCTGACACCCCCACTAGATAGAGCCTCCTCACTGGAAGCCTGATGCTGATAGCGGTGATAATAATTAGGCTGGAACTGCAAATTAAGGCTGAAATTTGTTTGTATCTGCATATATAATGAGGTGAAATTCTGACATGATAAAATTATGAAAAACAAACCTCGTATTATATGAGGGTTTTTACGGCAAGTCAATTCGCACCACAATGGATTCGCTAGGTACCACTCTAGTACACTTGGTACCAGTGACCCTTTGTGGCCTATGCGTCGCATGCCCGCCTGTCATGCACAGGGCCCAGATTTGCCTTGAACAAAAATGGTGACAAATATTTTACTGAACTGCACATTTTTTCCAACATGTTTATCTCAATTCCGGGCTACAGAGATGCTTTTTCAATCGAATAGGCTGTAAAAGCTATCACAGAAAAGCTGGCACTGAACTCAAAGCCACAGATGAAGCTAGCTTTTTTTTAAATTTGTTTACACCTTGAATTTTGGAGGCATGTCAAGGTCAACAACACCCGACATATGAAGAAAAGCTATCAACTCCTCATTACAAAACCCAGAGATGTGAGATTATATAAACAATAGCAACACAACTGTACAAACAGTATTATTGAGGGTTTGAAGAAATGTTCAGAAAAAAAATGGCAGGTAGGTTGACCAGCTGCCAAGTTTGGAGCTTACCTGCTTGCTGATCAGCTGGTGGAACACTCTGACATCAAACATAAGCTGGTTTGCATTTAATGTGACCTCTTGGCAGGCAATTTCTACTTTCTGTGCCGCCATGCCCTGCTTCAACAGAGAATCCTGCATGATAAATGAAGACCATGTACTAAAGCATCCAATGACATCCAATGATGTGACTGAAAGTCAGTCACTCGTGCGGGCATGCGTGCATGTGCATGTGAATGTACAGCCGCCCAAATCTAAGTGGCGTGTGTGATGGCCACATTTTCTGTGATTCTGAGCATTACAGAGGAGCTAACCTGCGAAAAGTCAAAGTATAAGCAAGGGCTCGGTAAGCCCTTGCTTACAGGGGTCATGACAACAATTTTGGAATATGAACTGTTTATTGCATCTTATTCCTGATGTGCCAAGCTACTAAACCTCAAAGTTTCAGCATAAGGCCGATAGGCCACCGCCGCGTCGCCTGCTGCATGTTTTGTGCACGAGCAGCATCAACCGCGGTTATGTCTGCCAATCAGCAGTCATGTCGCTTACCAAAGTTACCGCAAACTGAGTTTTGCGTTGATCTCTATTAGCGTTTTTAGCCTAGGGAATACATCTGTGAGCAGG
The DNA here is from genome assembly GCF_055883805.1 of Amblyomma maculatum. Classification (NCBI taxonomy): domain Eukaryota; kingdom Metazoa; phylum Arthropoda; class Arachnida; order Ixodida; family Ixodidae; genus Amblyomma; species Amblyomma maculatum. The sequence goes on along the minus strand of NC_139344.1, from coordinate 161,453,258 downwards.
ATTCAGGTGCATGTCGATGCCCGACTACTAATTAGGCGCACGAGCTGACCCGCAGGAACAGCGTACACATTGTACCACAAAGCACGTCCCAAAAGCAACATATAAAATGTGCAATGTATATAGTGCCGTCCGACGGTGCTTTCGTACAATCTTCACGCACCACCCAACAGTGCAGCAGTGTAGTGTGCAATATCTCTGCCGTATATTCTTAGCAGCATTGTTTACGCTGCTCAATGTCAGGCCCTAGCCGCATCATGAAAGTAGACGATAAGCTCACGCAGCTTAGAGCACCGGATGCCGCAAGCATACTGCCACAGCGCCCGCGAGCATGAAGGATGACTGCACTCTGGCTGTCTGCTTTTCTCTAATCATTGTGCTACACATAAATTACTTCAGATCGAAGCCACAGCAGACGGAACTTTGTAATCGATCAGCGAAGCGTTTTAGTAAATGAACCACTCGATCATGAAACTTCTTTACTCTCAACCCCACTGTTTCGTAGCAAAGGAAATGATTATTTTCGGCGACGCCTTCAGCGGATCTAGTGTACAAGAACACAGGCACCCCACTGGCTGCGAGCAAAAAAACTCCCACTGTATGAGTTGGTACTTCACAAGATGCATTCATTTTTGAAATACCTTTTTCGAGGGCCTATTATTATTACGAGAAAAACAAATTTTGGCATGCTTTTCTGGCACAGGTGCAAGTGATCTGCCATATCGCTAGCGCGGACGGCTTGAGCGGAAGACATTGCCGGAGTGGCCGGCGCGGCAGTGGGGGCAGTGCTGCCATCGGACGATGGCGGCGGTCGCACCGAAGGTGGATGTCTGGGCAAGAGCTAAATCATGCTGCACTACAGTCTGTGTTCTGTTTTCAGAAACATGCTAAGTACACTTATTGGGAGTCAAGTTAGCAAACGCAAACACAGTACAGTATATAGGCAGCATAATATCGGCGTTGGCACAGCAGCAGAAGATGCCGTAGCAAGTGTGGCTCTTTGACATCACCAAGCGTTTCAACATGGCGATCACTGTCAGTGGGAGGAGCTTCGTGGTGTCAACTCCAGTCACTTATTCCAAAATAAGCAATGCGTCTAAAGCACTGAAATTTTGGAAATAGAATAGTAAGGTCCAGCATTATCTGCCAGACTACAAAACTGTAATATATTGGATGACCATGGCATGACCCTTTTAACCTTGCCCTACAGGCAAGTTTTATTCACCCTAACGTGCAGGAGCACAGAAAAGGCGGCCGTCACACACATCAGCTAAAGATTTGGCCGGCTGTACACGTTTGTATAACGCAGACTCTGTGCCTCAGTGATGCTAAGCTCGTCTTGTGCGCTCAGCATTCGCACCAGGAAAGACAATGTTACGCTGTGGAAAAGCCAGGATAAGGCGTAAATGCAGTTGACTGTAAATAACCCATCGTGATGTAAAAACAAGGCACAATGCATCTGAACGCAGTTAATCATAAAATGTCTAACCTTGTTCATTCACCACCAGACAAAAATCTGAAATTCATATAAGCATATAATTGACTGCGGCAGGGCTTCTGATAGCAGTGCGCATGAAAATGCAGCCCAGGTGAAAGTTATCTTGAACAGACACCCTTGGGTTGCAGGCATGAAGTTAAGTTCCATTATAAACCGTCGGCCAAGCCCTCACAAGCACCACATCTTTTGAGGATCCCATCTTGGGATCACATTGACATTTTCCAGTAAAGTGATTCAGTGATCAAGTGAACTTTCTTACTCCTGGTGGGTAACTCAGGCTGCTTGACATGCACACATCTGATCCATTCCTTCAATGCACTATACAGTCGAACCTGGATAATTCGAATTTTGGTTATATCAAACTCCCGGAATATCCCCTTGAAAATCCCATGTAAAAGCATAGGAAAGCTGTGTCGTATATTGGAACTCCAATTTCACCATATATCGAAATCCGGACCACGCACTGGAAGGTGCACCTTCCCCAAAGACGATCGCAACACCCTCTGCCGTTTACTGCATGACATTTTCAAGCCACGCGCGGAAGGAAAGTACAGTTCGGCAATGGCTGGTCTTGAGCAGCACCGCGCCCATTCCCAAGAGGCGCGCACATCTGCGGTGATCGTTTGCCACGCGCCAGCACGCGACGTTTGCAAGCAATGCGCGTGAAGGAACGAGAGGGAACCGATTTGGCAGCGACCGGTACGGAGCAGACGCAGCGAATGCAGCCGTGGTGTTCGAGAGAGGGGAAAAACTCGATAAAGTGAAGCGCCAGGGTGTGCCCATTCTTCTGCCAAGCTTTCTCTATCTCCTTCCTCTCTCTTTCCCGGTATTCATTTGCAGCAGCATGCACTATGCATGCGCTGACAAGCCAGCTCACCCGCGGCAGACAGAACGCCGGATGCCTTTTCCAGTGTGTGTTGTGAACATAATGAAAGCAGCACGGGAAAATAAGACAAACGAAGAAAGACACAACATGATTGTGAATCATTTGCGCGCCGCAGATGACGTGCGATGCATTGCGCATCTTGTGTCGTCGTGCTGAACGTGTGGCGTAGCATAAGCTATAGCGGCTGCAAACGTTAAGAAGCGGCAATTTTCTCCTTTTTTTTTTTTTTTTTTTGCGAGAGTTGTCCATCCTTGTCGTCACGCTGAATGTGCGGTGTATCGTATCGCAAGCTATGGCAGCTGCGGACGCTAAGAAGCGGCATATATATACCGGGTGTCCCAGCTAACTTGAACCAAGGGGTACAAAATAATATATTTGAGGTAAGTCAGTGAAACCAATTGCATACAACTGCCAGCCTCCTTGCGCACTACAGGCAATTTTTTGTTTTGCAATTACTTAATTAACTACTATCTTAATTTTTCTAATTTATTAAATATCGGCTTTAGACCAAAAATGTGAATTGGAAAGTTGTAGAGCCCCTTCAGAAACCCCCATTTCATTATATGCGATAAAGAAAGTCTCACGCGTATCTTTTTTTTCGGGCTCAGAAGAAAGCCCGCGAAATACAAATAATACCACGTGACTAGTGCATTTGTGCGCCGCGATTGTGGTGCTCTCAGTCGTGGTTTGAGCGAACGAAATAACAACGTACCGATGGCGGGAACCGAACCCACGACCTCCGAATATCGCGTCCGGTGCTCTTCCAACTAGCTACATTGGCCGCTGTCCCACCTGCTACTTTCTTGGGTATTAATGTTGTCTGTTTAAGAACCTTGAGAGTGTTCCCCAGCGCCACCCTCAACCATAGCGGTGGACGTGGAACGTCCTTCGGTTACCGCCAGCGTCACGTAGGACGTGATCGAGAGCGAGGGCGAAAGCTGTGCTAGAACCCTCTTACGTTACCTATGGCTTCAAGACTGCCAGAACCGAGACCCCCGTCGGCTACAAGCAGATAAATGAAGGGCAAATGAGGGTACTCGATATAATACATGAAGGAAAGAAACCAACAGTCGGCGAGGCCCAAGGAAAGCATTGGGGATTGTACTTTGTCTTTTTTTTTTTTTTACTTCGGTAATCACATAAACTAGTAATGTAATCTGTTCAGGGGAAAGATAAACACAAAGTAGAAAGAAAAACAAACGTACCGATGGTGGGAACCGAACCCACGACCTCCGAATATTGCGCCCGGTGCTCTTCCAACTAAACAGATTACATTACTAGTTATGTGATTACCGAAGTAAAAATAAAAAAAAAAGAAAAAGACAAAGTACAATCCCCAATGCTTTCCTTGGCCTCACCGACTGTTGGCTTCTTTCCTTGATATATATATATATATATATATATATGTATGTTTTTGCGAGAGTCGTCCATGCTTGCATCTACAAATCAACGAAAGCACGCACTGCGATCGTGGCACCGGCTTTTAGCATTGTTCACTTCAAGTGGCATTTGCAGCTATCACGCTTTCCAATGATTTTGTGACAGTGGACTCTGCCCGCCTCAAGCGTGGCATGATAAACTGAACCAGGCTTGTACAATCATGCCATCACGGGCACTCTGTCAAGTTTGCTCCCGCAGGAGCTATCAAGAGCACATTAAAAAAAAAATAAACACACCATGACGTTATCACTGCGCAGCATCTTGGCGCGCTGCCAATAAATGAGGCAAGGGGGGGGGGGGGGGGGGGACGCGCCACCTACTAAAGGCTGTTTCACATGCAAGCGAAAACTGGACAGCAAAAACCTGTTTTGAGCTGTCGCGACGGCTCCAGTGGCGAGAGCGACGCAGTCCAATAAGTTAAAAATTTTTCACTCTGTTGCTGCTGCTCGTCGCAGAGTTCGTTTGCTCGATCGCTTGCATGTGAACAGACCTTAATGCTTTCTTTTTCTAATCCTCGGCGGCAAAAATGGAGGGTGAGTTCATTATGTGAGTGGGTTAATTACACGACAAATACGGTATCATTTTTCACGATCGCAAGTGGCGTCTTAAGCTAATTTCTGTATATCGAATTATCGATATGTCCAACTATTCGCGATCCCTTTCAAGTTTGATATATCCGGGTTCAACTGTATTGTACCTGATGGATTTGTTGAAGCTGCGCTAATTCATTATGAAAACACCCGTTGCCTCATAAAAGAGGAATCATAATCATGGTTGCAAAACAGTCAAATTTATTACAGAAAATTTGGCAGTCCCATGTCCATGCTCCGCCAGAAATGCAGTAAAAAAAGTGTGTATGGTACTTCAACAAAGCTATTATTTCGTTTCCATTATTTTTCCACCAATTTGGCCAAGCCCCTGCATCGTAAGCACCTTTCATGTGTGAATACTGACGCCTCTACTACCACAGCTAAATTGGCACACAATATCATGCTAATTACACAATTCATAGCATGTACCGTCTTTTACAGAAGTTTGCAGTCTAACGCGTCGGGCGGAGGAGCAGTATCGCTCTCGAGAGGCGGCGCTGCGCCCGCCAGTGCTGCCTGGTGATGCAGATATAAAGAGTGAGGAGGCTTGTTCTCTTCCCCTCATCCCGCGGCTGAGAGCAAAGATGTGCGATATCAACCGCGGAATGAGGGGAAGAGAACAAGCTTCCTCACTCTTTACAGCTAGGTCACCAGGCAGCGCCGGCGGGCGCAGCGTCGCCTCTCGCGTGCGATACTGCTCCTCCGCCCGGCGCGTTGGGCTGCAAACTTCTGCAACAGACGGTACAGTTGTAAATGGAAGAAATAAGACATAACGAGCACTTTGCCCTCGCCGAATGGGACTCTGGTGACATCTGGGACCGATTTATTATTTTGTCAGAAAAAATTTTTTGGTTTGCGTTATATTTTTTCTGGTGGATGATCAGGTAACCTCCTCCCAACAAACTCTTCTCCTAACTAAAGTAACTTGATAACTACAAAAAAAATGCAAAGTGATAACAAATTTCTCCTCTACAACTTCGAGAACGGAATTCTCAGTTTTTTTGCCTGACCATATGGGATTTCACTGAAAAAAATTGTTGGTCTTTCCACACACTTACAATAACACTTGTGCCAAATAATCCAGAAATATACGTCAATTCACCACAAACAACTGAAATTTTAATAATATATGTGTTTTAGTTTGTTATTCCAAGGAGCTAAAAGATGTTTTTCCGACTTTGCCCAGCAGCGCCAGAAGTAAGAAAAATACAGTCGAACCTCATTATAATGAAGTAGTACAGGGCGTGAAAATTCGCTATAAAAGTGCGAGCCCAAATTCCTGTAAATAAGTTTATGGACAACATAAAGGAACGAAAATGCACAATTTTTTAATTAAAAAACTTGGTATAAACATGAAATCTCGCTTTTCGTTCCATGTTGGAGAGCAAAAATGAATACTAAGAAGGGATGTTGCCTCCGTGCACAATTTGCATGATAGCCCAATGAACTCTGGGAGCGTAGTGCACGCGCACGGGTTGGTCGCAGTGGCCGAAGCATGGCAGGGGGCTCATGCCATGACGAGGCAATAGTGATGACATGCAAGTCGCACACCTGTCAGCCATTGCATGGCTGGACTCGAGCAACGTCCGGCCATGGCCGTTCATGACCTCCGAGATCACCACACGCAGAGGTGTGATATCGGAGGCCATGGGCCGTTGGTGCTAGTTTTTGTCGCTGTCGCTAGATGACGCCGGATGCGAACGCGCGGGTAATTTAAGCACACTTTAGACGCCACTAGACTCTGGCCATGGCCGTTCATGGCCTCAGAGATCACCGCGCACGGGGTGGGGTGTGATCTTGGAGGCCATGAGCCGTTGGCAGTAGTTTTTGTTGCCGCCACCAAATGACGTGGCACGCGAACACGCAGGCGATTTAAACATGCTTCTGCGGCGGCGCTTCGATTGAATGAAAAATTGCGTTTTTTATGTTTTTTCAGTCTCCTTTACGCACTTCTTGCCATTATAATGCAAAAAAACTGCTTCATTATAACCGATCCAGCATCAAATTTTGAAATTTTGCTTTTGTTATACAGAAATAACTCCCACAGAAGTAAACCATAGACCAACCAAACTTTGATTTTAGTTCGTTTTATCCGATAATTCGCTATATCCGTGTTCGTTATAGCGAGATTCAATTGTATTAGCATTTCAAAAGTTCTGAAAAAGCAGGAATTTGATAGCTTTGCAATAAATATTAAATAGAGATGTAGAGAGGGAATTTCACTGTGTACTTTATTGGTTTGCATGGGAAGAACAACTAGGCAAAGCAGCTTGTGGAACACCTGGTGTTTAATATTGTTTTTTTTCCTAAAGCCTTGATTACGTAGGACCCAGCCGCAAACATTAAATACAGCTAAAATGACTAAATATTTTACTTTGATGAAAATTTTGGTGAACTGTTTTCTATGAGATATAAAAGTGCAAAAATTGTAATGACAAATGAGAAACAGTTTAGTACCCCATATACGACGTTTCATATGGAGTGAACTTTTGGCTCTAGTATGTCGTTTCTGCCCCAAAGGCACCCACATCTGTGGTGATCGCTGCCCCGCGCCAGCACGTCACGTTTGCAAGCCATGTGCATGAGGGAACGAGAGGGAGCCAATGCAGCAGTGGTGTTCAGGAAAGGGAAAAAATGCGATAGAGCGAAGCGCAAGGATGTGCCCACTCTTCTGCCCAGCTTTATCTCTACCCTTCCTCTCTCTTTCCCGGTCTTCGTTCACAGCAGCACATACTATGCATGCGCGTGACAAGCCAGCTCAGCCCATGGCAGACGCTTTCTCCCTTTCCTTCCTCCACGCTTTCTCCAGTGTGTGTTGTGAACGCTCAGCACGCGGCGGCTGACGTGCAATGCGCGTTCATGGCGCGTTGTGCTGCACGTGCGCGGCTGTGGACGCTGAAGCAGCAGTTTTCTTTTTTCTTTTTTGCGGGAGTCGTTTATCCTTGCCGTCGTGATGAGCGTGCGGCGTAGCGTATGCTATGACGGCTGCGGGCATTAAGGGGGGAGGCTACCCTTGAACACCAACTTTTTTATTTCTTGAGGTATTCGAATGAAATTTTCAGGGTATGCTCATAGTACATACATTTGAAGAACTACCAAGTTTCATGGAGCTGGGCTCATCGGTTCTCAAGTTAGAGGAGTATATCAAGATAGTTTACATAGGTCCCTAGGGGCGGGCCTGGAGAATTTGCAAAATGTGCTAGCAGTGTGAAATTTGTTATGGTCATTCCTGGATAGTTTCCCCAGGGCAAGACAATTCCCTTTTTCCAAATTTCCTCTCCAAAAAATTTTAGTACAGCCCCAAATTTAGTGTTCAAATTTACACCTGACTTAACGATATTTTAATTGACTGCCCCTAATTACACATGAAATATTTTGAAAAAAACGAATTGTCTTGCCCTCAGAATTTTACTTAGGTATATAACAAAAAAAACCTCATGAAAATCCAATAAGCGGTTCTTGAGCTATGACTTTCCCTAGCAGCCACACCGTGAAAAAAGTTGATTCTGAGAAAACGGCTCTCAAAGGTTGAGAGAACAATAACTTTTTTGTTTCTCAAGTTATCATGATGAAATTTTAAAGACAGGCTCATGACATTAACAAATGAAAAATCACCAAGTTTCATAGTATTGTGCACGCTAATTCTCAAGTTACAGAAGCATATCAAACTGGTTCGAATAGGTCCTTTATATCAAGCCTGGAGAAATTGTGAAAGGCACTGGCATTGTGCAATTTGTCATGCTGATTCCTAGATAGGTTCCTCAGGGCAAGACAAAGCCCTTTTTCAAAATTTTCTTGCTGAAAAATAGCATAGAATTGGATTTTTTGTTATCAATTAGACCTATGTTGATTAACCAAATTAATTATGACAAATTCCAGACATAATATTTTGAATACATGGGCTTGCCTTGCCCTCAAAAATTTATTCAGGTACAGTCGAGCCCACTTATAAAGGCCCCACTTAAGACGAACACTCGCAATTATCACGAACAAGTCCGGTGCGGCCGTCAAAATATACATTAGGGCTATGGCGCTCCGTCGATCTTGGCTACAGCGAACATCTGTGCGACTAGCCGATCAGCTACAGCGAACGCCTTGGTGCCGCGGACCACTTTCCACATGCTGAGATCCGTCGATCCTGAGCCCTGCAAGCCGCGACAATCGGCATTCCCGATTCCCCCGCGGCATTTCGCCCTAGCTTGGTAGGCGGCGCAGACGCAGCAAGCGGTTTCCCGGTTTATCTATCGCGGCATCTCGCCGGAGGAACAAGAAGCGGCCCAAACGCGACAAGCGACTTCCCGGGTTATCTTCCGCGGCATAAACGCCGAAACGAAAAAAAAAAAAAAGTTAGCAAAGTCTGCACTGAATGCGTGTCGCACCTCGAGGCAGCCAACAACGACAGCAAAGAGCGGTAGCAGACGACGCGGGGAGGCGGAGACCGACGCGTCAGCGGCCGCAGCAGCCAATAGTAGTCGCCCGATCCCCCGCGTTCTCGCGGAGCGCGCGCTTTGCCCAATCGTAGCCTTGAATTCGAGCGCGGGAAACTTGAAAGCCGCCACGAGGCTCTCAATCGGTAGCAAGCCACGCCTCGACCGCGCCGCCGTCGCCGCCGCCGAGGGTGGCAGAAGAAAGCGCAAGAATTCACAAACAAAACAAGACCAAGATGGCGGCGCTCAGTTGGGCGGGAGAGGAATGGTGCGCGCGCGAAGTTTGGGAATTTTCGGCGCTTGCTCGCTGCTCCGCGGCTGCCGCCGCTTGTTAAATAATTAATTTCGAGCATTTCTAAGGCAAGTTGGGCATTGATAATTACAGAAATGGTAGTTTATAAGACATACTACCGGAATATATAATCTTCCAAAAATCGACTTTTTCGCATTTTTCGGTTTTCAAAGGTCGCGTCCCCCCTTAAGAAGCTGCAATCTTTTTTTTTCTTTTGCTAGAGTTGTCCTTACTTGTCATGCTGAACGTGCGGCGCAGCGTAAGCCATGGCGGCTGCGGACGTTAAGAAGCGGCAGGCTTTTTATTTTTGCGAGAGTCGTCCATTCTATATAGTCCTACGAATTAACGAAATCACGTCGTCAGCTGCGATCATGACACCGACTTTTGGCATTGTTTTCTTCTAACGACATTTGCAGCTATTGCGCTTCCAATGATTCTGTGGCAGTGGACTACGGTAGCCCCAAGCGCGGCGTGATAAATCGAACCAGGCTTGTGCAATCAAGCCATCACGGGCACTCCGCCAAGTTCGCTCCCTGTCATCATCCCCCCCCCCCCCCCCCCCCCGGATCTATAAAAAGATAAACACGGCCTGACGTTATCGCTGCGTAGCATCTTGGCGCGCTGCCGATAAATGAGCTGTGGATGCAACGATCGAAATGCAGGGACGCGCATCCGAACGCTTTTCTTTTCTTTTTTTTTTTTTTTTTCATATCGGGGGCAAAAGTGGGGGGTGGGTTTATTTTGCAACTGGGTTGATCACGCGACAAATACCATATAATTTTTCACAATTCCAAGCGGCGTCTCAAGCTGATTTCTGTATATCAAATTACCGATATATCGAACTATTTCGCGATCCCCTTCGAGTTCAATATATCCAGGTTCGACTGTATTGGGCCAGCAGGCAAAGCAATGCCAAGGTTGACAGCTGGTGAGTTCTTATAGTGCAAGACATGACTTTATGCACAAACATCAGTAAGTAATCCCTCCCAAAAAACATTCAACTGGCAGATTAGAACAGAGCCCTTTAGAACACGCAGAATACCTTTAGGTCAGCACACGACAGTTGCGAAATAACTTAAGAAAGTAAAACTTATTGGCAGATGTCATTCGGTGTTCCAAGTAGGTTAGACACAGTTTCATTGTCCGTGCTAAAATCAGAAGGACCGAAGTTGTCTTCTGTGTCAGTGCTCTTGCACGGCCGCTCAATGGAGGCGCACTTGGTGCGGCCCGTCGCGTCGCGCCTCAATGGCTGGGGAAGAGCGTATTGGGAGAAGTTACAGTTTCCGCCGTCATTTTCCGCGGGGGCGCCACCACTCCAGGACAAAGCGCCGCCGGCACGCCGGGCACGGACGAGCAGACGACGCGGAAGGAGCGCGCTGGTTGGGTTGGCGCGTGTTATCGCTTTGACTACTCAGCATAACCGCGTGGTTCTGATAGTTCTGCATGCGTGTCATCGGTGCCTGTGTTAACAGTGTCCTAAGCGTATGCAGCACCATGCCAGGCAACTGCTGTGTGCCGCTGTGCACCACGAAAGCAAGAAAAGATCGGTTACCATGAGTTCCCGTGCGATTCACGTCTAGCAGCATGGCTGGAAAACATATCTCGGGAGGGCTAGGATGGAAAAGGAAGCCGGTGGGAGCCGAGTGACAAGTCACTGGTATACTCACTGCACTTCACAGATGACGATTACAGGAAGAACATAAAATTGAAGATCCTGCTTCCTTCAGCTGTCCCCTCCGTGTTCCCGAACTGCCTACATTACAAGTTAAGTTACTCACGCGGGCTCATGTTGAGCCAAACAACCTTGAAAAAATTAATGTGCGCAGGTCAATAGCTTTATTTTCCCCACTTGTTATAGCTACACTTCATTTCCTCCTGGACAACCCCCCGTGCCATCCTGAAGCATGTGTGTTTCAAGATAGCTGCGCCACGATCACTTTTATGACGATGATATCAAAATGGTATGCCTTGCCCAACATCGCATAAGTGAAGCCATGGAGACACCAAGAGGAGCCGCTCTGTCAGATGACGAGCGACTCTCTTGGTTTGAGTTGGACTTTGCCATATCGAAGACATTCAGGTCCAAGGAGGCACGTCGAAGCAAAGGCTAACCAAACAAACGTACGAAGTGACAATCATGACTACCAGATCCACAGTGGCGCAAATTAAGCACCTATTGATGACATCAAGTTTCTTACAACAATGTCTTCTGTGTGCCTTACTAGTGCATTGCATTTACCCGAATCTTATTTTCAGCTTCCGATACGCCCTAAAGCAGGCTCTGAAAGCGGGTCTATAGTATCGCTTTTTAGCAGCCAAAGGCAATTCAAAGGCGGGAACGACAAAGTTGACGCAAGGGCTGCAGTTTTCACCTCGGAGAAAATACTGAAGGTACCACTAGCAAAAAAAAAAGAAGGATATATCGACTGAGATTATACACATTTTGCCATGCTTTGTGCAGGTTGGCATCTTGCAAGCATCAGTCTGCAAATGCACCTATCAACAATAGGCAGCTATAAAGCTTGGCATGCGTGATTATGGAAGTACCTTGCCAACTGCCATATCACGTCTGCTGCGAGAGAGTTTTCGAGTCAGCTTGGATTCATTCATGTGTGGTGCGAACCAGCAGCTGACATAGAGTTAGCACCGATTGCATTCTTGGCTGGTTACCTTGCACGTCCGTTTGAAGAGAAAGTATACGAATAGTTTTACAGAATCTCATGAAACATTTTTATTTATTCTGTTTTCAGTGCCGGCCCATGTTTTCATTATTTATATATTACCAAAGTTTAAATATCTTCTAGTGCTTACTTTAGAGTGTCAATAATTTTATTTTATTAGCCCCCATCCATTTATTAACTTTGTGCCTTGTGATTCCTGCAAAACCCTGGACTTGGTGATGGACACCTAAGGTATCTGAAAATCACCATGCACATTAGTTAGCAAGGTGATGAAGTGCCCACAGGTCATAAGAAGCAGCACGCTATGCCACATGTTAGTTTCATCCCTTCTTCCCTATTTTGTGCAATTTCCGGAGTTGATTTGCGAGAGAGAAGACCGCAGTCATCCTAAGGACCTAACCAAACTAATGCGACCACTGCTGACCGACTGGACAGGCAACATCAATTAGACAGTGAAAAAAATCACGCTTGCACGTAAACCTTTTTCGAGAAAAGTTATTCGCTTGTAAAATAAGCTTGCGTGTCTTCTGTGCATCGCGCAGCTTCATAATCAAACGAGAAAAAAATTGCCTTAGCCTGCGGGCGTGTCGTTGAACTGGCTGTCTTGTGTTGTTTCTTTTGCAACAGTTTGTGTTAGCTAGTATGTTTTGGTGATGGTATCCACTTGAATATTATTTCCAGTGAAAAAGGAGGAACAGGCTGAACAATAATAATGTTGAACGCTACGTCCTGAATTGTAAGTTTCCAGAAAAGTGCACGCTGAATAAATGGCCCCAGACCATGTCCCGATTTCAAGATTGCAATATCTAATACGTTATTACAGTGGTTGAAACGCAACTAAATCGGTGCGCACTCAGCGAAGCACACGACTGCCTCGTTCTCATTGTAAACGGAAGACCACGAATGACTTGGAAAAGCCCAGTGATGATGACTTGCTGCTATCACCTCATCAATAGCAAACTTGCACATAGCATCACATAATGTGTGAAACGCCGCTCATAATCCTAAATTGAGCAAGCGCCGACCACGCGGACGCCGAAACGAAAGCACAGCCACGGCCGCTGCGAGCAGCTCTTAGCCCGGACTCGATGGATGGATGGATGGATGGAATATAGGAGCGTCCCCTTTGAAACGGGGTGGTAGCAGTAGCTATCATGCTCATTTTTCTCCATATATCTTAATTATTGATTTAGAATGATTAACTAAACCATCATTCTATTTATTAAATTTTTGTTCCTACATTACTAACATGTCACTTATCTGCTTTTAAGCCACCAATCTTCCAGTCGTTTTTTGCTAGTTTCTACCGCCGGTTTATTAACCCGGCCACTGGTATCTCTAAACCCCAGAGCTTCAGGGGTTTAGAGATACCAGTGGCCGGGTATCTCTAAAGAACAAGAAAGGGTAAGAAATTTAACAATGGAGATGACGCATGTGCTGTATGTGGAAACTCCAGTGAAACAATTGACCATATTATACTCGAATGTAATGGTATCCATCCAGAAGTTGGTGCAGGCGCAATGACTGTTCCTGAAGCTCTGGGGTTTAGAGATAACAGTGGCCGGGTGAATAAACCGGCGGTGGAAACTAGCAAAAAACGACTGGAAGATTGGTGGCTTAAAAGCAGAGGAGTGACATAATGTTAGTAATGTAGGAACAAAATTTAATAAATAGAATGATGGTTTAGTAACCATTCTGAATCAATAATTAAGATATATGGAGAAAAATGAGCATGATAGCTACTGCTACCACCCCGTTTCAAAGGGGACGCTCCTATATTCCATCCATCCATCCATCGAGTCCGGGCGGAGAGCTGCTCGCAGCGGCCGTGGCTGTGCTTTCGTTTCGGCGTCCGCGTGGTCGGCGCTTGCTCAATTTAGGATTAAGAGCGGCGTTTCACACATTATGTGATGCTATGTGCAAGTTTGCTATTGATGAGGTGATAGCAGCAAGTCATCATCACTGGGCTTTTCCAAGTCATTCGTGGTCTTCCGTTTACAATGAGAACGAGGCAGTCGTGTAACGTATTAGATATTGCAATCTTGAAATCGGGACATGGTCTGGGGCCATTTATTCAGCGTGCACTTTTCTGGAAACTTACAATTCAGGACGTAGCGTTCAACATTATTATTGTTGATTGCGCCTGCATCAACTTCCGGATGGATACCATTACATTCGAGTATAATATGGTCAATTGTTTCCCTGGAGTTTCTACATATAGCACATGCGTCATCTCCATTGTTAAATTTCTTTTTGTAGCTGCGTGTTCTAAGGCACCCTGATCTAGCTTCAAGAAGTATGGCACTGCCTCTTGAGTTATCAAAGAAATCTTCCTTCCTGATCTGCATTTTCCACTTACGGTATAATTCCACACTCTTTCTTTTCCATCGAATTTATCCAATTTTCACCTTCTGTGTTTTTCACCTGTTGCTTAATGCTCTTCATTTCTCCATCCTTGTGACTAGCATACTTACTAGTTAGTTTCCTCGTTCTTTTTCTCCATTGTGAGCCCACGCTTTTTAAGTACAGGTATATAAATACTTTAGCTGCCCATCTGTTACTGTCCAATTTCCTCAGTCGTTCCTCATATAATATTTTACTCTGAGCTTCCCGTACTCAAGATGCCAAGCCCATATCTCCCTGTACCGCCTCATTTGTAGTTTTGCCGTGGGCACGTAGTGCTAATCGTCCAACGAATCTCTGAGTTATTTCTAATGTCGACTGTACCTCTGATTTTAGGCACAAAACCGCATTTCCGAAAGTAAGTCCGGGCACCATAATTCCTTTCCAAATACCCCTCAATACCTCATACCTATTGTATCCCCACAATGCCTTATGCTTCATTATCCCGGCATTCCTTCGCCCTTTGGCCTTAAGTGATTGCTCATGCTTTCCAATGTATGCCAATCCTTCGTTTACCCATACCCCCAGATATTTATATTCAGCTACTCTAGGTATTTCATGGCCTTGTATTTTAAGACCCTGATCAGTTGAGCCGTTGAATATCATCAGACCCGACTTAACTGCGCTGAAACTGAAGCCTAAAGCGTAAACTTCGTCTCCGCAATACTTAACTAGAGTTTGCAATTCTTCCAGACTCTCATCTAGCAGCACAATATCGTCTGCATACATCAAACCGGGGAGGCGCTGATCTACCGCCTTTCCACCTAATCTATATGACAGGTTAAAACCTAGGTTACTGTCTTGTATCCTCCGTTCCAGGTTTATCATATAAAGCATGAACAGCACCCGTGATAGAGGACAGCCTTGTCTTAATCCTTTGCATACTTTGACATCCTCCGTACTTCTTATCCCTTCCCATGTAATTTCTACTTTGTTATCCCGGTATATTTCCTGTAGGAACTCTATTATCTCATAACCGATACCTTCTTTTAATATGTTCCACAAGAGTTCCCTGCTTACGTTATCGTACGCCCCGTTTATGTCCAGGAAGGCCAAATACAAAGGTCTATTTTCCACTCTAGATATTTCGATGCATTGGGTAAGCACGAACAGGCTATCATCTAAGCGCCTACCATTTCTAAAGCCGTTCTGAAGTTCTCCGTGTATCTTGTTACTTTCTACCCATGCTTGCACCTTTAATTTCACCGCCTGCATGGCTAACCTGTACATAGCAGATGTTATGGTAATCGGCCTGTAGGATTTTATGTGCATCCTGTCTCCTTTCCCTTTATAAATCAAATTCATTTTACTCTGCCGCCAGCTGTCCGGAATTTGCTTATTCGTTATGACTGTTTCCAGAGCTTTTAACAACGTTTCTTTACTTTTTGGACAGAGTTCATTAAGGGGGGACGCGACCTTTGAAAACCGAAAAATCGCGGAAAAAGTCGATTTTTGGAAGATTATATATTCCGGTAGTATGTCTTATAAACTATCATTTCTGTAATTATCAATGTCCAACCCGCCGTAGAAATACTCGAAATTAATTATTTAACAAGCGGCGGCAGCCGCGGAGCAGCGAGCAAGCGCCGTAAATTCCCCAACTTCGCGCGCGCACCATTCCTCTCCCGTCGAACTGAGCGCCGCCATCTTGGTCTTGTTTTGTTTGCGAATTCTTGCGCTTTCTTCTGCCACCCTCGGCGGCGGCGACGGCGGCGCGGCCGAGGCGTGGCTTGCTACCGATGAGAGCCTCGTGGCGGCTTTCAAGTTTCCCGCGCTCGAATTCAAGGCTGCGATTGGGCAAAGCGCGCGCTCCGCGAGAACGCGGGGGATCGGCCGACTACTATTGGCTGCTGCGGCCGCTGACGCGTCGGTCTCCGCCTCCCCGCGTCGTCTGCTACAGCTCTTTGTTTGCTGTCGTTGTTGGCTTCGCCATTTTTGCGATCGCCGGATTTACGATCTCTCGTCGTGCCCTCTGAATGGTTTCGTGCAACGTGTTAAACGTTGCGTGGTCGCTCACGATGCCTCGAGGTGCGACACGCATTCAGTGCAGACTTGGCTAGCTTTTTTTTTTTTTTTTGTTACGGCGCTTATGCCGCGGAAGATAACCCGGGAAGATAACCCGGGGCCGCTCCTCGTTCCTCTGGCGAGATGCCGCGGTAGATAAACCGGGAAACCGCATGCTGCGTCTGCGCCGCCCACCATGCTAGGGCGAAATGCCGCGGGGGAATCGGGAATGCCGATTGTCGCGGCTTGCAGAGCTCAGGATCGACGGATCTCAGCATGTGGAAAGTGGTCCGCGGCACCAAGGCGTTCGCTGTAGCCGATCGGCTAGTCGCACAGATGTTCGCTGCAGCCGAGATCGACGGAGCGCCATAGCCCTAATGTATATTTTGACGGCCGCACCGGACTTGTTCGTGATAATTTGCGAGTGTTCGTCTTAAGTGGGGCCGTTATAAGTGGGCTCGACTGTACCTGAATAAATTTTTGAGCGCAAGGCAAGCCCATGTATTCAAAATATTATGTCTGGAATTTGTCATAATTAATTTGGTTAATCAACATAGGTCTAATTGATAACAAAAAATCCAATTCTATGCTATTTTTCAGCAAGAAAATTTAGAAAAAGGGCTTTGCCTTGCCCTGAGGAACCTATCTAGGAATCAGCATGACAAATTGCACAATGCCAGCGCCTTTCACAATTTCTCCAGGCTTTATATAAAGGACCTACTCGAACCAGTTTGATATGCTTCTGTAACTTGAGAACTAGTGTGCACAATTCTATGAAACTTGGTGGTATTTCATTTGTTAATGTCATGGGCCTGTCTTGAAAATTTCATCATGATAACTTGAGAAACAAAAAAGTTATTGTTCTCTCAACCTTTGAGAGCCGTTTTCTCAGAATCAATTTTTTGCACGGTGTGGCTGCTAGGGAAAGTCATAGCTCAAGAACCGCTTATTGGATTTTCATGAGTTTTTTTTTGTTATATACCTAAGTAAAATTCTGAGGGCAAGACAATTCGTTTTTTTCAAAATATTTCGTGTGTAATTAGGGGCAGTCAATTAAAATATTGTTAAGTCAGGTGTAAATTTGAACACTAAATTTGGGGCTGTACTAAAATTTTTCAGAGAGGAAATTTGGAAAAAGGGAATTGTCTTGCCCTGGGGAAACTATCCAGGAATGACCATAACCAATTTCACACTGCTAGCCCATTTTGCAAATTCTCCAGGCCCGCCCCTAGGGACCTATGTAAACTATCTTGATATACTCCTCTAACTTGAGAACCGATGAGCCCAGCTCCATGAAACTTGGTAGTTCTTCAAATGTGTGTACTATGAGCATACCCTGAAAATTTCATTCAGATACCTCAAGAAATAAAAAAGTTGGTGTTCAAGGGTAGCCTCCCCCCTTAATCAGCTTGATCGGAATTCCATCTATTTCTGTAGATGTGCTTTTAGGAATATTTTTTTCTGCCTTTTTCCAGTTTAGATTGGTCAGTTCTAAGCTGCTTTGTATTCTGCTACCTTGTGTTGCTTCCTGATTTGCGGAGATTGCCCTATCGTCGCTCTTAAATGACTCGGCTATAACTGATGTATTGTAGTTTACTGCGTTGTCTCCCTTTAAACCATTTCCCTCGTTATATTGAATCCGATCCTGCTTTCTTTGCTTCTTCTTCCCTAGCCAGCTTATACGGTTCCAGAATTTTCTTGCTCCGCCTCTAGAGGCATCATGTATGTCAGCCATCCAGAGATCGGTGGACTGCTTTATTTTACTTTGGACGAGGGCCTGTACCTCAAGTTTCTTTTGTTGATATGATTCCCATTTTTGGTCGATTTCCTCCTGAGATACCTGTGCTTTCTTTGCCACTCTGTGTTCCCTTGAAGCAGCCCGTCGTTGTTCAATAGCTTCCCTGATTTCCTTATTCCACCAGCTCCGTGGCTTCCTCTTTCCATTCCAGCGGTTTGCTACTTTAACCTCCTGAATTTTCCTCCTTATGAGTAGTTCTACCTGTTCATAATCCCAGTCTTCCATGGGGCTTTTCTCTATTGCTTCCTCTATGTCTGCTGCTACCTGCGCTATTTGATCGTCGTTTAATTTTGCGTTTACGTTTTGTCTAAGTTCCATTTCTCTTTTCATCAAGGGCCCCATCTGCAGACTAATACGTTTATGATCACTTCCCAGACTACACTCCCCTTCTTCGTCTATTTCCATTTTTGTGACCTTGCTATAAATTTCCTGCGACATTAGACAATAGTCAATGGTCGTCTGCCTGTTGCAGAATTCCCACGTGATTTGTCCTTCACATTTTGTTTCTCCATTTACTATAACCAGATCGTGTCGTTCACAGAAATCTAGCATTAGCTTCCCATTACAATCCGTGTATCCATCCAGATCGTCGATGTGGCCGTTCAGGTCCCCCAGTAGAATAATATTGGCCCCGTTTTCAAACTGTCTTATATCGTTACTGAGACATTCAACAAGATCCTTGTTTTCTTGCCTGCATTGATGCCCTGTTCCTAAATAAACTACCCTTAGCCATGTCCTTATGCCGGCAATTGTTCCTGAAACCCAGATATGTTCTTTACAAGATGATTTAATTCTTTGCCAATTTGTTCCCTGGTGTATCAACATACCTACCCCTCCACCCTTTTTTTCCGTTCTCGTTCTGTTGCACCCTTCCGCCTGTTTCCGTTCTGTTGCACCCTTGCACCCTTCTGTTGCACCCTTCCACCCATCCGCCTTCTATAAAAGGCGGATCTTCTAGATCCCTGAGATGAGTCTCGCAAAGAGCGTACACACCTATTTTGTCATCTTTCAACTTCTGTTCTATCTCTAGCCATTTCGCTCGTTTTCTACCTCCTTGCATGTTTATGTAGCTGATCCTAGTGCTAATTATTTTTTTTTGCACTTTTCCTTCTCGACCTACTCTTTGCCATTTTGGGGGGCTCAGCCTCCATTGTTACACTTTCTTCTGCTTCACTTCTTACTACCTCTGTGCACGGAGTCCTCGCGGATCCCCTAAAAAAGCTACAGCCCTGCCTGCCAGGCGCCAGCCGATCTCTGCTCCCATCCTTCTGTTAAAATGAATGCCATCTCGCTGAAAAGCCCTACCAAAACCTGCTTTATGTACCTCCCTATTTACCTCAACCACTTCGAAACGCTTCTCCAGGCTTAACTTTCTTATGTCCTGATTAACTGTCACCAAGTCCTTTTCCAGCTTTCCGTTCAATCCTAGCACCTCTGGTACTGTGCATACAACTATATGCGTTTGCTGTGCTATCTCCCTGATCTCGTCAACTCCCTTAACTAAACTTTCCACCACTCCTGCAGCGTCACCATTTAGGACATCGTTTAGCCCCGCGGCTACTATTACCATACTGCGCTCTGCGGAATTCTTCAACAGCCTATATTTACTCTCTTTCAGACTCGTCCCGGAGCAGTGGCGCCGCAGCGGTGGCGATGAGAACTAGGCGCAATACGGCTATTCTGGGCGACGCGACGGGCCGCACCCCAAGTGCGCCTCCATTAAGCGGCCGTGGCTCTTTCAAAAAACATGTCCTTGGATGCATCAGACTTAGGAAACACACCGCTGAGAGAACATTTCTACTACCCACCGGATAGCTATAGCTGTCCAAAAGCACTTCGAAAGTGGGAAAATATGACTGAAGCCATCAATAATGGGCTACCGATAGAAATACGCACGGGCAGGGAAGCGTTAATCTCTCTCGCCCCCTATGATCCCACCCCAGACCTTTTGGCCGCAAAGCAGTGCATTGCAAAGAGGTACATTGTGCCTGTTTTCATTCATTTCTGAAGATGGTGTAAGGAAAGCTGAGGATGCGGCTGCGCCACACGTTTTCTTCGCATCGCAATGGATGAAGCTGGGCCATCGGGCACTGCGGCGCAGGTTCGTTGTGCTCGACGTGCTGAAGTACAACGGCTAAACAGTGCTATGCACCTACTCGGCATTTTGAGCTGACCTGTAATTCTGGTTCCAGTGTGAGCTTTAGCACTGGTAAAGAAGGCGCAACAGGTACTGCATTATACAAGCAACACTGCTTAGCTGAAGCAAGCACTGGAAAGAGGAATAGACACTAGCAACAAAAACCTGCGAAGGAAATATGAAAAGAGAGCGAACCTTGATCCAGACGATGAAGTTCTTATGACTAAAACGTGAAGGCCAGACGATGGCATGTAAGGTCTGTGGCAGGTCAAGCATTGTACTGCCTGTGGCCAGAGCCAGCGACAGCTCGACAGAAGGGGGCAGGCTCAGCAGTAAGCGCCACACTGCGCCAAAGCAGTACTGAACTGCGGCTGCACCCTAGTTTCAAAAAGAAAAAAAGAAACGTTATAACACTTAGTATGAACATCACAGCAGGGATAAATGAATTCATATACTTCGTGAACTTATACATGAACTTATATGAAATGTTGTACGATTTCGCACACACAAACACAAAAAGAATCAAGAATGCAGAAGGAAACATGCCCAAATGTATGCCAACTATAAAGCAGGAATTTCCTATTATATCTCTTCAATTGCAGTATACATCTCAGTCAATTGAACTGGTGTTTGCGTCAACAGCTCTGTGAGCGAGAGTTAACAATTAGGAATCATGCAGGGTAACATCCACCTTTTTCTTTGGAAAGTTTGCATACCCAAGTCTCTTTGTGGGGGGGGAACCTGCATTATTGGACAGAAGCCGCACCCATGTGGCCAGAGACTGAAAGTGGCATTCTTTGTCAGGAAAAAAATAACCACAGAGTGATTGTGGTTTTTAAATGTGTACAATTGAAGTGAAGGTCATGTGTGCATATCTTGTTTCCACTTCCCCCTTGACATGTATGCAACACTTCAAATTCTTGTGACATCTTTTAAAGCAAACCAGTTGTCAATGGACACTGCCGTGTCTTCCTATCCTTTTGTTTTCTTTTGTGCAGTGCTAAATTTCATCTCATTAAAACACAGTTTCATAAGATCTTACAGCTGAAAACACACTGGGAAAAAATAACACTCTTTTCACTATAGCATGCATAAAAAAAAAAAACAAGGCTTTAATAGCTTCAGCATGAGCCCTAAACATGCTTAGAAAGTATTTACCTCACTATGTGTGATGCAACACTCTCAGCCGATACAATTACCCGCTTAAGGTAAAATCATGAGCAATAAAAATGTCCTCTAGAGCTACTGTTTTTTTGGGGGGCAATATGTTGCTGGATAACACAATTACCTGTCAACTATGCTCTAAATTTCAACAAATTCTGGCTGTATAAACAAGGATCTAGACGATACAATAACCACTGATGCAAACTTTGCAATGAAACGAACATTAAAAAGTTCCATGCAGAGTGTGTTACAGCCTGTACGTTATGATCAGGGATTATGCAAGCAAAATCTCAAGGCGCAGCTTATAATGTGCAAAATGCTAGGGGCCTTACTGCAGGTACTCGGTGACCAGCAAAAAAAACTACTTGGCCAATGTCAAAAAAAGAAAAAAGTCCGAACGACCAATAAACATTTTTTCAGCCGCTAAATAACAGAGCCAAAATGCAGATACTACGTCGAATTCCATAGCGCCAAGTGTTGCTCTCTAATGCCAGGCAGCAGGCTTTGCCACAACTCTGCAATCGTAACTCAAATCTTTCACCTATGAACCTTCTCCCTACTCTCTGCTATAGGCCTCTGTGCCTTCAGTATATGCACCAACATTTAAGATTTACGAGTGCGACAAAATTCGGCAGAGCATTGTTGATATGATCCCAATTCTTACAATGTATGAGTATGATAGGATACAGCACAGCCTGGTACGTTTCAAATTCAATTTCCTGGTTCATATGCTCAACTCAAGGGCAGTAGAAATGTCCCATAGAGCAACAATATCTTTTTCTTGGTTAATATGCTCCCAGATAATACAATTTCCAAACTACTATGCTAAAAATTTCAATAAACTGGGGTCGTGACCAATCATACATATGCTAACATAGTTGGCCGAACCTTGGAGCATATAACATGAACAGCTGGAATGCAGCGGTGCCCATTATTATAACGGCTTCTTTGCAGTGCCTGGGTGCAAAAGGGGCAAAGCATTACAAAGTGACAACATGGGAACATAAGGCAGCTGTTTCCGTAGATGACATAATATGAACGAGGTAAAACGTAGTGGCTTCTTTGCAGTGCTTACAGACTTGGAGAAAAAGAATCTGAGACCTATAACCATGTGCTTATACACCAGCGGATCAGGTCTGAAGTAAGGGGCCAAAGCAGCCGAAAGAAGCAATGCTCTGAGAACCCCGCTTGAGACCGCTGTCAACATATGTTGCAAAGTCTCTTCTGCATCCAGAACACCACAGATGTGGACTGAATTCTGCGAGCATTAAAAAAAGAAAAAAGAAATGCCACTGCTCATACACTATACTAAGAAATTCCAGACAGCATTTTTGGTTTGATTTGGTCTGTGGGGTTTAGCGTCCCAATGCGACTCAGGCTATGGGGGCGTCGTAGTGGAGGGCTCCAGAAATTTCAACCATTGGGGTTCTTTAACGTGCACCGACATCGCACAGCATACTGGCGCCTTCTTTTCTCTCTACCGAAAAACGGCCGCTGTGGCCGAGATTCAATCCCACATCCCTGGATGCAGCACTGGAGTGCCGTAACCACTACACCACCACGGTGGGGTCCAGTCAACATTTTATGAAGCAGAAGCGTCAAAAGATGCCTTTGTATCTAATTCAACAGTTTTACTGCACATATTTAAATCAAATTATTTAAAAATTTAATGCCTAATCCCTAGAATCTTCGGAGCTATTCGTTTACTGGGATAGGAAATCTGACAGAGCAGCCAACTTTGAAGGCTGCTGAAAGCACCCTTATTGTTGAACAGATCTTTAACAATGCACTACACCAGAAAACACCTCTGACGTAGAACACCATTTATGCTGCAACAGCGATGCATTTTTCAAGACTTCCATAAAAGACAAATGTGCATAATATGGTATGTGAGAGGTATGACAAGGACATAATGAGTGCAGACTACAGTCCAACAAATACATTGCATTAAAGAATGAATTTGTGGTCACACAGGTATGTCCGCCTTTTCTTCGCATCTTTACTAATAATGCATCAAGAAGACTGAAAAATTTACTTCTAAAGCAGGAGCCTACTGAGCATTCCCAAATTAATATTGTGAGTGAACATTTTAAAACATATACACTGATGCCAACCAACTATGAACTAAAGTTCACTACCTATTTTCCGTGCTGCAGTTGCCGATTGAAGAAACACATTGATAAGACTGTGTAGCCATCGGTAAATTGTACATGGTGATCAATGCATATAAACTATGATATACTCAAAAGTAGTACAAACACTTTCAATGCCACTACACAAAAGCTTCCTTATAATGCGAACCCTAAAATCATGCCTCACACAGCACGGAATACACCTAGAGCAATATGCTTGGAGCATCTATTGCATTTCCAATATTGATGGCGAATAGAATGTACTGTCATTGTGATCACCACCCCAGAAATTATTGGTTGTGCATTAAAAGCTCTGCACTGCAATAAGTATTCAGATCACTACCATATGACATTTCTTTCTGGAGTCTTGCTTGGCAAGGTTATAAGTTGAAAATCAACTGTATTGATGTAAATGATGATTTGCGTTAACTTATGAACTGAACTGCCATCACACTGTCAGAAACAATGCCGATTCTTATTTTATTTTTATAGCTCTTTTCTTTAATTTGGTATCAAAATTTCACAAATTCATAACTACTCACTCTACAGTTGCTTTCATTGTGTCAATGAAGTGACCACATTATTGTACCAATTAAAGGAACTCAAATAATAGGACCTAACATTTCACTACAAGGCTCCAGAACACAGGTTAGACAACCAGGCCTATCCTTAGCTCCCAAAAGGTTAAAAGCATTATTAAGGTAAGAAACGCTTACCAAGTATGAGAGCTTAGGGCAATCAGAAGGTCGTTCAACTGCATCACACTGAGCTCCGATCCAAAGCAGTGAAAGTACAGCTCCGTAGAGGTCTGAGTAATTGAGTACATCTGGTGATGACAGAAGAAAGCTGCATGCCTGCATTTGTGAAATGTGCAAGACCAAAATAAGATTATTTCACATGCATTCGTTGGACTTCTAGTATTACACAATTCAAACTGAGCTTACTAACAGGAAGTAACTTTTTTTCCATCAGCACTATAGCTATGAGAGCTTAACGGCATAAAAGAGGTGATTGTTCAAGCTACTGTTAAGGACTAAAAGCACGACGACACAGGTTTACATCCCAGACATTTTCAGGATAGAACTAGGAGCAGCACTCATTTCATAATTTTACTGCCGTAAGTCTGATTTGCACTGTTTCTTTGGTAAGTAATGCCTACTTTCACACTGGAACAGGAGAATTTTTCAAACAACATAATCCTACGCCAACCCTGCAAACTATAGTACAGCAACAAAAGTGGTGAAAAGAAAAAAAAAAAAGGCTACCTATGACAACATTATAAACAGTAGCGATATAATTTTTAGCAGTATAAGTGAAAATTTAACAAAGAAAATACAACTGAGTCCTTTTTTTTTTGCATTACTGCTCATCATCATCAGCCGTCTACCCCACTGCAGGGCGAAGGCCTCTCCCATATTTCTCCACTTAATCCGGTTCTGTGCTAGCTGCATCCACTTGACCCCCGCGAACATCTTAACCTCATCCGCCCACCTAACTTCCTGCCACCCCCTGCTACGCTTTCCTTCTCTTGGAATCCAGTTTGTTACCCTAAGCGACCATCGGTTATCCTTTCTTCGCACTACATGTCCTGCCCATGCCCATTTCTTCTTAATTGCCACTAGAATGTTGGTAACTTGAGTTATTTCTCTGGCCCACTCTGCATGCTTCCTATCTCTTAATGTTACCCCTACCATTTTTCGTTCCATAGCCCTCCGGGTTGTCCTCAACTTAAGTAGAACTCTCTTGATTAGACTCCACGTTTCAGCGCCGTAGGTGAGTACAGGTAAGATGCAACTGTTGTATACTTTCCTCTTGAGCGATACCGGTAAGCTGCTAGTCATAATCTGCGAGTGCTTGCCAAATGCGCTCCATCCCAATCTTATTCTTCTTGTTATTTCCTTTTCATGTTACGGATATACGGTTACTACCTGTCTTAAGTAGACATAATCGCCTACTACTTCCAGTACTTCGCGACCTAATGTAAACTGCTGTTCCTTCCCAAGGCTGTTGAACATTACCTTAGTCTTCTGCATATTGATTTTCAAGCCTACCTTTCTACTTTTCCTGTCTAGGTCATCCATCAGTATTTGCATTTCATCCCCCGAGTTGCTTAGCAAGGCAATGTCATCAGCGAATTGCAGATTATTGTGGTATTCTCCATCTACCCTTATCCCTAACTGCTCCCATTCCAAGTCTCTGAATACTTCCTCTAAGCAAGCTGTGAATAGTACTGGGGAGATTGTGTCTCCTTGCCTAACACCTTTCTTTATGGGAATTTTGTTACTTTCTTTATGCAGAACTATGGTTGCTGTGCAGCCACTATATATATCTTCCAGCACTTTCAAGTACTGCTCGTCTACCCCCTGATTTCGCAATGCCTGCATCACCGCCGATGTTTCAACTGAGTCAAATGCTTTTTCGGAATCAATGAATGCTATGTATAAGGGCTGGTTATATTCCGAGCATTTTTCTATCACCTGATTGATGGTATGGATATGATCGATAGTAGAGTACCGTTTCCGAAAAAATGCTTGATGCTTTGCTTGATTGCAGTCTAAGATTGTCCAGATTCTATTAGCGATTACCTTAGTAAATAGCTTATACGTAACAGACAGTAAGATGATTGGTCTGTAATTTTTAAGGTCCTGAAAGTCCCCTTTCTTATGAATTAGGATAATGTTTGCATTCTTCCATGGTTCCGGTACCGTCGATGACACCAGGCACTGCGTATACAGGGTGGCCAGTTTTTCTAGCACGATATCCTCCCCCGTGCTTCAGCAAATCTGTAGTTATCTGACCCTCTCCAGCTGATTTCCCCCTTTTCATAGTTTCTCATGCTTTCTTGACCTCGTCCTTCATCACTGGTGGAACGTCTTGACTGTTTTACCCTGCCGCCAATCTCGTTACGGTTCTGGCTACTTTGGCTGCTGTAGAGATCTGTATAGAACTCCTCGGCTACTTTGACTATCTTGTCCATATTCGTGATGACGTTGCCCGCCTTGTCCCTTATCGCATACATCTGATTTTTGCCTATGCCCAACTTCTTCTTTACCGCTTTAAGGCTTCCCCCGTTCTTTACAGCATGCTCAATTTTCTCCATGTTATACTTCCTTATATCGGCTACCTTGCGCTTATTGATTAGCTTTTATATCTCGGCCAATTCAATCTGATGTTGGATTGGAAGCTTTCATACTCTGGCGTTTCTTAATCAAATCTGTCGTCTCCTTAGACAGCTTACCGGTATCTTCTCTAACTATCCTACCACCTACTTCTACCGCACACTCAGTAATGATATCTCTGCAATTATTGTTCATTGCTTCTAGGGTAATGTCGCCATCCTCGGTTAGAGCTGAATATCTGTTCTGTAGCGAGATCCTGAATTCTGCCCTCCCCCTCACCGCTAATTCGTTGATGGACTGCTTTCGTACTAATCTGTTGCGTTCCTTCATCAGATTTAGACTAATTTGGGACCTCACCATCCTATGGTGACTGCATCGCACTTTTCCTTGCATAATGGCGGGGGTTGAACACAGTATGAAGTCAATTTCATTTTTTAGTCTCCCCGTTAGGACTTTTCCATGTCCATTTCCGGTTCTTCCGTTTGCTGAAGAAGGTATTCATGATTCTTAAGTTATTGCGCTCTGCAAACTCAACTAGTAACTTCCCCCTGCTATTCCTAGAACCAATGCCATAGTCACCTACTGCCTCGTCTCCTGCCTACTTTTTCCCTACCTTGGCATTGAAGTTGCCCATTAGTACAGTATACTACGTCTTTACTTTTCGCATTGCCGATTCTACATCTTCGTAGACTCTTTTAACTGCCTGATCATAACTACATGTAGGTGCATAGGCCTGTACAAACTTCAGTTTATACCGCTTATTAAGCCTAATTACGATGACTGCCACTCTCTCATTAATACTATAGAATTCACCTATATTACCCGCTATATACTTATTGACAAGTAAACCTACTCCTAGTTGTCGCCTCTCTGCTGTTAGAGCAGAGAGGCGACAGCTAGAGCAAGCCAAACGTGGCCCACAAAAAATTTAACAGCAATCAATGCAATCGATTCGGAGGCGAACACGTTAGCAAGTGGACTTCGTTAGCACACTGACATGAGACTCTTTGCAGTCACACAAACTAGCATGCAAGTCGTGTTTGTGGTGCCCTCTGTGCGCGGCTACGTCAACTAGTGCTACAACGCTAAAGGATGGAAGTTCACCATGCAGGGAGAAAGGCTGCATGTTCTATGATCTGTTGATATCAATACTGTTTCTGCTTCTTTTTTTTATCCTGATCCACACTCCATAGGCATGCACAGGATGCTGCTGGGTTTTCACCACAGATAAACACTCCAGCTACTCACAAAGCCGTCCAGCTTGGGAACATCCTGCGTGCCAGACTCCAGAATCATCAAATGGTAAAACTTTGGCTTAATGTGTGCTCCTGTGCAGACAAAAAAAAAAAAAAAACAATTTGCACTGTGTCCTACTGAATCACTGTTTGAACTATCACTCACTGCAGTGACTGGCCTGTGATGGCTACAGTTCTGAAGTGATGCGACATGGGAGCTGAACCACCGGGTAACTAAAGAAAAAAAATGTTTCTAACAAAACTTTGGGAGAGAAATGAATACTTAGCCTCACCATGCATTCCAAGGCATGCTGCTGGCAACAAAAATAGCTTCGTATGCTTTATTTTCACATTCCTTCCACAACAGCAGAAAATGTCAATGTCATGTGGTCCAAAAAGGCCAGTCATTTGAAAGTAGTTACATTGGCCAGCCGCTTTAGCTCGGTTGAAAGCACACCAACTGGTTGCTCCTACAGGGCACAGCCCATTCCTTGGATTTTCGTCCGTGGAACTGCAGTGGAACAAACTAGCTAGCGTTGCCTGTTTCATTCCTGCAAGATTTCAGACCTTGGCTCTGATGGCAATGCCATAGTAATTTTGAAGGCGATCAATGAGCCCATCGGTCAATTTTCCTTTGCCACCTAATCCACGCACTCTTTTCTTCAGCTTTCTTAGCCGGCAGCCAACCCGTTTTTGGACATGGCCAATGCATTCAAATTTTTTCACGCTATTTGGTCCCTAAATATCCTTCACTGTCGAGTAGCTCTTCGAGTCTCCATCTCCATAGTAGTGCACATATTTCAAACCGCGCGTCGTTTCTGACCTCTCAAACATGCGGTAAAGTCCAACTGGCTCCATACCACCGGCAGTGCCTGTGTGGTTGGCATGACAAGTTGTGTGATTCGCCTTCCATTCCAGGAATTCGCTGCTTGTGGGACTCAGTTTGCTGTTGATCTTGCATGACTTGCATGTGCTGGACAAAGCTTCCACATAAATTATTTTTCCTGTATCCGCAGATATCAAAGAAACACAGCCGTTCAATGAAAAGTGGCCTCGTTTTTGCCATGTGTCATCCCCTGACACCCTGCACTGATTACTGTTTATAGCCTTCTCCACTTCAGCTGCTGCATCAATCACCGACTTCGATGCAACCTCCTTTGCAGCGTCAGACCACCTTCAAAGATATTTTATCGTAAGCGGAATGCCACAGGGGTGGAGGCATATTCATAATTTTGCAAAATGTTTTCGGGTCCGCATGCCCACTTCCTAGCTGTCGCATTGCATATACAAGTCGAACATTGTTCTCCACTGAATGCCCTGACTTTTTTGATGAGGAGAAATGGTTCTCATAGCCACATGCAACGCACACAGTAGCCAACACACAAGACACACCTCCATAGGAGCGCTCCTCAAGTTTCAGGGATGCTGCCAAGCACCCTGGACACGCAAGCGATGAAAAAACATTTGACAGAATGTCAAGGTCAATTATCCTGTTTTCTTCCAGCGTATAATCCGATTTATAGTCATTGTTGTCAAGGCACTTGCTGAAGCACTCATGTTGGCGGGATTCGGTTCGTCGCCATCATCTGTCATGTGTCTATTTACGGCAAACTTTCACTTTCGTCTCCTCTGCACTCTATACTTTCCCATGTGGGTAAAGCGCATAAACAACGAAGTGAAATAGTTGAAGCACACGAGGCACCAAGTAAGCACTTTTCGGCAGATTCTTCAATTTGCGCGGGAACGCTCCAGGGTACACAACTCACATGATCGAGACATTATGCGTCCCTCTTGCGAGCACTTTTGTTAATAAATGAAAGCAAAAATAAACATACACGCTTAGAAAAACTTATGATTGTAAACTGAAAAATTATGGTGCAAAAAAAAGGTCAGTCCGCCAAAGGAGCCAAATATTTTTCGGTATGTAGAAACCAAAACTGTGTTAGTTTTGATTTTGCAAAATGCACAGGGGGTTACAAATTTGGCTATATCTTTGGAACGGTTTTAGTTAGAAGCATAATTTTTTTGCCAATCATACAGAAAGGAATGTGTAATTTGTTAAAACAATATTCAAAAAATTGATCTTTTTTTTAAAGTTAAGTTTTCAAAATGGCCTCATACCTTAAGAGCCATTGCAGCAGAAGAAATTTGTACATTAGTAAAAAAAACATAAGTGGAAATTCAATTTCAGAAACTTTGTTGTCACCTTCTGGTGTCACTTTGTACCGAACAAGAGGACTGCATTACATGGTTCGTGCGTTCATGAAAGTGGTGAAACTGCCGCTTAACCGTAACGGAAGTCAAAACATGACACTTTCATATACATTAGAACCCGGGTATAGTAAACTCAGGTATACTAAAGCGAAACTGAAGTCCCAGTCCATCTTCCACAGAAGACTGTTCATTTTGCTCCCCACGAATTGACATCATCGCAGGTGTGTTACCTCGGTTCGCGAGGCAAATTTCTCTTTATTGAAAAAAAAAAAATGAGACTGCTTCAATGCTGCTCAACCGAATGTGGTGCGAAAGCATTAGCTGCGGGTGACTGAGCGTTCATATTCATCATCATCATCTTAGTCTTTGCAGCTGTTCAAAGTCATCCGTGACTGCAGCCATGGACTACGTGACGGCCGAAACCTGGCATAGTATTGCTTTCGCAATAAAATGTAACAACCGAATGTTTTTTTTTTTTATGGCTTTACCTACCTGCACTGGGAAGAAGCCAACTTTACATAGTCCTTGAAATCGTGAGGGAAAGCATGCAGCTTGTGGGCAAAAAAAGCCAAGCTGACTACAAATATAGAAAGAAGGCGACGCGGTCCGTTCGGAAAGTAAGAGAGTAAAAGTGCAGCAAGAAAATGAAAAGGGAAGAAACATTTGAACATTCGCAGCACGAGGAGAGGTGGCAAAAGTGGAGGCATGGAGTGTGCGGTTTTGCGGCGCTCGACTGTCGCCACATTTCTCATCTACCATCTGTTAAAAAAACAAATCGCGGAAGATGATGATGTGTTCATGCAAAGCTTTGATACATGAAATCAAGTTCAGTTGTATTCGTAGCCATGTTGCCTTCATGCTTAAAAAGTATAACACAAGATGCAAACTGAAAAAAGCAAAATTGCACAGACACAATAAGAGAGGGGTAGAAGGAATTTGTTTTTTTTTTTTTTTTCCATAAAGCAACAAGACGCGTTTAGTAGGTAGCAATTTAATTAAAGACATTGTCTTAGAGGCCATGTAAACCTCAACACCTGATATAGTAAAGACCCTGATATATTAAAGATTTTTGCCGGACAGAGCGACTTCCACTGTATTTCTGCATGGTTCTACGATGACAGTTACTTGCTACAGTTCCAAAGCTGTCATTCTTGTATACAGTGGAAAAAACTATGCAGCCAGGCTGTACAAACAAGGGCTCTCCTATTATTATAATGGCAGTTTTCCATCTCTGCCACTAATCAATGCAGTCAACGAAAAAAGTGACAAGAACAGTTTTTTTTTTAATTATTTCCCCGACACTTTAAATGCTTCTTCATATTATCTCAAATGCTGTGCTTCGCCATGGTCAAATTTATGTATGTCAATGGTATCTGGTAGCATCAAAATAGTCGGGAATTTTCAAATATCAATACCTCACACTGAATACAAATTAACAAATAGGCTATTCAATTATTTAAAATTTCAGATATTCACACATTTTTTGTTAAAATTGAACTTCCAAAAATGAATCCAGCCTACCCTCATTAGTGCTTTTCAGTTTAAACTGAAGCAACCTGCATACATGCATAGATAATAAATCAATAAATCGAACTAGTATTACCTGCAACGCATGCTTCATGGCCGTCACTTAGCTACACATTATGCAAGTAAGTGTATGCATGACTATCAATTTCCACCCAACCCTTCAGCAATAATGCACAGAACTATTATTTCTGACACTTACCTTGAACATCAGACAGAGTGTTTTTGACAAAGTTCTCTTCTACTTCCTTGCATGGGAAACAGAACGCTCCTCGCTGCTTGACGGTCTCTGAGACTGGACTGATGCTGGCAGACCCATGAATAGTGAACATATTTGCTTGCACGAACAAATTTGCTTGCACCTGTTCAGACCACAAACCTCACTAAGACAATCGCCTGCATTTAAAATTTTTTTGAACAATAATTAAAAGAGCCAGCACTATTCAATATTGCATCGCACCCTAGAGCACAAAGCAGATGAACAGGCAAGTATGCCCCTGAGGTTCACTTACAGTCTTTAGACAGTACAGATAGACAAGAAGCATGCCGGGTAGCAAATGCATGTTTGCGTGTTATCCGAGAACTAGGCACTTATCTTCAAGCATGTACTTGGCATTGGTTCCTGGGGTTTAAAACTGCAAAGCAACAGACAGGCTACAAGAAGCGCCATATTGGAGGGTTTCAAACAAACTCCTCCAAGGCCAACCAACTGCGAAGTTTTACTTTGGCTATCATACCTGTTAATGCGATTGGAGAGTCCTGAAACTGATCGCAATGAGGTTTTATGCTTCCTATGAAAGTGGGTCTGCAGTTAAGCATTTTAAAAGCTCTGCAGCAGACAAAATGTGCACTTGGCGGCACGTCGCAGGGTTAGGCAGCTTTAAGGATACGACATAGAAACATGTTTTTGGGAACCGCCCTCAAAGCAGGCTAATCGTGGGCGAATGAACTAAAAATGGCTCACAATAAAAAGCTAGAGGCTCAAATGTGGCTTGGAGGTCCTAGGTTTGTTACAATGGTGGTATTTTTATAATTTCCGCCATGATTAACATGCAGAAATGTTGTATAGCAATCTAGGGTACGAATGAGCAAGGCGGGCAAAACGCGTGCATCACACGCCCTTCAGAAGTATGGAAAGCATAGAAGCAAAATAAACTAAGTATGCGATCGGCATTTGTGTCCCTCCCAAAACACAAATATAATGAGAATGTGTGCCCGCTAACTGTTGTAATCGCTGACAGCCGTTCTATCGCGGCTTATCGCTTTGCACACGACGGCACCAATTAAGTGGCATGGATGCGCATATCGCCCCCCCCCCCCCCCCCCCTTCCTTCTTCTTGAGCTTTGCGTGGCTTTAAAGGCTTTGCTTGAATCAAACATTCTTCTGATGCTCGCGCTTCACTCATCTGGTTCATACATCGCAACGCAAGCTGTGCATGAGCTTGCGATGCAGCACTGACCTATCTACAAGCAGCAAGCCACCAAAATACAACTGCAGCACCCAAAGGCCCGATAGTGCCCCTTTGTGTGTCATTTCCAGCTCTTAGTAACATCGCCTTTTTTCAGTTTCATTCTGAAAAACGATTTTTCTAAAGCAATCCCTGAAACACCCACTTGAGTTGCTAATGCTAAATTTTGTTTTTAGTTACTGAGTGAAAAATTTCGCTGCAGATCACCTTTTAACATGTGCAGAAATCACACCACACATGGGTGTCTTTGCCTTATTTTCACCGAAATGCAGCCGCCATGATCCCACAGCCTTGATATCAGCAGCCAAATGCTAAAGCCACTGAGACAATGAGGCAAGTGGCATGTACAGAGTCCATCACACTTGTATAGAGTGCTCGAGCAGTGCAGTGCATAGGTAGCGGAGCGTAATTCCAAAGCAGACACAATCATATTGCCTGTAACTATGCAGCTGCATTAAGGTCAGACTTAATCTGCTCCAATGCACACTGCTTGAGCGCTTTGGACAAGCGTGATCAACTACTGCACGTGCACGGCATACGCTTAACATATTTGAAAAAAGAAAAAGGAAAGAAAGCTTCATAACAAATACCTCAAGCAAAAACCACAGAAAAAAGCAACCTCACTTGCATTGCAATGCTTTTTTCTTATTGAAGCAGCAACCACTTAACAGAAGACAAAGTCTTCACACTGTAAAAGTGTGATGACCCACCTCTTTTTAAATACTTTCAACTACTGTGGTCTAAAGAGCTTTACATTCCAGCATGTGAATTAAGCTGTTCACAAAACCCATTATTCACGTGTCAGCAGAATGCATTATTTGTCTCATTACTTGTCTCATGCTGACAATTCTCCCCAACACCCCATCATGAAGAATTCTTTGCCTTGTTTCCAGCTGCCAGACACAACTTCTTTACTTACCGCTATAAATGCATTGCAGTGGACCAAAGGTGATAAAAGTATAGCACAAGTCCACCAGGGACTAGGCCCTGCCGCAATATGCAACAAAGAAATACTACTATTCAGGTAGAGCAACTATGAGCAGCTAACCCCCCCCCCCCCCCCCCCCCCCCCCCCCATGACCTCTTGAAAGCACTGGCTTCAAATACTCAAGTCAATAGATAAGACTAAATGAGCATGCAATGCCATAGCTTCGCAAGATTTCTCGCAACCTGAAAGACACTGCTGGTTCTGTGTTTTGGTAAAGTTGTACTTGTACAGCACTGCCTGGCTTTCAGTCTGCTATGCCCTGATCAACTTCCATAAAATGTGTGCCTTGAACATGACCACACCACACAGTTTCTATAAAAACTGCCTACATTTTCCTCACCTGGTCAACAAGGACTGCTGGAGCATCGTACAAGTTCTTGATCAAGTACTCAAAGATGTGCAGAAGTCTTGCAATGTAGATAATTTGGATATCCTTCAAAGGGCTGCAGCAAAAAATAAAAACGTGAAAGCAGGAAGCTGAACAACACCTCTTTGTGCACGCGTGGCCTATAAACTTGACAACTGATGGATGAGAGGACGGTTTGGTTTTAGCCTGTAGGTGTGCGAATATTCCAACTTTTGAAGAAGAGTCAAATGTGTTTGTTATTCGATTCTATTCGATTTGAAAAAGTGATATCCAAAACTTTCCAACTATTCAAAAATTAACAAAATCACACAGTTAGTAGTGCAATGCAGGAGCGGTAGTCCCTCATCCCACAACGGACCCCGGAAATGTGAAATTAGCACAGAAGTTGGCTAGTGGAGGGGGCACTTGCACTGCTGGGGGCTCTGGCTTGGAATGGTACGGTACATTTGTCTCTGCCTTAAAGGATACATGCGGTGACAGTTCCTTTGTTTACAAACCAGCAAATTATTTTAGAAGTTACAAGAGGTAACAACATCTACACGATCAGGCATAAAATGTAACTTCGTGCTTTGGATCACATTTTAAGGCGAACTTAAATTGTACTATAGCACCACTACATGTTCCGTGCCTTCCTTCAACACACTTCATTTCGTATCAGTCGTTTCAAAGAACTCTGTTCTTGCACCAAATGTGTCATCATAGTGCATTTTGTAGCATAAGAAGGTCCCACAGGAAAAACCACTAGCGTCAACTGAATGGCAAGGAAGGCACTAGGTGGCATACTGCGTACCTTTGGGAGACTGGGGCCACATTTATTATTGTCTTGGCAACACACAGAAGAAGAAATTTCTTCTGCATTAGCTGCAGGTGGTGGAACAAAAACAGCAGCAGCTGGGTATGCTCCACATTCAGGTCTGAAAAGCAAGTATGCATGTGTGCGAAGTCATGTTAGCTAAACACAGGAGTACAACAATGCTGAGAAACGAAGTGCTGCACTGCTTATGAACAACCTTTGTCAAAATCGTAGAGCTCAGGAGGTTTGCTTCCAAGCCACATAGTGCGACTCTTATACGATTCATAGAAGCAGGGTGTCTAGCAAACCACTATTTTCAAAATCCCCGACTTTTACAGGTTTTCCCTGATTATTTCAGGTCAAATTCCCTGAGGCTCAAAAATGTAGCTGCTGATGATAATGAGCATAAACGAATAATTCCCAGCAAAAAGCTATTTATTATTCATATTCGGCAGTTTACAATAGTGAAAGACTGTTACTAGTGTTAATGGCGGGTAAAAACATCGCAAGTTTACTGAAATTTTTTTTTCAAAAAGGTTTCAAAATTTCCTATAGGCCCCATGTATAAAAAACGGCAGTTTGGATTGGTCAAAATTCGGGTGCATATAGGGTGCCTCGATGCGAGGCACCCAAGGTCACGGACGGTCTAGAGGGAGAGCGCGCTTCGCTCAGCGCGCTCTTAGCGAAAATTTATAAAGTTAACAGCCATAGAGTTAATTAGGAGGACACGCGAGTCTCAGAACGGTCGAAAATCGATTTTGAGTAATACTCATTTTCAGAATGTTTATCCTTTCAAGCACCTGCACTCAAATTATTAACGCTGAATTCGGTCAGGAAATGCGATAAAATCAGCTTTCCAAACGTCACGGCAACCACGAAATGCTCCCCAGAAAAGAGGAATTGTGTTCGAAATTTTCGCGCACACCGCGGGCGTTGCAGCCGGCAATTGCCGCCATCTTGAGCCTGGTTTAAAGTGTAGTTTAAAGCTGATTTCTCTGTGTGCAATTTGCACTATCTCAAAATGGCTTCGCTCAAGCGGACTGGCTGTGCGCGCCGGGTTTCCTAACGCCGTTGATGGTTTCTGATTAGCTCCCGTTTCGCGTCTCCCATTGGCAGGCATGATCAGCGCGTCATTTTTTTTTTTTCTTGTTTTGGGTTCACCACCGTGGCCGCCACTTCATGCGCGTCTCTGTTTGCGCTTGTACTTCTCAATGCACCTCAATGAAAGATGACTTAGCTCTGCTATGCCTGGATATATGTAGCGAAAAGCAGTGACTACCACGGGATCAGTAGTTAATTTCTTCAGCCTTCTACACCATTCGCCAGCAGCTAAACTCTCCTTGGCTTCCATGTCGAGCGCGTCTAACTTCACTGGCATTCTGTAATTCATTTACAGAAAAAGAAAGACGCAGCATCTGTCCCTCTTGGAAGGCAAGAAGCGCCACCCGGCGGCATTGGAGCGCACTCGTTCCTGCAGGGTCCTCTTGGCTGACGGCAGATGGGCAACGTCACCCTAATTGAGTGACTTAAATATTTTTTAGTCTATTTCTATATATGCTCTGTGGTGCGGCGTTCGAGGAAGCGCCAAATGAAAGGCACCGCCTGGACACAAGGATGGAACGCCTGGCAGGGGGTCATGACGTCACGGCCGATGACGTCACCATGTGACAGCTACGGACGTCTCAAAACTTCTAACCATTACTATTGGTTAGTGATAGTTAACAATGACTCGCACTTTGAGTACTAGTTAATGTCTGATTAGTGTTAGTTAAACACCCCTTAACTAGCGAGTGATGGTTAGAGATAGCTACGATGACCTCCAAATGCCGTCGTTGCAGGGCATCTGCAACGACGGCGGAGCTTGGCGAGGGAGTTGCGCAGCTGGCCTTGACTGACGTCACACGGTCGCGGCATACCGCATACGCGAAGCTCTGCTCTGACCCTCGTAGTGAAACTTTTCGCTTCAAAACAGAAGACGTCGGCCACAAGCCTGCCATCGGGACAGTTGAGTTACAGCCGGTGCCAGACTTGTTAGATGTGCAGGGAACATCAACCATGCTGCCCGACGTACACTTTAGAGTTGACGCCGCCGCCGTATACTACTACTATACGGCGGAGCCAGCGCATTGAGAGGTCGGCACAAAGTCTGCTCTGTCGGGAAAGTCCACAGCCCAACGAAAGTTTCAGATCAGCGTTAGCGCGGAATGTAATGCCGGTACAGAGTTCGTGATTGTGAACATGAAAGCGTTACGAAATTTTATTGCGTACATGAAGCGCAGAACCTGCGTCGAGATCGCGAAGATGTGAGCGGTCAACCGCTGGAGTGTCACAACGGCCCTCAGCTGAAGCTCAGCTCACCGACCGCATTTACACTGGCCGCTGCCGGCGCGATTATTCCTGCTTTTTGTCACATACTACTCCCACGCAGTGCTTCCACATATTTTATTGAGTACCCAACTCACGTGCATATTGGTTCTATTGTGGCAGCTCAGCCATGCGCTGGCGTCAAAGTAATATATCGCGCATCGTCTTGCGGCGCGGCCGCACACTCCAGCACCAAAAAAAAAAAATTTAAAAATCTGCATGAATAACATACTTGCTGTGTGCCAGCTTAAATTGAAAATGCGCTGCAGAATATATCGTGCCATTTTCCCTGACCTGGCGAAATTTTTGACGGCTTCCCTGACATTTTGCCGATATTTCCCAGTGCATGAAATTTACCTGACAATTCCAGGTTTTCCCGGTTGCTAGACACCCTGTAAAAGGCATAACACACTGAAGACAAGGATTTGCCTTGAGAGATTTGGAATTGCCGATGGTATGCACTGCACTACGCATGACCGAGAACTAAGCGCTTTGGTTGTTAAACTCAGCACAGGGTGCACACAATCACTCCATGTGAACTGCAAACTTCTGCCCAGTAAGACCTTCAAATAAACAGAAACCAGAAATAAATTTAGCAGTTTACTGCATGCTTGCCGTGGTAATTTTCTCTCTTCCTTCTCACTAAAAATAAAAGTGGAAATGGTGGAAGTAGGTGAGTTCACGAAAGCACATGCCTTCATTGTCATCAACATGTGATGAGAGGATTGCCTTCTGCATGGTACTGAGCACCAAACGAAAAATGAGAATGCATGCCGAGTCATTCTCACTCCTCAAGTCATCCTTGTCCTTCTGCAGTCTCAGCAAGAGAATCTGAAAAGAAGTAGATAAAGAAACTATTCACCATGATGAATACCTATTTTAATTCATAATAAGGGCAGAATGAAATAAATATTCAGTGAGATGGAAAATGAATGCATCACACCATTACTGTACTCACTCGAATGAGACAAGGGAAATTTTTTTTCCTCAAAAATAAAAGTTGAAAGTCACTGCTCGCATTGTAACTGTACACACTCCAGAGACAATGGTGCACTATACCATATTCGCTAGCATGTCACTTCAAAATTGGCCCCTATCATTGAGAAACAAAAACAAATTATAAATAAAGAAGTGTGAAGTCCTACAAGGTTGACCAATGTACTCCTTGAGTCACAAATGTTCAATTAAGGTGGCAGGCAGGGTACACCATACAAGAGCAGTGGTGGTTCCCAAGACAGTGCACCTACCCAGAAGCAAGGAAAATGCATTCGTTCTTGAAGTATTATGCTTTTCTTAGCCTGTTCCTTAGTTTCGCACCGTCCATAGCGCTGGCCATGACTGTACGCCAATAATGTCACTGAGGAGTGCTCCTGCATTGGCGGTGTGCTTAGCATGCTTGGCAGACTTGTCAGAGTATGAAGATGGCCTTGACAGGAACGAATCTTGCCGCGGTTGGCCAGCTTCATCCACTACCACAAAATATCGGATAATGCAGTGATGATAACAAGCACCTATTGAAGTGAGCCTGTTCTTGCTGATAAGCAAATGCGTCAGTTGGCAATTCAGGTGGGCGGGTTGCCGGTATGAAAATTTGACTCACCAAAGTTTGTTGAAGCTTCCCCCCCCCCATATAATAAACTTTCCCCAAATTAATTGACAAACTTTTCTCAAATACAAAACAAAATGTGCTCGTTATGCAAGTAAATACAGTATTTATGTTGTTTTAATTCATGCTTCTATTGACATTTGTTTGCTTGCCTGGTTTGCAACCAAGAAAAAAAAACGCTTTCGATGTTTCTCTAGCATTTCAATTGTGTTCCATGAACTGTCATTCAGCCGTACAAAGCAACTGCCTATCGCCGCTTACGACCCTTGTGAAGGGCACAATTTAATTCATTTATGAGGAGTGCACTTTAGACCTCGAGTGACGCTTTAGGCTGCACAGTGCTGAATGAAAAAGCAGAGTATGCTGGCAATAATAAAAACGATGACAGAAAATGAAGAAAGGAAAACTTTATAAAAACTGTTAGTTTGACGTGGCAGAAGTATGAACTTATTTTTTTAAGTATGAAACAAGGAATGGAAGGAATAAAAGAAAAGTCAAGACCAGCAAAGATGAGCTTCTAGCCTCTTGACGGCAACATGCAAAGGAGTTGCCTCTGCTCTCATTTTGTTGTTGCGCATTTCAAATGATAGTACAAAAAAGCAATATTAAAAAAAATAATAGTGTTACAGCGAGTAAAATGAAGTTGCGAGTGCTTTTTGACACATAAGATCTCGTGCCTTCAGAGTTGCTGCTGGTGAGGCTGCACACTTGGCCAGCAACACATTTTTGTTGCTGTAAGCGCACTCAGACCTGAGTGCACACTTTAGCGAGTGCAGTTACGTTACGCTGTTCAGCTGCGGCAGAGTGCGCTTTTCGCAAGTGACACTCCCCGTAAGTGCACTTTATTCTGATGCACACTTGACAGGGGTATTATTACACTATGCAGTTGTATTTCATCAACAGTCAACCTAATAGTGCTTGCTGAATGAGAACTGGAAGTGCCGGAGAAGATATAGCCCCTAAAGACCTCACCTGCGCCAGTACCGACAGGGTGCGCCAGTAGATCTGCAATGGCCACTCCTTCTGAGTCCATGGGTTGATATTCAAATGAGTCAACAAGGCATCCTGCATGCAGCAAAAACACAAAACCCAATAAATTCTTGGGCCAGAAACTACCCACTGGCTACAAGTCCAGAAAGTGTTTGCGAAAAAGTGTTTGCGAAATCTGTTTCCTATAAATGCAAAATAAATAAATCATATCTGAACTGAAATTAAAAGTTAGCAGCATTCAGCTAGTACATACAGTAAACCTCGCTGAAACATTTTTTTTAAAAATGCCGGGGAAAACGTGTGATCTGAACTGCCTAATATTTAAAATAACTGCTGAATGAGGTACAAAGGCATTTATTTGGAATTGAGACTTTCACTGCATAAAAAGGCCGATTAGCATTTATAGACATGAAGTATGCACAGCTAGCTTTTGAGCTCTCGCAGAATTCAGTCCTTATTTGTGTTGTCCTAAGCACAGAAGAGAGTTAGCAACAGATCTGGTTCGTAGACGGAATGACGGGATCGCTTCCTTGGTTGCTTCCGGATGCTTCGCCCCCTTACACCAATGACATGTGTAGAAGCCATCGCGATGGCTTACAGTCGTCGCACTTTTGCTCATGCCCCTCGCATAATGACCCTCCCCACATATATACACACACACACACACTTTTGCCAGTGAGAATTTGAAAAAAAAAATAGAAAGAATTCGCTAGCGCGTCCTTTTGTTTCGCTCAGTCATGGTCACATTCACCGCGCGTTTCCTGGCAGTGAGCCAAAATGTTGCGCAGCGGCCTTTTCATGTCAGCTGTTGAGGGGAAAAGAAGGTGGGGGAGGCAACTTGGCAGATTGCCAGCGCTCGTCTGGTTGTGCATGCCTCGTTTTCACTTTATCCTGTTGCGTTTGAAGCGGGCACCGTCCAACGCCACACAATCACTGGAACTCGTGGTAGTGCTAACGCCTTTTGAAGCGAACGAAATACTGAAAGAAAACGAACCAAGCTGAAAGAAATACTTATCCATACTTCTGAATTAACGATAGTCGAATTAGCGAGTATGTATGTAGTTTCAAGCTTCGGAAGTTGTGCAGAAGTGGAGAGCAGCCAGCCGCCGAAGCCGCCGCTCACCCCTACTCTCCGGTGCCGCCGGCAGCTGCGCCGGTCATTGTGCCATTTTGGTTTTATCCTCACTTCCACTTCCACACAAAACAGTCCCTGTTTTGGCTGTGCACAGTCTCTAACGATGCCTCTATCGCGGAGGCCTTTATTTGGCCATAAGCTGGGTGCCAGGCCGCCCAGTCGCGGCAGTGCGTGCGCAGTTTGAAATATCCATAGCGAGACGGACTCGCGTTCAAATTAAAGGTCTTTTTTATACACAGACCTCTATGGAGCTTGACCAGACTAAGTACTAAGTGTAGTTCGAATTATTGAGGCTCGAATTAACGAGTTTTCACTGTAGTTACCAATCAAATGGTTCATACTTGTGCCCCTAAGGCACCACAAAAGGAGCCATCGTATTTCTCCTCATAAGTCCCGTTTCTGCGGGAGCCCACGCCTAGTTTGTTGGCTTTGATCCTTCGCCCTGCTGCACCTATGCACTGCAGGAAAGAAACTGTGGTGGAGCACCGCTGATCAGCTTTTCATGTCACAAGCGCTCGCTGGGTTATGTCCAGTTGATCGCAAAACGTATTATACGACCATAGTTTATTGAAATTTGGAACATATTAACCGGGAAGTAGTGTTTTCCGGGAGCATATTAAGCGGGATAAAAATAGTGTAACTATAGGAGACGTTTTACTGCCTGCGATTTTGAATGTATGAAACGGGAAATCATATGAACTGAGAACGTATCAACGAGGTTCTACGTATTTTTAAATGCCTGTATTAATTAATTTATACAAAATTCCCTAACAACACCAGTAGCTGTGGTAACACAAATTTCCCTATTTTCAAGCAATATGAATTCTAGTACAAAATCTAATACAACAGTTCGCCTAAATGGCTGCACGACAAAGGAGCCCACTAAACGCCGTCACGATACATTTACAGCGGCTAGATACTTTCTTGCTGCAGGAATGATAACAGCAGGGCAACGTTGCCGAACCCCGACAGGACGGCTTGCCATACAAATACAAAAGTGGCAAGTTGAGCTACAATATCAGGTGGACTATTCCATCAATGTTAGATGGACTATCCCCGAACTCCCTCGCACACCTGAATGCAAAGCACAGATTGTGCAATGCCATTATGAT
Organism: Amblyomma maculatum; assembly: GCF_055883805.1. NCBI lineage: Eukaryota > Metazoa > Arthropoda > Arachnida > Ixodida > Ixodidae > Amblyomma > Amblyomma maculatum. The sequence goes on along the minus strand of NC_139344.1, from coordinate 161,410,893 downwards.
CTCAGCATTTATGGTGGCAAGCAACCTAATGCTTAGCCCTTACAAGCTGATTGCTCCGAACTGCAAGCACGAAAATGACATCACATTACCCAGTTGACAGGGTTTCATTTACCCGGCATGTGGGCCATGGTGCATGCTGTGCAGTCATGCAGGCTGGCTTAGAGCTTTTGCTCGCAAATAGAGGTGTGCAAATATCAAACTTTTGGGTATGAAGTAACACAAGCAATAAACATTGCATGTTAATCAAATACGTTAGAATAAGTTTTAAATCCTTTACAATAATTTTAAATATCAGTACAGCTAGTTCAAACTGAAGACAAACGCTTTTCCGCAAAACACAGCTTCATATGCAAAAAAAAAAAAAAAAAAAAAAAAAAAAAGCAAGGATGCAAAATTTTGCCAGCAACCATAATCAGTGCAATATATTATAACTGAGGCCTCTCAGGCACTGATTAACTTTATTACTAAACAATATTCTGACTAGAGGTGTACACGGGCCGAAATTCCAAGCTTGAGCTCAGCCTGGCCCGACCAGAGTTATTATTGTTAATCCAGCAGCGCTGAAGTTTCTCTCGCTGCTCTAACTTCTGGCTAAAATGACTAACACGCTCTTAGCAACAAGAACAAGTTTTGTACACAAAACTTTCTTGCTTTTGCCTAAGCTCTAACTATGAGTAGAGAATGAATCAAGCGGCTGAGCACTCAATGAGCTCATCTCGGTCATGATGCCCCTTTCACGATGCCAGCAAGGAGCGCCACTACTGCATTGTCTGGGCTGAGCAATCGTGAAGAAACTTTAGCACGGTGGATGCTTTGAATATAGAAGTTGTGCCCGCTTCCACTGAGGATATATTGAGGCCTGGAGTAAGCCGCAACACACCGATGTGAGAGGTGACAGCATGGTGCAGATCTCGAAGCAGCTAATTTAAGCATCTGCTAATGACGGGGGCGTCTGATGGACTGGAGGATCGACGTTGAGTGAGAACTAAAATGCTCTCGCATTGGAAGGATGCAGGAAAACACTGTTTTCCAACACCTAGTGCACCATGGCTATATTCGCACTTTCGTAAAAGTAGCGTGTACTCGGGATCGGTGCGTCCAGCCGCCCGACCACGCCCGCCCGACACAAATAAGCCCGGGCCTGGGCCCGATCCGTATCTGAAGCAGAGGGCTTCCAAGCGGTGTGAGTCCGGCCCGCGGGCCAGGCTGGGTAAGGGCTTTCTGGCCGGCCCTGTAAGCACCTCCAATTCTGCCACTAATACACTTTGTTTACAATTCTTGGAAAATAATTGCATTCAATGAAAAAAAGTTTAATAGCACAGCTTGACTTCTTAGTGCTTATGGCATATAACGGTCTTTTACGAAAATTTCGATAGCGCGTCCTATGTAACGGTGTCTTACACACCTCTTTCTTTTTGCACAATGTCCCTCGGTGAGCTTTACTGTGAAATGGCGAAGGTAACAACTTTTATAATAATGAAATGTATGGCTGTCTCAGAGGCGCCCCAAACATTAGCAATAGAAATTCCAAAAAAAAAAAAAAAAGGAGACATCCACACCCCCTCGCCTGCTCACACTGTCGAGACAACCCAGGAAAGCACACTCCCTTTTCTAGTCACAATTTGCAACTTTGTGTGGTTTTTGCCACTTCCACTATGCACTGCACATGTCGTGCCACAGTATGCCACCATGACCACGCAAGAGGTATGCAGTGAAGTTCAAGTTATTCCCAGCTGAGTATGCTACCCGCGCTACCAAACACGGGAACAGCAGTGCAGGACACTGTTTCGATGTCACCGAGAATATAATTCATGTGTGGCAAAGATGAAGCCTTTGGAGGCTTTGAGTAAAAATTAAGTATCGTTGCTCCGCTTTTGCGAGAGTTTTATGGGGCATGAATGTTTCCTCTTTTTTGTCATTCTGCGCTGCATAAGGAGTGTTCTATCAGGCACAAAGAATTTCATGATGGTCACGTCCCATTCAGTCAAGTCCCATTGCCCTGAGTGGGTAAACTGAGGTATGTCTTTAGAAGAGAGAGTCTTTCTTATACACCAAACTTCTCGGCGAAAGCCTCTAAACAAGAGGGGTGCGTGTTATACAAAGGTGTGTATTATACACTAGAAAATATGCTATGCTGTCTATCAATGATCAATGGGGCAATGCACAGGCATTGACCAATGTACTCCTTGAGTCACAAATGTTCAATTAGGGTGGCAGGCAGGGTACACCATACAAGCCAAGCGCAACAAGGCTTCACGAAACAGACCTGACCTAAGCAACCCAAGTTGCAATGCGGGTGGGATCATCGCGTCCACGACCCCTCACAATGCATGCAAAAGCCCTTGTGCAATGATGCATGAAACGCATCAGTTACAAACAGCATTCACACCGCACGTGATGGCTGTCAGCAGCAGCCATGGCATTGCTTTTACGCAAAGCCTAGCATTATTAAAGTACAAAATACTGCCTTTTGGAAATCTTTCAATGTTTTAACAGGACAGCATGCAGCCTGCCAGAAGCAACTTCTCAACATCTCACCTGGTACACATCATCTAGCAAGCCTGTGGCCAAAATATTATGGATGAACGTGGACAGTGCTTTTGAAAACTCCGCGTAGAGCTGGCCCAAAGATGCTCCAAACAAAATGCCTATTGAGCCTGAAAAGACACAATGATCACTGAAACAATGACAGATGCTAAAGGGGTCACAAACAATTCAGTTATAAATACCATTTGATGTCTTTTCACTCTAGATCATGAAAATCAAGCACAGGCAGGGCAAACCAAACAATGTGCAAACTCCTCTGGTTATTAAAGAAAAAGTGGCAGAGCTAAAAGCTTAGTGGCCTATCGCATCAGCGAGAGCTGATTGAGCCTCGCGCCTTATCCTGCTGCATTTCTATGCAATGTTACACAAGCAACTTGTGGGCACTGCTAACGGTTCAAACAAGATTTCCCAGAAACCAGCTGCCCTGAGAATCTCGAAAATAGCCCTCGTGCCTACTGTGGGCCAGCATAACAAGTGCAAGGGCGATGTCAAGACCAGAGCAACGTTTGGGAAGAGTGTTGGCTCTCGAGAAGGCAACTGCTTTGTCAGTCTTTGACCACCACATTTCAACGCTAGCCACCATGTAAATAAGTGTAAATATAGTTGCTTTTCCCTGCGGCTACATATATATGGCTTGTCCTTTCCTTCTCTGAAGAGGAGGAACACACCTCCTTGTGCCTGAGGCTGGCACCTTTCTTTCTCAAGTGGTGGTGCTGCTCTCCTCCTCTCCCATGGGGCTCTACTCGCGTGCAAAATGCATTGATGCGCGTGCTCCATCCTACCCTGGCTCCGAGCTGGCACCCTTGTTCTGGAAGCCGTAAACGCACACAGCATGGCACAGGCTGAACAAGTGGCTCGATTTACGGGCTGGCTAACACATGCTTTCAAAGCACAGTGCAATACCGCTCCTAATAAGAGACCGGAAAGCGTGGCGTGACATGGTCCATAGGGTCACGAAGAGTCGGACACGACTGAACGACTGAACTGAACTGATGCATGCCTTACATGCTGCAGAGAGTTTTGATTGGCGAGGGATCGGTTTAAACTGTTCTTCCATGTCAGGCATCGAAACAGGCATATCATATGCCTTGCAGCATGCTGGCACTCTCCCACTCTCACTCTGGATGATTTCAGTGCATAATTCATCCTGGCATCATTCCCTCTTACCTCACTGGTTGTCCCAGGAAATTGCATTAGCCATCAAGAAATGCAGTTCACGCTCTAAAAGAAACTGACTACTCTTAGTAAGCTGAAAAAAATTAGCTGTGGCTTAGCTCTGGTTAAGCCTGAGTGACTGCGAAAGCAATACCTCCCTGGCTGCGCTTGGCTCTGCTAGTGGTTTGGCATGGCTTCGCCTTTTGTGCAGCTAAAGGATTTACTCTGGACACAACATGGTTTCTAATGTTTGTTTATTCCAATGAACATGCTTTGGTGGTCCGTCAATTAGTGATTCTTGGTCTGAACACTGGTAATTACATAGTCATCTGAATGTCTATAGATCACCAAGTCTAGACTGCTACCCCATTTGGTAGTACAGTACTCACGGATTGAAATAGGACACTCGGAGCGCGTGGCCGTCGCTGCATGCAAGGCAGTGTGGTAAACAACAGGCCGGCTTATTGGCGACCGGACGGAGCAGTTCTGCTTTTTAGATGTTCTCCCCCTCGCGTTATACCCCAATGCAGCACCTTGGTTTCATGAGCATCCAACGGGCGGCGCTGCATGCAGCAACGGCCACGCGCTCCGAGTGTCCTATTTCAATCCGTGAGTACTGTACTCTTGCTCTGCACTACTCACAGACGAACCTTCGGCATTCAGAGAGTCCATGAAACTACTCTCGCTCACTGAAATTGTAGAACGCCGCCGGGCCTGCAATTCTGCAGCATAGCCGCGTTGCTTAGCCAACCGCTCTTGCCTTTCTTTATCTGTCTCCTCAGCATGGCGCCGGCGTTTGCGCGCAGCACATCGCTCCAGCGACGCCTTGTACAACTCCTCAGACATGACTAAGCAGCGTGCGCCTACAGTACCCCGTTTATCCTCTCCTAGCGAGCGCCCTCACGCGGCGGGCCGAGGAGGCCGTCACGTGGTAGCCGCCGCGCCGAGCGAAGGAACGACCTCCACCGACGGCAGAAAAGTGCTAGCAGTATTGCTTTCGCAATAAAATTAAGCGAAAGTAAGCATTAACACTTTTCACTGCAACAGCAGTACTAGTGGCATTTGGTAAAAATGCAGTGTTGTCCATGTGAAGCTTCCATTCTCGAGAAGCAGCACCCACCAGCTGCCTCCAGAACACCCTCAGCTAGGGGGCGGCCCCCACTGACCCCTACGGTCCACTGCTCCACCCGACCCATGCCCATCTGCACCCTTGAAAAGTGCTATCCACCCACCCACTACACTCTATCCTCCTGAAACCCCACCACCATCAAGCAACCTACCTACCCTGTCCGAAGAACCAATGCTGTAGCAGAATTCAAAAATCATTTTAGTTTATTTCATGGAGTTTAGCGTACCAAAAGTGACTCAGACTATAAGAGATGCCACAGTGGAGGGCTCCAAAAATTTCGACCACCCGGGGTTTTTTTAACGTGCACCGACATCGCACAGCACACTGCCACCTTGCTTTTGGCCTCCATCGAAAAGCGGCCACTGCGGCCAAGATTCAATCCCGCATCCTTGGATACAGAAGTCAGCGCCCTAACTACTGCACCACCTCAGCGTGTCCGTACCGAGTGACTAATAGCCCAAAACAGGTCCAAAGTAACCCGAAAATTCTGAGTCTATTATTTGTCTTCAACAAATGAAGAGTACCAAAACAGCATCTTACTCTTGCATGTTTCCCGATCCAAGTCTTTGATAATCCCAGCAAGAATGACCATCTGTGGCGTGCCAATTCCAGACCTGATGCAAAAAAAAAAAAAAAGAAGAAAAAAAAAACAAGTGTTGCACCCATAAGACTTGGCTCTCAAGTAACATTTATACTAACAATAAAAAAAACAAGAAAAAGAATTCAGCTCACTTAAAGTACCCTTGGACTGGCTCAAAGTTGACCAGGTAAGCATTCAGGAAGTTGATAACCTTGGAGGACAGCTGTATATACTAAAAAAGAAGGGTTAAACAGAATGAGCAAAGATCCTTCATCCTTCTGCTGGTGGCCTCAAGATGAAAAATGGCCTGAAGCATACCCCATGTGGTTCCTCCTTGTCTGGAATGAGGGGTCGGCCATCAGCCAGAGGACCACGAATAACACGGCCCTCGGGCACTTCAGTCTCTGGTGCGCCCTTGGGCTGCAGGGTGCCTGGACTAGGGCTATGTTCTCGTGGGGCTATTGTTTGTTCATACCAGTGGCCCAGGATCGGCTCACTGTCATCATCTGCATTGAAAAGTGGCCCACATTTGAAGCTTTCAAGAATGCATCATATTCACTGGGGCCTCTTCGATTATCAGTCCCGGACTCACCGCGGACTTCCCGAAACGCCAGTCCGGCGTTCATTTTTCTCGGGTGGCTCCGCCCACCAGTCCGAGGGTTGCTGGAACGCGCTCGCTTTTTGTGGAGCAAAGTCCTTGGACGCCCTGAGGACTCACCAAGTTTCCCGGCAGTTTTTCGTCCAGCAGCTAGCAGATGATAAAGAGACGCGCAAGTATGCGGCCATATTGAGGTTAACATTATGCGTCGCTGTCTTCTATTTAATTTCCGCTGGACGTTATTGCGCACTGTTCTCCAAAGCCTCCAATGTCACTGTCTTGGTCGTCGTAACTTCATCCTCAGCTAAATTAGCCGTCCTGCTCATATACGCTTTCATTGTTTAAATTAAAATGACGTGCCTATCAAATCTTCACTTCTGTTCATAGTTCCTTCTACGAGATATATTCTACATAAAAGGAGGCTTCTACATTCAGTCAAGATAAATGCAGCCTCTGTGGTGGCTCTCTGCATGCATGCATGTGTGCAATGCTTGCACACTTGCATGCTGACAGCATCCACCGGACACCGTTAATGAGCCCAGACCATGGGAGAAACTATGCACACATGGCAGGGTCCTACAAAATTCTGAGACTATGTTTGCTCCATATGAGAACAAAACCACACCCAAGCAATGCCATAGGGCTGATATTAGCATGGCAGAGTTGTCACTGTAGCAGCTGATACAGTTTATGATGGCAAAAGATGTTCCAGACGACCCCTGAACAGTTCGACCTTAAGACTGTGCCAAAACTCTTCTCAGGAGAGTTGTGGCACAGTCCAACATTCAGGCCGCCAGCGGACTATCCGACCCGTAAATCGAAGAGGCCCAATGTATGTTCACATGTCACGATTCTCATCCATAATCACAGGCAGCATTCACAGATTCTTTACCTCTTGACAGAACTGCTAGGCAATAATTATAAGTCAAGCTTGGTGTTTAAAAGGTCAAAAGAATGAATGAGCACCTATGCTGTGTTTTCTGGATTAAACTGCATCTCACACCCTCCCACTTAGTCGAACATTATTAATTCACATCTCCAGAAAAATTTCTTCCCGATTACATGCTTAAATCATGGTTTCACGGCATGTTAGCCAAAGCCTTTCTTTACAACAGAAAAAGGGCATGCTGACAGCATAAAAACTTTGCTGACTTGTGTAGCAGCAAGTATTTCAATTCATTGTCATCTAGGCATATGCAACAAAAATAATGGGAAATAAAATAGATGTAGCACTCGTGACCTATATTATTTGGCGAGAAAATTTATCACCTTCATCAGCACTGCTATCATCCGATGTGCTGAAGTCTTCCTCATAGAATGTGTTTGAATCTGAGGTGCTAAAGTTGTCGCCATCTGTTGGGTGCTTCTGAATCCTTCTCAGCATTCCTGCCTGTAATCAAAAAGATGGATGTTTGCACTGAAAGCAATGGGTACTGTAGTCACAACAGGGTATAAGCAAATCAATGCCCTCAAGCAAATAAAAATAGGTTTGTCTTGATTTATAGGACTTAAGGTCGCAGAGCAAATCGAGCTATATCATACACTGACATCACACAGTATAAAGATGCCATGCATTTCACCTCCATCAAAACGCAGCTGCTTCGTCGTCCAGAGTTCAGCCCCATCGTTAGGGCTGAAATGAACACTAGACAACAGTTGCAAGCAGTTTTTAGACTGTTTTTAGCCACCAGTCTTCAGAATGATGGCTAAAAACAGCGTGGGCACCTTGCAGAAATAGAATGAGGAACAAAATTACCAGGAGCAGGCAGGAGAAGGAACATTCCTTTGTCACCATGCACCCCTAACTACTGTGCTTTTATCGTGAGCCTGCTCCTTGAGCGTCCCTTTCTCTCTTTCCACAGGCATCCTACAACAGCGAAGAGCGAGTGGCGAGGTCGCTGAATTCTTTTCTGCCTAACTTTGGCTGCATAGCCACAGTTGGTAGGTCCATGAGTATAGGTTGCGAAAGTCTTTGATGCAAAGTAGTAACCAGCACCTGTATTGATGCTTTTTGAGTCACCTGCTTTGCAGGGCCTTCGCGTAAATCAAGCATGTTGCATTCACTGACTTCATATAGAGACATAGCAAATCGTACAAATTACAGTGCATTTGCTACCTATATTTATTCAATCATCAAACGCGCGTCTGTCAACGTCATGTCCGCTGCAAAGAACCACCGTGTGGTGACACCGTCCGTACCATGATTTTGTTTCTCTAACAAAATAAAATATCAAATACCGAAATATGCGGGTTACGACCTGTGGTAATAGCATCGTTCGAACTCAAACAATTGCAACAAAAACCAAAACATTGCACTCAAATTATTTTGCAAGGCCCATTTAAGAAAGACATTCTCAGTTTTCCAGCGCAAAATATTAGGAGTTAATTTTCAAGGACGGGCCAAATTTTGTGTGAAATGCCATAATGTACAGGCATGTACATCAGTAAACGGAGCACGCTTTTCTGTTCTAACTGCAATCACGCCTTCTTTATCAAACATAGGAAAACATTACTTATCGAACTAAAAGTGCACTGGTGAGTACTACCAGCCTGCGCATACCACGGCACCAGTTCCAATTATGCAATGTGTGAAAAATGTTAAAAGAAAATAGCGTGCTCTGTTTACTTTTGCATTCTCATAGCTGCCTGTTATTTGACGGTCCTACAAGAGTTGAGACAAACTGAAGGAACCAGAAAATTTTTTGGTCTTACCAGACATTCATGTTAGCAAAAATTGTTCAAAACAGATATGAGAGAGCAAGCTAGGTGTACCAAATATATATGCTACTTAAGAACAATCAAATGAAATAGCCTCAAGAGAGAATAATTGCAGACAGAGCATTTGCTGCACTATGAATGAAGTGATCTGAAGAGTGAGAACATGAAACCAGCTCATGTTATCTACCTGATAATGGCACTGGTCTAGATTTTTTTTCTTCACTGTTTTTCATATCTACAGGTGGCTGCCATTTTCATACTTTTTTTCTGATCTTTGCTTCTCATCCTGCTCAGGGCACTTTCAAAGGGCTCAGCAGTGTAGCAGTGCATCTCTCTCTCATTCGATTAGAGAGCCATCCCCTACAACAAACTGGAAACATGACCCACCTTGCGGAAGGAGACAGACACAAGGTCGAAAAGCAGGGCAGGTAGGTTCAGCTGCATGAGCACCCGAACATACTTCCAAGCAGAGAATGGAGTGTTGATGTTCTCCAGAAAGATAACGATGCGCTCCTCAGCAGGGCCCGCCTCTCTGTCAGCCTCTTCAAGTGCAGTGCCTGCCTCCATCTGGAGCTCACCAAAAATGCTTGTCAGCAATGACAGCACCTGGTTGGCCAGTGCCACAGGGAGGACCCCAAAGCCTTGCTGGCTGCACTCGAACAAAGAATCACCAGTTGTCAGTTTGGTCATCTATAGCTGCCAGGACACAATCTGAGGCCCTGCAATAAAGAACTGGATGCTGGCAGTAGTACCGTAAAAACCCAATGTGGCAGCTCAGCCATGCGCTGGCAAGACAGAAAAAAAAAATCGGCCCGAATAACATACTTGCGCTGCACCAGCTTAAAATGAAAATGCACTGCAGAATATATTGTGTGGTTTTCCCTGACATTTCACCAATTTTTGCCGGTGCATAAAATTTCCCTGCAAATTCCCGGTTTTCCCTGTTGCTAGGCACCCTGAAGAGTTTCCACAGAAGGATGTATCTGGCAAGGGACAAAATGGTGGGTGACGACTACTAAAGCCCCGAATCCGAGAACATTTCCTAAGTGCACACTGTGCACACCTACAGCTGGTGCAAGACACACAGCGAATGTTAGCTGGCAGCTCATGCACTTCCGTCTCGTGCACGAGCTGGAAGCCCAGCCTACACATTTATAAAACCCGCAGGACCGCATGGCTTTCATGAATGCTGGGGCTTTTCTCTTCACGGCGTGCAATTTCCCGATCAAGCATGTCGGCATGAGAGGGGGTACCCCTTTTCAATGCCTGGTGCAAGGTGGCATTAGATGGAAAAGTAGCGATGACAATGATGATGCAGTAAGTGAAAACAGTCTTGTAAAGTGGCTTCTGTAAAGTGGCTTTTGCCATTTCTGTTCTTAAGTCGACTTCTTAAGTGCAGTTCTGTAATTTTTATCATACTGTCCCATTATTTTCACATGTCATATTTTGTTTTCAATATATTGTGGAAGTATCACATTTGCAAAAATGCAATGTGGCTACGAATATGATGCAAGCTTGATGTCATGTGAAAACCAAAGCTTTGTGTAACCATGCACATGATCATCGTTCGTGGTCTCAGCTTTAACTAGGTATCAATAATCAAGAAAAGCCGTATAACACTGACTGCACCAGAACTGCACATGCACTGCCATTGCCCATCTACTTCCAGTCACTGCCGCATGTTTCGTGCTGCTCAGTACAGGAAAATTCACTACCTTTTTCTTCCCTTTTCTTACTCCTAACTGCACATTACTGCCTTCACTGTCTCAGCAGCCCATGCAGTTTTCTTTCTACACCCACAGCCAGTTTTTTTTTTTTTTCTTTTTTTCCCTGCAAGTGCCATACGTATAAACTCGTGGCACCAAGACGCTCAACATGTTGCTTTCCCTCGCAGCTCACAAGCCTGGAGGTTAACGATCAACTCCAGGTTTTTTAACTACTGGACTTGACAATCAAATCACATTACATACACAAATATCACAGTCAAAACGCCCAACAAAGGTGTTTTAAAGGAGCAAAAACAAGGAATCTGAAACTCTATTCCAACCATGTGACGACGATACGACAATGGATTCACAGGTACTATCCCAAAACCTATAGTGTGCACTGCTGAACTAAACTGGCGACTGTTAGCGACAGCTTGGCACACAATTTGTCTGAAATGACCAAGAGCAAGCTCAAAATTCTGTCCTCCTGCAAAAGCAGAGTGAATACTGATGGCCATGCATACAGTGGCATCACAAACCGGTAACCTGGCTGCCATTGAAAATCTCTTCGAGTGAGGCCACAACATGAAAAATTTATCGCCGAAACAAAACACTGCCCTGCTGCAAAACTTGGCACAAAGGACCAGAAAACTGTGAAGCGGGTACCGTAACCTTTAACTAATCTCACAAAGCCCTACTTCATTGTATTCAGCTCCATTTGCCGCTGAATGTTGCTCCCGCAATTCTAGACTGCGTGCCCGATGCGATATCATTTCATGGGCAGCATGTCATCATAGCTAAATGCTCTTCATCATAGCTCTTTATTAAATGTCATCACTACAAAGAAAAAAAAAATGTACAGTTATCTATAGAAGGCAAAATGGGACCATCATTTCATTTCACAAGATGCAAGCTTATACCCGTCACACGAGCAAATTTATGTCATTCGAAATAGAATTACATTAGCATCTAATGTCATTTTTCACCTGCTTCACGAGAAAATTTAACGTCATTAGGTTCGAATGACATTCTTCATCGAATGAGTTTGGGGAACTAATACGCATTCAATCGTGAACTGAATGTGTACTCTCGACGCCAGATACGCAGCAGAAACAAGCAACGCAACAAAATATTCTGTGCACAGTGAAAGTTAAACATTATTTTTCTAGATTTTGTTTTAAAAACTGTTAATTTAGGTGTAAAATTATTTGCACTGCAGGCTCTCGTGGAATGCAATTACTTTCGGTCATATGCCAGCGACTCGCGATCATTTTAGGTTCTGTGCTCTTTGGTGGCCGCTTCGCCCCGTGCATTTATCTCAGACTATTTAGTTGTGACTGAATGCCTAACAGCTTGGACGTCAATTGCATGCTCTATGTGTCTCCACACTGTGTACACGCACTCCGCTGTATTCAGCCATATTGTTTGTTTACATTTATCGAAACTGAGTGACTCGATACTTGGCTTGGATTGTTATGGCTAAAGCGCTACAGTACAGCCAGAAGAAATGTTTTTCACTTGAATTATCGTACAGAAATGTCTTAATCAGCTTTAAGATGCTACAAAGTGATTTGAAACGCCTTTTATGTGCACTGATGTTCCTGAAGTGCAGTATTCTTTTATAGCTGACCGTAATTGTCACCATTTGTGAATGAAATATTTTACTGTGTAGCACCGAAAAAAAACGAACGGCATTCGATGCATCGAACGACATTCGATTCGAATGACTTAAATCTGTTAGTGTGACAGAGGTATTACTATACTCCAATTCTACAGTATAGACTAGGTGATCAGATACCTTCCTATTGGCAGAGCAAAATCAGAGGTTCATGTAACAAAGAGGATGATAAAAAAAAGAAGACAAAGAAGGCAACTCTGGGCCAATGCTCCTAAGAAGCAAAAGTTGCCACTGAATGTTGCGAAGAAAATACTGCTCATGAAAGCTCCACCACTTGGAAATTTGTCGATTAACTCTTTTGTTACCATGGGAAAAAGGGCAGTTTTTACTAGGTGAAAGAAAATATTTTTTGGTTACTAGACAATAATGCCTTATATACATTGTTTGGGATCAAAATGTAGCCAAAAGAATGTTGTATTCAATAACATAAACGTTATATATATATATATATATATATATTTATTACACAAATTAGTGAAAAAATGTACATAATTTTAAAATTTATACAGTGAGGACATCATTCTTGTTGAAAAAAGAGCAAAACTAAAAATATTGAGTGGAAAAATTTGCAGATGCACATTCTGTAGCTAATTATATCCTAAAAGATGACAATTTTCGGAGGGCATTGCCGAAAAATGTTCTTTAGGAAAGAAAAAGTTAGCGCCGCCAACTTAGACTCTCGGGTTTCATTTAGGAAGAAACTGTACGTGCTTCACAGCTGCTGGCAAGAAATGATGTCCTATGACGTTGTGACCTTGAAAATAAATATTACAGCTGTGAGCACATGTTCTACCGCTCATAACTATTTATTAGTAATCGACATATGCGCCGCACATAGAATGATGTTCCGGCTTGGCTTGACGCATCCTCCTCATCGGTGCTGTAATCTGATGTGTCCACATCGTCTTCTTGCTCGTCATTGCTGTCTGCATCCGCAAAATCGGATCCTGAAGTGCTCGATTGACAACAAACACGCTCTTCTAGGAGTGTCTGCGCACGATGACACCATGCTCTAAGCACTTGCTCGGCAATCCGAAACGGTGCCGGGAGAAAAGTTGAAAAGCAAAAAACCAACAAAACATGGCGGATCACGTCGTTGGTTTCTCATTTTCTAACCTAGATGGCACTAGATGTCCACAAACCATGCTCACGCGCAAGAATTTGAACCGTCAATGAGATTGATCTATTTGAATAGGCGCGGTTGCGAAAGAGTTAAAAAGGGAAGTGGCACATAGCCCTGCTCACATGCGCAGCATGTTCTGCTTGAGGCCAGCAGATTGATCTCTGGTTCTTGTGGGTGTCTGGTCAAGGCCTCCTCTGTTGCCCTTTGCACCTGCACCTTCTTTGCAAGCACTCCGGTCAAGGAATGTGTTCAGGCCCAGAATGCCTTGCAGGCCTCTCAGCAGCAGCCATGACGTCAACACATGCAAGTTCTGCAGCACCTGAACACATAACAAGGGGAAGGGTCAGCAATTAGTGCAGAACGCTGCAAGCTACACGATCCCCAGCACCCATGCTGTGCCATAGTACCAGAGAAGTGCCTTGTGTTTGAAACTGGAAATTGTTTACTTACAGTACCGGTTACCCAAAATACTACAACAATGGCTCATCACCTACAAATATTAGTGAAAGCAAAGGGATTGGAAAGCAAGCTGCTATTTTCTTTCAGTAATAACTGAAGTGTCCAAATCGTCCTGATCACCAATCAACACCATTATATATCCTTACATGCCCAAAGGGCACTATGTCAGGGGGGAAATAAAGCGTCACACAAAGCATTGTTAGAACTATGTAATGAATAAAGTTAAATATTTGTAAAAAAAAAAAAAACTAGTTTGGGGAGCCTCTCGCCTGATTTTGAAAACAAAATTCTACTCACATGACCTCCTGCTCTTGATGACGACCTCATGGTGGATGCAATAACATTGTAGATTTCAAGCTGCAGAACAAATAATATAAAATCTGCTTTTACTGGTGAAACAAACATCTACAAAAAACAAGGAAGTAAAGACTTTCAGCTCCTCTCTGAGCAGTGAGAATGCACACCTTTTTCATTCAGTGTTTACTTAGCTACAATTTTTATGCTGCCAATAGGAACAACATACTTGAAGAGCATCATTAGCCAATGATTGCACTATGTTTGCAAGTTTCGGAAATTCGTAAACGAGGTTATCAAAATTCTGCAACAGATCATTTCCCCAAATGGCAAATTCTGCATCGTCGCTTGTGATGACTGACTGCATTCAGCGTATCGTAAAGAAAGTAAGAACTTGGAGCCTATATCCAAAACAGTGAAAGCTCATTAATTAGAACCTCGATAATTCTAACTACACTACTCCGTCCGGCAAAGCTCCATAGAGGTCTGTGTACAAAAAAAGCCTGTTAATTCGAACATAGGTTGGTTCCGTTATGGATAATTACAACTATGTGGAGCCGCATCTGGGAAACCTGATGCCCAGCACATAGCCAAAGAAACGAAACACCCTCCTCGATAAGGCAGCATAGTTACGGGGGGCTGTGCACATTCAAAACAGGGACAAAGAAAAAAAAAAATCGGGTAAAACCACGGATGAGTTTGTAAAGCCTGACTGTTACAAGACCAGTGCGGCGCCTGGGGGCGCCAGAGGGTAAGGGGGGTGGTGACCATGGCGCCGGCTGCTAGCTGTCTGTTCTGCGTGACCTCCGAGACTTGTAACTCAATGCTCATTAATTCGACCCCCGTTAATTCAGAAATATGGATAAGTATTTGTGCCGGCATGGTCCCAGCTGACACCTATGTAAGGCTGTGGCATCGGACGGGCGCTACACGTCTCACACCGTTAGGCCGCGTTCACTCAAGATTGCATGATGGTCAAAATAACTAATGTTCAGCAGTAGACCGCGCACCCCTTACATGCGCGCAATGACAAGTGCGACAAAACATAAATGGCCGCTTCCAACACCACTTCAATAGGCCAACTACATAGTTTCAGTTTCGCAGTTTTGAGCTCACTCTCTGCACCAGCCAGCGGCAAGGGCAGTCATCGGCCACGCATCAGCTAACAGATTGCAGTTCGGCGGTTTGACAGCGGTAGTATTTTTAAGCGCTTCCATCGTGATTCTTCCACTGCTCCCAAAATGTACACTGGTCAAATGCCATTCAGCATGCCGTGCAGCGATGCCTCTGTCTCTGCACAGGCTGCTTGTGAACACCGCCACTACTGCGTCGCACTGTGAACGATGAGTGTGAGTGAAGAATCAAGGCAGCTGTGCCAAGTTCCCCCCTCCACCGCTAGAGCTGAAGTCAAAAGATATTCGCACCGTGATGTTATTGCTGCACAGCACCTGGCACACTGCCAAGAAATGCGCTGTGGACTGCAACAGCGCGAAGTGATGGAGGGACGCACTAACGACAAAGCTTTTTCTTTTTAATTCTCAGCAGCAAATATGAGGGATAGGTTTATTAAGCAAGTGGTTTCATTACCCAAGTAAATACAGCAAATTTACCATAATGCCAATAGTTCTTGCCAGCTTTTTCAAGTCCATTTGATAATTCGAGCATCGGATAATCCAAACTTTTCTTCCGGTTCCGTGAAGTGAGAATTAATGAGCTTTTACTGTATGTATAATCCTGCATGAGTAAGCCAAAGTTCCTTGGGTGGATACACCTTTGGACAGTCATAGCTCCCAAAGAGAAAGAGGCTAAGCAGTATTCTGGGCAAGGGTGTGCTAAAAGAAGCCAAGAGGAAGGTTTACTAACACAAGCTTCAACGACATGTGCAGCAAGTGCCATGTGTCCATCATCATCCCAACATGGAACTTTTGGGGCACCACAGACAGGTTGACAGCCTCCTCCAGTTGAGGATACACCCAGCACACACACGGCCTGTGTTACAGCCACTGCCATGTGGGCACAACCAAGGGCGAGCTGCACAAGCCGCTTTAGCCGGGCCTCGCCCAGGGGCTCCAGCACAGGCAGGCCCAAGCACTTGCACACCAGCAGTATGTCTGCAAACAGTGCTTTTCTGAAAAAAAAAAAAAAAAAGAACGATGCACAGTGTTACAACCAGCTCTAGCTCAGCTTTCACGAATATTAAAGATGTGTGGTTACTTAGAAATGCCTCGATTCCCTCCCTTCCTGGCAGACCGGTACTTCAATGAAGTAGTACCTCTGCCACAGACTTCCAAAGCCACAGAGAAAACTGGGCAAAACAAAATGCACTAAACTTTATAATGACAAACAACTTATTTTTACTCATATTAAAGCTAAATAAATAAATAAAGACGCAAATTTAATGATGTGGTGATTAAGGCTTTACTTCTACCCAGAGCTATCAAAGCACAGTATCAAGAACAACCAATTTCAAGTACTCAAACACAATGAGTAGTGAAGAAAAGAAGTGTAGTAGTTCTCAACACTAAATAACCATGAAGTTGTACTTACGATCCAGTCAGCACCATGTTACTAGTCAGGCCATCGAGTGTCATGGTACCACACGAGAGAAGCACATCTTCCAAGCCTTGGGAGTACTGCACCACCGATGGCAGAGCTAGGCACACATCGAGGAGGATGTCACCTGCACGCTCACGCTGTAGGCTGGCTACGTTCTTGGCCAGCAAGAAGTTCTGCATGAGAACAAAGGGCAAAAACTAAAAAGCGGGCAACGTAGAGAAAGTTGAAAGCAACATCCTATGTAAATTATAACACATCAATATTCCATCACAGGAAAAATTACTGCCATTCGTCAAAGTGGTTAGGTGGACTGTAAACATATGGTAGTATGATGGGCTTAATCTAATTACTGTTCTCATCAAAAATTGAATCTACAGACCTTGCTGGTTATGTTGATGTTCGTACGGCAGCTAAAGATGCATTTATAGGTGAAAACGATCAACTTTAAAAATCTTCCCACTAGACAACTTAAACTCTTGATGGCGTTACAAAAAAGGGAGTGGTTCCACCATTTGAAGTCAATAGCAGCATAGAGTAGACTCCAACATCAGAAAAGAAGATTGAAGATGCACGCATTTTACTTGCACAGTCTGTTGGTGCGGCAAAAGCTGAATTTCATTGTTTTGTTTTTCATTTTAGGCTATAAAAACCTATATATAATGAATCTCTCCACCTAAGGGAATTTTTCTGGATCACTGAGCAATGCCTACATGACTGCTTTTAGTCTGGTATCTGCAACGCTACACTGCTTAATGGGCTTTTAACACAGTTTTGAAGGTGACTATAAAATAAGCACATTATGTACAGTGAAGGCTGCTGTGTGTTCTTGCCACGTCCTCACAAGCGAGGTTATTACAATTTACAAATAATTTTTAAATGTTTCCACTCATTTCAGTGCCAAGTGGTGGCACAAGCTGCCAGTTTCCCACAATAATCCTGCCTTACAACACCACATGGCTTATGTTACACACGCGTTCCATGTGCATTTACACACAGTCTGTAAAATATTCCTTATGTCTACATCACTTTCATCCTTCTAAGATAAGCTTTACAGAATGTAATTTGTAATTTGTTGTTTACCTGATCTTTCCATGCAGCATGCCATTTATCTGTCAATTTATCCTGTACTAATTTCGAGCAATCCCTGCATGGCATGTTTATAGTGAAATTTCGTTACTACAAACACCACATTAACAAATTTTTCAAATTAACGAATTTTTTAAAAGCCCCGGCAGATTTGCTATGTTTTCAATGTAAAACTATTTCACCGAAGCGTGGCCTTGTGGTAGAGCATCCGCCTCGCATTCGGGAGGTATGGGGTTCGATCCCCAGTGCCGGCGGGTACCCACCGGTTTCCAATGGGTACAAGATTTCTCCCGACCTGGTGCTCGGCTCTTCTGGGGTGAAATGCTTGGGAAAAGGGGCCATGAACCAAAATGTTGGTTCAAGAAGAAAAAAGGGCCACATAATGGGCTTTTGCCGCACAAGGCGGACTTATTGTTGTCCGATGGCGGAACTGATCACTGCCATATCGGAGCAACTATTTGGGACCTATGACCCTTTTCCCAAACATTTCACCCCAAAGAGCCGAGCACCAGACCGGGGGAAAGCTTGTACCCATTGATAAGCCGGTGGGGTACCCGGCGGCACCAGGGATCGAACCTGGTGCCTCCCGAACACGAGGCGGATGCTCTACCACAAGGCCACGCAACCATCGTGCAAATTGGTCCTTAACCAGCTTCACCTTTGCATTTCAACATATTATAAACATTCACTTGCAGCAGCTTGATGTTCGCCACGAAAAAAAATGCAGTAAAAGAAAACGGCAGCAACTTCTAGCTTATCCACTGATCTAAATTAGACATTTGGACATGGCATGAAGTAAATGTATTTAGCACTCTGTCTCCCTCTGCAGGCAATCATTTGAACACCTGTAAAGCCTTTCAGCAAGTTTCCTATCATTAAAGTACAAATGCTTGCACTGTACACTGTACAATGAATTGCATTGTACAACACTGTACAATGAATTTTAGCCACTTACTGAAAACAAGACACAAGAAAAGGATCTCGAGTTTTGTAACCAATTATGAATTTCAAAATACGTATATTTCAGAATAACGAACATATTTTATTTCTTTTATAATTTTGGAACATCAGTTTTACGAATTCAGCTAAAATTAACAGCGTCGCAGCTTGCAACTCTCGCGTGAAACAGAAACCGCCGTTTCTGTGTGTATGGCCCGTGGGCTGTAGCTATCATCATCAGCACATCTAGTATCAACTCCTAGCACCCCCAAGAAGCTATGGTTTATTACGCAGCAGGTCGGTTGTTCGTGCTGGAAGTTTTTTTTATGCCGCGGATTACCTTATTGCAAAGTTTGTGCGAGAGCAATGATATTAGCCAGCGAAGTGCCAAGAAGATATGAACGCAGCCGCTTTCACTGAAAGAAATTGACGCAGGGAAAAAATGATTATACCTCTACAGACAGGTAGCATTGCCCCATCGACCGCCACAATCATTTTGAAAGACCGAGACTAGATTTTCAAACTTCAGGGAGCATTGAAGATGAGGTCAGATAGAACTCTGTTTTTTTTTTTTTTTTTTGCACACGGACAAAGTTTGAACTTTCATCGCTTGGTGCAATCGCGCACGCGACGAGGTGTAGCGCAAAGTGGAATGTGTATGTGCCGTAGTGGTGTAACATAGTGCACGGTCGTGTTTGCTGAACGCGGCAGAAGAAAATAATTGATTTCTTCAAATAAATCAGCTTTGGAGTTAGTACAACATTTTCATTTCAGGTTTTGCCACCGCCAAGGTACATCATTTGCATACCTAGGTTTGACCACTGGCTTATAATCGCAGATTTTTCATTACAACGGTATTTCAAAATAACGAATGATTTTTTGCGGTCCCGCGGGATTCGTTATAGTATCGAGATTTGACTGTAGTTGATTTATTTGAACCAAATGGGCTTGCGCAGCACTTTCATCTGCTCTCTCGTTATCCTCAATCCAAATGTGACTAGGGACCCAGCAGAATGCTATGTTTTTCTGCTGTGACCAACTACGTTATATATGATGTTTCCTATTAAAGGGTAACAAACTGAATTCCAAGGGAAGGAAAGCATAACAGGGGGCGGCAGAAAGTTAGGTGGGCGGATGAGATTAAGAAGTTCGCAGGGGTCAAGTGGATGCAGCTAGCACAGAACCGGGTTAAGTGGAGAAATATGGGAGAGGCCTTCGCCCTGCAGTGGGTATAATCAGGCTGATGATGATGACGATTAAAGGTTCTCCGGCATTTCTAGGTTGCAGTGCTGTGAGCGTAATCAAGGAGTCGATGCAGACGATTCACTTTATTTTCTTTCACCACCTTCTTTAAAGCTACACACACACAGCATACAACTCTGCAGTAAAAGTGTGGTGCCATAATGGATAAACGTAGGAGTAACAGTGTACCACCACCTCTCTGCCCACTTACCTACAGCTTAATGACATCATGAAGGCATGCTCGTTCCTCAGGTACCATACTGTTTATCAGTAACATCGTGCAGGGTGCACACGCGCACACCTACCTTAGCTTCCATGCCAGGGTAAATGATGTGACTGGCACTAAGATCCAAGTCCTTGTCGAGATCGGCACTCACATCCGACTTAGGCCCCATGGGGTTTTCCAACACTGGGGTTGACAAATGCTCCAGGATGCAGGAACTAGGAATAACCCAGATATGCCGAAGCTCTCGTGTGTCATCTCGGCGCCTTTCCGCTGTAATGATAGTGTATGTTGGATCCAACAATGTGCATAAAGTAAAGCACTTGACAAAAGGTTTCATCTCAAATGCAGACAAAAATCTATGAAGGTGTTCATTAGACAAAATTACTGGGATGTATATGATTTTTGGCAGTTTTTTCAAGCCTATTCAAGCTTTTGGTTAATCTGTACATTTTTTCTTGTTCTTTTGAAGGCTGAATTAGTGAGAGGTGACTACATTCTACTTTTGCCACGTGCTACACCTTCGACAGTACTTATCAATTTATCCTTCCAACCTTTATTTCTGCTGCACCAAACAGACCATTACTGCTGCTGCGTCACATCATCATCCTTGTAATACTTTGCACACTTGCATAGCTTACCTGCCCCATCTGTCTTTGATGCCAAGAAGGGAGGCAGTTTAGTATACTTGAGTACAGTAGAAAGAGTGGTCAGCTCTGACTTCGTTGGTGTGCTCGCATTTGAGACGCACAAGCCACCAATGAGGATCATAATTAGGCTCTGAAAGCAAGAAAAAATCAAAGAAGCGTTAGGTACAGACTGAATCTGGTCAAATAAAAAGTCAAGAAACTACAAAATACTATACTAGTGCATTTCATCAAAATTTTCTAGAACAACAATTCATTATGGAACACAGTTTAAAGAAATATTTTCATATTAGTCAATGTACAGCTGCCGAAATCTTTAACCGGCGTGCGCATGACTGCCTTCTTTTCTGTGCTCCTACGCCTTAGGGCGGATAAAACTCGCCAGAAGGTCAAGATTACGCAAGGGCTTGGTGAGCCTCTTCTTATACTTGGACCTTTCACAAATTAGCTCCTCTGCAGTGCTCAGAATCACAAAAAATGCAGCCGTCATGCACGCCATTTAAAGATTTGGGTGGCTGTACTTTGTTTCCACAGCTAATAACTATTTACACACACTAAGCTCTTGGCTCACGACAAATTTGCGAAAAAAATCACTTCCACTTTTGCAAACTCATATACCTCAGGCATAAGGAAACTGGCTTTTAAATCCTAAAACATGGCTAGGAAAATTTTTTTTTTTAAACTGATTTGGTTTACGGGGTTTAATGTCCCAAAGCGACTCATGCTATGAGAGATGCCGTAGTAGAGGGCTCCTGAAGTTTCGACCAGCTGGAATTGTGCACTGACATTGAACAGTACATGGGCGCCTTGCTTTTCGCCTTGATCAAAAAGCGGCTGCCACGGCCAGGATTCGATCCTGCATCCTTGGGTGCAGCAGTCGAGCGCTCTAATCAGTGCACCACCGTAGTGGGATCTTCTTAAAAACTATCGCACCCAATCATATGATTTATTTTTTCTATGTTGTCCTGAAGTTTATTGCTGAAATCCATCAAAAAATACTCTCAAGAATTGTTTCATCAGCCACAGTACCACTGTGTATCAGTGAAACACTGACCAGCCGAATAGATGCTCATCCTGTAGACAACATTTCTTCACAATTTCTAGCCCATTTTGACAGTTTTTTTTTTTTTTTTTCACTCACAGAAGCCCACTATACGCGATGACAATCTTGGTTTTTCATTTTGATCGACAGCAGATTTTTTTGTGGCATCTTGTTTACCGTTTAGACGTGTATACATCAACTGCCGCGTAGAAATATGTTTTAAGATTTTGTTGTCGCAAAAAAAAAAAAGAAAAAAAAATTATTACTGTCATACTGCATAGCATGCATTCAGAATATTTTATCGAGTGCGCAGGCTCTGCACAATGTGCGAAAGAAAAAAAGTCGATGCTGAAACTTTTGCGCACTCAGGTTTGAAAGCATTACTAGCATGAAAAATAAGTTTTATCATAATCAAAAAATATAGAAAGTTGGTGCTGAAAGGCCCTCCAAAAAAATGGTACAAGTTACATGGAAGACTCACATGCTGCAGAAGAGAGTTTGCATTGTTCGCCTTCAAGCACTTGAGCAGTACTTTCAAAAGGATGCTGCATGCCTGAGCTGCAGGAACGATTTGACATCGTGCCACTGAAAAGAAAGATGGCCCATTGGTAATGCAGCTAAACGTTTGTTAGGTCAGACAGAGTGAACAACAAAGGTGATTTATATAAATAACACTCATAGAGGGTGCACAAATAGCAGTTTTTCGAAACTGAATCAAACAAGAATAGTGTAGCTTTGTTACCGAATCAGAGTGATAGCACTGAAGTGACCATCTACTAACTTCCACTACTTCAAATATTGGTACAAAATGAATGGCACTGTGAAACACTGAAGCACTACCAGTGGCACAAGCAGTGTAGCAGTACAACATGAGCTATGGGTATCAGGATACATCAATGATCTCCATCAAGAGGACATAACACAAATTCAGTACGTAAACACTATGAACATCAAGTTATAGTGTAAAATAATTAGCTCTTTCCATTTATGATGAAGAGAATAAACTAGAGCCACACCTGAGGACATGAGACGGATGACAGCTATGTATGAGCCATGGTCTCTGGGATCAGATGTAATATAAAGGCAGTGTGTGCTCAACTTCCCTTAGCCATGCCGTGTTGTTCAGTATTAGAGACAAGTATGAGCATTATGAGTGCTGCCACACAAAATAAACCACGCAGTCATTAAGCCGTACATCCAGTGCATACTGATTGCTGTAGGATGGTATGCAACGTCAGTGTGGGTCATTTTTCTACCAGGCGAAGAAAAATACTAGAGCAGGCCTTATTCAAAAAATATTCGAGAAATTCATCACACATTCAATTTAGTTCAAATAATTGAATACATGAAGATTTGATTCAATATTCAAAATTTTCAGTTATCTGAACATCCCTACTGCTAGAAAAATGAACAGATTTATGCTGAAATGTGGCAATATATGCAGTTTGCCACGAGTGCTAAAATTCTCAATTTGAATGAGAGTTTTAGTGACTCAGTGTTAAAATGTGGACATATTCACAAGAGGAACACCCACATTCAGAATACAGTCAAACCTGGATATGTCAAACCAGGATATTTTGAATTTTGGTTGTATTGAACTCAGATTATCCCCTTGAAACTTCCATGGCACAGTATAGCAAAGATGCGACGTATATCAATCTCCAGTTTCATTGGTTGTTCGAAATATCGAGCTTCTCATCGCATCGTGGACTGGAAGGTGCACCTTCCCCAAAGACGATCGCATAGCCCCCGGTCCTTTGCCGCATGACACTACGTGACTCTTGCAAGTCCCGTGCAGAAGGAACAAGAGATCCGGTTCGGCAACAACTGCTGGTCTAGAGCAGTGCTGCAGCCTGGATAGTATGTTTTCCCCAAAGATGTGCGTCTGCTGCAATCGTTTGCCACAAGGCATCACACTACGTTTGCAAGCCACGTGAGTGAAGGAACGAGGGAACCAGTTTGGCGATGGCCGGTACTGAGCAGACGCAACCAATGCAGCTGTAGTGTTGGGGAGAGGGGAAACAACGTGAAAGAGCTAAGTGCAAGGATGTGTGCTTTCATTCCCTCCTCTGCGAAGTGTGTGGGAGCATAGAGGAAGGAAAAACTCTGCTGAGCATTCTCTCTACCCTTTCTCCCTCTTTTCATTCTCAGTAGCATGCACTACACATGCATAATTGCAGACTCATCATGTGGCAGAAACAACATTGGACGCTTTCTTCAGTGTGTGTTCTGAACACTCTGTGCAGGGCAAGTCGTAAAAACCCGGTCAGCCCACGGCTGACCGAATGCTGGACACCTCCAGTATGTGTTGTGCCCACCTCAATTACGGCCTTGGCCTAAGTCACTTTGGTATGTTACCCACCATAAACCAAACCAATCCAAACACTGCTTAATTTGGACAAGTGGTCACATTGAGGTATGACCCACACAGCCAGCGATCCCCAATGCAGACCTTCCCATACCTGAATTACAAGGTACAGTAGTTACCGTGAAAGCTAAACATTTCAACAGATTTGCCTGTCTGGTTAGATTGATAACTAAGTGAAACAAGCTCTTCAACCATCACTTTTTTACTTTACAGAAACCTGACGTTTCAGAGACTGCTCAACTTTTTCTTCAGGGATGCATGACGCAGGACTTGGTGCAGCTATAAGTTAAAACCTATTATGAGTCAGGGTGCCGCTGAAGCAGGGGTGCCCGTTGGAGTCTTTTTTCTTTTTTTTTCTTTTTTTTTTTTTTTCGTGAAGTGGCCAGGAAGGAGCGAAGACTTTGTAAGTACACAGCAGAAAGGTTGCCTACTGTCTGGTTGACATTGTTTACGGTCGTCTGTATATGCCATGATTAGAGATGTCTTTTTCGATGATTGGTCTGTCTCCAGAATCAACATTTCTTCGAAATTTATTCTATAGTCAGAATCTTCTGAATGTTCAGCTACAGGGTTGCGTCCTCTTGAGAAATTTCGTGCATCATTCTTATGTTGCCGATTTCTTTCTTTTGGGTTGTTTCACCAATGCAACACCAGCGTAACAGTCGGCGCAGGGAATTTAGTAAACTATGCCTTGGGCTGTTTCTCTTGGCGTTCGATCTTTGGGAAAAGGTAGCGCACTCCCCAAAGTGTTTGAAGGCTCGTTTTCTAGTATACGGGCTATGGTTTTGCTGGCGCCTCGGACTTAGGGAATGGTGACATTGTTTGCTGTTGGTATTTTCTTCCCGGGGCCTGTTGCGTTTTTAGAGGCGAATGATTTTCCGGATAAAGTTTTTACGGTAGCCGTTCAAGGCTAGTTCCTTGAATATCAAGCATTTTTCTTTTGCTTTGTTGAGTTGTGCTGAAATGTCAACTCTTCGTAATAAGTCTTCCTTATAACGAAGGCCTTCCTTATTAAGGAAGATCAAAGGAAGACCTTCGTTATAAGGAAGACTTTATTACGAAGAGTTGAGGCACATTGCAGCACAGAACCAAAGCAAAAGAAAAACACTTGATATTCAAGGAACTAGCCATGAATGGCTGCTCTAAAAATTTTATCCGAAAAATCATTCGCCTCCAAAAACGCAACAGGCCCCGGGAAAAAAATAACCAACAGCAAGCAACTGCAGCTGAAAGGTATGTCACTATTCCGTATGTCTGAGGCGCCAGCAATATCGTCGCCTGTATACTAGAAAAGGGAGGAATCTGAGTGGCCGCACAAGCCTTCAACACTACCTTTTTCTAAAGATTGACAGCCAAGATGGTTTGTGGGGTTTAATGTCCCAAAGCAACTCAGGCTATGAGAGACGCCATAGTGGAGGACTCTGGAAATTTCGACCACTTGGGGTTCTTTACGTGCACTGACAACGCACAGAACACGGGCGCCTTGCTTTTCGCCTCCACCGAAAAGCGGCCGCCGAGGCCGGGATTCGATCCCACTTCCTTGGGAACAGTAGTCGAGCGCCGTAACCACTGCGCCACCCCGGCGGGGTGATTGACAGCCAAGAGTAAGAGCCCAAGGCATTGTTTACAAAATTACCTGTGCTGACTGTGACACCAAGAACATAGGCGAAACAAAGAACAAAGAATTCGGCAACATAAGAATGATGTATGAAACTTCTCAAGAGAACGCAACCCAGCAACTGAACATTCAGAAGATTCCGACAACAAAATAAATTTAGAAGAAACGTTTATCCTGGAGACCGAGACCAATTATTGAAAAAGATGCCTTCTCAAATCATGGCATATACAGACGACCGCAAACAATGTTAACAGGACAATAGGCAACCTTCCTGCTATGTACTTACAAGGTCTTTGCTCCTTACTGGCCACTTCACAGAAGAAAAAAAAAAAGATGCCAGTGGGCACTCCTGCGCCTGTGGCACCGTGACTCATAGGTTTTAACCCCCCTCCCCCCCTCATCGCCTCTCTGTTCCTTTACTTATAGCTGCACGAATCCCCGCGTCATAAGCCCCTGAAGAAGGAGCCGAGCCAGCTCCGAAATGTCTGGTTTCTGTAAAAAAAAAGTGATGGTTGAAGAATTTTCAAGTTTCACTTAGCAGTTACCATACATTTCATACGCTATGGCATGCAAAATGACGATCACGAGTCCCTCCTTTTTTAATATACAGTACAGTAGCTTAGTTTTAGTTTCAGTTTCCTTAACTCCACTCTATCCCTTGGTTGCCATCAGTCATGCGCATTTTCCAGTCACACGATTTTGGACGCTGCTTATGGCATGTCACTGTGCTCTAGCACCTACACCTACTGTCCTCACCTGCATCCATGTGACACTGAAAATGCACACTGGTAACATGCTGTTCACAGGCTATGCGGTGAAGCATCCTCAAAATGTGATGGGCTTGTTTGTAATGAGACAACAATACACTACTGCGTCGCACTGCGAAAAATTCTTCGACCAAACTGACAGTGTGCACAGCGCAAAGCACTTGACAAAACTGAGAAAGCAGTCATTCTTGGTTTGGTCTTGGGGTTTAACGCTCCAAAGCGACCAAGGATACGAGGAACACTATAGTGGAGGGCTCTAGAAATGTAGAGCCTCTAGAGTTCTTTAATATGGACTGATACCGCACAGTAGAGGTGTTCATTAGATAAAATTACTGTGATGCAAATGGTTTTCAGCAGTCCCTTTAGGACCATTTGATAATTCGAACTTGAAATCAATTTAAATATTTTTTTTCTGGTCCCTTGAAATCCAAGTAATGAGCTTTTACTCGACCACTTCATAAGGAAAAGTGAACGGCAGTGAATAGCACTCCACAAAAAACTTCAATATAACGTCAAACCTGTCACACGCCGAGACCTTACAAGGACAGGTCTGAGCAATGATAATGAATACTCACACGAAGTTGCACTCGTGCTAATAAAATGGGCACTGAGAGCAACAAAAGCTTCACGAAATTCTCTGAAAGCCTCCTCTTCTTCCAGCAGCACACTTCCACTGAAATGAAAGAAAGCAGCCATGGTGGATACACGCTATTACTTCTTATCTCTTCATATCTTTTTATACATTGTCCCATCTAACTTAAGCAAAGCTTTTAAAAATGGAACTTTGGAAGTGAACTGAACACATGATGTTGGCACTAGCCCAGAGTAAATCAGGCTGTCTTATTTTCCCCTAGCCATTTGATAAATTATGATTAATCATTCAACTTTAAATAATGGCTACAGACACCAAATGTGATGCACAAAGTTTTAGAGCAGTTTCAGAAAACCCTCGTTAATTTGTTTCCTGCATGATATGCCTCACGCAGACCTTTTCTCTGCATTCGAAAGAATGCCCACGAAATATAGATTTAAAAAAAGCCATGTGACGAGATACTTTAGGACAGCTATTGTGCTCCTGTCAAGCCTGCGATGGATGGACAGGGTCACCAGCAGCATGACTATGGCCACGAGATGGCGACAGGGCGTTACTGGTTGCAGGTATCTAGGCATTCTACTGTTCTCACATGACAACAAAAATGAATGCTCATGGCCGAGCGTTCTTGAGCGCTTTACTGCTTTGGCAATACTCGGCAAGCAGCAAAGCATTTGCACCATCATACGACACGAACTGGTGGCCCAAACAGCTGCAACTGGTATAACGCCCTGTCGCTTCACCATAGCCTCAGTCACATTGTAGCTAACCTTGTTCATCTATCCCATTCTTGAGAGCAGCACAACATGTGGTGCAAAAGTGCCCCATCACCCTGCACGCCCCACATAAAGGCACCACGGAAGAAGGAAAGTATGGTGAGAATGGAGGAATGCACAACTGGAGTGTGGCTACCATGGGTATACCATGGAAGGTAGTTACCACAGAAGGATCAGGACGAGGGTTACAGTGCAAGGAGGGCATGATGAGAGCAGAGGAATGTGCAACCAAAACGAGGCTCTTCCAGCAACCACCTGGAGGGTGGTTAGCGTGGAAGGAACAAGGTGCAGCAGAAGCAGAATGTAAAACAGTTCTTCCTCTGTTCTTGCTACAAGCTCCTTCAATGGTAAGCATCTTTCAAGTCTCCCTGCCGTGGTGGTGCAGTGGTTAGGGCACTTGACTGCTGCGCCCAAGGGTGCAGGATCGAATCCTGGCTGCGGCAGCCACTTTTCAATGGAGGCAAAAAGCTAGGCGCCTGTGTGCTGTGCGATGTCAGCATACATTAAAAAACCACAGCTGGTCGAAATTTCCGGAGTCCTCCAGTCCAGCGTCTCATAGCCTGGGTCAGTTTGGAACATTAAAACCCCATAAACCAAACCATCCAACCACAGCACATTCTCCGCTTTCAACCTGCCCTCTTCCTTCTACAGTATCCCTCCACTACCAAACCACCTTCCGGTTACACATTTAACCATTCTCAGTAAACCCTCCTTCCCATTTATACACCTCTGGGTGGTTCCTATAGACCTTCGCATCGGGCGAGGAGGATGCCAAAACGCCTCCTCGCTGGGTTGTTGTAAACTGGTTTGGCTGCCGCCTCCAGAATGCTAGCGCCATGCACATACAACAGCCCAGCGGTCAATATGACGACGCCCAGGGAGCCCTTGTTGCAAAGGTGTATAGTACCCGCCTTTCAGTTACACATTCTTCTAGTGTTTAAACACACTTCTCATTCCACTGTAACCTCCCCCTTCAGCCATATCTTTCTCCTTCACTGGCGCACACCCTCCTGGTGCCGCCTTTCAGTTACACAGTTCTCGGCCACTTCCACACTCTCCACGGTAACCCCCCCCAGTCTTCCTCCCAAGGTAATCAACCACCCTCTATCTAGAGTGGCTCCCATGGCAACCACTCTCCCACAGCACATTTCTCAGCCCTCACACTACCCTCCTCTTTCCCCATGTTTACCACTCACTAGTTACTAATACTACTACTACAAAGAACAGCTGTCGATAAAGAAAACGTCACCACTGCATTAAAGGGACTAAATGTTTTCAAATTTACAGCTTGTCTGAAATGCTGCCTTAACACATGACAATTCCATAATTGCCTTTTCTTAAGCCAAGCTGATATAGTGTGAGACGTTAATGTCCCAAAGCAACTCAGGCTGCAAAGAGCACCACAGTGGACAACAATGGACTAATTAGACCACCTGGCAATCTTTAATGTGCACTGACATTGTGCAGGCTGTGGGTTTCACTTTCATTGAAACGCGGCTGCAGGGGCTGTGATCAAGTCCAGGTACTCTAGCTCAGTAGCTAAGCGCTCTAAACTGTGAGCCACCGCAGCAGGTAGATTAAATAGAATGCTTTTTTTTCATAACTGAAGTTTCAGCATGCAACTTCAATGTTGGTTACTGTGATATATTTGCATACCACACATATACATTTGTCTTGTATCATTAGCAGTAAGCATCATATGCATGCCAGCTTTCCATTACTACTTACTTATACCGACATGAGTCAGTGTCCAATATAATCATACTGTTTGCCCTTGTGCATCAACCATTGCTATACTACGGATGACACCTCCTACTACGAGTTGCACTGCACTTCTGAAGTACAGTGCTTTCATTATGCATGACTGGTTGTTATGTATTATGTACTATTTGCCACTGCCTTTATGGTACAATCACTCTGCAATATACGGTACGACACTCTTCCAAAAGAAAAAACCACACAAGCACACGTCATACAAGAATACACTGCACTGAAAGAAAACCACAGGATCTGTTTTGAAAGTAGTAGGACTGGTTTTTTTTTTCCTGGGCAAACGAGAGGCCATCTGCGCACACAGGATCGGTGAAGGGGGATATTGGGAATGCTGGAAAAAAACAGCAGCGGCTCTGGGCCGTTGAAGAGAGCAGGTCGCTTGTATGTGAACCCCCGTTGAAATGAATCGTCGCGGAGAATCATGGAGCGTTTACTGGATCAGTGATACGAGATTTAATTCTGTGTAAAGCTTGGTAAAACCGGCAAAGAGACTCACGACATGATTAAAGAGGCCTACGGTGATGCTGATATAGATAGATCAGGTGTTTTTGAGAGGCACAAGGTGTTCCCAGAAGGTAGGGAAAGAGTGGAAGACGATAACCACTAAAGAAGCCCTTCGTCCAGCAAGATGTGTCGGAAGTGCAAAATTTACTAAACAGTGATCGTAGGATGAGAATGATTGCTGATAACTTGAGCATTCCTCAAATCCAAGCTTTTGAGATTGTGACAGAAAACTTAGCCATAAGGAAAGTGTGTGCAAAATCAGTGCCGTGAGTGTTGTCAGAGGAACTAAAGGCCAACCAGAAAGCGATCTGCCAGGATCTTCATAATTTTTTTATCCAATTTTTTGGACCTGATATGTGGGTGTTTGAATATGATCCGAAGAGTAAGCGGCAGAGCTCAGAATGACACACCTCTTCTTCCCCACTCCCCAAGCGCGAATGAGCAAATCCAAGCAAAAGACCAAGCTCATTTGCTTTTTTGATCTACATGGAGCCATCCACAAAGGGTTCGTACCACCCAGGCAAACAGGTAATGCAGTATTTTATGTGGAAGTCCTCAGAAGACTGTGAAAATGCATTGTTCATATTCACCCAGCCATTGCCAACAATTGACAGCTTCACCATGGCAATGCGCCGAGCAGCACAGCGTTCCGCGTAGTGGACTATCTTGCTCAGCATAAGGTGTCAACGCTGCCTCAGCACCCCTACTGCCCTGAATTGGCCCCATCAGACTTTTTTCTATTCTTGAGAATAAATTGACGCAAAAGGGGAAGCATCACGAATCAGTAGAGGCGGTTCAACGGGCCGTGACGAGGGAGCTAACAGCATTCTGGTCCAGGCGCTCCTGGAGGTGTATGCAAACTGGAAAACTCGTTGGCAGCAGTATGTAGATGCGGAAGGGTGCTATTTTTAAAAATTGTAACAGTTTGTACTATTCTCATGAATAATATTTCTTTTTAAATATGAGTCCTAATAATTTCTGGACGAGGGCTGGGCAGCCCAGCCTTCATCATTTACTTTATCGTGCTGGACCCTAGAAGAAGCGAGTCTCAAAGTATGACAGTATGCTGAAAGTGCTTCAAGCCGTCCAATTTTATTGTTGCGGCAAGCGGCGATGACTTGCTCCACAACAAAGCCACTCCCCCTTCGTACAACCTGGTAGTCAACAAATAAAATGTAGACTTCACATTTGCATACATCCCAAAAAGAAACTGCTTGTATGCTAATTTGTTCAGCGTGCTTTCCATGGTAGTAAGGAAGGTTGCTACAATATCACAACTAGGAATTAGACCAAAGAAACAACTTCAATGTTACTAAAAATATTGTAAATAATAGCGACTTGAGCCTAGAATTCAGCTAAGCAGGCCAAACCAACACAACAAACTCGCCAGTCTCTATAGTAGTAGTAGTAGTATGTGGTTGTTTTATTATATATTCAAAAGGAAAGACAAGGTATTTGCCAGCCCCAGTATTTTCTATCCGATTTCTGAAGGACCTGAACAGGGGCGGCAGAAATAAAGGGATAATGATGAAGTGGTAGACAAAATTTGAGGAGGTTCTTAAACAAAAATTTCTGGGGGGTTCAGTTTAGCAGTGATCTTTCATGGAACACCCACATCGATAGCCTTAAGTCTGATTTGTCATCAGTTACAGGTTGTCTTTACAGAATTCAACACTTAATCCCATCTTGGTTGAAACATGCCCTGTATTACTCTTTTCTACGTAAGAATAACCTATTGTATATTAGTCTAGGGCACAACTACTGATCACAATTACAAAAAATTAATTACTTTACAGAAGCAGCTATTGCGTATATGTGAAAATTATCATGATGAGAAAAAAATTAAGAACTCACCCACTCTTTCTGAAGTACAGTATACTGAAGGCAGACAGGGTTTACTACTTTAAACTGCTGCACTGGATACATAAGAATTGTTTACATAACACTCCTAAAGACAG
Organism: Amblyomma maculatum; assembly: GCF_055883805.1. NCBI lineage: Eukaryota > Metazoa > Arthropoda > Arachnida > Ixodida > Ixodidae > Amblyomma > Amblyomma maculatum. The sequence continues at coordinate 161,378,815 of NC_139344.1, read as the reverse complement.
ATTAAACTTGTATACAATCAGGGATCCTAAAATAAAGATGCCTACAACCAGAACAAATTATGGTCGCCAAACACTGTCCTTCCAGGTTAAAAAAATTCTCAATAGAAGAGATATCCCCATAAATTACTATCAACCCTTTTCTTCATTTAAGAAAGACTAAGAGAGTTTTTATGTAGTGATATTGCATACTCTCAGTAATATTAATCCGCCCGCGCATGCATTTGCTGATTTATTGGTCAGTGTTTCTTTGTTTGCTTACCAGTGCATTATTGTACTTAAATCGTTTGTCCGGTGTAATCTGCGATTGATTATGCTATTTGCATCCAGGACCTATTTTTTTAAACGTAAAAAATCTCATCTCTCTGATATAGGGTTTTCTACTGTGTATATTTCTTTTACTTTTATTATTTTTGCATGCCTGTGATACTCCCCGTAAAATTGCATCTATTAAGTGTCCTCATCCTATTCATATAGTACCTACATATATTTTTTGCACACACAGCACACAAATGTCACTACTGTTTTGTTTCCTCCCTTTTATGTCCTGATCAAGGATACTGTTGTGTGCCAGCCTGCCGTAATATTCTATTTTCGATGCTTACTGATAATGTAGCAGGGGGCTGAGGCCATGTCAGGCAACCGAGCCTTTAGCCTCAGCCTCCTTTTAGGCAAATGCCTAAGAAACAAAAAAAGTAAGAAAGAAAGAGGTGAGCGATAGGGAGAAAGGGCAGGGTAGGTAAAAATAAATATATGCACTATAGCACAATGTACAGCCGATGTGCATTGCAGGTTGTACTTAAAGGGATATAAGCACAATGCAGCCGATCGAGGCTTGCAAACGATCATACTGCAGTGCACGTGGTCCCACACAAGAAAGTATACAGTGCCACAAAAGTTGCTCCGGCCACCACAGGAACACGCCACGTAAAATAACCGCTCACTATGCTACCAGAATGTTGATTCACTTGAGAATAAACAGTGATGATAATATGCAAAGATTGAGCCAGTGTCTAGATGCACACATCGAAACGACAAAAGGACAAAGTCACATTTTTTATGCACCCACTGTGTTGATTTCTGCCATTTTCAACATGAAACGAAGTGAAACAGAAGGTGCGATAAAAAGCATGCTCAGTTCAGTTGTCGTTCAGTCGTGTCAGACTCTTCGTGACCCTGGCGTTCATTAAAGACGTGGAAAGAACCCATAATCAGCAAAAGATGAGCAGTACAAACAGCGCTGCGGCTCAAACGTGACTAAAAATTCTCATCAAGATATACGCGACAGTTTTCCAGATATCAAGAAAGTACACACAGCTGATGACATGCCAACGACGAAGCAACTAGACCAAATCAATAAGGCGACCAGAAGCTGCGACCGCGGTGTTGCCAGACCACCAAGCAGTTTCACGTATAGTCTATTATATTAGTGGATTTAAAGGCTCCTAACAAGCAATGTTAACGGAGCCACCTTTGTGCTGGAGTGCATGTTGTGGACGTTTTTGGTCACCCTATCATATTACACATGGCAGTGATGCTGGTGCACTGATGAAACTGAGAGCAAGGCTTTGCATCCACACACTGTACTATCACAGAAACTGCATGTGCGTACATTCCCTGGGGAGTGTCAGCATTCAATGAATGGCGGCATTTAACATGTGCACTGTTGCAAGTATGTGCCTGAAGCCATTCTGACAAACTGTGGTTGCACTTGCATCATCAGTGAAATCATGCCTAAGGTTCTAACAGTATGTAAAAGAGCAGTCTAACTTTCCCTACTGGTGCATTCTGGGTGGTCAATACATGCAGGGTATTGTTGTGACCGGAAATCCGGCCGAGGTATGCGCAGACTCCAGCAGCTGACAATGGAGGCGTACTGTTGTGACTGGAGTTCCGGCCGAGGTATGCGCAGACTCCTGCAGCCGACAATGGAGGCTACTTAGCGGACGCCGGCGAGCGACCGCCGCCAAAAGCAGCGAAGCGGCGGCGACGGCAGGTGTTTCCGGCTGCAACGACTAACCCTTCCCGCCCCCCCTCCTTCAGGATAGAGACCAACAGCCCTTCGAGCCTTAATCCCCGTGGCGCCACGACTGCAACAACAGGGCACGTATTCTTGTGCTCAATGGCCACGAGGCGCATCGCCAAGCAGCATTGACCCCGCTCGCCGAATTCTCGAGGCAAGCAGGTGACACCCTTGGAATTTCGCGGGGTGAATGACCACCGTCAAACAGCGACTTCTCGGACCCTCTTGCCCTGGTACCGAAACTCCATCGCCCGCACAAAATCGTCATCGACATCAGAAGATTTGCCCTCGCCACCAGAAGGTGTGCAAGGAGGTTCACCCTCGGCAGTGTGCGGCACCTCGAGTGATCCCTTGCCCCCACTGATTAGATAGTATCGACGAACTTTGTTTCCCCAGCTAGGGAACTGGGGCTAACAAACCATATTTAACTGACGGATTTTGTTTGGACAGAGAGCTCCGTTTTCCTCTCATGACTTGTACCTTCTTCAGTATGTAGAAAGTGTATATAAACGTTACTTGTTACTTTTTGCCTCTACTCCCTGGCTGTCTTCCGCCTCGATGCATCGTCGCCTCCTGAGCCCGCTGCGGTGAAGCTCGCCCCCTGAACCCGACTCACTTCAGTATGCAGCTGAATGTCAGAATAGTGGAATCCTATCCACTTCATTTTCAAGTGTGCCACTTGCCCCATCAGACATCCAGGAAGCATTGCAGCTCAGGTGCTGCAAGTTATACTGAGCATGATAGTACAGCCTAGAAAGTCTGGTGCACCTAGTCTGTGCCATCTCAGGCACAAACATTTGGTTGACTCCATGTCCCAAAGCAACTCAGGCTAGGAGGGATGCACTAGTGGAGGGATGGGAATCATTTCAACCAAATGGGGGACAACTTAACGCACACTGACACAGCACTGTGCATGGGCATCTCCACTGAAATGTGGCCGCCACATCAGAGATGGAAGCCAGGGTCTTCGGACTCAGCAGTCAAGCGCCCTAACCACTGAGCCACTGCAGCGAGCCAAGGCATAAACTTGACAAACCAAGTACAGCAATACTAACAAGCAGTACCAAAGTAAACACAGCTGTGTAGTTTGCAAAACTGAGCATGCCGTGTGAAGCATTGCAAGGCAGGATGAGAACCATGGCTTCAAAGGCTTTTTAAATCACCATTAAATAATAATGAAAAAAAAAGCAAGAAAAAAAAACTGACAGGTGGCATATCATCATGCAGAAAGCGTACAGTGCTTATAAAATGCAAGTGCATTAAACTTGGCAAGCCTGGCAGATCCCCAACAAGATAAGAATTTATCAGGCAAGCGTAGGTTGTATTTAGGTGCAAATTAAGCTAGAGCAACAGCCAAATCCACGAGAGGCAAAGTTCATTGTCTTGTTCGATGCATTCTTTTTAGTGTGCAGGAAGAGACAGGGAGAGTGGCACATGCAGCTTGAATACACTTAGCGAGGCTTACCGACAGGCAGCCCAGCCTGCATGGCACACAGCAAACAAGCCTAACTCCAGAAGTAAACTGCACTATTAAAACACTGCAGTAAAGTTGGCAAAGTTAAATCAACGCCTCTGCAAATACTTTGCTTCTAAAAAGCCACACAAATCTCTATAATGGTACATTCTTGAGCATGATGCAAGAATGCATCATAACTGCATGGTTGAAGTTAAATGTTTGCTGGACACTGTCTGTATATATAGATACAGGTGCAGTCATGTTAATTTCTTCAAATGCAAACCATAATGGTCGAAATTTATTAGCGCACTGCATAATTCATGCAATGGCAGCCTGCATATACCTTTTCAATGGCACATGAAATGATAGTAAAGAGATCAAAATTTTTCTCTAATATTGCCTTCCACTTACTTCTGACAGTAACTATATATCTCTATTCCTCCCTTCACGAAACATACTGACATCAAAGCAAAATATGCTGCGACATTAGTATGTTCCTAAAACGCCTTGTGAAAGCTTGCCAACTAATAAATGAGCAGTCATTCGTAGATTCAGACCGTTAGTTATATAACTCAGATTTGTAATCACATATTCCACAATACAACTGGAACTGTTTTGTGCATATGTACAGGTGTGGTCATAATATTACGAAGCAGGCTTCCTGGTGTTTGAATTTTTTCACGCCTTCCGTAGAGAAGATACAATGGTTACTTGTATCTACGCCTCGCAGTATGCGAATGCACTAGTGTCATGTGCTTACATATGTGCAAGGTAATTCCTGATATTCGCTTGGTTACGCACAGCAAAATATTTTATCACCAAGGCGTGCTCCGTATTATTATAACCGGGACTGCACCACGTTACAGCAACAGAATATCCTGGAATAGCTCAACATGCATACACATGTTCCTCTAAGTAACCGGGAGCATTTGTATTAGGCTGTATCAACATTTGTGAGCTTTCTATGTTGCTCCATATTATTATAACCGGGACTGCACCATGTTACAGCAACAGAATATCTTGGAATAGCTCAACATGCATACACATGTTCGTCTAAGTAACCGGGAGCATTTGTATTAGCCTGTATCAACATTTGTGAGCTTTCCATGTTGTTGTCATGGCAGTGATGTACTATTTAGTACAGCATCCTTGTTAATAGCACAAATGCTCATTTTAGTCTTGAAAGCATTTAACTTTTTTGAAAATGGAACAACGCAATAGAACATCTTCCTTGCAAGACTATTTTTCAGCCCTTGATTTCGCTTCTTTAAATCGTTAGTAATTTTATGCCCCTATTCACACTTAACTTTACCATTTCAAGGGTACCAAGATGGCGCTCAACAAAATGCAGTCACACTTTGCACACATTGAATTCCAATCACAATTTTCAGCATTACAGATCACTGCACATCACAATTTTCAGTTCAAAGGTGAAAACAAAAAAGAAAGCATTAAGCAGCAGCCTAACCTTTGCAACAACAACAGAGTAACTTTGGAGCAGGTTATGTACTAAGAGCACTGCAGATTGAGCGAAGTGCAAATTGCAATACTAAGCTAACACAAAGTTTTCCTTTCATATACATCATGTTCACAAGCAAAACTTTAGAAATGGCATAACATATTAAAGGCAAAATTATTTTTGACCCTATAGATAATATAGATGTTGAAATTTCTTAATGCAACAAATGCTACTGCAACTCACCCCTTAGATGTATATCCCAGTCTGCTTGCAAGAAAAGTTTCCATCCTCCCAAATGCTTAATTTTTATGCAGTTGCTGTGAATACCTAATTTCTCCACGTCGGGACAACATTGGTTTCATGACCTCAATTATACAAATAGCTGCCCACTGGCCTTACCTGCCAAATGGTTATTCAACAACAAAATATCACCCACAAATTCAAACTAAACTTCTTCCCCTATCTGCACATAAAAGGAGGGAGGCAGCGAGTGAGCAAGGAATGAATGGTAGTAACATTGAAGTGACACTAACTGCAAGTAAAAGATGGTCTGGTGTTGGGGTTTAACGTCCCAAAGCGACTCAGGCTATGAGAGACACTGTAGTGGAGGGCTCCGGAAACTTCGACCATCTAGGGTTCTTTAACGTGCGCTGACATTGCACAGCACACGGGCACCTTGCTTTTCGCTTCCATCGAAAAGCAGCCGCCACGGCCGGGATTCGATCCCGCATCCTCGAGCCCAGTAGTCAAGCACTCTAACCACTGCACCACCACAGCAGGGCACAAGTAAAAGACTATTAAGATTAATTACTGTAGTCTAGTGACAGACAAGCTACTTTAGCTGTGAGCAATTTTTATTTTTATTTATTCTAGGAAAGGCCAAGATGTGAAATACAAGTGTCACTGCCACCAGCCACTTGACGACCAACTGTATGTAATGAATTAAATACTACTTTGGCATACAAACCTCCAAGGCCCCACTACTTCCATTTACAGCCGGTGAGCATGCTGTCCACTATCATATCACCATTGCACATCTTAATTGTGCAGCAGGAAAAGATATTCCCTTTTAACCACAGATTTATCGGTAATACAGTCTGGTACCGGCGAACAAACTTCAAAACTACAAAAAGCCAAACAGTGAACTACCAATTAAAACTGTCTTAAATTTCCCTTTAATCATGAAAATTCCCCCAAGCCCTACTGCCTAAGTCAGAGCTCCTAAAGTGGAAAAGGATCACCTCCCTGCATCCAATCAAATGTCCCCAGCTGCCACCTAATTACAAGCACAAAATTTGTGGCAAAAAAAAGTCATTTTTGTCTCTCCCTCACCCCTCCTTTTCCTTCCCAAGGAAAAAATTCTACTGTGCTAAACTGAACCACCATTCTCAGGCCCCATTGCCCCTTCCAAGAGCTAACTATACATGTCCCCCCACAAAACCTACCCAGCTGTCACACTTTAGTCTCATTTTTCCTCACACTTGTAACCCAACTACTGTTGTTTTAGGTGCACTACATTTCACATTTGCTTAGTCTGCTTTTCCTGCTGCTCCGCTCCCACTGGCACAAGCCAGTTATGACACTAAAGGAGTATGGTTAAGGGGGAATGCAGCTTTGTAAAAAAAACTTTCATAATTTATGTTAACTCTAATCTGGGAAATGCTCGAAGAATTAGAATTTTTCCCTTTCCTGGTTTCCTTCCTTAATTATCACCTTTAGAAGCACATTTCTTTGTGACTGTTTTATCTATTTTCATCCAATTTATTTTGTTGCACTCCTGGATCTATATGTAGGTCAAGACATTGTTTTTCAAATTTATTAATTTTTAATTTCTGGTATGAAATTTTCTTTTTAAGTTTGATATGTCTACAGTAACTGCTCAAAAAATTAATTAAAGAAGTTAAATAACAAATAAAAAATTAAGGAAGCACTAGAGAGCTTCTGCAAAATTTCTTTTTCACTTTTATTTTGTTTTCTGCGTTTCCGTAATCGGTTTTAGACACAGACAACATAGCCGTAAATTAAACCTACTGCAATACAAACATGCCCATACTCTTTGCTTTCGAGGGACTCAACCTCATCACTCTGTGGTGGCCAGTGAAAATACTCTAACCTGTGAAAACTTCCAGATTTCATTGCTGTTTTCGGATATGATGCAAACAATATTTTGATAGAACCACTATATATTTGAGGCAGAGAGCATGTCACCCAAACAGCAAGCCCGACTGAAGAGCACTACTTTCACAAGATCAAGCCACCTATTCTCAGTCGACAGCAGAGTGGCAAGGCACCACACAGTTGCCTAACAAACTCCCCATACTGGGTGAGCAACCAACTCTCTGCGGTGAGTTTTAAAAGATAAAGGCAGGAGCCAAGACATTCAATTTGATTTTACCAGCTTTTTTTTTTTTTTAGCAGAGCAAATACAGCATCTGCTGCAGGGGTAGAGGCTAAAGGCTGTGGCGCCTGACGAAGGCCTCTGTCCCTCTGCAGTCGACTGAAGCGATCATATCACCGCATAACAGAACGTAAAGTACAAAAAAAAATGTGCATAAGCAAAACAAACACACAGGGCCATAATAAATCTATAAGAATGCTCGCAGCATGTATAGGTGGTATGCATTGCGCCCACATGGTGCCCAACTATGCCGCCAGCCACCATTTTTGTGATGCATGTAGCAAACTCCTGACAGTCCTGCGACAAAAGTGTGCCTTCGTCGTGTTACGGTGTCTAGCGTGCCACATTCATGTCGCTTATAATTCACATGCATCAGAAATCGGGCCTGTAATTATTGCACTCGATAGCTGCATGAAAATGTGTCGTAAACAAATGCCACTTCCTTGGGGTGAGCACATGCTCTGCTTAACGCTGCGCGAGCAGAGGCATGCGAAAAGGGTGCAGCAACGAACAAACACTGTTCATGATCCGGTTTCTCTCTATATTCCGGAATGAAAGCTCATGCAATGGTGACGACAGCCATTCCGTGAATCCGGAAAGCCACATGCTGCTCTGTGATGGGTCTGTGGTTCACTTGCATTACTCCCAATTACGCTTCTACACAGAACCCTTGATTTGAATCTCTTCTACATATGTGACCAAGACAATGCTTCAGAGTTTAACCTCAGGGTTACCTGCGAACGTTTTGGGCGAGGTGCATGCTGAATAAGTGCAGGATGGGCACCAATCAAACTTTCCCAAACCCTGTATGTATGAAATATGTAACCGCGTCCTTTTCCGACCTTGAAATAAGTCCTTGAGGTGTACGGTTTGTTTACCTGGGGTGTTGCGGCTACCCAGGTCATTACTTTTATTTCCTTGTACACATGGCGGGAATTTCTGCTAGTGCCAGGGTGATAATGTAAGCTCGCCGCCTAGCTCCGCAACCTGCCAATTTAACTCTGTTACTCCACAGCACGTGCACTGTGTTTACAGATGCCAACACGAAAGACAGACAACAGAAATGAAGTACTAACTACCAAGTATCAGCTACATACTCGCATGACGACTTTTGTCAGTAAGCACAGCGCACAGTGCAAAAAATGAACCACAACCGTGAACTCAGCCTAGTTTGGTGCCTTAATGAGCTACCATTAATTGTGACAATGGACTGCAACCTTTGTGTAAAAAAAAGCAAACATTTCTCTAGTGTGACAAAATAAGGCTTCAAAATTCTGACTACGATTTCACGGAAGTGCTGCGGCCACTGACCATTATCTACACTGCGCTTCGAGTCAGCCCAAGGCATCATTGGACCCAATGCTAGACTTCGGCTCGAGCAGTGCTAAGCAGCCCAGTTACCCAAGCTAAGTGGCATTTATTTACGACATAGTTTCTTGCTACTGTCACGCACAGTGATAGCCGGCTGAATCTTCCGTGACGCGATTTCCAAGCGGCAATCTGAATGCCACTGCGCGAGGAAAGCGTGCTAGAGGAGGCATTCGTCTGCTACGTGCACCGCAAGTATGGCGGCTGGCGGCATAGTTGGGTCTGATGTGCGTGCCAGTGCATACGACCTATATAGAGTTCTTGCATCTAAAGGAATCTTTCAAAATTCTTAGTGCACTTTTAACAGCAGTCATCTGCTACCACCAAATGGAAGTAAAAATTGTGAACGAGAACACAGAAAGAGGGTAGAGATTTGAAACAGGCAGAGGAAATAGCAAGCAATTTAAATGCTATCATGTTAAAGGACCCATTGTCCAGAAAACCTAGTGCCAGCATCAGCGCTGTGAGCAAAAAATCACAAGCGTGCCTCTGGCAGGTGGTAGTTGGCAGGTGACAGGGCTTGGCACAGATTGGTCAACAGGTCATGTGACATTATAAAACCATATGACATGGCCGAGATTGCAGGAGCTGCCAACGCTGGCAGCTCCTTTGAAATAAGTGGACAATATGAGCATGAAACCCATGAGGACTCTTAGATCTCTAGCCAGACACGGTATTCCTTGATCACTCAGGCCTGTTTGGGTTAAAGCAGGGCTTTATATCAATGTTCAATGGTCTCGCACATAATATGGTAGCTTACGACTGCATGCTAATGAGATAACAGAGGTAGAAATTAATGGATTAGTAATTAAGCGAGTAAAAAGATGCATGCACACGAACAAAATTCTGCAAGGATACAGAGAGCTGCAGACGAGCCAGTAATGCTCTGAAAAGTGGAGCTGAAGTCTCCCCAATGTTCTTTTATCAAGAATTCAGATGTAATGCTGCATGCCGAGCAGCAAAATTGGTCAGATATGTTCACTAGGTCATGACCGAATGAGACAGAAAGTTAATTTACCATGCCCAATGCAATCTGCAGCTTCTTAAAAAGAGTTTATGATCAGGGCCAGTGAACTTCGACACTTCCTGACTAGACAGTACCCCATCAAACTTAATGCGCATTGTAACCACGTGAGCAACAAGGGGTGAAGACGTCCTGTCTGTCTTTGTACTTTGTCGTCCTCATAGCTGCAAAAAGCATTCAAGTATAAACCACCAACTAGGCCGCCTTTCTGTTACATTTGCCATCAAACCACACGCCACGTCATTTCTAGTGAAATAGCAATAAAGTAAATTACAAGAAACTTTAGAATATTAAAAACCTCAAGACTACTTTAGTAGCCTGAACTGTTCTTCTCGGAGGGCCATTATAACATGATGTAGTGCACTGATGACAAAAGACAGAAAAGAACAGTACGAGGGTCAGCACTCATGTTCTTTTCTCTCATTGTGTCACTTGCCCTACAATGTTTAAAAAATGTCATACCAACACTTTAGGAAATGAAAAAGTCTGTTTTCCCTTAAACAATTCCTTGAGATCTTGCGAACCAAGTAATGTGATATACAGAAGCCTAATACTACACATGTTCCAGTTAGGCCTTCTGCAATTCTTTCTATTCACTTGAAACAACATTCTCAAACATCAAATGCAACAGACAAAAGTAAACAAGCATGACATTGTAAATAGCAGGTTATGTGCTGATATCATACTATAAGCCTGTGTCAAATAACCCAATATACTGTGCTAAAAGGCAAACACAGAAAACAAGGGCAACAAATAAAGTAATGGATAAAGAACTCTTCTATTTATACAGTCAGTTGTCCAGTATTTTTGTTTTTTTTTTTTTACTTGTGTATACCTTGAATCTTTCCTTGTGAAAATGCATCCAAACAATATACAAAACAAGAAGGTAGCTGTGCTGCACGCCCATTATTTTAGTGCCATCACTTGAGTGGACTTTTCCGTTTGCACACAAAACAGGAAGGCAATTAAAGCAAAAATATGTAATGCAAGTACAATGATGAAGGCTTGCAGAAAAAATCGGCGCATATCAGTAGAACGGAAAGGTCTAAAGAAGCAAAACATATTCAATTGATCATAATTACTAATAAATGTGATTTTTACCGCTCATCAGTAAAGGCTAGGTTCTTTGTTTGAAAATGACTGCCACGATATGCGTCCCTGATACCATCAAAGGGCATAAGCTCCACCAAGTAGAAAACAGAACTTCTCGTGCAGTAGTAAAAACGTGCGCCGACGGAGTAAATTCGAAGCGTCAACCAGGGCTGTGAAGGACTTGAAAGTATGGCCGTCCGAATAGAACACCACGCACAAAGAAAGTTTGAAGAGTACACCATAGGTACAAAATAATAACTTGAAATAAGTCAACAATGACACAATTAAGCAGTAAAATAGGTGAACAATAAGCATTTCATAGTTTTCGGCATGTGAAAAGCGGACTAAGTCCAGGCTGAACAAGAATATTCCATTGCATCTGCACGAGGCACTAAAAACCCGCTGTAATGTGCCGCCACCAAAAATCATCAGCTTAAGATTTAAGATATAGTAATGCGTCCTCGGCTGTTTTGCGGCATTCTGTTATCCCAAAAGCATTCCAACGGAAGTGAAATGCGAACATGAGCAGACAAATACACTATGCCCCGGCACCGCTTTCTTCCCTAACCACTGGAAGTGGCAGAGGCAAATACTGCAGAATTATCGAATTTTTTCAGCCCATCTTCCTAAAACAAAACTTTGTTCACGAGTAACGGACTAAGCCCCTGAAAGCTGTTCAAAAGAATACGAAAAACGTTGCTTGTCGAACAAATTTTTCACAGGGCAGCATGCATGAGCCAATTTACCAATTTAGTCACTTCCTGACACAGAAACCCATGCGAATTCTATTAATCTCCCATTGCTAGAGCTAAATTTCGCAAGCTAAATTTTGCCGAAACGAAAAATAAAACAGCAACACCCGACGACAGAAACGCCTTATCATTCTGCCTTCGCGCTTGCGTCGCACAAGAAAACCACGCACTCTCTAAAATTGCACAGGATTTCCTTACCTTTGTATGACAGACTTTACAATAATCTGGAGGTCAGACTTGTTCAAAGAAGTCAAATTTGAAGTTAATATTGCAACTGCGTTCGAAACCCAGTCGGGCCCCGACGAAGCGGACGCCATGTTTACCCTACTCACTCTCAAACCGGTGTGGAAACTCTGTAACCCAGATTCCAAATGCTCCGAACCTCCAGCCAACCGCACTGGTCAAGCCAACGTTCTAGCTTGCAGTTGACCACAGTCGGCTGCGGCAGTATCTTCACATCTTCACTGTGACATCTACGGCTTATATTCGGTTTCGAAAATAAAGATGTCAAATATGAGGAATATTTTCGGCTTGTAGTTCTTAAAGAAGCTAGAGAAATTTTATTTTGCATTTATACAAATTTATTTTAAAAAAAATCGCCACACTGAAATGACTTTTCTGAGTTTTCTTTTGTGACAGCTCTACGCGGGTACAGTGTAACGCTAACGCGGGTGTGGAGCGTGGAGCCGCGATGGCCGCGATATCCTAGCTGCCCAGCCGCGAGAAACAAATGAGCAGAAATGTAGCAGACGATGAAGAGTAATCTGGGTAAAAAACTCCAAAATAGAAGAAAGAAGAAGCAACTTGCCTCAAATTTTGCTGTGTGATTCATACATTCATTCAATCAACCAATCAATCAATCACTCAATCAATCATTCACTCATCTTTATTTACAAGGGTGGCTTAATTGAGGCCGGAATAGGGGGAAGTGTGTGGGTTAGGTGAGGGCGTGGCGGCTACTGGCCCAGTCAAAAAACAAGCAAACACCAGTGGGTACAACTGGGTTTTCGAATTTGATCTAATATGGGAACCAACTGACCCCATATGGGAACCAACTGACCCCAATAGGGGTCATGGGTTGCCCATTTGGACCCAATCGGAACCCTGGAAACCTATTGACATCAGCAATTCATTTTGGAGATTCCATTTGTTCCCGATTGGACGTACCTTATAAAATTAACTGCAGCTTCCGATTGGTCCCGAAGAAACATTCCCAAATTAATCGTGAAGTGGAAGTCAGCATGGATGATAGTGTAGAATTGCATTAATACAGCGCTCTATAAAAAATAATCGTGATTACCTAGGTTCTCGTAAAAAAAAGTGCCAGCAGCTTAATCTTACTAGTTGCCTTCGTCATGTCCGCCATCAACGCGAGCATAATAAAATAACTTTGGTTATTGGATAATTAAGTATTGTTAACCCCAACAGCTAGAGCTACACGAATGAGGTATACAGTGTTTCAGGGAAGACTTCAAGTTATATTTAAAAATAGGAGGTTTAAATATAAGAAAACATTTGCAGGAATATATAATTAACTAAAACCAAACAATTACTATTTAATTATCAGCATTGGGTACGGTTAGCCCTAATGGGGGAGTTCGAAGCCGTGAACAAGCTGATGCCAAATCAGTTTTTAAAGCGAAGAAAACTGATTTTCTAGTGCCCTGCAGCGCGAGTAAATCCGACACATTTTTCCCGTACGAAACCAAAACTGACTGCAAGAGATGGACAGGTCACAGGACGCTCGGTACAGAAGTAACAGAAGCAACGCCCGGTAATGATGTTTGACGTGAACAGTGGCAACGGCACTGGCGCTCAGTTAGAACTTCAAGCGGTATTGTGCCGGGTCATGTACCCAGTCGTCCACATATTAGGGAGAACGCACAAGCACGTGATCTAGTCTCTTCGCAGCCTCAGTGCGTCCAAATAGCAACGAAGCGATGGTGTATATACTTTTGACTCGCACCTTCTCGGTGGCGAAGCAACATGTACGCACCCTTATTAGTTCCTACTGACGGCACGCGCTTGAGTCGGCGCGCGTTTCCGTGTTTGCCTAGCAGAGTATTCTGTGTCAGCGGCCACTATTCCTTCAAACATCATTTCATGTTGCACTCACCACGCAGAGTAATTGCAGGAACTCTACACCACTGAATTGGCTATCAACTAAACAGGGCATGCCCTGTTGAGATGCAGAATCAATTTTTTCAGGTGATTAAAGTTGAAGAAAAATCGTTGGAAGCACATATATAGAACCCGTAAAATAGTCTTGCTTTGTTCTCTTACCTTCAGTGACGTAGAGACCGCGAGAGAAATAAAAGTATTGGTGAAGATGAGTTGGGTATCACATAATTCAAGCTTTACGGAATAGGACGAAGATATATATTAGTTTAGCTGAGAACATCGAATATGTGATAACACGTTCTGGTGTTTCACATTTTCTCTTAACTCAGGTATTTTAGTGGCACAGTCTGTGCGCAATATCCGCAGCATGTGCCAATTACCCATCACATTTTCTATCTTTTCGTTGACTTATTGCGGCCAAATTTCCGACTGGGCGGCGGCCGTCTGCCCCTGGACTACGAGTGGAGCGCTCAGACCCCCATGGTCCCGACTCCCGCCTTGGCGCGCATTTCAGATTGGTTTAAGATTTGAAGTTTATTTTCAGCTCCCCTATAAGAAACTCGATCCTAGCGCCTGACGAGATTCAGGTCAACAATCGATTACTCTGAGAATACAGCGGCATACAGTTGAAACGCGAGAATACCGTTTTCCTTGTTCAGAAAGATATAAATAAAAAAGAGAAACATAACAAATGTTCAAAATACTCAACAGAAATTTTGACATCAGTCATCTCGAAGCACATGCCCATACAAACATTACATATTCAACCAAAGACATGACAATTTAGTACGTTTTAAAACAGTTTGCATGTCCACACTAATTCACCCATGTTTTTGTCTGCAAAAGAAAAAAAAACATCAAGAAAAACTATGTATGTATGTATAACTTTATTATGGAGCCGGCAAACGATGCGTCGTGACGCCGGCCAAGCGTCGACCCGGGGTGATGTCCTCCCAGACGGCCATAGACGTAAGACGGACGACCGACGAAAATTTGGTTATGTTCGATATACGTACAGCGGACGTCCGTCGGACTATCGTTCGTGGATCCGGACCGCGTCCCACGGACGTCCGACGGAGAGCCGGAGAGCCGGACATTCAGACGTTTCCCGGAACTTGCTTGCAGGGCCCGCTATTGGTGTAAAAACTTGCCAATAACATTCGCGTAAAGCTCAGCAAGCAAGTGCCATGGAAATTTCAATCCCATACTAGTGCTCAATGCCTTTGTCATGAGAGTAAAGCAGACAACAGAATATGCAACAGGTTCAAGTTTCCTGTTGTCTGCTTTACTTTCACACAACAAAGCACTGAACAGCAGTGTGCAATTAAAACTTCCATCAAAGAGGCACATATGATAGCTGAGCTTTACACAAATGCACCATTCCTTAAAGAATGCGAGGTTGCAAAAACAGCATTTTCGTTTTTTAGGCTTTATTGCAAAAACTGCAAGCATAAATAGTCTACACTAAACAATATTCACATTAAAGCTGCATGCAAAAATAAACGGAATAGCATGGTAAAATGCAGGCCAACTGGAGTATTAAGAATCTACTTGAATTATTTTTAATTATCCTTGGCCGCGACAGCTTTTCCCTTGGGGAGGTGGAGGAGGGAAAGGTATTTATTGAAACCTAATATTTAGGAATTAGCGAAGAGATGATCGAGTCCTCTGTGGGCGGCCTCCGTAGGCCGGGATTCCAGGAGTCGCTACTATCCTGCGCATTCGCTCGATCAGCTGTTGCTGGTCTTGCAGGCCTAAGCTGGAAAGAGCAGGTTTGGCTCCTCCTGCAATAGAAGGGAAAATGAAATTCAAGTTATCTGTGCTGAACTTTGATTACACAGCTCCAAGCGCAACTGCCAGTTTCCCTCAATTGCTTTTTCCAGATGGCACTGTATACACGCATCTCCATTCAGAGCGGTCACATACTATATAAAAAGGTCATATAACTGCCGCAAAACCCATGCAGAATACCAAAAGATACAAACGTAGTTTCACCAGAACCTGGCATTCAGTATTTTAATGTTTTCATGCCATCTTTTTGAACATGCCACTCTGACCAAACATAGCATGTTATAAATGTTTGCTGCTATGCACACTCAACAATGCCCAAGACATGGAGGATGCTGTATATTAACATAAAACACAGCCAGAGCATTTCAGTATTACACAGGTACGCATTGGTGGCAGAAACCTGCATTTTGAGTGGTTTAACAGGCAAATTTCTAAGTCATTGTTCCTGCGCTGAAAAGAAGTGATCAAGTGACTGGGCACGGGGACACTGCTCAAGGCATCGTCTTGATTCAGCCCTCTTTCGACATGCAGGCTTTCCTGGCTTTCTTTGCATCGCTGCTATCAGCTGCGCAGTTCAACCAGCCAGTACCTTTGGCCTCGTCACCGGTACCCAGCCCACCGCTCAATGACTACAATTGTACGCTCCCTCCCTACCATGACCTGATATCCTCGGCACAACTTGATGATCTTCGTCCGACATCATCGGCAACGATATCGCTACCAACCAGCTACTTAAGCAGCCACCCCATCGATCGAGGCTTCACTGGGCACGGGGACACTTCTCAAGGCATCGTGTTGATTCAGCCCTCTTTCGACATGCAGGCTTTCCTGGCTTTCTTCGCATCGCTGCAATCAGCTGCGCAGTTCAACCAGCCAGTACCTTTGGCCTCGTCACCGGTACCAAGCCCACCGCTCGATGACTACAATTGCACGCTTCCTCCCTTCCATGACCTGATATCCTCGACACAACTTGATGATCTTCGTCCGACATCACTACCAACCAGCTACTTAAGCAGCCACCCCATCGATCGAGGCTTCACTGGGCACGGGGACACTGCTCAAGGCATCGTCTTGATTCAGCCCTCTTTCGACATGCAGGTGTGTAAAAAATTTGCACTATATGCTAAAAAATCCGATAACAGGTGCTTAGTAGTGTTCCCGTGCCCTGGAACCTTGCGTGAAGCATTGTGTGAGTGTTTCTCGATGTTGTTTCTGTTGTTATGCTGTGGGGACATTGAATCCAACCTTGGTCCCCCTAGACATCAACCCGCTGTCACTGAACTTGAAAAATTACCTGATGACCCTACCGAACAAATGTCTGTCCTGTTCCAGCTCGTATTCACAAACCGGCCTAACCTTTACCTTCCTGCAACTGCAAAGGCAACCTTCATAAAGGTAACGGAAAGGGGATGGTAATGCAAAGGCCAAGCCACGTTTCAGACCCACCTTAGGGCAGCCTTCCGGAAGGGGAGCCTTAGCGCGGTTGTAAGCGATATGGTAGCGAGGCTAAACAAATAATAATGTTTCAATCAGCAGATATGTTCGCGTAGCTTGTTTTTGTCCTAGAAATTGCAGTTAAATATATGCAAGAGCTGCCATGTGCTTTTTTTTGTTGTGGTGTCTCAAAATGGGAACCAAAAAAAAAAAAAAGATGCTCATTTACGGAGAATGAGTGTGGCGTTCTAGTAGACCTTGTCAACAGTACTACAAGACAGTGTGCGCGTCGTCTGCTAGCCGGAAAACGTAGTACAAGTGGAATCGTAGTTATCATTGCGCTAACGCCAACTTGTCTTTTTAAAGAAGAATTTAAGATAAAGCTCCGTGAGTATCGTTTTTATTTTATTGTCTGCATATTCCCTTGAGAATAAGTCGACAGGGGCATGCAGACGGCAAACCACGCAGCGAGATCACCAGTACGCAGATGGTACGGCATACAGCAAGGGATCACCTGTCGCAACTTGAAATGTCCCTGCACCATAGAAGCACAGGGCGATCAGCAATCACAGGAGCGGGCGGGCAGGGTTAACCGCGGTTACGCGAAACCCTGCTACGGCGGACCAAACCGTGGTTCAACAAGGTTGACGACTGGGCAAGTTGGTAAAGGTTCATACTTAACCAGCCAAAGGACGAGACCAGCCTTGTCCTGTCCTCTTCTTTCCTGTGTCTCGTCCTTTGGCTGGTTAAGTATGAAACCGTGGTTCCGCGGTTATCGCAAACCGAGCTTGGCGACCTCGGTTTGCGTCGTTAACTGCGAGGCGTCTGTTGACGGAGGCTACTCGATCGTCGGCGCCCGAGTGCGCGAAGCGTACGAGCGGGTCTGCTTCACAATGTTATTCATTTTCCAACTTCACCACGTTTAAAGATCGATGCATAAAACAGGCGGTGTCTACTCTACCGCCCGACGTCTTCGGTTACGGCCGACAGCGCAGCGACTGCGTACTGAAGCCCCGTCCTGCCTGCAGTATCATTTGAACGGCTTGTTGCGGAACGGAACGTCAAAAAATGTGCAGCCTTAGCTCTATCATGAAAGTACATGAGTTTGCAACGCTTTCAGCACGGGATGCAGCGAGCAGGCTGAGCTACGTTACACTTACCGAGAGCGCGGCGCACGACGGCGCCGTGCGTGACCGTCCCTAGTCGTCGCTAGGCCTAAATTGTTTCACTTCGAAGCCGCGGCGGTCGGCGCTTTGGAACTGATCAACGCTATCGTAAATCGTCTACTTATGAAACTGCCTTATTTTTAACCTGTTCTGCCATAGTAAAAGAATGATAGGATTATGTCTGGCGACGCATTAATCGCAGAGCTAGTACAAGCAGATCGAATGAACCGCAGTGCACCGGCGGCAGCTGGCTTGAGCAGAAACTTGCTTGTATCGCGGCTATCGCTCATACCAGCAATTTGCTGCTGGTCAACGATCCTCACGAGTGCTTCATTCTTAATAATCGGCTCAGTATTCCAGACGCTAACAAATTTATCACGCTTTATTTCGGACATCGGCGCTAGCGATCTGCCGTGTCGTTCGCACACGGTTTGCGGGAGGAGGGGCTACCACGGCGGTGTTCACGGCGGTCGAGGAGGTGCTGCCATCGTGGGGTGTTTGACAGCGCTGTTGACGCCTCGTCGGACGGCACTCCGGTACTTCTGAAACCACGTTATAAATTGTGATATTCGTAAATGCAGCTTCGCTCCACCGATCACCGAAGCGGTACGTGGTATAAAGGAGCTGCTGATCAAGTCAGACGCTACCTTAGCGAACGCTCCCTTTCAGAGGCCAAAAGGCTGGCTAACCGGTGTAGTTTAAAGGGAAGGCTGGTTTCTGAAATGCGATAAAGAGCCGCAAAGGTGAGAACCTCGAAAGGGAAGGTAAAGGTTGGTTCGTGAATACGGGGAGATTTTCACAACCGTTCATCACAAAGCGCGAAGTGTCAAACTGAGTTGGCGGCCGACATAAAATCCATTAAAACCGGTCAAAAAACTATACAAACAGACATTACTGACATTCGCAAGCGATTGGATGATCTAGAAACGAAATCTGATTTATTTGACCGTCTCTCAGATGAAATAACATCTACTCAGGCATCAGTAGAAGAACTAAAAGCTGAAAACTGCCGCTTACAATTGCGTCTAAACGAGCTAGAAGATCGCTCTCGCCGGGATAACTTAATTTTTTACAGCATTCCCGTTTCTCAAGGATCCTGGCTCCAAACAGAAGAAAAGCTAACAAATCAGATTAAGGCTGTGTTTGAGTCATTTCCCGCTGACTCATTTCATCGTGCTCACCGTCTGGGCAATTTTTCTAACGAATGTCGCCCCGTTATCGCAAAGTTTACGAACTTCAATATGCGAGATCAAGTGCTTTCACTGCGCAGTGAGTTGAAATCAGGCGGTGTCACAGTAAACTAATATTTTTCGGCTGCTACTAGTACCGTCCGCAAAAAGCTAATAGATTTCGCAAAATCTCTACCTCAGTCACCGAAATTCAAGCTAAAATATGATAAACTATCAATTAACAACAGGTTGTACACGTATGACATAGCGTCGGATTCCGTTAAACAACTTCGGACACGCACAGATAGCACTGCAGGTCATACAGATGCATCATCCTCCGCCATTGTTTAGGGGTGCGAGAGGGGCAGTGGTCTGATCAGGGGTGTGAAACTCCCTATACCTCCCAGCGGCCACGAATTACAGACGCTAGCGCTAAAGTCCCCATTATAGGATTATAGCGGGAGGGGGCGCGTAAAATATGGACTTGACGGGGGAGGCCGTATAGCGAACTGGTCCAAAAAAATGGTGGGCTGAAGGGGGTGTCAGTAGGTTGCTTCAAGCAGCGCGGGTCGCGCGCTCGCGTGCGCCCGCGCCCGCGCCCAGGAGAACGCTGTGCCCGTGGATTTTCTACCACATCATCATTCTGCCGCGGCGCGACCGGCTCGCGGCAGGAACAGTGTGATGGAAAGAAAAACCACAAGCATAGCGCTCTCGAGGGCACAGACGCTCGCGAGCAAGCGTACCCGACCGCAGCAATAGCACAGAGAACAGCAGATATTGTTTTCCTTTTTTATTAAGTGCACGTGAAACAGAAAATGAAAAGATGCGACGAGGTATCCCTCACACACACACACGCACACTTTACATAGCCAACAGTTTACAGTAGTGTTCTGTGTTTTGCGCTAACATTGTAATCTTGCATGCTTGCTTTATCACTACAAAAGAACCCAGTTTGCCGGCACTGCTTCTGTCAGCATGTGTACAGTTGATATGAAATTAAATAAATGATGCACATAATCATTCTACGCATTCCAAACCATTAAAGCAATGTAGAAACATGGAGCAAATACCTGTGTTCGAGCTACCTAGTGGTAGGTATTTGATACAAGTAATCACATGTCACTGTGCTAAACATAACCAAAATGCATGATTAAAAATTTACGCTATCCTTCCAGGAAGAACCATCTTCTTCGAAACGCACTTACGTCTCTCCACAGCACATGAAGGTAAAAAGTTTAACACGAATCACAGCGGATATCGCCGACTGTAATGGCCAGCACAATCAGCAGACGAGATGGGTCCATGGAACTGGAGTTGCACGCAGACAAGTCTCTCGTCTCACGAAGGGGCGAAGAGCCAGCAGGAATGAGATGCACAGAGTAAAAACACCGCGACGAAAAATGCGACTTCGGCCGATAAGCCAACACGCAGGAAATTCACAGCGCTATGCTACGCAAACGACGGTTCTAATTCAAAATGAGCGGAGTCGTAACGGTTGCAGCGGTTCACGCGAGGACGAAGAAAGCCACGCAGTGGAGTCGGCGGCGCCGTCAGTGCGAGGTGAAAATTTAGGCGTGAGGCAGAAGTCCTCCTTCCAGCTTTTTCTTTCCTCCTTTCGCCCCCGCTTGGGGGAATTAGACGGGACGGAAGTGCCGCTGACTTTCCGTGGCCTGGTCTGATTTCTCCGTCCAATACGAAACTGTCTGTTCTGTTTACAAAAGCTAAGAGTGTTCAAAATAAACATCATGCATTATCATCTATTACTGATACATGTTCGGCTCACATTATTGCTCTTACTGAAACATGGCTCAAGCCTAATGTTCTAGATCACGAAATTTTTCACAACGCAGATAATTTTACCATATACAGATGTGATCGGATGGCTCATCGTAGTGGCGGCGTTCTACTCGCTATATCTAATGACATTTCATCCTCAAGTATCAATATTAACACTGGTCTTGAAATAGTCTGGGTGTTGTTAATTCTTGATCATCGTAAATTGATACTGGATACATGCTACTGTTCCCCATCTGCACCGCCTACCTTTATAAACGAACTTCATGACTTTTTTAATAAAATATGCACGGCTTTCCCTTCTACTCCTATACTCCTGCTCGGTGACTTTAATTTTCCTAACATTTCCTGGAACACTAATACGATGCCCATTTTGACTCCCTTCTCAGCGCAGGGTGATGAATTCATTAACTTGTGCTCCTTATTTTCGTTGACGCAGCTAATTACTGAACCAACTAGAATATCACCTAATGCCTCAAACACACTTGATCTCATCCTGACTAATAGACCGGATTTTGTATCAGACATTATTTTATTTTCAGGCATTAGTGACCATTTATCAATTACTTTTCACCTTAATGCGGCACCCCCCAAACATACCAAGGAAAAAAAGATTATACGCGACTACAAGAAAGCAAATTTCGTGGAAATAAATGATGAACTATGCACCTTCATGGAATCCTTTCTTTCAAACTTTCATGATCGTTCCATTCAGTTAAACTGGGATATCTTTGCAGGGGAAGTTGCCCGTCTAACAAACAAACATATTCCAGTTCGCAACATCGTCTCTAACTCGCATGCGCCATGGTACAACGCCCATATAAAAAAATTATCAAACAAGAAAAAAAAACGGCTTTATCACATCGCAAAACGTTCACTGACTCGCGCTGGGCTGCCTACAAAGCTGCCTCCAAAATTATACATAATGGTTTTTTGGTTTTTGGTTTTGGAGTTTAACGTCCCAAAGCGACTCAGGCTATGAGAGACGCCATAGTGGAGGACTCCGGAAATTTCGACCACCGGGGGTTCTTTAACGTGCAATGACATCGCACAACACACGGACACCTAGCTTTTCGCCTCCATCGAAAAGCGGCCACCGAGGCCAGGATTCGATCCCGCGTCCTTGGGCACAGTAGTCGAGCGCCCTAACTACTGCGCCACCCCGGCGGATAAATTATACATAATGGCACTAAAAAGTGCCAAGGACCACTTTTTATCTAACACCCTACCAGACATGCTACAAACAAATCCCAGAAAATTCTGACGAGTAATCAATCCCACATCCAGCAATCCTATCGCTTTGTTAAACTCATGTGGTGAATCGGTTAATAATGATATCTGTACTGTAAGTATTAAATAAGGCTTTTGTTAATAATTTTTCATCCAAAATCTGTACCAATCTTCCTACTATATGTCATCATGATTACCTGGTGATGCCACCAGTGACTGTTGACACAGCTGGTGTTGCTCGCCTAATTAATACTCTAAAAGACCATTCTAGTCCAGGATATGATTTCGTTAATGCAAAATTTTTAAAAAGCACTTGTGCCTATAGCTCAGTTATTTTAACATATTTTTCAACAGTCACTGGACACTGGCACACTTCCTGAACAATGGAAAATCGGAAAGATTGTTCCACTTCACAAATCAGGGAGCAAGTCCTCTCCTAATTATCGCCCCATATCCATTACTAGTACATGTTGCAAATTACTTGAACATATCATATTCGCCACACTCGTGAACTTTCTTGAGAGTAATTCATTTTTCTCATCTACACAACATGGTTTCCGCAAAACTTATTCATGTGAGACAACTAATTTCTTTTACAAATAGCTTACATCATATACAGGATAATTCATTAGTCGTTGATTGCATCTTTTTAGACTTCTTGAAAGCATTTGATAAGGTTTGTCACCAGTTGCTTCTTCAAAAATTACTTCCGCTAAATATTGACACCAATTTGTTCAAATGGATCGAATGCTTTCTCACCAATCGCTCACAATATGTCTGCGCTAACGGCTACAACTCCTCCTTTGCTAATGTACTATCAGGTGTTCCACAGGGTTCCGTACTTGGACCGTTATTGTTCCTAGTTTATATAAACGATCTTCCATCCTATGTGTCCTCTAACATACATTTATTCGCTGATGACTGCATTATTTTTCGTGAAATAAAAGACGATAATGATATTAACATTCTACAGCGCGACCTCACGGCTATAATCAATTGGTGCAATCAATGGCTGATGGAACTAAACTAACAAATGCAAGGTAATGCGTGTCACCCGTACTGCTAATTAGTCCCCTCTATACTCTCTGAATGACATTAAACGTGATAGCATCCATTCTTATGAATACCTAGGCATTCACATTTCATCCGACCTGACTTGGCGGCTTCATATAGATTACATCATCAACAATGCTAACAAAATGCTAGGTTATCTGAGACGCAATTTTTCCGGCGCCCCGTCTACTTTGAAATCAGCCCTTTATAAAACTTTAATGCTTCCAAAATTAGAATACTCAGCAGCAGTCTGGGATCCTAGCCATGATTACTTAATTACTGCACTTGAATGCGTTCAGAATAACTCTGCTCGTTTCATTCTTTCAACTATAACCGCGGAGCAGGTGTCACAGAAATGAAAACTATTTTGCGTCTTCCATCATTGGCTTCACGATGAAAAGTTTGCCGGCTAACTCTATTCCACAAGTTATATTATCATTCCGTCTTACACAGTAATTTTTTTCAGACACAATATTACATATCGCATTGATCATCCCTGCAAAGTAGCCATCCCTTTATGCAAAACAGATTCTTTCTTAGGCTTCTTGGTTCCCCGTACTTCCAAAGAATGGAACAATCTTTCTAATGAAATTATATCTATTACTGATACAAATAACTTTCGCAATGCTTTAACCTGCATTGTATAAGTACTACTAGTTTTGTGTCTACTAATACAATTATTGCACATTTCATAGCTAATATTGTATATATAGGATGTATTATTTATGTACCCGATTTTTGCAGTGTTTCTTTTTTCCTGTATTTCTTTTTGCCCACTCCCCTCTGAAATGCCTGTACGGCCCTGAGGGTAAAGACAAACAAATAAATAAATAAATAAATAAATAATACCATCATTTAAAATTGTTACCTTTTTATTCTGTAAACTGCACAACGTTTCGCTGGTTTTCATGTACCCTTCCCGAAAACACTCCCTGGGAGTGCCAGGGGTATATCGACATCAATATCGAGGCTAAAGCGTCTAGAAAGCGTCTCCTTAGACTAGCTGTGACGAAGTAACTTATGTTAACTGATAACATGCAAGCTGCAGCAGCAGAATAGAGATGGATATTTAACATGTGGCTAAAGCCCAATATGGAAGCATAGCCCGCCGCAGTGACTGCGCAGTTTTCATGCTTCTACAAGAGTTAAAAGTAAAGTTATTTGTTTACCCACAGCGCTATACCATGTGACATTACAATAGCAAGGCCTACAGTTACACAAAAACACAAAAAGAAAGCTGACAACCACAAGCTGCTGATGTATTACTGGCAGTATACAGCATGGATGTTAAATAGTTACTGAAATATGGTTGCATAATTTTGGCAACCAGCTGTGCATGTATGTCATAGATTTCTCAACTACGCACCAAAAATTACAAAAAAAAATTATGGTCTGTATAGATGCTGCCACTGTATCTGATTTAAGGGGGATGGTAGTGGCGGCCAAATAAACTGCCCCTGTCCAAGGACGGCCCATAATTTGCCCCTATGTAATATCGGGGACAAAAGTGTGTGCACCACACAAACTGCAATCAAAGCACATAACTTTTGCATCGACCAGGAATCTCGGACAATACTTGTCGATTTGAAAATTGCATTAGTGTGCGAAAGAAATAAGGTCACAATTCGTTTACATTGCGATTCTAGTCCGAAATCTCCAGATATACAGTCCAGAGACTTTTGCCCCCGTAGTATAAGCCACCACTTGGATAAGAGATAAGTAATAAGAAGTGTATAAAAGACATGAGTGCTGTTAGACAGCCATAGCTATCAAAATGGTATTGACATATAGAGTACTGCCTTAAGGCAGGGCTAGGGCATTACAAATGCAAGTTGTGTCCGCTGTTCCTCATTGGAACTAACAAAAAGAAGGGGGGGGGGGGGGGGGGGGGCAATAGAAAGCTACTTCAACTACATGTTTTTTGTGATTTCAAGCCGCAGTTAGCATTAAAGGTATCACACAGTTTTGTGGAAGATTTGGAAGCCCTTTGCTGCTTTCTTGCAAGATTGGACAAAAGAGCTCACCATCTTCAGAAAGGCATGTTATATAGAAGTGAAAATAGTGATTTTACTACATCTGGCCACAACTTGCACTCTGAGAGGAAAATGAACTGAAAACTTTATACAGGAATGTACATATTTACAACGGGTGAAACAATGAGCATGATCTATGCCGAAGGGGGCAAGGGATCAAAATCTAGCTCAGAACGAGTTCTCCAGGCCGTGGGGCACAGTTTTATTAACTTTGGGACTCTTCCCACATTTTTCATCCCCCAATAACAACGAACTGACATATGACTGGCTTACAAACATTTTGGCATGTCCTTCCTTTTTCATAAGGTTCCTCACCCTCTCCCTAAAACAAACAATGTAAAAAGGACAACAAATTCGTTTCACAACAAACGGAATTTAGAGAATGGACCTCGAAAAGATTTACTCACTTGGTCACGTGCCATGCCTTCAGTGTTATACAAACTCTCTCTCCCCTAAGAAAGAAAGAAAATTAAAACACATCAAAACGGAGTCCCAAGTGCGCAACCATTGCCCAAAGCTTGCACACTTGGTAGCTCCTTTTACAGGGCAATTATCGGCGTCCGAGTCAGCACCATTGCGGACCACATCATAAGAGCCAAACCACGTCCTCCCGCTCCGCATCATACCATTACTGTTACACATTTGCCCTGCTTCAACGCCGCCATCTCCCACCATTGTTGGCATCCAGGGTTGGAATCGTCACCGAGACCCACTCAGCGCACCTGCACCGAATAATTGTCACTTTTATGGGCTCCCCGTCAAGGAAGAGGGCCTTACACCCTTCAGCCTGGCAGTGCTTGTTCTTTGAACGATATGCCGTCCTTCCAAAAAGAGGTGCTCATTTCAAAGCTGTGCTGCCTCCGGGCGATGGGTCCAGTCAGTGTACTAAGGGTTTGTCGGTGTATACTGTTCATGAAGATCCTTAAATAAAAATGAGCCTCCTGCATGACGCAGCGACAACAAACTTCCTGCCCCCACGCTTCGAGTGCGACCGCAAAGTCCTCGGAAGACGGGACTGCTTTCCCTCTCTTCCTACATTTCCATTAAGCCGGACCCTGCTGTAGCTGCCTCTTCGTGCGCATCTCCCTGACTCCTGCCCGAGGGCAAATGGGAGACGGCCGCAGCTGGGCATTGAACAAGTGACCCAAAGAGAGTAGACGGTCCTAACGGTGCCTACCATACCCACCGATCCCTTACAAAAAATCACTTAAGAAATGAAAACAACACATCAGATAACGCTACAATGTTTCTAAGAGTTTACAACTCCAAGTCATATAAATATGTGTACAGTCTTTGTCAAAAGTAACCAGGCTGCTCTGAAGGCTGGCGGAGCGAGCACGTGGCCGTGTGGCGGCGTTGCGCTCGCTGTGGCTTATCGGTGCTCATCAGCTCTGAGGGTACAACAGCTGATGTAACTTCGCGCCCTCACTCTCGCCCGTTGGATGAAAAAAAGCCAGGCGTGTATGATGTGCGGGTTGCGGTTTCACGCGTGCGAAACCTTGTTGTGCCCAGCGAGGGCGCTCAATATAGCGGCGGGGCTATTCGCTCTGTGTACCTGTGTACACAACATAGCTGTGTACACAGCTATGTTGTGTACACAGGTACACAACATAGCTATAACAAAGTTATAGCAGGTACACAGTCGTCCACTCTTAGGCTGAACATGCGAGTAAGTGGCATGCACTTTTCGAGATGCCACTGCATCCATCGCAGCCGCACACCGTAGCGAAGAGGCAGACAGCGTGAAGTACCAGCCTCTAGTCCCTTTACCACCACTGAGGTCCCAAACTAGGGACCCCTTGTTTTTGTCAGGACAGGCCCCCTCAGGGTCAGCTAGTGAGTAACCTCCTGTATTTGTATCTGATGGAAATGTTTTCCACCACCACCTACAGTACGCAGCTGCGCATCATAGCAGATGTGAAGCAACAGCTCCTTGTCCTTCTACGCATAAGCCACTTTGCCTTGATGCATGCCTGCGCACCATAGTAAAGAGGCAGACGACATGATGCAGCAGCTCATGGTACCTTTACACATGAGCCCCCCCATTGTACTTCGATACGCACCATAGCAAATATAGACTATGTCACACAGCAGCTCCTGGTCCCTCTATGCATAAGCTACTTTGCCTCAATACGCACCTGCGTACCTGAGCGAAGAGGCAGACGTGAAGCTGCAGCACCTGGGCCCTCCATGCACAAGCCACTTAGCATCAATGCACGGCTGTGCACCGTAGTAAAGAAGCAAAGCAGCAGCTCCTGGTCCCTCTACACATCAGCCATTTTGCCTCGATGCGCATCTGCACACCGTAACAAACAACGAGATGTGGCAAAGAATCTCATGATTTCTTTACACATAAACCACTTTGCCTCACACTGGAGCAAAGAGGCAGATGACGTGAAGCTGGAGCTGCTGGTTCCTCTACGCACAAGCCACTTAGCCTTTATGCACGGCTGTGACGGATGCAATACCATTTCGCAAACTGCATGCCACACATCCCATTCAAGCTAAGAGTGGACGACTGTGTAAACGTAAAATACTGGTTATATACTTCAATGGACAATGACAAAAAGTAACATGGTGGACAATGTAAAAAGAGTTTGCTGCATAAAGTTTGTTGAAACCAGTTCTACATCCTACATGTAAACAAGTTAAGAACATTACTGTCGAAGGGATGTCCTGTGTGTTTGTAATCATCACGCATAAACAACTTCAACACTGACAATCATGATTCAATATTAATAATATAGATAATGATACAATACTCACTTTTAGCCATACCAAAGAAATGAGAATGCAAAGGGATGTTGCTGTTTTTTCCCCGTGGATGACAGTTTTCCATGCTCAAAGTGCTGCTTCCTGTTGGCCTACGAAATCGGCTACAGCAAATGGCATCTGAAAAATTTTTGGAAGCCTCATGCTAGTCTTCAATGAGAAAAGCATTGCCATACAGAAGCAAAACACAAATACTTTTGCAATACACTAAAAGCACCAACTGCGGTGCTGTTTTTAGGATGACTAGGTACAGGTTTTTGCTGTAGCAAGCCAAATGTTAGCCTTCAATAAGGAAAGCATTCCCATACAGAAACAGAACACAAAAGCTTTTACAACACATTAAAAGCATCAATTGCACAAATGCTTGTAAGATGACCAGGTACAGGTTTCTGCTATAGCCCACATCATGTGGCCAGCGGTTATCAGAAGCCTTGTATGTGAGCACAATGCCCTAGATTCAATTTATGGCTATCACTGTATTAACAAGCATGGGTTTAAAGCTACTTTAATATGATAATTTAAGAACATGGTAAGAGCTTTCAGTGCGAGACATAAGCTCAGTATCATGCACTATAAGGTGTTGCATGGCTCTAGTGTAGCTTTGGCATTATCTCGCTGTCAATAATGCAGTGTCTGAGAAGCCTTTGAATATCTGTAAGGACAAAGCAACAACAATTTTGTTTTCATCTCACTTTTGCTCGCCCGCGGCTTGCATGGCTTCCCAGTATGCCTGTTTTGCATAAAAGAAGGCGTTGCAGGCACCAGAGCTCACAGCCCAACTGTATCGCGGCGGCGGTATGTCAAATTCGTGCCAGAACAGCGCAGAACAACGGGTCAAGAAAAAGACAAGTGCTGACTTTTTTTTTTTTTTTTTTTCTCATCTCCTTGTCCGGTTGTTCTGCGCGGTTCGGTCCCACATGCATAACCAACATACGCAAGGTGCTGTAATGGTTTGTCAAAGCTGAAGGAGAGTACTAAACGGTCCCACATGCATAACCAACATACGCAAGGTGCTGTAATGGTTTGTCAAAGCTGAAGGAGAGTACTAAACCTTTAGTTATTTAGTAGCTACTGTACAGCCGTTCCTTCTAGAAACTGTAGTTGCCGTAAAGCTCGAGAGAAAGATCAGCGGCTGTCAATTAAAAACAAACAAACTCGCGACGTTTTCACAAGTGTAGGCATGTCGCACGATAGGCTCGAGTGCAAAAGTTTTCTCGTATAGTTTTTACAACTCAGCACGTTGCGCATGGTTAACAAATTAACTCCTTTAAAGCTCGGGCAGGCACTTCTTTATCAGAGACTGAGAACTGGCGCAGCGTCCAGTAATGCCGAGAAAGATGGCCCTCAGACTTGAGGCTGCACTTTAGTTAGTCGGCGCGGAGCTATCCTGTCAGTCTCGCCTAAAACACTCGACCGTTCGGCTGCTGTACTACAGAGCTGTTTCCTTACCCAAAAGCGCAGCACCATCGGTGCATCGAAAAGTTCCACTAAAGAAACAAAAGTTCGGTGAAATACTTACTTTGGAATCGGCGGGCGAACAAAGTGTGCCAGCCGCACCAAGCCACAGCAAAAACAATGCTAGCAGTGCATTACAGCCGTAGGTATTTGTAACTGCGCAGAAAATGCAGCACACGGAAACGTGAAGCCATCTTCCATGAAAAAACTTCAACTTGTCAGGTGGATTGGATTGGCTCATTTCAAATTTTTTTGAGGATAGGTTCGGTTTCGTTCTTTTTGAGCTTGCTGCTTGCTGCGTCTATTCAGCCACTGATTAAAGTTTCACCGAAGCATCATGATAGAAAAATGTTTAATGGTCATTTAACTTTTAATAAAAAATTTTTGATGGAAGAATTCAATGATGAAGCATGCGGAAAATAAAAAAAAAACTGTTTAATGGAAACGCTTTCTATCGCATCGATTCGCTCTGGCATCATATAATGCAGACTTGACGGCACTACTGATTTATACGCAGTTCAGACGAGCACGACGACTACAAACTATATCATAGCTGTGTAAAAGCGAATGCAGTGGCGGACGTACGGCGGCTGTCCGCTGGGCGAACGGATACGTCCGAAATCGGCCGCCGAGTTGCGGCCGAGTTCGGTTGTCCGTCGGACGTCAGTGGCCGTCTGGGCTACGATTAAAGTTTCATCGAAGCATCATGATTAGAAAAGTGTTTCAGTTCAGTTCAGTTTAGTCGTTCAGTCGTGTCCGACTCTTCGTGACCCTATGGACAATGTCACGCCACGCTTTCCGGTCTCTCACTATCTTCCTAACATCACATAACTTCATCTGCAGTGCCTCGAGGATGCCATCTAACCAACGCGTTCGCTGCCTACCCCTTCTCCGGCGACCCTCAACCTTTCCCAACATCAAATCTTTCTCCAGCTTTAATGGTCATTTAACTTTTCGTCAAAATACTTTGAAGGAAGAATTGAACGATGAAACATGCGGAAAATAAAAAAAAAAGTCTGTTTAATGGAAAGCTTTCTATCGCATCGATTCGCTCTGGCATCATATAATGCAGATTTGACGGCATTACTGATTTATACGCAGTTCAGACGAGCACGACGACTACAAACTATATCACAGCTGTGTAAAAGCGAATCCAGTGGCGGACGTACGGATGGCTGTCCGCTGGGCGAACGGATTCGACCATCCGCTTTCGTACGTATTCGGATGTCCGTCGGACGTCAGTGGCCGTCTGGGCTACTCTGCACTACCTCGATCATTTGGTCTGTTTGTGGTGGGTTGTGAGGCTTGTGCTTTTCGAGCGCACCCCGGGCCTACTGGACGGCCCATAGTTGAATGTCCTTGTCTGTATTTTGCACAGCACTTTGAAGTTCCGGCGGGTATGACCTGGATGCAGCTTCGGTCGGGAACCTGGCACAGTCCCACATGATGTGCGATTGGTCCGCCGGACCTACTTGACATACACTGCACATATCACTCGTGTAGATGTCTGGGTGGAAGACGTGTACTGCCGGGGCTAGGATCGTGACCCGGTTTGCATTTGCCTTAGGATCACCGCCTCCTCCCGACTAAGTGCCAGGTGAGGCGGCGTCTTTGCCCGTCGAGCTAGGCGGTAAAATTTAGTCACTTCCTCGTAACTGGTCCTTCGGTCTTTTGTTTCGAACCACCACTCGGAACGGTCCCTCTCGGGGGCGCGGAAGGTAAGCGCTCGCGCCGCCGAATGGGCAGTCTCGTTGTGATTCGGTGAGGATGTACAATCTCCCGCGTGCGCCGGGAACCACTTGATGCGGATAGTGTTGCCGCAGTCTTGGAGCTGGAGCTTACTGCTGATGGCGGCCGCCGGCGCGCACACTCGCCCCTGGGCAAAGTTGTGCACAGCGTTTCTCGAGTCGCTGAGTACGGTGCGACACTCGGCCTCCGAGATCGCCAGAGCGATGGCAACCTCCTCGGCGTCTGTGGCGTCCGTGTACCGCACGCTCGCTGCCGTTGTCTTGATGCCGGTAGCCGCCGCAACGGCCACTGCAACGAATCCTTCTCGCTTGTATTCCGCAGCATCCACGAACCGAACGTGCGGGTCCTGCTCGACGAGGACTTTGGCCCGCGCCTGCTGCCGTTCTTGGTTGTACTCGGGGTGCATGTTTTTCGGGATAGGGTCCACGTGGATGTGGGCCCACGCCTCATCGCTGATCTCGCACGATTGCCGACTGGGAGCTCGGGGATTGTAACCCAGGGAAGTCAGTATCCTGCGGCCTGTCTTGGTGGTAGAGAGGCGCTCCATTTGCGTAGTGAGCTGCGCCTCGGCTATTTCTTCTAAGGTGTTATGGACGCCGAGCTGCAGGAGCCGAGCCGTATTCGTGGTCCCCATTAATCCCAGCGCCGTCGTGTAAACCCGTCTGATCAGCGTGTTTATCTTTGTCCTGTCAGTGACCTGCCAGTTCAGGTAGGTCGAGGCGATGTGACTGATCACGAACGACTGGACGAGGCGCAGAAGGCTGTTTCACGCATGCCTGTCCGTCGTGTCGATATATATATATATATATATATATTGTCGTGACGCTGGGGCTATGGCGACCCGGCCTTCACTTGGTAGCGTGCAGAGACTCCGGGTTGAAGAAGGACTGAATCTTCGAAGTTGGTAAAATATGTACAAGCAGGTTTACTGGCACTTTGAGAAAACGTATTTACAAGAATATTTACATGAAGAAGAAGGGTACATCAGCAAAATGACAAGCGTTAAGAGTTCATAGCGAGAAGCGACTGGATGAGCCGTTTACCCAGGGCCCAGAGCGACATTTCGTGCTCTGCAGCGTCCTTAAAAACCCCCTATGTCCAGCCCCTCTCTGAAGATGCTGACCAACCAAATCCAGGGCACGCCCCTCAGGTATCGGCATCCAATCGAACACATCACTGCACTGATGGTCTGAAGCACTGACTGGTCCGGCATTCATTCGTTGGGCGTGATCACTTGTTGGCGGGAAAAGCTTGGGAACGGCGAGGAGAGGAGGTACATTTCTATTCTTCAGCAAAGAAACCACAGGCTGGTTCTGGGGGTTTTACTTCTCAGAAACCCGAGTGCACGTGGCGCCGCATAGGGCTCCCAACATGGTCCCTTTTCGACAATTGCAAATCTTTCCTGCATTCCCGGGAAATCACTTAATGGCCGTATGAGTCATGCTCTTCTCTTGTCCTGCACGTCAGCGGACATGTCACTCTGTCGTCTCCTTTGGATAGGAGGCATTCATCACTGGAGGATAGCACTTCTCGACTGGAAGGGTGAACAAAAGAAAGCACTTCCTGCTATTTCCCGCAGGGGGACGTTTCTTTGTGTTTTTCCAGACGTTCTCTTGACAGGGCCAAATTGGCATTTGCAGGTTGTCCACAAAGCAAAACATGCTTACAAAACAGGATTCCTGGAAACAGGCTCACTTAGAGCCAATGGACCATCACCACATATTCACAAAACTTTTCCATGCCCACAGGCGAACAATAGAGCGCGCAAATGCGGATGCTTGGTCGTAACAGCCTCCTCCCCCGCCAGAAGAGACTCGGAGGGCAGCAGCCGCAGCTGCTGCATGAAGAGACGACTTAATGGCCTGCACGTGAACGCTTGAAGCTCGCTGTTGCATGTCGCGTTGTCTTGATTGTTGTAGGCCAAATTGCTTGAGCTATCTGAAACTCAACCACATGTCGAAACAAGCACTCGGCTCCCGTCTGAAGAGACCAGGTCAAAAGAAAACTGCCATTGTTGTTCGAGAAAAGCCCACTCTCAAGACGTTCAGGACCCACGTATGCCTCGAAAACCAAACGTGCTGCTTTACATAGTCATCTATATTCAAGCGCACGAAAAAAAAAAAAAACCTGATTATCAATTTGGATACATGGTGAGGAACATCTCGGACCGCTTAGAAAGAGCGGCTAAGCGCGTCCGCATTCCCATTTAACTTCCCCTTTTTGTATCTTATTTCAAAATTGTACTGCTGTAAAATCAAGCTCCACCTAAGAAGGCGACTGTTCTTCGATGTCGCAGTTTGCAGCCAAGCCAGGGGACAATGGTCCGTCTCTACGGTGAATTTGGCCCCTCCAAGATAGCACTGCAATTTTTGAATGGCCCATACAATGCAAGCGCATTCCTTCTCTGACGCGCAATAAGCCCTCTCTCTAGAACTCAGTTTTCTGCTCAAGTAGAGCACGGGGTGCTCATTACCGTCGTCATCTCTCTGGCAGAGAACAGCACCTAACCCTCGATCACTGGCATCACACTGGACCGTGAATTCTCGGCCATAGTCTGGAGCTCGCAATACCGGACGGCTAATCAGCACAGCCTTCAGGTTTACGAAGGAGGCTTCCTTTTGTTCGTCCCAGACTACATTTGTCGGTTCTGTCTTGCGGAGAGCGTCGGTCAGAGGGCTAGCCAAAGCTGAATAGTTAGGGATGTAGTGATTGTAGTACCCAGTCAGACCCAGGAATGCTCGAATTTCCGTCTTCGTGCTCGGCCGCGGGTAGTCTGCTACCGCAGAAATCTTAATCTCGCTGGGTTTCCTGAAACCTTGACCTACATTGTGACCCAAGTAGTCCACGGTCGCCCTTGCCAGGCAACATTTCTCGGCCTTTACGGTTAGTCCAGCTTGACGCAAAAGGCTCAGTACAGCTCTTAGATGTACCATATGGTCCGCCCATGAGTCGGAAAAAACCGCAATGTCGTCTAAATAAGGCACCGCGAATGTTTCACACCCCTTTAAAACCCTATCCATGAGTCGGGAAAAACAAAATGGAGCATTTTTGAGCCCGAAACTCATCATTGTTGGCTGGTAGCTGCCCGTCGGAGTGACGAAAGCCGCGTATCTGCTGGCGCGTTCAGTGAGCGGTACTTGCCAGTATCCTCGAGTAAGGTCCAGCGTAGTCACATATGCCGCTCTACTGACCTGTTCTACTCTCTCCTCAATATTCGGAATAGGATACACTTGATCCCTGGTGAGAGAATTTAGCTTTCGGTAGTCTACCACAGGCCTAGGGTCTTTACCTGGAGCTTCTACTAAGATCATAGGCGAAGCATAATCGCTTTCCGAGGGTTTTATTACTCCCAATTCCAGCATGCGAGTTACTTCCCTATCCAGAATTTCTCTTTGCCTTGGAGAAAATCGGTAGCACCTTGATCGCACTGGCACGTCTGAAGTCAGCTCAATATCGTGCTCAGTCAAATCAGTTCTGCCTGGCCTGTCCACGAAGCAGGCCTCAAACTCTGTTATTATCTCGCCCAGATCGGACAGCTGGGATTTCTTTAGTTCTCCTCTCTGCTCCGTCTTTTTGAGAAGCTCCTGAGCGTTGCTTCCTTTTCCGCTGAGGCAAATCAAGTTGTCCCCCATCTCCTCGGGAAGGTTTAACGTTAGATTTACCACGGCTTCCCTCTGCACATAAGGCTTCATAAGATTGCAATGATAAATGCGCACTTCTTTACGCCTACCGGGAATTTTCACTGCGTAGTTAGTGTTAGAAAGCTTTGCAACGACTTCAGCCGGTCCTTCCCACTGTACTTCGAGCTTATTCTGCCTTGAACTTCTCAGCAACATCACCTGGTCCCCGATACAAAACGTCCTTTGACGGGCTGACTTATCATAGTACACCTTGGAACGAGCCTGGGCTGACTTCATGCTGGCCTCAACGAGTTCCTTAGTGTTATGTAAGCGATTCAAGAGGTTCAGAATGAATTCTACTACTGTTGGGTCTTCTCCGCGCCCCTCCCAGGCTTCGCGCACCATTCGCAAAGGTGAGCGCAGTGACCTTCCGTACACCAACTCGGCTGGGCTAAATCCAGTGGATTCGTGCGGCACTGACCGCAAAGCGAAAAGCGCTGCAGGCAGGCAGGTATCCCATTCGCGCTTGTTTTCATAGCACAGTCCCCTCAGGACTCGTTTGAGAACAGAGTGCCATCTTTCTACGCTGTTGCTCTGCGGATGATGGATCGAGCTATGCACTACCTTAATGCCGCATCGCTCGAGAAATGAGGTGGTGAGGACACTCGTGAAAACGCTACCCTGATCACTTTGTACCTCGGAAGGGAATCCAACTCGTGCAAACACTGACAGCAGCGAATCCACTACACTCTCGGACGTCACCTCGCGCAGCGGAACAGCCTCTGGAAACTTTGTGGCTGGGCATAACATAGTGAGGATATAACGGTACCCTGACTCGGTCACAGGAAGTGGCCCAACTATATCTATTACTAACCGGTGAAACGGCTCGGTAATGATTGGTACTAACACCATCGGAGCTTTCCACTTATCTTGCGCCTTTCCAACCCGCTGGCACGTGTCGCATGACCGTACAAAATTTTCCGTGTCCTTAAAACATCCAGGCCAATAGTATTCTTGCAACAGCCTCTGCTTTGTTTTCTTTATTCCAAGGTGACATGACCACGAGCTGCCATGGGAAAGTCGCAGTAAGTCTCCGCGGTACTTTTGGGGAACGACTAATTGGTCCCGCTCTACTCCGCGCTTATCCTTGAATAAGCGATACAGCACTCCCTTTCTCATCTCGAAAGAAATATTGTTTGCTGTCTTAGTGGCGCGGTGGCGCTCCCTTATCTCCTGTATATTGGGATCATTGGCTTGCTCTATAGCTAAGTCCTCTCGGGTTCCACTTAAAAGTCTCGTGAGATTACTAGACACTGGCGGCAAGAGGTTACTCTCAAGAACGTCCTCATTCCGCGTCTCATCAAGCTCACTTTCAAGTTGACTTATCTGAGATGCCTCGCTCTCAAAGTTTTCTGACCTGCTATCTTCCGCATTTACCATTGTTTTAACTGCCGTTTCCTCCGCTGTGGATTTTTCTGGAATGAGCAGTGTAGCTAGTTCTCGCGCCTTTGAACGTGTTAAGGCTTGCACAACTCTGTCTCCGAAAAGGATGCCCCTCTTTCGCAGCAGCATGTCCGATTTGTTGGAGAACAAATACGGATAGCACTTAGGAAGCTTTCCTGAAACGGCAGCCTCGGTTGTTAATTCGCCGAAAGGGCCCTCGATGACCACGTTCGCGATCGGCAAGCACACACTCTGTTCCTCAACTACCTGTCGGATCCATGCACACTGTCCTGTATAGTCGGAAGGCGATACATACGCCGGATGGACAACATCCATCGTTGCGGCCGAATCGCGCAGTACCTTGCAAGGCTTCCCGTTGACTACTAGGTCATGCAGGTAGGGTTCTAAAAGCTGCATATTTTCATCGCAGTCCCTGACATACGAGAAAGCAATCTTTTCTTTCCGGCAGTTGACGGCAATGTGACCCTGCTCATTACACCTAAAGCATGTGAGCGGCTTCCTAGCCTCAAGCTTATTCTTTGTGTTCTGCACGTTGGTCACTTCCCCACTTTTCTCACTGCCGTCCTTTCTAGGGAATTTGCCTGAAGAAACCTTCATTTCTTCGTTTCCAACTCTAGCAAAGTGCCTTTCCTGACGGTTTTTCATACTGAACTTGGGATTGCGGGGCCTATCCACTGCTGGGTTGCTGAATTGTCGGCGCGAAGCATACTCCTCAATAAGTTCGGCAGCTTCAGTTGCCGACTTAATTTCGCCTCGGTCCTGTAACCAATTTCTTTCTTTTTCTGGGAGGCAGTTATAAAACTGCTCCAAAAGAATTTGCTCGACTACAGCGTCCCTATCACTGTAGGAATCTGTGCTCTTTAGCCACTCGCCCAAATTAACTCTTAAATTGTACAGGAATTCAGGGTAACTCTCGTCCCTGGACTTAGTAGCTTTCCGAAAACGTTGTCTGAACGCCTCGGCGCTAAGCCTATACTTTCTCAGAAGGCAAGCTTTGACCTTCTCGTAGTTGTCCGCGTCCTCCTTGCTTAGCCGCGCGACAACCTCCGCTGCCTCGCAGGGCAGAACCGTCAATAATCTCTGAGACCAAGTGTCTCGCTGGAAGGACAGTTTTTCGCAGGTTCGCTCAAAGTTAGCCAGATACAGACCGATATCCCCTGATATCACATATGGCTGCATGTACTTTGACATCTTGAAATCTGCCTCCTTGTTGAGAAGAGGTACCGCTAGCTGGGGACAATTGCCCGACCTCTTGCTCAACTCTAGTTCTAATTTCCGGAGCTCAATTTCTTGGTCCAGCTTTTTTGCTTCTCTTTCACGCTTCTTTTCCTCTTTTTCCCACTCACGTTCGCGCTCCCTTTCCTCTTTTTCCCTCTCAAGTTCACGCTCACGCCTCTTTTCCTCTTTTTCCCGCTCTTTCTGCTCTTTTTCCCGCTCCTTCTGCTGTCTGAGCTGTTCCTTTTTTTGACCGATGAGGTTCCATGCTTCACTGAGCTCCTCATCATCGGCTCCCAAATCTGTGATTGCCTTTATAATCAAAGGTTTTCGTGCCAAACCACTTGTATCAATTCCCAATTCCTCACACAATTGCAACAGTTCCGGTTTCTGCAGCTTTTGTAGGTCCATGATCGCTCCGAGTGTCGGCTACTTCCAAAACAACAGTGCAAACTACCAAACCTAAAGGCGTTTCCACACTCTCTTTACCAGTTCTAAAATCTAACCCTGTTCTAGAACCTGGTCCACATCAGAAGAAAAGCCAAGCACTCACCCACACATGCGATCGATGTTCCGAGCTGCCCTCTTGTTGGCCGATTGTTGCTCCTGCTTGTTGCTTGAGATGCCACCTCCGATCACAAGGTGTTGTGGCTTGTAGTTTCAGATCCACCTCCAATCACCAGATGTTGTGGCTTGTAGATTCAGATCCCACCGCTGGTCACCAGTTGTCGTGACGCTGGGGCTATGGCGACCCGGCCTTCACTTGGTAGCGTGCAGAGACTCCGGGTTGAAGAAGGACTGAATCTTCGAAGTTGGTAAAATATGTACAAGCAGGTTTACTGGCACTTTGAGAAAACGTATTTACAAGAATATTTACATGAAGAAGAAGGGTACATCAGCAAAATGACAAGCGTTAAGAGTTCATAGCGAGAAGCGACTGGATGAGCCGTTTACCCAGGGCCCAGAGCGACATTTCGTGCTCTGCAGCGTCCTTAAAAACCCCCTATGTCCAGCCCCTCTCTGAAGATGCTGACCAACCAAATCCAGGGCACGCCCCTCAGGTATCGGCATCCAATCGAACACATCACTGCACTGATGGTCTGAAGCACTGACTGGTCCGGCATTCATTCGTTGGGCGTGATCACTTGTTGGCGGGAAAAGCTTGGGAACGGCGAGGAGAGGAGGTACATTTCTATTCTTCAGCAAAGAAACCACAGGCTGGTTCTGGGGGTTTTACTTCTCAGAAACCCGAGTGCACGTGGCGCCGCATAGGGCTCCCAACATGGTCCCTTTTCGACAATTGCAAATCTTTCCTGCATTCCCGGGAAATCACTTAATGGCCGTATGAGTCATGCTCTTCTCTTGTCCTGCACGTCAGCGGACATGTCACTCTGTCGTCTCCTTTGGATAGGAGGCATTCATCACTGGAGGATAGCACTTCTCGACTGGAAGGGTGAACAAAAGAAAGCACTTCCTGCTATTTCCCGCAGGGGGACGTTTCTTTGTGTTTTTCCAGACGTTCTCTTGACAGGGCCAAATTGGCATTTGCAGGTTGTCCACAAAGCAAAACATGCTTACAAAACAGGATTCCTGGAAACAGGCTCACTTAGAGCCAATGGACCATCACCACATATTCACAAAACTTTTCCATGCCCACAGGCGAACAATAGAGCGCGCAAATGCGGATGCTTGGTCGTAACAATATATATATTATATCATCTGTGTGCTTTCGCTAAATTTCAACCCTTCTAGTGCTCTGATTGACTTCTTTTGTGCGATGAATATGTTTGCCCTATTGGTAGCAGTAGTTGTGTGCCAACTGAATCACTGCAGAGTAAATAAGTGCTCTAAATTTCTCAGGAACTTGACTTCTTATTCTCCATAAGGTACCACTTGATATAGTTTCAGTTGGTTTGTTTGAGTAGTCCACAAGAGGCGCTCATGAAAGAACGCACCTAAAATGTTTATGTCATCTGTGCACTATATATGATGTCATTTTGAAAGTAGAAGGAAAATTCCGAATTGCGGTGTTACATACTCTGCAAATAATGTATTTTGTTTTACTTATATTGAACTCTAAATCATTTGCATTTAACCATATAAAGAGTCCGCGTAGCCAACAGTTCTCGTCTATTTCTAGTTTTGAGATGCTGGGGAAAGAAGACGTTAGTGCCATCACACGACAACCTCCGTCAGCCTAGTACCTTGTGCGCATCTAAATCTGGCATGGAGGAATCCTCCATGAAATCCGGCGAGTCGGCGGCATGGTGGTTGGTGCCATACCAGATGGAAAAAGAACTAAAATTTTGGAAGAAAAATTGTTTTCTCGTTTTAGCGTTTTTTCTCGTTTTAATAACATTGATAGACGGCTGCTTCTGAATAGAAAATACCACGGTTGAAGAATACTATTCTTTGTTGTTTGTCACGAAATCGGCGTACCTTTTCGCGAAGTCAGCGGAGCGCAAAAGAAGCCCGCGCGGCGTCTGCGTAGAGCGCGTAGCCTTGCACGCATTAGCACGCATCGGTGTCACCCCCTCCTCATCACTCGGCGGCGAAGGTGACTCACTCGGCCGAGAAGGTGCTGGTCATCTCGAGAACGTTCTGTCGCGCCCATTGCCGCACCTAACCTATGACGACGCGCGTCTCGACGGGAGGAGGAGTTACGTGTATGTGCGCACCGGCCTTCGCGCGTTCTGACAGCCAGACGCGGCGGCGTATTGACAAACCATATCCCGATAGGAGCACTCGAGCAGACGACGCTCTGACGCGCAAGCACGTGACATAACGTCACTTCCGTGAGTAGCAGCGACGTTGTTTCCCCCTAGCGCCTTGTGATGAGACTCCTCATGGTTTCAGTTTCGTTTCGCGCAGGGCTCGCATTTACGTTTTTTCCCCACTGGTGTTTGTCAAAGGTACGCATGTTTCGGTGTCGTTTTCGCGCAGGGCTCGTATTTCCGCATGGCTGTCAGCTGAAGTTCACGTAAAAGTCA
This sequence comes from Amblyomma maculatum, assembly GCF_055883805.1. Classification (NCBI taxonomy): domain Eukaryota; kingdom Metazoa; phylum Arthropoda; class Arachnida; order Ixodida; family Ixodidae; genus Amblyomma; species Amblyomma maculatum. The sequence goes on along the minus strand of NC_139344.1, from coordinate 161,338,190 downwards.
CGCAAATTGCCGTCGGCTAAAAGTTCGGTCACGCGATCACGTTAATTTCGGTCCAGTGACCACTGTGCGGGCATTTTCCTCTGGTGTTCTGTAAACGTCGGTCGGTTACCGGTTACGTGTCACGTAAATTTCAGTCCAGTGGTCACTTGCGTGGCTGTTCTTGTTCTGGTATGTTCTGGAATCGTCGCTCGGCTCGGCTACACCCCGAAGTTTGCACTTCTCCCCATCCGCATAGCTCCGCGCAGTTCGTCCGGTGCTTGTGGGTTGTACGCCCGTGCACATGGCTCATCCGTTGCGCGCTGCGCTAGCCGGGGTGATTTTGTGCTTGGCGAACTTGTGTGTCAATTGCGGATAACTAGAGATGATGGAAGAGCTCCCAGAGCCGCTCGAGCTCGTAAAAGATGAGCTCGCGTCAAAAGGGCACGAATCGGTGTATCGCGCGAACCTGGCAAACGAGGCAGCCGTCAACGAATGGCTGGAAGCCTACAGCGTTGAAACCAACAAGTCTTGGAACGTGGAAAAGGTTCAAAAGGATGGAGAAAGGTACGTACATTGCCGATCAGCCCGTATTGCTCTTAGCAGTATATTTCAATCATTGTCAAATAATTTATACTCGGCTAGTGCTATATGTGGGTTGGATTTTAGTCAGTTTAATAAAAAGCGGAGCTACGCTTCTCGCTTATACTGGAGTCGAAAGTACACGAACGCAATATATTAGGCGATAGTTTCCATGCAGACCTATGCAGTTAGCTGGCAAGCTCGAGAGAAGAGACTTTTGAAGGAAGTCATCACCTCGAAGCTAAATGACTAATTGTAGAAATGTTGACACAAAGTGCTAGTCACATGCCATCAATCTGAAAACTTTCCCTTGTAAACGTTCGTAAAATCAGTTTACAAAAAAAAAATCTCAGCCAAAGAACTTATACTCAGTGAACATCCAGTGAATATCTGCCGCAAATGTTAATAATATATCATTATGGTATACATTATAATGTCCACGTTGAAGAGAGTAGAAAGTGGACATGTACCGAATACCCACATATGCCCACACATCTCTTGATGAGATATTAAATGATATTCTGTAGATATGTAGCCAACATCTTTTTAGGGGTTGTGAGCTGTGTAGTAAGAGTACAGCACTTTATAAGAGCAATCAGAGCAATTGCTGAAAAATGCCAAAGAAGATAATTGTTTATCCAAGGTAAAAATTTCCTACTGGTTTCTTGCTAGGATCCTACTAGTTCCAGTAGTACTGGTTTATTAACACATTCCTCATAGCCACTGGAATCTGTAGTGGCTGGGTCTCCCTGCAGAAGGTCGGTTGGGTGCATTGGTTCTGGTGGGCCTGTTGACCTATGAAAAGCTTGGTGCAGCAGCTGCCTAGGGCCGCACTATCAAAAAGAAGACAAGGGCAAAGGTTTCATAAGTATGAATCATACTTTATTATTTTTCATGTCTACAAAAGTTCTGCAATCTGCATGGACACTTTTGTCTTGCTGTCTGGTACTGCTGCAGGTGTTCCAGCTTCGATCAGATGTTGCAATGAAGTTAGCTGCACAGAAATATTTTTTCAGAAAACCATGCTAGCAACACCACACTACTTTAACAGTCAAACCATTCCATATGTGACACACCACAAATTGTTAGTGCTGTGCTTCGCATGTCTATACAGCTGCTTACAGTGCAATCAATCATGTTTCTGTCTAGTTTGAGCTTTTTCAGAATCAGTGCGTGGCGAGCCTGTGTATGCATTTGGACCAGAATATGAGAGTGAAAGTGTGTAGCTGCGCGGTGTATGTGTGCAATGACAACTGGTCCATGTGGAGAACATGCACTTCATGTGTTATACGTCGACTATGCGAGACGAGTGCAATCCACTGTGTGCGTGGTCTCCTCTATAACTCGAACCAATTCACTGCACTACAACATTGTCATCAACCATTTGTATCATCATTCTCCTCTTATTTCCCTTTTCTCCCTTATCTAGTGTTGAGCAGCACGTTAGGGTCATATTGCTGCTGGCCGAACTCTCCACCTTTCTTTTCACTGAATTATTTTCATCGCTATCTTGCTTATTCACTGTGCTTTGGGCCTCCTTGCAAACACAAATGTGGCTATTTGCAATTCAAAGTAGTTTCTTTGATGGCTTCATGGCTGCCCAGTGTCATTTGTAGAACTGAAGTCACATCTGCCACTTTTTCCTGCCAAATGTTGAAGGCATTTGCCAGTAAAACAAACTGCTTCTGCATAAATGGTTTACAATGTATTGCTTGCCGTGCATTTACTAAACAGCAAAGGCATTGTTTCACCACAATTTAGAAGCAGTGCATTTCAGTTTTGTTTAGTATAGTGTCCTAATTTGACTTAGGCTCTGCAGGATTCTGTAGTGTAGGTCTCCAGATCATTTCTGACCAATGATTTTTTTTTTTTAACATGCAAGCTGACATCACACAGTAAATGGGTGCCTTACATTTTCCTCTATCAAAACATGGTCGCTATGGCTGGGATCGAACTCGGGTTCCTCAAATTTAAATGCCTAAATCTGGTTGTTTCATACTATTTCCTAGACGACTTTCATCGGGGTAGCCTTGTAGTACCTAATTTACTATAGTCACAAGTCCTTGTAGTACCTAATTTTCTATAAACACACTTGTGGCACATGATGATGAAATTAACCAGCATTTCTTAAAAAGTTGAATTGCTAGCTGACCAGTGTGCAAACCATAAGGGAGTGATGTCAAAATACTCTGGTTCTCCCCTCTTCATGTGTTGCTATAATTTGTGAGCTTAATCCTTTAATTTTGTAGCAATGCTTCCTTCTTCAAAAAAATTGGTAGGCATAATGGTGCAAGTACAATATGTCACCTAATTCAGAAGCTTTTGAAGCAGCTGTAAGATAGTTTGGAATTCAAGTTAGCCAAGGTCACTTTGAGATGTATACAAGGAATAAACAGTTTAGTTGTTGTGAAAGCCAGCACTTATTTATTTGACTCCATATTGAGCTGCACCATCCTGCGTAAGCATGTTATGAGGTGCCCACGACTGCAAAAATAAACACTCTTGTTTCTTGCCATGACACTTGAGCAGAATACCGATCACATACATAAAGAGTTACAAAAAACAAATTACGCAGCATGCTATGCCACTGTAACAGGTGCAGTTAAGTTAGCTACTGCGCTCAACAAATGCCTATTCAACGCAGTGCTCTCGAACAAGCGTGAGTACTTTAAGAGGGTGGAAATTCTGGCTGGTTGGTGCATGATCTGTGGCTAAAAACAGCGCTAACACGAGACGAAGCAGACGAAACAGCATCGTGTCCCCTCTGCTTCGTCTCTTGTCAGTGCTGTTTTTAGCCACAGAAGCGTGAGAACTTGGTTATCGAATTCACCTAATATCCCACTACTTTCAGAATCAATAGTTTGACGTCGCCAGATTATGGGCTTCAGAAAAGGGCGGTTGCCGCTATGAACAAGACGCCGTAATCATGCGTGCGTTCACAAAACGAGAACATGTTTTCATTTCAAGGATTATTACCGCTAATTTCAGAAAACTGGCTCCGCTGTCTCAGCATGCTGCCATATAGAAACATTTCCGTATTTAAATGCCGGAAACTGAAAAAAAAATCCTGAGTGCAGACAGCTGCTCACAAGGTAGCATAAAATGAGAGACGGCCTTTGAGATGTAATTTAGCATCGGTAGTAGTCTACATACGTCCTTGGGTAGGCCAGTAGCTTTAGCATCCCTAGCGAAGACCCCTCGAGCAGCGATGCAGCATCACAGCAAATGTTTCACAAATACACCACGTAACCACGTTTTTTTCTCTCTTCCACCCCTCCCCCCCCCCCCCTTTTAACCATAGAGAAAGAGATTGGTAAAGAGCGGTCACTCGGCGAAAATTGGCCCCAGGAAATGACGCGCGACTTTTTGCGCTGCCGCCGATTGATGGATGGCGGCACCGACGTGCGCATGCGCGGACGCGCGCGCGACGGCACTCACTGCAGCGGCAGCAGCGGTAGCCCGCCAGAGCAGACGACAAGGTGTCGAAGGGAGCGGTAGTGTGCCCGTGCCTCGCCGCGCTTGTGCGTCACAGAGCGGAACGACAGCGGTTGGAAACGACGGCAAGGTGAGCCACGTTTTTTGCTTCACTACGCTGCATTTCAAGCAGTTTACGCTGACCATGACGGCCGGTACCAATAAGTTTCGCAGCTCGTGAACAGGCGCGCCGGCTGTTCAGGCGCAGTTCGTTACGCCTAACTCTGGCGGTTCCCAACCACGGCGAGGTGTAATATGTTGTTTTCCCGGGAAGCAGCTTCATTTCGAACAGTTTAGCTCGTCACGCTTGACAAAGTGGCATGTGAAGGCACCAAGGGACGCCGTTGCGCCAAAATGGAGTGTTCGCCGGCCGGTGCGGCCATGCTGACGCAGTTTGCCGAACGGCTATAGTTTTGCTAAGTGTCGCATTTAGCAAAGCAACGGTAAAGTGAGAAACGTTTCATTCTTGACTTTCTTGTTAAATTACGCAGTATTTCAGGCAGTTTAGCTCAGTACGGCGGTCAGCGCTTCACGAAGTCGCACGTGAAGGACAGCCAACAGGCATGACAAGGCGCTCGCCAATATGGCTCGCCGGCCGCGATGACATGTGACATGGCGTGAGGTTTTGCGTGGTGTCGCGTTTAACAGGGCAACCGCAAGGTGAAAAATGTTTCATTCTTGTAAAACTGCGGGGCATTTCGGGCAGTTTAGCTCAGCGCGGTGGTCTGCGCTTCACAAAGTCGCGTATGAAAGGCAAGCCAAAATGGCGTGCTCGCCGGCCGCGGTTTTGCGAACGGCTAGTTTTGCGCGGTGGCGCGTTACATTTAACGGGACAACGTTAAAGTGAAAAATGTTTTATTATGCGGCAAGCTTCATTGCTTCAGCTGTTCAGTGCTCTTGAGGAATATTGTTAGATTAGTGGCTGTTATTTCACGCTCTGTAGAAATGCATTTTCAGATAGGTTAGGTTAGCCTGCATTTCCTGATCTCTACGTTGCAAGAGTAGCTTTTCTGTTCTGGACCATAACTGCTGCTGACCAAGTTTTCAGTACCCACCCACATGCACAGATGTGTGCGCGGTGCAGTGGCCTTACATTTCATTGCAACCTTCTGCATCATGTTCATTCCTTTTCCAACAGCACTGCATGGACCCACGGACTGCAGCCGAAGCATGGCAGATGCGACGAGTGAATGGTGTGGCCTTCCCTCAAGCGTCAGTACTCCTCTCTGCCCTGGACAATACAAGTTACCCTTGCTAAGGTAGCCACTACTGGGACTGTGTAGTTTATGTATAATGCCTGTTTTGTTACATATCATTTGCAATAATTCGGAAATCAGTTATGCTATTTTTTGTCTCTACCTAAGTGCTGTTTCTCACCTTATGTATTTTTATTTTTCTGTATTGTGCACATCGCCTAATGTGTGTCAAGTATTGTGAATGCATCCGTCTACATCTGTTGCATCTCTTGTGTTTTATATGCAGCAAAATAAATTCATTTCACAAAGCACTTGGCGTCTTTTCTGCAACACTGTTTTGCAAAGGCTGTGGCGCAGCTGCGTTGATGGCCAGTTTAGAGAACTGGGAATCTATTTTTCCTGTTTTTATGCATGCTGAAAATGAATAGAAACACTAGCAGATTATTTAAAACCAAAATAATGCGCCAAAAGGGCAGGGAAGGACGCAGCGCATGGCTAGCATTCAAATCGCGCGCCTTTCAGCAAGACCGGAAGTAGTTGCCGCCGACCGCTTGGTGCACTACAGTCAAATGACCCCCTTATTCCAGCGGTGCTTATCCAAACATTGCAGTGCTACTAACCAAGGCGGCACTTTCAGCGACTAGTGGCTCCAAGGCGAGCATCCAACGGCGCTGCGCAGCTTTCTTGGAATCGACGCACTTGCACATCCAGCACTAGCACAGTCGGCATCCAGCATGCTTAGGCAGCTAAAGAGCAGCAGTTGTGGCTTCACAAAATCGCTTGCTGTCAGAGTCAAACATGACGGCCAACACTTGTTTCGAACTGCAAACATCCAAATGACACGGCTTGGGCCACTGCGTTTATAAAAGCCTCAAAATGCGGCCGCAGCACACCTTAATCCACAGGCACATACCACTAAGCCATGGTAGAAGGATACGCGCTTGTCTGGCTAACCAACGCCCCAACGCCAGCGTCGGCGAAGCGTTTAACAGCGCGCGCGTGTGCGCCGCCATCTTTCTTTGGCGTAAAAAAATAGAAACAAGCAAAAAAAAACTTAAAGGAAGTGACGTCGTGTCACGTGCTTGCGCGTCAGAGCGTCGTCTGCTCGAGTGCTCCTACGGGATATGGTTGCGAACTCGCGTGCATCTTGTATGCTTGCTCGAAACCAAGTCCAAAAGGAATCTGGCGCCCACCTGTGCGGCGCCGATGTTCGGAGTAGGGAGGGCCTGCATGGTTAATTGGCACGGTTCTTTGTCACCGCTGGTCAATGCCGGTGGCGGCGCGCGTTGAACCATCGACATCGCATCCCTCATCGTCCCTCGTCATGTGTCGCGTGCGATTTGATCCTCTGGTTAGCCGTGCTGCCTTCATGAGTAGATTTTGACCTCTGCGCACGGCGCCACAGCCCCGCTTTCGGGTGCTGCTGACGGGCTACGGGTTGTAACGAGGTCTGGGGATCAGTGCTGTGTTTGTGACAGCTTTCTATGCATTTGGTTTGGTTTGGTAAAACTTCATTTCCCACAGTAGGGGTCCTGGAGGACGCTCGGCTAGGCGCCAGGTGTAGAGGGCAGCCCCCACGTCGGCACAGAGAGCCCGAAGCTCTCCGCCGCAGCGCGGGCCTCCTGGACAGCCCGAAGCTGATCATGTAGTGAAGCACTTTTTAACACTTTGTCCCAGCGTTCCTTGTTCTTGGAGTAGGCGTCGCTCGATGCACAACCACACTAAGGCTCCTCTATTTTTTTAAAGGTAGCGACAACTACCCGAGCGCCCTCTCGAGGGGTCCAGGGGCAGCGCTAGCAGACGACACGTGGCACACTCTCGATCGTATACCGCGTACTCATGAAGCCGCGCTCGGTGTACACATAAACCGCTGAATTCAACAGATTTGTGTCATCTGCTGCTCAGGCAACTTCAAAAGACAGCAATAATAACTTAAACATGCGTATGCAGCATAAATGTCAAAAAAAAAAAACGCGTGCGTTAACAAGCCAGCTTATTCTTCTGAACAATTCTCGACTCAGTAAAGCGGCTAGGAAACTGTTCAATAATTATGCTTTGAAATTAGTAGCGAACTTGAAACAGAAATGGTATTTCACTAAACGTATTGTGCTCGTTTCCTTACCAAAAAATAAGTAGACAGCGAGTTTGCAACTTTTGAGAACGTCGTTGCGCACAGAGCTCTGATGAAATAAGGGCGTCATTGCGTTTGTAACTGTTCGGGTCTACTCCGTTGTACGCACTTTTTTTTTGGCTCGAGTTTATTTCGTTTACAGTATTCCAATAGCTTTATTTTGGAGAAAAAGTCAGTTTCTTCGCAGCTGTGCATTACCAAGGCATGTATATCTTCCAACAAATACAAAAAAAAAAAAAATCGGGTATGATGTGATACAAAGCTCGCGGATAATGTTTTCTGACTGTCTATTATTTATTTGCTTTATATTCTTTTCCTTATAGTCTGTCGGGCAATAATGTCAACAGTAAGCTTGGATGCCGCCTCTTGAAACTTGACGAGTCCCTGTGCGCGTTCAGCGGAACTTGTTTGCATTTGATGCAACGCCGCGAGACTCCTCCGTTAAAACAATGGCTCAATAGCGTTTCACACACATGGTTGTTTTTCCACTTTTTATGGTACAAAGTTTTGTTTTTATTTTTTAATTTTATACACCGGTATTTATAGCATAGGCAAATTTTGACTTTCCATTTCAATCACTTTGACAAAATTCGCAGCCTCCTCTTTTTCCAATGTTTCATTTTTCATTTATATCAATTAACTGATCAACTGTACGGACAAAATTTTCGTAATAAGCATAATCAAGCACTGGCTTTTCATTCTGAGCATTTTGGCAGCATTGATTCCAAGCGTAATATTGCAGTCCTGATATGTTTGGGAAAGTAAGGGGCTCGAAACGGCAGTGACTTTTCACTATACATCCACAGTACAAGTAATGACTACATAGTCATAGTGTTCTTGATATTTTGCTCATGAAATAGCATATGCCCAAACAAAGGCCATCCCGGGTAAGCGAACGGCTTTTTAAGCAGACAGAAATCCCTTCGCATAGTCGGGTGTTTGCCGTGGCCATGAAAATTTTACGCCCGATGTCATGAGGCCATAGCTTCCTTCTGCTGGTATTATCTCCACCGCGAAGAATGTTTTTTGCGTCTTCCGCACTGTTCGGCAGCCGAAAGCACAGCAGCCCGACGCAGCCGCATGTCACGTGCACTCTTCAAGATTTGAGTTCAGAGATGTAATTCTTGCGTCCGCTTAAACATTAAGTACTGCATATACACTCCTAAAGATTCAATAGAGGCATGTGAAGTACTGTTTGCTTAACTAATCGGCCGATATCACGCTGCCAAGCTCAGACCGCCATGTATTTCAGCGGCGCAGCGAACTTCTCTGGACCCTTTGGCCGGAGCTTGGCGGCGAAGAGGTCACTTGCAGCCAACCGGCCTATCGGCGGGAGGGGCGGCTGGATCAAGACCTGTCGCTACCTTTAAAAAATAGAGGAATCTTAAACCACACTAGGGTGCCTGGATGCTCAGAGAGCATCCAGGCACCCTAAACCACACAGCATATGGTTTAAAGGTCCCCAGAAAGGGGTCACAAAGAAGGGTAAACAACGCCATAACACTGATAGTTATTGAACCACCCATCATTCTCCCGCAAAAATTTTCGATCTAGCTTCTGCAATACCGGAGATATCGGCGATTAAAAATGACCCTTCCAATTTTCCCTCTCAACTCGTACGCCGAAGGGAGCCATAAAAAAACAAAGAATACAAGCAAGTTCAAAGCTCCGCCCAGACATACGTCACTTCGACAAACTTCCGGTTGCCGCGCGCTCGCTCGCTGGCGTACTGGGCGTACTCTGCCAACCCGTCCTCGCTCGCACACGCCTGAGGAGTTCGCCAGTTCGCGCAGCGACGGTTAGTGTAACCGCGAACCCGTGGTTATCCTATATGTTACACGGCGGACCAAACCATGGTTGCACCACTAACCGCGGTTACCGCAAACCGAGCTTGACGACCTCGGTTTGCGGCGTTAACCGAGGTTATGACGGCGTCTGTTGACGGAAGCTACTCGTCGGCGCCCGAGCGCGCGAAACGTACGAGCGGGTCTGCTTCACAGTTATTCATTTGCCCACTGTATCACGTGGAAGATCGATGTATAGATTATAGTGCCGCCCGACGTCTTCGATTACGGCCGACAGCGCAGCGACTGCGTACTGAAGCCTTGTCTTGCCTACAGCATCGTTTGAACGGCTTGTTGCTGAGCAGAACGTCAAAAAATACGCGGCCTTAGCTATGAAAGTACACGAGTTTGCAACGCTTGCAGCACGGGATGCCGCGAGCAGGCTGAGGTACGTTACACAATTACCGCGGGGGTGGAACGTGCGAGCGAGGCGAACGCTGGCGCCGTGCGTGACCGTCCCTAGTCGTCGCTAGGCCTATTGTTTCGCTTCGAAACCGCGGCGGTCGACGCTTTGGAACATGATCAACGCTGTCGTAAATCGTCTACTTATGAAACTGCCTTATAGTGATTCCTATCCTGCCATAGTAAAATAATTATAGGATTAACTCTGCCGACGCATTAATCGCAGAGCTAGTACGAGCAGATCGGATCAGCCGAAATGCGCCAGCGGCAGCTGGCTTGAGCAGAAACTAGCTTGTATCACGACTATCGCTCTTACCAGCAATTTGCTGCTGGTCAGCGATCCTCACGTGGGCTTCATACTTGATATTCGGCTCAGTATTCTAGACGCCAACAAATTTTAGCACGCTTTATTTCGGACATCGGTGCTAACGATCCGCCGTGTCGTTCGCGAACGGTATGCGGGAGGAGGGGCCACAGCGGCGGTGTTTACGGCGGTCGAGGAGGTGCTGCCATCGTGCGGTGCTTGACCGTGCTGTTGACGCCTCGTCGCACGACACTCCGGTACTACTGAAACCACGTTATATAAATAAGATATTTGTAAATGCAGCTTCGTTCTGCCGATCCCTGCGTCGCTTCCGTTGTTGCACTTAATGGGCAATGGCCACCTAACCGATAAGGGCGGCGAGCTGTGTAACAGCCCGCACAGAGTTCGAGCAGCGCACGAGCAGACCACTTTCGCAGCTACCGGAAGTGTGTCCGTGACGTCATGGTTGCAGTGACCGCAGCGAATGGCAGCTTCTAGCAAGCCTTGCCAGTCAACCGACCCGTGACGTCACGGGACTAGGAAATAGTTCCATGCGACACCGCCAAGCGACAATATCTCTGCCCGCGAATTTCAAAAAACGCTGTTTTTAAAAATTAATAATAAATCGCTGGCTTTGTTCCAAGGAGTTATACTTTGCGTTAATGCTCAAAAGGATCTGTTCTACGCACTGAACACGTTTATCAGTGGTTTCTTGAGGGCCGTTTCCGTGGACCTTTAAGTCTACACGGTCACTGCACCGTTCACACACATGTTGTCCGTCGTAGTCTGGGTCGATGTGCTTCATGCGCCAGGGGTTGGGGTATGAGTTCCTTTGGAGCAAGCCTAACGTGACTGATTGGCTGCGGGTTAATTTCTTACCCGGGAGGGGAAATGCTCGTCTGCCTAGATAAAAGTGCTTAGTGAGCTTGTTGTACGTGAATAATTGATCTTTGTACTCGATACGTGGAGTAGCAGGGGAAACCGGAGGGACGCGGTCGATGAGTCCTCGCGCCGCCTCGTGTGCGATCTCATTGAGATTCCGCAGGTCGCCCCCTAAGCTGCCCATGTGTGCCGGGAACCATACGATGGAGTGATCGGTGATGTTACTTCCGCCTAAGATCCGTAGCGTCGTCTTGTCTATCCCGCCCTTGGCGAAAGCTCGAGTGGCTGCTCTAGAGTCGCTGTATACAGTTGTGGAGTTCAAGTCTTTTAGAGCTAGTGCTATCGCTGCTGTTATGTTTCGCCACCGACAAGTGGGACAGCTGACACGGCCACCGCATAGCAACAGGCAGAACCGCGAGCGGATCGGCCATTTCGGCGCCGTCCATCGGCCGCCCAACGCTTCCTCCCGCGGGCAAGTCTCGACGTGATCTTGCCACGCGCCAAATGTGTGTGCGTGCGTGTGTGTGCAAACGCTGGCCAAGCCTGGAGCTCGGGGGAGAGTGCGCCGCCCTCGCCCGTCTGCAGGAGGTGGAGGAGATGTGGTCGCGCGACCTGCGATTGAGTCATCGCCGTGTCTGAACATGCAGTGCTCTCTCCCTTTCCCTGTGAACTGGCAAGCCTATAAAAAGCAGCGGCAGACTCCGCTGAGACAGAGACTACTTTGACGCGCCGTTGTCACGACGCTAGACACCAGCTGTATGAGAATGTCTGTATTTTCTCAGTGAGTCTCCGGGTCAGCTTCTCTACCCGTTTCTTCATGATGTTGTAGTAAAGCTTGTTTCGTTAGAAGACGCCTCGTCTTTGCTGGGATCGTTGATGCCGTCCGCCGAGCCACGGAGCCGCCAGGCCAACGCTACCGAGGGGCCGCGCGCCGCATGTAATAACTGGTGGCAGCGGTACGATACCACAGGCGCGCTACCCAAACCTAATACTGCTTGTTCAGCTACCTCTGGCTTCTTGGTGTAAAGTGTGAGTGAGTTGCGCGTACGCCCGTGTCCGTCGACTACTGCTACCGAGTAGGCATGCTTTCACGGTATGTACGCTGCATCCACGAAAGCTGTTTGGTCAGGAAACCATGCCGCGTCCGTAGCGAGGGCTTTGGAGCGGGCGAGCCTTCTTCCTTGATTGTGGTTCGGGTGTACGTTTCTTGGGAAGGGGGACACTTTGATTGCTTCTCGCACGACTTTAGGTAACTGCAGGACGTTGTCCCTTTCTACTATGGTGTTCAGGCCGAGCTTAACGAGAATCTCTCTGCCCGCTTTGGTGCTTGATAGGCGTGCAATCTGGGCCGTGTGTTGTGCCTCGATGCTTTCGGCAAGGGTATTGTGCACTCCTAGCTGTAAGAGTAGTTCAGTGGAGGCATTATCGGGGAGCCCCAACGCTGTCTTGAAAGCTCGGCGTATGTGTACTTCAAGCTTTCTCTGATGTTCCTTTTTCCAGTTGAGCATTGCAGCCACGTATGTGATGTGACAGAGTACAAAAGCATAGACCATTTGAATAGCATTGTCCTCGCTCAGTCCCCTGTGCCTATTCATGATGCGCCGAATCATCCGGATCGCGTTTGCAATCTTTATCGTGATGCTGTCAAGCATCGCCCAGTTCGACCCCGTTGATGATTAATCCTAGAAATCGTATTTTATCGACCGTAGGTATGCGATTTCCATCCCTGTCGTGTAACTCTATGCATGGTGTGTGGTGTCGGCGCCAGTTGTTGGACGGGCGCCCTGGTCTTGGGGGGTGGTAGATGAGTAGCTCGGATTTTCTAGAAGAGCAGCGAAGTCCCATTGGGGCAAGATGAGCCTCGGTAACCGTGATGGCTTCTTGCATGCGCACTTCCAATTCCGCATCGCTGCCACCGGTGCTCCAGATGGTAACATCGTCTGCGTATATGGCGTGCTCCACATCAGCAATTTCACCCTGTGCGCGAGAAAGCTTTGTCATCGCCAAGTTAAATAAGAATGGTGAAAGTATGAGCCTTGTGGTGTTCCCTTATCGCCCAGATTAAAGCTCTCCGAGACGTGTTCGCCTATCCGGAGAGTGGCCGTTCGATCCTGCAGAAACGCCTTGACGTAGTGGTAGAAGCGTGTTCCGAGATTGTGGTCAGATATGGCTTTGAGAATGGCTTGATGTTGGATTTTGTCAAAAGCTTACTCCACGTCGAGTCCCAGTAGCGCCTTGGTGTCTCGTGTGGGGCGATCCAACAGACTTTTCTTGATTCGTAGCATAGCGTCTTGCGTTGAGAGACCTGGCCTGAAGCCAATCATATTGTAAGGGAAGTACTCCTTTTCTTCTACGTATTCCGATAGTCTATTCTGGATGACGTGTTCGGCTAGCTTTCCTAGGCAGGACGTCAGTGAGATCGGCCTGAGGTTGGGTAGGCCCAGCGGCTTGCCCGGTTTTGGGATGAGGACCGTATTGGTATGCTTCCACTCTGCAGGTAGTTGGCCAGTTTTCCGAACTTCATTGATTTGTTGCGTTAGGAACGTGACCGAGTCGTCCTCTAAATTTCGGAAAGCCCGATTTATGATACCATCGGGGCCGGCTGCAGAGTTACTGTTGAGTTCGTGAATTGCGAAGCGTACTTCGCTTTCTGTGAAGTCCGTATCTAGCTCTGAGTTTGGGGCACCGTCATAGCTTTTCCTTTGTAAGGTACTGGGTAGCCCCGATTTAAGCGGTAAGTACCGTTTGGCAAGGTCATCCGGAAGGGCTTCGGCGGTACTGATTTGCTTTTCGTGATGTACTAATTTACTTAGCCTGATCCGTTGCATAGTTTTGGACTTTGTTCCGTGTTCGTCGATGAGGTGTTTTATGAGTCCCCACCCACTTCCTCTGCGTATTTGCTCATTGAGGGAGTTACAGACTTCGTCCCATTGTTGTCGGTAGAGAACCATGCAGTATTGTTCAATGGTCTTGTTGAGTTCGTCAAGTTTCCTTCGTAGTCTTCTGTTAAGACGTTGACCCTTTCACCTGGCTAGAATGGAATGTTTGCCTTCGAGAAGATTCGCTAGCCGACTGTCCATCCTCTCTACCTTAACGTCCGTGGTAATTGTCCGTTCCGAGGCTGCGATGTCTGCTTTGAGCTGCTCGGTCCAGCTCGTTATCGTGTGCTTTGTGGTTGCTCCTGATGGGTTGGATGGCTGCGCCCGTATTGCACGAAATTTGTCCCAATCGATAAGTTTGTACTCCCTTTGCCTCTTTCCCGGTATCTCTGCATCAATTCGGAGAATATAGTGGTCACTGTCAAGGTCTATTCCCGAGTTGTGCCAGGCACATTTTTCTAGGCCCCGGACAAAAGTAAGGTCCGGTGTGGTGTCTCGACATGTGGAAGTGCCACCGGGTCTAAGATCAGCGTGAAGTCGAGATCGGAGGCTGTCGTGAGAAGACGATTTCCCTTGCTAGAGGGATACGCATAGCCCCAAGCCTGGTGTGGGGCGTTAAACTCTCCACCTATAATCACGGACTGTCTTTGGCGATGTGCGCAATCTTGGCCAGAATGCCTCTAAACCCTTGCCTTGTATCCTTAGGGCTGCTGTATAGATTGGTGAGGAAGATGCTTTGCTTGTTCCCTACGTGGTCGTCCGGTATGATCTCAATCGTGAGGTGTTCTAGATAGCAGGCTGTGTGGCGGATCTCATGCCGAATGTACGGGATATTCCTTCCAATCAGTAAAGCGACGTCTCTGCCCTGCTCTTTTCTGTGGGCTTCGGCCGTATATCCCGCAATGGCCAGTTCGGTTGTAAGTATTTCTTGTAGCATGATGACGTGTGGTTTCTCGGTTTCTGATTTGACCATCTGCAGGAGGACCGCCTTTCTCTTGTGCTCTTGCTTCCTTCGGAGTGGAATTCTTGCTTCCTGGCTCGAATTTCAGAAGTTAAACCCCAGCTCGGTCAGATTCTTGGCGAAACATTATTGAAGCTCGTGTAGCTGCGTGCTCTAAAGTACCCAGATCCAATAGCTTCAAAAAGTGGGGCACTGTCTGTTGAGCTATTAAATAAAGATTCCTTTTTGATCTGCCTTTTCCAGTTTCGATATATTTCTAGACTCTACTTCTTTTCCAAATAATTTATTCAATTTTTACCTTCTGCGTTTTTTACCAGTTGTTTAACGCTCTTTGTTCCTCCGTACTTGTGCCCTGTATACAGTGGTTGGTTTCCTAGTTCGCTTCTTCCAATTTGAGTCAACGCTTTTTAGGTATATGTATTTAAACACTTCAGCTGCCCACCTGTTACTGTCCGTTTTCCTCTGGCGTTCTTCATATATTTTACTCATAGGTTCCCGTGCCTCGAAAGATGTCCAGCCCATATATCTCCCTCTACCGCCTCGTTTGTGGTTTCGCCATGGGTACCCAGTGCCAATCGTCCGACGGCTCTCTGATTTATTTCTGATGTCGACTGTACCTCTCCTTTTAGGCACAAAACTGCATTTCCGAAAGTAAGCCCGGCCACCATAATTCCTTTCTAAATACCCCTCAGCAC
Source organism: Amblyomma maculatum (assembly GCF_055883805.1). Lineage (NCBI taxonomy): Eukaryota > Metazoa > Arthropoda > Arachnida > Ixodida > Ixodidae > Amblyomma > Amblyomma maculatum. The sequence continues at coordinate 161,322,864 of NC_139344.1, read as the reverse complement.
CTGATACCTGTTGTATCCCCACAATGATCTATGCTTCATTATCCCGGCATTTTTTCGACCTTTTACGATTGCATACGGTTTGCGCTTTTCTATGTATGTCAGTCCTTCGCTTACTCAGATCCCGCCATAAATTCATATTCTGCCACTAGGGTATTTCTTGGCTTTGTATTTTAAGCGCCTGATCGGTTGAACCATTTGAAACCATCAGACATGACTTAGTTGCGCTTAACGTGAAGCCTAAAGTGTCTCCTTTGTCTCCACAAGAATTAAATAAGTTTTGGAAGTATTCCTGTCTACCTGCTAGTAGTACGATATCGTCCGCATTCATTAAACCGGGGAGGCGCTGCTCTACGACCTTTCCGCCTATCACGGTGGTCCAGATTAAAACCCAGATTACCGTCTTGTAGCCTTCTTTCCATATTCATCATAAAGCATGAACAGTAGTGGTGATAGCGGACAACCTTGTCTTAATCCCTTGCATTCCCTTGTTGGAGGAGGATTTCTCCCCCAGGGTACAATATGCCCGAAAGATGCTGCGTGACTACGCCAAAGTGAACCGTTACGAGAAGGAGCGCTTCAGTGTTCGATTCAACAAGCTTCACCTACGCGGCAGTATCTACGAGTTAGAGGTGGGCAAGACGGCTCACTTTAGAGATCGAATCGGAGCGGCTCCGCACACTAAAGTGAGCCGGCTGAGTGGGTCGCTCAGTAGGGGCCAGATCTTTTATATATATATATATATATATATATATATATATATATATATATATATATATATATATATATATATATATATATATACGGGGTCATAGGTCCCAAATAGTTGCTCCGATGTGGCAGTGATAGGAGGTTGCTTTCTCGCATCGCTAATAGATGGCGTGGAAGTCGCACCCGCCAGGACGAAAAGGTTCACTGAACGAGAGAACCAGTATAGTGCCTAGAATATACTGGCTATTGTGCCGTGCGGAGGGCTCTCTCAATGGGAGGAGGTGCCCGCGCCGGCGATGCCTTCCAACTTTGGCCGCTAGGGGCGCTGCTCATCGTAAAGGTGTAGGGTGCCTCGATACCAGCGCCGCCGTACAGGGTGGTGACACCCTTTGGCATGCCTCGTGCCGCCGCGCTCGCCATCTTGGGGCAAGTCGCTTCGGGCCGTTGCTGCGGAGTGTCCGAAGCGGTTGCGCTGTGCGCTGGGTGCTGGGCGATTCAACTGTGTTCAGTCGCAAAAACTAGCATGCCAGGCTGTTGTGTTCCATTGTGTGCTGGCTCAGCAAAAAAGAAAAAAAAAAGGAGCCAGATGTTTTCGTTCTTCATGGGATAAGAGACGGAGAAATGTATGGGACGCGAAAGTGAAGCGTGAAGACTGCGAAGTAAGCCACAATACCTGTGCTTCTTTAACGCATTCATAATTTTTTTGAGCGAGTAGGTGCATTTCAATCGTGTAAAAAGGTCTAGCGCAGACACAGACCACTAAAAAGGTTGGTTGGTTGGTTTGTGGGGTTTAACGTCCCAAAGCAACTCAGGCTATGAGAGACGCCGTAGTGGAGGACTCCGGAAATTTCGACCACCTGGGGTTCTTTAACGTGCACTGACATCGCACAGCACACGGACGCCTTGCTTTTCACCTCCACCGAAAAGCTGCCGCCGAGGCCGGGATTCGATCCCGCGTCCTTGGGAACAGTAGTCGAGCGTCGTAACCACTGCGCCACCCCGGCGGGGTAGACCACTAAAAAGATGACACACACAAGCGCTTGCGTATGCGCGCGTGTCGTCTTTCTTGCGGTCTGTATCTGTTTATACGAAATCGTTTTAAAAGATATTTTTGTACTCGCCCAACGCAGTTACGCCCTTTTGTTTGGAATGACATTATCTCACGCCGCTTCACCCATCTGCTTGCAAGCACGAGCTTTGTGCGGTTTTTGGCTTCCCGATCTAGCATCGTGCGCAACAGATTTTGGTCTGCCTTCTTCAACGTTGAAGCAGGTCGAAGCATCGCATTGCCTGGCATCGCGAGTAGCGCGCTGTGCTTTTGAGCGTAAATTTTGAATTTTCAGCGTACGTGAGGGCTTTAAACTAAATATATGGACAATTGCGTCTGCTTATGTTGTAGTCACTCGGGGAAATTTAGTGTAACTTTCAGTGAGTGACACTCGACTTTAGTATCATACGCGTAGTGTCACACAATAATATCTGTTGTTGAGGATCTGCCTTTCTGTGTTCATAGCCGCACCAAGAACATGTGGAGAAGGTCGAGCTTGGTATTTGTCAAAGGAATGCACCATTGTGCCCTTTCGATCGCTCCCCTTTACACTCGATCTTGAAAGCTGGTGGCAACCGCTTCAGATTCACACAGATTACATCTCCTCTGTTCTTCTCGGGAAATAATACATTGGAGAGCGACGGATGGCATGTCATCTCGCTACAGACTAGGAAGTGAGACGCAGTTTGTAGCAATTATTTTGGTCGAAAAAAAAAAACACCCCTTGAGTTGGCCGCACTGGAATTTGGCAAGTGGGCTTATCGTTAGTACAATATTTCGCGAAACTGAGATAACAGCTCCCCTGAAGCCGGTCTTTTTTAATTATACACAGGAGCAGTTTTACGCGAGGTTTTTGAGATTCGCAATAATATAAAAATTTGGGTTCTCATGAAAATTAGGTCGTTTTAAGCATATGATTGGCAGCTCGACAAGTCTCAAAGAAACTGCTCTCGTGAGCTGAAAGGTGTAGCGGCATCATCTTGTGAAAGCGGTCGTGAGGAAGCAAGGTTCTTGCGCAGTACAACAGTTCATCCCGAATGCAGCTTTTCCTTCCCTGTATTATAATTACACATCGCGAGGAGATATTCACACCCTGTTGTCACCGCAAGTACTCGTCGGAGGTTAAGCCAAATTTAGGTGAAGCTAAATTTGACCGCCTGACACCCGAATTAGTGCAGTCGCTGGTTTGGCATCCATGGAAAAATTTTGCGATCGTACATGTAAATATCGCATTGCTTCCATAATGTTTTTATTATTTCATTCATTTGCGTGCACACTACAAAATACGCAAAATGACTGTTTCGTCGCCTATCTCATTTCAGCGCCAGTTCGAGGGCAAACACAGTGTATGGACGGTGGCTCCTCAAGTCAACAGCTGTCCCGACATTGTTTGATTGCGTGTAAAAATTTTTGCGCGGGATATTCAAAGCTTATGAACAGACTGTTAGAGCGGTTTGGGACGATGCGCTTGCGCATTTACTTCAGTTGGCTAAGCCAGCCAGAAAAATCGAATGATGTGTACAGCAGCAAAACTGTAGCTGGCGACAACTTTTATTAAAAGATGTCTCCTAGGCGTGCATTTAAAATCAGCTTCAAAGTCTTAATGAGGATTGTTTTGGAATAAAATGCCATGTGCATCAGCATGCGACCAGTGTCAAAGGTTGATTTACGCATCGTTTTTTGCTATGTCTTTTCTACGGTTTACGATGGGCCATTGCAATACAAATTATTTTCGATATACGGCTCCCTGAAACGTACACATGGTTGTTGATCTATAGCAATAGACGCAATTGAATGTTATGCACCTCATAAACTCATTCATGTCCGACAGTGCAAAATGCATTGTTTTATAAAACAGCCGGACGTCAAAATAACCGCATTTGAACATCCGTGACGGCGAAAGAGTAAATACTTACCATCTGCAATTTGATAATTTCCTCTTAGAACTACGCATGCTAGCAAGCAGTAGTTGCTTTCACATTTTTTTTTCGAGCAAAAAAGCGCCCAGGATTGCGAGTATGTGTGTAAAAACGGTACACAGTTGAGCCTGCTAGCGCAAGCGTGTGCTGAACAAGAAATCGGGCCAACGCTCCATAGCCCGCCGTATCTGAGCTTGCCCCAACATGGCGCCGTCGAAGGCGGTGTCTCCACCCTGTACGGCGGCGCGCTACATCGAGGCACCCTATAAAGGTGCCGTCGACGCCGTCGGCCGCCGGCGCGCCCTTGATTTGCAGCAGCTGCGCTGGCCGAGCCATCAGTGGGTTCGAGCGCTTTGGACGCGTCTACGCTGTTCTTTTGTTTTAGTCGTTCTGTTTCTGGCATTCATATGAGATAATTAAATTTGCAAAGACTAATGATGCTAAAAATAAAGCATCAGCGCAGGGAAAGACATGTTTCGTGTCGCTCTGTCGGAGTGGCTACCGCTCGAATCAGGACTAGGTTTCTATGTTCGGTGTGCCATCGGACCCTGCGCAGCTTGCTGAGTGGAAGCGGCTGATTAAAAGACAGGACCGCAAGTTGACTTCAACGTGTGTTGTCTGCGAAAAATATTTTGAGGAGAGCTACATCGAGAGAACGTTCAAAGTGACAGTAAACGGCATCGTCAACGAGCTCAGATAGACCACGAATTAAGCGCGAAACCGTGCCAACGCTATTCGACCATTATCCGAGCCATCTTCTGCCTAAGAAGACATCGAAAAGAAAGTTGAGGAACCTCTGTGACCAACCGGCCGCTAAACGACTGCAGACGACACAGCCATGCACGCACCGTCAAGGATGTTTGACAATGCTTCCAAGGAGCTGGCAGCAGAAGAGCCGAGCGAGAACTCATGCCCGCAGCAGCAGACGTGCAGCTTTGAGCCTCGGGATCCGTTTGACTCAATTTACATACCTGCAACTTGGACCAAATTAACCGAAGCACCTGCTGGATCTAAATCCTACGCGCGTTATCGAGCCTAAAAAAAGAAAAAGAACTTTGTCACTTTGTACATAGAAAAAGTGATAACTTTTGGAAGCCTGAACGCAGTTCTGTGGACACTACAGTGTATATTCTCGGAAAAGAAAAAAACAAGCGCGTACAATACAACAATATCTAAAGCTGAAGATAGAGCTATGTAGAGTGCACTGGAGGGTCTTTGTTCCGAATGTGGCCTGCAATCAGGTGATTCAGGAAGCACATATCATTCATGGGAATATATTTTGCAGAATAAGTGTCGCTTGACCGTCAACTCTGAAGGGGTTAGCTGCGCTGAATGCAAATACCAGCGGAGGCTTACACAAGATGCGCAGAAAGAAGGAAAATTAAAGCATGCAACTAGCCAAATAAATGCTGCAACATTTCTCGCGCTCTGAGAAGAGCTAAGGGAAAACTGGCATGGAGCGCAGAACAAGTGGCTCTATTGAAAGCGCAAAATGAGGAGCTAATAAGTGAGTCTGTGGTTAAAGCTTGTTCTTTTTTTTTTTAATGACGCGCGTGACCTAGACAATTGTGACCGTACAACAACCGCTCGGCTGCTGAAACCGCGAAGCCGAAACTGGTGAAGAAAGTAAAATTATATATAAATTACTTAGCGGTGGTAAGCGAGAAACCACGTGGAGAATTATACAGGAATATCTAGCGCATCATTAGCAAGTGAAAAAAAAAAATACCACCAAAAATTGGTATCAGACTACTTTAAAATTATTGCGGTGTCATATGTGCGGCCTTTCTCCAAAACCTTTAGCGGTGCATTTCTATATTTTTACTTGTTTATTGTTGCTGCGCCTTTTTGCTCAAATTTTACTATATTGTAGACTTTGTAAAAAAAAAAAGAATCAGTGATACAATCACCACTTTTGTTTCTTGCCTTTCCTTCTGTTACAAAAGAAAGCACACCGCATAATAATCATTTATGTATGAAGCAACAATTAAGTGACTTCCTAATAAAACAAATGAATAAAGAGTAAGAACAAAAACTGAAGTCAGATTCAGAATGCTTGTGTTTATTGTCGCATGCGATCTTTGAAAACATGCGCGCGTGCAATATATGTTACGAAAAAGCAAGATCGCCCTTCTTTTCTGTAGCATATATGTGACGCTATAAAACGTCACTAACCTGATATATATCACCTTAGCAATAAGCATGACTGAATTGCAGGAACGTCGACGTAACCTATCCGAAAGCATGAGGCCCGTATACGTATGACGTTCGTAGCACTTGACTGCGGCATCGCGATATACCATGGACCATAAGAAAAGACCGAAGAGTAAATAAAATTCAAAGTTGGATTAATGAACAGTGTAAAATATTAAGGGTATTTTCTGATACCTGTGTCACACGGACAATAACAGTCGTCGTCGATCCGTTCCGGGTTAGATCGTGATTGAGAATATATAGTTCCCATAATTCGGGACAACCACCTGGGCTGACTGAGCGCTCACTCAGAAGGAAGATGCATACGATACCTTACATCCGCAATCGCGATGCGTGGATCGCAATCGAGTGGCTCTAGATCAAATAAAATCGTCATCGGAATATTTCATAGCAATATATTGAATCTGGCCCGGACTCGATCGTTTAATCAAAGATTAACAAACTATTGCAACCGACGTGTCAACTTTAGGTGGTTTTCTCAAATTTCTTCTCTCGCTGGATATCAGGAAGTCAATATGTGTTCTGCTTAAGACCTTATCCGGTTCAGCTGAATAAATAAAACAGATATATAGCAGACATGGACCAGACAGTATTTGTTAAACGCTTCCTCGAGCGCTATTTGAGCGTATGATTTTCTCCGCACAGTACTAGGACGGTATGAATGTCTTCCACCAAGACTGTTTTTAGACACAAAGTGCGCTTAAACCGTCAAGAGACAGGTTTCGCAGTGAAAAGCGCAGCACGCTATCCGGACCTATACGCCGCCTATGCTGCCGAGGCCGCGAACGCGAAGCGATAGCACCTTAGCTATTGGTAGCGCCGCCCCGCGGTGGCGGCGGGAAGGCATCACCGCGGCGGACACGCCAGCGCGCGCCCTCGGCACACTAGCCAGTCCAGCAACCACCTCTCTGAAAGATCGGACGGCTCCGACCGCTCCGATGGCTGCGACTACTTTGTCCGCTCCGGCTCCGACCGATCTGGATCGACTGCTCCGGTGGATCCGGCTCCGACTTTGCGAAGCCAAATGGCTCACCCACCCGGACAAGCGTTTAGGGGTAGCTCGGCTGGAAACGCTGATTGGCCCAAAATTTGTGACGTCATATATAACATTACAAACAACGTCATGGGTCACGTGATATTGTCACGGGTTCTCTCGTTACCCGGACGGCAGTCGAGAAGGACAGAGTCAAAGGACGGGGTTGAGGCACAGGAGGCAGAGAGCAGGCGCTTTACCAGGCAAAAGCAGCGGCGTCCCAGAACCACGCGCACTCCGCAGAACTTCGTCTTCTTCTCCCTCCAGAGCTGACACGGTTAGCGCGGGTTACACTACTCCTCCCCCTGGAAGGCGCATCGTCCCGATGCGCGCTCCAGCGTAACTGAAACGTTAAATCGAGCAGAGCTCAGAGTCAGAATACGTGGTTCTAGCGTTCACAGTAAGTTTTGAGGCGAACCACATGCACCACTTCAGGATGAGGGGGCCGACGAGATGTGCTTGGAACAATCGGAATCACCTCGTAATTTACGTCGCTTATACGGCGAACGACCTCGTATGGGCCAAAGTAACGTTTTAGCAGCTTCTCGCTGAGACCGCGACGGCGAACGGGAGTCCACACCCACACTTTATCACCAGGTGCAAAATGAACTTCACGATGCCGGAGGTTGTACCTGCGTGCATCGACGTGCTGGCGGTCTTGGATGCGTAGGCGTGTCAACTGTCGGGCTTCTTCTGCGTGCTGGGATATCAGTTGGACATCGTCGTAAGAGTAGGCCTCCGGCTCATGGGGAAGCATGGCGTCAAGCATGGTAGTCACCTCTCGGCCATGCACCAGGCGGAACGGCGAAAATCCGGTTGTTTCCTGAGTTGCGGTGTTATAAGCGAACGTTACGTAGGGAAGAATATCGTCCCATGTACGGTGCTCGACGTCCACATACATAGATATCATGTCGGCCATAGTCTTATTAAGGCGCTCTGTGAGCCCATTCGTTTGGGGGTGGTATGCGGTAGTTTTCCGGTGGTGCGTGTTGCTTAAACGCAAGATCTCCGCCATTAGCTGGGACACGAACGCGGCACCGCGATCTGTGATCAAGACTTCGGGAGCACCGTGACGCAGGACGATGGACTCGACGAAAAACTTCGCTACATCAGCCGCTGTTGCAGAAGGTAAAGCTCGCGATTCAGCATACCGTGTGAGGTAATCCGTAGCAACAGCAATCCAGCGGCGTCCCGAGTTGGACGTAGGGAAAGGTCCTAGCAGGTCCATGCCTACCTGCTGGAACGGAGTCATAGGCGGCGGAATAGGGTGAAGATGTCCTGCGGGTTGTACGGGCGGAGTCTTACGTCTTTGACATTCGCGGCAGGTCCTGGTATAGTGACGAACAGTCTTAGCAAGTTGAGGCCAGTAATACTTGGAACGAATTCGTGCGAGTGTTCGGCTGTATCCCAAATGCCCGGAAGTTGGGTCGTCATGACAGGCGTCCATAATTTCATTACGTAGGTCAGCCGGAATAACCAGTAGCCAAGACCTCGCACTCGCTGCGAAGCTCTTTTTGTATAGCACATTGTTGCGAAGACGTAATGCGGGTAGAACGCGCAAGAAGACGCGTGGAATGGTGCCTTCTTGACCTTCCAGATGGGCGATTACTTCACGGAGTTCAGTGTCGTGTCGCTGCCGTGCTGCCATATCGACCGTGCTTATGGTACCTATAAAAGCATCTTCATACTCGTCGTCTTTACCGTCAGATGCTGATTCTATAGGGGCTCTTGAGAGGCAGTCAGCATCTGTGTGCCTGCGACCGGACTTATAAACTATTGTAACATCGAATTCTTGCAACCGAAGGGCCCACCGTGCAAGTCGCCCTGAAGGGTCTCTCAGAGTGCTGAGCCAACATAGAGAGTGATGGTCGGTAACCACCTGAAATGGGCGTCCGTACAAGTAGGGTCTGAACTTGTTAATCGCCCAAACTACCGCGAGGCATTCTTTTTCAGTGGTCGAGTAGTTAGTCTCCGCCTTCGATAATGCTCGACTTGCGTAAGCGATTACACGCTCGGTCCCGTTCTGTTTTTGAATGAGTACGGCTCCGAGGCCCTTGTTGCTGGCGTCTGTATGAACTTCAGTCTCGGCGTCCTGGTCAAAGTGCCCGAGTACAGGGGAGGTCTGTAAGCTTTGTTTAAGGCGGTCGAATGCACGCTGCTGTTCATCTGACCACTGGAAGGCGACGTTCTCCTTTGTGAGATGAGTAAGTGGTGCAGCGACATGAGAAAAATTGGGAACAAAGCGCCTATAGTAAGCACAGAGGCCCAGAAACCTCCGTACAGCGTTCTTGTCCGATGGTGTAGGAAAGGAGGTGACGGCGGCTGTTTTATCGGGATCTGGACAAACACCCGCGCTGCTGACGACGTGGCCAAGAAATTTTAATTCATCGTAGGCAAACTTGCACTTTGTTGGCTTCAGAGTGAGGCCTGCGCTTCTTATAGCTTGTAGTACTGCTCTCAGGCGAAGAAGATGATCGGAGAACGTGCTTGAGAAGATTACAACATCGTCAAGGTAGACCAGACAAGTTTGCCACTTCAGTCCGGCCAAGACGGTGTCCATAACGCGCTGAAAGGTTGCTGGGGCGGTACAGAGGCCGAACGGCATCACTTTAAACTCATATAGACCATCCGGGGTGATAAAAGCAGTCTTCTCTCGGTCGCGCTCATCAACTTCGATTTGCCAGTAACCACTTTTCAGATCTATGGATGAAAAGTAACGGGCATGTCGTAGATGATCAAGTGCGTCATCAATGCGAGGAAGGGGATAAACATCCTTCTTGGTGACGTTGTTGAGACGGCGATAGTCAACACAGAATCGAAGAGTGCCATCCTTTTTCTTTACTAGTACCACTGGAGCTGCCCATGGGCTGTGCGAGGGTTGGATTATATCGTCGGCCAGCATTTCTCGCACTTGGTTCTGAATAATTTCACGTTCTTTGAAAGAAACTCGGTAAGGCGACTGACGAACAGGGTGAGCAGCGTCATCGGTAATTATTCTGTGTTTGGCAATGGTCGTCTGGCGAACTCCGGATGACGTAGAGAAGCAGTCTTGGAATTCTGCAAGCAGCGCTATCAATTCGGCCCTCTCGCTCACAGAGAGATTGGGTGCAATGCTTACACCCAAAGGTGCATCGTTCTGCTGCGAAGAGGATGAGCAAGCACCTTCCGACAGGGCAACAACTTGAATAGGGGCGGTAATGCTCTCCATGGTACCGAGAGCCGTGCCTTTCGTAAGGCGCTGGGGAGTGCCACAAAAGTTGGTGACTAGGACGTATACGCAGCCAGTATCCAGCTGCGCGATACCTCGAGCAACACCAAGACCCCGTTCAAGGAGCAGTTGATCACTTCCTTCCAGCAGAACTTCGCCAGAAGCAACGTGGTCGGACGTGACAGGGAGAAATACGCTAGACTGGGGCGGTATGGTTACGTGCTCCGCCAAGACGCGTGCCGTGCAAACTTGGGGCTTTGTTTGCGCCGAGGTATATCGAGGTTGACTAAGCGTGAGGCGGCGGTCGGTAAAGTCGATTACAGCGCTGCAATCACTCAAAAAATCCATGCCGAGAATAATGTCTCTGGAACATTTCGATAGTACAACAAAGGTAACCGGGCACCTGAGACCGTTAATCTCAATACGAGCAGTGCATCTGCCGATTGGGCTCACGAGGTGGCCTCCAGCGGTTCTGATATCGGGGCCATCCCACTGCGTCGTTACTTTGCGAAGTTGGCGGCATAGCTCCCCACTCATAACAGAATAGTCTGCACCTGTGTCAACGAGTGCCGTCACGTCGTATCCGTCGATCACAACATCGAGGTTATTGTACACTGTGGCGCGACGGTCGTCGGAAGCTCCGTCGGGGAGTTCGTCGTGAAGTTGGTCAGAAAGCTCGTCGGAAAGCTCGGCGGGAAGTTCGGCGAGAAGTTCGGCGCGAAGTTCGTCGGGAAGGTCGTCGGGTTGATCGTCGGTTCGCGTGGGGGAGCGGGGCGAAAAACGTGGAGGCTCTTTAACAGGAACGGGTTCGGCAACGTCACCTCCAGACGTCGCCGGGCTTAGTTTTCCCGATGAGGGGACAGGCTTTGCCGTCGATTGCTGCGAAGGGGAGAATCGTACCGGCGGGATGGTGTCGAGCGAAGGTCGCGACGTGAAGACCGGTCGGGTGGTGGTGAACGGCGCAGATAGTCCGCGATGTCGCGGGGTTGCTCGCCGAACTCCGGGCGGGGAGCATTCCGCTGGAAACCACGAAGACCAAGCTCGCGGTAAGGGCAGCGACGGTAGACGTGGCCTGCTTCTCCGCAGTGGAAGCATAGTGGGCGTTGGTCGGTTGTCCTCCACGCGTCAGCCTTGCTCATCCATTGCTGCTGCGGACGAAGATCGTACACAGGGACACGGGGTTGTGCAGGCAAGTACTGACGGCGAGCAGGCGGCGGTGGTGGCTGCTGCGGCGGCGGACGACTAGCAACGGACGCGTACGTCTCAATGGGCTGAGTGGGTGAAGAAGCAGCGGAGCACTGTGGATAAAGGGCACGTTGTACTTCTTCGCGGACAGCATCCGTGAGGGCGCAGGATGCCGTACCATCAGCAGGTGGAAGCAGCTGCCGTATTTCCTCGCGTACAACTTCGCGGATGATCTCGCGTAGGTTTGCGGTGTCGAGGGAACCGACAGGAAAGCGAGCAGCTGAAAGGTTGGAAACGCTGGGACCTCCAGCAAGGCGACGATAATGGTCCGCTCGCGTAACCAAGGCTCGCTCGATGTTCGTCGCCTCATTTACAAATTGTGCCACTGTAGTCGGCGGATCACGAATAAGCCCGCCGAAAATGTCACTCTTGACGCCCCGCATAAGTGCACGCACCTTTTTTTCCTCGGTGGCACGGGGGTCGGCACGGGAGCTAAGTCGTAGGACGTCTTGAACAAAACTCGTTACAGTTTCGTCGGGTCGTTGTACTCTCGTTTGCAGAAGGTCTTCTGCTCGCTGTCGCCGATACTGATTGGCGAACGTCCGTCGCAGCTCTTCCTTACAGATGTCCCAGGATGTAAGGGAGGCCTCGTGGTTTTCGAACCAGTGCCGAGCCGTACTGTCCAGGCAGAAATACAAATTCTGAAGACAGTTTTCGGCATTCCAGCCATTGTGGCGGGCCACACGTTCGTACTGCTCCAGCCAATCCTCCACATCTTCGGAGGCATCGCCATGAAACGTGGCAGCCGCTCGAGGAGCCATCGGTAGGTACACCACGGACGGTGCAAGAAACGAGTCCGTCTGTTGACATTGGGTCGTGGTACTCCGGGCCATTGTAAGTAGTGAAGAGCCTGAGTTCGGCAACAGACCAAATTCAGGGGCGAGCCCTTGAAGTCGCCGACTGGCACGTATCTCGGCCTCCTCGTCGAAGGGGCGGCGGCTGAGACTTGGGGGCGAACTCAGAGTAGCGGGTTTTGAGGGGCTGTGATGCATTTACCCCGCACCTCCACCAGAATGTCACGGGTTCTCTCGTTACCCGGACGGCAGTCGAGAAGGACAGAGTCAAAGGACGGGGTTGAGGCACAGGAGGCAGAGAGCAGGCGCTTTACCAGGCAAAAGCAGCGGCGTCCCAGAACCACGCGCACTCCGCAGAACTTCGTCTTCTTCTCCCTCCAGAGCTGACACGGTTAGCGCGGGTTACAATATTTTATGATGTCATGTCCGGATGTAGGGCGCACGTGTTTTCCCTAGACTGTCCCTGGATTCCCCATGCTTTTCAGAGCGCCCGGGCGCGACCCGGCGGCATGGCCGGCAGTGTCGGCGGCGCGCCGCAAGCAAACGGCAGCTGCGCAGCCGATGGCCGTCGGCAGAGAGGCGCGAGGCCAAGCTTGCATATGCAGTGCGGACACCGTGGAAACGGCAGCGACGTCAAATAACATATCGGCGGCGCGCCGCAAGCAAACGGCAGCTGCGCAGCCGATGGCCGTCGGCAGAGAGGCGCGAGGCCTAGCTTGCATATGCAGTGCGGACGCCGTGGAAACGGCAGCGACGTCAAATAACATATGCACGCTTCGAGCCCCGAAGAGGTTTCCGAACCAGCTTGTCATACCACACGAATTACCGGGGAAATCACAGTTTAATTGCTTTTCCTTTTCTAGATTTGTGTGAGACCTTTCGGCGACAAAAACAATCGAGGTTCGCCAACGCAGTGTGACCTGTTCGTAGGCCGGCCGGGCGAATTTTCCAGTGACAACTGCACACCATGTTTGCGGAGATTCCGCTCTTCTGCACATTTCGTATATTTGCAAAACGTTTTCTTGCAAAATAGCTTTCTCGGTACGACGTCTTTCAGGCGCGCAGGCTGTCGGCAACGGTCGTCCGTCCCGTTGCCACGCGTCCCGATATAATTCGGTCTTTTTCTAAGCGAAATAGTTCATTATGAATTGTTTTAACCAGAAATGCGCTCGGTGACCGCTCTTATTGGCTTAAAAGGGCCTAATTTCCTCACTCCAAACTAATGCGCCGGCGAATGCATATGATGCGGGGCCGGCAATACCGCGGCGCCGGCGCTATTATAAGCACATCCTAGCTGCAATAGCTAGCTAGTCGATGACTGTAGGGGACAAAAAAAAAAGCTTTGAGGACAAAGGGAACAGAGATTCGTACTAGGTCATTCGATCGACTCTACAAATTTTTTAGGTCAGAATTGTGATGCTGGGAGTGATATGTTGATTAGGAAAAAAGAAAAAACTAAGTAAGCTGTAGTATTAAAGGATGACCTCTCACTGTTTTGGTTACCCTGTTGTTAAAAACAATTAGGTGCCTAATGAATATCCTATTCTCATTTGGGCTATGATTATTATAAAACTATGTAAGTCATTTCACATTGATCAGGGTTTGTTTTAGATTAAGTTTAATAAAGCAAATCCCCATCTTGCACTTCGAGCATAATGCCTTCATACCTCAAATAAAGTTGATGAAGCATATCATAAAGTCGCAATTAATACAACCGGATTTCAGAACATTCAGCCTCAGGATTTCAGGCTAACAAGAAGAAATGTTGTACATTGTTACTAAGGAGGTCATGTTATATATGGGTAACTATAGGAGCATTATAAGATGTGTACTTTTTAAGTAGTACAGAACTGTGCATAGCCTTTAGAAAACATGAAAATATTGCAGCGTATATCACATGAAGAGTAATGGCATTGTATGTTTTGTAAATGTCAGCATATCAGTTCAGTTCAGTCGTTCAGTCGTGTCCGACTCTTTGTGACCCTATTCACCATGTCACGCCACGCTTTCCGGTCTCTCACTATCTTCCTAACATCACCTAACTTCATCTGCAGTGCCTCGAGGATGCCATCTAACCATCGCGTTCGCTGCCTACCCCTTCTCCGGCGACCCTCAACCTTTCCCAACATCAAATCTTTCTCCAGCGACTCCTCTCTTCTCATCAGATGACCAAAGTAGCTGAGCTTTAACTTTAGAATTTGACCCTCCAATGAGCAGTCAGGGTCAGCATATGTTTGCTGTCAAATTGTGATCCATGTGATGCATGCATCTTTTAATGACTTAGTGCTTGTTCTAATGCAACGTATGGACCATTTCAGCTTGTCATGCCTTCGCATGTATAATATGCAATAAACAGCGTCTTACGTCTTCTGCATTTCTTTCATGGCAACAAGTTTTGCATCCGTCATATGTGTCAATTGTGATTTTTAACTGGACCTGTAGTCTGAAACAGACTGCTGACTGCCATCACAAATTTGCTTGTTATATGTTCAAACACTGCATCTATTTTTGTTCATAAAAACATTGAGATGCTTTAATAACTTTCATTGCCTTGAGTAAATGTTTGTCATTCGCTACATTGATTGCTTGCAGTCCAGAAATTCTTTACATTCTTATTTAGCTATACCTTACACTTACAAACACATATAAAGTTATATATGTGCTACACTATTTTTCCTTCTATTTAGTATCTCTTTCACACAACCTCAGAGTTTAAAGACAATTATTTATCAAACAGCACTTGTGAATATATTTAAGTGGACACTTTTTTAATTGCACAATGATGGCATAATGCAATGAAGAATAAGTTAATGTGGTCCACCACTTCAGTTTGCAAAAGACTTATGAAAGAGAAAGGTAGCATGCACTATAGCCAATTTTTAACAAACTTTTCTGGGCATATGCCACCTTTTATGCAACTAATATGTCAACAGCAAAAAAAAAAAAAAAAAAAACTTTCTTATACATTACCAAGGTGCAAAGATGAGTAAAACGAGTATTTGCTGAATTTCGAGCTGTCCAGACATTGTGGGATTGCTTTTCAGAGTATAAGAAGGCATTTTTTTAGCATAAAGGAGGGGTTAGAAACCTTGATGTTTCTATAGGGTTGTGAGGACTGCACTGGGTGGAGTGCTCAGCAAAGTGTGGCTGGGAATGGGGGGGGGGGGGGGGGGGAGTGCAGTTAGAGAAATATATGCAAGGCAATTCACATGCTGCAATACTGTGGGTCTTAAGTTCTTTTCCTCAAGAGAATGCTTTCTCTCTTTTGTTGCTGCAAGAGAAGGTTACTGTTAAAATGAGAGATACAATTCAGTCCATCATGAAATCAAACCTGACGACCCCCACTATCACTCCGCTGCTGAAGACCACTTTGAGACTAAATGTATTCTGTTAGCAAGGCATCACTGCTCATTGGTACCGTTTTTATTTGCAAGGAGGCTACAGTAGTCTGTGCCATTGCTTTTCTATGTTGCTTGCACTTATAGCATGCAGTACCTGAAGTAGTAAATGCTGCACAATTACATTTGCAGACAAAGCACCTATACCTTGACAAAGTGGTGGCAAAGATGGATGATTTAAAGCTCTTTCTCAAAGATGATGTGTGGCCACAGTATACAAGGCTATTGAGCAGAAATTCATAAAATCAAATGAGCTCAGAATATCAGTAGACAGGCCCCAGAAGTTCAAAAAGAGTATGGTAGGGGAATGTGTCTGAGGTTCAGGGTTTTCATTGAAGGAAGAAAATAAAAGGGGCGATGCTTGAGTGCACTGGTAGATTTTATGCCGAGCTCTGCATTAAATCAAAAGCGATTTTAGAAGCCGCAGAACATATCTGGTCCTCTTGAAGTTAAGAGATTTCTTTATTCTACTGAGGGACCTCTCAAGCCTTAAAGTACGTATTCCGAAGCTTACATCCTTCTACGACAAGCTGTCTGATAGAACACATTTCATCGAAATGCCTTGGCTGAGGAGACACCTCAAATTAAAGTGGCAAGCATTGGACTCGAAGAGGCCAACATTTGGGCAGCATTGGAGTTTCCCAGATTGAGATTTTCTAGAGCCTCTCCCCAGCCTGCAACTATTCCTAATATATGAGTGTCTGTTGTATCCTGTGAGAGGAGGAGGTTGTGTCCTGTAAGGAAGAGGACCTATGATGGGTCAGTGCACACTTTCAGATCTTGCATTATCATCTCTCGTAGGTGAGCTGGCAAAAAACATTGATTTTGACAAACCGAGTAGCAGCTTTGAAGCCTTAAAGACCGGAAAATGAAAATGTTGGCATGTCGGGTTTTTTTTTTTTTTGCTTTATGCTCTTTAGATCAATACCAGCTTTCAAAACAAGATTTATAATATCTGAAATTAGTTGCTCAAAGCAAGATGACTTCAGTGTTTCCCACTTTTTGTACACAAGCGATTTCTATAATTGATCGAGGGGTATGCTTATTTCATTTGTGCGGCAGGATTAATTATGCACTTGTCCTTCTGCAAAATTTGTCTTTTACAGCGTAGTTGTTGAAGGCCTCAATTATGACTGCTTGTTTGTTTTTGTAACTTCAGTTCTCTTTTGTGTGTTCGAGTTGTCCTTTCACTATTAGCATGCTTACTTCTCAAATGGCATTTCTACGCCCATATTTGCATGTGAACGCTCAGTCTAACATTCTAGCTGGTTCGTATTTACTTTATTCTTTGTCACTGTGGCCGATGTAATTGTAGTTGTCTTGTGCATGTTCAAAGCTTTCAACAGTCCTTATGAAGAGTTTGTGGAAGCATAAAAAATATGAACTACAATACAGCCCATTGGCTAGTTCTCAAGGCTTTTGCTGGCACTGCGCTATGCCTGATGTAAACGAAATTGTTCACAATGGCACCGTGTTATAATCCTGGTCGCATCTGCCAGTTTGCCACTTTTTAGTTACTGTGCGTGTTACCAAGTATTTCTACATGCTCAAAGTTTGCAATTCTTGTGGTTTTTATATATGTCCTTTTATTTGAGTGGTCCCAATCTAGAAATTCATCTGTCAAAAACCTCTACTTAGTTCTTCACAAATGCACCTTTCTTAAGAAACGAAAAAAAATATGACATATGCCCCTCGTAATATAGCTTATTATCAGTTGTGGGGTATGCTTGTTACGTTGAAGTCTTAAGAAATGAAGAAAAAAAAAATGCCTCGGCTTGCACCATGTTGTGCGATACGAAAAACGAACTTCCCCAATCGAAGAAAGCCCTGACGACAAAGTAGTTGATGGTATTGCGCTCAGGTGTGTTAATGAAGGGGGGGGGGGGGGTGCCCCACGTTATTGCACCAGATGTCGCAGACCTACGCCATTGGGGGCTAGAAATGGAGTGCTTTCATGGGATACAGAGGAACGAATACATCCGGTCATGGAGACTGCAAACATGCGCCTTATCTGCACTTGTGCCCTCGTTTTTGTGTTCTTTCTGAGTTGTAAACCATCAACAGGTAGCAAGGCTCGCATGCAACGGGTACCTTATACGCATGAACGTTGATCCCAGTTGAATTCCAGTTGGGGATCCATTGTTATCCAACTGGTATGAACTGGAAGTTTGTTCCTTAAACCATTTACATCAGTTAGGATTTTTGCCTCGGTTGTTTCAAAGTAATGTAGAAATGTTGTCAGTGTTGTTCAAGTTACTGCCTATGAAGCAACACAGTTTTACAAAAAAGAAAAACAATGGTTGTGAGCCGCCTCATGCATTTATTTTTTCGTTTTGAAAATGTTTCAAGCTACAATAATTGCCATGTCACTTTGCGTAAAAGAAGCTCTAGCTTTTTACAGGAATGGTTTTAGAGTGTACTAAAGAAAGAAAGTGTAAAAAAAGATGCAATAGTGACATGTGGCCTCTTTTATGCATGATGTTTGTGTGCCGCACATGAAGTGAAAAGATATCTCTGTTAGTTAGCGGCTTTGCACTCAGTGGATGGGTCATGCAGTGTCGCATGACAGACCACCGAAGACCCAATACATCATACAAAAGACTGAAAATGAGAAAACATGACGATGAAGTTGAAGGCCCATGATCTGCCAGGAAACAATGGGGTGGCTCTGAGAAGCACTTTTATAATGGCAGTAGTAAGGATGGCAGTCCTCTGCTTTGTGGCTCTTCACTTCGCGGTGACAACACTGGTGTATACTGCACTAACATCTACTGTAGTTTTGACCATGCTGTCAGTTATTCTGAGAGCTGCGGCGGTAAGCATCAGCCAGTGCTCTAAGTTTCAAGTGTTCATTTGTAAAAGATGTGTTCTAGATCCTGCTAAAGAGTCTTGTATTATCCAATTGAGTTTCCAGAATTTATACTTTCTCTAGAAGCCCTCATTCCATTTAGGCATCTTTTCATTCTTTCCAATTAGAATTTTCAGTCCTAATTGAATTTCCATAATCAAATGTCTTCCAGTTTCCAGATGACCTCCCAGCTGGAATAAGTACTTAGTCCCAACTGCATAGTTTTAACTCTCTGTAAAAAAGCAATTTATTTTTATTATGGGCTGCTAAGTTATGGTAATCTTACGGATTAGAATTGATATTCCTAATGAACATCCAAACTGAATGGACAATTGTTATGCATGGTGAAACTGGAATTCAAACTACATTTCAATGATGCATTGTGTGTGCGCTGGCTAAGATGTTAAAGGAAGCTGGTGCATTTCGCTAACTAGTAAAAATACACCCAAACATATTAGATTTCAATAGGCTTTGCGGTTAAAAATTTTGCAACTAATTTCAAAGTTCAGTCTGGAGTCAATGATTTCAATTCGAGCATATTAGATAGTCTCGAGAGCTAAATTAAATGTTTCAGAGAGCAACTCATGCACTTAGGTCCTGGACCCATTTACAAAGGAGCAGCAGACGTTAGCTGCAGAGTAGGATAAAAAAATTTACACATTATTTAAAAAAGTGCAAGAATTAGAGACCCTATGTCTAGAAGATCTATTAATGCGAAAGTATTACTTCGCTATGTTTATTTATTTATTTATTTATTGTAAGTACCTATAGCGCCCATGAGGCATTATTGTAGGGGAGATACAACTACATACAATAACACATGCAAAGAAGATGTAAGGAAACTTGTTAGCAAGGTAACACAACACACTGATAGAACACTAAATGAATTCTCAAGTAGTATAAGTGATAACATAAAATACATTAACACAGCGCTGGCAAAAGCACAGATTTCACAGATTTCTCTCCGCAGACCGCGTCCGCACACCGCATCCGCAGAACGTGTCTGCAAAATCATGTCCGCAGCAGTTGTGAGTAATTGAGAAGTGGTGGAGGTTAATGAGTGGTGTCAATCGATGGAGGGTGATGTAATGTTGCAGCAGCATCCGTTCTTTTGCATTGCTCCAATGCAGATTCTGCAGTGCTCTTTAACTTTGCAACATTTCTGATTTTACAACCCTAAAAAGTGTATTCATAGCTGTTTTCACAATTTCAGGAATGCCTGTTTAAGTTCATTCAGTGAGACCATTAGATTGTGTTTTATTGATTGCAGGTTGCACCAAGTGTGAAAGTGCGGGAGAAACCAGAGGTTGGAGTTTTGAGTTAAAAATGGAGTGGCTCTAAATTGCAGCAGTGCCATCAAGGAAGGAAAGCTTTTATTGTCCTGCCAAGAAAAATAGGAAACATGCAACAAGTGGCATTCATAGTTAAAGATAACTATACTGTATTCTGCACGGAGGTGTCATGTCGTAATCCGGCAGTCAATATCGGTTGTGTAAGAAACACACATTTAATTTGCTGAGAATTATCATTTTATTGATATTTGCTCTTGTGGTGCTTGCCCACATAAAACTGCAATACCTTATTTGTGGGGACTTGCATAATTAAAGGTATGGACAGTACCACATCAAGGTAAAGCACACTCATTGAAGAAATCTTTTTTTTTATTTGCAGTGTTGCTTATATGAATTTCCTATCTCAAATGAAAAAAATTCACACTAAGACTTATGCGAGTTTCTACAAGGTCAATATTTTTATTATAGATCGGTAGCCATCTCTTGCATCATTTTCTTATTTCAGACTCAAAACAAAATAGTTTTTCTGTGTTTATTTCTTCATGAAATTGGACCAGGCAAACGATTTTTCAAGCAAATAATTTCAATGTAAAACAGTCTCATTGATATCAAAGCCAGTAATAAACACACTATTATCAGCATACATGATGAGCTGAACACTGTTGTCAATATGAATTGTCATTTATGTACAAATTCAGCAAAAGTGTACCTAATACTCTTTATTGAGGTACTAAACAAAATATATAAAGGATGATTTGTTTTTGTTACTTGTTCATCTGACTCCTTGAATGGGACTTGATTCAATTATTTCCAATACCTTTGCGAGTGCTGGTAATTAAAAAAAAAATATCTCTACGAACGTGTGCTCCATGCTCTAGCAATTTCATAGAGGTCCCCGATAGAATATTGAGCTTCTATATTTGCATTACATGACATGTTAATTGGATGTGAAGCATGTTTGATGTTCACAAATGCATGCCATTTCCATAATTTCGACTCCCTCAATTGTAAGAAATATTGGCACAGAGCTGAACTATTGCCATTGAATTGGACTCCAAATTGTTGACTGGGGGCCAATATCCAAGTTGGAAATGGTCATTCCCGATTTTGATTTGGCCTCAACTGTTTTGTTAGACTTGGAACAAAGCCATACTGCCGCGGTGCAATCCATCGCTACGTACGTGGTTCGGCTAGAGCAGCTCTTTAGACACAGTGACAGACACAGAGACCAATGACAATTTTTATTTAAGAAACAGCCAACAAAAGTGTACTGAAAACATGGCAATCGCTCACCCCATACATGGTTACTATACAAAGGCACACTGCACGTGAACCTTGTCTAGGACGCCTAGCGCGTAGGATGCTTTCGTAAAAACACACACACACACACACACACACACACACACACACACACACACACACACACACACACACACACACACACACACACACACACACACACACACACACACACACACACACACACACACACACACACACACACACACACACACACACACACACACACACACACACACACACACACACACACACACACACACACACACACACACACACACGCGCACACACACACACACACACACACACACACACACACACACACACACACACACACACACACACACACACACACACACACACACACACACACACACACACACACACACACACACACACACACACACACACACACACACACACACACACACACACACACACACACACACACACACACACACACACACACACACACACACACACACAAACGGGGTTGTACATGGCATCGAATCCAGGTGCGTACACTTCTGCCTTTTCCCGTGCTCTCGAGTTAAGTGATCCTTGGATGGCGCCTATAACCTTCGAAATGTGATGCATTTATAAAAAAAATACACAGCGGCACAAAGCCGCGGTGTATATGTAGCCTATCGATGCCTATAGTTTGTCGTCACTGCAGCACTGGAGAGAACGACGCTGGCCACGTGCTAGCTGCAGCAGCTGTGGAATGCACGAGGTAAGTGAGAATTAAGCTGTACAGTACTTTATGAAGCAATATTCAATACGATTATGCAGTTGTTATATAAAATGTCGATACTTCCATTAACATCGCTGAACAAAGCCGCACCACACTGAGAATACTCTAGCTGTTAACCCTGTTGTATGGGCTTAGCGTTCGTCGCGGCAGCAGAGTGACGCTTGCCACGTGTTCTGTAGCTGCTGCACGAAGACTCAGAAGAATGCGTGAGGGAAGCAGGTAATAAGCACTGTAGCACTTTATTAAATCCATTTTGACACGATTATGCATGCGTGTATTTACGTATAGCCTGGTAAAAAGGCCTAGCGCGCAAGTTATTTTGGTGGCCGCGGCGATTGATACGAAGATACGAGCTACCCCTAAACGCTTCTCCCGGGTGAGAAGCGTTTAGGGGTAGCTCGGCTGGAAACGCTGATTGGTGGACACGCCGCGGCCTGGCGTGACGTTTTTTGCGTCAGGCTCGATGCTTAACCGGACGTGTCGTAGTCAAAAACCGGGTTTGCTTGGTTTTTTTTTTCGTTCCTAGACGCTCTAGGGAATCGCTAGGTGCCCCCCGCTCTGGCAACGCGCGCGATTCCGGCATTCGGTTCGTGGATCTCACTGCTGCATGGCACCAGCGCGTTCGGTCACCGAGGTGCTCGACGATGGCGGGCCTGCGCGTTTACGTGAATGTGCTTTCGGCACGCCGATCCGTGCTGTACGTTGGGCGAAATGACGTTGATAATGGCGACGACCTGCGGGAGATCGCAAGCACCGTCAAGGTAAGTATAAATTGCGCAAAATTGTCTCGCATTTTGCTTATTTATAAGTGCTGTGTCGCTTGTCTCTCCCCACGTGCTTCCAGGACCTCGTGCAGCAGCAGCAGCTCGTGGCATGGACGCTCCTCGTGTTCAAAAAAAAAAATAAATAAAATCGGCCACGGCTATGGAGACTTCCACGAAAACATCCGCCATCGGCAACTAACCGCTGCGTGACTGCTATGCTGAGGCGCACGTCTGCCGTGCGCATTCTCAACCCTGATTGAGGTACAAGAACGCAGATTTCTTTGTCGAAGGTTTTTTATATGTTGCGCATTCATCAAATCGCTATGTTCATAATGCAACTTTTTTCTGCTCTTTTACAGCACCGTTTCCTGTATGCTGCGAAGAGGCCGAGGATTTTCTTTGTACGCAGCAGCCCATGTCAGAGATCGCGGCATCGATCAGCTCTCCAAGATCATCGCCGCAACCCTCGTAAATGTCTACAGTAGAAGCATCGCTACAGCATCCAGGGCAGCATATAACCAGGCACTGTGTACGACGTAGTGCACCACTGTTGACGGTGCACGGCAAAGGGCCACGGACGAGTGCAGGGCGTTGTGTTCGCCACGCCGTCACGTCGCTGCGCATCCAAACTGCCCTTTTCAGGGCCGCCCCAATGTTTCCTGGCAGACCGCAGACCTGCACATCCCGTACTCCTCTTCCTGCGTTGCACGTGGCTTCGTATCAATCGCCGCGGCCACCAAAATAACTTGCGCGCTAGGCCTTTTTACCAGGCTATACGTAAATACACGCATGCATAATCGTGTCAAAATTGATTTAATAAAGTGCTACAGTGCTTATTACCTGCTTCCCTCACGCATTCTTCTGAGTCTTCGTGCAGCAGCTACAGAACACGTGGCAAGCATCACTCTGCTGCCGCGACGAACGCTAAGCCCATACAACAGGGTTAACAGCTAGAGTATTCTCAGTGTGGTGCGGCTTTGTTCAGCGATGTTAATGGTAGTATCGAAATTTTATATAACAACTGCATAATCGTCTTGAATATTGCTTCATAAAGTACTGTACTGCTTAATTCTCACTTGCCTCGTGCATTCCACAGCTGCTGCAGCTAGCACGTGGCCAGCGTCGTTCTCTCCAGTGCTGCAGTGACGACAAACTATAGGCCTCGCGATAGGCTACAATATACACCGCGGCTTTGTGCCGCTGTGTATTTTTTTTATAAATGCATAACATTTCGAAGGTTATAGGCGCCATCCAAGGATCACTTAACTCGAGAGCACGGGAAAAGGCAGAAGTGTACGCACCTGGATTCGATGCCATGTACAACCCCGTTTGTGTGTGTGTGTGTGTGTGTGTGTGTGTGTGTGTGTGTGTGTGTGTGTGTGTGTGTGTGTGTGTGTGTGTGTGTGTGTGTGTGTGTGTGTGTGTGTGTGTGTGTTTACGAAAGCATCCTACGCGCTAGGCGTCCTAGACAAGGTTCACGTGCAGTGTGCCTTTGTATAGTAACCATGTATGGGGTGAGCGATTGCCATGTTTTCAGTTCACTTTTGTTGGCTGTTTCTTAAATAAAAATTGTCATTGGTCTCTGTGTCTGTCACTGTGTCTAAAGAGCTGCTCTAGCCGAACCACGTACGTAGCGATGGATTGCACCGCGGCAGTATGGCTTTGTTCCAAGTCTAACAAAACAGGTGAGGCCAAATCAAAATCGGGAATGACCATTTCCAACTTGGATATTGGCCCCCAGTCAACAATTTGGAGTCCAATTCAATGGCAATAGTTCAGCTCTGTGACAATATTTCGTACAATTGAGGGAGTCGAAATTATGGAAATGGCATGCATTTGTGAACATCAAACATGCTTCACATCCAATTAACATGTCATGCAATGCAAGTATAGAAGCTCAATATTCTATCGGGGACCTCTGTGAAATTGCTAGAGCATGGAGCACACGTTCGTAGAGATATTTTTTTTAATTACCAGCACTCGCAAAGGTATTGGAAATAATTGAATCAAGTCCCATTCAAGGAGTAAGATGAACAAGTAACAAAAACAAATCATCCTTTATATATTTTGTTTAGTACCTCAATAAAGAGTATTAGGCACACTTTTGCTGAATTTGTACATAAATGACAATTCATATTGACAACAGTGTTCAGCTCATCATGTATGCTGATAATAGTGTGTTTATTACTGGCTTTGATATCAATGAGACTGTTTTACATTGAAATTATTTGCTTGAAAAATCGTTTGCCTGGTCCAATTTCATGAAGAAATAAACACAGAAAAACTATTTTGTTTTGAGTCTGAAATAAGAAAATGATGCAAGAGATGGCTACCGATCTATAATAAAAATATTGACCTTGTAGAAACTCGCATAAGTCTTAGTGTGAATTTTTTTCATTTGAGATAGGAAATTCATATAAGCAACACTGCAAATAAAAAAAAAGATTTCTTCAATGAGTGTGCTTTACCTTGATGGGGTACAGTCCATACCTTTAATTATGCAAGTCCCCACAAATAAGGTATTGCAGTTTTATGTGGGCAAGCACCACAAGAGCAAATATCAATAAAATGATAATTCTCAGCAAATTAAATGTGTGTTTCTTACATAACCGATATTGACTGCCGGTTTACGACATGACACCTCCGTGCAGAATACAGTATAGTTATCTTTAACTATGAATGCCACTTGTTGCATGTTTCCTATTTTTCTTGGCAGGACAATAAAAGCTTTCCTTCCTTGATGGCACTGCTGCAATTTAGAGCCACTCCATTTTTAACTCAAAACTCCAATCTCTGGTTTCTCCTGCACTTTCACACTTGGTGCAACCTGCAATCAATAAAACACAATCTAATGGTCTCACTGAATGAACTTAAACAGGCATTCCTGAAATTGTGAAAACAGCTATGAATACACTTTTTAGTGTTGTAAAATCAGAAATGTTGCAAAGTTAAAGAGCACTGCAGAATCTGCATTGGAGCAATGCAAAAGAACGGATGCTGCTGCAACATTACATCACCCTCCATCGATTGACACCACTCATTAACCTCCACCACTTCTCAATTACTCACAACTGCTGCGGACATGATTTTGCAGACACGTTCTGCGGATGCGGTGTGCGGACACGGTCTGCGGAGAGAAATCTGTGAAATCTGTGCTTTTGCCAGCGCTGTGTTAATGTATTTTATGTTATCACTTATACTACTTGAGAATTCATTTAGTGTTCTATCAGTGTGTTGTGTTACCTTGCTAACAAGTTTCCTTATATCTTCTTTGCATGTGTTATTGTATGTAGTTGTATCTCCCCTACAATAATGCCTCATGGGCGCTATAGGTACTTACAATAAATAAATAAATAAATAAACATAGCGAAGTAATACTTTCGCATTAATAGATCTTCTAGACATAGGGTCTCTAATTCTTGCACTTTTTTTAAATAATGTGTAAATTTTTTTATCCTACTCTGCAGCTAACGTCTGCTGCTCCTTTGTAAATGGGTCCAGGACCTAAGTGCATGAGTTGCTCTCTGAAACATTTAATTTAGCTCTCGAGACTATCTAATATGCTCGAATTGAAATCATTGACTCCAGACTGAACTTTGAAGTTAGTTGCAAAATTTTTAACCGCAAAGCCTATTGAAATCTAATATGTTTGGGTGTATTTTTACTAGGGAGCGAAATGCACCAGCTTCCTTTAACATCTTAGCCAGCGCACACACAATGCATCATTGAAATGTAGTTTGAATTCCAGTTTCACCATGCATAACAATTGTCCATTCAGTTTGGATGTTCATTAGGAATATCAATTCTAATCCGTAAGATTACCATAACTTAGCAGCCCATAATAAAAATAAATTGCTTTTTTACAGAGAGTTAAAACTATGCAGTTGGGACTAAGTACTTATTCCAGCTGGGAGGTCATCTGGAAACTGGAAGACATTTGATTATGGAAATTCAATTAGGACTGAAAATTCTAATTGGAAAGAATGAAAAGATGCCTAAATGGAATGAGGGCTTCTAGAGAAAGTATAAATTCTGGAAACTCAATTGGATAATACAAGACTCTTTAGCAGGATCTAGAACACATCTTTTACAAATGAACACTTGAAACTTAGAGCACTGGCTGATGCTCACCGCCGCAGCTCTCAGAATAACTGACAGCATGGTCAAAACTACAGTAGATGTTAGTGCAGTATACACCAGTGTTGTCACCGCGAAGTGAAGAGCCACAAAGCAGAGGACTGCCATCCTTACAACTGCCATTATAAAAGTGCTTCTCAGAGCCACCCCATTGTTTCCTGGCAGATCATGGGCCTTCAACTTCATCGTCATGTTTTCTCATTTTTAGTCTTTTGTAGGATGTATTGGGTCTTCGGTGGTCTGTCATGCGACACTGCATGACTAATCCACTGAGTGCAAAGCCGCTAACTAACAGAGATATCTTTTCACTTCATGTGCGGCACACAAACATCATGCATAAAAGAGGCCACATGTCACTATTGCATCTTTTTTTACACTTTCTTTCTTTAGTACACTCTAAAACCATTCCTGTAAAAAGCTAGAGCTTCTTTTACGCAAAGTGACATGGCAATTATTGTAGCTTGAAACATTTTCAAAATGAAAAAATAAATGCATGAGGCGGCTCACAACCATTGTTTTTTTGTAAAACTGTGTTGCTTCATAGGCAGTAACTTGAACAACACTGACAACATTTCTACATTACTTTGAAACAACCCAGGCAAAAATCCTAACTGATGTAAATGGTTTAAGGAACAAACTTCCAGTTCATACCAGTTGGATAACAATGGATCACCAACTGGAATTCAACTGGGATCAACGTTCATGCGTATAAGGTACCCGTTGCATGCGAGCCTTGCTACCTGTTGATGGTTTACAACTCAGAAAGAACACAAAAACGAGGGCACAAGTGCAGATAAGGCGCATGTTTGCAGTCTCCATGACCGGTTGTATTCTTTCCTCTGTATCCCATGAAAGCACTCCATTTCTAGCCCCCAATGGCGTAGGTCTGCGACATCTGGTGCAATAACGTGGGGCAACCCCCCCCCCCCCCCCCCTTTTCATTAACACACCTGAGCGCAATACCATCAACTACTTTGTCGTCAGGGCTTTCTTCGATTGGGGAAGTTCGTTTTTCGTATCGCACAACATGGTGCAAGCCGAGACATTTTTTTTCCTTAATTTCTTAAGACTTCAACGTAACAAGCATACCCCACAACTGATAATAAGCTATATTACGAGGGGCATATGTCATATTTTTTTTTTCGTTTCTTAAGAAAGGTGCATTTGTGAAGAACTAAGTAGAGGTTTTTGACAGATGAATTTCTAGATTGGGACCACTCAAATAAAAGGACATATATAAAAACCACAAGAATTGCAAACTTTGAGCATGTGGAAATACTTGGTAACACGCACAGTAACTAAAAAGTGTCAAAGTGGCAGATGCGACCAGGATTATAACACGGTGCCATTGTGAACAATTTCGTT
Organism: Amblyomma maculatum; assembly: GCF_055883805.1. NCBI lineage: Eukaryota > Metazoa > Arthropoda > Arachnida > Ixodida > Ixodidae > Amblyomma > Amblyomma maculatum. The sequence goes on along the minus strand of NC_139344.1, from coordinate 161,294,838 downwards.
TACATCAGGCATAGCGCAGTGCCAGCAAAAGCCTTGAGAACTAGCCAATGGGTTTATTGTAGTTCATATTTTTTATGCTTCCACAAACTCTTCATAAGGAGTGTTGAAAGCTTTGAACATGCACAAGACAACTACAATTACATCGGCCACAGTGACAAAGAATAAAGTAAATACGAACCAGCTAGAATATTAGACTGAGCGTTCACATGCAAATATGGGCGTAGAAATGCCATTTGAGAAGTAAGCATGCTAATAGTGAAAGAGACAACTCGAACACACAAAAGAGAACTGAAGTTAGAAAAACAAACAAGCGGTCATAATTGAGGCCTTCAACAACTACGCTGTAAAAGAGAAATTTTGCAGAGGGCCAAGTGCATAATTTATCCTGCCACACAAATGAAATAAGCATACCCCTCGATCAATTATAGAAATCGCTTGTGTACAAAAAGTGGGAAACACTGAAGTCATCTTGCTTTGAGCAACTAATTTCAGATATTATAAATCTTGTTTTGAAAGCTGGTATTGATCTAAAGAGCATAAAGCAAAAAAAATAAAAAACCCGACATGCCAACATTTTCATTTTCCGGTCTTTAAGGCTTCAAAGCTGCTACTCGGTTTGTCAAAATCAATGTTTTTTGCCAGCTCACCTACGAGAGATGATAATGCAAGATCTGAAAGTGTGCACTGACCCATCATAGGTCCTCTTCCTTACAGGACACAACCTCCTCCTCTCACAGGATACAACAGACACTCATATATTAGGAATAGTTGCAGGCTGGGGAGAGGCTCTAGAAAATCTCAATCTGGGAAACTCCAATGCTGCCCAAATGTTGGCCTCTTCGAGTCCAATGCTTGCCACTTTAATTTGAGGTGTCTCCTCAGCCAAGGCATTTCGATGAAATGTGTTCTATCAGACAGCTTGTCGTAGAAGGATGTAAGCTTCGGAATACGTACTTTAAGGCTTGAGAGGTCCCTCAGTAGAATAAAGAAATCTCTTAACTTCAAGAGGACCAGATATGTTCTGCGGCTTCTAAAATCGCTTTTGATTTAATGCAGAGCTCGGCATAAAATCTACCAGTGCAGTCAAGCATCGCCCCTTTTATTTTCTTCCTGCAATGAAAACCCTGAACCTCAGGCACGTTCCTCAACCATACTCTTTTGAACTTCTGGGGCCTGTCTACTGATATTCTGAGCTCTCAATAGCCTTGTACACTGTGGCCACACATCATCTTTGAGAAAGAGCTTTAAATCATCCATCTTTGCCACCACTTTGTCAAGGTATAGGTGCTTTGTCTGCAAATGAAATTGTGCAGCATTTACTACTTCAGGTACTGCATGCTATAGGTGCAAGCAACATAGAAAAGCAATGGCACAGACTACTGTAGCCTCCTTGCAAATAAAAACGGTACCAATGAGCAGTGATGCCTTGCTAACAGAATACATTTAGTCTCAAAGTGGTCTTCAGCAGCGGAGTGATAGTGGGGGTCGTCAGGTTTGATTTCATGATGGACTGAATTGTATCTCTCATTTTAACAGTAACCTTCTCTTGCAGCAACAAAAGAGAGAAAGCATTCTCTTGAGGAAAAGAACTTAAGACCCACAGTATTGCAGCATGTGAATTGCCTTGCATATATTTCTCTAACTGCACTCCCCCCCCCCCCCCCCCCCCATTCCCAGCCACACTTTGCTGAGCACTCCACCCAGTGCAGTCCTCACAACCCTATAGAAACATCAAGGTTTCTAACCCCTCCTTTATGCTAAAAAAATGCCTTCTTATACTCTGAAAAGCAATCCCACAATGTCTGGACAGCTCGAAATTCAGCAAATACTCGTTTTACTCATCTTTGCACCTTGGTAATGTATAAGAAAGGTTTTTTTTTTTTTTTTGCTGTTGACATATTAGTTGCATAAAAGGTGGCATATGCCCAGAAAAGTTTGTTAAAAATTGGCTATAGTGCATGCTACCTTTCTCTTTCATAAGTCTTTTGCAAACTGAAATGGTGGACCACATGAACTTGTTCTTCATTGCATTATGCCATCATTGTGCAATTAAAAAAGTGTCCACTTAGATATATTCACAAGTGCTGTTTGATAAATAATTGTCTTTAAACTCTGAGGTTGTGTGAAAGAGATACTAAATAGAAGGAAAAATAGTGTAGCACATATATAACTTTATATGTGTTTGTAAGTGTAAGGTATAGCTAAATAAGAATGTAAAGAATTTCTGGACTGCAAGCAATCAATGTAGCGAATGACAAACATTTACTCAAGGCAACGAAAGTTATTAAAGCATCTCAATGTTTTTATGAACAAAAATAGATGCAGTGTTTGAACATATAACAAACAAATTTGTGATGGCAGTCAGCAGTCTGTTTCAGACTACAGGTCCAGTTAAAAATCACAATTGACACATATGACGGATCCAAAACTTGTTGCCATGAAAGAAATGCAGAAGACGTCAGACGCTGTTTATTGCATATTAGACATGCGAAGGCATGACAAGCTGAAATGGTCCATACGTTGCATTAGAACAAGCACTAAGTCATTAAAAGATGCATGCATAACATGGATCACAATTTGACAGCAAACATATGCTGACCCTGACTGCTCATTGGAGGGTCAAATTCTAAAGTTAAAGCTCAGCTACTTTGGTCATCTGATGAGAAGAGAGGAGTCGCTGGAGAAAGATTTGATGTTGGGAAAGGTTGAGAGTCGCCGGAGAAGGGGTAGGCAGCGAACGCGATGGTTAGATGGCATCCTCGAGGCACTGCAGATGAAATTAGGTGATGTTAGGAAGATAGTGAGAGACCGGAAAGCGTGGCGTGACATGGTCAATAGGGTCACGAAGAGTCGGACACGACTTAACGACTGAACTGAACTGATATGCTGACATTTACAAAACATACAATGCCATTACTCTTCATGTGATATACGCTGCAATATTTTCATGTTTTCTAAAGGCTATGCACAGTTCTGTACTACTTAAAAAGTACACATCTTATAATGCTCCTATAATTACCCATATATAACATGACCTCCTTAGTAACAATGTACAACATTTCTTCTTGTTAGCCTGAAATCCTGAGGCTGAATGTTCTGAAATCCGGTTGTATTAATTGCGACTTTATGATATGCTTCATCAACTTTATTTGAGGTATGAAGGCATTATGCTCGAAGTGCAAGATGGGGATTTGCTTTATTAAACTTAATCTAAAACAAACCCTGATCAATGTGAAATGACTTACATAGTTTTATAATAATCATAGCCCAAATGAGAATAGGATATTCATTAGGCACCTAATTGTTTTTAACAACAGGGTAACCAAAACAGTGAGAGGTCATCCTTTAATACTACAGCTTACTTAGTTTTTTTTTTCCTAATCAACATATCACTCCCAGCATCACAATTCTGACCTAAAAAATTTGTAGAGTCGATCGAATGACCTAGTACGAATCTCTGTTCCCTTTGTCCTCAAAGTTTTTTTTTTGTTGTCCCCTATAGTCATCGACTAGCTAGCTATTGCAGCTAGGATGTGCTTATAATAGCGCCGGCGCCGCGGTATTGCCGGCCCCGCATCATATGCATTCACCGGGGCATTAGTTTGGAGTGAGGAAATTAGGCCCTTTTGGCCAATAAGAGCGGTCACCGAGCGCATTTCTGGTTAAAACAATTCATAATGAACTATTTCGCTTAGAAAAAAGACCGAATTATATCGGGACGCGTGGCAACGGGACGGACGACCGTTGCCGACAGCCTGCGCGCCTGAAAGACGTCGTACCGAGAAAGCTATTTTGCAAGGAAACGTTTTGCAAATATACGAAATGTGCAGAAGAGCGGAATCACCGCAAACATGGTGTGCAGTTGTCACTGGAAAATTCGCCTGGCCGGCCTACGAACAGGTCACACTGCGTTGGCGAACCTCGATTGTTTTTGTCGCCGAAAGGTCTCACACAGATCTAGATAAAGGAAAAGCAATTAAACTGTGATTTGCCCGGCAATTCGTGTGGTATGACAAGCTGGTTCGGAAACCTCTTCGGGGCTCGAAGCGTGCATATGTTATTTGACGTCGCTGCCGTTTCCACGGTGTCCGCACTGCATATGCAAGCTAGGCCTCGCGCCTCTCTACCGACGGCCATCGGCTGGGCAGCTGCCGTTTGCTTGCGGCGCGCCGCCGATATGTTATTTGACGTCGCTGCCGTTTCCACGGTGTCCGCACTGCATATGCAAGCTAGGCCTCGCGCCTCTCTGCCGACGGCCATCGGCTGCGCAGCTGCCGTTTGCTTGCGGCGCGCCGCCGACACCGCCGGCCATGCCGCCGGGTCGCGCCCGGGCGCTTTGAAAAGCATGGGGAATCCAGGGACAGTCTAGGGAAAACACGTGCGCCCTACATCCGGACATGACATCATAAAATATCACGTGACCCATGACGTTGTTTGTGATGTTATATATGACGTCAGAAATTTTGGGCCAATCAGCGTTTCCAGCCGAGCTACCCCTAAACGCTTGTGAGAACACGGCCTCTCGTGCTGAGCGGCTAGCGGCTATAGAAGCGTTTAGGGGTAGCTCGGCTGGAAACGCTGATTAGTGGACACGCCGCGGCCTGGCGTGACGTTTTTTGCGTACTTAACCGGACGTGACGTAGTCAAAAACTGGGTTTGCTTGTTTTTTTTTTTCGTCTCTAGACGCTCTAGGGAATCGCTAGGTGCCCCCCGCTCTGGCAACGCGCGCGATGCCTGCATTCGGTTCGTGGATCTCGCCGCTGCATGGCTGCGGCGCGTTCGGTCACCGATGCATAGTGCTCTAGAATATTGGGCAGTGTGACGACCGGCGGCGGAGAGCGGGGGCCCGATCCTCGACATTCGCCTTTTCGGCCATGTTGTGACGTACCCGTGACGTGTAAATTGGGGCGGTGCTAAAACGCGTGTACACAGAAATTGATGACGAAATTTAGAAAACAGGGAAAAAAGTTACAAAAAATTAACGCCGTCGTCTGCTACTTGGGGCCGATTACAAAAATGCCAACGCTGCGATGCCGAGAAGCTGAAGGGTCGGTGCGAACCGTGTTTACGCTGCAGGGTAAGGCTGAGGAGATAGTGAGATACTTACGTATACATTGCGGCTGTACTGTACTATTAGTTGTGGTCGTTGCGACCACAGTGAATCATAGTACACACGCTGTCGGACGTCCAGCAGCAGCTAGGCTGAGCGAACGGCGGTACTCGACGCAAACCCCACAAACAGCCGGTCGTCAAGTGTGAGCGATGCCTTACTTGAGATGCGTGCATGTGGTTAGCTGTGCGTAAGTTTCATTTATGGACTTAGTCGCGCAAAGAAATCGGCGAGTATCAGGATCATCTTTGCACATTCACTTCTCAGCTAGTGGGTATAAAGAAGTTGTTTACGAATACTGAGAATTGGAAGCGCCCAGCAGATTTTCGGGCTGCAGTTGCCACTAGAGAAGAGACACACCTGTTCGACAACAACGCTGGCCTTCTCAAGGTATCACTGCCGTTGGAAACTGCCTGCGGCAGCCCACCGTTTCCATCATGTTATGTCTGTTACGGCTACGTGTCGGCTTCAGTGGCGTAGCGTGCGGATATCGGCCCGGTGAAGCGGCGTAGTGAAAACACGCATAGTGGAGAGCTCGATTAGGCCATATATCTGGCGATCTTAGCCTGCGCTGACATCGGACCACCTTTAGGATGGAATTAACACGCTGGCGTGTTAATTCCATCGAAATGCGATCGTCGTGACTGGGCTACGCACATATACTGCGCGTCAGAGAGCCGGCGTCTGCATGGTTACACTTTTTATTGAGCCATCGCGGCGGGGACGTTTTCACGCAGCCGCAAAAATAAGCAGATAAGATTTTCTGGCAGCAATGAAAATGCATAAAAAGTGTAACCATGCAGATGCCCACTGGCAGCAACAGGTTAGGTTTCACGCTGATGGCATTTAATGTGCCCTGAATTAGACGTACATAGCACGTTGTATGCACATTTCACCGCATGCAGAGCATCACTGTGTTGTGGCAGATGTATTAATTATCTCGTTAAAATAAAATAAAAAATCTGTCGGTATTATTCTCCTTGGTTTCTGAGCATGTTGCATAAAAACATTTTATAAAAGTAGCAACACTGCTCGTCTGATGCAGGTACACATCACACCACAATGTCACAAGTGAAACAAAATTTGTCAGGTACAGCCTAGTTCCTTTGCTACTGTTTACCAGTTTTGCACTTGCAATAGCATCTGGCACTTTCTTTCAGTGCAGCAAGGTTCTTCAGAGGAGAGAAGGGTGAAGAGGTCAGCTAGAGAAATGCCTTCACTTTTTTTATTTGACGCTCAGGAAGTGAAGGAATACACATGAAGAGTGAATATGATATATGATGCCTAATTACAATGAGCTAGATGCAGTATGGAAACCATTTTCTTGAAGCAATTGTCATTGAATGTAGCATTCATGCACACATTAACCAGTGCACATGCTACACAAAGCCCGAACCTGTCTCTGAGTGAAGCAAGGGAGCCAAAGGGGAAAACAAGCGTGACTTTAAGGACACCGTAAGTAAAAAGTAACAGCAACAAAAAAGGAAAACAGAAGTATGCACAGGGACAATATTAGACAAAAAGAAACATGAATTGCAAGGCTGATGTGGCCTGCAGTACATTATTTTTAGGAGAGACAGCAACGCAATCGGGTGGTGTTCTGGATTTTTTGGCAAAGGGTCATTATTGCCAGGTGATAATACTGTATGATTTGTATTGGCTTTGCCATCCCCTGTGTGCTCTTCCAGCAATGCATAATGTCCAACGTGCAACTGTCTAACATCCACTCTCTACACTCTAACTCAAAAACATGCTCAAATGAACCTCACCTGAATATGGGCATAAATATGGGAATAAAGCATGGAATTTACTTTTTCGATATTCTGATTGCATATCATTGGAAAACTAAACGTGATGGCTTGTTTAAATGAGCGTATGATTTGCAGCTAGTGTGTCTTGTATGCATGGTTTTTCCAACAGGTTGCAGCATAGCTTCTGTCCTTTATTTTGGCAAAACATGCACACTTTAAGAGACCTGCTACTCACGCAACACATTCCCTGTAGCTTTAAACAGCTCGTCGTTGACTAACAATTGGTGTATTATTTGCTTTCGGTACTTTTTGGCATTTTTTTTACATGCACCTGACATCAAGCCTTGCTTATAAGAAAACTGAAAATTACAATATACAAAACAATACAAAATTTATTTACAGCACTCCACACTCTACAATACACAGCCTAAAAAATGAAAGGCTGTCACACATTCAAGTAATTACAGTATTGTACTTGTACAGCTCATCGCCATATCTGAAAGGTGGCACGGCCTTGGAGACCAAATAAGAGAAATTAGTTATACAAAGCAAGGGAACACAAGATAGGGTCAAAAACCCATTCTCCAAGTGTTTGGCCCAAGATAATCCCAGCACCAGCAAAGCAAGCACCCACTGTTTTACCAAAGAGTACCCAACACCACTGAGGATTGGTCCCCAAATGCTCAAACCACTAGGCTGCAACTACAGTCAAGGGATGCTATGCGTTTCGCAGTATTACCAGTATCAAAGTGATGTCGTATGTGCCAAGAGTTGATGTATTTAAATTTTCGTTTCTGCCTAAAACAATCATTGAATGGAACAACCTTGACCGAAGCGTATTTGAAAAAAATTGTTCTTTAGAAACTTTTGAGAAAGAGTTGGAAATTTGTTGTGCTGCTTGAATGTACATTGCCCACCCTGTAACAGCCCGGAAGGGCTAACAGTACTTGCAAATAAATAAATAAATAAATAAATAAATAAATATGGAACTCGTCATTTAAATGGTAGTCGGCACCTGCGACAGAGCAAGTATTCCCTGATTCTGTTATGGACAGGGCAAAGGTAGTTATAGTGTGTGTAAGAATGATTTTACCTGTGCATAAATGCCTGCCACACCTAGAATGCTCCCTTTATGCAGTCTACCAAAAAGCAGAAACGTTTGTCTCAGGAAGACAAGCCTTAAGCATTATTTCAGCAAGTCACTCAATGTGACGGCTATCAGGCAAACCAGCACAGCACTTGAAAACTTCATGCTCTAAAAACAATTGTGGGGACACGCAAGCTCAGCATTTACCGCTATGACACGACAGCTTTTATGGCTCCTGTCTGCAGACTCTCATTCGTGTGAATCGACTTTGCTACTGCTAACACCTAGTATTTATTCTATTATACATATCAGTAGCGTATACCTGTAAGTTATCCAATTATGTGGAAGACCACTTGTCTAGATACCTATAAAGCCCACTGTAACCAAGCTGTACGGATGTGTTTCCATGGCCTAAGGGTTGCCTGTCTTATTACCCAAAGATCCTGCAAGGTTTATCACCTCACACATTCATCTCAAAGGTGAAGCCAGAGACATCACATTGAGTACTCGGCCATGTCACCTGTCTGAAATGTGCCCAAGATTTTCCCCTCACAACGTCACATTTTGTGCAGAAAAGAGGCTTTAACGTTGCTGCATCAAAAAAAAAAAAAGCAAGAAGCCAATAGCTGAACATCTACGCTACATTAGGCTCTGCTGGCTCGCAAGACATTTGACCACGGTGCCAACAGCCAAGTTATAGATGTAGCTGTGGCAGAGGCTGTACCACAGAAACAACAGACGAATGTGGTCAAGATAAATTGAAATCGCTTTGTTCACAAATTCTTCAATACATCATGAAAAAGAATGGCTCACTTATGGATAGTATGACGTCTACTGTGTTCAATAGGATTGTACCTTCAGGAAGTTATCTTTTGAATGCAATCTTAAGAATATATTGTAGTGTTCAATTTAGGCTGTACACATAGCAGACGTGCAAAATATGGAACACATTCTGAGGGTTAAATGCAGAGAGGATTGCTGAAGCTGATATAATAGGAAAGCATAGGGATACTAGATAACGTAGAAAACAAATGTGACAATAGGATAGGTGTAAGTGAAACTAGTGCAGCTGTCACTTATGAGAGCAAAAAGTTATACAACTCAGTACTAGCACAATGGTACAAAATGTTGAAAAGTGATGATGAAACAAAAGTGTCCTTGAAAGTGCTTCCACATAAATGAGATGAAAGTGATTGGCATAAAATGTATGCCCCTTCCTTAAAATTCTCAATTTAAAGCTCACAAAGAACAATGAAGATAAGGCTACAAAAGCAACTAAAGAAAAAAAATAATGAAGCAGTTATACACAGCTGCAATCATTAGATAAACATCTCGAGTGATGAAGCCATGCTTCAGTGGCTTAGAGCATGAATATGTGAGCTTTTATGACTTGCAGATTATGACTAGCAGCTTACCGGTATCGCTCAAGAGGAAAGTATACAACAGTTCCATCTTACCTGTACTCACCTATGGGGCTGAAACGTGGAGGCTAACCAAGAGAGTTCTACTTAAGTTGAGGACAACCCAGAGGGCTATGGAACGAAAAATGGTAGGGGTAACATTAAGAGATAGAAAGCTTGCAGAGTGGGTCAGAGAAATAACTCAAGTTACCGACATTCTAGTGGAAATTAAGAAGAAGAAATGGACATGGGCAGGACATGTAGTGCGAAGAGAGGATAACCGATGGTCGCTTAGGGTAACAAACTGGATTCCAAGGGAAGGAAAGCGTAGCAGGGGGAGGCAGAAAGTTAGGTGGGCGGATGAGATTAAGAAGTTCGCAGGGGTCAAGTGGATGCAGCTAGCACAGAACCGGGTTAAGTGGAGAAATATGGGAGAGGCCTTCGCCCTGCAGTGGGTATAATCAGGCTGATGATGATGATGATGATGTGAGCTTTACCAACCCTCTTTTAACATATGTGAGTGCCGGAGGGCATGTGGCAGCAGCAAGAATGTGTCAAGAAGCAACTAGCCCAGATAGCAGCCTCATAATAGGGGTATGGAAGGTCTACACACAACGCTATCATGGAGGGAGATATTTTATGGAACAAGATATGTAGCAATGTAGAAAAGGAGCAAAGCATTTTGTAGAGCTGCAGTCAAAAATTTATGAAGGACAATCTTATCAAAAAGTTTTTATTTCATTCCTGCGCTTGTGCATCATTATTGTGACTATGGGTTATATAGTGTAACATGAAATGTCAAGCAATTTATCTCGTACACAAATGAATGCATTCTTTCCCCGGCGAAGCCACCTTCAAGAACTTTTGCCAGTGGGTGCACATGCACATCAATATCACCTAGTTACAAAACAGAGAAGTCAATAGTTGCCTTTGTAAAAAAAAATGAATACAAAAATGTTCATTGATAGCCAAGCCTCACAAATGATGCAGAGGTTAAACAGGTTATCTGGGATCTTGATTAACATGACTAAAAAGCATCGGTAATTGCAGTGCAAAGTGAAAATGGCAAATTTTGCAAAAGTGGAATCTAAAATTGCCAAAATGGGTTGACAAGTTGGCGGGGCCCTCATTTTTCGTGCATACAACAATGAAAGACAATGACCACCAAATAGATGCACAAATTATCCTTGGGAAAACTAGTTGATTGCTGTTCATCTACATTCAGCATATGAAGGAAGCAATAGAAAACAAGCATAAAGGCAACCAAATACAAAGAAGCACAGCTCGCTTCACTCTGCAGTTTGTGGAAAAACACAGTGGGCACCTCACGTTTCACCCTAGTAGCACACAAGATAGGTGTAACGAAATGGACTCTGCTATGGTAAACGACTGCAGACACATTCACCAGGGTACACGTATGTCAAATATTCTCACTGAAGTATGTCGCAGACTGCTTACTTGCCACAAACACCAAAGTGAATTGTGAACTATATGTGCACGCACGTCCTACTTAGAATGGCACTTCTGGAGGTAGAAGAACGTTTTTGTACCTTCCTGCGTTTCACTGACATGAAGCACTTAATAAAATGCACACTGAGTTTAAGCAGAACACAAAAAAGCAAAGTATACAACAAAGAATGACAGCTCTCAGCGAGGGACACAGCACTTGTAGAATACACTCAGTATGTCTACAGCTGGTAGACAAAAAATTATAGCACCAAAGAAAGGTTTGGTTTGGTTTGTGGGGTTTAACGTCCCAAAGTGACTCAGGCTATGAGAGACACCGTAGTGGAGGGCTCCGGAAATTTCAACCACCTGGGGTTCTTTAACGTACACTAATATCGCACAGCACACGGGCGCCTTGCTTTTCGCCTCCATCGAAAAGCAGCCGCCGCCCGCGTTTTTGGCAACAGTAGTCGAGCGCCGTAACCACTGCGCCACCCCAAAGCTGAACTTGGTTCTTGCACATGCTATCAACAAAATGTACACCAAAGAGATGGTTATATCCCAAAACCACAGACCAAAACCACAGAAAAAATTAAGACTTGGACGGCTTTTCAGCAGTATGCTATCGAACATGAAGCAGTAAGAATGTGCACATTGATCACTTGTGGCATATATCAAAATCATGACAGCGAGTGAAAATCTCAAGTGCAGGTGATCAAGTTGTTCTTGTCCAAGTTAATATAAATGTTGTATGTCCTCTTCCTTGTACTTGTCGATGTTCCTGCTGCGATTACCATTTGCAGGTAGCGTCAATGTCATGTGATCTGCACACACTACAAGCTGTAACGATCTTCAAAAAGAGCTGTCCATCTGCATAGCACTTCACATCTGATGTGGCCGTCCAGGGACAAGGCGTGGCCTCCCAGATTATACAAGCCTAGCAGAGAGGTTAATGATGTTGAATATGGCCCCAGGACTTCTCACCATATGATGACTCAGATCGGAAGTGCTGCAACGGCTGCACAAGGTCCACATGATCACCTGCAAATGTTTAGTGCCTAAATTATATGCAAATAAAATATCAAACACGCATGGCACAGGAACATTCAAAATCATCAATGCTGCAAGCTAAGCTGCGGTAAAGTGTAATCTATGAATGCAAGAAATGGTCAGTGCAATACCTAAGTGAACCATTTCCGTAACAGGTAAAGACGGGTTGGTGGCGGAAATTGTAGTGCGAAGGTTAACTTTTTCTATTTTGCAACTAAAGGAACGACGACTTATATCAGGCGATTTCACGTCTTTCCTTTCTCGGTCGTCGAAACCATTAGCCAAGAAATCTTGACAACTACGAGCACACTCAGGTTGTTTTTTTTTTTTTTTTTTTTAGTTCGTGCAGTGTAGAGAAGTTGAAGAAAATTATAATGCGTCGTAGAAATAGGCAGCTAAAAGCAACGCAAAGTGCTGATTAAAAATATCGGATTCGCCGCATGCGTCCTGTAAGTATTCCTTTAATCTTCAGTCATTTCCCGCCTGTGTACAACTTGAATGCGAATGACGCTGTATGAACAGTCACCTTTGCAGGTTTTCCTATTGCGCTTACCTCTGTGATGCTCGACGTGCTGCAGCATTTCCAGCAGATTGACTGCGTTGCCTTGCTGGTCGACACCCATCGAGAAGCCCGACACATTCCAGGAGCTCGTTGCTCGGCCGAACGAATACATTTCGTGCCATCCTACATCAGAGGCGTTCACCACTGCCGATTCCACCCGAAACACCAGTAGCTCAACAGTTCAACACTCCGAGCGCAGGGCAATTCTCGCCTCGGAGCTTGCAAAGCCGCCACACTATACTCCTCAGATCTGACGAGCTATCTTTCAAGACAATTTGACAGCATTGCTGTGCTGCAGCAAATCCTCGATCACTACTTGCAGACGACGAACGGCACGAAGACCACTCGTAAGCGTACCTCCCTCCAAGGCCGCCGCCATTGCTGGGTTATTATAACCGCGCAGACCAATAATTTCTTACCATGGGAAGAAAGGGTTTGAAATAAGAAAGCAGTTAGCGCCGTCACGCGGCCGCACGCTTCTGCCCCCATTAGAGATTGTCTCAAACGTCCTTTATTTCATACGCGCTCATAATTTGCCTTTCTATTCCGTTTAAAAAGCCATACAAGGTGTATATAAAGTTATCCTTTTACTTTTAATAACAAGCTAAGAAACTACGGTAGGCTAACGGCTGCATAAATCAGCTTGCCTGTCACCATAGTCTCATTAGCATAATTTGGGCACCTCGCCACTCGGCGAAATTATGGCGGCCAAACGTCAGCATTTTCGGTAATGGCGGCACGTCAGTTACGTCATGACGCGTCAATTTGACGTAATCTAAATATGCTTGCGTATCACGTGTTTCACGTGACATAGCTCCAGCCAATCAAATTTGAGCATCCGCTCCTTCCCAGTATGCCATTATTTTCATCACATTGGTTAATCGAGCGTAAGTGTTCTCCAAACCACCATCAGTAACTTTGCTTCCACTCCAAAATCATTCGTATTTGTCATCAAGGCAACAAGGATAGCTCCGGTTGAAATCAATTTTCACGGCTACGTCATTTTGACGTAACCGCTAAAAGTGCTTGCCTCAACTGATGGTTTCGCGCCACAAGTTTGAAGCACGTGACTCTTTTCTGAGCCAATCAGAAAGACAATATGGCGCCGCCAGGGGAAGGCGAATATCGAGGATCGGGCCCCGGGCCGCTTTTGCGATGACAAGAACAGACTCCCGCGAGAGGGCGCGACGTGCAACAGGGGTGCCACGTTCGCCGCTCGGCGCGTAGCGGCCGCGGGATAGCGGGGGTACAGAGGAGGGTTGCGATTCTCTTTGGAGCGATTTTCAGACGCTACGCAATTAGTGTGATAATTAATAAAGAGGCTACTTATTCCAGGTGCTTGAACTGATCCCTGCCATTCTTTTACGTCTATCGGGAGACATCGTGCACGCTTGGATAGTCCTTCGGAGCAGCGCGCGATGTTTGAATCGCTATCTGAAACTCTCAGCATTTCTTCCTGCGGACAGTTACAAATCGTCCAGACGAGCAATTTGTACTTAACGTTTGCAATGAAGCCTGGTGTTGTGCATTCGTTCTTCCCGTAAGGGAATAAAGGCTGCTGCCTAGGAGCACTATTAACACGCGGACAAAAACAGTGTACATGCGAATCAAAGCTTGTGTTTCGTAAGGCCTCTTTAGGAACACCTATTTTTTACAAACCTTATTTACGAACACCTGCTTACATTTTGCAGCTTGCGCTTATTAATACATACCAACGTTTATCTTAAATCGTCAGCAATCTGTAATATATCTCTTTAATCGGTGTTCTTTATGTGCCCTAATCACCGCGCTTATAGAAATTACATATACAGTGTGCGAGCAAAACACATTTATTCACTACCGTACTAATTTAAAGCACTGTGGTATTTACCGGCAAAAAAATAATAAACAAGGTATACACGACTCAAGCATTTATTCTTTGTTCGTGATTAACAATTACGTATATCGCGGACATTTCTTTGCGTGCCACTAACCAAAGGGTGAACAAAAAAAAAAAGTCAAGTACAGCTAGGGCATTACTTCAAATAAAATATGAAAAATTAAACCCGTCACATACGTAATACGTTCATAGTGGGCACTTGAGTGCGGACGCTTTACTGGCATCAAATGGTACAGAGCAAACAAACAAAAAACAAAAATAAAAGCACTGATAATTGCGCGTCGAATTGGCAGGTATGATGCAGTTCTTGGCGCGCACCGAGAGAAAGCGGAAAAATTCGAAAAAGATGAGCACCTATTACGCAAGCAATTAATATAATGCCGAAATCAAATGCGGACATGATGCGTGTTTATTCTTTGAGTGTGTGGTATGAAATATGAGTAATCGACTGGATATACTTGCAACTACTGCTTACCGGGCTGTATATAATCGGGCTACTTGCCGCGGGTGCTCTCTGCAGCACTAACCAGACTATAATTGTTAACAAGGTTGATATTACACGTGAAATGCTTTCAAGGGAATTTAATTATTTTCCCTTTGGGAACTCTTGTCGTGATTCGCTTACTTCGCAAAGAGCGAAGCCGCAAAAACACATTAAATTTCTTTGCTTCAAGTGGGAGCTTTTCTGGTGCTCCAAGTAGGTAAACTTTTTGAATGAATGTTCACATTTTACAGGAAGTTTGCAAAATCTGAAGTGCGAAGAAGTCGAAAAGGACCGTGCATCTGAGCCAAATTTTTGAGTAAATTGTGACCTAGCTTCGAACATATGGCGCTATTTTTGTTCGTGGTGGGAAACCGTGCCTGCCTTACAACCTCTCTTTCGCAGAAGGATGATCTAGCGGAAGCAAATTAAGCGTACCCTATAGCCTCTGCGTCCTCTATTTTCCGTCGTTATTTCTTTTTCAAAGCTATCATTTTTTTTTATTTTGTATGTAGATAAAACAGGACTAGAGCGATATTCTGGAGGCAATGACTTGCATATTACCGGTGGCTTGTGCACCCTAGAATGGAAGCATTTTCTGAAACATTTAACTCATTGTTAAACTACAACGCATTGAGATTAAATGTTTTAAGTATAGCGCACATCTCTGGGTATTTATAAAGCTACCCTTTACAACAATGTTTCAGCTTATGGAGAGAAAAGAAAATGGTGTGTTCTTAGATTAGTGTACAGTTTCACAAATTGTTGTCTCTTAAATTTCGACGCTTATATCTTTATACGCGTTCGATTGCAGCCTGTTTGGCCACTGCTTTCCTCTTCCCGGGCCTTCATTTGGTTCTTATGCTCAGTTGTTACCTATTTTTTATTCTTTTTAATATATCTTCATTTTTCTTTGCCTTTAGCTGCCTGCTTTCTTCGTCATGTGTTTGCCGTGCCGCACGAAAATTCTGAACCTTTATTCACATTCGCGGTCGCTCTTTTCACGGCGCTGCGTGCCTTCCACCAACCCCTTTCTCCCTCCCTGGTAGGCGACCCGTTTCTTTTTATTTTCCTGTGAAACCTTTACCTCCCACTTCTTCAACCTTTCCTGACCCACTGTGTTTCGTTATTCAGTGGCCAGTTGGCGTGGTGTCGTTCGTTTTTCATGTCCTTACTTCACTATATCTCTACCTCCATGCGGGGTAGTCCACATTTAATTCATTCCAACTGAATACCGACTTCTCTTGTGGCTTCAGTGATGTACTTTAGTCGGCATAGTTGGCGTGAAAAACAACGGAATATACCATTTTGGACTGTTTTGATAATGGGGTTACTGTGACAAGTTTTAGTCAGCGCTCGAACGCACGTGTTGTATGTTTCACTTCTTCATACATCCTGCCTCCACACAGCCCTCTTTTCAAAACGACTACATTTCTGGACGTGAATTAGGTGCTTTAGGAATGCTAAAGCAAGCTGTACGGCGAGTGAAGCGTGCTGTGCGAGTCGTACGCCGGCCCTCTCCAAGCTGTTTTCTTCGGAGCCAACTCCTGCCATGTTACTTCCCCGAGGTGTTACCGATGGCCAAAATGGAAATAAATTAGGTGATTGCTAACAGTACTGAACACCGTTAACCGGCATATTTGTAAAATCTTGTCGCGAACAGCTCGAGACGACGCACAAGCAAACAAGAACGTACAGTCCGCGCGGTATCCGCCCCGCCGCACAGCGCGCATACGCAGGCGCCCGGACACAAGCGTTTAGGGGTAGCTCGGCTGGGAACGCTGATTGGCCCAAACTTTGTGACGTCATATATAACGTCACAAACAACGTCATGAGTCACGTGATATTTTATAATGTCATGTCCGGATGTAGGGCGCACGTGTTTTCCCTAGACTGTCCCTGGATTCCCCATGCTTTTCAGAGCGCCCGGGCGCGACGCAAACGGCAGCTGCCCAGCCGATGGCCGTCGGCGGAGAGGCACGAGGCCTAGCTTGCATGCAGTGCGGACACCGTGGAAACGGCAGCGATGTCAAATAACATATGCACACTTCGAGCCGCGGAGAGGTTTCCGAACCAGCTTGTCACACCACACGAATTGCCGGGGAAATCACAGTTTAATTGCTTTTCCTTTATCTAGATTTGTGTGAGACCTTTCGGCGACAAAAACAATCGAGGTTCGCCAACGCAGCGTGACCTGTTCGTAGGCCGGCCGGGCGGATTTTCCAGTGACAACTGCACACCATGTTTGCGGTGATTCCGCTCTTCTGCACATTTCGTATATTTGCAAAACGCTTCCTTGCAAAATAGCTTTCTCGGTGCGACGTCCTTCAGGCGCGCAGGCTGTCGGCAACGGTCGTCCGTACCGTTGCCACGCGTCTTCATATAATTCGGTCTTTTTCTAAGCGAAATAGTTCATTATGAATTGTTTTAACCAGAAATGCGCTCGGTGACCGCTCTTATTGGCTTAAAAGGGCCTAATTTTCTCCCTCCAAACTAATGCGCCGGCGAATCCATATGATGCCGGCCAGCAACACCGCGGCGCCGGCGCTATTATAAGCATCCTAGCTGCAATAGCTAGCTAGTTCATGACTGTAGGGGGCAAAAAAAAAAAAGCTTTGAGGACAAAGGGAATAGAGATACGTACTAGGTCATTCGACTCTACAATTCTTTTAGGTCAGAAATTAGGAAAAATAAAACTAAATAAGCTCTAGTATTAAAGGATGACCCCTCACTGTTTTGGTTACCCTGTTGTTAAAAACAATTAGGTGCCTAATGAATATCCTATTCTCATTTGGGCTACGATTATTATAAAACTATGTAAGTCATTTCACATTGATCAGGGCTTGTTTTAGATTAAGTTTAATAAAGCAAATCCCCATCTTGCACTTGGAGCATAATGCCTTCATACCTCAAGTAAAGTTGATGGAGCATATCATAAAGTCGCAATTAATACAACCGGATTTCAGAACATTCAGCCTCAGGATTTCAGGCTAACAAGAAGAAATGTTGTACATTATTACTAAGAAGGTCATGTTATATATAGGTAACTATAGGAGCATTATAAGATGTGTACTTTTTAAGTAGTAAGGAACTGTGCGTAGCCTTTAAAAAACATGAAAATATTGCAGCGTATATCACATGAAGAGTAATGGCATTGTATGTTTTGTAAGTGTCAGCATATGTTTGCTGTCAAATTGAGATCCAAATGCAACGCATCTACCATTTCAGCTTGTCATGCCTTCGCATCTCTAATATGTAATAAACAGCGTCTTACGTCTTCTGCATTTCTTTCACGGCAACAAGTTTTGCATCCGTCATATGTGTCAATTGTGATTTTTAGCTGGACCTGTAGCCTGAAACAGACTGCTGACTGCCATCACAAATTTGTTTGTTATATATTCAAACACTGCATTTATTTTCGTTCATAAAAACATTGAAATGCTTTAATAACTTTCATTGCCTTGAGTAAATGTTTGTCATTTGTTACGTTGATTGCTTGTAGTTCAGAAATTCTTTACATTCTTATTTAGCTATACCTTACACCTACAAACACATATAAAGTCATATATGTGCTATACTATTTTTCCTTCCATTTAGTATCTCTTTCACACAACCTCAGAGTTTAAAGACAATTATTTATCAAACAGCACTTGTGAATATATTTAAGTGGACACTTTTTTAATTGCACAATGATGGCATAATGCAATGAAGAATAAGTTAATGTGGTCCACCACTTCAGTTTGCAAAAGACTTATGAAAGAGAAAGGTAGCATGCACTATAGCCAATTTTTAACAAAATTTTCTGGGCATATGCCACCTTTTATGTAACTAATATGTCAACAGCAAAAAAAAAAAAAAAAAAAAAAAAAAAAAGAAAAAAAAATCCTATACATTACTAAGGTGCAAAGATGAGTAAAACGAGTATTTGCTGAATTTCGGGGTGTCCAGACATTGTGGGATTGCTTTTCAGTATATAAAAAGGCATTTTTTTAGCATAAAGGAGGGGTTAGAAACCTTGCTGTCCATATAAGGGTGTGAGGACTGCACTGGGTGCAGTGATCAGGAAAGTGTGGCTGGGAATGGGGGGAGGGGGGGAGAGGGTGGTAATGCAAAGAGTGCAGTTAGAGAAATATATGCAAGGTAATTCACATGCTGCAATACTGTGGGCCTTAAGCTCTTTTCCTCACGAGAATGCTTTCTCTCTTTTGTTGCTGTAAGAGAAGGTTATTGTTAAAATGAGAGATACAAGTCAGTCCATCATGAAATCAAACCTGACGACCCCCACTAGCACTCCGCTGCTGAAGACCACTTTGAGACTAAATGTATTCTGTTAGCAACGCATCACTGCTCACTGGTACCTTTTTTATTTGCATGGAGGCTAGAGTAGTTTGTGCCATTGCTTTTCTATGTTGCTTGCAGTACCTGAAGTAGTAAATGCTGCACAATTTCATTTGCAGACAAAGCGCCTATATCTTTACAAAGTGGTGGCAAAGATGGATGATTTAAAGCTCTTTCTCAAAGATGATGTGTGGCCACAGTGTGCAAGGCTATTGAGCAGAATTTCATAAAGTCAAATGAGCTCAGAATATCAGTAGACAGGCCCCAGAACTTCAAAAAGAGTATGGTAGGGGAATGTGTCTGAGGTTCAGGGTTTTCATTGCAGGAAGAAAATAAAAGAGGTGATGCTTGACTGCACTGGTAGATTTTATGCCGAGCTGTGCATTAAATCAAAAGCGATTTAAGAAGCCGCAGAACATATCTGGTCCTCTTGAAGTGAAGAGATTTCTTTATTCTACTGAGGGACCTCTCAAGCCTTAAAGTATCTAATCCGAAGCTTACATCCTTCTACGACAAGCTGTCTGATAGAACACATTTCATCGAAATGGCTTGGCTGAGGAGACACCTCAAATTAAAGTGGCAAGCATTGGACTCAAAGAGGCCAACAGTTGGGCAGCATTGGAGTTCCCCAGATTGAGATTTTCTAGAGCCTCTCCCCAGCCTGCAACTATTCCTAATATATGAGTGTCTGTTGTATCCTGTGAGAGGAGGAGGTTGTGTCCTGTGAGGAAGAGGACCTATGATGGGTCAGTGCACGCTTTCAGATCTTGCATTATCATCTCTTGTAGATGAGCTGGCAAAAAACATTGATTTTGACAAACCGAGTAGCAGCTTTGAAGCCTTTAAGACCGGAAAATGAAAATTTTGGCATGCCGGATTTTTTTTTTTGCTTTATGCTCTTTAGATCAATACCAGCTTTCAAAACAAGATTTATAATATCTGAAATTAGTTGCTCAAAGCAAGATGACTTCAGTGTTTCCCACTTTTTGTACACAAGCGATTTTTATAATTGATCTAATGGTATGCTTATTTCATTTGTGCGCCAGGATTAATTATGCACTTGTCCCTCTGCAAAATTTGATTTTACAGCGTAGTTGTTGAAGGCCTCAATTATGACTGCTTGTTTGTTTTTGTAACTTCAGTTCTCTTCTGTGTGTTCGAGTTGTCCTTTCACTATTAGCATGCTTACTTCTCAAATGGCATTTCTACGCCCATATTTGCATGTGAACGCTCCGTCTAACATTCTAGCTGGTTCGTATTTACTTTATTCTTTGTCTTGGCCGATGTAATTGCAGTTGTCTTGTGCATGTTCAAAGCTTTCAACAGTCCTTATGAAGGGTTTGTGGAAGCATAAAAAATATGAACTGCAATACAGCACATTGGCCAGTTCTCGAGGTTTTTGCTGGCACTGCGCTATGCCTGATGTAACCGAAATTGTTCACAATGGCACCGTGTTATAATCCTGGTCGCATCTGCCAGTTTGCCACTTTTTAGTTACTGTGCGTGTTACCAAGTATTTCTACATGCTCAAAGTTTGCAATTCTTGTGGTTTTTATATATGTCCTTTTATTTGAGTGGTCCCAATCTAGAAATTCATCTGTCAAAAACCTCTACTTAGTTCTTCACAAATGCACCTTTCTTAAGAAAAGAAAAAATATGACGTATGCCCCTCGTAATATAGCTTATTATCAGTTGCGGGGTATGCTTGTTACGTTGAAATCTTAAGAAATGAATGAAAAAAAAAAAATGCCTCGGCTTGCACCATGCTGTGCGATACAAAAAACGAACTTCCCCAATCGAAGAAAGCCTTGACGACAAAGTAGTTGATGGTATTGCGCTCAAGTGTGTTCATGAAGAAGGGGGGGTGGGGGGGGGGGTGTTGCCCCACGTTATCGCACCGGATGTCGCAGACCTACGCCATTGGGGGTTAGAAATGGAGTGCTTTCATGGGATACAGAGGAATGAATACAACCGGTCATGGAGACTGCAAACATGCACCTTATCTGCACTTGTGCCCTCGTTTTTGTGTTCTTTCTGAGTTGTAAACCATCAACAGGTAGCAAGGCTCGCATGCAACGGGTACCTTATACGCATGAACGTTGATCCCAGTTGAATTCCAGTTGCGGATCCATTGTTATCCAACTGGTATGAACTGGAAGTTTGTTCCTTAAAGTATTTACATCAGTTAGGATTTTTGCCTGGGTTGTTTCAAAGTAATGTAGAAATGTTGTCAGTGTTGTTCAAGTTACTGCCTATGAAGCAACACAGTTTTACAAAAAAACAATGGTTGTGAGCCGCCTCATGCATTTATTTTTTCATTTTGAAAATGTTTCAAGCTACAATAATTGCATTTCACTTTGCGTAAAAGAAGCTCTAGCTTTTTACAGGAATGGTTTTAGAGTGTACTAAAGAAAGAAAGTGTAAAAAAAGATGCAATAGTGACATGTGGCCTCTTTTATGCATGATGTTTGTGTGCCGCACATGAAGTGAAAAGATATCTCTGTTAGTTAGCGGCTTTGCACTCAGTGGATTAGTCATGCAGTGTCGCATGACAGACCACCGAAGACCCAATACATCCTACAAAAGACTAAAAATGAGAAAACATGACGATGAAGTTGAAGGCCCATGATCTGCCAGGAAACAATGGGGTGGCTCTGAGAAGCACTTTTATAATGGCAGTAGTAAGGATGGCAGTCCTCTGCTTTGTGGCTCTTCACTTCGCGGTGACAACACTGGTGTATACTGCACTAACACCTACTGTAGTTTTGACCATGCTGTCAGTTATTCTGAGAGCTGTGGCGGTGAGCATCAGCCAGTGCTCTAAGTTTCAAGTGTTCATTTGTAAAAGATGCGTTCTAGATCCCGCTAAAGAGTCTTGTATTATCCAATTGAGTTTCCAGAATTTACACTTTCTCTAGAAGCCCTCATTCCATTTAGGCATCTTTTCATTCTTTCCAATTAGAATTTTCAGTTATAATTTAATTTCCATAATCAAATGTCTTCCAGTTTCCAGATGACCTCCCAGCTGGAATAAGTACTGTTGTGCCTGGCCAAAGCCGCCCAGAAATTCAGCCGGACGCCAGGCTTCTTCGGCGAACGCCTCCTTCACAAACTCTGGATACTTCTCTGCAAAGCAGCAGTGCACTGGAGGCGAGCCGTACCAAAGGGAGAGAAGCGACGTGTTTCAACATGAGCTGAACGTCCAGACAGCACGGCGCGCCGTGGCCCTGACGGTGAACCCCTTCTCGCCCCGCGGCATATTTGAAGCGAGAGCGCAGCAAGCTCTCCCATTGGCCCTGCGAAAGTGCTGCCGTCGGATTGGACCATTTTGAGCGTCAACGGTTCTCGGCAACGGAGTCTCAAGTGCTTCCGTTCGAGACTCCGAGTGTGAGTTCGTCACTAGCGTCCATCGGGAGCAGTTCGCCCCTGACAGTGCGGACGCGGCGGAATCTCCCCGGCCGTCGCTGCGCGAGAACAGTCGCACATGGCTATGTTAGCTTTCGGCCCCAGAGCCGATCTTGTTGTGTAAATACCTGTAAATAGTGTATAAAGCCTTTTCTTCATCTCACCAACGCCGACTCGGATTAATCGCTACCGCCCAGGGAGCTGACAGCCCTCGTTCACGAAACGGGTGACGAGCGCTGCGTTACCAACTCCTTGGCACGACCCTGTTGACGGTGGGCTACTGTGTGATAACCCCACCGGCACAACATTGGTGGCAGTTGTGGGATCCACTGGTCCAACATTGGTGGCAGCGGTTGGAGCCGACTCCATCGGCGAGAAATCCGCTGTGACACCGTCCTGCACGCCGCCTCACGTTGCTGTAAGGAATCCGATTCCACCAATCGAGAGTGGCGACCTGGCAGTAAATCAACCGCCTGACAACTCAGAAGCAGCAGTTGTACAGCATGGCGGAGATGTAGTCAGGCTAGTAGACGACACGTTGGCGATTTCCTCAGAAGCAGCAGTTGTACAGCATGGCGGAGATGTAGTCAGGCTAGTAGACGACACGTTGGCGATTTCCTCAGAAGCAGCAGTTGTACAGCGTGGCGGAGATGTAGTCAACCTAGGAGACGACAAACTGGCAATGTCCGAGATCAGCGTTGTCGTAGATCATCACTCGCGGAAAAACGAAGTGGCGCTCATGGAAACTGCGCAGCCCACGAGTGTTGAACAGCGAAGGCAAACCCATGACGCGGACGCTGTCGAGAACCACACCTGTGAAGTTGACAGCGAGCGACTAGACAGGAGCCGTGAATCTTCCTGTCCTGACGCGCTCAATTGTATTGGCGAAAACAACAACCCTAATGCGAACATGGACCTCACGCGATCCGAAGCGCCCCTGCTGTCGGACGACCTTGATCGTGCGCCGGTTAGCGCTGAGCGATGCGGCACACCGGCGGATCAGAGTAACTTGAGTGGCGAGCCTGCAGAGGATATGCCTAGCTCGGAGGTTGGCGTGAGCGAGCCTTGCTCGGACGCGACTGGCAGTGAGTCACGCGCTGCTGGCAGCGATGCAGGCGCGGCGCCGCACTCCGACGATGTCGGCGCCATACCCGCTCCGGTTACCGGCAGCTTGAAAGAGTTGGCACAAAAGAAAGAAAGAAAAAATTCAAGTGCAGCCGCCGAAAAGAGCGAAAAGGCAGGTGCATGAAAGAATGCTGTCACCGAAAGGTGAGAAAACGCAAACGATCGCGAAAGGAAAAGAAACGGCGATCTCAGCGGCACAAATGCACCCGTGCTGAGAAAACGTACGATTGGTGCGGCAAGCGTAAGGAACGAGACAGATCGTTAAGCAAAGCGAGCAACTTGTGCACGTCTGTTCTTTCACGCATAAAGTGGAAAGAAAGGTCTCGTAGAGAAATGGACAGCCGAGGCTGTGGCGGAGGGAGGAGAGTCAAACCGCCCGAATACTGCTTCGTGTTCTGCCGCTTGCGGAAGAGAGCAGCACAATGCGAACTCGGATGCTTTGAGTCGTGCATTCGAGACATAGCTACCTTCGACGACCATTTCGTCGCTAATGGTAATGTTGTAGGCAGATCGGGGCAAAATTGAATGACCTCCTTGCTTCCTCAGTTGTGGTTTACGGCCCAAGTGATTTCAAGGAGACTCTTTCCCATTACTGATCATTAATTTTCTATCCAATATAATGTATACCATTAATGTGCAAAATTGTTGTTTGAACCTTGTGTACTGCATCCTATACACTTGTCTCTTGTTGTAGTGGGAGCAAAAAGGGGACAACAATTTAGCTAATTGAATTTGAAATTTTGCCTCTGTCTGGTGTTTGACGGGTGACCGAGGGTACTTGCTTGAGTTGGTTGTTGCCTGTTGTCGGTCGGTTTTGCAAGCCGCAGAAAAGTCTACCGTTACCAGTGGCGAGTGGAAAGGGCATCGGAGCGACCCGAGCGAAGTTGATCGGCGTGCCCCAGCAACAAGGCTGTCGGCAGAGATCCTGACCTGGCGAGTGGAACCCGAGGCACGTGAGGCTACCTGGCGCCCGGACACTGTACGTGAGATTGGAGGAACCTGGAGAACGAGCGCGCCCGGCATCCGAGCCACATGCGAGCAGCTCGTCTTCCCGGCGCATTGTCTGATGGCGGGGGTGCTGTTGTGCCTGGCCAAAGCCGTCCAGAAATTCAGCCGGACGCCAGGCTTCTTCGGCTAACGCCTCCTTCACAAACTCTGGATACTTCTCTGCAAAGCAGCAGTGCACTGGAGGCGAGCCGTACCAAAGGGAGAGAAGCGACGTGTTTCAACATGAGCTGAACGTCCAGACAGCACGGCGCGCCGTGGCCCTGACGGTGAACCCCTTCTCGCCCCGCGGCATATTTGAAGCGAGAGCGCAGCAAGCTCTCCCATTGGCCCTGCGAAAGTGCTGCCGTCGGATTGGACCATTTTGAGCGTCAACGGTTCTCGGCAACGGAGTCTCAAGTGCTTCCGTTCGAGACTCCGAGTGTGAGTTCGTCACTAGCGTCCATCGGGAGCAGTTCGCCCCTGACAGTGCGGACGCGGCGGAATCTCCCCGGCCGTCGCTGCGCGAGAACAGTCGCACATGGCTATGTTAGCTTTCGGCCCCAGAGCCGATCTTGTTGTGTAAATACCTGTAAATAGTGTATAAAGCCTTTTCTTCATCTCACCAACGCCGACTCGGATTAATCGCTACCGCCCAGGGAGCTGACAGCCCTCGTTCACGAAACGGGTGACGAGCGCTGCGTTACCAACTCCTTGGCACGACCCTGTTGACGGTGGGCTACTGTGTGATAACCCCACCGGCACAACATTGGTGGCAGTTGTGGGATCCACTGGTCCAACATTGGTGGCAGCGGTTGGAGCCGACTCCATCGGCGAGAAATCCGCTGTGACACCGTCCTGCACGCCGCCTCACGTTGCTGTAAGGAATCCGATTCCACCAATCGAGAGTGGCGACCTGGCAGTAAATCAACCGCCTGACAACTCAGAAGCAGCAGTTGTACAGCATGGCGGAGATGTAGTCAGGCTAGTAGACGACACGTTGGCGATTTCCTCAGAAGCAGCAGTTGTACAGCATGGCGGAGATGTAGTCAGGCTAGTAGACGACACGTTGGCGATTTCCTCAGAAGCAGCAGTTGTACAGCGTGGCGGAGATGTAGTCAACCTAGGAGACGACAAACTGGCAATGTCCGAGATCAGCGTTGTCGTAGATCATCACTCGCGGAAAAACGAAGTGGCGCTCATGGAAACTGCGCAGCCCACGAGTGTTGAACAGCGAAGGCAAACCCATGACGCGGACGCTGTCGAGAACCACACCTGTGAAGTCGACAGCGAGCGACTAGACAGGAGCCGTGAATCTTCCTGTCCTGACGCGCTCAATTGTATTGGCGAAAACAACAACCCTAATGCGAACATGGACCTCACGCGATCCGAAGCGCCCCTGCTGTCGGACGACCTTGATCGTGCGCCGGTTAGCGCTGAGCGATGCGGCACACCGGCGGATCAGAGTAACTTGAGTGGCGAGCCTGCAGAGGATATGCCTAGCTCGGAGGTTGGCGTGAGCGAGCCTTGCTCGGACGCGACTGGCAGTGAGTCACGCGCTGCTGGCAGCGATGCAGGCGCGGCGCCGCACTCCGACGATGTCGGCGCCATACCCGCTCCGGTTACCGGCAGCTTGAAAGAGTTGGCACAAAAGAAAGAAAGAAAAAATTCAAGTGCAGCCGCCGAAAAGAGCGAAAAGGCAGGTGCATGAAAGAATGCTGTCACCGAAAGGTGAGAAAACGCAAACGATCGCGAAAGGAAAAGAAACGGCGATCTCAGCGGCACAAATGCACCCGTGCTGAGAAAACGTACGATTGGTGCGGCAAGCGTAAGGAACGAGACAGATCGTTAAGCAAAGCGAGCAACTTGTGCACGTCTGTTCTTTCACGCATAAAGTGGAAAGAAAGGTCTCGTAGAGAAATGGACAGCCGAGGCTGTGGCGGAGGGAGGAGAGTCAAACCGCCCGAATACTGCTTCGTGTTCTGCCGCTTGCGGAAGAGAGCAGCACAATGCGAACTCGGATGCTTTGAGTCGTGCATTCGAGACATAGCTACCTTCGACGACCATTTCGTCGCTAATGGTAATGTTGTAGGCAGATCGGGGCAAAATTGAATGACCTCCTTGCTTCCTCAGTTGTGGTTTACGGCCCAAGTGATTTCAAGGAGACTCTTTCCCATTACTGATCATTAATTTTCTATCCAATATAATGTATACCATTAATGTGCAAAATTGTTGTTTGAACCTTGTGTACTGCATCCTATACACTTGTCTCTTGTTGTAGTGGGAGCAAAAAGGGGACAACAATTTAGCTAATTGAATTTGAAATTTTGCCTCTGTCTGGTGTTTGACGGGTGACCGAGGGTACTTGCTTGAGTTGGTTGTTGCCTGTTGTCGGTCGGTTTTGCAAGCCGCAGAAAAGTCTACCGTTACCAGTGGCGAGTGGAAAGGGCATCGGAGCGACCCGAGCGAAGTTGATCGGCGTGCCCCAGCAACAAGGCTGTCGGCAGAGATCCTGACCTGGCGAGTGGAACCCGAGGCACGTGAGGCTACCTGGCGCCCGGACACTGTACGTGAGATTGGAGGAACCTGGAGAACGAGCGCGCCCGGCATCCGAGCCACATGCGAGCAGCTCGTCTTCCCGGCGCATTGTCTGATGGCGGGGGTGCTGTTGTGCCTGGCCAAAGCCGTCCAGAAATTCAGCCGGACGCCAGGCTTCTTCGGCTAACGCCTCCTTCACAAACTCTGGATACTTCTCTGCAAAGCAGCAGTGCACTGGAGGCGAGCCGTACCAAAGGGAGAGAAGCGACGTGTTTCAACATGAGCTGAACGTCCAGACAGCACGGCGCGCCGTGGCCCTGACGGTGAACCCCTTCTCGCCCCGCGGCATATTTGAAGCGAGAGCGCAGCAAGCTCTCCCATTGGCCCTGCGAAAGTGCTGCCGTCGGATTGGACCATTTTGAGCGTCAACGGTTCTCGGCAACGGAGTCTCAAGTGCTTCCGTTCGAGACTCCGAGTGTGAGTTCGTCACTAGCGTCCATCGGGAGCAGTTCGCCCCTGACAGTGCGGACGCGGCGGAATCTCCCCGGCCGTCGCTGCGCGAGAACAGTCGCACATGGCTATGTTAGCTTTCGGCCCCAGAGCCGATCTTGTTGTGTAAATACCTGTAAATAGTGTATAAAGCCTTTTCTTCATCTCACCAACGCCGACTCGGATTAATCGCTACCGCCCAGGGAGCTGACAGCCCTCGTTCACGAAACGGGTGACGAGCGCTGCGTTACCAACTCCTTGGCACGACCCTGTTGACGGTGGGCTACTGTGTGATAACCCCACCGGCACAACATTGGTGGCAGTTGTGGGATCCACTGGTCCAACAGTACTTAGTCCCAACTGCATAGTTTTTACTCTCTGTAAAGAAGCAATTTATTTTTATTATGGGATGCTAAGTTATGGTCATCTTACGGGTTAGAATTGATATTCCTAATGAACATCCAAACTGAATGGATGTTATGCATGGTGAAACTGGAATTAAACTACATTTCAATGATGCATTGTGTGTGTGCTGGCTAAGATGTTAAAGGAAGCTGGTGC
Source organism: Amblyomma maculatum (assembly GCF_055883805.1). Lineage (NCBI taxonomy): Eukaryota > Metazoa > Arthropoda > Arachnida > Ixodida > Ixodidae > Amblyomma > Amblyomma maculatum. The sequence continues at coordinate 161,266,632 of NC_139344.1, read as the reverse complement.
ATTTCGCTCCTTAGTAAAAATACACCCAAACATATTAGATTTCAATAGGCATTGCAGTTAAAAATTTTGCAACTAATTTCAAAGTCCAATCTGGAGTCAGATTTCAATTCGAGCATATTAGATAGTCTCGAGAGCTAAATTAAATGTTTCAGAGAGCAACTCATGCATAAGGTCCTGGACCCATTTACAAAGGAGCAGCAGACATTAGCTGCAGAGTAGAATAAAAAATTTACACATTATTTAAAAAAAAAGTGCCAGAATTAGAGACCCTATGCCTAGAAGATCTATTAATGCCAAAGTATTACTTCGCTATGTTTATTTATTGTAAGTACCTACAGCACTCATGAGGCATTATTGTAGGGGGGATACAACTACATACTATAAAACATGCAAAGAAGATATAAGAAAACTTGTTAGCAAGGTAACACAACACACTGATAGAACACTAAATGAATTCTCAAGTAGTATAAGTGATAACATAAAATACATTAACACAGCGCTGGCAAACGCACAGATTTCTGTCCGCAGACCGCGTCTGCACACCGCATCCGCAGAACGTGTCTGCAAAATCATGTCCGCAGCAGTTGTGAGTAATTGAGAAGTGGTGGAGGTTAATGAGTGGTGTCAATCGATGGAGGGTGATGTAATGTTGCAGCAGCATCCGTTCTTTTGCATTGCTCCAATGCAGATTCTGCAGTTCTCTTTAACTTTGCAACATTTCTGATTTTACAAACCTAAAAAGTGTATTCGTAGCTGCTTTCACAATTTCAGGAATACCTGTTTAAGTTCATTCAGTGAGACCATTAGATTGTGTTTTATTGATTGCAGGTTGCACCAAGTGTGAAAGTGCGGGAGAAACCAGAGGTTGGAGTTTTGAGTTAAAAACGGAGTGGCTCTAAATTGCAGCAGTGCCATCGAGTAAAGAAAGCTTTTACTGTCCTGCCAAGAAAAATAGGAAACATGCAACAAGTGGCATTCATAGTTAAAGATAATTATACTGTATTCTGCACGGAGGTGTCATGTCGTAAACCGGCAGTCAGTATCGGTTATGTAAGAAACACACATTTAATTTACTGAAAATTATCATTTTATTGATATTTGCTCTTGTGGTGCTTGCCCACATAAAACTGCAATACCTTATCTGTGAGGACTTGCATAATTAAAGGCAAGGACAGTACCACATCAAGGTAACGCTCACTCATTGAAGATCTTTTTTTTTTTATTTGCAGTGTTGTTTATATGAATTTCCTATCTCAAATGAAAAAAATTCACACTAAGACTTATGCGAGTTTTTACAAGGTCAATATTTTTATTATAGATCGGTAGCCATCTCTTACATCATTTTCTTATTTCAGACTCAAAACAAAATAGTTTTTCTGTGTTTATTTCTTCATGAAATTGGACCAGGCAAACGATTTTTCAAGTAAATAATTTCAATGTAAAATAGTCTCATTGAGATCAAAGCCAGTAATAAACACACTATTATCGGCATACATGGTTAGCTGAACACTGTTGTCAATATGAATTAAGTAATTTATGTACAAATTTTGCAAAAGTCTGCCTAATACTCTTCATTGAGGTACTAAACAAAATATATAAAGGATGATTTGTTTTTGTTACTGTTCATCTGATTCCTTGAATGGGACTTGATTCAATTATTTCCAATACCTTTGCGAGTGCTGGTAATTAAAAAAAAATATCTCTACCGAACGTGTGCTCCACGCTCTAGCAGATTTCATAGAGTTCCCCGATAGAATATTGAGCTTATGTATTAGCATTGCATGACATGTTAATTGGATGTGAAGCATGTTTGGTGTTCACAAATGCATGCCATTTCCATAATTTCGACTCCCTTAATTGTACGAAATGTTGGCACAGAGCTGAAGTGTTGCCATTGAATTGGACTCCAAATTGTTGACTGGGGGCCAATATCCAAGTTGGAAATGGTCATTTCCGATTTTGGTTTGGCCTCAACTGTTTTGTTAAACTTGGAACAAAGCCATACTGCCGCGGTGCAATCTATCGCTACGTACGTGGTTCGGCTAGAGCAGCTCTTTAGACACAGTGACAGATACAAAGACCAATTACAATTTTTATTTAAGAAACAGCCAACAAAAGTGAACTGAAAACATGGCAACCGCTCGCCCCATACATGGTTACTATACAAAGGCACACTGCACTTGAACCTTGTCTAGGACGCCTAGCGCGTAGAACGCTTTCGTAAAAAAAAAAAAAAAAAAGGCGCGTGTACACAGCATCGAATCCAGGTGCGTACACTTCTGCCTTTTCCCGTGCTCTCGAGTTAAGTGATCCTTGCATGGCAACTAGAACCTTCGAAGTGTGATGCATTTATAAAAAAAAAAAAAAATACACAGCGGCACAAAGCCGCGGTGTATATTGTAGCCTATCGCGATGCCTATAGTTTGTCGTCATTGCAACACTGGAGCACTAGCTGTTAACGCTGTTGTATGGGCTTAGTTAGCGTTCGCCGCGGCAGCAGAGTGACGCTTGCCACGTGTTCTGCAGCTGCTGCACGAAGACTCGGAAGAATGCGTGAGGGAAGCAGGTAATAAGCACTGTAGCATTTTATTAAATCAAATTTGACACGATTATGCATGCGTGTATTTACGTATAGCCTGGTAAAAAGGCCTAGCGCGCAAGTTATTTTGGTGGCTGCGGCGATTGATACGAAGCCACGTGCAACGTAGAGAGGGAAGAGGAGTACGGGATGTGCACGTCTGCGGTCTGCCAGGAAACACTGGGGCGTTTGGATGCGCAGCGCGACGTGACGGCGTTTCGAACACAATGCCCTACACTCGTTCGTGGCCCTTTGCCGTGCACCGTCAACAGTGGTGCACTACGTCGTACACAGTGCCTGGTTATATGCTGCCCTGGATGCTGTAGCCATGCTTCCATTGTAGACATTTACGAGGGTTGCGGCGATGATCTTGGAGAGCTGATCGATGCCGCGATCCCCGACATGGGCTGCTGCGTACAAAGAAAATCCTCGGCCTCTTCGCAGCATACAGGAAACGGTGCTGTAAAAGAAAAGAGTAGAAAAAAGTTGCATTATGAACATAGCGATTTGATGAATGCGCAGCATATTACAAAACCTTAGACAAAGAAATCTGCGTTCTTGTACCTCAATCAGGGTTGAGAATGCGCACGGCAGATGTGCGCCTCAGCATAGCAGTCAGGCAGCGGTTAGTTGCCGACGGCGGATGTTTTCGTGGAGGTCTCCATAGCCGTGGCCGATTTTTTTTTTTTTTTGAACACGAGAAGCGTCCATGCCACGAGCTGCTGCTGCACGAGGTCCTGGAAGCACGTGGGGAGAGACAAGCGACACAGCACTTATAAATAAGCAAAATGCGAGACAATTTTGCGCAATTTATACCTACCTTGACGGTGCTTGCGATCTCCCGCAGGTCGTCGCCATTATCAACGTCATTCCGCCCAACGTAAAGCACGGATCGGCGTGCCGAAAGCGCATTCACGTAAACGCGCAGGCCCGCCATCGTCGAGCACCTCGGTGACCGAACGCGCCGGCGCCATGCAGCAGCGAGATTCACGAACCGAATGCCGCAATCGCGCGCGTTGCCAGAGCGGGGGGCACCTAGCGATTCCCTAGAGCGTCTAGGGACGAAAAAAAACAAGCAAACCAAGTTTTTGACTACGTCACGTCCGGTTAAGCATCGAGCCCGACGCAAAAAACGTCACGCCAGGCCGCGGCGTGTCCACCAATCAGCGTTTCTAGCCGAGCTACCCCTAAACGCTTCTGCCCGGACGGCTGGCACACCAGTTGCTGGTGGCGCCCTCTGCGCTGCGGCGCTTCCGTTATAGTGCTCTAGAGTATTGGGCAGTGTGACGACCGCGCGCGAAATGCATGGGAGCGGGGGGCCGCTTTTGCGATGATGGAGGCGCCGCAGCGCAGAGGGCGCCACCAGCAACTGGTGTGTCAGCCGTTCGGGCGCCCGCGTATGCGCGCTGCGCGGCGGGGCGGATCAGTACGTTCTTTTTCGCTTGTGCCTCATCTCGATCTGCTAGTGTCAACATTTGACAAATAACGGAGCTCAGTACTGTTAGCGCTCATCTAATGTATTTTCCATTTTGGCCGTCGGCAACACCTCGGAGAAGCAACATGACAGTAATTGGGTTCCGAAGAAAACAGCTTGGAGAGGGGCATACGAATTCACACTCGTAAAGCACGCTTCATTCGCCGTACAGCTTGAGTTAGCATTCCTAAAGCACTTAATTCACGTTTTGCAATGTAGTCGTTTTGAAGAGGGCGGTGTGGAGCCAGGATGTATGAAGAAGTCAAAAAGTGCAACCTATGCGTTCGAGCGCTGAATAAATACAGCTGGTCATCAGTAACCAATTATTAAGCCCAAAAATGGTATATATTCCGTTGATTGACATGCAAACCATGCCGACTACATTGCGTCATTTGAAGCCACTAGAAAAGTCGGCATTGCAGATCGATTGAAATATATATAGAGTACCCCGCTGAAGGTATATAGATGATAGCAAGGAGATGAAAAGCGAACGACAAGCAGGTAAACAGGCTTTTGAATAACAACACAGTGGGTCTGGAAACGTGGAAGAAGTAGGAGGTAAAGACTGCAAAAAAAAAAAAAAAAAAGGTGTCGCCTAACAGGGAGAGAGAAAGGGATGTGTAGGAGGCATGCGGCATCGTGAATAGAGCGACCGTGAAGGTGAAGAAGGGTTGAAAGTTTTGTGCGGCACGGCAAACGTACGACTCAGAAAGCGGACAATTAAAAATGGATATATGAAAGGCAATAAAGAAAAACGAAAACAGCCGAGCTTAAAAACCAATTGAAGGCATGGGACGACGAAAGCAGTGCACAAACAATTAAGCTACGTTATTCGGGCGTGCAATCGAACCCGTGTAGAGGTATGACTGTCGATATTTAGGAGTCAACAACTTAGTGAAAGTGCACGTTAATATAAAGACAATGTCGATATTTAGGAGTCAACAACTTAGTGAAAGTGCACATTAATCAAACCTTTTTTTTTCTTTCAATAAACTAGATTTTCTTGTAACGGATGGCTTTAAATACCCTGAGATGAGTGATTACTTAAGACATTTAATCTCAGTGCGTTATAGCTTGACGGTAACTCAATTCTTCCAGAGAATGTTTTCGTTCTAAGTAGCTTTTTTTTATTCTGCGTGCTCAAGCAACAGGTAATATGCAAGTGATTCTTACCACTAGAAAATCGCTCTAGGGATGTTTTGGTGCACATACAAAATGAAAAACAAAAAGAATAGCTTTGAGAAAAAAAAAAAAACGACGCATAGAGGACGCAGAGGCTATAGTATGCGCCTAATTCGCTGCCGCTAGAACATTATTATAACGTCGAAATGTTTAGTTTACTATATGGCGGGATTTTCGATAAGCTCTTAACACGCTGCGAAAGAGAGGTTGTAAGGCCGGCACTCGGTTTCTCACCATGAACAAAAACTGCGCAATAGGCTCGAAGCTAGGTCACAGTTTGTCCAACAATTTGACTCGGGTGGTCTTTCTGGACTCCTGTGCAATTCAGATTTTGCAACGTTCCTGTAGAGTGTTGAAGTTAAAAAAATTTATGTGCTTGGAACAGAAAGCTTACACTTGAAGTAATGAAATTTCATGTGCTTTTGCGGCTTCGCTTTTTGCGAAGTCAACGAACCGCGACAACAGTTCCCAAAGGAAAAAATAATTAAATTTCTTTGGAAATATTTCACGTGTAATATCAACCTTGTTATAATTTTCTTAGGGAAACAATTATAGCCTGATTAGTTCTGTAAAGAGTAGTCGGCAAGTCGCCCCATTATAGTCCTTTAACCAGTACATTCGATTACTCATATTTCGTACCACACACTCGAAAATAAACACGCATTAGTGTCCGGATTTGAATTTAGCCTTATATTAATTACTTGCGTATTAGGTGTTCCTCATTTTTTTTCGCATTTTTCCGTTTTCTCTCGGTGCGCGACAAGAACCGCAATACTTGCCAAGGCGACACGCAATTATGTGTTTTTTTTTATTTTGCTCTGTACATCTACCATTGATATGCTATTAAAGCGTCCGCACTCAAGTGCCCACTATAACCGCATTTCCTCGTAAGTGACTGGTTTAATTTTTCGTATTTTATTTGAAGCCTTGCCCTAGATGTACTTGACTTTTTTTTTTTTTTTGGCATCTGTGGAAATGTTTCACCCTTTCGTGAGCGGCACGTAAACAAATGTCCGTGACATATGTATTTGTTAATCGCTAAAAAAAAATAAATCCTTGAGTGGCGTATATGCTCATTTATTTTTGCCGGTTAGCAGTGTAATGCTTCAATTTATATGGTTAAAAATATATATATTTTGCTCGCGCACTAGTAATTTGTGTAAGCGGTGATTAGGGTGCAGAAAGAACACCAATTAAGGAAATGAATTAAATTGCTGATGATTTAAGATAAACGTTCAGTCATATATTGATAAGCGCAAACTGCAAAATATAAGCAGGTGTTCGTAAAAGATTCGCAAAGAGCCCTCATAAAGCTCAATTAAGCTTTGATTCTCACGTATATTGTTTTCCTCCGCGTATAATACCGCTCCTTACGGGAAGAACAAATACAAAACACCACACTTCGTGGGAAACAATGCGTACAAATATCTCATCTAACGATTTGTGGCTGTCCGCAGGAGTAAGAAGCGTTGAAAGAGATTTAAATAGCGATGCAAACATCGCGCGCTGCTCTGAAGGAACATCAAAGCGTGCAAGGCGTCTCCAGAGAGATGTAAAGGAATTGCATGGATCAGTTTAAGCCCCTGGAATAAGTAGTCTCTCTATCAAATACTGCACCAATGGCGTAGCGTTAGAAAATAGCTCCAAACAGAACAGCGCCCGCTCATCTGTACCTCCGCTGTCCCCGCGGCCGCTACGCGCCAAGCGCCGAACGTGGCACCCCTGTTGCAGGTCGCGCCCTCTCGCGGAAGTCGGTGCCTGTCATCGCAAAAGCGGCCCGCTCTCCGGCGCCGGTCGTCACACTGCCCAATCTTCTAGAGCACTATACTTCCGTCATCGCAAAAGCGGCCCTTCGCTCCAATGTATTGCGCGGCGCGGTCGACACACTGCCCAATCTTCGCACTATAACCGAGGTGCTCGACGATGGCGGGCCTGCGCGTTTACGTGAATGCGCTTTCGGCACGCCGATCCGTGCTGTACGTTGGGCGGAATGACGTTGATAATAGCGACGACCTGCGGGAGATCGCAAGCACCGTCAAGGTAAGTATAAATTGCGCAAAACTGTCTCGCATTTTGCTTATTTATAAGTGCTGTGTCGCTTGTCTCTCCCCACGTGCTTCCAGGACCTCGTGCAGCAGCAGCAGCTCGTGGCATGGACGCTCCTCGTGTTCAAAAAAAAAAAAAAAAAAAATCGGCCACGGCTATGGAGACACGGGCGCTTTCAACGGCAGTTCAGTTGGCGGTCAGTTAAACTGAAAGGCAGTTAGCGATGTTATACGGCAGCGCCAACTGCAGTTGAAGTCTCAACTACAGTTCAGTTCAACTGAGGTCGGCGGTCCCAGTTGAACCAGTCAACTAAGGTGGCTTTCAGCGGACGCGCCGCATCGACCGAATCGGCGGCATTTCCAGCCGCTGTGCGTTCTAAAATCACATGAAAGGTTGCTGCCCTAGCTAGCGCAAGTCCCAGCCTGCAACTTTAAATACTGAAACGAGTGCCAAAACACAAGCGCACGTAGCGGCACCAAAAAAACGACGATTAAGCCGCGAAGCCAGATGCGCCTCAAATGGATTACCTTGGCTTTGTGTCGAGTTTATTTGTTCCATACTCGAAAAAGAAAACGCGTGCAAAAGCCGCAATTTATTAATATAGAGTGTGCAAATGTTGTACAAAGTAATTTATATATGAAAAATAATGCACTTTTTTTAGTAAGAGTTGCTTGCATGTGGAGGATCACGTGATTCTAGGGGTCAACTGAGGTTCGCGATATGTTCCGTGTAACTACAGTCTACTGCCGTTCAGTTCAACGTCAGTTGGAACGCTGAACTGTGATTTAACTGAATGGCAGTTGAAACTGCCCGTGTAACACGGGTATAACCGCTGCCTGACTGCTATGCTGAGGCGCACGTCTGCCGTGCGCATTCTCAACCCTGATTGAGGTACAAGAACGCAATTTCTTTGTCGAAGGTTTTGTAATATGTTGCGCATTCATCAAATCGCTATGTTCATAATGCAACTTTTTTCTACTCTTTTACAGCACCGTTTCCTGTATGCTGCGAAGAGGCCGAGGATTTTCTTTGTACGCAGCAGCCCATGTCAGGGATCGCGGCATCGATCAGCTCTCCAAGATCATCGCCGCAACCCTCGTAAATGTCTACAGTAGAAGCATCGCTATAGCATCCAGGGCAGCATTATAACCAGGCACTGTGTACGACGTAGTGCACCACTGTTGACGGTGCACGGCAAAGGGCCACGGACTAGTGCGGGGCGTTGTGTTCGCCACGCCGTCACGTCGCTGCGCATCCAAACGGCCTTTTCAGGGCCGCCCCAATGTTTCCTGGCAGACCGCAGACCTGCACATCCCGTACTCCTCTTCCTACGTTGCACGTGGCTTCGTATCAATCTCCGCGGCCACCAAAATAACTTGCGCGCTAGGCCTCTTTATCAGGCTATACGTAAATACACGCATGCATAATCGTGTCAAATTTGATTTAATAAAGTTCTACAGGGCTTATTACCTGCTTCCCTCACGCATTCTTCCGAGTCTTCGTGCAGCAGCTGCAGAACACGTGGCAAGCGTCACTCTGCTGCCGCGACGAACGTTAGCTAAGCCCATACAACAGGGTTAACAGCTAGAGTATTCTCAGTGTGCATGGTGCGGCTTTGTTCAGCGATGTTAATGGAAGTATTGACATTTTATATAACAACTGCATAATTGTCTTGAATATTGCTTCATAAAGTACTGTACTGCTTAATTCCCACTTACCTCGTGCATTCCACAGCTGCTGCAGCTAGCACGTGGCCGGCGTCGTTCTCTCCAGTGCTGCAGTGACGACAAACTATAGGCCTCGCGATAGGCTACAATATACACCGCGGCTTTGTGCTGCTGTGTATTTTTTTTTATAAATGCATCACATTTCGAAGGTTATAGTCGCCATCCAAGATCACTTAACTCGAGAGCACGGGAAAAGGCAGGAGTGTACGCATCTGGATTGGATGCCATGTACAACGCCGTTTTTTTTTTTCTTTATTCTTTTTTACACAAAGCATCCTACGCGCTAGGCGTCCTAGACAAGGTTCAAGTGCAGTGCTCCTGTATATAGTAACCATGTATGGGGTGAGCGGTTGCCATGTTTTCAGTTCACTTTTGTTGGCTGTTTCTTAAATAAAAATTGTCATTGGTCTCTGTGTCTGTCACTGTGTCTAAAGAGCTGCTCTAGCCGAACCACGTACGTAGCGATGGACTGCACCGCGGCAGTATGGCTTTGTTCCAAGTTTAACAAAACAGTTGAGGGCAAATCAAAATCGGAAATGACCATTTCAAACTTGGATATTGGCCCCCAGTCAACAATTTGGAGTCCAATTCAATGGCAATAGTTCAGCTCTGTGCTAACATTTCGTACAATTAAGGGAGTCGAAATTATGGAAAAGGGCATGCATTTGTGAACATCAAACATGCTTCACATCCAATTAACATGTCATGCAATGCTAATATAAAAGCTCAATATTCTATCGGGGAACCCTATGAAATCTGCTAGAGTATGGAGCACACGTTCGTAGAGATATTTTTTTTTTTAATTACCAGCATGTCATGTCATGCAATGCTGATATAAAAGCTCAATATTCTATCGGGGAACTCTATGAAATCTGCTAGAGTAGGGAGCACACGTTCGTAGAGATATTTTTTTTTTAATTACCAGCACTCGCAAAGGTATTGGAAATAATTGAATCAAGTCCCATTCAAGGAATCAGATGAACAGTAACAAAAACAAATCATCCTTTATATATTTTGTTTAGTACCTCAATGAAGAGTATTGGGCACAGTTTTGCTGAATTTGTACATAAATGACAATTCATATTGACAACAGTGTTCAGCTCATCATGTATGCTGATAATAGTGTGTTTATTACTGGCTTTGATCTCAATGAGACTATTTTACATTGAAATTATTTACTTGAAAAATCGTTTGCCTGGTCCAATTTCATGAAGAAATAAACACAGAAAAACTATTTTGTTTTGAGTCTGAAATAAGAAAATGATGCAAGAGATGGCTACCGATCTATAATAAAAATATTGACCTTGTAGAAACTCGCATAAGTCTTAGTGTGAATTTTTTTCATTTGAGATAGGAAATTCATATAAGCAACACTGCAAATAAAAAAAAAAGATTTCTTCAATGAGTGAGCTTTACCTTGATGTGGTACTTTCCATACCTTTAATTATGCAAGTCCCCACAGATAAGGTATTGCAGTTTTATGTGGGCAAGCACCACAAGAGCAAATATCAATAAAATGATAATTCTCAGCAAATTAAATGTGTGTTTCTTACATAACCGATATTGACTGCCGGTTTACGACATGACACCTCCGTGCAGAATACAGTATAGTTATCTTTAACTATGAATGCCACTTGTCGCATGTTTCCTATTTTTCTTGGCAGGACAATAAAAGCTTTCTTTCCTTGATGGCACTGCTGCAATTTAGAGCCACTCCATTTTTAACTCAAAACTCCAACCTCTGGTTTCTCCCGCACTTTCACACTTGGTGCAACCTGCAATCAATAAAACACAATCTAATGGTCTCACTGAATGAACTTAAACAGGCATTCCTGAAATTGTGAAAACAGCTATGAATACACTTTTTAGGGTTGTAAAATCAGAAATGTTGCAAAGTTAAAGAGCACTGCAGAATCTGCATTGGACAATGCAAAAGAACGGATGCTGCTGCAACATTACATCACCCTCCATCGATTGACACCACTCATTAACCTACACCACTTCTCAATTACTCACATCTGCTGCGGACAAGATTTTGCAGACACGTTCTGCGGATGCGGTGTGCGGACGCGGTCTGCGGACAAAAATCTGTGAAATCTGTGGATTTGCCAGCGCTGTGTTAATGTATTTTATGTTATCACTTATACTACTTGAGAATTCATTTAGTGTTCTATCAGTGTGTTGTGTTACCTTGCTAACAAGTTTCCTTACATCTTCTTTGCACGTGTTATTGTATGTAGTTGTATCTCCCCTACAATAATGCCTCATGGGCGCTATAGGTACTCACAATAAATAAATAAATAAATAAACATAGCGAAGTAATACTTTCGCATTAATAGATCTTCTAGACATAGGGTCTCTAATTCTTGCACTTTTTTTAAATAATGTGTAAATTTTTTTATCCTACTCTGCAGCTAACGTCTGCTGCTCCTTTGTAAATGGGTCCAGGACCTAAGTGCATGAGTTGCTCTCTGAAACATATAATTTAGCTCTCGAGACTATCTAATATGCTCGAATTAAAATCATTGACTCCAGATTGGACTTTGAAATTAGTTGCAAAATTTTTAACTGCAAAGCCTATTGAAATCTAATATGTTTGAGTGTATTTTTACTAGGGAGCGAAATGCACCAGCTTCCTTTAACATCTTAGCCGGCGCACACACAATGCATCATTGAAATGTAGTTTGAATTCCAGTTTCACCATGCATAACAATTGTCCGTTCAGTTTGGATGTTCATTAGGAATATCAATTCTAATCCGTAAGATGACCATAATTTAGCAGCCAATAATAAAAATAAATTGCTTCTTTACACAGAGTTAAAACTATGCAGTTGGGACTAAGTACTTATTCCAGCTGGAGGTCATCTGGAAACTGGAAGACATTTGATTATGGAAATTCAATTAGGACTGGAAATTCTAATTGGAAAGAATGAAAAGATGCCTAAATGGAATGAGGGCTTCTGGAGAAAGTGTAAATTCTGGAAACTCAATTGGATAATGCAAGACTCTTTAGCAGGATCTAGAACACATCTTTTACAAATGAACACTTGAAACTTAGAGCACTGGCTGATGCTCACCGCCGCAGTTCTCAGAATTACTGACAGCATGGTCAAAACTACAGTAGGTGTTAGTGCAGTATACACCAGTGTTGTCACTGCGAAGTGCAGAGCCACAAAGCAGAGGACTGCCATCCTTACTACTGCCAATATAAAATTCCTTCTCAGAGCCACCCCATTGTTTCCTGGCAGATCATGGGCCTTCAACTTCATTGTCATGTATTCTCATTTTTAGTTTTTTGTAGGATGTTTTGGGCCTTCGGTGGTCTGTCATGCAACACTGCATGACTAATCCACTGAGTGTAAAGCCGTTAACCAACAGAGATATCTTTTCACTTCATGTGCGGCTCACAAACATCATGCATAAAAGAGGCCACATGTCACTATTCCATCTTTCTTTACACTTTCTTTCTTTAGCACACTCTAAAACCATTCCTGTAAAAAGCTAGAGCTTCTTTTGCGCAAAGAGACATGGCAATTATTGTAGCTTGAAACATTTTCACAACGAAAAAATAAATGCATGAGGCGGCTCACAACCATCGTTTTTTTGTAAAATTGTGTTGCTTCATAGGCAGTAACTTAACAACACTGACAACATTTCTACATTACTTTGAAACAACCCAGGCAAAACTCCTAACTGATGTAAATGGTTTAAGGAACAAACTTCCAGTTCATACCAGTTGTATAACAATGGATCCCCAACTGGAATTCAACTGGGATCAACGTTCATGCGTATAAGGTACCCGTTGCATGCGAGCCTTGCTACCTGTTGATGGTTTACAACTCAGAAAGAACACAAAAACGAGGGCACAAGTGCAGATAAGGCGCATGTTTGCAGTCTCCATGACCGGTTGTATTCTTTCCTCTGTATCCCATGAAAGCACTCCATTTCTAGCCCCCAATGGCGGAGGTCTGCGACATCCGGTGCAATGACGTGGGGCATCCCCCCCCCCCCCCCCTTCTTCATGAACACACCTGAGCGCAATACCATTAACTACTTTGTCGTCAAGGCTTTCTTCAACTGGGGAAGTTCGTTTTTCGTATCGCACAACATGGTGCAAGCCATGGCATTTTTTTCCTTCATTCTTAAGACTTCAACGTAATAAGCATACCCCACAACTGATAATAAGCTATATTACGAGGGGCATACGTCATATTTTTTCTTTTCTTAAGAAAGGTGCATTTGTGAAGAACTAAGTAGAGGTTTTTGACAGATGAATTTCTAGATTTTGACCACTCAAATAAAAGGACATATATAAAAACCACAAGAATTGCAAACTTTGAGCATGTAGAAATACTTGGTAACACGCACAGTAACTAAAAAGTGGCAAACTGGCAGATGCGACCAGGATTATAACACGGTGCCATTGTGAACAATTTCGGTTACATCAGGCATAGCGCAGTGCCAGCAAAAGCCTTGAGAACTAGCCAATGGGCTGTATTGTAGTTCATATTTTTTATGCTTCCACAAACTCTTCATAAGGACTGTTGAAAGCTTTGAACATGCACAAGACAACTACCATTACATCGGCCACAGTGACAAAGAATAAAGTAAATACGAACCAGCTAGAATGTTAGACTGAGCGTTCACATGCAAATATGGGCGTAGAAATGCCATTTGAGAAGTAAGCATGCTAATAGTGAAAGAGACAACTCGAACACACAAAAGAGAACTGAAGTTAGAAAAACAAACAAGCGGTCATAATTGAGGCCTTCAACAACTACGCTGTAAAAGACAAATTTTGCAGAGGGCCAAGTGCATAATTTATCCTGCCACACAAATGAAATAAGCATACCCCTCGATCAATTATAGAAATCGCTTGTGTACAAAAAGTGGGAAACACTGAAGTCATCTTGCTTTGAGCAACTAATTTCAGATATTATAAATCTTGTTTTGAAAGCTGGTATTGATATAAAGAGCATAAAGCGAAAAAAAAAAAAAACCCGACATGCCAACATTTTCATTTTCCGGTCTTTAAGGCTTCAAAGCTGCTACTCGGTTTGTCAAAATCAATGTTTTTTGCCAGCTCACCTACGAGAGATGATAATGCAAGAACTGAAAGTGTGCACTGACCCATCATAGGTCCTCTTCCTTACAGGACACAACCTCCTCCTCTCACAGGATACAACAGACACTCATATATTAGGAATAGTTGCAGGCTGGAGAGAGGCTCTAGAAAATCTCAATCTGGGGAACTCCAATGCTGCCCAACTGTTGGCCTCTTCGAGTCCAATGTTTGCCACTTTAATTTGAGGTGTCTCCTCAGCCAAGGCATTTCGATGAAATGTGTTCTATCAGACAGCTTGTCGTAGAAGGATGTAAGCTTCGGAATACATACTTTAAGGCTTGAGAGGTCCCTCAGCAGAATAAAGAAATCTCTTCACTTCAAGAGGACCAGATATGTTCTGCGGCTTCTAAAATTTAATGCAGAGCTCGGCATAAAATCTACCAGTGCAGTCAAGCATCGTCCCTTTTATTTTCTTCCTGCAATGAAAACCCTGAACCTCAGACACATTCCCCTACCATACACTTTTTTAACTTCTGGGGCCTGTCTACTGATATTCTGAGCTCATTTGATTTTATGAATTTCTGCTCAATAGCCTTGCACACTGTGGCCACACATCATCTTTGAGAAAGAGCTTTAAATCATCCATCTTTGCCACCACTTTGTCAAGGTATAGGTGCTTTGTCTGCAAATGAAATTGTGCAGCATTTACTACTTCAGGTACTGCATGCTCTAGCTGCAAGCAACATAGAAAAGCAATGGCACAGACTACTGTAGCCTCCTTGCAAATAAAAAAGTACCAATGAGCAGTGATGCCTTGCTAACAGAATACATTTAGTCTCAAAGTGGTCTTCAGCAGCGGAGTGATAGTGGGGGTCGTCAGGTTTGATTTCATGATGGACTGAATTGAACCTCTCATTTTAACAATAACCTTCTCTTACAGCAACAAAAGATTGAAAGCATTCTCGTGAGGAAAAGAACTTAAGGCCCACAGTATTGCAGCATGTGAATTGCCTTGCATATATTTCTCTAACTGCACTCTTTGCATTACCACCCTCCCCCCCCCCCCCCCCATTCCCAGCCACACTTTCCTGAGCACTGCACCCAGTGCAGTCCTCACACCCCTATAGGGACAGCAAGGTTTCTAACCCCTCCTTTATGCTAAAAAAAAAATGCCTTTTTATATCCTGGAAAGCAATCCCACAATGTCTGGACAGCCCGAAATTCAGCAAATACTCGTTTCACTCATCTTTGCACCTTAGTAATGTATAAGAAAGTTCTCTTTTTTTTTTTTTTTTTTTTTTTGCTGTTGACATATTAGTTGCATAAAACGTGGCATATGCCCAGAAAATTTTGTTAAAAATTGGCTATAGTGCATGCTACCTTTCTCTTTCATAAGTCTTTTGCAAACTGAAGTGGTGGACCACATTAACTTATTCTTCATTGCATTATGCCATCATTGTGCAATTAAAAAAGTGTCCACTTAGATATATTCACAAGTGCTGTTTGATAAATAATTGTCTTTGAACTCTGAGGTTGTGTGAAAGAGATACTAAATAGAAGGAAAAATAGTGTAGCACATATATAACTTTATATGTGTTTGTAAGTGTAAGGTATAGCTAAATAAGAATGTAAAGAATTTCTGCACTGCAAGCAATCAATGTAACGAATGACAAACATTTACTCAAGGCAATGAAAGTTATTAAAGCATTTCAATGTTTTTATGAACAAAAATAAATGCAGTGTTTGAATATAAAACAAACAAATTTGTGATGTCAGCAGTCTTTTTCAGGCTTCTGTTTCAGGCTACAGGTCCAGTTAAAAATCACAATTGACACATCTGACGGATGCAAAACTTGTTGCCGTGAAACAAATGCAGAAGACACAAGACGCTGTTTATTACATATTAGACATGCGAAGGCATGACAAGCTGAAATGGTCCATGTGTTGCATTAAAGCAATCAATAAGTCATTAAAAGATTCATGCATCACATGGATCTCAATTTGACAGCAAACATATGCTGACACTTACAAAACATACAATGCCATTACTCTGCATGTGATATACGCTGCAATATTTTCATGTTTTCTAAAGGCTGCGCACAGTTCTGTACTACTTAAAAAGTACACATCTTATAATGCTCCTATAGTTACCCATATATAACATGACCTCCTTAGTAACAATGTACAACATTTCTTCTTGTTAGCCTGAAATCCTGAGGCTGAATGTTCTGAAATCCGGTTGTATTAATTGCGACTTTATGATATGCTCCATCAACTTTATTTGAGGTATGAAGGCATTATGCTCCAAGTGCAAGATGGGAATTTGCTTTATTAAACTTAATCTAAAACAAGCCCTGATCAATGTGAAATGACTTACATAGTATTATAGTAATCATAGCCCAAATGAGAATAGGATATTCATTAGGCACCTAATTGTTTTTAACAACAGGGTAACCAAAACAGTGAGAGGTCATCCTTTAATACTACAGCTTATTTAGTTGTTTTCTTTTTCCTAATCAACATATCACTCCCAGCATCACAATTCTGACCTAAAAAATTTGTAGAGTCGAATGACCTAGTACGTATCTCTATTCCCTTTGTCCTCAAAGCTTTTTTTTTTTTTGCCCCCTACAGTCATCGACTAACTAGCTATTGCAGCTAGGATGTGCTTATAATAGCGCTGGCGCCGCGGTTTTGCCGGTCGGCATCATATGCATTCGCCGGCGCATTACTTTGGAGTGAGGAAATTAGGCCCTTTTTAGCCAATAAGAGCGGTCACCGAGCGCATTCCTGGTTAAAACAATTCATAATGAACTATTTCGCTTAGAAAAAGACCGAATTATATCGGGACGCGTGGCAACGGGACGGATGACCGTTGCCGACAGCCTGCGCGCCTGAAAGACGTTGCACCGAGAAAGCTATTTTGCAAGGAAACGTTTTGCAAATATACGAAATGTGCAGAAGAGCGGAATCACCGCAAACATGGTGTGCAGTTGTCACTGGAAAATTCGCCCGGCCGGCCTACGAACAGGTCACACTGCGTTGGCGAACCTCGATTGTTTTTGTCGCCGAAAGGTCTCACACAAATCTAGAAAAGGAAAAGCAATTAAACTGTGATTTCCCCGGCAATTCGTGTGGTGTGACAAGTTGGTTCGGAAACCTCTTCGCGGAAGCGTGCATATGTTATTTGACGTCGCTGCCGTTTCCACGGTGTCCGCACTGCATGCAAGCTAGGCCTCGTGCCTCTCTGCCGATGGCCATCGGCTGGGCAGCTGCCGTTTGCTTGCGGCGCGCCGCCGACACCGCCGGCCATGCCGCCGGGTCGCGCCCGGGCGCTCTGAAAAGCATGGGGAATCCAGGGACAGTCTAGGGAAAACACGTGCGCCTTCATCCGGACATGACATCATAAAATATCACGTGACCCATGACGTTGTTTGTGGCGTCATATACGACGTCATTTGGGCTATGTGAACGTCACAAATTTTGGGCCAATCAGCGTTTCCAGCCGAGCTACCCCTAAACGCTTGTCACCCGGGGCCCTATTCTCGACACACATGGCCGCCGTTCGGCGCCATCTTTTTTTCTCTAATTGGTTGTGAGAACTGTCACGTGTTTCAAATTTGTGGCGCGAAATTTTGGTGTGTCGAAATGGCTTTTTGCGGTGACGTAAAAATGACGTGAGTGTGAAAACGGACTTTTAGCAGCGGTATTCATGATGCATTGAGGGTATATATAAGCAACTGTGGAGGGAAAACAGAGGTATATATGATAGAAAGGGAAGCACTTACGCTTGTATTACGAATGAGCTGAGATGAACCGCCCACTGTCAAGAGCCGACTCCTGAATTCTGATTGGCTGACGTTGTGTGGCGGGAAATACGTCATGCATAAACATTTGATGATGACGTTAAAATGACGTTTCATTACGCAAAGGATGTTCAGCCATTGCTGTAAATGACCAAAGTTGGGTGCCGCATTTTGAACCACTTGAAGCGGCCGCGAAAAAAACGTGGCGAATTCGACGTGCAGTACGTGTAGGCGGCTGTTAGCTCACGGCAGTTTGATAGAGAGTTTGGTGTGTGGCGAAGTAAACTGACACATCTTGTTGTAATTGCAGAAAGCACTGAAACGACGTCATAAGGGAAGTTTTCAGCTGTGTCATCTTCTAGAGGATTAATAATGAAGACGCATATTTACAGCCGCACGAGGGTCGTAGCTACTCTCCCGTTGCAAATGCTTTGCTCTCATAGAGAAACCATCGAAACTCGCCGTCATTGCCAAGCGCACCAATGCGGCCCGCTAACTCAAGCGGGTGATCTGCGCGAGACGAGGAATTTCAGAGAGCAACAGAAGGGGAAGTTTGGCGAGTTGTAGGTTGTTCATGATGGTTTCGTGGGCGCTCTTTAATACAGAGACAAAAAAAAAAAGAAGAGAAATAAAGGCCCCAGTCCCGTATTTTTTTCTCTTTGTCTCTGTGTTAAACAGCGCCCACCAAACCAACATGAATTTCAGAGAGCACCGCGATGTTTTTTAATTATCTGTCTGGTCGGTTCGCGAGTACAACCTGAGGGGTCATATGTTTTAATGGCTGGGCAGGAAATTCGCGCGACAGGCAGCGAGAGATCACCAAAGACTTTCTTAAACGTCGGCTCTAAACACTGCCTTTTTTGCCTTGCACTATGCACTCACTGCAATGTTAATGAATTGAACAGCCTTTCCACGATGGGCAAAGCAAGCAAAAGTACTCACAGCTTCTATTTTAATAAAGGAATGTATGTTCCATGTACATGAAGCATGTTTGCTTGCCACATGTGATGTGTTTCATATATAAAGTTTTCTTTTAATATGCATGCGGGCTCACCATATGCTTATTTTTTATAACAAAATGTGATGTAAAAAAAAAAGGTGATGCACGTTATGACGGTACGCTCTAATCATATGATGTAGTTGAGTAGTGACATTTTGTGTTGATTACTTTTTTAATACTGCCTGAAAATAATCTCCCATTATTGATTTGCATTTTACCGTTTCTACAGTAAGGAATACGCGCGCGCGGCGCCGCCCTAGCTTCATACCATGATTTCCTCAGTCATCTTTCGCTTTCTTTCCTTATTGTCCGTTTATCCCCCTCTGCACGTGCACGGTAGCCTGAGAATCGCCTAATTAACCTTCCCGCTATTCTGTTCTTCTGTTTCGTTTTATTTCTCGGAACTCTTTTACATTTCGCAAGAGCTTTTCGCACGCCAGCGCATGAAAATTTAACCGACTAGGTGTAAGGCCATGTGTATGCCTTCCACTTCGCGCGCGTGTGTGTGTGTTTGTGTGTGTGTGTGTGTGTGTGTGTGTGTGTGAAAGACTCTCTCTCTATCTTCATTCATCTCTCTCTCTCTCTCTGCGCAGCTTTCCGCGCTCTACACAACTAAAGCCGACACAATTTGTTAGAAACTTAAGCAGACTTGGTGACCTGACGGTAGCTGGTTATAATGCGGCTTTTCGAAAAAGATGGGCAGCACAGCCAGTATATCTAACATTGGATTGGTAAAACGTTTATTCGGGGCCTGCAGTAGAACGCGCGCTCGCGCGCGCGCGCTCCGGAAGGGGCCTACGTCGTCCTCTGGGCACCGGCCGCGCGGCCTCGGTCCCCGCTCGCCGTGGCCGGCTCGCTGGTTCCCTGCCGGGCCAGCGCCTTAATGACCTGTTGGACGGCCCAGAGTTGTTGCTCTTGATTGTCGCTCCCTGCGGCTGCTTCCAGTCGCGGCGGGATCCTCCCAGATTTAGCTTCTTCCTGGTACAATTCCACAGCATGTGTGCGAAGCCGGCCGTCTCCGTTCGGCAGGCTCTGCATTTGTCTGTCGGGTGCGTCTCGGGATACATTCTATGCATCAGCGACGGGCTGGGGAGTGAGCCCGTCTGTAGCTGTCTGAATAAAACGGCTTGCTCTCGACTGAGCCCCGAGCAAGGGGGTGGAGTTCTGCGAGCTAGGCGGAACACCTTGGTTATTTCGTTGTAGTCGGTCATTCGGTCTTTGGTGCTGAACCACAGCGGCCAGTCGACCGAGGCGCGGTCAGTTAGCGCGCGCGCCTCGGCGTGTGCCGTCTCGTTGTGGTTGGCGTTGCGGTCTGACGCCTCGCCCGCATGCGCCGGGAACCACTTGATTCTCACTTGTCTGCTGCCGTCGTCGTTTTTGGTTGCCTGCAGTATGCGCACAGCTTCTTTCGCTATCCTGCCTTTGGCGTAATTTCTCACCGCCTGCCTCGAGTCGCATAGCACTGTGTGGCAGTCGCGGTCGGCGATGGCCAGGGCGATGGCTACCTCCTCCGCTTGCTCTGCCTTGGTGCATCTCGTGCTGGCGGTCGTGCGAACGGTGGCGGTCGCGTCGACGACGACCGTCGTGAACCCGTGTATCTTGGCATACTCAGCCGCGTCAACGTAGCGTGCGTGTGTGTCGGCCGCGTGCTGGTCTATCAGCGCCTTGGCTCTCGCTGCTCTCCTCCCTTTGTTATACTCCGGGTGCATGTTCTTCGGTACCGAGTTCACTCTGATGCTGCGCCTGATCTCATCGGGGACGGGGAGCTGCGTCTGCTCCCTGCCTTGATATCCAATTCCCAGGTTGTCCAGGATTTTCCGGCCGGCCTTGGTCGTAGACAGTCTTTCGAGCTGTGCGGCACGTTGGGCCTCCGCTATCTCCTCCAGTGTGTTGTGCACCCCTAGCTGCAGGAGGCGTTTGGTGCTCGTTGTTTCGAACAGTCCCAGTGCCGTCTTGTAGGCTCTGCGGATGAGTATATCTATCTTGTTTCTCTCGCTCTTCTTCCACTTGTGGTAGGCCGCCACGTACGCTACATGACATATGACGAACGAGTGGATCAGTCTGATCAGGCTCTCTTCCCTCATTCCACTTTTCTTTTTCGTGACTCGTTTGAGTAGTCTCGTGGCGTTCGCCGCTTTCGCAATGAGCCGGGTGACGGTCTCGCCGTTTCTGCCGTGCGTCTCGATCGTCATCCCCTACACTCTGATCTTGTTGACTCTTGGGATCGCGTTTCCCTCTCTGGTCTTGACTTTGATTGCCTCGTACTCTCTCGGGCTGCTCTTGGGTTTGCGGTGCTTGACGGGCGGGTAGACGAGGAGCTCCAACTTGCTCGGCGAGCATCTGAGCCCCGTTCCGTCGAGTTGGTCTTCGATCACATCAACGGCCGCCTGTAGGGTGGATTCGATGTGGGCATCGCTGCCCCCTTCCACCCACAGCGTTATGTCGTCCGCGTATATCGTATGTCGGACTTCCTTGATGTTCCTGAGCCTTTCGGCCACTCCTATCATCACGAGATTGAAAAGCAACGGCGAGATGACCGATTCCCGAGGTGTGCCTGTGCTTCCCAACTTCTACTGTGCTTAGAGGTCCCCCGCTCTGAGCTCGGCCGTTCTGTCCGTGAGGAAGTCTTTGATGTAATTGTATGATCTCTCTCCCATGTTCAGTTTCGAGACTTGGGATAGGATCGCTGAGTGCTTCACCTTGTCGAAGGCGCTCTGCCGGTCGAGTCCCAGTACTGCTTTGTTGTCGCCAGTGTTGCCGTCGATGATCGGGTGCTTGAGTTGTATCATGGCGTCTTGGGTACTTAGATGCTGTCTGAAGCCAATGATCGTTTCCGGGTAGAGATCTTCTTTCTCGACGTATTCTTGCCACCTGTTGAGCAGGACGTGCTCCAACACCTTGCCCACGCAAGATGTGAGTGATATGGGTCGGAGGTTATCCGCGTCGGATGGCTTGCCCGGCTTGGGGGTGAGGATGATCTTGGCCTTCTTCCACTGCGTCGGCAGCATTCCCGTTTTCCAGCATTTGTTGTAACAGCTCGTGAGGCTTTCTATGGATTTGTCGTCGAGGTTCTTAAGCGCCTTCTTGGTGATTCAGTCCAGCCCGGCCGCCGACCTGCTGTTGAGGTCCTGCAGTGCCGTGCGAACTTCTACATCTATATCTCTGTCGAGACGGGCGTTGGGCAGCCCCCCGTACGGCGCATGGCACTCCGCAGATGCTTCAGCAAGTTCCATGTTTTCCCGTTGTGCATCTGGCCGTCGGCAGCGTTGCATATCTCGTTCCACTGTTGCGCACATAGCGTGCGACAGTGGTCCTCGATTGCTCTGTTGAGTTCTGCGACTTTCTTTCGTAGCCCACGATTAAGGCGTTGTTGTTTCCATCTGTTGAGAATGGACTGCTTGGCCTCGATAAGGTCGGCTATCCATTCTGTTCGTTTCGAGGTCTGTTACTATGTCCTTGGTTGAGTTTCGAACATCTTGGAGGATCTTGTTGGTCCACGCGTCGATGTCGTCGATTTCGGTCTCTTCCGCTTCCTGATTTCTGTTATCTCTGAAAGCGGACCAATCGATCCACGTATGTTTCCTGACTTTGGTACTGCTCTGCTCCGGTATGACGATTTCCAATATCATGTGGTCGCTACCGAGGTCCACCCCCGTGTTCCTCCACGTGATCGTGATCGGTTCGTTGTTCTTGACGAACGTGAGGTCGGCGCTGGTATCTCGGGACACGGAGTTGCCAATTCTCGTTGGGTAAGCCGGGTCGGTTATGAGGGTATAGTCGTGTTCCGCTGCGTCTTGGGATAGGTTTCTGCCTTTCGCATTGCTCTTGACGTAGCCCCACGCCGGATCCATCGCATTAAAGTCGCCGCATGCGATCAGCGTGCTCTGGCTGGCCGTCGTGCTTGACTTGTTAAGAATGGCTTTGAACCTCTGGAGTCTCCGCGATGGGTTACTGTAGATGTTCAAAATGAAGAGGCTGTTTTTTCTTTGCTTGGTCGGTATGAGTTCGGTGAGCGTGTGTTCAATCCTGACATTGCTTAGCCGGTGTTCGACGAAGGTAAGTCCCTTCCTGACCAGGGTGCACAAGTCTCTGTCGTCGGGCGGGCCCGCGTGCACCCTGTAGCCGGGGAGGGACGGCTTGTCCGTTAGTGTTTCTTGGAGGAGGAGCACGTCGGGCTTGCGAGCCGCGTGCTCGATGTACTGCTGGACGACTGCCCTCTTCTTGACGAAGCCGCGGCAGTTCCACTGCCACACTGTTATGCCTGTGGAGTTCGAGGCCATGATTGTCCTATTCGGAATTCTCCGTATCTAACAGTAATTTATACTTAGAGACTGCGAGCGTTGTCCTCAGAGATGGACAATACAGTGCTGGAGCTACTTTGGAAATCTGTCGATTCCTTCTGTTTACGACCAAGTCCTTACCCGTTTTAGTTCCTGCATTTAAAAGCCGCTGATAAGTGAACATGAGAGGTCATCGGCGCTTATAAACAGCAATGCTACTTTCCGCTCCCATTTTTCACCTACCCACTGCGAATATTCCATTGCTGTTCGTGCTTTTCAGCTGAAACTCGCGCAGCCTTTCAAAGCGTAGCTGATGCCAAATGTTTGCCGCAAGTATGTCATGACACACTAATACCGTAACGCCACAACATACTTCACTCGCCTCACTGCAACCCGAGGCTTCCGAATCACAGAATGCACCGCAGAGTACCGGTTCCTGCAGGAGCACCGTCGCTTTTCATACTTGGCACCAATATATAGTAGCAGACGACAGCGCGCTTTTTTCTGTCACTTTATTTCTCTTTTTTCTTCGGAATGCGTAACCCGATTGTGTGCTTACATAACCTGGCACTGTCTTACTGCACACGTCACGCGTACGCCACAACTTGAACAAAATGGCGAATTGTCGAGAATAGGGCCCCCGCTCTTTGAAAGGAGCGGCTCCGAAGATCCGGCTCGCTCCGAAGCGACCCATCCCTACTACGAGTATACAATTTATCCCCAGCCAGAGTAGAGCTGATCACACGTACGACTCCCTCCGCTGACTGACTGGCTTCTTCGCGTCAACCTCAAGCCACCACTCATGTATCAGCAATTTCAATTCTTCTAGCTAACTTCCGCAACATTCTTTCAAAGGTTGATGCTTTAAAATCCTTTTTGCACACATGCTCCGGTGACATAATTATCGGCACAGAAACGTGGTTATCTGACGAAGTTTCCAACAGCGAGCCTGCGCTTCCAAGTTTTTTGGTGGTTTTCCGCGAAGACCGCGATAACTACCGAGGTGGCAGAGTTATGATCGCAGTTAAAGATGATTACCAACCTTCTCTTGTGCAGATTGACACACCTCTCGAATTGATTTGGGTATCTGCTTGTTTTGAGCACATCAAATGCATTCTTGGGGCTTGCTGTCGTCCCCCTGATAGAAGATATGATTTTTCTGAGCTCCTGAACGATGCTCTCGAACACATTACAACAAAGTTTCCAAAGTGCATTATTGTCTTAGGTGGCGATTTCAATTATCCCTCTATCGATTGGCTGTCTTCTTCTATCTGTTCTCAGTATAATCGCTCTGAATGCGTTCGCTTTTTCCACTTGCTTCAGCTGCATCACCTTTCACAGCTGGTACAGGAACACACGCGCGGCATTCATATCTTAGACTTGCTCTTAACTAATCATCCCGAACAAGGTACAACGCGCGTCCTGGAGGAGAATAGCGACCATAGGCTAGTTACTGCTCCTTAATGGTGCCTCGGGCTAACAAAATAAAAGAAAAGATAACAATGCGCAACTACGCTCATGCAGATATGCAGAAAATTAATCATATATTTTCTAGTTTTTCCTCTTGGTTTGCCGACACCCTTGAAATGCGATCCGCGAACGAGAATTGGCGCCTACTGAGTGATAAGCTCAAAGAAATTGAATCTACTTGTATTCCACAATTCACAATCAGAGCAGAATCGAATGACCCCTGGTTCACAGCCCACGTGAAGAGAAGCCTGAACAGAAAAAAGAGGACTTATAAGAAAGCTAGTCGAACCAATTCACCGCTTGACTGGGCGAGATACCATAACCTTTCGAATCTAACTACAGCTGCAATCCTGGAAGCTAAGGAAAACTATTTTAGCCGGACTCTCCCCAGTATGCTTAAAACCAACCCTAAAAAATTCTGGCGCTCAGTTAATCCTAAACCTGACCAGACTGCGCCTATCGTAACGGACGAGAATGGTTGTGCCTATTCCTCTCCATTTATCATTGAAACGTTTAGTGAACTCTTTCGTCAAGTATTCACAGACGAGATGCCACTTACCAGTTCCCATATACTCACTCCTTCGTGTACACAGTTTAAGGTCTCCCAATTTATAATATCTGAAAACGGTGTAGCGAAGGCGATTGACAGACTTCCGCTTTCCACCAGTCCTGGCCCCCTGATGGCATCACCTCCAAACTTCTCAAACTAACGTGCCATAAAACAGCTTTTCTTTTGTCGCTGCTATTTCAGCAGTTACTTGACTCAGGATGCGTCCAGGATGACTGGAAGATCGCTCACATCATTCCTATACGTAAGGCGGGAGCTCATTCTGATCCTACTAACTACAGACCTATTTCCCTGACATCAATATGCTCAAAACTATTAGAACACATCTTGTTTTCTCACATTATGAACCATTTAAACTTAAATGTTCTGCTTCTAGAAAACCAGCATGGTTTCCGGTACAAAAAATCATGCCAAACGCAGTTATTTGAATAAGTTATTGGCCTACATCATGCGCTACATATGTCCCTTGACACAGACGCAATTTTTGTCGATTTTTTAAAAGCCTTTGATCATGTTCCTCACAAACGTTTATTGTTTAAAACTAAAAATCTGCAGCTTGATGATAACACGGCCAGATGGATCACTGAATTCTTGACTAATCGTTTCCAATCAGTTAAGATAAACGATTGCATCTCTAACCCTACACGTGTAAAATCAGGGGTCCCACAAGGAAGAGTTCTCGGGCCTTTGCTCTTTTTAATTTATATAAATGACATAGCACGTAACATCAACTCATCAATTCGCCTTTTTGCAGACGACTGCGTAATCTATAGAACGATATCTAACGCGGAAGATGCACACACGTTCCAGTCCAATCTAAACAGGCTAACTGCATGGTGCCGTACTTGGCAAATGGAAATTAATGAAGAAAAAACTAAACATATAAGATTTTCGTCTGTTCCAGGGCCGTTACTTAGCGTGTACACAATCAACGGTAAAGCTGTTGAATCTGTTTCTTCTAAAAAAAAACTAGGTGTTCATTTGCATTTTAATCTCTCTTGGAATACTCATATAGACTTCATCACCGGCAAAGCTTTCAGAAAACTTGGCATGCTAAGACGCCGTTTACACCTCGCAAATTTTAACACAAGACATCAGGCTTACACTACACTGATAAGACCAACCTTAGAATATGCTTCCGTCATATGGCATCCTCACCAGGACTCCCTTTGCAATCTTCTTGAATCCGCCCAGAATAAAGCAGCAAGATTCATTACATCATACTACTCAAGATTTTAGAGCGTATCATCAATTAAAGAAGTTTTAAACCTACCATCGCTCGCTTTCTGAAGGAAGTTTGCGCGATTATCATTTCTTCACACATTATACTATAGCAATTCGGAATTTGCTCGCTCCCATCTTCTTCCTGCTCCATCTTCATCCCGCCTTGACCATGCAAACAAAATTCTCCCAATTTTCGTACGAACAAAAAAATACCAATATTCACCACTCTCTTTAGCAATAAATGAATGGAATCAGTTGCCGTCAAATATCGCTGTTCTGACTGATTTATCAGAGTTTCAAGCAGCATTGCTAGCTTCTTCAGACGCATCGTAGTCAATTTGCGCGGTTTTGTCGTTCCCTGTGTAGAGTTTCCTTTCCTTGATTCTTTGGGTGCCATCTGTGTTTCTGAGTCGGTGAGATTTCAGATGTTTCTTTCATCATCTTTTTTTCTGGTTTTAGTTTCTGTATTCATGGTCAGCTTTGTAGTGTCTGTAATGCGCGATGCGCATGTTTTTCCCTTTTGCTGAAATCGCGGCACATTTTTCTCTTTCTACAGTTTTCTGATTATGTTGAAATGTTGCTTGCCCGACTATTTGATCTTAGTTTTGTATAAAGATTACTATGACTAGTTATATACTTCCCTCACATACCACCATAACATCATCTGCTATCCTGTTTTTGTTCTACCCTGATTTGCTTCCACATACCCCCCCCCCCCCCCCCCCCCCCTATATAATGCCCTATTGGGCCTTTAGGGTATTTCAGATAAATAATAAATAAAATACCTCGACAGTTTTTGCACTTCTTATCCCTTCCCAATCAATATCTACATTATTATTCCGGTATATTTCCTGTAAGAAATTTGCTACCTCGTGATGGTTCTAGACCTCGCCGCGGCTACCTGCAGGTGCAGCTGAGTGAGACATCCGAGGTCAAAACTGATTTTATTGCATCTGAAGAAACGGTACAACTTGAGCGACTGACAGATGCTTTGCCGGTGTTCCAGCGCCTTGTGCATCGCGCCAAATTGGCACCACTGAGAGACAGTGTTGTCATGTGCTAGTTGGATGACTTGCTCATTCCTAGTTCGACTGGGTCGAGTTGATCGTTAGATTGCGCCAATTTCTCGAAGCCTTCAAAGGGTCGAATTGAACTCTTCCACTTAGTAAATGCGTTTTCGCAAAGGGCAGTGTTAAAAAGGAGTGGTTCAGCCCGTTGCTCCAAAAACGTTCGTGACGTGAGAATTGATCTTTGGGATCAACGAGCTTCTTCCGGCACTTCATCCCGAAATACGCCTTGATCGCGGAATCTCTGAACAGACTAACCAAGAGAGAGGAAAAATTCGTCTGGGGCCCAAAACAAGAAAAAGGTCTTGAAGATCTTAAATCAAAGCTCACGTGTGAACCTGCCTGCAGCTGACCGAAAAGCGGAAACGGAGTTATACATACCGACGCCCGCGCCAAAGGATTGGCAGCGGTGCTCTTGCAAAATAAAGATAACAAGTGGTACCTTGCCTACCGTGTCGGCAGAAAGACTATATAATGTGAAAAGGAATTACCGTTCCTCTAAGCTTGAGTTGATGACAATTGTTTCGGTGGTGAATCACCTCAGACCGTTAATGCTGGGCATTAATTTCACAATAATGACCGACTGCCAAGCATTGAATTAATTGCCTCAACTTGCAAAGGTCTCAAAAACCACAAATCGCAAGATGGTATGATCTGATATAGGAGTTCGGGTTCGCGATCAAGCACCGCTCCGAAACATGCATGCTTCATGTTGACTCCCTTAGCAGATATCCTTTGGAAGCTCCTCAAGGCACAATGAAGTTCCTGATCGAAGAGAGGTTTGAGGTGTGTGTGTCGCGTGTGACCTCGCGACGACCAGGCGATGGATCTGCAGAGAGATGAAGAGCTGCGAGCCCTGATTGGCCATTCTTGATAAGCCTGAAAGCGATCGTACAAAAGTAGAGAAGGCGAGCGCGAGACCTTATAGCCTGACATAAGGTAACCGTATGAGAGAGATTGAAAAAGACAGCAAGGTGAAGTTCACATTTGTGTTGCCGAAGTGCATGATAAATGCGGTTTAGGTGCAATCGCATAATTTGATGTGGCATTTTGCATTGGATGGTGATGGTGGTGATAACTTTATTTCCGTATAAAAAAAAAAGAAGAGAAGAAGAACATTTGTCAGACGATCAATGGGCTTCTTTTTGCTGACTTTATGATGCGGCCGTCAGACCGTGTCTTTCGGCGACTTCCAAAGCCCAGAAACTGTTTCCAAAATTCAAGAGAACTTCTGGTTACCACGGATGAGAAATTACGACCGGAAGCACATTTCGCAGTGTATCGATGTATATTAAAGTACCGGCTGGCAGGCGCGAAGGCCGATTAAAATCCAATTCCGCCGGCCAAACGACCATTTGAGATAGTATACATGGACCACACAATGCCATTCGTCCCAAGCAAGAAGTGCAACCAATACCTTCTTGTGTTTATCGACAAGGTTACAGATTTGTCAGACTGATCGCCACGCTTGAAAAATCAACAAAACATGTACTTCGTTCGCTAGATGAATTCATCCCCGGAAAGGGGTCTACCAAAACCTGTAATCATCGACCCTTTCACCTAGCACACATTTGAGAAATTTTGCAGTTGCACGG